>NC_069392.1:60452240-61799740 GCF_027475565.1 Acinonyx jubatus
AGAGAGCCCTGCTGAGCATTGCCCAGGAACCTAGTTCATACCGCCTTAATTGATTCCAGCATTCTTCAAAATTTTGGGTCCTGTCTTGATATCCTCCTTTTCATAGCATCACTCAATGTCCACCCATAGTTTTGATACTCTTCGTTAGAAAAAAATTTTCTCTTTCTTCCCATCAATATGATAAAATAGAGAGTGAATTATTATATCAGAAGGATTTTCCACATCTAAAAATCAAATTACAAGGCTATCTTCATTAACTATACCCCAAATCGCAAAGAGCTACAAGCAATTCTATTTACAGGTGAGGCTGCCACACTTGCTCAACCAAATAGTGTATTACCAGCACAAGCCTTGTACAGTCTTCAGTGCACTAAATTGAATTGGCCTTGTAAAATTACTCTTTCAGCACCTTTCTTAGGTAGGAAGATAATGTGTACGCATGAAAAGTTAAATAATAATACAAGGAAAGAGTATGAGCAATGTAAGTAGTATATGATTAATTAGCCAGCGAGCTCTATCAGCAATGAGTCTTACACTTCAGAAGAGAGATTAATCAGAAAAGGGGTGAAATGGAGAAGCTCACTGGGATGGTACTATATGGTTAGATATTGAACCATGGTGAGAATTGTTAAAGGTGGAGAGGCAGAAGGGAAGCATTCTGGGAGAGAAGAGCAGGAGACATTCTTGGAGGGGAAAAAATGCATGTTTAGAGGCTGCAGACTTGCTTATAAAAGAAGCTCTCAGGGGCGCCTGCCTGCCTCAGTCGGTAGGGCATGTGACTCTTAATCTCAGGGTCAGAAGTTCGGGTACCTACTAAAGAAGAAGGAAGAAGAAGCAGAAGCAGCAGAAGCAGCAACAGCTGTCAGAAATGCGGCATCAAATCTGCCCTCTTCTCTCATAAGGATGATTTGACAAGAGTGTCTTTAGCAATATGCAGGGCTCTCTTCTGTGGATAAATAACACTACCTGGACATCAGATATTTCTAATTAGAACCATCTCACCAAAGTAGTGTGATGAGCAGCATCTCCTACTCGTACTGCACCTGTATGACTTTGCTTTTCCCTCCTCAAATACCTGTTCCAAACTACTCCCTTTCCAACCAACTATGCTAACCCGATTCCATCAAGGAATCTTTGTTTCAGTTGAAAATTAACTTAATTCTGGTGGCAGCTAGTAATGGCAAAAGGTTTCATCTTTCCAAGCTCTAAAATGATTCATAGGTTTCCTATAAAAACACTAAGATGCTGACTGCTTTTTAAGGAGATTCTAAGGGAAACATACCTCATAAGAAATATCACTCAATTATAAGACATTATACAAGAGAAATAAGGAAAGAGAACATTTATTCTTTCACTTAGGTAATACACCAAAAGTAAAGGTTAGATATACCAAAAAAAAAAAAAAAAAGGAAATATGATGAATCCACCTAAGAATAAGATGCCCTGAATCATGTGCGGAGATTTTGCTGAGTAATAAAATAGGAGTAATTAAATAGTGTCATGATCAGTGAAAGGCAGACTGAGATTTATTTATTGGGTAGTGTGAACAGGTATGTGGTTTTTCAAAGACAAATGAAGGTAAAGTTCGATACCTGGGAATTCCATCATGTATGGAATAAAAACTCAAATATACAGTTTAGGACACAAAAGACAGCTTAGGATACAAAAACAATGCCATACAGATTATAAATATGTAAAAATGATACTTCATCAAAAACATAAAAATACTCTTCCACCCTCCATAGGTATGTAAGGTCTACAAGCAATTTTTCAGCAGTGGTCTATAAACTTCATGAATCTGGACTGACTAGAAACACTGTCATCAGGATGCAGACAGTTATGAAGACGATGCTGATACATCGTACAACAGTACAAGGTGCTAATAGCACAGTCATTGCACTGAAAGGGCTTTCTATCTCTTTGGGGAGAACACAACTACTGCCAAATGTCAAAGAGGGAAATAAATCTTCAAAAAAATAGCCCCAGTTCTCTCTCTGCTTTTGCGCTCTGATTTTCTGCTAAGTACTTCCCATTGACTAAATCCAATCAGAAGGGAGAAAGGCAAAACAAGCCATAAAAGTCAGTCTCTTGGGCCAAAAAACAAAGGAAAGAAGTATAGGAAATGAATCTGGAAGGTAAAATAGGGACATGACATTGCAGTAGCATGAGATAAGCAACCCACTTCTTAGCAACTCACATATTCAGGAAGGTCAGGAAAACCTTTAGGGAAATAGGACCCTCTAAAGTCAAGATGCTGTCCTATAGACTGTGCACCTGACCTTGAACAGAAAACCAATACATAGTATCATTACCCCAAGTAGCCAGGTGACTCAAGAACTTGTTTACTATTCCAGTAACTCTAGACTTCAGTGAGTTTGGTAGATTGTATTATCATTCACAATATTATCTGTCCTGCCCTGAGTGAGGATTACGGTTTTCTGTCCTATTTGTATCATTCTTGGTCATGTGACTTACTCTGACCAATTAAATGGGACTAGAACCGGTTTCCAATTAAGTTATGGGAGGCACAAAGAGGAAATCAAAAAGTGGGAGGAACAGGTCTCTTACCCTCTTCCTTCTGCCTCACATCACATCTCCAGCAGTGGCTGCCTCTGTCCATTACTGCAGTCCCTTCTGAGCAGCTCATTCTGCATGGTTTCAGCTCTCATTGTGTTCCCTTAACACTATTTCCTCTTCCTGATTCTTCAAGTTTGAAATTATATCAGCATCCAATAACTGCTAGCCCCTGTATGCTTCAGCATGGTCCCCTTAACTTCAGCTATATTCCTTCTATAAGCACCCCTTTTTTCAAATATTTCTTTGATTTTTCTCATTTGGTTGATTCTTTCCACCCTTGACTCTCTGTGCTTGCATAATACCTCGTATATAACATTATGCTTCTAATGTAGAAACACAAACATTTATGTAACCGAAGAGTTTAACGCTTACAGGGTTTTTTGCATGGAGGCAAATACTGAACCTAGTAACTTGGGTTGAAATCCCCTTAATTTTATTCAATGGCCATCTTTTGAGTTTTAGATTATTTCTGTAATTATGTTCATGTTCTCAACATTTTCCCTAGGAAGACAAGCCATTTTTTTTAATAACAATATAGTATTCCCTGGGAATAGACTACCTGGCAGCTGGATGACATTTGAGGTATTATTTTAATTTCTTATTCTTGGCCCTTCATTATATCATCCTCCTGTTGAAACCCAGCCAAAACCAGAAGCATAACCCAAATTCAAGACGTAATTTGTAAATTTGGGTATTTTAATCAATTAGCCACTAATTCAATGAGTTGTTTGTGTGAATTACATTCCAAGGATTTTCTTAGTGATGGATGCTAAAAAGAGGAAGAAGGGGTACTAACAATCAAATTGAACAAGGCCAATGCACATGAAACAATTAGTTAATAGTACAAGATGGTATACGAAAGCATTCTTAATGGGGTGATACAGACTTTAAGAGCTTTGGGAGCTCAGAGAAGAGGGAAATCAATAAAGCATAGAGTATTCCAGGAAGGCTTTAGCTTGAGGGAGCATGCAGTTTATAGTTTGGAGTGGAAGGTTTTAAGTGTTTATACTGTGTTTATACTGAGGCATTGGCAGTGTCTCTCCAAATATATGCCACTCACCGATGGAAGAGGCAATACACACAACAGTATCTACTAGCCATCCATTTCCCATAATACACAATGTCGACGCTGTTGGGGAGTTTCCCAACTGGCATCCATGTGAGCCAATGTACCAGAATCATAGAAAAATTACCAGACAACAAATTGTCTTTTTGTCCTTCTGTACACATAATAAGAACAAATAGCAGCAACCTTCCTTTGCAGGGCTGTCCTTAAATGGTTCTAATACAAATCACATTACACTGAAATCCTGGCAGGGTATTCATTAGAACACCTCTAAAGTCTGCGTAGAGGGCTTAATAGGTAAAACAAGTGATAGGAATTAGCCAATCATTCTATAACTGAACTCACCATGAATTTTTTTCTAGATTTAGGTAAAAATTCTAGAGACATTCACTTTGCTACACAGTAGAATACAACTCAGACTTGCATATGTCTTGTCAACATTTATAGTTTCCAAAACAACATTTATCTGGGTATTTAACAAATATTTATTTATAATGATGATAATAGAGATTAATTCAGATTGGAATTAAATAGCAAATACTATAAAATTTGGATTAAATGAGATTGAGTCTCTGCACAATGAAGTATTAAACATAAATCCTCTTCTCCTCTTTCAGTTCTTCATTAGAAAGTATTGACCCATTTTACAACTGTATACATCCACACATGCAGAACACACACACACACACACACACACACACACACACACACACACACACACCTAATCTTTATTGAGCAACTATTCTAAGCACTTTGCTAGTCCTTATTTCTGCTTCAGTCAGGGCAACTGGATGACCATAACTGCATCATTCTTTGATGATGGTGTACTCATTGGTTCATTCTGGTTATCATAGCCACCTTTTGTCACTGTCAACTTAAAAGTGGGTAATAGGGGTACCTGGGTGTCTTAGTAGGTTAAGCATCTGACTCTTGATTTTGGTTAAGCATCTGACTCTTGATTTCAGCTCAGATCATGATCTCACAGTTCATGAGTTTGAGCCCAGCCTTGGGCTCTGTGCTGACAGCAGGAAGCCTGTTTGGGATTCTCTCTCTTTCTCTCTCTCTCTCTCTCTCTCTCTCTGCCCCTCCCCCACTCTTGCACACACACTTTCTCTCTCAAAATAAATAAATATACATTAAAAAAATTAAAAGTGGGTAATAAGACAGAACGGGTAATATGTGAAGGGAAATATCTTCATGTGTAAGCAGTATTTTAGGCAAGGGGAAACAGGTGACCATGCAGTGTCTTTGCAGGTGAGGAGGCATCTGTGAGCAGAGGCGGAGGTGGACAGGAGAATGTACCTGTTTTCATGGACAGGGAAGCCTGTGTCAGAGGCCAATGCAGCAAATGGAATGCTTACTGCACTCACTAAGAAGGGGAGATTTTGACAGCAGGCAGTGTGAGCATCAACACATGTATGTTTGTTATCTCTGGCATGTATGACATTCCTTTCCAAAAATCTGGTGTAGATAATAGTCTGAATAAATAATGACCAAAGCCTACAGGCAGAGAGTACATTTAACAAAACAGGAGTTAAACCCCTAATGACATTTATTTCTTTGTAACATGCCCCTTTTTGTCTTACATCAGAACTACTGAGGAAAGAAACCTATTGAGGTTTCTTTCTATGGTACCAGGAATGTGATTACTGCTGATTTAAATTGCTGGTGACTGCTTCCGGCTTCCCTATAACACCATCTGTGGTTCTGTTGAGCATAAGGAGGTCTTCTTCAGCTCAAGACTAAGAGAGATTACTACTGAAAGTAAACCTCCTCCCCTCTCAAAAAAACCCACCTGGCCAAGACCTGTTTCACCTATAGGGTTACCTTGAATCATGAAGCCTGAGTTAATGGGATAAAGCTCCCTAAAACAGATTTTCCCTTGTTTTAAATTGTTCTACGTCTGAGAAAAGACACTTTAATCAAATCTGGAAAGAATTTTGGGGCAGAGAAATGAATTCTGAAATGTAGAAAGACAGACTTCCTTTGGGAATGGTCATAAGATATATTAAAACTACAGCTATAAAGAGATTGCTTATAACTGGTTAACTCTACTTTGATTTTAGAGAAAACATTTTCTACCAGATTGGCAATGCATTTTTCATACATATTCACATGCACAAATATATAAATATATGCATATTTATATACTTATTTGTATATTTACATATATATTTATGTGTTTGTGCATGTTATGTATATATGGTATAATTTAGATGATTATATACAAATTATATATCTAACATATATATATTAGATATATATTATATATATAACACAGATATATATGTAAATCTTAGATAGTTAAACACAAAAGAATACAATACTGAAGCCATCGATGTTAATATAGATCATTCATTACATCTCTCACTTTGAAGATGAACAACAAGAAAGTCAAGAAATTTTACTTCTGCAAGTCACCCAGGCTCGGATCTGCAGTCCACATGCTTCTTGTAACATCCACATTATTCTCTGTTATTCTGAATTATGGCAACTTTTCCCTACCCTTTTGGGAATCTTTATGGAGTTCATACATGCAATCATATTGTTAGTTTTCTGGACCAAGCAAATATAACCACTTGACTCCGTATTTTTCCACAATTTCTTATGCCATCCCCATAGCCTCTTAGCTACCAATGATTGCTCTGGACAATTTTCTGGTAGTGATGCTTAAGGAATGGACAGTGGCTTCTGAGACTATTTCTGGTTTTCCTTCAAACAAGCTTAGTGAAGTGTATGTCTTCTTCACATTAGTTTCCTGGTGAGGACATAGCTGTCCCAGTAAGGCTGTCATCACTCAGATCTTCTGGCAATTCTAATTGTTGAGTTACCTTGACAGCCGTTTCAGAATCCACCCAAGAAAAAATGAACACAACTGCTTCTCCTTCACTTCTTCTCTTCCTTCTAGCTGCTATTGTTTTATAATCACATCTCAACTTTAATCAAGCCTCCTGCAATATGCTGCTTGGATCTGCTAATTTTCATTAATTTGAATTTATTCCTTAAATATCTCAAATTACCTTCCAACATAAGGAAGCAAATCTCAGTATTATAAAACCATTTCTCATTACAACAGTGAAGAGATTAGTAACTTTTGTTTTCAAAAATACCTTTCAGTGCTTCTAAATATTAATATCGTTGAACTCAGATATTTGTTAATTTTGGTGCCAGTTTCTGACTAACAATTATGTGTTGAAAGTTGTTGGTTTACATAAAGGTTCCAACTTAAATTTTCCATAATATTCTTTGGATGGTAGGTAGCTTAATTAGATTATTGTAAAAAAAAAAAAAAAAAAAAGGTCTTATTGGCTTTGCCTTTTTTCCTAAGTTATTTTTTGCAGAGTTCCCTTGCTAAGAAATGAAAAATAGGCAGCCCACAGCAGAGAAACTAAGAGCTTGTTTTTACTTTGTTCAGCTGAGCTAAATCTCCTTAGTGGACACTAAATGTATACATTCTTCTCTGTATTTCGATGTTCCTAGGCTGTCAGGTCTCATATATTGTAATTGAGACACCAGACCATCAGCCCCTGCATTTCCCTAAGTTAGGATAACTGAGCAGGATCTTCTCAATGCAATATGTTGGATGGAAACAGGTTTAATAAATTATTTTGGAAATATATATAGGAACTTTGAAACTAGAATAGTAATATATTTACTTATGAGTCAAAAATACAAAATCAACTCTAAAGAAAACATAGGTGTAATTAGAAATTAGGTGTCCAAAATCAAGGAACTAGGATAATTATGAAAGATTTGGGGACAAGCATTTAAATAGAAAATCCTGGTCCAGCAAAGGGTCACCTCTGCGCAATGTAAGAACTCAGACTGGAGAAATTCCTGAGTTGTTGTGATGAGAAACCTTGCTTGGTCAGCTGTCCATTCATACTTGTGCCCTTTAGAACCAATGCACCTAACCAGCAGTCCTGCCACCATAATGCAGGCCATCTCCACCATCATTACTGTATACATGCCTTTGGTGCTCATTTGAACTACCTCTAAGGAGTAAGATGAGTTGGATTGAGAGAATGTCATCAAAAGAGATCATGCTACCTTGCCCGTTTGTCTGTCTTACTGTTAGGCTCCTATTTATCAATGCAGAAGACCTCAGCTAGAGGCCTAGCTGCTGCAGTGTGCTGTCCGAAAACATAAACACAGTGCGTCCAGCTGCCTGATGGGGAACTCTACTAATTGGAGAAGTCTGCTCTGGTCCCCTGTCACCAGTTGGCAGACAGAACAGTCTGGGCTGAAGCTGATTTCCAGAGTCAGGCATTCATTTATCTCAGTGATAACAGGGTATGTGTGGAGAGAGGTAGCAAAGAAAGCAGAGGGCAGCTGCAGTTGAGGTGGGGACAATACTAATGCCCCAGTATCAAGGACATGCTGCGTGTAGGGGCTTGGCAGTTTATTCCTCTCTCCAAAGTTTAATTAGTCACTAATTATAAACAACTCTCTTTTATTATGGATGCATTTGGCCAGTGCTGTAATTTTTTTAAGAAACATGTTGTCATCTCAACCAAGTTCCAAATGCTAACGTATCAATGTCAGAAACTGCAGTCAAGCACAACCTGTCCCCAAATCCCAGCCCCTTGAAACACGATGGCTCATTAATAACTTAAAAAGGATGATGACACTGATACTATTTATAGGGCCCTGCCAGGCAGGTCTGCCAGCGTTAAAGAAATTAACACGGAGAAATTGTCAACTGGAAAACATCAGTGTTTATCAACAGATCAATCAAACTTCAACAACTGTAAACTGTGCTCTTAGCTAAGTGAAACGTATTGACAATGACAGCCACTTACCCACCTTGCTGGGGAGCCCCCTATATTTCCAGGTCATCCCCAAACCAGGCAGACTGTCCCCTTGACACTGCAGCCATGGTCCTGCTCTACATGGTCCCTTTTAGGGACGAGTCGGCCTGCCTCTCTCCCATATCTGGGGGCAAACTGGAAGGACTGGGTGGTGGTCTCAGTTTTGCATTAATTAGTTTTGACTGCCAGTTTGTAAAGTCTCAGGCAGACTAAATTGAATACCAAGGTTAGTGGCTCCAGGAGCCAAATTCTAGATTTATGTATACTTTATTAAAGGAAGATGCTATGATTTAAGGAGTTTTTCTTGGTTCTCTCATCCTTTTAGAGCAATGCTTGACTCTCATTGTTGTATATTTAGAGATGGTTCTATTTTGATTTCTGGGCTACATCGGCGATGATGACATGGCTTCGGAACCTGAACAAAGCTGGAGAGCTCTGATAGGCTGCTGGTGATGTCATCCCTGTGCCTCTAATGCCCAGGAAAAGCACCAGGGACTGACTGTTTTCCTGACTTTTTCTTTTCTTTCTTTCTTCTTTTTTTTTTTCCTTTTTCTTTTTTCCTCCTTCCCCCCCCCCCCCACCCAAATACGAAATCCCACTTTCACACTAACAGTGCGTTTGGAGTTTCATATCCTAGCAACGTTATCACTAAAGGTAGCTGGTGACCGCTGCACACAGCCCAGCACTGCTTTGGTTTGATGCAGTTTCAGCCCTCATGGAGAGGATTTTGTGCTGCATCACACTGAATGTTGCTGCTCCCGTAATTTCTTGTCATTATAGCAAACCCGTTCACACGCTCCCTTTCTGTAACCCAGATGATCAACACCTGTCAAATTCGACTGCTCACACAAATCCTAAACACAGGAGCCTAACAGTGGCAGGAGGGCTTGAAAATAGGAAGGAAAAAAAAAAATAGGAATTAGGGCCAGGGTACCTCCTTTCAAAATTATGATAGCCCCCCCTCATCCCACAGAGTTCTTCTGTTTCATAAAGCCTCACCAACTGCCACCTTTTGTTCTTTTTATGCATACATTCCTATAACTGCAGGATAGTGGAAATGGTGTTTTTACTGGCATCAGAGTGGGAAGGCCTGGGGGCACCAGAAGAGGGATAAAAGGAATGCTCTTGGTCCCTATTTAGAGGGGTTTGTTTTTGTGTTCAATGTGTAACAAATATCATATTCTTTTAAAATAAAACAAAACACCACCAATCCTGCAGTGTTACTTTTGACATCCTACGTAACACCCTCTCCAAGCCCCATGGTCTCATCTATTAAGTGAGACAATAAGACACACCTGAATGGGAGTTGTGCAGATTGGACGCACCGCTGTATCTAGAGCATGCAGCACATCAGAGGAGCAAAACCAAAATCTGCTCCTGCCGATTAGAATCCACACTTGGTGACACAAGCAAATAAAGATAACAAGGGAAGGTAAAAAGTAAACAAACAGGAAAAAAAAAAAGAAGTCGAGCACTGCTCCAAGATCTCTGTGG
Organism: Acinonyx jubatus; assembly: GCF_027475565.1. Taxonomy (NCBI): domain Eukaryota; kingdom Metazoa; phylum Chordata; class Mammalia; order Carnivora; family Felidae; genus Acinonyx; species Acinonyx jubatus. The sequence goes on from NC_069392.1 coordinate 60,462,189, forward strand.
CAGGCCAAGGAATCAGGACATTCTCACCTCCAGAGTCCTCGCCCTTCCTTGTACCATCACAGCTGGTTTTCACCCTGGAGTGAAATCTACACTGCTAGACTTTGAGGGGAGATGGAGGGATAGGAAAGTAACTTTACAAATCAAAATTAAAAAAAAAAAATCAAATGTGTCTCTACCTGATGCAAAAGAGTGTGTAGAGTTCGAAGGAAAACCTTCCTTCCCTACAGCGTTTCTGTGCAGGAAATTTAGCCAATCCAGGAGGCTCTGAAAAAGGAAGCTAGCAGTTGTAAATGGATGTTTTCAAAACACTGTTCTGACTTCTGTGAAAATTACAAAGTAAATATATCAGTCATGGGCCTTGGCATCAAGACTTAATATCCAGTTTTATCCTAACTTAAATCTATAAAAAGTGAATAAAAATAATTGCTCAAAATGCAAATATGAGTTCAAGATAACAGAAGACCATCAAAAGGCAGCATGTGGTCAAATGTGAACTGCACTGTACATTTATAGGAATTCGAAAGAGAAAGATTTTACCCCTTAAACAAAATGGCCAGAAAAGTTTGGATTAAAGATAAGAGCTACCCTCTGGGCTTATGGAGGTTGGTTTGATGTGGATAAACAATGAGAAGAGGGAAGGGAAGTTCAAGATAGTAGGAAAAGTGTGAGTGACAGGCTAGAGGAGAGCCCATCTGCAGGAAGTGGCAGAAGAGCACAGTATTTGTAAAGGTGTGGAGAAAAAAATAGCGGGCAAGTGCTAAGGGTTCCAGTTGACCCTGGAAGGCAAATGTATGGCTTGTGCATTCAACATGGAAGAAGACAGGCAGATACTTGTTTTCAAACTCACTTTTACTTATGGATCTGAAGCCTTCTGTATGAGTAGTATGCATACTAGCTCCTCGCTTTCTGGCCCTTCCATATCTTTGACACTATACATTGCTACCCACCTCCTTCTGGAGAGTAAGGCCTGGGCCAGATTCCGAAAACTCATCACTAAATCACATTTTAACACTTCAGCTTTCAATGTGTTCAGTAATTGCATGTGCTAATATTCACGGATTGGTGTAATTTCTTCAGAATGAAAGATGTCTTTGTTTCTGTGTATTTCATAGTCCCATATTGTTTTGATGCAAAAAAAAATGGTATTTTAAAAACTGTGACGAAGTTCACTCAATGTAAACTATGTCATGTGTGTGTATAATGTTGAAAAATGTTTGAAGAAAATTTAATTGGCTTGATTAGGAGCTTCAGCATCGTAATCTTTTTCATTCTGTACTCCCTTACTTACGTTCATTTTCTGGTTAAATGTCACTTAGTATGCTACTCCTAACGTAACCCATCTTGCCCACTAGAGCAACATAAGAAGGACAAGTTTTATAGGTTGCCAAAAATACTACCTTGAGATCCAGAGAACGATGGGGACACAGATGACTACAGTGGTATCAGGCAGACCACAAAGTAAAACACCTTCATGCCTCATTTTCCTTTTGAAATTTTCTAACTCATTCTGAAATCTTCACTGTTTGGACCAAGTCAAGGTTTTATGCTCTATTGCTTGCTATTTATTTATTTACTTTAGATTCATCCAGCTCTTATAATTCCTCACTATCCAGTTAGATGCATGGAGCACTTAAAAATGTTCTGGCTACCTGAATGAGCAAGACCCCATCTGCTAGGAGCCATACACTGCATGTGCAGGCACAGTCTTGGTCTTAAGGGAAGAACCCCCAAAATATGTGTCCAGGCAAATAAATTCTGTTTTAAATGATCGTTCCTGTCACATTGGACAGGTGGTTTTGAATTAATAGCATCATTTCAGAAGTAACTAAATATAATATTTGCACTGGCACATTAAATGTTTCCAAGCAGGAATTTTCAAGCTCATTAGAGGAAAAGGGATATGATCTTAGAGACAGATAGTATTGTCAAGTGACCTCTGCTTTCTCCATATCATAACCTGACAAAGAGAGAATAGTTTCTATATTAAAGTGCCTACAAACCACAAAGCCACTTGATCTTATAAATAAACCTACGTGTGTGGCCGGGAGAGAAGCCTTTCTAGCTTATTAAGAAAATTTACTTTTTCCGGGGGCACCTGGGTGGCTCAGTCGGTTAAGCATCCGACTTCGGCCAGGTCATGATCTCATGGTTCATGGGTTTGAGCCCCGCATTGGGCTCTGTGCTGACAGAGGAGCCTGCCTCGGTTTCTGTGTCTCCCTCTCTTTCTGCCCCTCCTCTGTTCATATTCTGTCTCTCTCTATCTCTCAAAAATAAATAAACGCTAAAAATTTTTTAAAAAAAGAAAAGAAAATTTACTTTTTCTAAGACTGCCTTCCAAAGTAGCCATTTCACTAATTATGAAAGGTGTATCCATTCCTTCTTTCTTTTTAAAATTACTTCCTTCAATACATATTTATTGAAGGACTAAAATGTAGCAGGTGCTGTTAGCACAGGGTGAATACTTGCTGAATAAAACAACTATCTTCTCTGTTCTCTTACATTGTGTTGTGGGAGCAAAACAGAGCACAGTGATATAGAGAAGCAGAGAGAGGAAGCGAGTCATGTTTGGTGGTCAGAGGGAGACTCTGTGAAGAGTGGGCATTAAACTTACACATGAAGGCTGACAAAAAGCCATTCCTAGGAAAAGCAAAGGGAATAGTATGTGCAGAAACCCTGAGTTAGAAAATAGTTTAGCAAGTGAGCCCAAAGGAAGTCCAAAGGGCTGTAGCAGAGTGAAGGAGGGGCAGAGAGTAAGATACGAAGTTGGAAAGGAAGGCAAGGGTCTAGTGGGCCAAGGTATATAGGTAAAATATAATTCAACGTCAAAGGGGAGATGCCGAAGAATTTTAAAGATGCAAAGAATTTAGGGATGCAAAATGATCATGCAACTATTTTAAAAGATTACTCTGTTACACAATGAATGCAATGAAGAGCCTAAGAATGTTAATGTAGGAATTGTTAGGAAATGTGTAACAGTCTGGGTGAGAGAGGATAGTGATGGCTCGGAATTGGATTAGAATAGTGGAGATGGGGAGAAATATATGCATTTAAAATACACATGTGCGTGCACATTCCAGAACATGCAGATGAACACAGCTACGAATGAATGAATGAGAGAGAGAGAGAGAGAGAGAGAGAGAAGTGTGTCAAACTGAGCAGATGGATAAATGGTGAAAGCCTTTCTAGATGAGGTTTGGGGGGAAATTGTATTGGAAAAAAAGAAAGTTTAGAAAGTCACTTAGTCTTTTCAACATTGAAATTCTGTGACCCATCCAAGTGGTGACCTCCGGTAAAGGGGCTGCTATCCAAGTCAGGAGCTCAAAGAAAGGTCAGGGTGGATTGAAATGTGGGAGTCATCAATGTAGAGATGCTACAAAGGAGGAAAAGTTATTTTTCTTTCTACCCTCCTAGGTTCTCCAGCTGGAGCCCTTGTAAATTGGACTGACAAAAGATAAATTAACAAGAGAAAAGCATGCACATTTATTTAATATTAGTTTTATAATACAAAAAACTCCATAAGGAAATGAAGACCCAAAGAAACAGTTAAATCTGAGTGCTGTTGAACTAGGCTTGATGAAGAGTGTAAAGTTGTGGGGAAAATGTGGTAAGACAAAAGGGTAGTAAACTGGAGGGAAGTTAGTATGGCCTGTTTGTTCAGATCCCTCTTTGCATCCCTCCATCTTCTGATATAAAGATGCTCACTTACTCCAGGTATAGAGAGGGCACCTCTCACATAAGGGTCTTGTGACCTGCTTCAGGGAAAATGATGAAGGTCAGAGAGTCCTTCTCATACCTACTGTGTCTCAAATTCCTTAAGCTTAAAAAAATCAGTAAGCTAAGGAGCCATATTTTGGGATAGTATGTCCTGAACCCCATCAATGCCATTTAATAGGATGGCAATGGATGAGATCCCCTTAGGAGAAAGTGTAGAACAGAAGCACCTAGGACTAATACTGAAGGAATTTTAATATTTAGATGCTGGGGAAATAAGCAGGAATTGAAAGAAGCTGAGGAAAAGAGGCCAGAGAAGTGGAAAGAAAATTAGGGATGTGTAGTGTCATGAAAGCCAAAACATGTAATGTTTTGAGAAAAAAAAGCAGTCAATTTGGAAGAATGTTCTGTACAGCAATGTAAGGCTAAGAAATTTCCATGGGCACAAGCCACGTCTGGTGTAGGGGTGGGGACATAAGCCAGCCCAGTGACTTGAGGCCCATAGGTGATGTTCTGCCTTGGTTTCATCTTAGTTTTAAAGTCAAACTGAAAAATTTCCCTAAGCATATGTCGTTACTTTACACATGGTTATATAATGTTCCCCAGAACGGGCCTGTTGGTTAACTTTGTGACAAAGGTTCAAACTGGTTGTTTAATTGAACTTTTCAGTCATTCCTACTTGATAATTTCTTTGTGTATCTAAATATATACTCCAACACAGGCTGGGGCCGGTGTAGTCAACAAACAAGCAGACAGAAACCATTCAGTGAAGAGGAACAAAACATCCTGTTCCTGAATGGAGAAGAAAGATTCATATTTATGTATTTTATTTTTCTGTTATTCAGTTTTTTGAATTTTGTTGCTCAAATTCAGCAGATAATTGCTTAAGTCTCCACAGAAGTCACACTGTAGAGTCACAGCATGAAGCTGGCCATCCTAAAATGTGCAAAAATTGAACTTGCAGAGAAATCTCATCTCCTCATGCTATCAGACTTAAAATATTCCAAAGACTGGAGACTGACCTTTGTCTGCTGGACCTCTCACTATGTCAGTTGAGTGTCCTACTTCACCGAAATGGGCAGGATTCTCAAAGTTGAAATATATATGGGCCACATAAGTTTGGACCATTTAAAACATAAAAGCAATTAAATGCCCCCAACACACACAAGCACACATACAACACATCATCCCCAAGATGAGCCATCCAATTTCTAATAAAAAAAAATTTTTCCAATGAGCAAGCTATGAAAGCAATGCACATTGTCTGCATAAAAGCCTACTTTTGACGAGAAAATGACTATTAATGAGAACATGTTCATTTCTGGCATCAGGCTCGAAGAGACACAGGTCATAAATCTCTTTGATCTTCTTGCTAAAGCTAGAATCAAGCAAAGAAGCAAGTTCATTCATTTAAAAAAAATGGTTTTGATTGAAATGATTCCATTTAGTTACAAGTAATTTATCATGTTATTCTTTCCCTTCCCAGGTTTACTTTGTTTTCCATTCTCCACTGCAGTCATCACAGTTAAATCTTTGCTCATGTTCCAACTAGATGTTACTTTGGGGTTTCTTATTTGACGAGGGTCAGGCAAGACTTCCAAGAGAAATGTGTGTGTGAGGGGATGTATAGTTTGGGGGGTGAGACAAACAACAATAAGAATTCATAAATTTTAAACAACAACAAAAAAAAATGTCTTTCGTAGTTGAGCCTGTAAACCTCCATGACTTGCTTTACATGTGCCAACACTGCCCTCTCTTGCTCGTTCACAGCCTACATGGAAACCAAGGTTTCCATGCACAGCCTTACAATTCCAGCACCTCTCTATCTTCCCACTGCTCCCCGAAACTCGCCATCAAAAACAGAATGCAGAGTTCTTCCAAGGTTCTTTTCCCAGTTGAATTTATTCACTTTTTAAATGAAATGTGTTGTCTTCCGTATTTCTGTCCCCTGCCTCCCTGCACGCCCGCTCGTGTGTTAATACGGATCACCTCAGAGGAACAAGCCTCTCAGTAGCAGAGTCCCTTTGGAGATAATGCAAGCACTCCCAGCAGGGGAATCAACATCTCTCCTTTCTGTAAAGAGGCCTAATTCTACTCCCATTACCCTCTGAAAATGCATTTACTTACAGCCATACTAGATGCAAGGTGAAATTAGGAGTCCTTTACTGAGTATCTCAACCAAACGTCCTTACTATTGGAGTCTCTGAGCTTCCTTGGTGAGAAGAAGAATGGAAGCCATAGGTTCACTGTACAAAGTCAGAGGAGAATCTGCATGCCTTTCACTATACAGAGAAGGCAAGAAATTACCAAACACTTATCTATGACCTCTCTTTAGTTTTCAACAACAACAAAAATTGCGTGAACAACTGCTCTCTCAATTTCTGAAAAATTCAGAGAAACTGGGAGATATTAAGGCTCAAGTCACGAATTGATACACTTAGTTATCCCTCTTGCTGCACTGCATAGCATTTTGATCTTGGTCACATGAGTTACAATCACAGGACAGAGAGAAATGTTAAAAACAAAATGCTCACTTGAGTCATTTTACATGTAAGATTGGAGCTCTCAAGTGTTGCTTAGTCATGGGTCGCAAGGAATTATCTCAGTGCTTCTGAGTATGCCGTACAAATTAGAGAAGGACTACAATAAGCCTAAGAAGAGTAAAGTCTTCAACAGCTGCTGCCTTCTAGGTCAAATATGTGGTTTTATTTGTGTGGAAAAAGGGTTTATGGGAAATCCCCCACCTACACACTCAAAAGATATTTGGAATAGATCCCATCTGTCTTGCCTCTTCCAATTAATAACTGGCAACTGGGTAATGAAGGAATCTGATACCCTGACTGAGTTCAGTGGGGGAAAAATATGTGTGATCTAATGATGGTACATGCTATCAGAGTGGGAATAAGGAATGATCAGCCATAGTGGGTTTAAATTTTGCCATTTCTTCTTCGGATGCCAGCATATGGCCTAGAATTATGTTTTGTTTATCACATTTAGAGAGGATTGGCTCATCTGCATGGAAGGATGCAAAGGAGGACTTTGTAGGAGTAAGAGACAGGACCAGGCACTTCAAGGGGAAAAGAAGAAAGGAAAAACTTAACTCATTCACCTGAAGAGAGAAATATATCTTTGTGTTCCTCAACAGTCAAAAATGGCAAGAAGGTACACAAAAGCATCAGTAAATGAGAAATAGCTGGAGAAAGGACTGGAGGAGGGTGAGGCAGGGGTTCACTAGATGACAATATAATATCAAGAAGTAGGTTTTCAGTATTTCAGTTTCCATTTACTATCAACTCACTGTCTTTTTTCACTTGCTGTCATTCTTATATTCCAGTATCCAGGTGTTCTTGGCTTTCTCTCCTTTTCATTTATCCCAATGTGCTTTTATGGAAATCTCTCACATTGTCCACCTAACTCAGATATTTTGCTACTGTCATTGTCAAAATATACCTGTTTCATCTCTAAACATTTGGAAGTGGCCAAGAGAGGAGAAAAACAAGTTTGTCAAATGTCTACTACATTTTCATACCCAACTCCATAATGTAGACTTTTAGAGCCAGAAATGACCAACAATGTAGTTGAATAGATATTATCAGCTTTTGTTTGCTTGTTGTAATGGAATGAATATTGGACTTAAAGTCAGAAGGTGTATATTCAAATTCTGTGTGATTCTGTTGCATGTCAACTGGGTGACCTTGGCCAAGTCACTTAACCTTCCTGAGTCTAGTTTCCTATTCTATAAAATGAGGATAATAATTCCTGCCTTGCCAACCTCACAATGTTGCTGTGAAGATCAAATGAGACGCTGTATGTGAGAGTTCTTTGAAACACTACAAAACACTACACAGATGCAAGCTATTGTTACAAAGCTGAATCCCGGTGGGTCCCTGTATTTTTTGAGCCATACATGAGCATGCTGGGTCTGGTCTATCATTATTTCTAAATATGGCTGGTCTATTGGCTTCTGAAGTTTCCACATGAAATATAGTCTGTGTATTTGCTTGAAGCCTCTGCTCTATGTCCTCAAATAATGGGCCATTAAGTGTTACATTCCAAACCAGCAGAACCAGCATTTCTGACCTTGTACCTGTGACCTGCAGAAGTACTATTGTATCTCAGCGATAAACGTACCTGAACTGCAAGGTGCTTAAAAGATATATTTAGTGCATAGGCATTTCATTTGTCACTGAGCAATTTTACAGTGTCTGATATAAGCTGGAGATTTTATGATCTATAATCAAAGGCTTTTGCAGACACCTCTCCTTAATTTGGATTTGTGGCAGTACTAAAAAATGGGACTTTCATCTTTGGATCCATTTCACTTACTTGGATAAAACAGACATGTATCTTTTAAGTGCAAGTCACTTAAAATTTCAGACTGTCCTTAGTAACACAGGAACTCTTGACACAAACTTATGCTATTGACTTAAGGGAAAAACATTGTATTTTCTGCCCCTTTTGATCACCCTGGAACCTTTCTTGCACCAGGCTGTTTTCACTTATTAGACCCAATGTGCTAAGGATCTAATGGTCAAGGGTGGAGGTGGGTATTTCTCTTGTTATAATTACATATAGAGACTCTATGACTGAAATATCCATGGCATAATGGAGATAGAACCTCATAACGTTAGAACTAGTCAAGAACTTTCAGAGCATTTCTTTAAAGAGTCCCATTTCACTTATATAAATTCGGAGCCTCAAATAGATTCAGAGGTACACCAAAAGGCACACTTCAGTGATTGACAAAATAAACATTAGAATCAATATCTGATTAAAGTATTATTGCTATAGTACAAGAGATGATCTTTCATTTATAATATGAGGAAGATCCATCTTTGAACATGTTCATAAATTCCTACAGATAATTCGAGTCATGGAATCTTGTTATATGGCATATATCACCTTTTTCTGCTCTACTGGAAATGTTATGAAATAACGAAAAAGCATCCCTTCCTTCTTCAAGACTATTTGAAGAAGTTAGATCTACATAAAGACTCTACCATGTATTTACCACCATTATGTGAATAGATTGCATGCATATACAAAGTAAAAACAACAACAACAACAACAACAACAACAACAAGCAACCTCAATCACAAGAGCCATTCTTCCTTCTCTTTCACACTTTATTCCTTTTATTAAGCTAAAACATAAAACCCTGGGATGTAATTAATTTTGTGTCCATCTCTCAGCTTTCCAGGACTCTGCTGCATGATCTAAATTTCACAAGGAGATAGAACATTTCTTTCCACTTGGCCTCAGTAAAAAGATTCCCCCTTCTCTCCATCATTCCATTTTCAGTGGCTCTGGACCTACTTTGTTGGTCATAAATCTGCTCCTATGGCTTCCCACCTCTAGAAAAACCAAAAGTCAGTCATCAACAGTCTTTATTCCCATCTACCCTCAAACAATGTGGGAGGGTACTCCACAAGTGTGACCAGGAGATGAGAATTATTGAGGCTATTTTGGAGTCTAAATGCACAACTAAGGTGTAAAAAATATATATACTGAGAAGAATTAATAGATTTAAGAAATATTTAAGAAATTCATAGATTTAAGAAACAAATGTATCTGGTTTTTAAATAAGTAGAGATGCTTGGTATTACCAATTCTGCACCACAGAATGTTCTCAGGTCAAGCCAAAATATTTCTTGGGTATCATGTTGCCCTAGATTGTGTCTGAATACATCTTGGATGGGGAAAGATGGCAGGAAGAGGAAGAGAAGAGTGGCAGGCACACCAAGATCAGTCCCCTACCAGGGAGAGCTCTGCAGAGCGGCCACTTACAAAACACTGCTATTGGTGCCAGAGTATGTACACACATCCAGGCCCTCATATTCTGCTTCCCAGGCCAAGTTTCATCCACCAATGTCTGTGTATGTGCTGTGCTCTCATTGGTGGTTATTAGATGTGCTCATCTTCCCTGAGCAGTGGCCAGCATGTACCACACCCATATCAAGAAACTGAGATGCCATTTTCTAACAGATTTTTTCCCATTCCCTCTGCATCTTAAGTGTCTCCCTATTGCCTGGATCTTAATAATTCTTCTCTTTATATTGATTGGACAAATCTAGTAAGAGAACTGGCTGGCTCCATGATGCCTCAGAAGCTAAGCCATTTTCAGGCACAACTATATTAGCAACGGCATGTGAAGGACCTGAACACAAAGGAGGTTTTCCCCTTGGCTTAGGGTCAAAATTGGGTCTTGAGCCAGACTGTGACCAAGCTGATAGTGTGTAGATGCCAACAGCAAGAAAGGGGGATGCTTCTCCTCCATAGGAGACCAAGGAAAATTAAATTAAAATGGGATTTGGCACAGTTATCTCCCACACCTGAGCAACTGATAAGCATTTTAAAGAAAGACTGAACACGGTGGAACACAAAGAGATGTAAGGCACAAGGAGAAACTCTTCAGGTGAGCAGATTCTTTTAGAAGTATTTGGGGAGGTGAGTTGTTTAGAAGACATTTTCTTCCTGAGCATCCTTGGGTCCAAGATGATTTGGAAAAACATCAGAATAAAATAATTAAGAGAAGAACTATAGAGATGTATGTCAGGAAACATAATTCAATTGCCTTAACGTGAGTGCAAGTCCTGCAGTGGGTGAGGCTTCAGGGCTGGACTTATTCAGACCTGGCTCAGTTCTACCTTCCCAATTGCTTTTATGGTGCCAATCTTATCCTATGACTGGATTCGCAATAAGGACAGATTTGTTCCCACAGTTCCAGGCTTCACATCTGCAGAACCACCACCATACTCAAGGAGATAAAGAGAACTTTTCCCCCTCTAGTATCCCTAGTAAAAGTTCTGAAATTGAATCTGTTTGCATTGCTTAAAATAGATGCTTAATGAGGGTGGCCAGGAGAACAGAATGTGCTGATTGGTTTATAAACAGGTCCCTAAATTTGGCAGAGGTGGGGGTAAGAGCTCTTTAAAAGATAAGACTGCAAGAAGAGGGTAGACACCCCAAATAAGATTTGGTTTATTTTCAAAAGAGGTGGTTGGTGAGACTAGGGGAGGCAACAGATTTTGGGTAAGCAACCAATAATATCTATTTATTTTGATGTTTATTTACTTATTTTGAGAGAGAGAGAGAGAAAAAAAAGAGTGTGAGCAGAGAAGGGGCAGAAAGAGAGGGAGAGAGAAAAAAATCCCAAGCAGGGGTCAATGTAGGGCTATAACACAAACTGTGAGACCATGACCTCAGGTGAAATCAAGAGTAGGATACTTAATTGCCTGAGCCACCCAGGTGCCCCCAAACTAACTTATTTTAGAGGAAAGTTTGATACCTATATCAAGATTTAAAATGTTTATGCATTCTGCCATAATTCTATTCCTAGCAGTCTCTGCTTGGCAGAAATACAAGTGTGCAAACACAGAAGTTCAAAACTATTCATGATTTCTTTACTTGACATATTAATTAAAAAAAAAAAAATGCAGAGGCACCTGGGTGGCTCAGTCGGTTGAGCGTCTGACTTTGGCTCAGGTCATGATCTCATGGTTTGTGAGTTTGAGCCCCGTGTCAGGCTCTGTGCTGACAGCTTAGAGCCTGGAGCCTGCTTCGGATTCTGTGTCTCCCTTACTCTCTGCCCCTCCCCTGCTCATGCTCTCTCTCTCTCTCTCTCTCTCTCTCTCTCTCTCAAAAAAAAAAAAAACATTAAAAAAATGAAAATGAAATAAAATAAAAATGCAACCTAAATTCATTAATTTAACAAACATCACTGAGTACCTACAATGTGCCAGATACTGTTCAGGACTGACAAAACAGCCATTAACAATAGAGCTACTAACTTGGACTTCATGGAGTTTATATTCTAGTGAGTGTAGAGCCTATGACTGAATACATAATAAAATAGATTTGTGGGTTATGACTTAGAAGAAGGTCTATGATATTTTGATAAGTGGTAATAGGCAAGGTTTAAAATATAATGTGCTATAATTTCAGTTTTTAAATGAATAGCACATATGTGTCTGAAAATAATTTACAAAATGAGCACCATACTGCTAACCAATGGTTACTCTACCATGATAAGGAAAGGATGACCTTTCTCTCATCCTTTATACACTATATTGGTTGACATTTTTTCAATAGATATGCAAAAATTTTGTAATATGAAAGTTTCTTTTAAAAAAAGAAAATATATAATCAATCATATTGTACTGACTTTGATATGGAGAGTACCAAAGTAGGAAAAAGAAGATAGAGGAGAAAGGGTAAAAGGAGGAGAAGGACAGAAGAGACTGAATATATCAACGAATAATGGCCAGACCATATATAAAAACAGAACCTTGACCTACACATGCAACATCCTGCACAGGAAACCAACCTCCACATCTGCAATAAAGAAGCCAGCCTTCTATAAACCAGACTTACAGGAATCCAGATTGCTATCTCTATTGATAATCCCGGAATCTTAACAATAATTTCTGTGATAATTGGCCCCAAATGACCAGAATTTATTTCTGACAGCTTCCCTAACTTTTGTCCCTGTTTCCAGCTTAAAATAAACCAGAAAAAAATTAAATATGCACTGGTAACCAACGATACAAATGTCCTGCTTCTAGTTAGCCCAACCACAGCTTCCTGATGCCAACAGTCTCCAATCAGCACTTACCTGAAGCCATCCCTTTTATCCACCATAACGTTTTCTGAGTCCTATGCCTTCCTTTGAGTCTCTGCCCAGATGCAAGTAAAGCAGTTAACTCCCTTGCTACAGAATGCTCCAAATTAATAGCCTTTGCCTTTCTCATTTGTGTTTGGTCTTCATTGATTTCCACAGAGGAGACAGAGGAGGAAAAGTAGAGGAAGAGGAAGAAGTCATCACAACATTTGATTTGTAAAGTTATTGAGAGGATAAATGTATCAGGCCTGAAACAGTGAGAGAAATATCATAGATGACAGACACAAAGACTCAACAATTAAATGGCACAGATTGTAAGTTATTTGAAATTCAGGAGAAAGTTCTGTGGCCTACAACACCGATAGATCAAGTTGGGCCTTCATGTAAAAATAAGAACAAAATAATGCTTTCTCCTTGGGCTCTCAGGGGAACCATATCTTGAGTGTCATACTGGAGAGAGATACCATAATCAAGACCTGATATTCATACTCACTGTCTACCAAAGGAAAAAAAAATGTAATGTGTGACTCCTGGTTTATGATTTTTCTCACCACACCTCTGCCTTTTTTTCTTAAATAAGTCTATGACTTTATTGAAAATTCCATTCGTTACTTCAGGGAAAAAGCTAAAAAAAAAAAAGTCCCTAGAAACAGAGAGCTGACTGAAAAATAAAAGTACTTGTATTACTTTTATTTTTTAATTATTTTTTATCTTTATTTTAGAGAGAGAGTGGGGAAGATGGACAAAAGGGGTAGAGAGAAAGAGAAGGAGAGCAGGAGAAAGCAGCAGAGGAAGAAAGAAAGAGAGAGAGAGCAAGACAGGAAGAGCAGGGAAGAGAGGAAGAGGGAGGGAGAGAGAATCTTAAGCAGGCTCCACACTCAATGTGTAGCCCAAAGCAGGGCTTGATATCACAACCCTGGATCATGACTTGAGCTGAAATCAAGAGTTGGATGCTTAACCAACTGAGCCACCCAGGTGCTCCTGTATCATTTTTAATGTAAGCCTAACCTATAGGGTGGAAGGGACTGAATTCATGTATTATGGTGTATTATAATGATATTCTTTTTATTATCAACATTCAGAGTTGACACACTGTGCGGGGGTGGGGGGGAAGTGGGGCCTTGGGATTCAGATAGCCTTGGTCCCCTGGTCAGGAGCTCCCACTGCACAGCTCGGGGCAATGAGGCAAGAACACTTACATGCTGAGCCAAAATAGTTGCTTGGCCATCTACTTCTCAGGTCTGTAATAAGATCCATGAGAACAGGTGCCTTCTTCACCCTGTACCATCATATCTAAAATATAGAGCACCAAACTGGCCATGCTTCATCCTTATGTATTTTTCAAATGAAGGAAATCTTGAATCAAATCCTCACTTCCACTTACTAGCTACAATCTTGGGAAAGATATTTAATTTAGTAAAGCTCAATTCCATGATCTATAAGATGAATTAAATAACACTCAGCTCAAGACTGTTGAGAGGATTACATGAGAAAATATAAAGTAAATAGCACATTAAATATTGCTTGCTTCTTTTTTTCCCCTCTCCTCAAGGAAGAGGTTGCTTAGTATCTTCTATTTCCATCTAAAAAGGGAAAGGGAAATATATTTAAATCACTGCATTTGCACATGAGAATTTCTTGCCATCAGGACAACAAAACCAAGAATGTGTTATTGAGGAAAGTTGGTAGAAATTTTTAAAAGAAGAAGAAAATGTAAGGAAAGAGCTGACATTTTAGGGCCAATGTTCTATTTTCATCTTGGAAAAAGCTTGCTGAAGTAGGGAGGATGGAGAACTTTCTCAGACTCTCAGGCTTCATAACACTAGTGGCCGTTTCCGCTAAAGCTAGTAAAAAGATAATTAATGCGGGAGGAATAAATATTTCTAAGATTATTTAACATTTGCCTCCATCTGATCTCTAAAACTGAAGGAGCATGTCTACACAAATCTGATTTTTTTTTTCTTTCTGTGAGCAGAGGGTTGGCAACAAATTGATTTGGAATTACCATCTTGCTATATTTCCTTATGATGTTACTTTGGGCAAGGGTGAGGGAAGATAAAAAGAAACCTAACATTTATATAGTTTATTTCAGTCTCTCTCCTCATAATTTTATATAGGAGAGATCCTACCCAATTTTTTGGAGGAGGATCTTGGGGCTTAGTAAAATGACTTCCCAAGGCCACACAGCAGACAAGATGAGTAAGTAAGGTTTAACCCAGGGGTGTCCGACATAACCAACCTCTTCACCCAACTTTTATTTTTAACTACATCATATGGCTATTTGAAGTTTACTTTCCTGACTCTCCTTTCCTAATCTGTTGAATAATGTGATGGCATTACATGCTATAATTTATTTTCCCTGAGCAAGAAGGTATTATTTCTCACTTGAAAAGCTATACATTTTAGCACTCGCTGGTCTAGTATAAATACCAATGTTTTGTGTGTTAATTAAACTCAGAAATTAACCCATCTAGGAGAAAATATAAAAAGGAATCTGAAAGTAACAGTATGTCTGAGGTGTTTGGTTTTTTTTTTAATCCATTCATTCATTCACCTATTGGCAAATGTTTATTGAGTGTCTATTACTTGCCAAACAATATTCTAGGAAGTGGAATAGGGAGCCTTGCTACAAATGTGATCTGTGGACCAATGACACTGGCACCTCTTAGGAGGGTATTAGAAATACAGAAACTTAAGATACAACCCAGGCTTCAAAACTCAGAATATGCATTTTTAATGAAATCTCCTGTCGATTCATATGCACACTAAAGATGGATAAGTATTGTAAAGAAAACAAAATGGTAACTGGCTTTTAACTAAGAAAAAAAAAGAAAAAATTAAGAAAAAATATAACCAGTCTTTTGTTTAGGTAATACAGACAGAAGTATTTATTTATATATTTATTAATGTGTTATTATGATATGATTGTATTTTAATTGGACTAATTCTCAATGCTGGATTATCCATTTGAAGGAAAATTGAGCTTTTGGTACTCTTATCATAAACATCCACAATTCTCCCATTTGTTCCAATTTATCTTTTAAAATATTTAATTATCTCTTGCTTACAAAGTATTTAAACAATGGGAAAATAATGGTCCTAGGTAATGTGTATAGTAGCATCTCAGAAACCATGACTAACTAAACCAGAAAGAATTGTTGGAAAACACTGCAGAACTATCAAAAGTGCCAGCTGCTACAATGTCCAGGGATGGCACCTAGTAATTCTTACTTAGAAAACACTTTCTTCTGTCATATATATGATGAGGTAAAGAGCCTGTTCTGGCTCTTCATATGGAGGCTTTCAATAGTTATATATTCTGGAATACAGTTGGTTAAATGAAATATTCATTTTACCATTCAAAAAATAGACTGGAAATGCACCCGATGCCCACTGGGAAGTATCCAAGAAGATAAATTATTGGGAAAAGCAGATTTTGCCTCCTTCTTTTCCCTGGTCTCCATGTTTTCCAAATCCAAGATTTCTTTCTCTTTTTCTTTCCCTTGAGAACATTTTAAAAAGATAAATACAGATTTATCATTTTTAGCCCAAATGAATGTTTTCAAAATAAGTTGTGGTTCTGTCTGCCAGCAGTAGGCACCCCTGTGTTCAATAGGAAAATTCTGCCAAACTCTGTCCTCATGGGCACCTTTGCACTCTAATTGCCAAAAAGGAAGGGGAAAAAAAAGCCTCACATCAAGTATGTGGCACCCTAGGGATAGAAAAGCAAAGAATATGCACATGAACGGTAACATTTTTCAAAGAAGAAACATAACTTCCTGAAGCAATGATAGGTGAATGGATTTTTCTAGAGATATTCACTCTAAATTTTAGGCATCAATAACATCACTACCCTGGACAGAAACTTTCACACATAGGACCTCAAAATAGTCGTCATGGAAACACCTGGATACCAACCCTAAGATCAGACCCACGCAATGAAGCAGGGTAGCTTTTCAGGCTGTGTCCTCTACAGCTCCATTGCCCATCCCCAGGAAGCACTGTCCACATGGACTCCAATATAAATGGCATCTCTCCAGGTTGTAGGGCATGGCCACCTGGCACAGAGGCCCCCTTCTCAGCAACAGTCTTATCTTTCATCAGAAAAGTGTTAACACCTCAGTCTGATATTCCACCTCCTAACCATCCTTCCACCCTCGCCCCAGGTAGCTCTAAATTGGGTCAAATGCTACGAAATTTCATAGTATAACTCTTTCCACCCATTTCTTCTTTTTGGCCACCTAAAATGTACTTCCAATTTTTACTTCAGCTGGCTGTCTTCTAGGACATCCAAAAGAGGAAAAAAATAATAATAGTCGAAAACTTCGGCTTTTTTGTTTTGTTTATTTGCTTCTGAAATCCAATAAAAACAGTGGAATGACCAGCGAATAAAAAAGATGCATCTGGTAAACAATGTAACTGTCTTGGGCTTTCTGCAAATCTCAGACCGTGGCATAAAGTTGCAAACAAGACTGTCTCACCCAGTTATAAATTTCATGTGGAATTTCCAACAGTGTTTGGAGGACTCTGCTGATATCCACCATCACACACCACAGATTAAGTTGGTTTATCAAATTTCTCCTCTGTCTACACTGATTGGGGAACACTTGGATTCATTCTGTACATGTATTATTTTATAGACATTATATTATTTTAAATATCTCATTTATATGGGTGTGGTAACTCCACTTTCAATAAGCAATGAGAATAGGTATTCTAAGATGTTTGATAAACAAGCAAATGAATAAACAAGTAAATGACATTGTGAAATACTGTGCTAGGGATTTATTGGAGCAGGTATTTCCCAAAGGAAGATTTAAGATGAAGTCTCAATCACTGAGAAGTTTAACATTTAGTTGAGATCTCAAAATCATGTCCAATTAAATTTACATCTGAGCCTATACCAAAGTCCAACAAGATAGCAAAGTAGACAGTAGAGACATAATGATGCTGTAAGAATTCAAGGTGGGGGTGCAGAAGTCACCACTTGGTCAGAAAGTTCCCCCAGGAAGTGAAGTTTGAGGTACCGTTGGACAAATGTGCAAAATTTGCTGTAAACCATGCTAATTTCCACATACCCATTTACAAAGATGGTTGACCTTAATGGCTGAGGAATGTTCATTTAAAAAGGGCCAAGAACTGAGGATTTTTATCTGTCACCATAATGTTTACTGACATGAGTACAGTCTTTGCTTTACAAATATAAGACACAAGAAGACACTGTTCTTTAGAGTGAAGCAAGTATCTGAAATCACAACTGTAGTTCTCTGAAGGCAGATTCTACTTTTACCACTTATCCTGGTTCTGATTTAGGACACATGATAGAAAGTGGAAATTGCTACTGAATACAACAGCCTTTCTGAGAAACTTTAAACTCTATGTAATCTAATTAGCAGAAAGAAATTCCAGAAATGATGTCAGGACTCAAGGAAGATGGGAGTATTCCTGATCAGAATTCTTCTTAAAATTGGTGTAGTCAAGAGGCACATATGCAATGGTCTTCTTAGAACTGGCCTAATCATATTTATCCAAGGGATACAGGTATGCTGTTTTGAAGGGGCACATGCACCCCAATGTTTATAGCAGCACTATCAACAATAGCTAAAGTATGGAAAGAGCCCAAATGTCCATCGATGGATGAATGGATAAAGAAGGAGGTTTGTGTGTACACACACACACACACACACACACACACACACAATGGAGCAATCAAAAAGAATGAGATCTTTCCATTTGCAACTTTGTGGATGGAACTAGAGTGTATTATGCTAAGCGAAATTAGAGACAAATATATCACTTCACTCATATGAGGACTTTAAGATATGAAACAGAAAAACATAAGGAAAAGGAAGCAAAAATAATATAAAAACAGGGAGGGGGACAAAACATGAAAGACTCTTAAATATAGAGAACAAACAGAGGGTTACTGGGGGGGTGTGGGAGAGGGGGTGGGCTAAATGGGTAAGGGGCATTAAGGAATTTACTCCTGAAATCATTGTTGCACTATATACTAACTTGTGTGTAAATTTAAAATAAAAAAAAAAAAGAACTGGTCTAATCAGTAGACATGTATGTAGTGACCACTTTAACATTTTTATGTAGCACTGGTGTAAAATAAATTCATTTGACTTCAGTCCATCTATCTCTCCCTAACCCATTTTAAACCTGCCCTTGATCCAGGTCTCCAGGCAATAATCATATTGGAAAAAGAAACAAAGATTTTGAGTGTACTTCTTTTTCTAAAATAGCAGGTTTGAAGGGTCTATGTGTTGCCCAGGCAATATAAAAAGTATCTAAACACTGTGAGTTCTGGAAAAATAAATCTGCACTGTGTGTGTGTGTGTGTGTGTGTGTGTGTGTGTGTGTGTGTGTATGGCTTTTTTAAAGCCTTGTCTCTTTAACAAGAGTGCTTCTGTAATGATTTAATGATGGGTGCTGATGGTTAGGGGCTGCCTTCTCCCTGAACAGTATGAATAAAGCAACAGGGCATCTGTGATATGCAGACTTATAAATCTCAGGACAACAAGGGTCATTGGGGTTTCCCATTGCTCACAAAGCACCATTTATATTTCCCCTATGTTTTATTTATTTGTTTGAGTGTTTCATTGCACTTTTTTTCTATTTCCTTTACTTTTGAGGGCATTGACCCATCTCTTTCTTAAGAGCATAAAGAATGAGAACAGAGATTAAAAAATAATAATAACTCCACATTAGGCCCTTCACTTCCTCTCAGTCTTCAGTGAAAATTTAATAACATTTGAAACCTGATTCTATCCTTCATGTCCAGGAGGGTGTTAGTAACTTGCCCTTTTATTTCCCCATCCAATACAAATTCTTTCTTTTCTAAGGGAAGATTAGCCAGCAATTGGGCAAAACAGTTTTATTCCACTTAGAAATGGCCCCTGGAGAGTGGTCTGGGAGAAGGCTCCTCCAGACAGCCCTGGTCCTCAACCTGGTCCTTGGTAGGGAAGTGTAAGCAAGTTGACAGATTCAGCAGGTTGTGTGCTTTCCTCTAACCCTGCAACCTGAGAACTGACGGAGTTTCCCCAATGGCTCTTTGTCTCATTGTCCTTCACTGTCCCTATTTTCATCATTTGCTCTCTTGGGATCTTAAATATAGGATGCCAGGATCTCTGAAAGGATAGACCAGCAAAGTTGCTTACATAATAGACTAATACCCTAGGGGTAAGTGTTTTTAATATGGAGGCCACCTTGACGTTAGTCCTCTGAGTCTCAGTTTCTTCATGTGTAAAACTGAGATAATAATACCTGCCCTGTGTTGTTGCTGATAAGATGTTACGAGATTCAGTAGCCCTATAAATGTAAGATATATCATCATCCTTACATTTAGTAGACCCTCAAAGACTCCAGTTTCCTTCCCCTCCTCAGGCTTCTGTTACATTTCCACCACAATGCTCGCCATGAAAATCCACATAAGCTCGGGAAGTTCTTTGGAATTAATGGAAAATGTTAATATTTCTCACATGTGACTAATGATACCTATTGAACCAAAGCTGAACTCTAAAATCCTTTTGGAGCTTTCTCCCTCTTTATCCATTATTACAGCAGCTCCCATCAGAGCATCTGTCAAAAATTGCATTGGGACACATTTGGCAGTCACTTTCCCCCTCATTCATTTAATGTTACCAATTAAGGTGCAACCATAATCAAAGAACCCATGGTATAAATGAAGATATTGAGCCAAGTGAAGTTTAAAGTTAAAAAAAAGTAAGATCTATTTAGATCATTCTCTAATGTGTGTGAGATATGACTCTTACCATTACAGGATGCACTCAAATCTGTGGCTTATTGTATTTATCATGGGTCTCTGAAATGTGATTTTATTACTAGAAGTACAGAGAGTACCATTTGCTACCACGGGATTAACTGTACTTAGGTCATAAGGCAGGGACCCCAAGGATACTTTGGCAAATATAAATATGCAAATGGACTTCTCTGTTCATGGAAGATTACATCAACTTCATCTGTAGCAGGTCTGCCATTTTGTTGGGAAAGGGCTTTTCAAAACATCCATGTTTTCTGGCCTCTAAAACAACTTCCCCTCAATTTTGTGAGTGAGTCTGCCTCTTCCACAGGATGTAGTCAATAAGGGCAATGACCTAAAAAGTATTGCCACCTGAGGTATCTGGGTATATTATCAGCCTAGTGAGAGAGAAGAACAGCCACATTAGATTCATTTCACATCAGTTGCATGTCACAGCATAGATAGTAGCAGCACAGTAAGAAGAAGATGGTCCTGCTTGCCAGCCTCGGAGCTGCCCGAGGTACCACCTAGCAACAGCAGCCTGGGCTGTCGGGAGGCGGCCTCATGCCATGCCTACCTCTCCTTCGGAGGCCTTGCTCTTCACGCTAACAGCACCCCTTAGCACTAATTCAGATGGTAAAATAACGCTGCCTCTGCCCTGCATAATCAAAGAGCAGAAGGAACGTGGCACCAAGAAGCCCGGGCGTGAGCAAGTAATAAATATGTTTCGAGATGACAGTTTCAAGGAGCCTGAGTCTGCACGGCAGAGTTGAAAGCAGACAGCTCCAGATGGCAAAAGCTGCCGAGGAGATGTCTTGGAGACCAGCAGTGTCTGAAAGGAAAGAACAGAACACAGGCCAGGTCTGGATCAGAGGAAAAGCCCCAGAGACGTGTGATGAGATGTGCCTTTTGAAACAGCTGGGAGAGAATAAGAAATAAGGAAGGGACTGAGCCAGTTCAAGTATTCTTGTAATAGGATGAGGTTGCTTTATTTCTGTATCTGAAATCAGTTCCCTTTCAAGGCATTTCTTTTTACTCCACTTTGCTTTAGCCCCTGCCTCTTAAGTTCTGTTTCATAGGGCACCGAAACTGCATAAATAAAACCACTTTGGAAACTCCCCCCTCAGTCATCTTGGGGGCATGCATGATAGGCAGTGTTGGTATAACTCAGCCTTTTATATATTTTTAACTACCTGACATAAACCTACATTTAAATGTCACCAGTAGCAAAGCCAAGAATAAATTCACAAGCATGCTTGCATTCAAGCACGACAGCAGAAGTGCAATAGCACCCACGCGCGCGCACACACATGCACACACACACACACACACACACACACACACATTGGTACTAAGAACAAACTTGCCATTTGCAAATGGGACATCAGAATCCATTAGGACAAAGGTGGCCCTATGGTTTAAAAAAGTAAATAATTGGTTTTTGTCCTGTGTCATGTTTTAATTAAAGATAGCAATGTAATCTACAATATATCTGGAAATTATTAGAAACCTTTTTTTTTTTTCCAGAGGCAAAAAGGATCAATACCTTTTTGTCTCAGTGGCATAAAACATCTCAGGTTACTTTGTCCCTGCTGTTTACAGCAACTCAGAGTTGAAAGTAAACATTAACGTGACGAGGGTGAAATCATATTCTGAGAGTAAATGAGGACATTTTGAAATTAGCTAAATTGTTTGTTTCAATAGCTTTCAAGACATCAAACTGGAGTCCTTTGCTCTAGGAATAGAGACAAAGGAAGAGGTAAGTGATTCAAGGTGGGAGGGGGGAGCTTTCTGTTTTTCAAGCAGAACAGTCAAAACTATTAGACAAAGCCGCGACTCACAGTCTGTGGAGATGGATGGTGACAATTCATCCCATTTCTGGGAGGAACTAGAACAATGCAGCAAGCTCTGTGTGTTTCTCTCCATAAAATGGGTTTTCAAAATTTGCTGCTGCTTCTCAGGATGATGAAAGTAACATATCATGTTAGGATACTGAAAGAAAAAACATGTTGCTTCTGTGGAAAACATTTTGAGAGGTGACCAAATGCAGAAGCGGAAAACCTCTTTTCAGCTACCGAAAAGAGCATTTTTCTAGGTCCTTCCCACAGAAACGTAACCATCCGATAGCATTTCAGCACACTACACAGAAGTGTAGAAATGGAGAAAATAGAATGACCCTCCAATCATTATCTATAGGACATTACACTGATAAATGGTGGTGTTAATGAACACAAATGAATTTGAATCCTTTCTCCCTGCAGTTATTTTGATAATACTGGAATCTACTAAAGTGCATGGAATTAACAATTAAAGGGGGTTAAGCAGACACTTAATACTTGTTCTATTTTGCACAGTTTGGCAGTAATGCATCTGCCGTAATCAGGGTTTTTATTTCTCTTTGAGAAAAAAAAAAAGGAAATGTTTATGTTTTGGAAGCAAAGCCTCCAGGATCCAGGCTCCTCCGTGCAGACGTGGCATGTAAGTGTTTGCGTTGTGTGAGCTGGTGGCCCGCCGGGCGCGGCTGGCCTGTCTGGCTTTCTCCTTTTGCAACAGCTCCACCTTTGGGCTTCTAAAGGGAAAGGTCTCTTTTTTGCTAAAGGACATAAAAACCAGCAATAACTAGAAATACGCACTCCATCCTCAACCTTTTGTTCAGTGAAACTAAAACATAACATCATTTTCCTTCTCAGAAAGAGAGACACAAAGGAAAAAAGGAAAGAATGGGGAGAGAAAAGGAGATTAACACAGGAGGTAGGAAAGCAGAAGAGAGAAAAGAGGGAAAGAAAAGAGGGAGGGAGGACAGGACAAGGGGAAAGCTTCCTTTCTGGACCAGAGGAAGATGCAGCAGGTCATGGAATCATTCCTTCTTGGTGCGTTCCTCCCTGGATTACCGGCTTCTGTAAGGCTGAGACTGACCCACGGTCCCGGATTCCTGTTCCAGACTTCCTCAGTGATGCCATTTTCCTATCTCTTGTTTATAAACCATAGCAACAGCTTCATGAATGACAGACTAAGAGAAATTTTGGATTTCTGTTCAGCCCATTCTGTTTTAGATAAGAATTAAATACCATGTGTGCACTTGGTAAGGATCTTACCTAATGCTAAATGGTCTTGGATTCTTTTCAGACAGGTACAGCCTCACTCCCAGGAAGCGTGACCTCAGCTAACTAGGAATGGGGGAATGAACACAGAGAAACTTCTTAAATTCCACTGTCTACTAAATCCCAATTTTAGATGTGCAGGGTTGAGTTAAGGAAGTATCCTGGGAATACACAATCCATAGCTCAGTCAGCAGGGCTGGAAAGCCAAGCAAATTTTGTCTGGGGAAATTGGTTTGGGTCTTTTATTACAAAAGGATCGGGAAAAAATGTAGACCCCAAAGAATGTGCCCTCAATGAATTTAGATTTTTTTTATAATCAAATCTATGAGACTATAAGAAAAAAAAAAAGGAAAGTGTTGCAAATAGAGTGGAAAGGACATTCTGATGCCTCAGATTAACTCCAGGACCCAAGCGATTACATGCACTTTGCCTTGGAACTTTTAATTCTGACCTTCATAGCTTCAAATTTGGGCTAGTTCTCCTTACCCTACTTGCTCTCTCTTCTCTGAAAATCTCCTTTCATAGTTTACCTAGATCCAAAACCAAAAGTGCCTCCTTCAATCAATAATTCTGTTATCAATTAAGAACAAAAGCTTTTAAGTTCATTGCATTGTTCATATTTCTCAGCCCTAATACCAAGGTCTTTGCAGAACTGCTCCTAAAATTCCCTCCCAATAATTCCATGTAGGGATGGTCCGTTCTGGTTATGGTGGACATTCAATGCCTCATCCCCAAGACCCCACTAGGGCATCCCTGATAAACCCATTCATTAAAGCATCCATTCCCTCTTATAAATCTGTAGTTCTGATTATATAAACACTCACTGAGGTATATATTTTATAGGGGATGAGGTTGACTTAACTCCCTATGTCTCATATTTTCAATTTGGCTAGGTTATAAGTTTGTTGAGGGCATATCCCATGCCTATTCGAATCTCCTTGTGACAATTAGAATAGTGTTTTGTATATTGAAGTGTTTAATTTTAAAAACACAGATTTTCTGCACTGCGTGTTCCAGGAAAATGAGTGTTTCAGTTTTTGCACACCCAAATACTTTTCCATGGCATCTTTTTTGATAGTTTAAGGAGCCAGTCATTGAATAAATCTGACCTGCAGAAAAGCAGGCACTTCTGCTTCTAAATCTTTACGATTTAAAATTTAGGCAGTCCCTATTGCAGAAATAAGTAGGATCTTTATATTATCTCTGCCTTCTACCTCCCAGCTATATTTACATGCTTTTTACATTTATTTTAAGTATCTATAAATCTTACATAAGCTGGAACCAGGAAATAGAAATCTTCTTTTTTTGGTGTATAATTTCTCATATACCCTATTTTACTGGAAGCAAACAAAGCTCTAAGAACTCTTGTGACTCTTAACTATCACTTAGGCCAGAAATGTATCCAATATAACCCTATCTCTCCCTATTATCATATATCCACATTTTATTATTTTTTAATTTGGCTAAAGAATAATGGGTACTGAAAAAGTCATCATTTATATATTCTCCATTTAGAAGGCATTCTATGCTTCCTTTATGTTCTAAGAAAATGTTCTTTCCTTAGCTCCTGAACAGTGAATTATTTAAGTAGGGCCCTTATGTTTCCATTGGTCCCACACATGATCACAATGGACTGAGTGCAGAAACCCTTGAATCATGATGAATAAGGCTCAGAGGCTTTTGCATAGCAAAGATGGTAAGGGAAGGCTCCTTATCACTCCACGGGGTCTTTTCATCACTGCTGAGGAAGGTGGGCTTTGAATATTTGCGTCATGGAGTAAAAACCATCTTTATCAGCCTACTGGTATATTTCCTATTTGTTTTGTATAAAACATTTGTGCTTACTGCAGAAGACGTGTCAGTTATAGCCTCTGACTTCAAATTCTGAGTATGCTTTAGAATCTTAAGACTAAGCATCCATAAGCAAAAATAATGTGTACGAGGTAAATTGTATATAAAAGGCTATCCACCCTGAAAAAGCTTATAGAACCTCTTCCAGATCTGGAATTAGACGGGGCATTCCAAACCCATGGAGGATTGCCAATATTCTCCTTGCCAAGATTGGATTTAAGCAACATGGCTTTTTTTTCCTGCTTACTGTATGCTTTCCTTTTTTTAAAATATAAATTCTGGAAAGGTGCTGGATTCATGAATACACATCTCCCCACTCTCTAATCTTAATATTTTATTTGCAACCAAGCCTATCACCTCTTCCAGACCAAATTATTCACTTCTCATTCTAGACTCCTTGTAGATACCTCTATTTTACAGCAATTATTTATTTTGTGTGTCCGTCCCTCTGTAGGTGTATATTTATCAAGAGCAAAGAATATGTCATATATATCTATGTATTCCCTCTACCTAGAACACGACCTAGCACATCAGGGTGATCAATAAATGCTTGTTAAAATGTTCTAGTAAATTGTAAGCTGCTTTGAGACAGGGAATTATATCTTGATCACATTTACATCCTTAACATGTTTGGAACAATGTTTTGTAAATAGATGGAACTCAATGACTATTTGTTGCTTTAAAATAAGGAGGAAATACATGATCCAAACTCTAAGAGATGAAAGCTAAGTCACAGCACAGCATACCTAATTTCCAGGTTTGGGGCTCAGATACAGAATCCAGGCCATTAGCTGATATAAGAAATATATCAGACAACATACATTTATCTTTTCCTTCATCAGAATAGTGTATCTCAAAAATTTCTTTTAAAGAAAGAAGTTGTCATTTATTATCGTGGCATTTCATACTTGCTTTCAAGTTCTATTTGTCAGCATCAGATTCAGTACTGCACTGTTTCTCTGGTAACTTGTGCCATTCTGGTAAAGTGCTAACTGCCTGTCGATGGGGCAGTTTAAATGTGTCTGAGGAATAACTACCTGGCCTTTCACCTTAATGCCTTTAAAATGATCTCTGCTTTGTTTTCAAAAGTGACTAAGACAGTTTGATATCAGAAAGGGCTGAGTAAGTATTCAAGGCAAATGCATTTCAAGTCAGAGATGGGCTGGACCCCTATGGTTCACATTATAAATTTATCTTGTGGGTTTCTGGAACAAGAAAAACAATTGTTTCTTGGTGCACTTTTAATCCCCACCCCCCACCCCAGGCTATTTAGTCTGTGACTGCTCAGTACATGTAAATAAATATGTCGTTACCCCTTTCTATTTCCAGAATAACAGCAATAAGGGAAGAACTATAGCAAACGTCAGGATGTAGGTGTGGATACTGTGGGGGTTTGGTACCTGGAAATGCAGAAAATCCCTCCTTCCCTCTGATCTATGAGAACCAGGCTGAAAGGCCAAAATTACAAAGGCTTGGTGTAATGAGATTCTCCAGAAATAGATCCAATAGGATATACACATATATAAGAGAGAGACAGACAAAGAGACAGAGACAGAGAGATTTATTATAAGGATTTGGCTCATGTAATTAGGAGGCTGCAAAGTCCCAAGATCTACAGTCAGCAAGATGGAGACCCGGGGGGGCCAATGCTGTGGTTCCATTTGAAAGCCAGTAGGTTCTAGACCCAAGAAGAGTAGGTTGTTCATTTCTAGTGGAAAGGCAGGAAATTACTGATGTCCCAGCTCAATCAACTTAGAAAAGACGAGTTTCTTATTTCTCAGCCTTTTTGTTCTACTCAGATCTTCAAGTGACTGGAGGAGATCCACCCACATTTGGGAGGGCAATAAGCTTTACTCAGTCTGCCTATTCACATGTTAACTTCCTCAAGAAATACCTTCACAGACACACCCAGAATATTTGACCCAGTGACTCAGTCAAGTTGACACGTAAAATCAACCAACCCAGCTGGTATTGCTTAAGAACATAATTGGCTCTTGAATAAATGTGTATGTGCATGTCTGTGTACATGTGTAAAATTTCTAAATTTAATCACTTGCTATCTCATTGTATATTATTTGTATTAATGCATTGTAAATACAGGTAGGCATCTGTTTAGTCTTTACCAAGTATCTAGCACTCTACTCAGTGTTTTACATAAAAATGATGTCATTTATTGCTCAAAACAATCCTGAAGTATAGGTATTCTCATGACCCCAGTTTTATAGATACAGAAACTAAGTCTGAGCCAGGTAAAATAAATTTCCCAAAATCACAAAACTTGTAATTCACAGGCCAAGACTAGATCCAGATCTATTTGACCCAAAGTTTTGTATTCATTACTCTATTTTGTACAACATTCCTGAAAATCATGACACTCTGAAAAATCTGCATTATATGCAGAATCCTAAGATTTAAATATAATAGTCCTGTTTTGAGGAATAATATTTCTGCCTTAGAAGCCAGTATGCAATAAAATGTCACTAGAAATATCACTACTTAACCCTTTGTACATGCAGAGGAATAGTAATAAGAAGAGGAATTTCTGAGGTATTCCAAAATCTTGGAATGCAGCATAGTGAATTACAAACTCATGAACACAAAACCACTGTTTTTATCTGAAATAAATATTCCCAATACCAGAGTGTTCAATTTTTATTTTTCTAAACAACTTCTGGTCTATTTCTGCTCCCCGTTTGGAAAGTATAATTAATTTGATATGCTATGATAAAATTATAATAATGTTAGATGTTGATATGGCAAACTATACAATAGACCTGGCTACCTTTCAAATTTTAGAGTGAAGAGCTATCTAAAAACCACATATGAGACACACATATTTTTTGTTGTCTTCCAGAATTTTTGTTGGTATTCCATGGTAGATTTAAAAAACAAAACAAAACAAAACAAAAAATCCAACAGCGCACAGTCCTCCAGTTACCATATTTTTCATCAAACTACAAGTTCACTTTTGAGTTCAATGGATTATTTATGTTTGGCTACATTATTTACCATAATTCTCAAGTTCTAGACCATATCACTAGTTTGACAAAACATTTTAAAAATCCAATGCTGAGTTTTGCTTATAACTGTAATGGAATAATTGGTATTACACTAGTCTCTCCAATTATAAAATTGGGCAAAATATATGAAACATACTGTTTGCAGATAAAGGACAAGATGTAGTACATGACTACAGTCCCAAAGAAGGCCAACAATGAAAGGGTTCCATAACTGTGCATGATTTCTGCCTGGACACATTTTCTAGACCACAGCATGTATGGAGAGCTCAAATAGAGCATAATGATCTTACATCATAAGACAGAGGACAAAGATAAGAATTTGGGGCTATGAAGATGGCTAAAATTTGCAGGGTCTAATTCCAGAGAGAAAAGAACTCCATAAACCTGTGTAGGTTCCCTTTGAGTCTTTGAATAAATGCTAATCAGAGTTTACTCAGGACAAAACTCCACAAAGCCAAGCAAAAGCACTAGTATATAAAGAATAACTGTGGGAGAGCTGACCGAAACAATTCATGGGCCTCATACAGGACTAAGAGATTTTGAGTCCTGACAGCCAAAATAAAGAGAAAGTACTGCACATATCAAGCATGCAGTAGAGACCCCAGAAAGCCAAATCATAGGTACAGAGCTTATCTCATTCTACAGTAAATGTTTATCTAGACTCAGCCTATTCAAGATTAAAAACAAAGCCTTTATTTAATTAATTTATTTATTTTTTAAAACAAAGCCTTTAAGGAAGCAAGCTGACCTATGCACAAACTAACTTCCTGCCTGAATAAAACTTAACACCCCTTTAAGAAAAATAACAAAATATGGATACTCAACAATGTAGAAATCATAACACCTGACACACTACCAAAACTTACTGGAAATGTGAAGAAGCAAGAGACCTATAACCAGAAGAAGAAACAATAATAATAAAAGCCAGGAGAAACAGACCATGGAATGATGGAACTAGCAGACTAGGGCTTTAAAAAGAGCTATTACAATTAAGTTCGAGGCAAAATATATGGAGGAACAAATATATATATATATATATATATATATATATATATATATATATATATATTACACACACACACACACACATCCATAAAAGTTAACAGGAAATACAAATGAAAAGATCCGTGAATTTGAAGACAGGGTAATAGAAACTATTCAAGCTTCAGAAACTATAGAGGAAAAAGGAAATACAGAAATACTTCTTAATTTATTTTATGTGGCCAACATAACCCTGATACTAAATCCAGAGAAGATCACTACAAGCAAACAAAATTACAGAGCAACAATCCTCATGAATCTATATAAAAATTACTAACAATATTTTACCAATTATATTCAGCAACATATAAAGAGTAATTCATAATGGCCAAGTGAAGTTGACTCTAGAAATGCAAGATTTGATTAACATTCAAAAATATACCGATGTTTTACACATATTAACAACAATAAGAGAAAAAGTATAGGTCATCTCAATAGATGCAGAGAAACATTGGAAAAAAAATTCAACATCTATTTATGATTTAAAAAATAAATAATCAGTAGACTATATAAAAGGGGACTTCTTCATCCTGATAAAGGGCATCTATGCAAAACCTGAAGCTATTTTCATATATAATGATGAAAGACTGAATACTTTCAGATCAATACTTTAAGATCAAGAATAAAGAAAAGAGTTCACTTCTTGCCATTTCTATTCAACATTGTACTAGAGGTTTAAGCATATTGAGTAAGATGGAACATAATGAAAGGTTTATAGATTTGAAGGAAAGATGTAATAGTGTTTTATTCATAGACAATTGATAATGCATGTAGAAAACTCTAAGTAATCTATAAAAACACTACTAGAACTAATAAGTAAATTTAGCAGTTACAGGACACAAGATTAATATATAAAATTCAAGTGTAATTCTGAGTATTTTAAAAATTGGAATTACAAATTAAATAAAGAATACTATTTATCATAGAACCAAAACCAATGAAATACAAACTGATAACTTTAACAAAATATGTACAATACCTGCACACTGAAAACTACAAAACTTTGTTGACAGAAATTAAAGAAGATCTAAATAAATGTTCATAGACTAGAAGTCACAATATTGTTCTCCAGAAATTATTCTATGGATTCAGTGTAATATCAAACAAAAATTGCAGCAGGCATTTTATAGAAATTGATAAACTATATCTAAAATTTAAATGGAAATGCAAAAGAGCTAATTGACCAAAGTAATCCCATGTAAGAAAAATCTGAAGCCTTTATGGTAGCTGGTATTTAGACTTAATATAAATCTACATTGATTCAGGCAATGCAGTACTGCATAAAGAAACACAAATAGATTAATGGCAGAGAATGGTGGTTTCAGAGATAGACCCACTAGTATTTATTCAATTGATTTCAAAATTCAAAGCAATTGAATGGAGAAAAAGAAACATTCCAGAAATATTTGGGAACAACTACTTAGTTGTTTAGAAGAGAGAGAGAGACAGAGAGACAGAGAACGAGGGAGAGAGAACCTCAGTCTCTACCTCCACCATACAAAAATTAAATGCTAGATGGATTATAGCCCTAAACCTAAAGCTAAATCTATAAAACTCTAGTTAAAATATAGACAGTCATAGGGTAGGCAATTATTTCTTAGGACATTCCAAGCATAATTAAAAACTGACACATTTTACTTTATCAAAATTAAAAACTTCTCATTAAGAAACATAGTTAAGAAAATGAAAAGGTAAGCAACATAATAAAAATTGTAATACATACATGTGATAAAGGATTTGTTCAGAATAAACCACTTAGAAAAGTCAATATAAAGAGACAAACAATG
Source organism: Acinonyx jubatus (assembly GCF_027475565.1). Taxonomy (NCBI): domain Eukaryota; kingdom Metazoa; phylum Chordata; class Mammalia; order Carnivora; family Felidae; genus Acinonyx; species Acinonyx jubatus. The sequence goes on from NC_069392.1 coordinate 60,493,085, forward strand.
GGGCACCTGGGTGGCTCAGTTGGTTGAGCACCTGACTTTTGCTCAGGTCATGATATTGTTGTTCATGAGTTTTGAGCCCTGCATCAGGCTCTGTGCTGACAGCTTGGAACCTGGAGCCTGCTTTGGATTCTGTGTCTCCTTCTGTCTCTGCCTCTCCCCTGCTCATGCTCTGTCTCTCTCTCTCAAAAATAAATAAACATTAAAAAAAAAAAGATACATAACCCAGGAAACTCAATCAGTTGAGCTAAACTGATTGGGGCTCAATCAATCAGTTAAGCCTCAGACTCTTGGTTTTGGCTCAGGTCATGATCTCACGATTGTGAGATCCAGCCCCACATCAGGCTCCATGCTGAGTGCGGAGCCTGCCTGGCATTCTCTTCCTCTCTCCCTCTGTCCCTCTTCCCTGCTCATGTACTCTCTCTCTCTCTCTTAAAAAAAAAAAAAAAAAGACAAACCAAATTTGAAAACGTATAAAAAACCTTAACAGGCACTTTACAAATGAGGATATAACATTTATTTATTTATTTAAAAAAAAATTAACGTTTTATTTATTTTTGAGACAGGGAGAGACAGAGCTAAACAGGGGAGGGTCAGAGAGAGGGAGACACAGAATCTGAAACAGGCTCCAGGCTGCGAGCTGTCAGCACAGAGCCCTACGCGGGGCTCGAACTCACGGACCGCGAGATCATGACCTGAGCCGAAGTCGGCCGCTTAACCGACTGAACCACCCAGGCGCCCCGAGGATATACACATTTATAAAAAGCATGATAAAAGTACTCAGTATTATTTCTTATCAGGAAAATGTAAAGTGAAATCCCAATGAGACTACAATACATCCACCAAAATGGCTAATATTAAAAATACTGACAACACCAGATGTTGGTTGGTAAGAATGTTGAGCAAGCAGATCTCTCAAACATTGCTAGTGGAAGTGTAAATTGTTCAAACACTTTGGAAACAGGCCTGGCAATTTCTCATAAAGTTAATATGCATATATTCCATGATCCAACAACTATACTCTTGGGTTATTTACTCAAAATAAATAATATGGCTACAAAAAAACTTGTACAAGAATGTGTATAGAAACTTTAGTCATAATAGCTAAACACTAAAAACAATCCAAATGCCCATTAGTAGAAAAACAGATTAAAATATATTATGTTTTGTTCACACAAGGGAATAATATGTAACAATAAAAAGGAACTATTGATGCATGAAGCAACACAGATGAATCTCAAAAAAAGTATACTGAGTGAAAGAGTAAGATATAAAAGAGTACAGTATGATTCCATTTCCAAGAAATGTTACAACAGGCAAAATGAATGTTGGCTAAAAGAATCATATGAGTAGTTGTATCTGAGGTGGGATGGACATTTACAGGGAAGCACAACTTTATGGGGTGATAGAGATGTCCTATATCTTGATAGAGGTACGGAATAAACAGGTGCACACATTTGTCAAAGTTATGAAACTGTACTCTTTAAATCTGTGCATTTCATAGTACACAAATCATATCTCAATCGAATATTCCTGACCCAAAAAAAAATCCAATGGAGAGCATATGCCTGGTATATAGTAAGTACTCAATAAATCTGTGTTGGATGATTATTATTTCCAGGTAAGAATCCCAGATTGGGATTTTTTTTCCTTCAAAGAACTACGGCCAATATTGAGGAAACAACTCAAAGAGAATTCCAGTAGCATCGTTTTTGTTCATGATGAATATCAAAATTATTTTTGCAATATTGATTTCTGTTCTGAGTGAAACTAAAACAGATCGATTTGTTCAATTCAATCTGCAGAGAGATTTAGGTAGTATTAAAATGGCTCATTGGGAAAGTTGAAGCCTAAGCAAACACAGATCTCTGGGCCTGACCTCTACTTTTATCAAACCCAACCCATAGACTGTGATTGCATCCCTCAAAGTCCATTTGACAGACAGGAAATGTCAGTAACAGTCATACTTAGCAGAAATTCATTAACCTGTAGACCTTCCCCATTCAGGGCAATATTCTCTCAGTCTACTGATAGCACATTCATTTCTCTGAGAACAGCCTCAGATGCACTTCCTCCTTGAAGTCTTTTTCCAGCTTTGCAGCCTGAAATAATCTCTACATCTTCTAGATCTTATGGCAATTTCCCAGTGCCTCTATTATAAAACCCATCACCTTCTACTTTATATTACAGCAATTTGGATACCTGTTTTATTCCCTCCTGGATCACAAACTGCTTTAGAGGAGAGAGACTGTTATTTTATGTTTTCACTGAAGATACCACATTGTAGTTGTCTACCCAAATATTACCAAATAAGTGCATGAATAAACAGAAGAATGGAGAAATGTTTGGATCAATGAGAGAGAAAAACTCATAATTACAAACAGCAGAATGTGATTTTATATAGTAGTTTTTCAGTAATTTTGCTAATTATTACTTTTCCAAATGTATCTATTGAGTACAATCATTTGACATTGTTCTAGCAGGGCATGTGGGTAAAAATTGAATTAGACATGGACCTTCTCCCTCAAATAGATCACAAAGGGAAAGGAAGCTGGATAGGTAAGTAAATAATTGTAAAGCAATGTACTAAGAGATCTAATTGAGGAATATTCAGGAAAGAAAGCACAATAGAAACAAAGTAATCATATCAAATGGTGGTTTGGGGAATTTATGAAAGAAATTTCAGATGACTTCACAAGGTAATAATAACTAACTCTATAAAGAGAAAACTAGGCTATGTTCAAATCCTTTAATCTTTCAACAACCCTAGGAGGTACTACCTTTATTTCTATTATATAAATGAAGAAACTAAGTTGCTAAAATTACATATGTTTCATAAGGCTATTACAGCTAATGGTGAAATTAGGATTCGGGTACAGGAAATTTGAACCCAGACCTATATCTTCTATCACAGTGATCTGGTTCCTGAAACATGAGTAGGCATTGCATCTGGTCCACATGTCTGGTATGTGTGAGAATGTTCATTGAGGTTAGAGTGCTTTTATTAGTCAAGGTTCTTCATTGTTTCACTTGAGTAGAATCATTAAGTCTTGCTACTTATGTGGCAATAGAGAAACTACCAGAAACATAAAAGGATTTCTTAGAGTATCCAAGCAGGTATTGAATATCCAAACCTCAAAAAGGGAGGAACTATGTCAGATTAATGGGTTTTAGCAGCTGGAGAGAATGGGTCTTCTCTCTTGGTATCTTTAATTCTTGGATCATGTGTAAATTCCTGGATCAATCAACTGTGGTCAAGGGTAGGATCATATTGTAGCTGGGTGACCACTTATATGATTATATGGGGTACCATTCACACGATAAACTATACACAAGCAATGTGGAAGATGTAACATGGAATTAATACAATATTTATACTCATAGGGTAGTTCCATCCTGTGATGGGTGGGGCAGGGAAATTTCCAAAGGGAAAGGAATATTTGAACAGAAACAAAGCAAGACAATACAATAGGTATTATGCCGCAGGGATTTGGGGCAGGGATACAATTCAAAATGCTCTCATATAAACAGGTCTCAGGTATTTTATATCATCTAAAAATAGCATCAGCCCATCTCTGTATTCTTAGTCCTTGCTTGTATCCCATACATTGTAGCACTTCAGAAAACAATGCCCCATTTTTTAGTGATTTTATTTTTTTAAGTAAAAATTATTTTAGACTGATTTCACCTGGATTAAAATACAGCATATTTCCCCCCAACTCAACACATTACTTGGAAATGTACTGAACTTCACTCAGCTATTTTGTATCATGATATGATGGGGTGCAAAATTAATAAATAGAGTGGTCCATCATTTGAATCAATGGGTGGAGTATTCAAGTCTGGAGCACTATATCCAAAGGCAAGTCTAGAACTTTGTTCACACTAATGGTGTTCATATACCTTAGGTGTTTTACCTGCTTTGTCTTTGTGGAAACTGGGAGGATGCACAGAGAAAATCAAATAATACTATTATGCCACTAGGTATTTATTAAACACTAAGTCTTATATGTAAACTATTTTACCTAATACTCCCATTAAAATACAGGATTTCTTTTCCTTATTTTACAAATGTGAAAACAAGCTGAAGTTGAGCAAGTAGTTTACTTATAGTTACATTGTTAGGAAATGGCACCAGTGGAACTAAATCCCACATCTGTATTTGTACCCTTCTATGTCAGGTCCCCTGAAAAAACATAAAACCACTGACCCAGACTCTGTGGCTGTGATCAGAGCAACACGACACTCCACATGTACTGACACGTGTAGCACATTCACCAGAACCCAAATCAAAGGGCACAATTAACTCCTTTCAACCTCAACTTTTCTTTTACTTCAGGGGTATACTGTAATATTGATATTCAATTCCAACTTAGTAAAATTAAGAAGAGAAATTCTAGGTAAGGAAAATTGGGGTTATTTGGTAATCTCATTTACTAACTGCTGCATTATTTTTTTAAGTGGTAAAATTATTCTTTACTAATTATAGAAGTTTTGCCATTGGTAGCTTTTGTCCAGCACACCTGTCATTATTTTCCATGAGTCTCTTTCTCCTTCAGTAGGGGCCCCATATTCCTCATCTTAGTGTGGGTATAACTAGAGCTAATAGCAACTCACATGCAGAGTGACTTCTTGAATCCAATAATAGTTAACTAGACTTGAAAACAAAGAGGCACCACCAACACATGGTAGAATAAATCTTATCCAAGGAGTTAGGAAGCTCTACCTACATTTATGGTTTATCGGTGACTTATAAGTTGAAGCTGTACAAATAACACAACCACTCAGGGTTTCTTGCTTCTCATTTATCAATTACAATATGTGTTCTAATCTGTTAAAAAAAAAAAGAGCAAAGGCTTGAATGAGTTAATGTCTGTGCTTTAGCTGAATAGAAAACACACTATTACACATTGCTGTACTTTACTCTGATAGACATTTTAAAAGAAGCCACTAATTCTTCACATTTTTTAAGTGGAAAAACCAGGAAATGGGAAGGTAAAAATAGAAGACCTAACTCCCAAGTGACTGATGGAGGAATTAGAGACTGGAGAGGGTCCTAGGGGACAAATAGCCGAGTGGGATTTGTGCTGAGGCAGGCCAGCTGTGGCAGGCACTGACTTTCCAAGACAATAAAAATAAAACTTCAAGAACCCACTAACTTCAGCTAATAATGTCTAGAATAATACCCCATAATACAAAGGTCCTCTATACTCACCTGCCTTTGTCACATTTTTGCACACTCGATGATATTTGGCAAAATCCTCCCTGACTTCAGTGTAGCTCTCAAGAACATGAAGCTATTTTGACAAATGTGACTCGAAAGAATCAGAGGTCAGAGGCAAGAATCTCTTCTGGCCTGCTAATAGAGCTCTGAACTGAAGGACTCACTAGTCCCTTTGAGATTTTGTTTTATGTAAATGTTCCCACCTCCTGGAGAGTCCTCCCTTATGACTTTGTTAGAAAGGCCATATATTTCCAGATTTCATTTAGGGGAAGCATTTGTTCATTCAGGGAAAGAGAAAAACTAATTCCCTGGGGTGCACTGACATTGATGAGAAATAAAGACAGAGCCCAACAATGGTGTGAGACCAGGAAAACGCCAGCAAAGTAGAATGAAAGTCAAAGGATGTTTCAACTGCACACAAAGGAAGGGTGGAACCTTTTGAGAAAGTAAAACCATCTACTGGAAAGTTCTCTGTAAGTGTGTATTTTGAGGACAGAGGAAGTAAGGGGAGGTTGTCTCTGGAAAGGTAGTCCATATGGTTTTCAGAGACAACCTTTTGATCCAGCCATTTTGCTGCCGTTCAAGGGTTAAGGCTGTCTGAAACAGTGTCAGCTGGCTAGAAAACTATTTGACCTTCATTGGATCGTCAGTCACTCTTTTGCTTGAGTGGCTGAATGAAGAGTATGTCATTCTGTCATAGCAAAAATCTGGAGAAGGGGAAAAAAATTAAATCGATCCTCTCCATCTCAGAAAGGCTTAGTTTCATTGGCATCTAACTGACACAAATACTCTTCACTGGGTTTCTATTTGCTGATAGTAATTAAATATTCCCGTCTTTGACTTCACAGCCAAATGCCCTGGCTGATGAGGACAATCCTCTCCACTCTTAAAAGATGGGGTTGGAATTATGCTTATTTTAAATGTCTCTGATCATGGACATGTGTCTGCCTGGGTTCTTTCTTTTTCCCTTTATAACATCTACTGCACACACCAAATACAGGAAACTATAAAATTAAAAAAAGTTTAAAAAAACAATAAAATATACCATGCACATACACAGACATCTGCAGTTCTGTCCTGGCTATTAATTGGAACCTATCTATATAAAAATCTGGATTGCAGATGAATAATTAAAGCAATCCATGAAATTTCAGGTCTTCAGTTTATTTATTAAAACTCAGAAAAGTGACTTTAAAAAAGAGAGAGAAATGAATAGAGAGATAATATGTCAAGCAAGAGCCCTGGGTGATGTGACCTATCATTATTTTGCCACAAAACGTTCCAACTGGGAAACCTTGATTGCCTTACATTTTGTTTGTTTGTTTGCTTGTTCACTTGTCTTTGTACCTCACTGCCTCCCTGAAGTTAGATGGCAGTAAAATGGTACTGTGACTGACTACGGATTTTTCCAAGACAACGGTAAGATATGGAGTCCTCTTTCCCTTAAGAAAAGAGTGAATAGCAATTGTCCTGGTGGCTTTCAATAACTAGCAAGATTAACCCCAGAGAAACCTCTTGTAGCTGAGACATTGATTGTTCTTTCTCATCTGGGCCAGAGTCTATTTGAGGAGCTTCATCCCCATCTTTAAAAGGGAAGGGGATGAGGTCAAGGTCAGGAGTTACACACAGTCTCATTTTCTCCTTTAGAATTTCTGTGCTCAGGACAGGTCTCTATATACAGTCTAGTTGGGAATTGAGGGCATCACCTAGAGACTTTAGATCCTAAAAATGCTTTATTTAGAGAGTTATATACTTCAGTTTAGAGAGTTTTGCTTTTTATTTCTTGCTTCAACTTACCTGAAAATTACCTTAGGACTCCACTCGGCTTTGCTACAATTGATCAGACCACAATCTTCCTACTTTATTAAAGAAACCAAAGGTCTGAAACTAAGCAGCAGGAAATGAAGAAAAATCTGACAAATAGTAGATGCTGGATAAATGGAATTAAAATGATCAAGGTCTGCAAAAGAGCCTTTTCTTTTTCACCCTATTATCTTTCCTCCCCCTGATTTATACAATTTGACGATCTCCTTCATTTTAATAAAAACTTCATGAATTAGGTTCTTGGAACAGCCAAAGTGTGTCTTTTGGATCATCTTTCTTGTAAACAGTCAAATAAAAAAAATTATGCTGAATCTATTAGTATTTTTGAACTCTTGTTTAACTTTAGTAGTTAAAGCAATGTAAATCAATAATATAAACATGCACAGTGTAAGTCACTGGGTCCAGAAAATTTGGGATTTGAGCTGTTCAGGGAAGAAATCTGTATGAGAAAATAAAGTAAGGGGAGGCTGTGTGCGTAGTTCTTTCTTTAGCTTAGGTAGTCACCTACCTAAATTATCTGGATATGACCTTATTTCTTACCAGTTGTCCTCATAAATAGATTTGTATTTATCAGGTTAAGTTTTGTCTAGATTCTATGCTAGACATATTGTATCTTATCTCTGATCTTCATCACAACCCTGAAAGTCAATATTCATCAACCTAGGTTACAAAACATGTGACACACCTTGGAACTGATCCATCTTGCTTTAAAGTGAGCCCTATAACAGTGTACCATGTTTCTTCTATGTGATCAATTATATGGCAATGAAAGTAAACATGAGTGTTTAAAGAATGCTAAGGATGGGGCGCCTGGGTGGCTCAGTCGGTTGAGCGTCTGACTTCGCTCAGGTCACGATCTCACGGTCCGTGAGTTCGAGCCCCGCATCAGGCTCTGTGCTGACAGCTCAGAGCCTGGAGCCTGCTTCAGATTCTGTGTCTCCCTCTCTCTCTGGCCCTCCCCCCGTTCATGCTCTGTCTCTCTCTGTCTCAAAAATAAATAAATGTTAAAAAAAAAATTAAAAAAAAAAAAGAATGCTAAGGACTCTGTGGTGGCTTGATTGAACATATATGTTGGGGAGTAAGTAAGCAGATTCTCAAATACCAGAGGTGACTGAAATGTATTCCGAAAGCTACAGACAGCCATTTAAGAAGGGGTAGGGTATGAATGCTACTGATATCACAATGAATATAAGCATTTCACTTTAACTTTCATTTTTGGTATATAGGCTCCTACATAGAGCCCGAATATAATAGGTATTGTTCAATAATTCTTCTATAAAAGAATAAATGGAATTCAGGTATGAATCCATTTCCTGAACTAATTAAAATTAAATTGAAGTCACAATCAGTTCTATTCATGAACTCGATGTCATTGTTCAATTTTAATGCCAGAGGCAGGATTTGAACCCAAGTTCCTATAATTTCTGGACACTCATTGAGCAATTACATGTTAAGTACTGTCTATTTGCAACAAATGTCTATTGAGCACATACTACTCACAGCAAATATATATTGAACACATGCTATAAAAAGAACCAATTTGGGGGCACCTGGGTGGCGCAGTCGGTTAAGCGTCCAACTTCAGGCAGGTCACGATCTCGCGGTCCGTGAGTTCCAGCCCCGCATCGGGCTCTGTGCTGACAGCTCAGAGCCTGGAGCCTGCTTCTGAATCTGTGTCTCCCTCTCTCTCTGCCCCTCCCCCGTTCATGCTCTGTCTCTCTCTGTCCCAAAAATAAATAAACGTTGAAAAGAACCAATTTGGTGCTTCATAGACACCAAGAAGTTTACAATAATGCCTCTCCCTCAAAATACTTAAAATCTTGCTCCAGAGATTAGACTTAATCATTTGAAAGTTTTATTAATAATAAAAGAGCAATAGAAGTTCACTAGTAAAAACATAAGGAAATACGTAAGTATATAGCAAGTAATGCCTTGGATAGTAAGTAATTCAATTCCCATAACAAGCTATCTCACAAGTTTAAAGGCAAGTTTCTGCACACCTGTTAGGAATGCCAACATGTTAAATGTATAAGCTGTGCATATTTATTTGTGAATTGGGTGCTTAGAGTATTTTTTTAACCAATGTATTACAATTGCACAAAACCAAATCTGACAAATTATAAATCGGCTTGGTAAGCTCCAAGTGAAGAAAATGTTACATTTTCATTTAGGAACTGACTATAACCATCAGATCACAAAAGAAATAAATCATGGAAATGAAAGAGATGACCTAGTTCTAACCCCATAACCTGGCAACTACACCCTAAATCAAGAGCAAATGTATTCAATAAAGCCAACTACATGGCCGCTTCTGGATGACTTCTTTTTTTTTTTTTAAGTTTTATTTATTTATTTTGAGAGAAAGAGAAAGAGAAAAAACACAAGTCGGGGAGGGGCAGAGAGAGAGAGGGAGAGAGAATCCCAAGCAGGCTCTGCACTGTCATCAGGGCTTGAACTCACAATCTGTGAGTTCATGACCTGAGCCCAAGTCTGCGTAATCAACTGAGCCACCCAGGTGCCCCTAGGGGGCTTCTTATTGTTCTCTTCTATCCCAACCTTCACATTTTTTCAAGGCCTGTATTTTTTCATTTGATGTAAGACCTTCCTACTGATATCTGCACCTATTTGATAGCCATAAATCAACTCTGACAAGTGCTGATTCTTGTTTCTGGTTTCCCCTCCAGGTTCAATGTAACCATTTTGATGAAAACCACCCCTTCCTGAATCTCAGTTGTATCTGTTACATGTGCTTGTTTCAACCAGTTTGTTCTCTATCTGGGCAAGGTTATCCCTGTTCTCTGATGGAGCAATCACTTTACCAAAGAAAACATCTCACCAATGAGGACACCACTCCTGGTCACCTCTTCCGTATAATACATACATACATCTATACATACACAAAGAAACAAACAAATAAGCAGATTATCCAACTGAGGTCCTATCTCAGACCTAGGGCTAGCTCTACATATTGGGTAAGAAGGTAGCTATATATTATGGGGGGCATTAGAGAAATAACACATAATCCTAAGTGATCTGCAAAAGTTAGTTCCCTGCAATCAGAGCTTCACCTCTGCATTGAGACACACATTCAAATGTAAATGCTCTCCCTGTAGAATGACATCCATGTGCATCAGCAACTTTAATTTTTGGTTGCTATAAAGCCTATATAGTTAGATTTATCCTTTAAGTTAGACAAAATTTAAGAAGGTTGAAGAATAAGGAAAGATGTAGTTAGGATAGAAAGATCTTATTTGGGAGATATACAATGGGAATTCAGAAAGACCATTCTATGAGCATTTGGGAAAGCAGGCATTTTTAAAAGAAAGTGTTTAGTACTGTAATGACTCAATTTTTCTTTTTAATTCCACAATTCGGCCAACAGCCTACCTATACAGTTTACCTGATATATATGAGATTTTATATTGTTTAGAGATAGTTCAGTAACTGAATTCCTTCAATTTATCTGTCCTTCTAAAGGTTAAGAACATTGTGTTATTTCTAGATTGTAGATATTTTTCCACCATTAGCACCATTAACAAGAGACATCAGATCCCTTCCATGCAGATGGAATTCAGTGAAGACCATTGACTCTGCTATGGATGAATATTGGTTAAAGGATTCAGATCTAAGTCTGCCTTTTTATTTTAATTCATTATGTAAATCCTGAAACACTTCTTCAGATACATTCAAACTCTTCTTTATGTTGTAATCTATATGATAATGCCATGAAAATCCCATCAAACATTTTATCCTGCTCCATTTTTTGATGATTTACAAAGTGATGGTACCTACTCTGCCAGAGAACACTCTTTCCAGCTATCATCAAAATACAGCCACTTTCAAGGTGGCTGAATTACATGTCTCTATTACCTGTCAACCAACAAGAAGTGTGACTATATTTGTATATGCTGGTAAAAGTATGTAAAAGCAAAGAAATTAGCATAATCATTCAATTCACCAGTAATTTATTCGGCTAATTCTTGCATAACACTGGCCTAAAGGATACATTTTATTGTGAATAGAAGGGAGAGAGGCTTAATGATAGTTACCATTTATTTTGTTCCAAGTACTTTAGGAAAATTCTTTTAAGGATCTCAGCAACCATATAAAAGGCAAATTACCCCCACCCCCCCCTTTTTTTTTTAACAATGAGGGACTTAGTGTGATGGAGTAAATTTCATCAAAGTCACATGGTTACATAGTGTTAGAGCAAGAACTCAAACCAGGTCTGTGACTGTCAAGCCAGCACTGACACTACTATAGTCCCCCTCTAAATAACTCTCTTACTGCTGCCATAGGTCAAACTCTTTAAACAAACTTGAGAGCCATCTCTGAAATGATAAAGATGCAGAAATGATGAGTGCTCTGCTGAAGCCTCATCCTTCCAGCGTTTGTTTTCACATGAACTGTATCAACTGGGAGCAAACTTAGGTAGATCTAAACTACCTCAGTTCCCAGGCCATTGTCAGAAAAGAGGAATTGGTCAGCAAGTTCAGCCATAAGGTGAGGTTTAATAACTCTTCGACAAATAGACATGGCATCTGGATTTTTTTGGAGGAACTTACAGTGATAGTCTTTTCTCCTGTATATCCCCTTCGCTACTCCTTCTGCCCCCAGTACCATATCCTGATTAAAGTAGCACCTTCACCCCTGTCCTCATCCCATTTTATCACTCTCTCAATTTTCTCTTCTTCTCCTAACGAGGCTATTTTAGCTAGGATAAATATGTCTGTATCGCTCTCACTAGCCCCTCCAAATAGGGCAGCGCTTCTCACAGAGTTCATCAGAACCATCAGGGAAAACTGCTGCCTCCCTCTCTACTGCCCATCCCTTAACCTTCCTATTCTGATTGGTAGCCCTGTGTGGGGCTGCAGTTTTTTTACAATGTATCAAAATTTGAGAACCAAATCCTAAGAGATTCTAGCTTTCAAACCTCTAGCTCTGGAGTGTGATCGTGTCATGACTGGAAAGAACTCTTGTAACCTTGACATGTTTATGCCTGATTATATTACCTATCAAGTGGAAAAATTCACCTTGCAAAACTATGTTTCCTGTGGATAGAGTCCATCTTTCTTGTTAACTGGATGGTATAACTTGAAAGCTACTTATGGAGCATGGCACATAGTAAGTGCTCAATAAATATTTAATTAATTTGAATCCGTGTTGGAAAGCTGAGTGGATGAATAAATGGATGAGTGACATGCCTGTTGGCTGGACTACTCTGTTCTTTCCTTCCTACTGCACACACTTGCCCCCAAGATAATAATAAAAACTCTAAAATGTTCCTTAGAATTAGAACTTTATTACATCGTATCAAACCAATATATTTCCCAGGACCCCTGAAAAAAATATTGATAGATAATTCCAGGAACTAGGAGAGCTTCAGTCAAACCTACAAAAGTATCAAGTCCTCTTATAGCACATTTTTACCTTCTGGGAAAGTGAGTTCATGTATAACACAACATACTTATCTAAGTGACAAACATTCATCCACACATTTTCTTATCCCAGTTCTAATTGTTTTGTTTTTCTTTTTCCATTAAAAATCCTCATTCATATTGACCAAGTTAATTTTGTTTAGTTTATAAAATCTGATGAGATTTTAGCTAGAAGTGGCACGGCCATAGGCTAGAGTGAATACCCATAAGAAATGATATTAGTAAGAATATGACTTTAGTTTTTATGATAGGTTTTGAATCAGATTTTCAATGACTTAGAAGTTTTCTTAAAGTGTGTACCATGTGCCTAAATTTTTTTGACATTTATAAAGAAGGTTATTCTACGCCTGAGCTCTTTGGTTATCTGACTACTAGAGAATATGATGCAGAGAACACTTACTGCAAGGAAAATGTTCTTTTATAGCATCCTTTAGTATGCATTATAGCTCTAAAAGAAATGGAAGCCAAGATTTCCAAATATATTAGGTTCCCAAAGTTATCACTCCACAATATTTGACACAAGGAGAGAGGATAGGTGGAGTTTGCACAGTCCTTGTTAAACCCTGGGTTTAATGATTTTTTTTTAGGACAGTCGTATTAAAATGGGATCGTTAAAAATATACTGCCATTCCAGCAGCATAAAAAATGCATACAATAAGTTCACACAATGCATACCGATAATGACTCAACAAAATAAATGGTGAAATGAAACCAGCATTGCTCACACTGTGTTTAAAATAACCTTTAGGCATTTGGGGATTTTTATTGGTAACAATTTGGTGGCAAACTACTCAGTGTAAAAGAACAGTTTAAAAGCTAATAGGAAAAATCTGGCATTAATAATGTGGTAGATTACAGTGAGAACAATACTGAGGTTACTGCAGAGAGCAATGTATCTAGATAATTAAACTTAAACCATTTTGGTTCGACAGCAGTGCAAGATATGCCTGCTGGGAACATGAGAGGCCCCACATGCAAAGCTGACTCTGAAGTAAGAAGTTGGCTTTCCAGTACACAAGTAGATTGAAATGGAGACCTGAGAAATACAGAGAAAGAGAGGCAAATCACTGGGATTCACTATTGATCCTCTCCCAGCTTTATTTTTCTTTAACTCTAAAGGTTATTATCATTTTAATCCTGAATTATTATGGTAAACACCATACCTCCCTTTTAGCTTAATCTGTTTTAGGATTATGAACAAACAAATGTGTGAAAGACCTTAGAGATTAATACCAAGATGAGCTATAGATAGAATTATCCATAGTTTGAAATTAAAGTCCTGATGCAGTTACTTCTTCTAGATATCCATGAAAAGTCCAATATCATCTTTGTGTCTCAGTTTCTCAGTATGCATGATAATGAAGCAAATGTTAATCATGATCTTGTCATGCAGAGCGATTAATTAATAAGTGATTAGGTCTTATCACATCTAAATGATTTTTGTTGGCAGTCTTGGATATGTGTTTCTTAGAAGTCCACTGCTATCTGAGATTGATTCTGACAAGTATTATAAAGGGAAAAAAAGAATTATAGAGTTTTATTAATGGCCAAACCATAACAGGAATGGATCTGAGCTGAGTTGATACACAGAATATGACCATGGATTTTTAGATATCAGTGTAAAAGACACAGTTGAAAGCCAATGCGTTGCTAATGTGCAAAAATAATGACTGTGGATCATCCTGTTTATTTTATTTTATTTATTCCTTTGAAGTGATTTGTACTCATAGCCTTTTTTATTTGTTTTCTGCTTTCCAACATATTAACCTTGTCAAATTCCTGGATAAGACAGACTGTTGGACACATTTTAAATTTTTGGACCCTGGAACTCCTTATTTAAGTAGAAAAGGGTAAGTATATTTTGATTCAAGTGAGTCTAAACATGACTTCAAAATCCTGAATCAGAATTTGTCGAAGACTCAACAACTCCTCATATCTGAAGACAAAATGAAATCTTTCCTTATATATTATTCACATTTAGTATATCACTTAGTAATCACAATAGCCTTATAATGCTGTAGGATAAAGATGTTGAGCCCCTATGAGCTGACAAATGTAAGCCCAGGCTGCTCAGGAAACCTGTTCACATGTAACGTCAGAGTCTTGGACAATGAGACGCTACATGGTTGAATTAAACACACAGTCAACTGTCATAATACAAGGAAAATTTTGAGTTCGGGTAATTAGTCTGTGTTACAGTTTCAAAAAATAACTACCAAAATATTTCAAATAGAGAAATCTGAAAGTAGGAGTAAAAAAATGTGAAACCCTAATCCACTACCTCCCCCCCAACACATACACACATCAGCAAACCTGGACCATCCCAGGAAGGAGGCAGAATCTCTGATTCTGCTTCACTTTGACAAATGACCCTGAATTCAGATTGTTGGTGCTAACTTTCAATAACTGTATACACAGAGTTACCAGCAAGAGAAAAGTGTGTTTATCTCCTGGGTTCTATTCTCAAATAAATTTATTTATATCCTAGAAGTCACTTCCAAAGGACCAATAAATGGCAAAATAACGAAGAAGAGGAAGGGGAACAGGCAGAAGAAGAAAGAGGAAGAGGAGAAGAAGGAGAAGGATGAGGAGGAGGAGGAGGAAGAGCGGGGAGAAGGAGAGAGCAGGGAAAGGGGAGGAGGAGGGAGAATTATTCTGAGTCCCCTCTGTGCTCCTGACCTTTTCAACCACAGACTTTGCACCAAGATGCTCTTTAGATTTAATTCAATGAGGTTTGGCTGTTAACAAAAAGGACCCAGAAAGTGCTATACTGCCTAAGATGGCAACTATATGTAAAGATCACTTCTTGACACTCTCTCCTCTCTTTTATTCTTGTCCTTTGCCATTCCTTTCATAAAGCAAGAGATATCTGAAGGAGTGGGGGAGGGAGCGATTGCAAGATGGGAGGAGAAGAAGAAGACGACGAGGAAAGAAAGTAGCCTGACTGCAGCTTCACTTTGTGAATTCAAGAAGTGTGTGTTTGAAAAATGAAGGTGCATAAGTTAGCGTAGCTCCAGGGCACCAGCTTCCCTAGTGTTAGCATAGCTGACACACTGACAGTTTATATGGAATTTATGTGCCTATTTCCTCTGCTTTTTATGGGAAAACATGTTGTTACCTTACAGCTGCCCACATCACATGCCGCCAATCCGCCTCTGAGCCATAGAGCACCTTTCTCAAGGAAACGTACATACATCAAGGGCTTATGTATTTTTTACAATGTTGTAAGGGGAAAATAATAAAATATGGGTTATTGTGTACACCATTCCACGGTTTAATTTTTTTTTATTTCACTGGTTTAATTGACTCTGACCATTTTTATTGCCCTTTTCCCCACCTCATCTCGCCATTTTAATTGTTTATGTGTTTGTGTACAATTGGATCGCATCTGGAAAAGGACAGGAGCTGTAACCACAACTTAAAAGCCAATTGTAGAGCTTTAAAAAGTAAATAAAGCATTTAAGCTGCCACATCAGTGGGAAGATATATGCAGATGTAAACAGAAGGAAATGTACGTTTTAAAGTAAAATGCTTAAAAATCAGCTCTTCTTTTCAATCACCTGCAGGAGCCCTGGATCCTTTGTGCTCTCTGGCTGGTGGAAGGCAGTACACAAGAAGGTATGGCAAGGGTCTCATTCCACCTCTTCCCTTGGATTATGAAGGGCTCTGCATGGACCACAGCCCAGGCCTTCACCTGAGCACAGCTGAGATGCCCTCCTGCCCACATTCCTAGTGCCTACCATCAGCCACCCAGATACCATCACTGTGGCATTGTAGCATTTCTTCCAGAAAGCATCCCATTTTCTCTTTTAATCTCTATTCCTATACTTTCAATGAGATGCTAAGAGAAAAATAATTTATATCAATTTACATTTCAATTATTCATATACTTGAATTTATATATGTGTGTGTGTGTATATATACACACATACAAATTATTTCAATTTACCTATACTTGCAAATATGACTTTATTATTATGAATCAATCCTTAATTGGGAAGTGAAGAATGTAATGCAATCAATGACAGAGAAAAATTGGGGACATATTCATGAATCCAAAGTATAAGAAGCACCTTCGACTGGCTCTGGACCCTTCAAAAGGAAATAAATAGAAATACAATTCAGCATTCATCTTGTCAAGCTCTCCTCAAACATGTCTGCTTAAGATTACTGGGCTATCCCTGCTTATGGGCATATAACTTGGCAAGAAAATGAGGAAGATTTTCACTTAAAGGGGAAAGACAATGTATGTGAATTTATAAATAGGCTAAGTATATGTGAAACCTCTCATAGGTAGCTTGTACCCTGAAGGATGTAAAGAAAGAATACTGCCATTTCTCCATTGTGTGTGTACAGGGTGTGAGTGTGTGTGTGTGTGTGTGTGCTGTGTAGGCACATCTTGAACATCATACTTGATAATTTTGCCAGAGTTGGTACCCAGAAGCTTTTAAATTAGCTAATTCATTAGGCAGATGGAGATTTTAGCTTTGACTAGTACCACCAGACTCCTTTTAAAAAAATACTAAGTATACAGAAAAAAAAAGTCATAAGCCAAGATGCTGGGACAGGAAGAAGCACCATATAGTGATGAAGAAGCACCAGGTAGAAGCAGAACATCCTGCTTTACAGGATGAAGCACCATGTACACATGATCTGTACTTCCTGCAATCTGCCCACTGGCACTCCCTCTCCTCACCAGCTGCCTAATGAATTATGGCAAAATCATGTTGTCTTCCAGTGTTAGCGCTTCCCTCTATAATGCTCCATCCCCCAAAATGACAGGTCACTTTTTTTTTTCAGTACTCTGTACCAAAACTGAGACCAGGATAAACTATTTAATTAACATATATAAAGGATATGCAGTAACAAAAAGCAAATAAACAAATATTTTCATGAATTAAATTGTCCATTTTGCATGATATGCTTTATTCATCTTTGTATCCAGCCCGCTCTGAAGCTGGTCTCCTCTCGAACTCCTAGCCTGCCTCCACATGGCAGAGACTTTGTTTCACTCTGCCTGCTGGGAATTCTTCAAGTTAAGGCCAAGAAAAGTCAAGAACTCTAGTCTGCCTCAAATATATGAATCCTATCATATGGAAGAGAAATTTGACTTTCTCCGGTGGAATTCTGGTGTATGAAATTAAGATCAATGACAGCGACATGGAAATATAATTCAGCCAAGGATAAAGAAGAATCCTCTCAAAAGTAGCTTTGGATTTTATGGAATGAGATGCTTCAGGATACCAGGAGTCAGAAGTAGAGTTTGAAAGACCAGCAAGGACATAGGACACTCACATGTAAGGGCTGAAGAGGTTGGTAAAGTTCATAAAGTAGGGCAATCACTCCTTCTGCAGGTCAATGACTCTATCATGCTTTCAGTTTTAAGATTCTTTAAAAATAGCTCCAAAGGAAGAGGCCTCTCACTGATGTAACTCATCCTACTGTTAGGTAGAGATAGGATTTGCCAAGTACTGGGTCCGAAAGAATGTCTAAAGTGGGTATGAATGCCAGGAGGTCTTAATTACTTGCAGCACATAAGTCTTAGTGCTAACAGAGACCTAAGAGGTGGTATTTGTTCCCTCCTGCAGTTATTTAGATAGTTTTGGGGATAAGTTCTCAGTTTGGTTTTATCTATTACTGGTTTTAGGTCTCATGGATACCTATGCATGTCTTACCTCATGGCTCTGTTAGCATTGTTTCTGAGGGACAGAAATGTATTCTACGTTTTTCTTACCCTACAGTTGTTCTTCCAGACCAGGAATATATACAAGAAGAAATATGGCAAATGTAATCTTCTCTCATGTCAACCTGCATTTACTCAAAGTGAAAAGCCAAAGAGATCAGAAAGTCTATGTACCAAAATTTATATAATCAGTCCCACCTGACACAATAAGAACAGGAAACGACTTCAACTTCCTGCAACACAGATGTGTTAAACAAAGAGAACACTGTCCATGGCATGCTTGTGTGTGTGTGTGTGTGTGTGTGTGTGTGTGTTTATATTTTCACTGAAGGAATTTGACAAGCAAGTCATTTTGCTAAAATTTTTTTCCTATATCCTCTATACTTTGTCTAAAGATTAAAACAATAAAAAAAAAAAAAAAAACACAGAGGCCAAACTGAAAGGAAACTTAAAGGGCTTCCATAGAACTCCTTCATTTTATTGATGGGAAACCTAAAGTCCAAGGGGGTGAAATGTCTGGTCCCCAGTTGTACACTTTGTTAATGACAGAATCAGAACTTGGTAGCAGTATTGGTGATTTAATCAAAGATCAAGATTGAAGTTAATTTTGTACACCTACCACAGTGAATTATGGGTTTTAGGATACACAGGGGGCCATACCTAGAAAGTTGCTTTTCATAGGCATCTTAATTTGCTATTGTTAGGAAGAAGGCTAGGTGGGTTTTTTTGTTTTCTTTTGTTTGTTTGTTTTTGTTTTTTATGTTTAATTTTGAAAGAGAGAGAGAGAGTGGGGGAGGGGCAGAGAGAGAGAGAGAGAGAGAGAGAGAGAGAGAGAGAAGATCTGGAGTGGGCTGGGCACCAACAGCAGAGAGCCGGATGCAGGGCTAAAACTCATGAACTGTGAGATTACGACCAGACCCTTAACCAACTGAGCCACCCAAGGACCCAAGGTCAGGTTTTTAATGATGAATAAAATTCAATGAATGGATTACTTATATAAGAAAACAGCTAATATTTGTTGAATGCTTGCTTTACCCATCTCAGTTCTGAGTGTTTTCATATATTAACACTGTTTAATCCTTACTACAGAAAATGTAATTAAAATAATTATTCTACTTTACAGAATGAGGAAACTGAGACTCAGGATATGTGCCCAATATCACAGTTGCTAAAGACATAAGTAGAATTACAGTCTAAGCAATGTGGTTCCAGGGCTGCTTTCTTAACCAAATTATTGTGTTTCCCTGCAGGATTATTGTATCATGGATGGCTACCTATGTTGAGTGATTCAAAAAGAGTGAAAAGTCCCAGAATGTCCTTATGTCTTTTATTTATCTTCACTAGTTCCTGAAACTTCTAGTGAATCTAAGCAGTGTTGTCAGCAGGAATATATATATATAAAATAAGAAAATGCTGTTTATTAAACTTATTACCACTATATAGTTCATTATAAATAATTGTCACTTTGGAAAACAGAGCTGTAAAAAAAGACACTAAGGACAATTAAGTTCTGAAATGTGTTTTGTGGTAACATCAGAAAAATCCAGACCCTACAAGGACTTATCTAGAAGGTCAGAATAAGATTAAATTGTGCTAGTAAGAAGCTTCGGGAATCTAGGGACAAAGGAAAGCACTTAAATTCGAAAGGGGAAGAAAGCAAGCAAAATGAAAGAAAAAGCAGGGAATTGGCAAATATTTCCAATATATACATCTATACATCGCATATGTAAATATATATGCCTATATCTGCATCATGATGGATAGTCCCAGATACTTAACTCTTAGTTGTGTAAATCTTAGTTACAGCACATGCCCACCTCTCCTATTCTTCACTACTGAAGTCCTAGTTGAAACTCAGTGTGTCTTCAGTGTGCCCTTTAAATTAAATTTGCTCTATCCTTATTAGGTCCTTAGCCCCTCAGCTCTGGATTGATACATTAGGCTGGGTATTGTTCTGTGAATTCCTCTTTTAAACACTGTCTCTTTTTTCTCCAATCCCGCCTAATCCATTTTAACCAAAGTATTTGCTATATCAAATCTTTTTCTTAGGTTTCCCCTTTCTAAAGCATATACCTCTTTAGCATAGCATTCAAGTCCATCCACAGTTGAACCTCAACCTGTCTTTTCAGTCCATGACTCCTTTGACAAGTCCTGTCGAATGGACCCCCTGGCCATGCTCAGAATATGCTCTTGTCTTCCTGCTTTTGAACTTTTACTCATGGCATTTCCTCCACTTACAGTCTCCCCTCCTACCTCTGACTTCAAAAATCCTACTTCTTCTCAAGGCCCAACTCAACCGCTATCTCCTTTTGGAAGCTTTTTTACTGCCACAATCAGAAAAATACTTTCTGGTGTATTCTAAAAGACTTTTAATGCTGTGACACCTATTGCATGCTGCCTTAAACCATAGTTATTTGCATGTAAGTGAGAAATATGTAATAGTGACTCAATCAGTATTTATCTTCAAACTCCTGATTGCTGAACATGTTCTTCTTGAGTCCTAATACCATGTTTTTCCATACCTTTCTCTAGAACTGTGCACGGAATTAGGATCCAGATATGCAGAAGCTCTAAATGAAGCTCTGCTGAATGAACAGATGATAAATATTTCATGTTCTGATCTCATCTCTTTCTAGTCACTCCCATTTTCACAGCATTACCATGAATATTCATGGGGTTACCATGGCCCCCTATGCCATTCCTCAAGCCTTCAAGAACAGTCTCCCTCAGGGCTTTGCTCTTGGAATGTTCTTCCCACAAACATTAGCCTGGCTCACTTCCTCACTGGAAGCAGGTCTCTACTCAAATGTCACCTAATTAGAAAAGTCTTCTCTGACCATCTTATATGAAATAATAGCCCCCTTCCAACACCCATCTCAATCTCCCTGACCCTGCCCTGCTTTGTTTTTTTGTTTTGTTTGATCTGCTTATCATCACCCAACATTTTAGTTATGAATTTATTTGTTTATATGTTGTCTCTCGTCAACTGAAAATAAAATACATGAGAACATGTTGTTTGTGTTATGTTTGGGGGTATCACTGGTATCTAACAGGAACTTAATAAATATCTGTGAAATGAATAAAGGAGTAAATTAGTGCTTTTTAAAAATTGTTTTTAGTAGGAAATGAGTTTAAGGCAACACATAAAACATCACTATCTCCAAATCAAAGTTAAATAAAACTGTAAAGCAAAGCCATATATTGCAGTTTAGATGTGTTTATTTTATTTGTTAGTAGATACATACAAAGGAGCTTGACTCAAGGGACTCAAGCCTAAGTCTGATCCATTCTCTGGATCCAGCTGCCAATTAGTATGGAGTCCTAAGGACAGAAGAACATGCTGAACTGCACCATGAGTGTGCACTCAGCAGCACAGAGACTGTAGGAAACTGTACAGGTCAAACTAGCCAGATTTTCAACAGCTAACTCATAAAGGCAAGAAAGGGATGAGGGGAGAATTTGTAGACCAAAAAAGACATACTGAGTTAAAAAAAAAAAAATAGGCAAGACTAACTAAGCTAATCTGGAGATACACATTTGGGTAATAAAACCATAAATGAATGCATAGAAATAATTACTAAGTATGAAAGTGATCACTTTTGGAGGGAGGAAGAGGCTGAATTGGGACTCAGCCCACTGAAAATCTGCTTGGGATAGACGGCAAAGTTCTATTCCTTGACCTGGGTGGTGAGTCAGGAGTACTGTCTTATAGCAAGTTAACTAAGTCATGTATTTTATGTGTATGTGGGCGGCTATATCTGTTTTATTTTAGTTTATTATAAAATGAGAAAACAAAAAACTTGGCTCCCAAGTAGAGGGTCTAAACTTTAAAATTTCCATGCACATTGCTGCATCATCTGCTCATTGTGGTCTGCCTGGTGCCTTTGTCTTGGTACCCTTCCTTCCCATGAATACACTGAAGAATGCATTTAGCAAATTCTGGAACTTAATCCCACTGCCTAATCACCTCCACCATCCTCCCCTCTCACTAAATTCAAGAATTAGTCTATGTGCTCAGTGCCCTGTCACCTGCTGGTTAAAGCCCTTAAGAAAACTACCTTTGGGGGCAACTGGTGGCTTAATCGGTTGAGTGTCTGATTCTTGATTTTGGCTCAGATCATGATCCAAGGGACATGGGATTGAGCCCTGCATCAGGCTCCACACTGAGCAGTGGAGCCGGCTTGGTATCCTCTCTCTCTTTCCCCCTCTGTCCCTCTCCCCCACTCATGCATGTGCTCTCTCTCTTTCTCTAAAATAATTTAAAAAAGAAAACTATCTTCTAATTTCCTCACAAGGAAGGGAAAGAGAGAGGGAAAGAGGGAGAGGAAAAGGAAGGAAGGAAAGGGAATTGAAGAAGTAGGGAAAGGGAGAAAGGAGGAGGAGGAAGAGGGGAAAAGAAGAAAAATAATTCCTTATGTATATTGTGCTTTTGTCCATTGCCCTACCTTGGGTGAAAGGAAGAGTGAGTGGAGTGTTAATGAAGACTCTGTTTATTTATTTATTTTCCCAAAGCAGGCAACTTTGGCCCTCAAACAGTTTTAAGGATAATTAAAGCAATGATGAAATGTATTGATTGTTTCCAAATTTCCTCACAGGAGTGATTAATTGCATTTTGGACTTTGAGAAATTCCAAAGGAGATTGCAAGAGAAAGAGAATCTTGATCTTGGGCTGTGTCTGGCCTTTTTTTTTTCCCCTCTTCTACCTTCTTACTGTTATTAAAATTACAGCTCTAGATACACAAAGACAGGAAAATGTGTCCAGTGCTTAAGAAGATTTAAAGTATGACCCCCACTGTGTCACTGCACCTCTGTAGACACTTTACAATGTGCTGGAGACACCTAGTCAATAATTTAGGAGAAAAAAAATCAATATGTGGACAGCACATAAGCCCACAGCTACCTTATGAAAACGTTGGCAGTTTCTCTAATGGCATGAAATGATGTGATTGGAGGAATTTTTTTTTCTTTTACTTCTTTTTGACACTACAATGGCATAATTTAATTTAACATGACCAAAAACTCCATCTTCTGCTAGTAGCCCCTCCCCTCAGCTGGGTCATGGAGTAAGTGTTCCAAAGCAAAGGTGTTCAGTTAGGGAAGAAGTAGAAAACCAAGTAGGATCCAGAGGAAAAGAATGGACTTTCTTTCCTATGGAACTCTAGCCCTTGTAGCTCCTCTGACTCTTTTTCCCTGCCTGAAGTGAGTATTGGGTCATATCTCCAAAGCAGGAAGACTCCATGTGGCTAGGCATTTAGGGCCCTTCTGTGTTATCATGAAAGTAATAACTAACGTTGATCCAGTGCTCTAATAATGCTAGAAACTGAGCTAAGGCCTCAGATTTTTTTTTCAGTATATGAAATTTATTGTCAAATTGGTTTCCATATAACACCCAGTGCTCATCCCAAAAGGTGCCCTCCTCAATATCCATCACCCACCCTCCCCTCCCTCCCACCCCGCATCAACCCTCGGTTTGTTCTCAGTTTTTAAGAGTCTC
The DNA here is from genome assembly GCF_027475565.1 of Acinonyx jubatus. Classification (NCBI taxonomy): domain Eukaryota; kingdom Metazoa; phylum Chordata; class Mammalia; order Carnivora; family Felidae; genus Acinonyx; species Acinonyx jubatus. Next base: position 60,516,745 of record NC_069392.1, read on the forward strand.
TTATGCTCTGGCTCTCTCCCACTCTAACCTCTTTTTTTTTTCCTTCCCCTCCCCCATGGGTTTCTGTTAAGTTTCTCAGGATCCACATAAGAGTGACAACATATGGTATCTGTCTTTCTCTGTATGGCTTATTTCACTTAGCATAACACTCTCCAGTTCCATCCACGTTGCTACAAAGGGCCAGATTTCATTCTTTCTCATTGCCATGTAGTACTCCATTGTGTATATAAACCACAATTCCTTTATCCATTCATCAGTGGATGGACATTTAGGCTCTTTCCATAATTTGGCTATTGTTGAGAGTGCTGCTATAAACATTGGGGTACAAGTGCCCCTATGCATCAGTACTCCTGTATCCCTTGGGTAAATTCCTAGCAGTGCTACTGCTGGGTCATAGGGTAGGTCTATTTTTAATTTTGTGAGGAACCTCCACACTGTTTTCCAGAGTGGCTGCACCAATTTGCATTCCCACCAACAGTGCAAGAGGGTTCTGGTTTCTCCACATCCTCTCCAGCATCTATAGTCTCCTGATTTGTTCATTTTGGCACTCTGACTGGAGTGAGGGGATATCTGAGTGTGGTTTTGATTTGTAGTTCCCTGATGAGGACACGACATTGAGCATCTTTCCATGTGCCTGTTTAAGGCCTCAGATTTAATCCTCCCCATGATACCGGGCTGGAGATCTTGCTATAACTACCACATGTAGAAGCTGACACAGAGGCTGAGGGCTTAAGAGATTGGCCTCAGCCAGAAACACAGGAGCTAGGGTTTTCAATCCATTGGAGCACTCCAAAGCCATGCTCTCAAAAGCAAATTTCCTCACTATTTATGTTCCTGACAAAATGCAGATTATTATTCAGGTTAGCAAACATCATGAAGGTGAAATCCCAATGTGTTTACCTTTGAGATACCTCTTAAGGGGGCAAGATGAAGGAGAAATGTCATAGCATCTGGCATCAGAAACCTGGAATTCAAATCCAGGCATGTAGATTTACTGGCTCTGTGACCTTGAGCAACTTTCTTATTCTCTCTAGGCCTCAGTTTCTTCATCTGTAAAATGGACACTTACTTCACACAGCTGGGGTGAGAAAATGGAATAGCACATGTGAAAGCTTCTTATATATTCGGATGGGTCATGGGAATGAGTCATTGTCTATGAGGAGGAAACTGAGGCCCAAAAATATTAAGTAGCTAGCTCACAGCTGGTTAAATTAGTCAAAGCTTGAGTTGAGAACCCAAGTTTTTCACACACATTTATAAACCTTCTCCCCAAAAGTAGGCCAAATTTAAATTGAATTAATACCTATTAGTCTTAGGGCTTTTACTGTTAAAAAGTAGGTATTAATTTGTTAGCATTATGCTTGGTACACTGTAGATACTCAATAAATATTAGGAGTTACAGTAATTAATTATACTTATAGAGTTATTAATAGTTATAGTTATTCATATTATTTTCAGGCTTCTTAATGTTTATTTTTGAGAGAGAGAGAGAGAGAGAGAGTGAGCATGAGCGGGGGAGGGGCAGAGGATAGGGAGACACAGAATATGAAGCAGCCTCTAGGCTCTGAGCTGTCAGCACAGAGCCTGATGCGGGGCTGTAACTCACAAACTGTGAGATCATGACCTGAGCTGAATTTGGATGCTTAACCAACTAAGCTACCCAGGTGCCCCTATTTTCAGTTTTGTTGTGAAGAAGACATAAGATGAGAAATACAAAAAAAAATTGTTTTAAATGATACATGATAAGCATAATGTCAGACAAAGTTAAGAGATTATTTTCAAATCTAATAGCTCTTAGCTCATCACCCACACTGCATCCAGCATTTCTTGTCAATAATGCCATCAAAAAGAAAATAACTAGTCCCTTCTATAAAGGTATTTAGCTTCTGGTCCAACTCAATTTTTATTCTGAATATGTCTTATAACCCCAATCAATGCAAATATCCAATCTTTTTTCTTATTCTCACTAGCCAATGTGGGTTTGAAAATCTTTGAAGGAAATTAAAGTATTTTCACCTGCTGTTATAACTGAGCTTGTGGTTTTTTGGGGGGTTTTTTTGTTGTTTTTTTTTTTTACATTCTCTATTTCAAACTCCAGGAGAGAATGCTAGTCCTGTAAGTCCTTGGTTTCTACCAAAACTAACTGGTCCTCCAATGGTTCTTTGAGCAAAAGGCTATTTACAAAAACAAAGTTCATGAATCATTTCACAAGGACATCCACTCACACATCCCCTGCCCCAGTTAACATCACTTTTGTACTGATAAGCTGGGCCAAATAAACAACATAGGTAGATACTGGGGTATTGGTAGAAAGTGGGCAAGAAAATGGCAATTAACAGTGTAACCAGGATAAAGGCCATTCCCATTATCGTACTGCTAGATCCTAGAAGTAGATAGGGGCAGAAAAACAATGTGTTATCAGTCCTCTTTAAGCTTTTGCACCTCTTCATAAAGTTCCCTGTGGCGACTTTTCCAGAGTATCTTCAGCTCTGGCTCCTTGTATGGACCCCCAAACTGCAGACCAGAGTTGAACTGAGGTGTGGTGACTACCCTCTCTGGGCTTCGCCATGCTGCACCTGAGTTCCACGTAGCTGCTGAATTCGTAAATCAGATACATGTGAGTTTAAATCAATTGGCCTGACTCCTCTGTCTATAGCAGGAAATGTGTTCTTTCTTTCAGCTTGCACAAAGCAAAAGCCTGTATCAGGCTCACGGCTCCTCTGTAATCAGGAGATGGCCATGCAGCTGGGTGAAGCCACCGACAGCCTCTCCCTAGAATTGGGGGCTTTTCCCACTTGTTTGCTTTTTTAATTTGTCGACCTAAGCTGTCTCTCTACCTTTTGAAAAGGACATAAGAAGTCTGAGCCCAGGGAGTTTCCCACCAGTAGTGCCTGCCAGGAACTGAAAGGGCCAATTAGCAGGGTCCCCTATCCGGGATCTCTCCTTCTCTCGCTGACTTGCTGGGGACTCATAAATTACCCATGCTGAGGCAGACGCCAAGACCCTGGGCACCTGCTCACAGCTCTTCAGACACCACAAACTGAATGCGAGCTTCCCTCTGAGAGGGCCTGCGGGACTTTCACTAAACTTGCCTCAGTTGGAAATCAGTGGTTAACTAGGTCATAGGCAGCTGGTGGAAACTCTAAAAAGAGTGAGTCTGCTAGGGACTTTTTGCTTCAGAGAGAAAAGTTTGTGCTTTAGACAAGGAGGAAGAGCTGGAAGAAGCTAGAAAAGAGGCCAATGCTTTAAGAAAGAGAAGAAAGGGAGGAAGTAAAGGAAGGAAGGAAGGAAGGAAGGAAGGAAGGAAGGAAGGAAGGAAGGAAGGAAGGAAGGAAGGAAGGAAGGAAGGGAAGAAGAGAGGTTTTACACGTTAGTTCATTAGCTGTGACCTGCTCTCCAAAATAAACAACAGTATTTTGAAGACCTGATATGTTATGATCTGATTTTCATACTAAGGCCTGATTGTGTGCCAATCTAGATATGTACTTTTATAATGAGCCATATCATGTGTTATCACCTCTGATTATGATGGACATGAACTTGGACACAGGACCTTCTACTAAGAATTCAATTCCTTTTGCAAACCACCAAACTGACATGTTGGTCTAAGTTTCTTCATCTCAAGTAAGTTTGGACTAGAAAATTTTTTTAGTGTCCTTTGCAGCTTTACTAAATAAAACCTTAGGTTTCTTTGGATATATACCTTAAACTCGGTATATTTAAAAGCAGAATTCTCAGCTCCTTCTTCACCCTATTTCTCTGCTTGTGTTTGTAGTCTTGGGAACAGACTCACCTTCTGCTTGACCCAGGAGCATCTGGGACTCTTCCATCAATTCTATCTTGTCATAAAACACATTCTGCCAAATCAGTGTCTATGATGTCCCCACACCTGCTGCCTCCATTCTCACTCTGAATGCCTATTAAGGGACCCTCAAGTCCATGAGCTGGCAGTGCTGAGGATGTCACTCATTGGCTTTCCTGCTGCCAATTTGTGTCACTTTCTGTCCAGGCTACACACCACACTTAAAGGTATAATTTGAAAACACTCAAAAAAACTAACACTGCATATGGATACTATCACAAATCACCAGTTTATTATTCAAGTTGTACAATCTAGTCCAGCTTTTCCTCTTTCTCTCTTGACCCTACAAACTGCCCATTTAAGCCACAATTGGCAGACTGCATTTCTATCTCCTTTCTATTTTGTCCTTGCTCTGCCTTCTATGTCTTTCCTACTACCTTACCCCACTCTTGAAGGCACTGCCAAAGTACCACGTCCCCCAAGATAATTTTCCAGCATCCCAACTTCAAAATAACCCTTTCCACTCCTTTTATTTATTATGGTTTAGTTGTAACCATACTATAGACTTGCTCTAATACATTAGTCACATGTTGCTATTGAGCATTTGCATTACGGCTAATCAAGTGCCAAATCAATGTGTGCTGCTAGTGCAAAATACACACTTAAAATTTGGTATTAAAAATGTAAAATAGGGTCCCTGGCTGCCTCAGTTGGTAGTGTGTGACTCTTGATCTAGGGGTCATAAGTTCAAGCTCCAAACTGGGCATAGAGCTTACACAAAAAAAAAGATGTAACATATCTTTATTAATCATTTTTATATAGATGGCATATCAAAATTGTAATATTTTGGACAATTTTTTGAAAATACTGGGTTAAATAAAATATATTAGAATTAATCTCACTTGTTTCTTTTTACTTTGTTTTTTTAAGTTTATTTATTTATTTTAAGAGAGAAAGAGAGAGACAGAGAGAGAATGCAAGTGGGGGATGGGCAGAGAGCAAGGAAGAGTGAGAATCCCAAGCAGGCCCTGTGCTTACAGCACAGATGTGGGGCTCAATCTCACAAACTGTGAGATCATTACCTGAGCCAAAATCAAACTGACTGAGCACCCAGGTGCCCCTCTTTTTACTTTTTCAATGTCACTATTAGAAAATTTAAAATTATATGTGTGGCTTATATCATATTTCTATTGGACAGCACTGCCACAGAACATCTGACATTTAATATTGTATTGTCTTAAATTATATTACTATTAATGTGCCAGCCTCCCTACTAGATTGCCAGCCTCCTTAGTAGATTCAAACCTCAGAAGGAAAGGACACAAGGTATCTTGTGCCTTTTTTTTTTTTTAGTATTGCAATACCACCTTTATAATACATCAAATTTAGTATTATGTTTCTAGTAGATAAGAAAAGATTGTAGCTGCCCTGAAACTAGTATGAGAATAAGGTAGAAGTGTTTAGGTAGATCTTTCTGAAAAGTAAAGCTATCAGAGGCTCAGCTGCTGTTCAGTGAAGAAAAGGATTTAACAACTCTAGGATTGACCAAATCGGTTAAAATTTGTACAAAGCCAAATGTGACCAGTAAGGTCTTTTATGCCACTACCTCTTCCATTCATGTGACTACCAACCTAAAACCTTCCACATATAATTTCAAGAATCTGTAATGGTTTCTTATTGTCCATTATCATTGTTTCTCAACTGCACTCACAGCCAGTAGGAGCTACTTGGAGGCAGAGGCAAGGAGTAGAGGCAAGGAGAGAAAATGACTTTTCCTAGATGAGATAAGGCAAGAGACTGTATGTGGGTGATAGGTATGTTTTGTGGGTGGATGATGTAGGGGAAAAACAGCTAACTTTTGCATGTTTACCAGCAGTTTAGCAAAAGCAAACCAAAAAACATTTTAAAATGTAGAAAAAGGCATGTCTGTTTTTCTTAATGTGAAAAATATGGATAGATACTAAATATAAGAATACAAGTCATACATACATAATATTTTTTTCTAAAACTAAAATTTTAGTGTTTGTATGCCATAAAACATTCTTTGCAAATAAATTATTAAAGACTGGTTTAGTCTATGAATGTACTGGGTTTTTGGTTGTTGTTAGATCTTAGTCTTGTTAGTTTTTCTCATTGTTTTTGGTGTTGGAAATAAAATTATAAATATGTGCACGTTTTAAACAAATTTTGGTTATATTATACTATTTCCTTATAACAACTTCTATAACCTGTATTATTGGATTAAAGGGAATGTCTGTTTTGAAAGCGTTTGATACAGGCAAGCTTGGGTAAATATATGGACTTGTATTTTAGTAAAAACAAAACTAAAGAAACACTCCTTTTATTATCTCTTGCTATTCCAGAAAGATGGACTCAACAGATTTTCTTTCACATTGCAGGAATAGAAGTGAATACCACCCTTCCTTTGCTATATGAATCATTAATGATTTGGGATCTGGGTTCTAAGGAACGGTAAAATCTATGATGAAAGAATAAAACTAGAAAAGTAAAGGGTTTAAGGAGAAGGCCAAAGGAAGCAAATGCCCATGAGGGAGGAAGAGGGGAGTGTCAAATAGAAAACAAATCCAGACTTGGTACAGACACTCTCTTTGAAAATGTTACCACAAGGCAGGGAAAGAGTCTCTCACAACTAGGAGGGAAGGCTACTAGAGAAGAGAGAATTCTCTCACCATAGGATCTGCAGGTGTCTCTCATCTCTTGTCTCTCCGGTGAGACCAAAAGAGTTTTTCATTCAAATGGAGAAGAAAACAAGGCAAAATGAAGGGAGGTCGGGGGGCAGGGGGGGTGGGATGAAGGATGGGGTGTGATGAGACAGGAGACCAAAGAATATTTTGCCCCTAATCTCGTCTAAGGAGGAGAAGTTAAGTCTGGGCTGTATTCTGGCTCAGGCAGAGGGTAGGCTAAAGATCAGGATCTAGGGGGAAGGAAAGACTTTTAACTATAGTTTGACTAGCTAGCATTTTATTCCAATTGATCAGGGGGTACAAAACATCTCAGCTAGTCATTTATGAGATAAAGAAATGGGAATTTGGAGAGGCTGTGTCTGTCATAGGTAAACAAGGGGGTGGTGCATCTGGGAGTCATATTATCTGTGTCATAAGGAAGACTGCTTCTTTGCATTCAGTTGGTTCCAGAATCCAAAAGGGTGGGGGAATTTCTTAACCTACGCTGTTTTCCAGCAGCACAGGGATCAAGTGAAATTCAAAACTGTCAGAAGAAAGGATTTTCCTGAATCAAAATGGCCAGAAAATGGTGGAAAGAGGGAGCTGGGGAACAAACAGAGCTTCCCAGAAAGAATGGATACTGACTGACCCCCATCTCTCCTGCTGCCCAAAGAGCGGTAGTGATGAACCCCTGGAGCAAAGAGGGTACTGGATCATCTCTGGCATACTGTCTATGTGGTGTGGATGTCCCTCCAGCAGATGTTCACCTATATCCAGAAGCTTCTCCAGTAGAAGTAATCAAGAGTAAAGCCTGCCGTGCCTTTAAAAGATTTTGCTAGTTCCTTCTAAATACCTAGATCTCATGGAGCTGAACTCCTAGTGAATAGATAGACCTACAGGTAAACAAAGAAAACAAATACAGAATGTGATAAAAAGTAAATAAAACAGCATGGAAGAAAGTAACAAAGATGTCTACTTTAGGTAGAGCAAGGAGCGAGATATTCTTCAAGGGGCTGATGTTTAGGTTTAAGTCTTAGTGATGAGCAGAAATGAATTAGTTAGGGGGTAGCACTCTAGCTAACCGAAGGGCACCAAAGATCCCAGGAAGGCAAAGGAACAACCCAGCACTTGACAGAAAGGCAGTTGAGGGCAGGGCACTGAGCAAACAGGATGGCTTAGTCTTTGAGGCATGGAGAGAAGTTTAGATCAGAATCCAAGTGCACAAGAAGTGATTAAATATCTTGAAATGAAAGGATTACATAATGTGTACTCATCTTCTACTAATGCTCCCAGATGCTGGAAGGTGGTCAAGACTGCAGGAGAAGAGGATGAAAGTGGAGCGTTCTAGGGAAGAGATTTGGTGGCTTGAGTAATAATTCTATCCTTATATTTATATCATGTTGTTTTAATTGTCCCACCTTTATATGATTTTACTACCTTATGGTCTTAGGTCATTATTCTTCTTCAAAAATATTTTGGGTATTGTCAGAATTTTTTTTGAGATACATTTTTAAACTATTTTGTTAAAGTTCATTCTCTTCAATGTCCACTGAGATTTGGGAGAGAATTACATCAAATATTTAACTTAATTTATATAAAGTTCCCATATAAATAATACTGAATTGATTCTTACCAACCAGCAGGAATAATTTTCTCAGTTTACTATGCCCCTCAGTAATTTTGGTAGTTTTTCATGTAAAACTTAGATAAAAATTCTTCATTCACATTTCTTTCTAAGTATTTTATATTTTATATTTTAAGCAATTCTTACAAATTTTATTTTCTCCTTATATTTCCTTTCCTTTTTTTAAAATTTATTTATTTTGAGAAAGAGAGTGCATGAACGATTGGGGGAGAGACAGAGAGAGGGAGAGGGAGAGGGAGAGAGAAAATCCGAAGCAGGCCCTCAGGCTCTTTAACTGGCAGGGCAGAGCCCCAAGAGCCTGATGCGGGGCTCAAACTCATGAATGGAACTGAACTGTGAGATCATGAGCTGAGCTGAAACCAAGAGTCGAACACTTAACCAACTGAGCCATCCAAGCACCCCTCTCCTTATATTTTCTAATAATATAATATGGTAGTAAATATTTTTGTTATGTTGCTATTTTTAATAGTTTTGAAATTATTTTCTAAATGGACAATCACATCATCTACCAATATTGATGTTATCAATTTTCCATTATTTATCTTATGTTTATTGTTCCATTTTTATTGTATTCTTACTTCAAAGAAAGTTTTTTTTTAATGGAGGTGGGAGCAGCCATCATTCTGTATATTTTGGCCTTGGTTTGAAAGAAATATTATGTATCATATTTAGGAAATATTTTATTTCACTAAACATTTTTTGCCTAATATTAAACTTGGGTTATTTACAATTGGTGTCTGTATGTGAATTTCATAATTTCTAAGTGAATTTCATTTATAGTTTTCTTTTTTAGTATTCATTTAAGGTCAATGTTATATTATCATCCTAAACTTATGAGAGTTTTGCCTTTTAATAACACACAGAAGCTATTTTTTCAATGAAAGAAGTAATTCACTTATTGAAACATTTAGTTAGGTAGGTCAAGTAATATTTTTAGAATATATATTTAATATTTTAAAAATATTTTTAATAAATTTTAACTACTAAGATTTTCTATTTCTTCCTGAGTTTAATATAATCAGATTTTCTGAAAATTATTAATGTCCATATTATTAATCTCCATATATTCAAGTATAATTATATATGATTTTCTCTTAATATTATTTCCATTTCACCTATACATGCATCTGTTTTATTTCTTTTACTAATTTGAATATATATGTTCTTTTTTTTGCTTATGTTAGTAAGCGTTTCTCTTTGTTATTTGTTTTTCAAAGAAGCTAAACAAACACTTTAATTCCATTCTTTTTCTGCCTTCTTAATTATTAATCTTTTGATTTTTAGCTTTATTATTGTCTTTTTCCTCAAAATCTTATGACTGTAAAATTTGAAGTGTTGTTTAGAGAAAATATTTCATAAATTTTCATGTAGCTGCATGTTTTCTGTTTAAATATTTGTTATTTATTGTGAGTTGTCTCTTTGGGGGATCAGACAATTTCTTGCTTTTTATATTCTAACCACAAATAGTAAGTTTGGTAAATACCTATTAAATATGTTTATAATTTTGTCTCCTTAGTCTCGTAAAGCCTGAGGGGGTTGCATAAAAGTGCCCACATTTTATGTTTTATAATTTTACTTATTTTATAGTAGAAAGATAATTCCATGATAAATTTTACGTTTTATTTTATAAGGATGACATTTGTCACACAAGATAATTCTCCCAAATTTCTATGACCCTGCATTTTCATAAGGATCACTTCTTCTCTTTTTCCTCTCATCCTCCTTCTTTCTTCTTTCCTCCCTCTCTTTCTTTCTGTCTTTCCTTCCTCCCTTCCTTCTTTTCTTCCTTCCTCTCTTCCCTGTATGCTTTTCTATATATACATTCTGAATCTCCTTGTTGAGGTATGTATCTTGTCAAAGCTTTCTTTCTTTATCTTATTTTACTTTGTATCTAATATTAAAGTAATTATCCAATAAATCAGATAACTCTTATAACTGTATTAGCTAAATGATTTAGTCTATATCTTTTATGTTTTGTACTTAATACAAATCCTTGAGATGTTCTTGATTTCCTATCCTTTGCACAATAAATTCTATTTTGCCACCCACATCTTTATTCCTTACCAAAACTTGGAAAGTGAAAATTTAATTCTAAAGTATACTTGTAGCTTTTTTTTATACTTTAGAAAACATATGAGTACTTCATCCTGTGTTTTTCTCTATTATCAATTTGTTAATAATTTTATCAAAATGTATTTTTAAATATAGACACAGGAAGGAGGTTTGCCAAAAATATTTTGTATAAGAAAAATTATGAAGGAAGACTTTCCCTGTCAGATGTCAAAAGATATTAAAAAGTGCAGTAAGCTGAAAAACATGGTTCTGTAGCAGAATACCTATCTGACCAGTGGGAAAAAGAAGTAAATTAAGAAACAGCCTCAGGAATTCAGGAAAATTCAGTTGATGAAAAAGTTAGCATTTCAAATAGGAGGAGAAATGATGGATTATTCAATAAATGATATTGAGGAAGATAATTATGTATTTGAAAACCATAAAGTTAAGTCTAGGCCCTATTCCAGGAGCATATATTCTAATGGGAAAGGACAAACTGACAAATAACATGATTTCAGGCATTTCTAAGAAAATAAAGGATATTAAAAGGGTAGAGAGTGCTCATCAAGGTAGGGGTGGTGAGGAATTTTAATAGGGCTATGCTAAAAACTTTTTAAGGAGAAATATCTACAAATCAACCTTAAAACTTGGGAAAGCACATTTCAGGCCAAGGACTTGACTAGAAATGGGCAGAGCAGTCTTGAGTATTAAACAAAGACCAGTAAAAAAAAAATAAAGCTAAAAAAGTTAAATTAAATTAAGTTAGATTGGCAAATTTTATTTAATAACTACCTGTTTTGACAAGAGTATAGGAAAATAATCACTGTTTTATATTCTTAGATTGTAGATTCATAAAATCTATTTGGGGGTCAACTGGCAGTACACATCAGCATATGTAAATGTATATCTTTACCCATAGTCCCTTTTCCTAACACTTATCTGATAGAAAAGTTTATACAAATAAGCAAAAGAATATCTGTTGCAGCACTGGTGATAGCAAAAGATGCGGACAAACATGTCATGGCACAAACTACACAATGAAATAAAAGGCAGCTGTTAAAACAACAAGATCTACTGATTCACTGATCTGGAAACATTCCCACAATACATGTTATTGTTGTTATTGTTTTACTTTGTTTAAAATTGTTTTACTCTCAACAAAGTGGTTTTAAAGTGAATACCTCATTTATATATGGCAAATTCACAGCTAACATCATGCTCAATGGTGAAAAACTGAAAGCTTTTCCTTTGAAATCAGGAACAAGATAAGGATGTCTGCTCTAGCCACTTTTATTCAACATAGTATTGCACGTCCTAGCCTAATTCAATCAGACAAGAAAAAAAGGAAAGAAAGAAAAGAAGAGGAGAGGAGAGGAGAGGAGAGGAGAGGAGAGGAGAGGAGAGGAGAGGAGAGGAGAGGAAAGGAAAGGAAAGGAAAGGAAAGGAAAGGAAAGGAAAGGAAAGGAAAGGAAAGGAAAGGAAAGGAAAGGAAAGGAAAGGAAAGGAAAGGAAGGAAAAGACATCCAACTTGGTAAGGAAGAAGTAAAAGTATCACTATTTGCAGATGAGATGATAATTATACACAGAAAACCCTTAGGACACTGCTGAAAAAACTATTAAAAGTAATAAATGAATTCAGTAAAATTGTAGGATACAAAATTAACAAAGAAATTTGTTGCATTCCCATACACTAATCACAAAGTGGCAGGAGAAATTAAGAAAACAATTCCATTTACAATGGCACCAAAAAGAATAAAATACCTAGGAATAAACTTAACCAAGGAGATGAAAGACCTGCCCTCTGAAAACGATAAAACACTGATGAAAGAAATTGACAATGACACCAAAAAAATGGGAATATAAACCATGCTCATAAACTGGAAAAATTAATATGGCTAAAATGTCCATACTACCCAAAGCAATCTGCAGATTCAAAGCAATCCCTATCAAAATACCAATAGTATTTTTCACAGAACTAAAACAAATAATCCTAAACTTTGTATGGAACCACAAAAGACCCTAAATAGCCAAAGCAGTCTTTAAAAAGAAGAACAAAGATGGAGGTATCATAGTCCCAAATTTCAAGATTTACTCACAAAGCTATAATGATCAAAACAGTATGGTTCCAGATCAATAGAACAGAATAGAGAACTCAGAAATAAACCCACACTTACATAATCAATTAATCTGTAACAAAGAAGGCAAGAATCTGGAATAGGGAAGAGACAGTCTCTTCAACAAACGGTACTGGGAAAATTGGACAACTACATGCAAAAGAATGAAACTGCACCACTTTCTTATATTCTAAACATAAATAAACTTAAAATAGAATAAAGACCTAAATGTGAGACCTGAAACCATAAATGTCATAGTAGAAAACATGGGCAGTAATCTCTTTGACAGTCTTAGCAACATTTTTCTAGATAGGTTCCACAGGCAAGAAAACAAAAGCAAAAATAAAGTTTTGGGACTACACCAAAATAAGAAACTTTTGCACAGCGGAAGAAATCATTAACAAAATTAAAAAGCAACCTACTGAATGGGAAGATATACTAATAAATGACATATCCAATAAAAGAATAACATCTAAAATATGGAAAGGACTTCTATGACTCAACATTAAAACAAAATTTTTTTTAAAAATTAATTAAAATTAAATTAAAAATGATTTAAAAAGACAGGAACCTGAAAAAATTGTTTTACACCATGTATAAGTAGGAAGAATTTCAGGAGCAGCATGGTATGATCGATTGCTCTTTAAAATATAATTTATTTTAATGTTTAATGTTTTATTTTAATATAATTTAATGTTATAATTTATTTTAATGTTAATATAATGTCGCACAAATATATATGCAATGCAGTATATTTAGACATGAATGAGGGTAGGGAGGAGCCTGGGAGTCTAATGTCAACATGTGGGGTGTAATAAATAAATAAAGTTTGAAAGTTTTCTCTAACATATCTTGAATATTATTTCTATGGCTTGGTACTGACTGCTGTCAAATTTTCGTCTCAGGTTTGAAGGTGAACGGTTGATTGATGTGTATTCTCATTGTCAATTCCCCTTCCACCAACCCGAGGTGTATGAGTAAAAGGGCACATCCGTTTGTGGGAAAGTCTTCATTGGGCCTTTTCTTCTCCCAGAAAGCAGTTTTTCTGTAACTGTGTTTTCTAAATAGCACTCCTCAAATGCTAATATTATTGTCAAATAAAATGACTTTAGGGAGAAAGTGAGGCAGCCATATCTTATAGTTTTATGATCACCATCCTCCCCACTGGCCCAAAGAATGGATCTCTCCTTTCCCTTCCTGAGTGCATAAAATATATTTCTGAAGTTCTAGAAAAGTGATGTTTCTCTAAATCTGTGTCTAACATGGTTGTTCTTTCATAAAGAGAAAAGGCAGTGCATTATTATATACATTTTCAATTAGCTTTGGGTCCTGGAATAAGATTTCATTTACCACTTAGGGGCAGTGTACATTCAAAACTTTCTTAAGTGACTCAGTGGGAGCAAGAGAAAGATTTATGTTCAGACCTAGACTATCATACTCCCAGAATGGACAGCTCCCACCTCAAAAAAAAGAAAAAAAAAATTAAGGTGGGATAAATACTACCTCCATTATTCTCATCAGATAATCTTTATTTCCAATGGTAATTTGTTTCATTGACTAAACCTACAAGAAAGAAAGTGGAAAGGTGTCTGCCTTTTTGAATAGTGTTATTTTAGGCAAATGGGGAATGTAACATGCCCCTATGTCCTACCAGTTAAAATGTCCTACTTACTGCTATAGCATTTTAAATAATAAAGGAACTTCATAAAGTGATTTCCTGTTATATATTTCTCACAGCTTCCTAGTAGATCTATGTCAGTTCTGTCAAATTCATCTTCTAAGTCCTAAAAGTACCCCTTTCATATACCACCATTTCTTTGTCTGTGTTCATGGTTTTCATTACCACCAGAAGGTTAACCTTTTCCTTCTCTACATAAATAGATCTTTCCTAGCTTTCAAGGTCCTACTCAATTCTTATCTGTTTTGAAGCATTCCTCACATCCTTATTCATATTCCTTCATCATAATTCCTATAGCACTTACAGTCTGTACTATATTATTCCAACACCTAATTATATGTTGTCATATTGTGCTGTTCAACTTTCTTTGCTTTCACGGACTGTGAGTTCTACCAATGCACAGATAATACACTTGTATTAAAGTACCTACGAAAAAGAAACACATCATAAGCATTTATTAATAAACAGCACAGAGATTACCTGATTACTGAATTGACTACAGGAAATGATGACTCCAGCATTAACTACTCAAGTGCAGACAGGATGCCAGCATCACCTGGGTACTTCTGAAATCATGCATAGCCTCTGTACCCTCTCATTCTTCCTCTACACCTCCACTGTGTCCATCTGCTATTCCCACTCAAAGGAACATTCCCCTCTTTAAGAATCATCATTGCAGAGAGCAAAGGACATCAATAAAAGTGGTTCATAAACTTCTATGTGGCAGAGTGAAAAAAACTTTTTCATGGCTGAGCTAGAGCACAGAGAATATAAGTCAGAGTAAAGACATAAATCTTTGAAAGATGGGTTGTATTCTCTTCCCTAATGAGAAATATGTATCTGTGGATAATCTGAGGATGAAGATAGGCCAAATTATGGAAGGCTTTAGAGATCATGTGATCATTTTGGCTCTATATCTGCTTTGGAACTTGGTGTTTTTCACTGAAGAATGTATCTTTACACCTCTTTCCATATTACTGTGTAGGAATTATGTCATTTTATCACTTCACACCCATTATTATGGGTGTCATATTAGTAAAGAAAAATGGAAAACAGCCAAGTTTTGGCCAGGATATGGAGGAGAAATTGGAACCCTTGTGCATTTTTGGTTAGAGTACTGGTACCATGTGAAAAAGTTTGACAATTCCTCTACAAGTTACACACAGAATTACCATATTAAAAAATATTAAAAACAATGTAAGTGAAATATGCCAGGCACAAAAGAAAAAACTACGTCATGATTTCACTTATATGAGGCACCTGGAATAGGCAAATCCATAGAGATAAAAAGTAAAATAAAGATTACTAGGGACTGGAGGAAGGCAGGAAGAGGGAATTCTTATTTAATGGGCTTAGAGTTTCTGTTTGGGACAATGATGATGTTCTGGAATTGGATGGTGGTGATGATTGCACAACATTATGAAGAGACTAAATGCAACTGAATTATACACTTAAAATGGTTAAAACAGTTAACTTTATGTTATGTATATTTTACCACAGTGAAAAATGGAAATATTTAATTTTAAAAGGGCAGTGTTTTGGGGCGCCTGGGTGGCTCAGTCAGTTAAGAGATAGACTCAGGCTCAGGTCATGATCTCCTAGTTCATGAGTTTGAGCCCCATGACAGTCTCTGTACTGACAGCTCAGAGCCTGGAGCCTGCTTCAGATTCTGTGTCTCCCTCTCTCTCTCTTTGCCCCTCCCCTGCTTGCGCTCTGTCTCTCTCTCTCAAAAATAAATAAACATTAAACAAATTTTAAAAATACAGTAAAATAAAAATAAGAGGGGTTTTTTGTTATATGGATACTGTAAGCCTAATTTTCATATAATTATTTATTTTTTGTTTCATTTGTTCTGAATTATTTTATAGGAGACACCATCTATATTTGTGTCTTTTAGGTCCCCATGTATGAAAAACTCAGACCTCCAATCTGCCCATCCCCCTCCATTATGCTACTCCCTAGGATGTCTCAATCGCAGCCTTGCCCCACTCCTCCACACTGCTGCCTTAAAAAACTACACCCTGACCGTACACTCTAGATATCTGGGTTTTTTTTTTAATTTTTTTAAATGTTTATTTATTTTTGAGACAGAGAGAGACAAAGCATGAATGGGGAGGGTCAGAGAGAGGGGGAAACACAGAATCCGAAGCAGGCTCCAGGCTCTGAGCTGTCAGCACAGAGCCTGACGCGGGGCTTGAACTCACAGACGGTGAGATCATGACCTGAGGCAAAGTCGGACGCTTAACCAACTGAGCCACCCAGGTGCCCCGCTAGATATCTGGTTTTAATGGAGTGGCCATCCCATACACATGCAAACCCAACAGAATTCTATCATAATTAGGAATCTGAGTATGTTGCAAATGAAACGAGACACCTTCTGTACTGTTGCTACCTCATAAATGTTTCTACTTAATTTGATCAAGTTTTCATAGGTTTAACTATACTTCCTCATTTTACTCTTACCTCACTATTTATAGCCAGCTTGTGAGATTATTTTTTTAAGTAATTATTTTCATTGCAACAAGCCTCCTTTTCTATAATTATCTAATTAATCCAGAGTTGGGCAACGCACACAAGTCTACTCAGATACCACTGCCTGACAATCTGACCAACAGCTTTATGTTCCCAATTCCTTCATTTCTCAGGTAAACATCCATCATTCATTCTCAGGTAGCATTCATCATTCTAGGCAGTTCCAGTATTTTCTCATTATGACCAGGAGCTAAAGTAATTATGCCTTGGGCTTAGTTACCTCAGAGACATCTCTTCAACGACTGACTGGCTTATAGTTCTTTATCCTTCAGAGAATTTTCCAGAGTTCGAGCAATTTCTGGGGGGATGGAGATGGAGTCAATGCTTTCTTACCATAATCAATGTACTTATTTCACTGTCCATTGTTAAATACTATTCTAAATTTTCTGGCAGAAGCAAAATGATTAGAGAGCCAAACTTGTTATATAAACAAATTTGACTTTAGCTATATGCTATTTATCCATAATGTTAATTCTGAAATTCCATTAACTTAATATGACTCCAAGGAGTAACTATTAAGAAAATATATGTTGATAGTAAAAACACGTAAGAGCTCATTTCAATAAATAAAAAGTTTTGTTGTGACAGAAAACTGCATTATCATCAGCCACAGATACATAATGTGAGACGAGACGTGGAGAAAGAGAAAAGGAAAAGAGTTCAATTAAAACACAAAAATCAGCCCTAACAAATCAAACAACAATACAGTAATAAATAAGTAAGTTGTATTATTAGGTATATGATTTTGAATCTCCCCCACAGGCTCTCAAAACATAGTTGGGGGAGATATAATTATGTGAGCCAGAGGTCTGCCCTTTATAATTGCTTATGCAGTTCACTAAAGAAACAAAGAAAGCTTTTGACAGTACTTGGGCACCATCTTGAAAAGTGGGTAGGACTGAATAAGTGTTGAGAAAGGCTTAATGTCCATCCAAGAAGCAGGAAGATCCACAAAATAGTGGAGCCTGTGGTAGATGTGACTGGAGGTGAGTAGAATGCTGAGACAATAGGAAGAACTGAACGATACTGAACAAAGTAACACTAGACTCTCTATATGAACATTGGACGTCCCATGGTGGAAGGGGTATTTTAGGAAGACAAATCTGGTGACAACATGCAAAATATTCTGGAGGGAGAGAGACTATAGAACAAAAAAAAGTGGGGGGAGAGGAAGAAGAACTAACAACGGGTAGAGGTTGTGTCCTTATTAACCATGACTTTCCTGTGAGGTGAAGTAGGTAAAGGAGGGTACATTGTGTTCCCATTATGTCAATGGAGAGAAGCAATATACTTTGTTTCACTATTTGAATTGTTTTAAATCAGACTATTTACTGTGAGGTTTCATAAACATTAGGGTTTATTATATTTTACAATGGGGGATATTAAAGGTTAGATCTGCTAAGTTAATGCTTTGAGTTTTTGTTAGTTTGCTTTTTAATGTATAAATAGAACTTGATTAACTTGAAGGAAATTACAAATTATGAATAATCTTTTCAAATTATACATATATTTAGAACTAAGTCAAAGAAAATTTATAAAAAGTAATAATAACATAATAGCCAACTTTCATTGGATGTTTACTATGTACCAGCTAATATTCTAAGCTTTTTAAAAATCAGTGCAAAAGTCTCTATAAGGCAGGTAGTATTATTATCTCCATTTTACAGATAGAAAAACCAAGTCACAAGGAAAATATATTTGTACAGGATTGCAGAGATAGGAAGTGCTAAAATCAAGATGAGAACCTGGGCAGTCTGCTTCTGAGCCCATGCTGCTAACCACCAGCTCATAGCCAAAAAATAAATAATAAAGGAAATCTAACAGCAAACCTCAGAACAGTCACTGTGCTGTACATTAGATCTCTAGAACCGCAGTTAATAATACTGTATACTCGAAATTTACCAAGAGGGTAGATTTTAAGTGCTCTCACCAGAAGGAAAAAAAAAAAGGTAACTGTGTGAGGTGATGGACGTGTTAATTGAGTGTAGTGATCATTTCACAATGTACACATATATCACATTGAGTTTTATACTTTAATTATACATAATACTTATAAAAAAGAAAATAATAAAACATAGTAACTCTATTAATAACAGTAATAGTAATAATTAGGAGGCTACAGAGTCTTCTGAAGAATGCTTTCATCACTATATTATTGCATGAAGTTCTCACCACTTGACAGGAGAAACTAAGGCGCAGAGACGTTATTTGATAGAACATTCTAGAAACGCTGGGCTTAAGCATGAACTTTTTTCAGGGCTTCAATACTCTTCCACTTTACATAGTACATATTCAATTACCTCTAAAATTCAGCAAGTAACAGGGGAAAAAAGAGTAAAATGTCCCCAAAGAGAGGAAAGTCACCAACAATCAAAACTGAGGGGAATGTCAAAATTAACAAATAGCACCTGCAGAAAATGAATAAATTAGGTACTTATAATACTTTATTATTTTAAATTATGGCACCTCTAGCTGAGCTGGGAAGGCTCTTTTTTTTCCGTGGTTATTGTATCTTTAAAAATATGAATTCCATCTCGACTGCCTCTTTAAATAAGATTAATTCACAGCATTTCTCATTTAATTGCTTTATCTGTTTTGGTCCATTAGATTCTATTCGAGAATATAGCTTTTATGATAAATTAAATTCTAGGGTTTTATTTTGACATCTAAGTTAATTTTTAATTCTGTAAAAAGTTCTGCCCTAAGCAATTTAGTTCTTTCAGAAGTGCTGGGGAAAAAATAGTATTTGGAGCATTATAAGTTATCCATGGAACAGGCATTTCACAGCCAACCAGCCTGGGCTTGCTTTCAGTTTTCTTAGTCTCAATCTCTAATGAACGTTCTCTTCAAGGTTTGTGTATTAACTTCTCCTAAGGTTTCTAAAGGGAGACTTCATCAGAGAAAGTTGCATGGTTGGTGCACACCTATCAGGGTAGAAGTGAATCTCCACGCTGTCTTCATTTGAATAACTGAAAAAGCATCTGAGTCTTCCATATGGGTAACTCACTGTAAGTTAGTCAGGTTTTGGCCATGGAATCAGAGCCTTGCTAAGAATTAGAGGGATACAAAAAATTAATAAAGAAATCAGGGCTTACACATATGTAAGAAGAGCAGGGAGAATAGAAAGTCAGGATGGCTAGGGTCACAAGGTTGGCAAAACAGTCATTGATGACTTCAGCCTGAAGTGTGAAGTGGGTGGCTGGCAGAGAAATTGCTTCAATTTCCAAGTTTATAGGAAGGTCCTGCCACTGTCTTAGTCTACTTCATCAGCGTGGAAGCTCATACAGGATCTAAGAAGCCACTTGCTTTGGCTTCTATAACTTCTCAAGGCCTGTGTTCTCTTCCACCCTCTGTATCTGGAGCTATACAGAAAAGGGGGTTCTGGGAAGTGTAGCTCCTGGCTTTTTCCTGGTGGTACAGATTAAAGGTTAGAATTTGGCAGTGGTGATGCCCAGATGACAACAAGGCAGCCTCTCTTACGAAACATGGAATGAATGGGCCATTCTGTTACACACCAATAACAGTCCAATACTCTTCCACCTCTACAATGAGACTTTATCTTAAAGTATCATGCTATATTGAAAATCAAACCAGTCACTGTCAATTTGGGCATCTATTAGGTAGCTGGCAATGTAGTAGGTAGTATGAGTAAGATGACTTTTTTTTCCTTTTTTTTTTAAGGCACCAGAATTAAATCATGGTCTGAAAAAAATACATTTTAGTTCTGCCAAAAAATTGGACACAGTTTGAATGTTGAAATGTAGCAATAATTTCTAGGGCACTTTAATAGTTTGTTGGAATAAGGGATCTGATTGTCTGAAATCAAGATTGATTCAGAAATTTTAAGACATTTGAAAGCATAATTGTTCCACACATTTAAGACATATGGTATGTGTAAACGTTGAATAACAAGAAAAGGAAAGTTGGTATTGGATTTATTAGTGGACTATTTGCACTTGAATGGCTCATGGGAATCTGAGCCTTCCAGAGAACAGGACATACAATTTTGTGCCTCAAAACTGTTTTGTTTTTTAGTTTTGGACATATAGTTTTGTACAATAACCATCTGTATCCTGAATGTATTTGCTGACAAGTAGTCTAGTAGACTTCAAAGTCTTGGGAGACAGATACCCTATCTAGGACATCTTCTATTCTCATTGACAAACAGAATTCTAGATACATGGTAGAGACTCAACACAAATGTATGTAAAAATTATTTATAATAATTTAAACAATATAGTCCTAAACAATATTGAGAATGTGTGTATATGACCTCTAGGAAGGTGATGGCAGTGTCTCACAGAGTGGCATGTATTTTCTCGGTAAACTTTCTCGCAATGGCTTAGATGGTGGCCTTTATCCCTGCAGCCTCAGTAACCTGCCTCTATCAGCACATTGTGACTGTATCTATCTAAAACATACTCACCCTAACCAAACTTGTGAGACTGAGGAATAAACTCAGGATGTCAGTTTACTCACTTACTCTAAACAATACTTTTCTACTGGGAGAATAAATTCCACTCATAGGAAATGAAATATGCAAAGTCTACATGGCCAATTATTTTCTTTTTGGGAGAAGGTCTATGTGGGAAACAAGATAATAATAAGAATTTGTAAATATTCGATTCAGAAAAAAAGTAGTTAATGGAATTAATATTAGTCTGAGATTGGAATGGTCTTGTCGAACAGAACCAGAACACATGAAATAAATATATTAGGTATCTGCTTTGGCATCCATCTCCATAGGATGGCCTTGCCAAAGGGAACAGAACACCTGCAGCCCTTTATCTGAAATTTCTCCCTCTGAGCAGGCCTCAAAGCACACTGCCAACATATCTCCATGTGGTTCTTATTTTTCAACACTTTTTCTCCATGGCTAACCCAATTCCTTGCAGGTTATATATTCTTTCAGGTCACAGGCAATGGTTGCAAGCTTAGGAAAGAATCTGCTTCTTTTAGAAAGACTTGGTCTTTCTAATCTACTCCACACTTTGCCATTTTGCTTTTGGTGGGCATTCATATTTTCCTCATACACAAAATACCTAATATTTAGGTATTTGCTACAATATTAATATCCATCATTTATCAAGAGGTACATTTTGGGGGCGCCTGGGTGGCTCAATTGGTTAAGCGTCTGACTTCAGCTCAGGTCATGATCTCACGGTTCGTGGGTTGAAGCCCCGCATTGGGCTCTGTGCTGATAGCTCAGAGCCTGGAGCCTGCTTGAGATTCTGTGTCTCCCTCTTTCTCTGCCCCCTCACACTGCTCACACCCTGTCTCTTTCTCTCTCAAAAATAAATATTTAATTTTTTTAAAAAAAGAGATACATTTTGTATCAGATGTCATTTATGTGATTTATATCTTTTTTCTTTTTTCCTCCTAGCAACCTTGTAAGGTGGACATCATCACAGAGCATTCATTGATGAAGACAGTGGCATTCAGAGTGGTTAACTCTGAACCAAATCATTCTGCATTGTGAGTGAGCAATCCAGACTGTGGAGTGGTCTGTTGACTCTAAAGCCTGTGTTCTAGAAACCCCAGGACACTGCACTTCAAACACTTTAGATATAAGCTATAGTATCGTCTTTTCCTTCCTCTTTCCTCTTTTCTCTGGAGTAGAATTTTATTGAATCCAGAATAAATTAGATACTACCTTAGCTATTTCAACCCCTAATACCTTCCATTTATATTTACAACAAAAACTGCTATAAAGTTGAAATTTTCTAAACTGGGCATCTTTTCAGAAGAAAATATTAAGTAGCTTTGTTTGGAATTATATAATTGAAAATAGATTCCAAGCCCTCTACATACTTATTGCTAGGTCCAATCTTCAAAGGTCAAATAATGCTACCACTGAGTATTGTCATCGGCTCAAGGGATGGTCCAGAGCAGCTACTGGGAAAGAGAAGCTGGCTGTTCATAGGTGGTGCAGGAGGCATGCAAAACTTTCCAATGGCTACTCCTCACTTAGAGTAAACCTTTATTATGCCTTACTCTTGGTACTATGATTTACAAGTTCCCATATGAATTAGCCTCCTGTTATTCTTTACCTTTAACTCCTCTGCTCTCCTCTTTTCTCTATTACTAAGCACACTAGTCCCCACATTCTTCCTAAAACTTGCCAGTCACTTTCCCATTTCAGTGCATCTAAAATTTCCTCTGTCTGGGAAGTTTATCTTCAGGATCATATCTGCATGACATTATTCTCTCTCTCTCCCTTTTTCTTGACCTCTCACTAGCACATCTAAGTTTTTTACTCCCTCCATCCAACATATTTGATTCCTACAAGATTGCCTAACATATAATAGAAGGTCACTAAATACTTTTGAATACATGAATAAATAAACATTTGATTTCAGTTAACTTATTTTTTTTTTCAGAGTGAATGGTTAAGTGGAGAATGTAGCCACTGCCCCCAGTCAAGAGTCCCATATGATATCTTCAGAATGTCACCAAGGAAAGAGCTCCCTGCCTATGTTTGCAATGAACTGGTATACTCTAGAAAAGCATGCATGATAGAATGTTATTACTAAGAAGTGTATGGCTAGTTTTAAAGCTTTGGAAGACTGACTTATAGTTCTATTTTGTGGAAACACATCTGAAGACAACAGGTTACATGACTTTTTATAGTCACCTACAAACAGTTTTTCAGAAACTCATCTTTTTTTTTAATTCATTAGACATTAAATCCTACACTAAATTGTGGGTTCTTTTAAATTTTTGTCTGATGTTATCATTTCCTGTACAACTAACTCACTTTGCATATGGGTGATTTTTTTCCCCTAAGAAGAGTCACTTAAGTAATTTGAAATTAGGGATATATATACATATATGCATATATACATATATATATACACATATATGCATATATATGTACATATGCATATATGTACATATATATGTATATATATGTACATATGTATATGTATATATACATGTGTATATGTATATACATGTGTATATGTGTATATATATACATATATATATATACAAGGGATATATATATATATATATATATATATATATATCCCTAGTTATGTCCAGCCCAATTCAATATAAAGAGAGTAGTTAAAAAATACCTTTGAGTCAATTTTTGCTGTATTAATTCAATTCATTCAAACAAAAATTTATTTAATGGTGTGTATTCAACATTGCACTGTGAGCTACAAAGTTGAGAATCTATGGATGCTCAGCATATTTGGACAAGAATAGCAAAGTTTCAGGGTTACTCACTCTGGGGTCTATATCAAACACAAAGAGGAATTTGGAAATGTGTGCAGTGGTTCTGATTTCACAGCGCTGGGCCACACTGGTACCAATAAATACTAGGCATCAAGGGATGTTCAATAACCTATAACAGTCCCACAGAAACAAGAATAATGTTGTCCAAAATGTCAGTGCTAATAGCATTCTGTCCTTGTTGGGAAAGACTAGTTGTGGCATTGTGGGAATTAAGTCACAGGAAATGATAACCTACACTGAAGAGACTAGATATTATACTGTAGGCAATGGGACCACCAAATGAATTTAAGTACAGGGAGAGTTGATTGTTTTAGGCTTTAGGAAGGAAAAGTGAGCTAGCATAGGAACAAAGAGAAAACAGGGAGATCATGTAGTGGGAAATTGCAGTCGTACAGCTAAGGAGTTGTATCTTGTTTCTCCTCTTTACTGTAGCTCTGTCCAGGGCACTATTAGCAATAAAATCACCAAAAGTAAGAAAAATTCAGGAAAGAAGAGTCTGTGACCCAGAAATTCTAGTAAAAGAAGAAAGTCCATCTTTAAGCAGATTAGTGTGCTTACGAAATGGGGCATGATGACTGGCTTCTATCATACCTACTTCTAGAGCTGAGAGTGTAGACAATCTTAAACAAACAATCTAGCTGAGAACAGAATGTTACTGTAAGGAAATTCAATGTTCTTTTAGATAGTCATAAGAATGAATAAGAGGACACAATGGAAAGGTACACAATAAGTAATTATAGAATAGTATACAAAAGTATATATGGAAATTTGGAAACTTGTCCTTCCAAAAGATCTTATAGTTCTTGCAATATCTCACACAGAACCGATCATTTAGTGAACATCCAATAAAAACACACTCAGCTGTATTGTGAAAAGTGTAAAACATTTTATTTATTTATTTATTTATTTAACTTATTTATAAATCATTTAAATCCAAGTTAGTTAACACATAGTGTAATAATTTCAGAAGTGAATTTGATTCATCACTTACATATAACACTCAGTGTTCATTCCAACAAGTGTCCTCCTTAATGCCACTCACCCTTTTAGCCCTTCCCCTCCCACCCAACACCCTGCCAGAAACCCTTAGATTGTTCTTCCTATTTAACAGTCTCTTGTGGTTTGTCTCCCTCTCTGTTTTTATGTTATTTTTGCTTCCCTTCCCTTTTGTTCATCTGATTTGTATCTTAAATTCCACATGAGTGAAATATATTTGTCTTTCTCTGACTGATTTCACTTAGCATAATATACTCTAGTTCCATCCACATTGTTGCAGATGGCAAGATATCATTGTTTTTGATCGCTGAATAATATTTCATTGTGTGTATGTATGTATGTGTACATACACACACACACATATACATATATATGGAATATTTTATATACACACACACACACACACACACGCACACACAACCACATCTTCTTTATGGGCTCTTTCCATACTTTGGCTATTGTCAATAGCACTGCTATAAACATTGGGGTGCATGTGCCCCTTTGAATCAGCACTCCTGTATCCTTTGGATAAATACCTAGTAGTGCAATTGCTGGGTCATAGGGTAGTTCTTTTTTAGTTTTCTGAGGAACCTCCATACTGTTTCCTAGAGTGGCTGCACCAGTTTGCATTCCCACTAGCAGTGCAAAGTCCTCTTTCTCCACATCCTAACCAACATCTGTTGTTGCCTGGGTTGTTAATGTTAGCCATTCTGACAGGTGAGGTGGTATCTCGTTGTGGTTTTGATTTATATTTCTCTGATGATGAATGATGTTGAGCATTTTTTCATGTGTCTGTTAGCCATCCAGATGTCTTCTTTGGAAAGTGTCTATTTATGTCTTTTGCCTGTTTATTCACTGGATTATTTGTTTATTTGGGTGTTGAACTTGATAAGTTCTTCATAGATTTTGGATTCTAACACTTCAACTAATATATTATTTGCAAATGTCTTATCCAATCATGTCAGTTGCCTTTCAGTTTTTCTGGTTGTTTCCTTCATTGTGCAGATGTTTTTTTTTTTGTTGTTTTTTTTTTTTTTTTTTTTTATCTCAGTGAGGTCCCATAGTTCAATTTTGCTTTTGTTTCCCTTGTCTCTGGAGACATGTTGAGTAAGAAGTTGCTGTGGCTAAGGTAAAAGAGCTTGTTGCCTATTTTCTCCTCTAGGATTTTGATGGGTTGGCTTCTGTCTGATGTTTAGGTCTTTTATCCAGTTTGATTTTATTTTTGTGTATGATGTAAGAAAGTGGTCCAGGTTCCTTCTTCAGCATGTCACTGTTTGTCCAACACCATTTGCTGAAGAGACTGTCTTTTTTTTCCATTGGATATTCTTTCCTGTTTTGTCAAAGATTAGTTTGCTATATATTTGTGGGTCCACTTATGGGTTCTCTATTCTTGGTTCTCTATTGTGTCTGTTTTTGTGTCAGTACCATACTGTCTTAATGATTACAGCTCTGTAATACAGCTTGAAGTCTGGAATTGTGATGCCTCCAGCTTTGCTTTTCTTTTTCAGGATTGCTTTGGCTATTTGGGGTCTTTTCTGGTTCCACACAAGTTTTAGAATGGTTTGTTCTATCTCTGTGAAGAATGCTGGTGTTGTTTCCATAGGGATTGTGTTGAATATGTTGGTTGCTTTGGATAGTATCGACATTTTAACAATATTTGTTCTTTGAATTCATAAGCATGGAATGTTTTTCCATTTTCTTGTGTCTTCTTCAATTTCTTTCATAAGCTTTCTATAGTTTTTAGTGTATAGATTTTTTACCTCTTTGGCTAGGTTTATTCCTAGGTATCTTACAGGTCTTGGTGCAATTGTAAATGGGATTGATTCTTTGATTTCTCTTTCTGCTGTTTCATTATTGGTGTATAGGAACGCAATCAATTTCTGTACATTGATTTTATATCCTGCGACTTTGTTGAATTCATGTATCATTTCTAACAGTTTTTTGGTTGAGTCTTTGGGTTTTCTACAGAGTATCATGTTGTCTGCGAAAAGTGAAAGTTTGACTTCCTCCTTGACAATTTAGATGCCTTTTATTTATTTTGTTGTCTGATTTCTGAGGCTAGGACTTCTAACACTATATTGAATAACGGTGTGAGTGCACATCCTTGTCATGTTCCTGATGTTAGGGGGAAAGTTCTCAGTTTTTCCCCATTGAGGATATTAGTAGAGGGTCTTTCATATATAGCCTTTATGATCTTGAAGTATGATCTTCTGTCTCTACTTTCTTGAGGGTTGTTATAAACAAAGGATGCTGTATTTTGTCAAATGCTTTTTCAGCATGTTGAGAGGACCATGTGGTTCTTATCCATTCGTTATTAATGTATTATATCACATTGATTGATTTGTGGCCATTGAATCAGCCCTGCATCCAAGGAATAAATTCCACTTGATTATGGTGAATAATTCTTTGAATGTATTTTTGGAGATAGGTTGCTAGTGTCTTGTTGAGAATTGCTGCATCCATGTTTATCAGGGAAATTGGTCTGTGGTTCTTTTTAGTGGGGTCTTTGTCTGGCTTTGGAATGTTGGCTTTGTAGAATGAAGTTGGAAGTTTTTGTTGAATTTCTATTTTTTTGCAACAGCTTCAAAAGAATTGGTGTTAACTCTTCTTTAAATGTTTGGTAGAATTTCCCTGGAAAGCCATCCTTCCCTGGACTCTTGTTTGTTGGGAGATGTTTGATTACTGATTCAATTTCTTTACTGGCTATGGGTCTATTAAAATTTTCCTTTTCTTCCTGTTTTAGTTTTGGTAGTTTATATGTTTCTAGTAATTGTCCATTTCATCCAGATTGCCCAAGTTTTTGGCATATAATTGCTCATAATATTCTCTTATTGTTTGTATATCTGTGGTATTGGTTGTGATCTCTCTTCTTTCATTCGTGATTTTATTTATTTGGGTTCTTTCCTTTTTCTTTTTGATCAATCTGTCTAGGGATTTATCAATTTTGTTAATTTTTTCAAAGAACCAGTTCTGGTTTCTTCTGGGGTTTTTTTTTTGTTTCTTTGTTTTTGTTTTTTTCATATCATTGATTTCTACTCCTTCTGCTGATTTTGGCCTTTATTTGCTGGTCTGTTTCCAGCTGTTTTAGGGGTAAGGTTAGGTTGTATATTTGAGACCTTTCTTTCTTCTTTAGGAAGGCCTGGATTGCTATATACTTCCCTCTTATGACCATCTTTGCTGCATCCCAGAGGTTTTTGGCTGTCATGTTTTCATTTTCATTGGCTTCTATGTACTTTTTAATTGTCTTTTTAATTTCTTGGTTAACCCATTCATTCTTTAGTAGGATGATCTTCAATCTCCCAAGTATTCTTCATTTTTCCAAATTTTTTCTTATAATTGAGTTTCATAGTGTTGTGGTCTGAAAATATGCAAGGTATGACTTTGATCTTTTTGTACTTGTTGAGGGTTGATTTGTCATCCAGTATGTGATTTATTCTGGAGAATGTTCCATGTGTACTCAAGAAGAATTTGTATTCTTCTGCTTTAGGATGAAATATTCTAAATATATCTGTTAAGTACATCTGGTCCAATGTGTCATTCAGAGCCATTGTTTCCTTGTTGAATTTCTGCTTAGATGATCTGTCCATTGCTGTAAGTGGGGTGCTGAAGTCCCCTACTGTTACAGTATTAGTATCAGTGAGTTTCTTTATGCTTGATATATATATATATATATATATAGTTTGTTTTGTTTTATTTATATATATGTTGGATTTATATATTTGGGTTTTCATGTTGGGGGCATAAATATTTACAATCGTTAGGTCATCTTGGTGGATAGACCCTTTAATTATGATACAATGCCCTTCTTCATCTCTTGATACTGTCTAGTTTGTCTGATATAGGTGTGGCTACAGCAGCTTTCTTTTGACGACCATTAGTATGATAGATGGTTTTCCATCCCTTTACTTTCAATCTGCAGATGTTTTTAGGTCTAAAATGAGGTTCTTGTAAGCAGCATATAGATGGGTCTTGTTTTTTATACATTCTGATACCCTATGTCTTTTGACTGGAGTGTCTAGTCCATTGACATTTGGAGTGAGTATTAAAAGATATGAATTTGGTGCCATTGTGTTGCCTGTCGAGTTTGGTATTTCTGGTGATGTTCTCTGGTCCATTCTAGTCTTTGTGCTTTTGGTCTTTTTTGTTTTGTTTTGTCTTTTCTCCACTCAAAGGGTCTCCTTAAAATTTATCACAGGGCTGGTTTAGTGGTCAAGAACTCCTTTAGTTTTTGTTTGACTGGGAAACTCTTTATCTCTCCTTCTATTCTGAATGACAGTTTTGCTGCATAAAGAATTCTTGGCTACATATTTTTTCCAACTCAGCACACTGAATATATCCTGCCACTCCATTCTGACCTGCCAAGTTTTTGTGGATAGGTCTTCTGCAAACCTGATCTATTTTCCTTCATAATTCTTTCCTTGTCTGTGTATTTTGTGAATTTATCTATGATATGCTTTGGTGATAGTTGTTTTTTGTTGAATCTAATGGGAGTTCTCTGTACTTCTTTGATTTTGATGTCTGTGTGCTTCCCCAGATTAGGAAATTTTCCTGTTATAATTTGTTCACATAAAACTTCTGCCCCTTTCTCTCTCTCTTCATCTTCTGGGATTCCTATGATTCAGATGTTATTCCCTTTTAATAAGTCACTGAGTTCTCTAAGTCTTGTACTGTGCTCTTTTGCCTTAGTTTCCCTCTTTTTTCCCCTGCTTCTTTATTGTCCATAATTTTATCTTCTAAATCACTGATTCACTGTTCTGCTTCATCCTTCCTTGCCATTGTGGAATCCGTTCAAGAATGCATCTCCATTTGCATCTCCAAAGCATTTTTAACTTCTCCCTAACTAGATTTTATTTCTTTTATCTCTGCAGAAAAGGATTCAACACTTTTTTTTTCAATCCCAATTGTATTCTTATTATCATGAACTAATTTCTAGTTCAGATATCTTGCTTATATCTGTGTTGATTAAGCCCCTGGCTATCATTTCTTCCTCTTATTTCTTTTGGAGTGAATTCCTTAATTTTGTCATTTTGGAGGAAGAAAAAATTAATAAAGTAAAAAATAAAAATTAAAAAATTAAAAACAAAACAAAAAATTAAAGGAAGCTACTAGATGCTAGGTGTGTTTCTGTCTGCTTGTTGAAAGAAGCTTGAGAATAAAGAAAAAAGGGGAAAGGAAAGGAAAAAAAGATAAGAAAAAATTTAAGAATTAAAAAACATACATAATAAAATAGAATAAAATGAAATAAATAAAATGAAAGAGAAGAAAAAATAAAAATAAATAAAAAATAAAGATAATTTTTTCTCTTTCTGTGTCCAAGAATGAGGAAGTAAAGAAAAACAAAGAAGTGAAATGAAATGAAAAAAAGAAAACAATTTAAGCAAAAACAGAAGCAAAGAAAACGAACAAATAAATGAACTAGCAAACAGAATAAAACCAAGATGAAGCTACATCCAGTTTTTCCTAGAACTGAAACTACAAAGTAGCCTTCTATAGTCCATACACTAAGCAGATGGAGTGACTTGTGCTGGTCTTCTAGAGGATGTGCTTGGAGGGTGCAGGTGGGAGGGGCTTGGTATAATGACTCCATTCTGCACTAGGTGGCATTGCCTAGCTTATTGGGGTGGATAAATGTGGCACACATGCGCTTGCGTGGGACAGGTGGAAATGGCTTCACCCAGTTCCCTGTCTTTGGCACAAGAACTTTGCACTCTCACCAGCCCATGAGCAATCAGGCACCCCTCCTTTGTCTCAAGCCTCTGTGCACTCTCTGCCTCTACCCTGTCCATACCCAAGCTGTCCACCTGCCAGGTGGCACCTCCTTTCAGAGTTTTATCTCAGATGGGATTGTTTCAAAACCCTACACTTCAGAGACCCCTGTGGCTTGAACCCACATCAACTCTCTCAGGGAGGGTCTCTCTGAGCAATCACTGGGTGCTAGCTTGCCCCAGAAAATATTTGTGCAATCACACAGCAGCAGAGGTTCAGAGATTATGGCAAACCACAACACATAGTTGGCTCCAGGTTTCACTACACTGTGGCATCTTTGTCCCAATACCAGCAAACGTGGCTGCTCTCTGGGGTCCACTGGAACCTTTGCCTATTGGGAGGCCATATGGCCTCTACCAAATGCACTCCAAGCAGGGGAACCACTTTTCCCCTTGTGGCACACAGATCTCTCAGGTCCCACTGTCTATACCTGGGGATTTGCCCTGCTTTCTCACTGGAGCACCACCAGGCACTGAGCTCTGAAAGTTCAGACTCTGTGTTCCACTGTTTGTAGAATCCCAGTGGTATTGAAACCCTCTCCTTTCTTCTACTCAGTGGTTTTGGGGAATAGATTTCTTGTTTAGTCCCCTGTGAGTGTTTTCACTCTCTCTCTCTTCCTCTTCAGCTACTTTCAGGGTAGTGCTTTTCTTGCACAATCCTGGTACACTGCACTCTCCCCTTTCCCTTTCTCTGTCCTGTCTCTGCAAAACCAGCTCCCTACCCTCTGTGGCTTTTCTCTCCCCCAGTTCACCTCTCCACATTGCATTCCTGCTGAGTTCTGTGACTCAAGTTATGTAGATTGTTGTGTTAATCCTCAGGTCAATTTCCTAGGTGTTCAAAATGGTTTGTTGCTGATCTCTGGGATGAGATGAGCTCAGGGTCTCCATGTTTTTCTGCCATCTTAACTCTAAGCCCCGTGTAAAATACATTTTAAATTTAACTTGCAAAAATAAAAGATCTACTATTAATCATTTCATCACCTACAGTATGTGGAGATATCTATGTAACCAACATTTAGTACACTAAATATTGTGTTATCTGCAGAGATATTATAGTAGCAAAGATGTTTATATACTATATGGACAGATAAAAATAAAACATATGAACAAAAAAGAAATTAGGGCTAAACTGGAGATATTTGATAACAGGGGCAAAAGCAATTCCAGAGAAAAGATTGAAGGAGACTGGTGAAATCAAGGAATCTTCATGGAAGAGAAGGGACTAGAAGAACATAGAGAACTTGAGTAAAGGGTTAAAGAATTGATGCAAACCAATGTGACTAAAATAAACAAATGGGGTTAAAAAAAAAGATGAACCAAACCTAGTTTCCATTTTTCATTTTACTACTCTGCAATTGATTGCTCTTGATCTAAGATTTCTGAATGGAAAATGCAACTAATAATGCTTATCTTCCAGGACTGCTATGAATATTTACTAAGATGGTATGTGACACAACTCTCAGAACCGTGCTCAGAATGGTATTCTCAATCACTCATTTGTTCATTGTTGGAAGATATATGTATCCCCTGTATATGAAAGATGGAGTTATATAAGCTGAAAAAATCAAGGTAAATGTGTAGCTTTCACTGTGACAAAGGTCAAGACTGGGAGGTGTGAGTTTCAAGTCATCTTAGGATCAGCCTGATCATTTCGCCCTCCTCCACTGATACCTCACACTGTGCCTTACCATGAAATATATTTCATTTATTTATGCATCTACTCTTTCATGAAAATTTGATGGAAAGAGATTTATCACTACTCCACACACACTGGCATTACCCTGAGTCCTTGTTCAGAAAACCCTCCTTTGTCTCAGGCCTCAGGTCAGAAATAGGTTCCCATACAGGATACCCCAACCTACCTTCACCACCAACACTCCTTAACTAAGTTTGCTACCAACTGAATGTTTGCATCACTTCAAAATTTAAATGTTGAAGCCCTAACCCCCAAATCATGATGGTATTAGGAGATGGGACCTTTGGTAGATGATTATTGGATTTACATGAGATCATGAGGTCCTCATAATGGGTTTATAGCCACATAAAAAGAAACCAAAGTGCTCTCTCACATGCTCTTTCTCTCTCTCCCTCCTTCCCTCCCCTCCTGTCATCCTTCCTGCTGGCATATGAGGATACAGCAAGAAAGCATCCAGTCTTCTGCAAACCAAGAATGGGACCTTCACCAGGAACTAAATAGACTAGCAACTTAATTTTGGACTTCCAAGCCTCCAAAACTGTGAAAAATAAATGTCTATTGTTTGAGCAGCTCACTCTATTTTATTATAGCAGCCCAAGCTAAGACAAAGTTCTTGAGAAAACCACAGGAATTAATGTCATGAAACTACAGATGACTGAAACAGATTCCAGCACTAAAACTTCTGCTATGTATATTTGTTACTTAACTTGACAAAAATCATTAGAATGTCTGATAGTAAGGCTCGCTTTGTTCTTCCAAGAATAATTTTTCTTGTATATTTTTTATTCTTTTACAACTTTTTCTAAGAACGATTATTCAATTTTCTAACCACAAATTGTATGAGTTCCAGAATTAGGGGAGATGGCCTTCATTCTCTACCCTCTGCCATGTACTAGTTTACATTCACTTATTTTGCTCAGTTTTCTTTTTCACAATCTCCGACCCTCCAACCTCACCTCATATGACCTGTTTCTTTCCATTTGTTCATTTAATTTTGCGCGGTGATTTGAGCCTTCTCTGGTCAACTCCAGTTATCATAGGAGGGACAGCAGCAGAGTTGGGATTAGACCAAATTTTAGTGACAGGTGCTGTTCTGCAGTCAGAGCAGGTGCACATAAAGCCAGAGGGATGCTTCATGCAGGCACAGCCATCAGCTCACTCAGCATCGAGGTAGCTGCCACTGCCTTGCCCAGAGCTCATTGCTTTAAATGGAAGTCGGCTTTAAACATTCATTCAGATCGATTTATTCAAAAGTGTTTAAGGTTGAGCTGAGTTTATCACTACAGATGTGGTTGGGCCCTTACCATTTAGCATAATGTTTCATCAGTTGCAAAGCCAAATACACCCAGGTGACAAGTGGTGTCTTGTTTACAGGGATGTGGGGTCTTTTACAGCAAATCAGAGACTGGGGTAGAAGGTTTGCTGGAGAACTTGTTTTCATAATACTCTGAGGGAGTTAAAGTTTATGAAGATTTTAAATCTTTTCTCTTGGCTTGAATTATCTTTTTTTTTTCTTTTTGCCCATCCCTGTCTCCAAAGAAAGCAATAAGCCTGTCAAAGGAGGAATTAATTAAGCAAATCAATCAGTCAGTTTTATTAAGGAATTACAAAGCCCAAGTGGAGCATTAATTATTCAGATAATGGGACATCTCTGAGCCTTTCTTTTCAATTATTGATAAGCTGCTATCTATCATCCAGACTGCTTTAGTACTGATTTAGCTGTGAATGAAGCCAGGTCATTCAGCCAGAGCATATGCTAGTTATGAGCACTGCTGGAGGCTGGGGTGAAGGAAAGGGCTGGGGCTCTGTGTTTCCCCCCAGTGTGAGTGCAAACCATCACCACCTTGAGGCAAGGACCAGGGATACATGGCAGGCACCTCAGTGGAAGCTTTGTCATGCTGGTGTCATCCAAGTGATTAATGATGGGCACCGAGGCAATGGCGCTGGGGGTTTCTTTTTCTTTGCCACACCTAAACAAAGTAGCCTTTATAATAAAGCCATGCCATTGTTTAACAGCTAAGAGCAAAAAAATGCCCTTCATTTTACATCTAGAGAAACTTTAGATCTTTTTCTCTCTAGCATCAGAAAGAAAAACATTATTTTCAACCTCAGATTATCTGGGATACCCTTGGCTTTAGTGTTTACATGTGTACTGCTCTTTGTCCAACTCTTTTCTGATTTGTGTGAGTTCAACCACATTCTTTCTTTTTTCAAACATTTATTGAGTACCTACGAGGTGCTGAATCCTGACAATTAAACACTAAGACTTCCAGGTACTCATGGTGCTATGATAAGGCATTTACTGATAAAGTATCTATTTTTTTTTAATCAGACAAGCCCATCAGTCCCTCGAAAGTGAGTTTAAAATAATCAAAGATCTCAGTGTGGGAAAGAGGATAACAACAATAAGTACACTAAATAGATAATTTGTTCCTCATATATCAAAGAAGGAAATGTATAAAATCCAAAGGGCCCATTAAGACTTTAAATAAACTTCTGTGGAATAAAACAATACATGACTGACAAGGGAAGGGGGTTGCTGGGGGAGTCTGAGAGCTGAGAAACATTTCTGGGTCTTTATATCACTAATGATTTTGTTTAGGGCTCACTGGCCACAGATAGATACATTTCTTGAACTTTATGTGCTCAAGCCAAATCCTGAAACATTAACAATGTATCTCAATACTTAGAAAATTCAGGAGTCAGCAGCAGCTTACTGGAAAACTGTTAAGCAACACTGCAAAACTACCTACTTCTAAGTGATCTCTCCCTGCCCTGAACTCTCATAGAACTTCATATTACATACCACTTAGCATATCCTGTGGACATTCAGGCAAAGGCTTTAAACATGATGCCATATTAAAAGCTCCTTAAGTTACTGCCAGAAGCATGAGACATAAGATAAAACATTGATAAATAGAACATTAAAATTAAAAATATTTGTTCTTGTAAGCAAGGTCTTCTGGTTGAAGGTGATGGATCACTACTAATGCTCATCTCCTTTTGCTCCTCTCTTCTCAACATCTCTCTAAACTGTTTTTTAAGGCAGTAAAAAAAATACAAAATGTAAAAACTAACAGCAAATATAATGGGAGTAGTGTCACCAGTTTAAAAGAAACACTTGCAAATTTCAAGAATCTGGAAAGCAAACAGAGGTGTAACTCACATGGAGGGACAGAGACTACTACTGGTTTGAGTGCACATACAAGAATTTATGGGCAAGAGAACTCTTTGTTTTCTTTCTGTAGAATGTACAGAAGTTCTAGATTCAGAAAAAGTCTTAATACAGAACAGCTTGCCTCCTACTCCCTCACCTACTTTCTCCTGTACAAAATGGCCTTGCCTGTATGTTTACCCCACTTTCTTTTTCTTTTCTTTTCTTTTTTTTTTTTTTTTTTTTTTTGAGAGAGAGAGAGAGAGAGAGAGAGAGCACACATGAGTAGGAGAGAGGGAAAGAGAGAATCTCAAGCAGACTCCATGCCCAGTGTGGAGCCAATGCAGGACTAAATCTCACAACCATGAGATCATGACCTGAGCTGAAATCAAGAGACACTTAACTGACTGGGCCCTCCAGGAGCCCGATGTTTTTTGAGAGAGAGGTGTTTACCCCACTTTCTGATTTCCCACTCACATTTTGACCCCTTGTAGTGGCTATAGTGGTTCTTTGCCCATTGGTACTCCTTTTAAGTATCTTTTCAATGAAAGAGGCCCACTGACATTTATCTCATACTATACTCAGCTACTTGCAGAGCCCCACCTAATTTGAATGATCAGATCATTTCACTGGGATTTAGGAATACTGCTATGTGCTAGAATTAGGCTCAGTTACTTAAAATAATACAAATCCAACTAGTTAATATGGGAAAGCATTTTGGCAACTTCACCTGTAACTCCATTCAAAGTTCAGTTGCAATCTCATCATGTAGGTTTTGTGATGTCACTTGTATCGACACGCCTGAGCACTAAATGACAGGGACACAGTGGTATACTGGCTGTCTCCCAAAAACAGCCTGACCCATCACATACAAGTCAAGCATATGCCCTTACATTCCTAGATTATTTCCTGTTTTCTACCTCTGCCTCCAATGATAGATCAATAGCAATTAGTAGCAATGCCTTTTGACATGGAATTTGACTTCCATGATCAATTTGATATAGAATTTTAATGAAATGATTGGGTGGAAAGGTATCTTACTGTGCTCTTTGCCTTTTGCTCAGAAAATGACTCTTGCATCCTTCTGTCTCAATGTATCAGTCTGGTGATCTAAGTCTCAGGCGAGCAGCATGATAACCCTGCAATACTGTTAGACTCTCTTACCTTTCCAGCTCTGGAACAAAGGGGTCCTTTTGTGACATCCTCCTGCCTCTTGCCTCTGGTTCCTCCAAATGACACAATCTCTTTCTCCCTCCCCAACAGCACTGGCCTCAACTTTGACTGAAAACTGTTATATTTGGGGAAGGGTTAGTAAACAGGACAGAACATTTGGCCTTAGTTTTGAACTTAACTTTCATGGCAGAGTGGTGGGTCTTTTGTGTGCTCTGTTTGGTGGTTCCCTAAGTGTGGGTCCCTCACTGATCTTGGTATTTGAATACTTTTCAAAGCTCACTTTGTGTCAAAAGCTGGAACCTCAAATATTACAAACACAAGCTCTTGATAAGACAAAAATTAATTGATTGCTTCCTATTGGAAACATCACATTGCTTTGGCAAAGTCTTTATGGGGGGAGGCAAGGTCAACATTTATTGACTTCAGGCAGGTCTTTCAAAGCAGGGGATTGATTAGGATTGAGTAAGAATAATGAAACAATGTCTGAGATTGATGGAAACAGCAAAAGAAGTACTCTGAGGCAAAGGATTCAAAGAATTTTAGGGCATAAATTGTTGATGTTTTCCATTGAAGAGTAGAGTCCATCAGGAAGTTCTTGTGAAGAATGATGAAAACATTTACCTGGGCAGGAGACTTTTGAAAGAATTAGGTCATGCTAATGAAGACTTAGAGATAGCAAAGACATGCTAACAAAGACAGAAGAACTGCACTGTCATGTTAGTGTAGAAGGTGCTTTCCATGCTCAGGGTCCAGGCTATGTGTAGAGACGGACAAGTTCTCATTTGTCAACATGGTATCTGTTAGTATGCACATAATTATTAAATTTTCTAATTATTTTGCCCATTTGTTTTGGAACTTTATATTAATTACCTCTAGTTCATGCTCATTCATTCCACTTAGTGAGATTGAGGACATTGGCACTTAGCAGGCCTGAATTTGAATCCACACTACCATTTCCTAGCAATGTCACTTCAATCAAGTTACTTCATCTCTCTGAGTCTCAGTTTCCTCATCTGTAAAACTGGAATAATATTGTTTACCTCAAAGAACAGTGGCCTGAAAGAAGACAGCTGGGTTTTACAGTGTTAAGATCTCTTTGTATCATTGCTACGTATGTACATATTTATTGTTTTGTGTCCACATTCCTTCAGTTTTGTCTAAATCCTCATTTCAAGAGACTTGTTTTCTTGAAAGTTTGCCTATATTCTCACTTTGCCCTCTCAAGTATTCCCAAATTTCTAAGACATTGACAACTTTTTACAACTATCTAATGTATAATTGGTGCATTCTTCTGATATTTATGTAGCCTCAAGCATGTTGGATTAGAAAGAGCACTGGGAGTTTAACTCAGGAGCTCCTGACTTAATCTTTAACTCAGGTTCTAGCTCTCCCTATGACCTTGGGCTGTAATAGCTGTATTGAAGTTTGACTCAATTAGACTTCTACATCAACCCTGCTGAGCTTTGAAACACTTCTTCAAAGAGTCATACACTCATCCACACAATTTGGTCAATAATTTCATGGAGTTTCCCGATGTATCTCCATGGAATCTTTGGACTTTTCTGGGCATGATTGGAAAATTACCACCGTAAAACCACGGCACAGACTTAAGGAAACACATTTCCTCTTCTATTCATTCATTTATGCCACAAATATTTATTTTCAGCTTCACAGGAAGTCAATAAAAATGATTATAGGGACACAACATAATTGTTCCTTTGCCTTAGAAGTCTTAATAATTCTCAAGTCCTTAAAATGAAAACAAAGCTTCTCCCCTTTCCACACTAACCTCTCAAAACACACACACACACACACACACACACACACACACACACACACACACTCACATCACCATCCACAGCTGCCATCCTTCACAAGTTCCTCCATCACTGTGCTGCCTGTTCACTAAGAGTGCCCCTCCAGTGGCATTGAGGCCAGGCCTTCACTGCACAGTCATTGGCAATTTGTCTCAGTTGTATTATTTCTCCTACCAGCCATTTCAGAGCACATCACAGCCCTCTGCCTTTTCTCCATCGTTCCTCCATCTCATTTATTTTTTAGTATTTCCTCTACAGTTCCTCCAGACGCTCTCATTAAGCACTGAGCTAATTAACCTCCTGTTTCTGAGCAGTGGAGCTGTGGTGTGCTGCCTGGCCCTGCAGGAGGGCTCCCCACCACAGGAGGAAATCGGCCCAGCTCCAGTCAACTAACACACCTGCAACAGCCCACAACTGGACCTGGCACCTACTCAGCAAGGCTGATTTTTGGTGTGTGTTTTTTTTTGTTCTTGCTTTTTAAGCTTCTGTTCTTTTTCCCAGACAAGGAAATATCATGGCCCCAAACGGCCCTACTCATTGACAATACCAGTGATAGAAATCTCTCAAACCCGAGAAGCAGAAGCTCTCTATTAAGTTTGTAGACATGTTTTCCATGCTACGGACCCAGTAGGCACGTAACTGATCCTCTCCAAGATGCTCTGGTTCATGGCTAAGAGCAGCTGATCCAGCCAATGCCACAGAGAGCCGTGCACTGAATTAAGAGCAAGGGATCACTGGGTTGTCATGCATTCTTAACTGTCTGAAATGGCACCTCACCATAACATAACTTTCCTCCCCATTTTGATATCCTAGCCAAAGTATATCTTAATCTCTTCTCCTAGACCCTAGCATAGCAAACTTCTTGAGTCACAGTTGTTGGAACAAGTATTAACTTCAGAGCCTTACATTACAGGAAGGAGAGTAGTGAAATAAAATTCTCTCCCTAACCTGTTACCTATATAGTGAAGATAGAAATCTAATATTCTGCCCAGCCCTGGCTGAGTCTGTCTAGGTTAAGATAATTGATGAGCTACTCTTCATTCATCTATCTTTGCACATCCTGTGAATAAATTTTTTAATAATAATTACATTGTAAGTTATCAGATGCTTTCTAAATTTCCTTCCTTGCTTTAAATAACAGTAGTATTTAAACTACTAAAATTTAAACTACTGTTAGTGATACTAACAGTATCACTTTGTATTTAGCAAAAACACATTCAGGCCCACCAGCTTATTTATTCCTCAGTTAGATGAAACTGTTACCATCATTTGAGATTTAGGAAAATATGTCTAAGATCACCCAAAAAACAATGAGAAAACCACAATGAAAAGATAGACCCTCAAATTCTAAACCCTATGTTCTTGTTTTTATAGCAACTTGCCTTCCTCATTCTGACATCTTTAAAAAAGATGTTTTAAATGTGTGACATTTCTGTTTTCAGAACATAGTCACACACAATTGCCATGTCCCATCCAATGCAAGAATCCCTCCCCTCCAATGCCTGGGAGACAACTGCCCACCTTTTGGCTGCTTCCAATGTGGACAACTCCACCCAGATGGACCTAACTTATCATTGCAATACTGCACATTATCTAATGTAATCTAAAATGTAATAGGGGCACCTGGGTGGATCAGTGAGTTAAGATTCCGACTCTTGATTTCAGCTCAGGTCATGAACTCATGCTTCATGAGATTGAGCCCCGCATCAGGCTCTGAGCTGACAATATGGAGACTAGTTGGGATTTTCTCTCTCTTTCCCTCTCTCTCTTCCCTCTCGCTTACATGCTCTCTGTCAAAATCAATAAATATTTTAGGAAATACTAAAATATAACAATACCATGGTGATGTTACTGATTTCATAAATAGGAAAATTAAGCTCCTAAATTTAGAGACTTTCTCAACTGCTACTCATGAGATGGCCACTGTTCTGTCTCTGCTGGATGCTTTCAATCAATCCCTTGGGATGGAAGGGTAGCAGAAGTATAGAAGTAACCTGACCCTACTATAGCTCTCTGGCTCTGACCTCTGGCACATGGCCTTGCCATCTTGCTATCCACACTGAATCTGATGGCCATTGTTAACCAAGCAGAAGGCACTGCCCCCATATTTTTTTTCACAAACACTAGTGGAGTTTGCTCCAAGGAAGGTTTCAGAACTTGTATGTTCAACTATTTGTGTCAGGTCCAAAGTGACAAGCTAGAGCAAGTGATGGAATTATGCTCTTGCTCTAGTTACTTTTTTTCCCTAAAACATTAAAAAAGACAGCAACTTTACTGCTTGTCTCTGGAGGAACCAATGGAGGCACCCAGGCTAATAGATGTGGCCTCAATGTTCACTTCCTCCATGCCCAACCCCCACCCTCTCATCTCCACACTGCAGCTCTCTGCCTTCTTTACCACCCTCTCCTTGGGCTCCTTCCCTCTTCCCAGGGCATGGCACAGAAGTTTGCCAGGCCTACATCTATTTTTCCATCCGATAATTTTCTCAGCCTGCTCTCTCTCTGATAAATGTCAAAGCTATTCTTCACCCAGTTTCTGACAAGAAGATAAACTTTATTCTCACTACCGTGGAGGAGTTACTTGAGAAGTGATATATGAGAAATTAGTATTATTCCTACTTACATATTTTTTTTGCTTTTATTACAGATGAACAAGAAAGGTCATATTATTGTGATGTAAAAGCATCACCCTGCTCTCCCTGCATCTTTGAGCTTTCCTAGCCAAATCTTTGATGAAAGGAAGTAGGCTCAGATCTCATCTCTTGAAGCTCTGAGTTTCTCTCAGGACTACTGGAAGCAGAACAAGGAAAACAAGCTTTCATAGTGAAAGAACAGTGGTGTACAGACTCAAGCCATGTTTTCCAACTCTATATGCCTCCTGTGTGACTCTGTGAAAGTCATTAAACCGAACATGGCCTTGGTCATCTCACAAGTCAGCTGAAAAGAGGGGCTAACGTGATT
Organism: Acinonyx jubatus; assembly: GCF_027475565.1. Taxonomy (NCBI): domain Eukaryota; kingdom Metazoa; phylum Chordata; class Mammalia; order Carnivora; family Felidae; genus Acinonyx; species Acinonyx jubatus. Next base: position 60,558,055 of record NC_069392.1, read on the forward strand.
TCAAAGACTCCTCTGGCAAGAAAATTCTACAATTTTACCTTGAAAAGTAGCCTGTTCCATTACTGAGTGACTCAGGATAAAAGAAAACTATTTTTTCCATTGAGTCAAAGTTCACCCACTGTCTACCAACTGGTAACAACTATGCTCTTCTTCATTCCCCTCCTCCACACAATAGAGCGTGAAGTGTTTGGGGCAGCTTCCACTTTCCCTGAAGTTCTTCTCCATTGCTAACTGTTTTTAGTGGTTTACATGGCTTGCTCTTGATATTTCATGTTAATGTCTTGAGTAGCTTTGACACATCCATTAAAATATACTATGGCTTTTTGGGCTGGACCTTCTTTATAGAAAGCATAATTACAACCTATGGATTGCTTTGTTTCTTTTGTAATATTAGTTCCCCTTCCAGAGGATTAAGGTTTCTTTTTTCATGATGACATTAGAAGCACAGAAAAATGCCATCAGTTAATCTATGCTATGAAATCTCTGACCTCCTGGGACCCCAGTTTCTCTCCACCTCACATGTTTGCCTCAGATACTTTCAGCAGTACTGTATGAGAGACCAAACTCTGGGCAATACTGCCGATGTCTTGGAGAAGAGAGAAGGATAAGAATGCATTTCTGGGAATTTGGAGAAGTGGTAATCTCACCTTTGGGTAAAATAATAAACAGCTAGTCAGTAGTGAAAACAGGATTAAACACCTTACCTGTCTGACTCCAAACCCCAAGCTTTAACCATTAGACTGTGAAGGGGGATGATGAGGTTATAATGGAACATGAAAATAAATTCAAAAGTAGTATATAGCAATGTTTCTGACTCCAGCTTAAGCTAAGTAAATTAAAACATCCCAAGTCCTAGCTGAAAGACTAAGGACAGATTGAGCAGGTGACTCACTGTAAAGAAATGAACCAAAGATATATTTGACTATAATGAGGACAGAACAAGTTTCAATATCTCTCCCTTCTGTTAGTGAGCCCCAAGCTCAGTTTCCAGTTGAGCAGGTAGAAACACGGATATGGCATAACCCTGTTGGATCAATATCCTGGTATGCCCTCAGCCTTGATGGCTACTCTTTTTCAAACTTCTTGCCCATCTCCTGACTTCTAAATGCACGACTGTCAAGCACCTTATACTTAACCCTCAGCTCTTCTGCATCTAAAATCTTTCCCTAAGTGTTCTACAACCCAAGCTGAAGCCAGCCTTCTGGTCTAAAATTATGGAGATCAAAATTGGAGAGTTAAACACCGAGACTCAACATCAATCAATCAGATATTGATGCCTCATTCTCTCTCTCTCTCACTATTAAAACTGAAACTCTTAATTTGTTCCCTTTCATTAAAATTCAGCTATGTTTCAGAAAATAATATTAACTAGGTCTTTAATTATCAGTATGTTGGTGTGAATGTACTTACCCAGGACCTTCCTTGAGGGAAGAAAGTATGATGACAGAAAGCTCAGCCAATGTGTAAAGCATGGTCTCAGATGTGCAGTCCTCAATGGGATGCCTTTAGAAAACCAGGGTGCAGCACAGGAGAGATGTAAGGAGAGGTGAAGCAATCATGAAGCCAGGAAGGGAACTGGTGGGTATAAACTCTAGTGCATAACTCCCTGCAGGTACTTTGCTAAGCATCCTGCAGAGCCAAACTCCCTTAATTGTCACAACATAAATGTTGTTATCCATAGGCAACATGCTATAGTGGAAAGGTTCTCAAAGAGGCTCATTAATATACCTCAGATTGTTCAGCCAACCCATGATGATGAAGATATGAGAGTCTAACTTTTCCTCCGAAGTCCATCCTCTTTCTCACCTACCAGCCTATCTAGTGACAGCAATACTTAGCACCTGTGAGTGATATGTCAGTTGGACTTGGTGTGCATTCGATGACAAGAGATGCTAGTAGGTAAACCTGTGAAGTGTTCCATCACTGTATCTGGAAAACCCATCATTGGTAAACTGTCAAGCCAGAACAGCTTGTTGCTAAGCTTTCTACCTTCTCCTTTCCCTTCTGCTCCAGGTGCCCACCATTGCCCTTCTTTCCCTTGCATAAATTCACATTCAGTGAATTCTTGACAGTGTGGTTTCCTATTGTCTTCCCATCAACTTCTCCTAAAATTCAAATACCCTCTGTACTCAGAAGTTGTGGGAACATTTGACAATCACTGCCATAGTGAACACACAGTTGCTGATTGGAATGTGGCATATTTTTCAGATGTGCTGGCATTAAAAAAAAAGTCAAATAATTTGTTTTATATGAAAAGTTTCTGAAAAAGAATTTGCATTTTGACAGGGATTAGAGCATAAAACTAAAGGAATAAAACTTGAAAAGCAAGTTTTCAGGCACATAGCACTGGAAACAGTGAGGGATTCACACTGACCTACTATGATCCCTGAGCTCATGCCACAGAGACATGAGTTTAGTTCATGGGTTAAATTCTGATTAAGTATATTTTCTTCCATTCTTAAAAATATAAATTTCTTTTCTAGTCCTTTAGGCATTTTTTCCTAATGAGCAAAGATAGGTTTTAATTTCCTCCACATTGAACCCAACACCAGAACCCCAACCCCAGAACCCTGACTCCCTCACCCATGCTCTTGAGCAGGCAGTCAAATTCAGAAGAGCAAATGTTTAACCCCAAGTTCTTATGCCACTTTGATTCTTTTTTTCTCAGTGCATGCACATGACCCATATCTGTAGCTGTGTTTACTATGTTCTTTCCCTACAGTAATTTCTCTCACAGCAAGCATAATTGTGGCAGCCAGCCACATTATAATCATCTGAGACTGGCTGTATATCAAGTTCCTTGGAACTTTGGTCTGCATCTAGGTAGAAGATCACTCTGGGGGGCTTCAAACCTGACTTGGCAAGTTGACTTTGGACAAGTCATTTAACCTTCCTGGGATACAGTTTCTTCATCTATAAAGGAGAAGTAATAGGGCCTTGGGAAAGCCCACATCTTATCTATTCTGGCTCATAGCATTTTCTAACTTTCCAGAGGTGGCTCAATGAATCAAAAATTTTCTGTATTAGCCCTAGCCTTCTATTTTGGGTACATAAGAGGTCTTACAAAAATATTCTTACACCTTCCCATGGTATTACATAAGACTTCATTTGTATACCAAAAATTATTTCCATGGTCATTTGAAATTGAATTACAAGTACAATGTTGTGCAACATTTATATGATGGATATTATCCGTGGCAAAACCAACTTTACTCAGTTTGGATTTTACCCAAGAGTCTAAAAAGGAGTACCATTGATCTGCATTGTTACATAATCCAACAGGAACTTCTCTTCAAAATTTTCTGCATTAAATACAGGCATCTCAAGAAGTTACCAAAGTACTTGGAGCTTATGACTTGAAAGTCTTGCTCAGAACATGAAACACTATAGATATCCCATTCCTTTCCATGATAGTATGAAGAACATGGAAGTAAAAACTGCAGTGAGGTATGGTCTAAATGACAACTTGGCTGCCCCAACGATGTTAGAACTCTACTGCCCCAAAAACCTAATCTCATTCACCTCAAGAAACTAAGTTTCTACAACCATTTAAATTTTGCCCTGAGATCTAGAGTAACAGGATACTTATTAAATCACTGATATAATGAAGAATATTCCATACAACTACTTCTAGATTTTACCCTTAGTAAAATTTATTTCCTTCAAGAGTAATTATACTGACTTATTTTCTTTCACAAATAAAGATAAGTATAATTTTTCCATTCTTTGAAATAGACCCAGTGAAATAAATCATTATTTTCCTCAAAAAAGAATTAGAGATAGCAACAGCAACTAGCTAACAGATTGGAGATTAAATACAATAATACAATATAAAGAGCTATTTTAGCACCTAGCACATATTCTATATACTCAATTAATGTTAGCTATTAATAAAATCCACCCACCATTCTTCCGTGTCACAAGATTCCATGACTCCCAGAAAGAAAGGAAAATCTTCTCCTTTAAAGTGTTATAAACACTTTCAGAAGTCCCTTGTCCCAATATCTGCCTACTGTAAAAATAAATAAAAATTAAAAAGTCATTATAAACCGATGGTGTGGTATTTGTTCTGCAATTTACATGCTGTGAAAAAGTCTCACTTATTATTCAGAAGGCCTCCAGCTAGCTAGATGGATTTCTCTACCAAGTTATGAGCCAAGTTGTTGGGGTTATAGATGCCAAATATCTGACTCAACGGCAAGAGTGTGTCAAATAAAATATTCTAGGCTCTTTAAAAGTATTTACATCGATGAGATTAACTCACTCTGAATCAGCAACCTCATTGTTGAAGCCTAGACACCATTGTCAATCAATTCAACTAGACCGTACACTATTAGGGTGTGAATGAAGCCACCACAATAAAAACTACCTCATGTATTTATTATGTATATACTCTGGGAAAGAGCTAGGCCATATCCTTTCACTTTTACCTGACCAAACCAGTTGTGTAGGAACTTAACTTGGAAAATTCCCTTAATGTTATCTATGTCATCGGACAGTCTGTCCCTCAGGAATGAAAGAAATCTGGTAACCTCAGTACACTAAGGAGTTAAGGACATCATGCATTAGTATTACAAGAAGGAATTGCCTTTTTTTTTTTATTTATTTTTGAGAGATAGAGACAAAGCACGAGCAGGGAAGGGGCAGAGACAGAGGGAGACACAGAATCTAAAGCAGGCTCCAGGTTCCGAGCTGTCAGCACAGAGCCCGACACAGGGCTCGAACCCATGAACCACGAGATCATGATCGAGCCAAAGTTGGACGCTCAACCGACTAAGCCACGCAGGTATCCCAAGAAGGAATTGCCTTTTAAAGTGGGGAGTCTAGACAGGGCAATGGCTAATCAAAAGTAATGAAGATTGATACACTTTCAGACATCAGCAGGTGAGGTACCCAAAGATACGGACGTACTTGGTACTTCAAATGGTACCATTTAAATGACTCCTCTGAAACATATTTTTGTAGCTACTTATTCATTTACACAAGGTATTCAGTGAAAACTTAGTGTTGTCAGAACATAACACTAGTCATACACAAAAGAAACAAGATAGACATCAGAGTAAAGAATTATTGTAAATACAAAGTATAATAGGAGTGTGTAATCAGGACCTGAAGAAGTTAGGGAAGTCAGGGAAGACTTCCTTGAAGTCTTCTTACTAAGTTCTAGTAGAAATTACATATGAAAGGGAGTTTGAAAAGAGAGAAAAAAAAAGCATTCAAGCAGAAGACTAACACTTGTGAACACCTTGAAGTGAGATGAGCATGCCCTCTACAGAGCACTGACTAAAGGAGATGGGTATGAATAGAACTTATAGAGGAAGGAGCTCATCAAGAGGTTAAAGCAGTAGGCAACAGGCTGAGCCCCAGGCTTTATCTCTTTATAAACTAAGGTTAGTGGAAGCCATAGAATATTTAAAGCAAGAGAATGATTTGATTATATATGTAGCTATAGAAGATATTTCAGGCTTCATTGTGAAGAGAGGTTAGGTGGAAAGAGAAGCCTAGTGAGAGATGACCAGAGCTTAGACCAAAATGCAGGCTGCAGATGAAAAAGAGTATAATAATTCGAGAAGCAATTACAAGGTAATAACCAATGAAATTTTGTGCTCGACTGCACATAGAAGCTGAGGTCAAAGGAAATAATCAAAAATAACTCTCAGTTCTCTGATTCACTCCCCTGGATGGGTGATGGTGCCATGAGCACAGGCAGGACCTTCTGGGAATTCCAGGTGCTTCTGGTTCCAGATGGCTCTGTGAGTTTGTATTCTGATCACCCCCTCTGCTTTGCCACATAGTAATTATAGACAAAACATATAATGAGAAAACAAAAAAACATGTAACTTAGGAAAAAATAAATATTTTCATGGACCAAAAATGGAATAGAAACACCAAATGAAGAGAGAGGTTAAAGTGATAAGTCTTCCCACCCCAAATAAAGATAGTGGTGGCTAGAAATTCTGCTTTTCTGGGGCAAAGAAGACAAACTACCCTTTTTTTCAGAAAGGTAACTGATTTAGGCTCTCTGTTTGAAAGCACAGGAGGGAACCCAACTATCAGTATAAATAAGCTATGAAAAAAAAACAGCAAACAAAACAAAACAACACAAACAAAAATTGTTGACTATTATACCTGCTTTATATCTAGTGAAATGAAAACCTGCATACTCATTTATAGCAAATGTTTATAGAAGCTTTATAGGTAATCGCCCCAAAGTGGAAACAATCCAAATGGCCCTCAACTAAGAAATGAGTAAATAAACTGGCCCATTCATACAATGGAATACTATTCAGCAATAAAGAAAATATGGATACATGCTATAACATCTATCGTATCAAAATGTATGAAGCTAAGTGAAGAAAGAATTTAGATTCAAAAGACTGCATCCTTTATGGTTTCATTTATACGCATTCTGTAAAAGGCAAAACTACAGGGATGAATGGTCCCACATGAGTGGGTGGAGGATTTGACATAAAAAGACAGCAAGCATTGGTAAAACAAGAAACAAATAGATCAATAGAACAGAAGAGAGTCCAGAAATATGCCCACATAAATATAATCAACTGATCTTTCACAAAGGAGCAAAAGCAATAAAATGGAGAAAAAACAGTTTTCAACAAATGGTGCTGGAGAAAATTGGCATCCATTGGCCAAAAATTACATCAAAGAGTGTCCTTACACTCTTTACAAAACTTAACTCAAAATGGACCACAGATCTAAATACTAAACACAAAACTACAAAATTCCAGAAGATGACATAGAAAACCTAGATGACCTTGGATTTGGTGATGACTGTTTAGATACAACACCAAGGGTATCAGAATTGGTAAGTTTCATTAAACTGAAACATTCTGCTCTGCAAGAGAAACTGTCAAGAGAATGAAAAGACCAGTCACAGATGGGGAGAAAATATTTGCAAAAGACGAATCTGAGAAAGGACTATTATCCTAAAAATACAAAAAAAAAAATCTTAAATTCAACAATAAGAAAACAAACAACTCAATTAAAAAGGGGGCCAAGACCTTAACAACACTTCCCCAAAGAACATATACAGATGGCAAATAAGCGCATGAAAAGATGCTCCACATCATATGTCATCAGAGAAATACAAACTAATACAACACTGACATACGACGACTACATACCTATTAGAACAGACAAAATCCAGAACACTGATAGCACCAAATGTTGACAAGGATGTGAGGCAACAGGCACTCTCATACATTGCTGATGGGAAGGCAAAGTGTCATAGACAGTATAGATGACGGTTTGGCAGCTTCTTATAACACTAAACATACTCTTACCATATGATCCAGCAATAGCACATGGTATTTACCCAAAGAAGGTGAAAACCTAAGTTCACACAAAAACTTGAACACACATGTTTATAGCAACTTTATTCATAATTGTCAAAACTTGGAAGCAACTGGGGCACCTGGGTGGCTCAGTCGGTTAAGCGTCCGACTTCCAGCTCAGGTCATGATCTCATGGTTCGTGAGTTCCAGCCCTGCATAGGGCTCTGTGCTAACAGTCAGAGCCTGGAGACTGCTTCGGATTCTGTGTCTCCCTCTCTCTCTGCCCCTTCCCCATTCATACTCTGTCTCTGTCTCTCTCCCAAAGAAATTTAAAAATTAAAAAAAAAAAAAAAAACAACTTGGAAGCAACTAAAATGTCATCTAGTAGATAAATGGATAAATAAATTGTGGTACATTTAGACAATGGAATATTATTCAGTGCTAGAAGAAAATAAGTTATCAAGCCATGAAAACGCATGAAAAACTGAAATGCGTATTATGAAGTGAAAGAAGCTAATCTGAAAGGCTACATACTATGATTCTAACTATTTGACATTCTGGAAAATGCAAAATAAAATAGTAAAAAGATCAGTGGTTCCAGGGGCTGAGGGAAGGGACAAATGAACAGATTGAGGCCAGAGGATTTCTAGAGTAATAAAACGACTCTGATACCATAATGCTAGATAAATGTCATTATAAATTTGTCTAGAACCCACAGAATGTACACACTAAAAGTGGACCCTAATGTAAACTATGGACTCCGGGTGATAATGATGTGTCAGTGTAGGTTCATCGACTGTAACAAATATGACTCTGGTGAGAGATGCTGATAACGGGGGAGGCTATGTATGTCTGGAGGCAGAGGGTATGTGGGAAATTTTGCCCCTTCTGTTCAATTTTTCTGTAAATATAAGACTGTTATAAAATAAACTTTATTTTTTAAAAAGGCAGCAGGAAGATTCCATGCATTTGTCAAAATCATGAATTGCATACTAAAAACAGTGAAATTTGCTGTATATTAATTTAAAAATAAATAAAAATTAAACTTGAATTACGGCTCTCAAACAATGTGCAGAAAAGCTCTATACCAGGAACTGAGCCAAGATATTCTCTGGCTCTGTGGCTGGATTTGCAGGGCCTTTAATACTGGCACAGGAATCCATCCTGCATTTATGATGGAACCTGGTCTGCAAGGCTAGTTGGAGTTGTAGCAAAACCACCAGAGGAGCAAAAAGAAGAGTAGAGAAGAAAAAAAAAGCCTCCACAAAAAATACACCTATAACTCACAGTTAAAGCACATTTAAAAAAAATCTAAGTAAGTAAAGTAAGTAAACAAATAAACAGATCTACTACAAGGGTTATTTCTCCACATAAAATTAAAGTTCCAAGAGAGTCAATTACGAAATTTAAGATGATGATGTTTCAGATGTTTAAGGATATAACTGATGACACATCTTTCATTATTTTAAAAGAAGAGATTATGAAAAAAATGGACAGAAATAAAACAAATGCATGTGGATAGAACATGTAACATGAATCTAAAATGAAAATAACTAAAAAATCTTGTTTGATCAAAATATTTCCATTAATATAAAATACTGCAGTAGTGGGATGCCTGGCTGGCTGGCTCAGTTGGTGGAGTATGTGGCTCTGGATATTGAGGTTGTGGGTTCAAGCCCTACACTGGGTGTAGAGTTGACTTAAAAATTAAATCTTAAAAATAAATATTGCATTAGTACTGCAAACTCAAAATAAGTCATAATAAAAGTCATGACTTTTAAGTCATGAATCCAGATGCAAAAATCCTAAACAAAATATTATCCAATTGAATCCACTATCACATAGAAAACATAGTATATTATGACCAATTTGAGTTTATTCCAGAAATGCACTTAAATATCATAAAATATAAATATAAATATCATAAAATAATATCAAGTAGGAATAAATCTAACAAAAGATAAGCAAAACCTGTACCAAGAAAACTATAATATTTTATCTGTTTGGAGTCATTAAATAATGAAAAGATACTGTGTTCAAAAAAGGATGAATATTGTAAAGTTGTGAATTATTTCTTTGTTTGATAAACATTCAAAAATATTTATGAAACATATATATGGGGGAAAAGGAGGTGAAAATAGTCAAGAATCTTAAGAAGAGAAGTGAGGAGAGGAGACTAGTCCTACCCAACATCAATTCTTATTGCAAACCAAAGGAATTAAATCCATGAGCTTCTGGCATAAGCAGAGACAAACTAGCAAAAGGAATAAAACAGCCCCCAAATAAACTCATTTTATATAGGACAAAGGTTGGCCTGGCATACCAGTAGACATACATGGCGTTACTTATTAAATGGCATTTTTAAAAAGTGACTACATTGGGATAAAATGCTCTTGGATTTCCCAACTTACTCCGTATACAATAAATCAACTCCAGATGCATCTGCATTTGTGTGGGTGTGTGTGTATTTAAAAATGCATTCCAAAATAACATGTGTGAAAGAGAAAATTCCTGAAATGAAAATTATAAAATATTTAGAACTGAATGATAATGAAGATATGCTGTAACCAAATTTGGGGATGACAACTAACATAGGACTCATGGTATGTTTAGCATTTGAGGTGATAATTTAGGAAAAGAAAAAGAATAGCAAGAAAATAATAAAAGGAGCAAAGTAAAGAAAATAACAGAAAAAATAATGAAATTGAAGAGCAGTTTGTAGCCAAATATCAAGCAGGACATGAGAAAAACGAAAGAAGAATATAAAAAAGAGAGAGGAGAAAGAGAGAAAAGGAATATGTTTATAACATTGGGATTAAAAATGGGAAAAAAGTGGACATAAAGATTTTAAAAATCAATAGAGTAATATGAAAAAATTATATTAATACATAATTAAGATAAAAATTTTTTAAAATAATATCTAAACAAAAACTCAATAACCATTTAAAAATGTAAATTCACATTTAAAGCAATCTCTGTCAGAATACCAACAGCATTTTTCACATAAATAGAGCAAATGATCCTAAAATTTGTATGGAACCACAAAAGACTCCAAATAGCCAAACCAATTTTCACAGAGAAAAGCAAAGCTGGAGGCATCATAATTCTGGACTTCAAGTTATATTATAAAGCTGTAATAATCAAAATAGTATGGTACTGGCACAAAAAACAGACACATAGGTCAATGGAACAGAATACAAAATCCCGCAGTTATATGGTGAATTAATCTTAGACAAAGGAGGAACAAATATACAATGGGAAAAAAACCTCTTTAACAAATGGTGTCGGGAAAATGGGACAGCAACACGCAGAGGAATGAAACTGGACCACTTTCTTTCACCATACACAAAAATAAATTCAAAATGAATTGAAAACCTCAATGTGAAACCTGAAATCATAAAAATACTAGAATAAAACACAGGCAGTAACTTCTTTGACATCAGATAAAGCAACGTTTTTCCAGATATGTCTCTTGAGACAAGGGAAACAAAAGCAAAAATAAACTATTGGGACTACATCAAAATAAAAAGTTTCTGCACAGTGAAGGAAAGAATCAAGAAACCTAAAAGGAAACCTACAAAATGGGAGAAGATATTTGCAAGTGACATATCCAATAAAGAGTTAGTATCTACATCAAAATAAATATCTTTTGTACTGTAAAGGATACAATCAACAAAACTAAAAGGCAACCTACAGAATGGGAGAAGATAATGACAAATTCAATAAAGGGTTAGTATCCAAAATACATAAAACACTTATAAAACTCAACACCCAAATAATAAATAATCCAATTAAAAATGGGCAGAGGACAAGAACAGACATTTTTCCAAGACATACAGATGGCCAACAGACACATGAAAAGATGCTCATCATCCCTTATCATCAGGGAAATGCAAATCAAAACTGTAATGGGATATCACCTCACATATATCAGAATGGCTAAAATAAAAAACACAAGAAACAAGTTTTAGTGAGGATGTAAAGAAAAGGTACACTCATGCACTGCTGATGGGAATGCAAACTGGTTCAGCCAGTGTGGAAAACAGCATGGAGGTTCCTCAAAAAGTTAAAAATTTAACTACCTTATGATCCAGCAATTGCATTACTGGATATATACCCAAGGAATACAAAAATACTAATTGAAAGGGATATATGCACCCCTATGTTTATAGCAGCATTATTTATAATAGCCAAGATATGGAAGTGGCCCAAGTGTCCATAGATTGATGAAGATATAAAGAAGATGTGGTATATATACACAATGAAATATTATTCAGACATAAGAATGAAATCTTGTTATTTGCAATGAATGGATGGAGTTAGAGAGTATTATGCTAAGTGAAATAAGTCAATCAGAGAAAGACAAATACCATTTGATTTCACTCATGTGGAATTTAAGAAACAAAACAAACAAATAAGGAAAGGGAATAAAATAAGAAAGAGAGAGAGATAACAAGAAACAGATCTTGATTACAGAGAACAAATAGATGGTTACCAGAGGGAAGAGGGGTGGAGGGTTGGGTTAAATAGGTGATGAGGATTAAAAAAAGAAAGAAAAAGAAAGAAAAATGTAACTTCCAATAAAACTCTGATAAAAAGAAACAAGTTCCAAATAAATACATAGCCAAATTTTGCCAAATTCCTCATAAAAAAAAATCTGATCTTCAGAATTTCTCCAAGACTAAAATATGTGACTAAGTTTAAGTGTGACTAAGTCATTTTTCAAGACTAATTTAATCTTAATACTAAAACCAGAGTGGTGAATATAAGAAAAGATAAGTATAGACCAACTATATTGATGAATATATTGACAAATTCCTAAATAGAGTGTTAGCAAACCAATTTCAGTATCATCTTCATGTATTAGTTTTTATAGACTCTAGAGCAAAGAAATATTAGTTTAATGAAAAAAGTATAGTAGATGAAGGCCATACTTCTATTATTTTGAAACAAATACAAAATACATATTTTTGTTTATTTAGAACAAAAAATCTGAAAAGCTAAACTGTCAACTTTGGCACCAAAGTAATTTCCCCCTATATGCAACATTATGTTCAACAAATTACTGTTCATGTAGACTGCATCCAGGGTATACATCATGATGATATTGTAGTTATATAGCTCACTTAAAAAGTTTTAAAAATGATGTACATAGAGTTTGTCTTCCTGGAGCCCCAGGCAGATTTTTCCACAAGGTAAAGGAGTTGTTACAGGTAAGGAGCACTTTCTTATTATGATAAGTCCAATGAAAACATGGTGTGTAAGGTACAGAAGCAACAAGAAAAATAGTGGTCTAGGTACAGAATCAAAGGCATCACTTAGATCTAGATGCCCAGTACTCCTAGGCAACATCTCAGGAAATGGTGCATGTGGAGTTATGACTTTGTGAACTGCCTTAGTTTGAAACATTCCAAGGAGACCAATTGATTATAGAAACTCCCTAATCTGGAATCTAATTGAGAAGGTTTTGGTCCAAAGACATAAGAGATAAGGGCATAGAAAGGCAGCATTTAAAAGATTTTCAAATTATTCTATGCAGATTTTTCTTCCTCAAGGTCAGAATCTACTTTTTTATTTTCTATACACTTTACTGCTCCTTGTTTTTTTATCAAATTAAATATTTATATTTAATATGAGTAGTTAAGACTATTTTATCCTTTCATAGGGTGGAAATGGGAAAATCTCTATTTGCCAAAGGAGACTAGAACAAAACATTCACAATTCTTCGTATTTGAACTCACTCCCTGGAATGGACCATAGGTTATAACAACCTCTAGCCCTAGAATTACCAACAAGTGTATGCATGTTAACTAACTAGAATTTAAATAAAAACTTGGAAAGAAAAAAAAAAAGAATTACCATCAAATACATTCTTAACAACCAAACTTATTTTTCATCATGAGTATTAGCTTACTAAGAAAACAGAAATTACAAACAGGTTTAATAAGTGTCTCTACAGTGACCTAAAATTGAGAATGTAGAAAACTAATCCAAAGGCTTAAAATTAAAACTTTATTTTCTTTTTTTATTTATTTAAATTTTAGTTAGTTAAAATACAATGCAGCATTGGTTTCAGGAGTAGAATTCAGTGATTCACCACTTACATAAAAAAAACCCAGTGCTCGTTACAAGTGCCCTCCTTAGTACCCATCACCCATTTAGTCCATCTCCCAGCCACCTCCCCAATAAACCCATAGTTTGTTTTCTATCATTAAGTCTTTTGTGGTTTGCTTCCCTCTCTTCTCTTTTTCTCCCCCTTCCTATATATTCATCTATTTTGTTTCTTACATTCCACATGAGTGAAATCATACGGTGTTTGTCTTTCACTGGTTATTTCACTTAGCATAATACATTCTAGCTCTATCCCATCACTGCAAATAGTAAGATTTCATTCTTTTTTGATGGCTGGTAATATTCCATCACACACACACACACACACACACACACACACACACACACACACACCCCACATCTTTATCCATTCATTAGCTGATGAACATTTGGGCTCTCTCCATGGTTTAGCTATTGTTAATAACGCTGCTATAAACATTGGGTTCCATGTACCCCTCTGAATCTGTTTTTTTGTATCCTTTAGTTAAATACCTAATAGTGTACTTGCTGGATCATAGGGTAGATCTATTTTTAATTTCTTAAGGAATCTCCGTACTGTTCTCCAGAGTGGCTGCACCAGTTTGCATTCCCACCAACAAGTGCATTGTTCTCCACATTTTCACCAATACCTGTTGTTTCTTGTGTTGTTAATTTTAGCCATTCTGACAAGTGCAAGGTAGTATCTCAGTGGTTTTGATTTGTATTTCCCTGATGATGAGTGATGTTGGGCATCCTTTCATGTATCTGTTAGCCATCTAGATGTCTTCTTTGGAAAAGTGTCTATTCATGTCTTCTGCCCATTTTTTAACTGGGTTATTTGCTTTTTGGGTGTTGAGCTTGATAGGTTCTTTATAGATTTTAGACACTAGCCCTTTGTCAGATATGTCATTTGCAAATATCTTCTCGCTTTCTGTAGGCTTCTAGTTTTGTTGACAGATTTATTTTTTTAACTGAAGTATAATTAACATACAGTGTTATATGAATTTCAGGTGTACAGCATAATGATTCAACAATTCTATACATTACTCAGTGCTTATCAAGATATGTAGTCACCATTTAAATTGAAACATTTATTAAAGTAATCCTAAAGTAATCCAGCATATTAACACTTAAAAGAGGAAATGAAAAATAAGATATTTTCATCAGACTTATTTTTCAGTATAGCCAGAACAACAGTTGGTTAAATTTTAGATTCATTCATGATAAAACTTTTAGCCAACAAAAATAGCAGGAACCTTCCTCAAGTTCATAAAAAGTAGCATATTAGGGGTGCCTGGCTCAGTTGGTTAAGTGTCTAACTCTTGATCTCAGCCCAGGTCATGATCTCACAGTTCATGGGTTCAAGTCCCAAGTCAGGCACTGTGCTGACAGCACTGAGCCTGCTTGGGATTCTCTTTCTCCCTCTCCCTTTCTGCCTCCCTCTCTCTCTCAAAATAAATAAATAAGCTTTTTAAAAAAAAATTAAAAAAAATAAGAGTACTATATTGGTTTTCTAGTGCTGCTGTAACAAATTTTGACAAATTTAATGGCTTTAAACCATACATCTTTATTATCTTATAGTTTAGTAGGTTAGAAACTTGACACAGGTCTTACTGAGTTAAAATCAAGATGTCAGCAGGACTACATTCCTTCTGGAGGTTCTAGGAGAGGAACTACTTCCCTACCTTTTCCAAGTTCTAGAAGCTGCCCACATTCCTTGGTTTATGGCCAATTAGTGACTTTAAAAACTAGCAATGGCTGGAGTCCTTCTCACATCTCACATTCCATCACTTTGACTTTCTCTCTTCTATCTTCCTCTTCAACTTTTAAGGATCCTCATAGTTACATTAGGCTCATGTGATTAATTTAGATTATCTGCCTCTTTTAAAATCAGTTTAAAGTTAGTAATACTAATTCCATTTGCAATTTAATTTCCCCATGCCATGTGTGTAACATATTCACAGACTATGGGGATTAGTATGTGGACATCTTTGGGATGCTATTACTCTGTCTACCACAAGTACATATAAATTAGGTTTGTTTTTAGCTGAGATTAACCAAAATTCTATCAGAAATGGTTTAAATAAACTTTTCATTTGTTGCAACTATAAGAAGTCTGAGAAGTAGCAGTATAGGAAGGACAGTATGGTAATATAAGAATGACATCAGGGTCTCCAGATCTTTCTAGATTTCTGCCACATATTCTTTGATGGCAAAAAGGCTGTAAGTCTTATGGGCATCAGATCTGCATTCTTAGCAGGAAGAAGGAAGTAAAAGGGGGAGGGGACAGTGCCTATGCCAAGACTGCTAAAACTTTTCCTGGAAACACTCAATTTACATGTCATTATTCAGAACTGTATTTTTAACTGCAATAAAGTTTGAAAATCAAGAAAAATTGTTTTTGTTCTAGACATATTGCTGCTCTTTTTAAAAGAGATTACCTATTAGTAAGATGGTAATCTTACTAATTCATGAATATTGCATAAGGAACTAGTAGCATCAGCTATGGATTACTATCATCATATTTAATGGTGGTATTTTAGGAGCATTCCAATTAAAGTCAGGGATAGGTTAGGAATGTCCATTACCACTGCTTCTACTCATTTTATTGGAGTTTCCAGTCAATGCAGTAACAAAAATAGTCTGTACAGGAAAATAAAATCACAGAAGATGACCATATTAGCAATAGGACATCATAGATTCAATTTTACACAAGATGGTGAGGCATCTATGAAATATACTTTTGGAAATGTCACTTAGTCAGTTGAACATATGGGTAAAGTACAGAGAAAAAACCTAGGGTAGGGATTCAAATTTCAGTCATGCATGAACATATGAAAAGGCTCTACAATTAAATCTAATTGCCTGGGGAAAGAGTAGATCATAAGGTTAATAAAAGAGAGAGTACTTAAGACCAAACACTAAAGAATGACAATACTTAAGGCAAAACTCAGAAGGAATTTTCCAGAGAAGTGAGAGTACACAGTAAAAAGTATGGTGTTGATGTCACTAAAGGATAATTTCTAGGGTAGGAAGTAAGAAATGTTTAATTTTACTGAGAAGTTGAGAAAGAAAAAAGGAAACAAAGAATGTTAAATTTATTTGGGGACATGGTGGACTTTGGTGACCAGGGCATTTAGTGAAGTAGTAGAGATTTTGATGCAAGCTTGATCAAAATGAGCTCTTCAAGAGTCCATGGAAAATACAGATATCGAAACATTAAAATCCCTTTAACATTTTAGTTTAAGGTAAGAACAGAAATAGTTTTAAGGCAAGGTATAGGGTAGTTAGTAGTGGAGGCTGAAACTAAAGCCAAAAGTAAATTTTTATTTATGAGAGACCAAACCTTAACAGCTAATTGGAATGATCCTACAAAAGGAACTGGTAGAGGTTTCAACAGAGGGAATGTATGGCCAAGAATATAATGTTCCTAAATATGCAGGAAAGAACTGACATATAAGAAGATGGATACTTCCTTTTTTTAACAAGTTATAGAGAGAAAAGAATGAGTATAGAGAGATGTGGAGATGAAACGGTAAAGAAGCTCCCATCTTATGGTTTCATTTTTCCTTGTTACATGAGAAATACAATCATCTGCTGAGAATGGGCAGGGGCAGAAGGGGAGACCCAGAAGATTAATGAAAATAAAATAGGTTTGAAATAGACATTGTAAAAGTTGGATAGAAAACTGACCAGATAAACATAATAGAATTTTTGGATAGTAATATTACTGAGATTCAGTTGAGACTGACAATCATTAATTCACAATGGAATTACATTATTCTGTTATGTGATTTTTCCCCAACAAAACATGGTATTTCCCGGAAATAGTTTTATCCAAGAGTTGACGTTGTCCCAGATGAGAGCAATAAAGGACAGAAGAGAAACATAATTTACCATTTGTACAATGTTTAATTGTAATGGCAGGTCAAAAATCAAAGCTGGATAAAAGAAGGATGAAAGCAGGTTAAAAGCTTATGGATAGCAAAATAAATTAAATAGGGGTCAAATAATAGAAGTCTGAACCTTCACATTAGAGCAAGCTGGATAGATAGGAACTTAAGGCTATAGAGCAGTAATTTTTTTTTTAATGTTTAAATGTTTGTTTTTGAAAGAGAGAAAGAGAGAGAGAATGAGAATGGGGGAGGGGCAGAAAGGGAGGGAGGTACAGAATCTGAAGCAGGCTCTAGGCTCTGAGCTGCCAGCACAGAGCCAGATGCGGGGCTTGAACTCATGAACCACGAGATCATGACCTGAACCAAAGTTGGATGCCCCACCGACTGAGCCATCCAGGCACCCCTAAAGAGCAGTCATTTTTTTAAATGTTTATTCATTTTTGAAAGAAAGAGAGAGACAGAGCACAAGCAGGGGTGGGGCGAAGAGAGAGGGGGACACAGAATCTGAAGCAGGCTCCAGGCTCTGAGCTGTCAGCACAGAGCCGGACTCAGGGCTCGAACTCACGAACCGCGAGATCATGACCTGGGCTGAAGTCGGACACTCAACCGACTGAACCACCCAGGCGCCCCAAGAGCAGTCATTTTTAAATAGTGATTTCAGAAGTGAAAATGTTTTATGATTAAGGTAAGGAGTTGAAAGAATATGAAGTGTACTCATCATAAAACAGACATTCCAAAGAGAAAAAAAAATGAGTTTGGATTAGGGTCAACGCAAGGCACTACAGAATATATGGGCAAGATGGTGCAATTTCCAGTGGAGGGCCAGAGCAAGATAGCCTTATCCTGTGTCCTACAGGTAGCAGGATTGAGCTTTGAGGGATGCCATGATGAAGGCCCCTGCTGGCTACAGTGTGAACTGGAGCACTGTATGGGGTGCTTTTCTGCATTCACAGAATTTTTCACAAATCACCAAATAATGTTCCCTCTGGGATGAATCAGTCCATGTGAATGAAAAGTGATGTCTTCTAGTCATCAATTTCCTGAGGAGCACATGTGCAGAAAACTGAGGAGCACAAACAATGCTAAGTGATAGCATGATGTGTGGCTTCTAAATCTGGCTCCAAGACAGCCTTTGAGACACCAAGGGTTTGAGTGCAGTTGAATTCTCTGACGACCACCCCAATACATACACACACATTTGGCTTGGCTATCCTGTTGCCTCCCAGAGGGCTGAAACACACTCCAGTGCTTTGGGATGTACTCTTTATTGTGTTTAAACACACCAAATGGTGACAGCCTATTTAGATTCATATTCTCTTTGGTTCCTATTGGTGACGGATAGGCTAATCAGTCCAAACAATTTATGCAGAGGCACAAATGGCTGAAGGTAGCATGGGTCATTGTAATGTCCTTGCAACCAATTGTTAACTCAGGTTATCAGAGCTTTACTCTAAAAGGGCGATTAATGGTGTTTCAAGTACTGTGTGAAAGTTGGGAGAGTCTCTTCCATGAAGGGAAGATTTTTAAATTACCCAAATGCATTATTTTGTTTATGCAGCATCTGAGAGACTGTTGTATCTCAGACATTACTCAAGGTTCTAGACACAGAACCATGCCTCAAACAATGTATAGTCTGGAAAGAAGCCAGCCATGTAAACAAAAAATTTAAGGTAATAGATACTACAGTACAAATCTACAAGTACATAAGAGACATAAAGGTGAAAGTGGCTAATCCTCAGTCTCTGATTTCCTCTGGGAATTGCCCCATTAATGACCCATTCTCTTCTGTTTCCATTATGTTTCTTCTCTACTAGCCCCTTCTACTCATCCTATAACTCACACCTTTTTCACTGAAAACAAAAGAAACCACCATCATATTGTTAACTCTAGATATTCTGTTTCTCTATACCTCTTCTAGCTTTCTTATCCAAAATGTTCTCAACTTCAGTTGCATATTGAAATCACCTGGGGAGCTTTAAACAATACTGAAGTCTGCTCCCAAAGATTCTGATTTTATTGATCTGGGAAGCAGACATCAGATTTCTTAAGGTCTCCTCAGATGCTTTCTAAAACACATGCAAGAGTAAGACTCAATGTTCTACAGGATGATGAAGACTGAGCAATCTAACATACGTACAGCACAGTACATATTAATAGGCACTCAATAAATGATAACAATTACCAGCACATTAATCACTAAACATTAGTATGCTTTCTGGACACAGATGTCACAATCTAGTTAAGAGAAAACTGGCAGATCGACTGAAGTTGAAATGACTCATGTTTCAAATTTGTCTCATCTTCAAAGTGTTGACAGCTAAAAGGCAAGAAGACACTTGGCACTCAGTTTCTCTATCTATAAAATGGGAAAATCACTTTTTCTGAAACCACTGGGTTGGTGAAAGGACTAATTAGTTTGCTCATGTAAAATGCTTTGTAGAGAGGAAAAAACATCTATAAGAGCTAAGGATTATGGTCTCCCAGAAGCATCTATAATTTGTAGACACATTTATAGCCCGTCTGGTCAGCGAAGCCTGCAGTTTGGAGCCTCACCCTTGCTTCTCAGCCTTAGAGCACAGATTGTAGCTAAACTCATCAGCCTCCATTAAGCCCCTGGCAAAATGGCTATGAACTAGTTGCTGTCGAAAATGTCCGTGACCTTTGCTCTGCATGCTCTGGGGTGGACATTCAATACTACATGCTCCTGAGATGCCAATGTTTACTGCTCCTCTTGGGAAAATGAGTGGTGGAAGTGCTAAGAAGAAGGGTAAATGGAGTCCCTTCCCCTAAACATACATTAATTGGATGATGTTTCTTGACAACTAAACTGGACCTTTACCTATTTTCCTGGAGGAATTCCTAGTGGCTGTTTTCATATCCCATTTCAGTAATATTTAATGTCTCCTCACCTCCCATTGTGCTCAAAAGTCTTCATAAGGACAGTGAAATAAAAAGGATGGTTCCTGGCATCTGCACAGAGTGATGCAAGAGAAAATTACAAATGGAAAAATAGAGCAGGGGTCTGCTTCCTTTCTTTTGGCAAAAAACCTGCTATAGAAACTAATGTAGATGAGGGGGCACTGAGCCATATATAAGTGAGTAATTATCTACTGTTACAGGCCTTATTATCTCTCCAAATGTTTGCTAAAATTCTGTTGGGCAACCATCTGGACCCAGAGATTTACCCGTGGATAGAGAGTGGATTGTTGTTTTAACTTGAGATGGGAAAATTTCTTTCTCTAATTCTTTTCTGTCATCTTCTGTTAAATAATTTAACTGAATGTCTCTTAGATAGCTTTCTGTGAGTCCTCGGAGTAAGTGGATTCTGTGTGATATACTCATATAAAATATTCTTTGAAAGTTTTTTTTCCCCTTTTCCCCCACCAGAGGATCCAAGGACAGTTTGCCATCTGTTGTAAGAATTTCATTAATGCACCTATTTTCCTCTTCCTTTTTGCAAGAGTGGTCAGTCCAAATAATTTGTAGCCCTCTCCTGTTTCAGGCAGGATTCCTGTTACGGGAGGCCCAGAAGCCTTACCCCATCATAGTTAAGTCCCTGCTCTCTCATTATGGCTTTCTCTCAGGTGGCTTTGTTAGCTCAGAACAACAAAGCCTGTGTCCCAAAGCCTGGCTGGGTATCAATAATTTAATAACATGTCATAGACAACAGTGAACCATGCTGCTAGGGTTGAAATATTCCTAGGGCTCACCATCTATTATGCTCTGCTTTCTCAGTATGCTATGAATGGAGTACAGGTGGGCCCAGCATTTTCCCAACTCAGAAACTTACAAGATAATATAATAGCACAGGGGAGGGGTTATTTACATTACAAAAGGATTCCATGCTTTACCAGAGGGTTCACTTTAGATTTTCTTTAAATTAAGAGCTCCTCTTCAGCACTTAAAAATTTACAAACTTAATTAGTTTGGGGCTTTCTAGAAGACACCCCCACAGAAGAAAGACCTTATTCAGATGTTATGGTTCTCCTTCAGACTTGATTGGTCAAAAGTCTGAGAACAAGAGATCCCCAAACCATCATTTTTTGCTTCCAATTTTCTTCTCGTTCAGATTTCATCTCAGTCTGGTAGCTTCAAGCTTGTCACCTGATCTGAACAGACTCACCCTATGTGCTCACCATCCTAACTTAGCCACAAGACCCAGCTCCTCCCCCCAGTGTCCAGAAAAATTGCCCAGGCTCTGAAAACATTAGACAGCAATGCAGAATGTTTTATGCTCTAGTGATTATCTTTGGGAGATGGAGAAAGGGTTTACAGTGCACACCTCATAGCACATAACCACACAGACACCCAGAACATAGATTTATATTCTCTAAAGTCCCTTTCCAGGTCTTCTTCTGTCTGTCCTTCCCAACAGAGTGCCCAGGCTCTGGCCTCTGGTCTCCATCCTACTGGAGTCAGTCCTCATTGCCTTCACCTAAACTGTGCAGAGAATTCAGCTCTGTCCAGTCCATATTTACTTCCCTACTATCATTCAACACTGTTCTCAGCTAAGAAAGAGCTCTCAGGCCACCAGAATCCCTCATCCTTCTACCTTTGTTCTTTTATATAATAAGTGGATTTTTTTAGTCTCAATTAAACTGCCCCACATCCACTAGAGAAGTCTACTCTGACAGTGGCATGGTCTGAAATATCAAATAGGACAAATCCAAGTTGGGAATACAACACTAGGTCATTCAGTGTAACTGTTCAGAACAGTTTAGACAGGAGACAATTACCATATATCCATGAAAGCTGATGAATCAATGCAGAAGAGTTACTTCTTATGTAGTTCTGAGTTGTTTAGGCCACTTGCCTTGACTGGAAGCTACGACCCCTCCTTATCAGGATTGACTAGAGTTGCCTCCCTGATCATAAGGTTTCCTTCAAAAAATTGTGATCATATGCTGGAGTTTTCCAGGGAAGGGTTTGTGAGCTAGGTGACAAATGTGAGGGGTCAGGGATCAGACATCAGGGGTCAGAAGTCAGTTTAAAAAGGAAGAAGTGTCCTTTTCCTCCTGGGCCCTGCTGTTGCTCCTAGGACATATCTTGAACCCTCCTGTCACTATCCTTGTTATCTGAGTCTAGGGTGCTACCACTAATAGCACTTACCTTGCTTTTTTTGCCTGCCTTGCACCCTTTCCAAGCCTCTTGGATGCCATGACCACAGAAATCTTCCTAAAACACTGCTTCCATCCCCTCATTCCCTCTGTTCAAAGAGCTACACTGCTTTTTATTGCCGTGCACTGGTTACAGGAGATATGACTGTATAATTTATTGGCCAGACCAGGACATATCTGAGAGTGGAAAAAAGCACTTTTGATATTTATGTCAGGACCACAGGTGTAAATGGAGATGACCTCAGGTAAATAGGGGTATATGGCACCTTA
Organism: Acinonyx jubatus; assembly: GCF_027475565.1. Taxonomy (NCBI): domain Eukaryota; kingdom Metazoa; phylum Chordata; class Mammalia; order Carnivora; family Felidae; genus Acinonyx; species Acinonyx jubatus. The sequence goes on from NC_069392.1 coordinate 60,580,720, forward strand.
GATATAAGTTTTCGACCTTGTTTTTGAGATTGTATCCATGTAACCATATCCCATGCCACTTAAAATCAATCTAATCTTACTGTAAATTTTAGCTACTACTAAAAATTATAACAGCAATGGCAATCATAATACTAGCAACCACTCATGGATTCCCTTCATAGCAAGCACTATTCCTCACATTCATTTTTCACTCTCCACAAAATCCCTATGAGAACGGCACATTACTATTGCCATTCTAGAAATAAGTAAACTGATACAGATACAGAGATATTTAAATGCTTTGGCCAAGATAACTCAGCTAGTAAGTGGGAGAGCTGAAACATAAGCCCAGGATTATTGGACTCCAGTCTTACCACTGTTTTGGACACCATCTCCTTGTTATTTTTTTAAGTATCTTATAAAGTACACAGGGAACATTTAGAACTATGATCAACGGAGTATTCTGGTCTCAGTGTTGTCTCAGCCATATTGCTTAATGGCAGTGTGAATGTCATTATTAACATTACCATGCTCCTTCCCAACCCTGCATCTCTGCTTATACTGTTACCTCTAAATTTATAGTCCTCTTATGTTCTCCACGTCAATCTATACTAGCTCCATCTGGCAAAGCCCACTTTAATTTCACACCCTCTGTGAAACCATAGCTGGTTACTCAATTGACATTAATCCCTCCCACCTGTATTCTCCCAGCCTAATTATCCTCAGTATGACACAAATTGGCACTAGATTATAATTTTCCTCTTCGGTTTTCTAATTGTTTTGTTTGTTATTGTTTTCTCCCCAACCTGTATGCAAAACCGTCAAAGGCAAGGAACTTCCTAGAACCTTACTTAACTTGAAATTTGCCCAGATTAACATGGCCTGAGCATTATTATTATTTTTTAAGGTGAACAAACTCAGAAGAAATTAAATAACTTACCCATATACAAAATTATGACCCTAAAAAGACTGTTAAAAATTTAATACTGTCTTCTGCTCAAAAAATGATATATTCTTAGCAGCATTATTAAGAGAACTTGAAATAAGATTTTTATTTTAAATGAATGGAAAAATACTGAAATAATGAACTTAAAATGATATACACTATTAGCTTATTAATAAATATTTCAAATTGGTTTGAGATGTCTCATCCCATGGAGGGAAAAAATAACCTCCAACATTTTCTACACACTTGCAATGGGAGGTAAACATTATCCTACTATCTGAACGAGAGCAACCAGGGTGAACAACAGGGATCTTTTATTGTCTCAAGTTCATTAGAAACTTATCTGCGGACACCAAGGAGGGAGATGACCTCAAATAGCTGCTTTGGCCACGCTGTCCCAACCACAATACACTGAAATTTTCTATGAAGCTAAATAATGCCATATCATCAGCTTTGCTCTGGCTTTATTCCTTTTGCTAACAAATTGATGTGACTTCTCCTGGAAGCGCTGGGGTCATCTCCTAGCCCAGGACTGATAATTATATATGAAGAAATAACTCAACAAGTACCACTCAGATGGTCAGCAACCTGCTTCTATTCTCTAGTCAATTTTTGTCTTATTTGCTATCAAAACTATAAGTTCTGCAGTGAATGGAGAAGCAGATTAGAACCATTATTTCTATTTATTTCCTGGGCAAATTAAATATGAAGAGATTCTGAAATGAGATAATGTACGAAAACTACCAATTAGTGGCTGGTACATTGAATGTGTTTTAAAAAATTACCTCTCCCTCCCATTTTCTTAAGCACTTCTGAGTAAACAAACAAAAAGCTAGCTTTTTGATAGATAAGCTGAAGTGTATATGTTCAGTGCAATTAAAAATTGCCTTAAAATTCTGTTTATAACCAGGAACTGAACAGATGGCTAAGGATCTGGTTTCAGGAACATCTCCATTCCTTGAAATAAGATGCCCCTTCATTTAAGAAGAGAAGCTCCTGCGGGGTCTAATTTCATGAGTACGCTAGTCTAATTGTGCAAACTCAAGAAGTTTTCAGAATGTAGACCAAGATAATCAACTGTCATCACTTGGGCCTCCATCACCTTTGAGATCAGTGGAGCCTGTCTCGATGCAATTTACTAGAGTAAGACTGCTCAGAAGGCACCTGGCAGGACAGCCTAATTAAGTATTTACCCCGGCGGCCAAACTAGCTCTTTCAGGCTCATTATGGTTTCCCAAACAACTAAAATTAATTTAAGTAAGTAGAAAAATTATATATAAAAATACCTTATTGGAGTAGTTTGATTTATTAATTGAATCAGCTAATTTTTTTAACTTAATGAATACTGTTTTATCTCAAGCATATGTTATTTGTATGGCAAGGTACTCATGACTGGTCTGAGGTAAAAAGTCATCAGGAGCCTCTGGCAAATAGACATTCCAGATCTGGTTGACTTTACTTGTCCTCAGCTTATATTTCATGAGCACAAGTTTGACACTCTAGAGTTCTTCCACTGGCACACCAGCAAGTAAAAGAGAGAAAAGTGTATAATTGGGGTCTTATGGCATAAAGACAAGGTTTTAAAATGGGAATATATAAAACAAAGAAAAATATCTGGTTTTGTATGAAATACTTTCTTAAGTAAGAACTGTCCAATAATATACTAAATCTCAACACTTAAAATATATTTTAAGGAAATACTTAGGTATACAATGTGACATCTTTCTTGCCAATTCCTAAAGCATTTTAAATCACTGCTGATTTGTACATAGTTTTCTTTTAAATTCAGGAAGTGCTTACCTGCATCTTTCTAAATGCCACATAATTATTTTTATTTATGATTCTGCAGTGGTCATAGGACTTCAAAAATAAGACAACATCACTAGAAACCAACATGGATTTACTTACAATAACATATAGCAAACGAGATGCTTTCTGTGTTTTACAAATTATATTAGACTGGGAAATCACAGGAGAAAACAGAGCAATTCTTTAGAATATATTTCAAGGAACTTGTATTTCTTTCTGATGTCAGATGTTTTTATGTTTTAATAAGAGATTGGGAACTGAATGATGATTTTTATACCAGTGTTACTACTCAGGTATCAAGGTCACATTTAATTGCCTCCATTCTTAATTCCCCTTCAAATGAATACTTTGGCTTAATCAGTTTGTTCACATGTTTATTCACATCTGCCTTTCCAAATAATACCCATTATACGATTATACCCAATAATATGATTATACTGACCATATGAATTTCTCGACTCAGTGAAGCCTCCTGCTCTTTTATCTCACCCTAGAATCTGCCCTATCAGTCACTTCATCCCCTCCAACATTTCAACTATATGCTTACTTCATGAATCCCCAATACTTTTATGCCACTCCCTCCAAGCTAACAATTCATCAACACTATTTTCCAATGTGTAGCCTGTCACTTTTTCATTTTCCAAGACCCATCTTGTGTCTTCTCTTCCTTCCTTCCCCAGCTTAGATGCCAGGGTCAATCACTTATTCCCTTACATACACCTTCATCTTTTCTGCCTTCTCTCTTCTTGGTGAAACTTAATTTCTTCACCTATCCCACTTGTGCACTGAAACTATGGAATGTAGGCTGGGGAAACAGCACAACAAAACATGGTAATTCTGATTAGTTTCACTTTAAGTTGCTAACCATCCATCTCCTGAAAGTTGTCAGAATGTCACTGTAGTCTTTCTATATTTCCCTAGTTCCTACACTCTATAGATTTCTTCTAGAACACATTCACCATTTTTCCTTTCTTCTTAAACTTTTAACACTCATGTTCCTCACCATGTTGATGGCTTCATCTTTCATTTTAGTTAAAAAGAAAAAAAGAAATAAGAGAACAATATCCATATCTCCCATCACTAAAGTCAACCAGCATACATGTATTCTCATTTTACAATACTTTTCCTCTGCTTCTGAATGAAATTTTCTTTGCCTACCTTGAAGGCCAAATATTCCCCTTGTGTGCTGGATCCTATCTTCTCCAAAATATTCAAAGGGATTTTCTCCTGATATTTACTTCTCCCTCTTTACTGAACCAACATCTCTACTATAATTTTCTTATCTCTATATACTGGTTGTTATATCTCTTGTTTTTTCAACTTCCTTGGCCCTACATTCACATGTCTCTCTTCCCCTTTGCAGTAAAACTCATGTATAAAGTTCTTTATATTCATTCTTTCCATTTCCTTAAATATAATTCAATCTTGAAGCCATTCCAACCAAACTTTCATCCAGTCACTCAATGACACTCTTCATGTCAAGTCATCAAAAACTTCCATGTTAGTGAATCATTAGTCATCTCTCAATTCTAATCTTCTTCTACTCTGGAGCAGATTTGACACAGTTAATCACTCTCTCATCCTTAAAACACTTTATTCACTTCAGGAACACATCGCCTTCCTGATTTTCCACTTACCTCACTGGTTGCTTTCTCAGTCATCTTGGTTGTTTTGTCCTCATCTTCTAAACCTGGGATTAGACGTCTCTCTCTTTTCTTCTCAACAATCACTCTCTCCTTTAGAACATCCATCTGTCTATGGCTTTGAGAATCATCTGTCCACTAACACATTTATATCTCCAGCCCAGGATTTTCCTTTCAGGCCTAGAATTGATTTATTAATAAGCATCAAACTCAATATCAAGTGATCTTTCTGAAATGAGATTGATCTGGCTAACCTCTGTTGAATTCAGAACTCTTGAGGCCTCTTTTCATGACCTCATACTCTTTAAATTTGGTTATACCTCATCTTCATAATTCAGTTAATTCCAAACCTAAGTATCATTCTTGATTTGCTTCTTTCCCCCAAAATATTACATACTTATTTGTTCAATGTATTCCATCTAGTCTATAAACACCATTAGGTCAGGGGCTTAAAAGCCCTTAAAAGCCCTACTTTATTCACTACTTTATCCCAGTGCATAAAACAGTATCTGTCACCTGGTAGCAAATTTTTTTTCACAATGAATGAATGAATGAATGTTTCATCTCTGAACAGTTTTGTTTTCCAAGTTTTAGTGTAACATTTCTGTGTTATATGATTTTTTGAAATTTATTTTTACTCTATACAATTTTACTTAGCATATATCCACATAATCTGGCAGCTTATCAGACATTGTATATTGTGACATAGGTGCTTCACAAATACATGGATCTTTCATCCCATTTAAATGGTAAAGACTCTTGAGGGCAGAAACCACATCTACTTTCCTATCTCAGTTCTTCACATTATGTTCAGAACTTTAAAGGAGGACAGTGCTTCTAAAAGCATTAAGGGCTTCTTTCGATTACTTCTGATCCCAGAGTTAGAAACACTCTAATATTATCTGAAATAGCATTCCATTTACTTGGTTCTGGGGCAAAGCTTATGCACCTGGAGACCATAAAAGGCATCAGCCACTAAAGATGGCAATGCTACAAAAATTATTTTGATAAGGAGAGAAGATTAAGTGAAGTGCAACATTAAATAACAGTATTTGCATATCTCATTAGTACTTCCAGGATGTTGAATTCTGATATTTTAAAAAAAAGTCATGAGTTTAACATTGAAGATTATAGAAAATAACAACCAGAAGTTGTTCTGAGGGTGAAAAGAAGAGTGCTCTGGATAGCTAATATTTCAGAGTCTTCTTGGTATACTAAGTGCATCTTTCAATCAATTTCCAGACAGTGCAGCAGAGAGGAGGGGAGGGCCAATCATCCAGGGTGAAGGATCAAGGAAGGGAGAAGCAAGGTGGGGGAAGGGAGATCAACTCATGCGGGGAGAGGGATCTCAACTATGGATGTAAATGTATTTGTGTCAAGCAGCACACTCTGGATATTATCAACAAGACATAACTGAGTCAAAAAAAAATTAACCAGACACCAGTATAGATTTAACTACATTAGAAGAAGAAAGCAAATCATGTGCAAACTCTATTTTCTCTAACACAGAAATATTTGGATCTGTGGTTACCATATATTGCCTGAAAACATTCATAAAACTCTTATCTCCACACCCCTTTTTTAACTTACTAGTATTTGTCTGATTGCATTTCACACAGAGGTCATCTATGAAGCTACGAAGAATGCCAAAGCTTCACCTTTAGCACTAGAAGCATCCATCATAGAAGTATGTCTATCTCTCTTGTGTTGTTGGTAATTCTTGGGAGGTAAAGCACTGAAATGCAGTGTCAATGGCTTCTACTAGCTAGATCCAGTCCTCAAAACTTATGTTTTTGCTTTGGCAAAGAGTGTATTTGGTGTGTCTCCTCATAACTTTACCAATTTCATACAGCTCTCTCTTATACCTTTTAAATGCTTTTGGAATCTGTCTTTCCTTATCTGCACTTATTTTGTTAAGGAAATATCTTGTACTAATTTAACTGATTACTAATCAGGTTTTATTCTACTTTGAACATGGTCACAAGAATGATCTTTCTGAAATGAGACTGATCTGGCTAACCTTTGCTTAAAGGCTTGTGTGAATCCCCATCACCCACAGAGGAAAACTCCCAGCTTCTCACATGGCCCTCTAGGTCACACCGCTTGGCTCCAGTCTATCTGCTCAGCTAGACTCCTACCACTCTTCCATGAACACCTTATGTTCTAGTTCATTAACCCACCTATCGTTTCTTGGCCTCAGCATTCCTCCCCTGCCCCTCTCTCTCTCAGATTCCCTTGCTTCTGCAACACCTCTTCTATGAAGGCTTCTTTGGAAGCTCCGGAAAGAGCTCAACTTTCATACAGGATCCTGTACATAGCACACAGCACATTGGTGAGCGGTTTTGCTTTTATATTATGTTGTTCCCCCACAAAACCGCCAGCTCTTGAGAGCAATGAAATATCTGGGTCATCTTTTCTTCCACAACACTTAGAATAGAGATGGGGAAGAGCTGAGTGAGGAAAGGAGATAAAAAGGAATCATTTTCTGTGTATGCTGCAGTTGATTCTTTATATATTATTTAGTATTCACAAAACATGAAAAAATCTTCATAAAAACATCATTACCCTTGGCTTGCAAAATACGGAAACTGAGTCCTGAAAAGGGTAAATAGTTTGTCAAATGAAACATTAACAAAGCAAAAGCCCAAACCTAAGTAAGTCTGTCTCATATCACAGCCTCTATTCTTCTTATGACCCCACTGTTCCTTCCAATAAGAATTTGTTAAATAAATCAACTAATGAATAAATGAATGTTTTCAGACTAAAACCTGTTTCTTTTTAGCTCTTCAGTCTTACATTTGGAGAATTCTGTTTTTGGCAAAAGTGGCTCAAAGCAAAATCCATACGTCGCTAGTTTTAAAACTTATGTAACCAAGAATTTGATTCTTTTCTGTGGCCTTTCTCTACTGATCAATTTCTCTTCTTTCAAACCCGAAGACACACTGCTAATTTCAAAGCGAATCACTGTGATAACTACATCTAGATGAAATAAAACAGGCTCCTTTTTGTAAATTCTTATGTTCCTTAACTTTTTACCTTAGAGAGTTTTCAGCAACTTCCTTCCTGGATTTGAGATATCTAAAGAGCAATTCCCAATGACATGAGTCTGTTCCTTCAAAAAGCACAGTTTGCACCATTTTAATGGAATTATAACAGTATATTTTTTCATGACTGGAGCCAAAGTTCACATTAGGGATACAAATATGTCGAAAGGCTCCCACGTGTCTGAGCTTAAACTCAGTCATCCTAAACTGAGAAATATGTCAGATATAATGATGTCTAGATTTGATAAAGGGTGCAGTCTATTAAAAGATATAAGAATAGCATATATTATTAGCATATGTCAATATTTTCCTGTACCATATAAATATTTTTGATCAACAATTTTTTTACTATGTGTGTTTTGCTGAAATACATATCAACCCTAATCTGTCTGTATTTCTTATTAGGTTATCCTGGGTTGAGTCTCTGTTATCCACTCTGGCTCCAATGTTCTTCCTATAGAATAATTATGTGAACTTATGAAAGTTCTCATTAGTTATTCTAACATATTTGAACATTATGTATTAGACAAATTGGAATTAGTTTCAAGTAGAGAATGAAAGTTGGTGTGTGGAAATAAAGTATATTACAGCCCTCTCTTCCAGTTTTGAATGAAATTGAAAAAAAAAAGATGCAAGTCAAGCTGATGAGCAAGTCTCTATATGTGACTAAACTGAACCTGAAAATGTGGCTCAGATGGATGACTATAATCAGGCCTCCTCATACTTTCCCTCCTAGTCCAGATCTCAAGACAAACCACCCCAGGGAGATTTGTATCTTCAAGTTTGATACACTTACCCAGGATCACTGCCATACATCCTGGTGTGTTTAGTCATTTATTTGTTTAACAAACATTGATTAAGCACTATGTGCCGAGTTCTCAATGTTATATAGACACTGTAGAGGACCAAAATGTAATAATTCCACTCTAAGTTTCTCACTACAGAAAAAGAGAAGGTGCTAAGACTATGCCCATTCTTCAGTCACACAGATCTAAAACTGGGAAGAAGAAAAGCAGAGACACAGGCTCTTTTCTCAGTCTCAATTATTGAACCATCCCCCCTTCCTCCTTCAGGGAGGAATAAGTGAGAGGATGTGGAGAAAAAAGGGTGGGGGCACCTGAGTGGCTCAGTAGGTTGAGTGTCCAACTCTCAGTTTGGACTCAGGTCATGATCCCAGAGTCTGGGATCAAGCCTGGTGTGGAATTGAATCTGCTTAAGATCCTCTCCCTCTCCCTCTCTCTCTCTCTCTCTCTCTCTCTCTCTCTCCTCTGTCCCTCCCCCAGGAGCACACACTCTAAAAAAAAAAAAAAAAAAGAAGGCTGACATGTTTCTCCCATGACATTCTCTCCTGGGGAGTAAAAATTCCCTCCACAACCTGGAAAAAAGAATATAATCAGCTTTGAGAATTAGAAAGATAATACTATTGGCAGAATGGAGGATAAAGTAAAGAGGAACATGTTAAGTTCCAGTGGTTCTGTAAAAGATCTTAAAAATCTTTGTCTTAAAAATTAAAACTTAAGTTTTCTTAATTATGTATGCACAATAACTACAACATGAAGTGACTCTGTCTAGAACTTAGTGTCACTGGTAAAGGTTAATGAAAATAGCATTTGTTCCCAATTTCTTTTGCATGATCACTGTTCTGGTGGACTAGATATTTTTTTTTAGAATTGCTTGAGAATGTGAATATATTATTACATTAGCAGGCCACAGCTTTACATTGCAATCACTAGAAGATATGATAGGAGTAATGAACAGAATTTACAGTGAGATTATTAGCAATGCTGAATTTATTCCCTATTTTATGATTTTCTATTGAAAACTAGAGTAACCGCCAGGAACCTTGCAATTTTACTTAGGCACAATAAATGCTGTTGCTCTTTCTATGGTATGTTTCTTATGCATCTTAAATTATAAGAGCATTTTTTAATATCCTTCTAAATCACAGACACAGCTTCCTTTCATATCTCCAAACACTCTAAGAAAAAATACTTTGTATTATACAAGAGCAATACCATTTTCACTTTGCATGCGCTTTTTCATTAGAATATAGCAAGACATGGCGTATATGTAGAATATTGTATTTGGCTTTAGCTCCTTTTCAACAAGTTTTGCAATCTGTATTCTCACAACAAGCTTCTAAGAAACATAATGAGGGTACAATTCCCATTTCACAGATGAGGAAACTGAGGCATATAAAAGTTCAATGTCCTTCCTAATTCCACATGAGTAGTTATGGGAAAACAAGAAAGAAGCCCAGTTTTCTCAACTCTTAGCCCTGTGTACTCTCTTCTATAACATGCTGCCCTCACAAATGCGGTCATTAGTCTGTGGCTGGGATTGTGATGGTGTCATGTCAGTGGGGCCAGAGCAACAAATTTAATGACACAGCTGGGAAAACTTAAAAGCCTGCCCTTGGCTGGGTCATAAGTGGAGGTTAATACAATGGTGCCATTACAGCCCTTTGCCCGCCTCCCAAAATCACAGCACAGTTCAAGAGGATCAGAAAGGTTCCACTGGGGGTTGGCTCAGGTCTGAATGAGCAGCCAAGGTCAGGATGGAAATGTGGAATAGACAGAGAACTGTTGAGCCCAATGCAAAGTTCAAAGCCGCTCAGCCAATCCTACGTGACCCAAAGTCTACCCTCACCTGCCAATTAAATGAAGGAGATCATCCTCAGTTAGAGTTTAAATCAAGGCAACACACTGTCTCTTGAGCTAAAGATTTGGAGATTGAATGCAACTTATTTCTAAATCAATCCTTTCCAAAGTAACATACTTGAAACAAGGCTATACTACCTGTCCAAAATGTTTTAAAAACATACTCCCCCTGCAACTAAATAGAACATCCCAAAGTCTCATCGCACACTTTGCGCCCTCTACCATGTACTATACCTTTAATTTCATAATATATGCAGTTTTAAATTCAACATTTATTTTTCACACCTATATTTTAATGAAACATGAAATATAAAATGAAACTCCAGTCTGCCTTGTATGAGCATGAAGAAAAATCCTAATTACCTGTTTCAAAAGTGTGAAGCGCTTTCTAATTTTCCACCAGCCAGTTTCCTTAGACAGCACTCAGTATTATAACTATTTATGCCAATTGTGCTATTTCATGCATAAAATTACCGCATTATTGTTGGAATAGATGCCAGAGAGATATCTAAGCAGGGTGCAATCACTTCACTTTCTATCAAATTGGGCTCCTGAAAGGTATCATAAATTTTATTAGAAGGCAAGGGGCTAATGGCAGCCAATCAGTGTTAATGCTGATAAAATTGCTGTATTTTACATTATAAAAACCAGATGATATTTTTTGTCAGAGGGCCACCTTTTGTTTTATTAAGAATGCATCATGAAAACTATATTGTAATCACATAAGATACTTAGGAAAGCTGACTGCCCTTCCCCAGGACTGGGGGTGACATCTCTCTCGGGGTGCTCTGGCAGCAGTTGGTGAGGCAGCCTTTGCTCTCTGCTGCCTGATTAATGGCAGTGTAAAATGAAGCAATGCAAAATGCATCCCCCACACTATGGGTACCATAATTCAACTGCATTCAGCTTTATTCTCTCAGGGTCCACTCTTTGGGAAACAAATATTAATGTTCCACTGTTCCCAGGTCCTTTATTGTGCTATAAAAAAATTGTTTTCGATTAACCTGCCAATTGAATCTGGAGAGCTGGATGGTTTTTAAGACTCCCTCGCTTCTTCCTCAGGCACCACAGTAAAGAGTGGCAGATTATGATGATACTGGAAAAGGAAAAAGAAAAGTTTGGTGCAGAGTTCCAGCCGTGTGGAACACTGCTGAGTTGTGCTTTACCAAAAGTAACTGTAGTTTCCATGAGTTGATGCCTAAAATGTGTGACCTTGGCCAAATCACTTAGCCATTCCAAGTCTTTGTGCCCTTATCTCTAAAATGACAGTATAAGATAGGACAGTTTACTAAGGCACCTTCCGGCTCTAAAAGTCTAATATTCTTACTATATGCACCTTGTACACACACACACACACACACACACACACACACACCCTGAAGAAATAACTTCCCTTCTTACTCTCACTTTTGTTAGCCACTCCTCACCTGCACTGGTATCTGAGAGAATCACTATTGTCAGAACTGAGGAAGCATGGGCCAGATGATCTGGTCTTTTGCTGCTGTTCTATTCCAGAAAGAAAATCATGGGACAAGGCAGCTCTCTATCTTCAGCACCTAGCAATAGTAAACATAAATTAAACAATTAAAAAAGCATATTTGGATGTCTAATAAATGAGTTTGATGCCCCCAATTTCTATCAATTAGATCAAGAATAAGATACACTATATCATTCTTAATTACAATAAGACTTATACTGTTTTGTCATGGATCCAAAAGATATAAATTCATCAAGGAAAGGGACCCATTTTCTACTACTTTTGGATAGTCCTACTGCTCAATACTAAGTAGTCACTCAAAAGTTCCTTTAGCACTCGCTGATAAATGATAAGTGGTTGCTAGAATATGGGGAAACCACTGGTTGAACTTACATGATGAAGTACACCAAAAGAGTTGTGTTTGCTCTTAGAGGAATTGATTTCTTTCAAAGTAGAGAATGCATAGTAGGTATTAAGCAGACGTGTTTTACAACTATGCCTCCAATTTCTAATACTACTTAACGATCGGTATAAACCCATTTTTCTTTAAAGTTGCTTATTTTGAGGCACTTAGGTGGCTCGATCGGTTAAGCATCCAACTTTGGCTCAGGTTATGATCTCACAGTTTGTCGGTCCAAACCCCACATCAGGCTCTGTCCTGACAGCTAGGAGCCTGAAGCCTGCTTTGGATTCTGTGTCTCCCTCTCTCTCTGCCCCTCCCCCGCTTGTGCTGTGTGTGTCTCTCTCTCAAAAATAAATAAACATTTAAAAAATTATTTAAAAAAAAGATCCATATTTTTTTTACTTCCTTTTAGGTTGGTTCTGATATTTCCCCATTGAATCACTGAAGGCAGCTTGGTTCCAAAATATTCTATCCTACCTGCTGGAGCCAGTAATTATAACCTTGGTACAAGTATTTCTAGAAGATTGGGAGTATGCATTAACAACAACAAAAACAAAGATAAAAACATATTTAATTGGCTGAACAACATACAAATATTTATATAAATTAAGTTGCCTATGTTTTATAACATGACAAATTACCAGTGTTCTGTGATTAATGACTATAATGTTGCACTGACCAGACAGGGCCTCCATATATGGTTGTAGAGTTTGTGTGTCACACAAGGGTGCAGACAAGAGGGTGAGTGGTTGTGAGTGGCTCACCAAGCTGTGTAACTTGAGTTAAGGAGGCAACCATCAGAAGGAAGGTGCATGTTTTTATTCTCAGAAAGACTTAACCCACTCTCTCAGCCATGCGCTCATAGAAGGAAGGCATGTTTTCCCAATGTACACAAAGAGGCCATAAATCTACAGGGCACTAGTAAAACTAATGATTTTTAAAATCCACTAAAAGTCCCCTACATGCTGAATCTCAAAAGATCTCTAATTCAGTCAGTTTCTACAAGCAATAGCAGCTATAACCTGAGCAATATTATATCTCCTAAAGACAAATTCTCCATATGCTAGACTCCACTAACATCAAATGCAACAAAGCTATGCCTCCATCCTCCAGTAAGACAATTTTTATTTGGACTGACCTCGCAGGGGGTATTTCTCCCAGAAGGTGGAGAGAATTAAAATGGACTCATACATAAATGCTCAGAAACAAATGAAACAGTTCCTTAAGAGAACAAGAGGGAGCCAGGGATGCACCTACCGACCTGCATGTGCAGTGGACAGGCACAATGTTCTCATTATGTACACATAGTTGCCCCATTCTCAGATGTGTTAATGACTTAGGGATATTTTTCCATTAGGGTTTTCTTAATTATTCCCGCATTTACTGTAACCTTTGCACCCAACTTTATAGTTTAAGAACAGTATATGAATGATTCTGAAGTGCATTAACTACAGCTGAGCAATTACACCATTCAAGTCAAATACAAATATATTTCAAGGTAATGAATCCTTAACTATGAGTATGATAGAAGAATTGCCTCTTCTAGAAGGCCCTACAGTTAGTCAGTTAATATTCTATGTGATACATGGTTTTAGAGAAACTAGTTGTTATTTGGGGGAGTTCAAAAGGTTTAGGGCATGTTCCAAAGCTGGACATTGTGACTGGTACCATCTTTATGCATTCCACCTAAATAGCCAAATAATGAAAGTAAAACATCCCAATTACATAATTAACCATGCAATTGATATGTACTCATAACCCTTGTCTCATATCTGAATCCCATTCCATTCCTAAACCCTGCCACCATCCCTCATACCATTCTTGAACCTCATATCATCTCAGAAATTGGCAAGCCTGCATTCCAATCCCTGGCCACCTTCTAACATAAACCTCTCCTCCCAGTAATTCAATGTTTGCTTTTAGCCTCATCAAAAGGTAGATGAAATCAAAACAGATGCTTCACAAAATGCCATCTAATCAACAGAGCCTAGACCCTCAAGGTGTTTAAAATACAGTTGAGAAATTGAAATTAAACCCATAGGAAATACAAATAAGAATAAAGATTTAACAAATATCGTGGAAAACTTGTCCAAAGCTGATACATGATTAGTATCAAATAAGTGGACCAGAAAATAACTGATGTAGGAGGTAAAAAAGGGGAAGATTTATTGTGGGATATACTCAGTGCTGTGGGACAGAGTGCTAATGTCAGGAAGGAGAGGCACTTCGGCTCCACCATGGGAGGAAGAAATCCTTAAGACTCCTTCTTACTCTTTCAGAATCTAAGCATGGGTCCTTATAACCCTGCTATAAGCCACTTCACAGATCATGACACTTCCTTATATCCAACTTACAGAGGATTTAGTTATGAGTCAGGTGATACCGTGGACCAAGCTGTGGTCAGGGCATGCAACCATATGGAAAGCCATGGTAGCTTAAACACACACAAATGTAAAGAAGCTTTATAAAGGGGATTTGTGTCCATTTTTTTGGTGGTTGTTTTTGATACTTTTTTAAATTCTTAGATCTGGAAGATGAGTGGCAAGCATGCTAGTTTACCTGAAAGGGGAAGGTTAATGGAAAGAAGAAGGAAATGACTAAAAGGTAGATGAGATGACAGAAACTTGGAAGGTTTACCTAACTTCCAGAAACAAAGGAAGTTTAAGCAAATGAATGATGTGATTAAAGTGGGTTTACAGAATCAAAAGTGGAGACTTGGACAGATTATGTGTAAGTATATGATGACACTAGGCATATTTATGTAGCCTGCAGCTACTATTTTTACAAAATTATTGGTTACCTTCTGAAACCTTAGTGGCAACAAAAACATAATATTTGAATCCTCAATAGGCTAAATATTTCATGATTCCATCCACATGCTGATTATATGAAACCTTGGTAATATACCCATGCCCAATATACCTTAAAACCCTGATTGGTTTATAATCTTGCAATCATTTGTACCCATTTATTATCTTTTATATAAAATCAGACATCTTGAGTTGTCTCTGATGCTGGATCTAAAGAGTTGAAAGAAGAGGGGTTTAAGCCACAGGAGCCTTTTTGCAGAGAGGATATAATGCAAGAGATCAGCAAAGCAATAAAAGGGTCTGACTGTCCCATCCCTAGTATATGAAATTCAGTTAAAAATATAACACCAGGATTTTTTAATAAAGGGATGGAAGTATGCAGCTCCTGTCCTTGAAGATTCTAGTGCCAGATGAGCCTTTACATTCAGACCTTAGGGAGGAGGGGGAGAGATGTGAAAAAAAGAACTAATAAATCTCTAAAATTTGACAAGTGACAGATCTTTGTCTGGTTAACTGGCTATGCAAAGATTTTAGTAGATTCTTCTGTCATTCCCAATTTCTCTTATTCATGAGAATTTTATAATATTTAAATGACACAAGGGAGGGCAAGCCTATATTTTCTTTGCAGAACATTTCAAGATGTGCACTCAGCACAGTGTGTAGTCCTGTGTCCACCATTAGGCAAAGACAAAGTTGTATAGTCAACTCCAAATCAGAAAAAAAAATAAACCCACAGAATTATTTTCCTTATTTCATCATGTAGTAACATTGCTAAGACAATAGTACCTATACTTAGACCTGTTTTCAGTAAATTATCTGAAATCCATCAGTCATTAAATTGCTACAACTACTTGGTCCCCCTATCATCCCTTTGTTTCTGAAACTCTACCTCTCCTTTTCCTTTTCCTGTGTCTGTGTGTGTGCATGTGTGTGTCTGCTATTTTTGTCTCCTTCTCCCCTCTCTGTGCCTTTCTTCATACTGATTTCTCTCTTGTCCTGTTCATGGCCGTCCCCATACTCAACCCCAAGAAACACATCTCCCTTAGTCCTCATAAGTCTTCATGCTCTTCTTATATTGAAAAAGGAAAATTGAATGCCTTTGCTTAGCCATAGCTTGCATTTATTTCTAGCAAACTTTTCAAAAACTCCAAGTGAAAACAAGATATTCAAGCCAAATTCCAGGAAAAAGTTGCAAGAAAGTGGCACAAATTAAATCAGGAATGAGAGAAATGTGATCAAGCTGGCGGAATTATTTTATAGAACTATTATCATAGAGAAGGGACAGAGAAACTGGTTTTAAGACGATGGAAAAATTTTAATGAATAACTAAAATTGAATGCCACCAAAAAAAGGCCATTAGCTCATAGGCTGAGGTACCCATTATGGGACTAGAGAGGCCTTGTTTGAACCTTGCTTCCACTTTTTGTGGTCATGTGTCCTCTCCAAAACTCTTCTTTATTTACTGTCTCTAAAATTCTGTTTACTTATCAACAATTTTTCTTTTAAAGTATGGTACCTATAAGATACTTAGCAGAATCTCTTAGTACATACTCAAAAATGTTAGTATTATCAATATTATGGTTTTCATTTTTAAGAATAATAATTTACAAATTAATATATTCGTTCTCTTAAAGGCAATTATCCATTCCATAGTTTCATGTTCTTTTCTTCCATGGAAGTTTAGCCACTTATTTTACTTTTTATTTGTATAGGAATACATATTTATAAAAGTTAATAGGCAACAGTTTCTCAAAATCCATAAGAAAAATCACAGTAGTTAGCCTCACCTACTTGCACTCTAAATTCCCACTTCTAGAAATAATTACTTTGAATTCTTTTATATTTTCCTGAGCTTGCCCCTCTATCTAGCTAAATAACTTTCTAATTCTATTTTTTCCTTTCAGATGTTACTACTATCTGTTGAATACCTACTATGGAAGATGAGAATCTGGTTCTCTTCATCATTTCCCCACAGACTCAGAAATACACACACACTTCTTTTCTCTGTCTCCCCATTGTGTGTCACAATTTTTAGTTGAAGTATTGTTCAGTGTTTATATAATTATGACTATATAAATATTACTCACAGTTGAACCCACTTAGTATATGATTAGATTTCCTTTCTTGTAGAACTTCACAGGAGTTAATATTTACCTGGTTATTTTCAGTTGCTTAGTATTCTATGTACTTATTACTAATTCACCCTGAACTCTTCAACAGAAATTGAAATCTTGTCTCAATATGTTTAAACATATCAGGTATTTTATTAGTTTCATTTCTTATTTGTATACAACCCTCCTAGGGCTTTCCATCTTCCTGCTCTAGTCTGAAGTGACTGTTCTCCAGGCTGTTGCAATATCTCTTTGGAATTCTGTTTCTCTCCTATACTGGATCCTCTATTTCCAATATCTCTTCTTCTCTATTGGTATCAACTCTAATTTTGGTGTGTATGTTTGTATAATACATTTTTGGAAAAAGAACAAAAAAAAACAAGATTTCTTCCTCATGATGTTGCTTATCTGAACATGTTTTTATTCCCAGGGGTCTATGACATGTGGGCTAAAACTCTTAAAACTCTATCATACATGTAAATAACTTTTACTGGAAAATAGCCACATCCATTTGTTTACTTATTGTCTACTGTCCTGTTAAAATTACAGAGTTGGGTAATTGCAACTAAGATTGTTTGGGCTGTAAGCCTAAAATATTTATTACCTGGTCCTTTACCAAAAACAAAAACAAACTGCTGACTCCTGCTTTAATCTATGCTCACCCCAGGCTGACAATTTGGCTAGGTACAACATTTTAAAGGCATTATTCTCTTGTCTTTTAGCTTCCAGAGTGAATGTTTGTCTAGCACCATTCTGATTTGTGACCCTTTATATGAAAAGTCTTTTTTTCCTGTATCTGGAGGCTTCTGGATCTTCTGCATGTATGGGCGCTTTTTCATATACTGCAATGAGTACTCAGTGGACCCATTCAATCTAAAGAGAAACAAGATCTTTGATAATTTCTCCTCTTCAATTTCTTCTTTTCTCTCTTTCTGCAATTCCAATTAGTAAAATTACAAATCCCTTCGATTGACACTCCAATTTTCTTATTTTTTTGTTATGTTGTATTCTCCTGGCATTTAGATCTTTCTGGGAAATGTCCTCAAGTTAATCTTCCAACCTCTCTATAATGTGTGAAAGTTTCTGGTCTTGTATTAATTTCCAGTAACTGGCTTTATTGTCTTTTTTTAACATCCTACCCTGATTTCACAGATGCAATTTCTTCACTATTTCCATGAAGAATTATACCCAGCAAAAGTATCTTTCAAAAACAAAGGCTAAAGCAAGACTTTTTGAGGTACATAAAAGCTGAATTTATCACCAACAGAACTTTATTACAAGAAAAGTTAAAGGACCTCCTAGAGTAGAAGGAAAATTATATCAGACAGAAATATGAATCTACACATAGAAATGAGTAACACTAGAAATAATTATGTGGGTAAATATGCGAGAGTTTTTTCTTACTTTTTTAAAAAAATGTAATTATAAGATAATTTCCTACTTAAAAAGAATTATAAAGTAAAAGGCACAACCATGGCATTAAAACAGAGAGGTTTATAACATAAATTAAAATGCATGACCATAGAACACACAAAAAAAAAAAAAACAAGAGAAAAGCAAGTATACTACTGTCACATTCTTATACTATATGCAAATTAGTACAATATCATTTGAAGATAGACTGTGATAAATTAAAACTGTGTAAACTCTACTGCAACTACCAAAATAACAAAGAGTAGATAATAAACCAACAAAAGAAATAAATAAGACCATAATAAAATAATCAATTAATGAGGAAAAAGGTAGATAGAGGAAAGAGAGGACAAAAAACAGAGGAGAAAAATTTAAAACAAAAAGCAAGGATAGAGATCAACAATCACATTACGTGTAAATGTTGTAAAACTTAAAGTCAGGGATTATAAGATCAGATAAAAAGTGGAAGAGGCATCTATCTACATGCTGCTTATATGAAGTTCATTCCAAATAAAAGATGGAAAATAGGTTAAAAGTAAACAAAATGGTAAAAGATATACCATGCTAACACTAATCAAATGAAAACGAGAGTGTCTATCTTAATATCAGACAAAGTAGATTTCATAAAAAAAGAATGTTACCCGAGCTACAGATGGCCATTTTACTATAAAGGGATCAAGTCATCAGAAAAACATAGCAATCCTAAGTGTTTATGTACCCAAGAAGACAGCTTCAAAATACATGAAGCAAAAACTGATACAACTGCAAGGAGAAATCTAAAAAGCCATGCATAAAATCAAAACTTTCAAAACCTTTCTGTTATAATGGTAGAACAAGTGGTCAGGAAATAAATAGAATAAAGAAGACATAAACTACATAATCAATCCAGTTGATCAACTAACATTTATATATTGCTGTACTGAACAACAAAAAAATGGGCATTTTTTTTAAACAAGTGTACATGGGGCATTCACCAAGATACAAAATACTCTGGGATGGCTAAAATGGAATTAAATTAGGATTAAATAACAGAAAGAGGTCTGGAAAATCTTTTGAAATATCTGAAAACGAAATAACATACCTCTAAATAGCCCATGCATCAAAGAAGAAATTAAAAGGGAAATTAGAAAGTATTTTAAATTGAATGAAAATGAAAAAGCATTAGAATTAGTGGGATGCCACTAAAGCAGTACTTAGGAGGAAATTTATAGCACTAAATACCTATATGAGAAAAGAAGAAAGGTCTCATCTCAATGATATCAGTTTTCACTTTAAGAAAGCAGAAAGAGCAAATTAAACGGATGATTATGGAAAAGAAAGAACATAAAGATCAGAGTGAAAAGCAACAGAGTAGAAAAATAAGAAATAAATAAATGAAACCAAACTTTTTTGAGATCAATAAAATCATTTAACTTATGGCCAGAATATTCAGGGGAAAAAGTGTCAGAAAATAAAATATTACAAATATAAGGAATGAGAGAAGTGAGTTTGGAAGTATTGCTCTGCATATCAAAACCTGACAAAAACATCACATGAAAAAAAATACTACAGATGATAGGCGTATACAGATACGCTAAATACAATTTTAGCTAATAAAATTCATTTTCTTCAAATGTCAAGTGGTCTCTGACCATTTGTTCACATGTAAAAGTAGGTCACCAAAATACTAATTGAAAGCCCAGTATACATGAACAAAGTTTGAGAAATAGTGAGCTTCTCTTTAAGCTCCTCTTTAAGCTACTTGGTCAGGGACTCTGTTATTTTTTTTATAGTGAATCCCCGCTTTCTTTTATGGGGAGTCTTTATCCATTGGGCAAGTCAATACATCCCCACAAGGCAACATTCACATCTTTTATCAGTACTGTATAGAACCAGCTGTCAATTTTTTTTAAAGAAAATATGGGGGAAATACTTATGGATTTGATCATTCATGATAGGGTAATAAGTTCCAGAAGTATTGTGCAAAAAAGGCAATAAGATGGAAGAAGAGTGTAGTTCACAAATCATTTACGTAATTTGATGGTGCTTAATATCCTATATCAGAAATGAATAACTAATATTTTAAAAATATATAGGGATTTATATATTAAAATCTGTCATATCAAAGCTTTCAGATGAACCACCTTAGGAACATGGACAATGGTCAGATTTTACTGAAAATAATTCTTAAACTCATTTTGGATTTTAATTTGGAGCCAAAAGTACTTCTTATGGATACCCTAATGAATGAATTGTCTTGGGAAATAGGCAAAAGGCAAATTAGATTAACATGGAAGATGATCAAGCTGGAGATGCAATTCTTATCTCAAAAATGAATTGTTTGGAAGTACTGGGACTTGAATGCTAGTTCAAAAGAGAAATTCCAAATGCATTGTGAATGCTGACAGTCTCATTAGAATATATGTATCTACTCCCAAAATGACTACTTTGAAAGACAGCTCTCACTCAGATGTATAATTTTAGGTGTGTCAGCATGGGTAGGAGTAATTAGGAGGTCCAATTTATTTCTTTACAGACACACTTTGGGTAAGTTCACCAAGGGAGGTCAAGTAAGTTGCCCCATTACTCACCTGCAAAAGCCTATTAAAGTCGGACCGCCTCCTGAGAACGTGTGGCTGAAAACAGCAGAAGACAAGAAGGCTACTGCTTTGATAAATACCCTAAGGGGCTGCAAAATGGCAGTGCTGGGAGGCATGTGCCAAATCATGTTTGGCTTTGGCCCCATAACTTGTGATTCTGTCAAGGACTCATCACGTCAATTGGTGGAAAATGGATTACTGTCATTCTTCAAGGCACGGCACATCATTCCCCATTGATTGGCATGCCAAATCCTTCACAAAGTAATGAGTCAGGGACGATTCAAATCATCATCCAACTGTCAGCTTGATTGCATAGCCCTCTATCAATGGGATTAAACTGGTGTGGCATCCAAAATGTAATGAAAGGCATTACTTTACTTGAAAAGTTGACAGGAAGACAGTGATGCTGGACCCAGGAGGCCTAGGCATATACAAATAATAATAATAATAATGATAATAATAATAATAATAATGGGGAGAGTGAATGGAAAGATGATATAAATATATTTTTCAGCCTCACAGGAGATGCTGTGACCAAAGGGAATTACACTTCTCTTCAAAGAGAATTAGAGCTGAAAGGGACACTATAGAAATCATCCCATGGACTCTTGTTCTCTAACAACAACAACAACAACAACAACAACAACAACAACAACAAAACAGATAAAGAAAGAGAAGTGAGTCACTAAAGTTAGTTAATGAGGAGAGAATGGGAGGAAAATACAAAGCATGTCCCCTTGGTGGAGGGAAAAAAACTTGGTTTTCGGTTGTGTTTCTCCTACTTACTAGTTGTGTCATCATAAACTAGTCCCTCAGCCTCTGCCTCTTTACCTGCCAAATGGGGATAATTACATTATGTATGTCATATATATCATACAGGAGGATTAAGGGAGCAAATCACTGAGACAATGAGGATTCCATCTCAATGTCTATTGAGAAAAAATACGCTGCTGTCTTGCTCAATTTGTATGAAGTACACATGAAAGAAAAATGTGCTTCTAGAGGCTCAAACTGAATCTCTTACTTTACTTTTGCCTTGGTTATCACCATAATTTGGTCTTGGAAAAAGGGCCATTTTTGCACATATATTCTTCATAAATATTATTTTACTTAATTTGGTTTAGAGAGGTCATAAATCTTGCCAAAGTCACACACCTAGTAAGAGGTTAGGGTTTTATTGGTATGGCTCCAAACACTTCTCTTTATCATGAGCTCTGATGCTCCTTATGGGTGATGATGTTTCTGGTTCGTCAACAGTTGAAAACATTCTCTCAATATTTTTAGCAGCTGTACAGGGATCATGCTGGACCATCTATACCCTGCTGTCTCATGTTCAATGTCCAATGGGTTGTATTGCAAGACTTTCCTTGCATGTAAGTAGCTACCTATGTGATACTAAAGTGGAATTCACCTACAGATTGCAACAACATTTATTAAAGTACAGTAAGCTGATTAAATGTATATTATCTTGGGGCACCAGGGTGGCTCAGTCAGTTAAGCATCTGACTCTTGGTTTTGGCTCAGGTCATGATCTCACAGTTTGTGAGATTAAGCTCCATGATGGGCTCTGTGCTGACAGTGCAGAGGCTGCTTAGGATCCTCTCTCACCCCCTCTCTCTGCCCCTCCTCCACTCTCTCGCTCTTTCTCTCAAAATAAATAAATAAACTTTACAAAAATACAGGTATAGGGCACCTGGGTGGCTCGGTTGGTTAAGCGTCCGACTTCAGCTCAGGTCATGATCTCACAGTCCGTGGGTTTGAGCCCCGTGTCAGGCTCTGTGCTGGCAGCTCAGGGCCTGGAGCCTGCTTTGGATTCTGTGTGTGTGTGTGTGTGTGTGTGTGTGTGTGTGTGTGTCTGCCCTGCTCCCCCACCCCCACTCATACTCTGTCTCTCTCTCTTTCAAAAATAAATAAACACTAAAATTAAAAAGAAAATACAGGTACATTAGTTTGGATCTTAACAAACATTTCATTTTGTGGGAAGTGTTACCTCTATCTTTATCAGTAAAGAGATTATTTGACAACTGATGAAAAGACTAAGTATCTGAGGTATTATTAGAGTGTTGGAACCTGGAAGGGGAGGTATAATTTTATGAACAAAAACTCTTCCCAGAGTCAGGCATGAGGACCAGGGTCGGGGATGTGAATCAAAGTGAATCATTTAGGCATCTATTCCATTTTCAGAAGTCCCACCACACTCTCTGCCGGGTACTTTAGATGTAGTTGCTGTGAAAAATTCTGGAAATTATACCTTTAGAGTGGCGTTGGCAATTCAGAGTGTATTCAAAGAACAGAAAGTGAATTTTGATCAGAGAAGTTGAAAAAATCTTGTACTGTGTCCCTTTTAAAGAATCTCAAATGTTTACTAACATATTAAAGTCTGTAAGAAATCATGTGGTTAAAAAGAAATCTAAAAAAAAAAAACTTGTAACTTTGTTCACTCCAGTATTTCTTCACCTTCTTTGACAAGAGTTCTTCCTTATATAAATAATGTCTACTAGAACCTATAATAGGGCCTGGCATATAGGAGGGGCTCAGGAAATACTTGTAAAAATGTTGGAGAATAAAGTTCCCAATGGCTCACGGTTGTACTACAGAAGAAGCTGATTTGATATATACATATTGTACTATGGCAATAGGCACTAGGGAAAGAGTAGAAAACGATAAGTGTGACATATGCATTAGCCTCAAAGGAGTTTAGAGTTTAGAGAATAAGGCAGAAATGTTCATAAATGACAATAAGGAGGCAGTATCACATAAATACGGAGAGCAATAGCTTTGGTCTTGGACAGAACTGGGTTCAAGTTCGGACAACTACCACTTACCAGCTGGATGGTTTAAGGCAAGTTACTGAATCATTCCAAGGCTTCAGTATTCTAACCTGGAAAATAAAGATAATAGTGTCATATAGCTCATGTGAACACCATATGATATAATGTATGCTAAGGGACAAAAACTGTACCTTGTCCCACTGTTCCCCACACCACACAATGTCAGAATATAGACATCATTCAAATATTTGTTGAATGAATTAATTATGGCCTAATTAATTATATATTTATAACTTCTACATAGTAAAGTGCCTTACATGGAGTAGATGCCTAAGAAAGCATTGTTGAATTAATAACAGAATGAATCAGAGAAGAACTAAGTTCAGCACATGCAACATTCTCTTGTCTGGGTACATAATTTTCCTGCCTTGCCATTGCATTTTTAGCCATGCTTACATCTGGTCATTTTATGAATATCCATATTTTCCTGTTTGTTTTAAAGTTTATTTATTTTAAGAGAGAGAGAGAGAGAGCATGCCTGTGAGGGAGGGGTGGAGAGAAAGAGAATCCTAAGCAGGCTCTCCACTGTCAGTGTAAAGGCTCACACGGAGCTCAATCTCATGAACCATGAAACCATGACATGAGCTGAAATCAAGAGTTAGACACTTAACTAACTCAGCCAGCCAGGCACCCCAAATATCCATCTTTTTCTATAACCACCCACAGTAGCTTTGTAATGTGTCAGCTTGGCTGGGCTGAACTACCATAACTTTTTTGATTGTATGTTTCCAGTTAAGGTGGGCCTAAAGACACCCCCTCAACAACCACTCCCCACCATATTTTCAGCATGAAAGTAGAACAGCAACCACTTTGTAACCCATACCTGTGTCATTTTCTACCTCCCGTCTTCATGTGGGTAGCAGATGGGCCTTCAATTGTTCCACATTCTCCTGGATCCTCCTTCAGTTTCTCCAGTCCTGGCCAGATATGCTAAACTCCATTATGCATACCAATTTTACCTGCCCCATCAACATTAAAAGTACCAAAAATTGTCATGAGTTTCAGTCTCTCCTTGAGGGTTCCAGCTCAAATTGCATAAAATATTTCTAAACAGCCCATGTTTCCCCTCTGGTAAGAACACAGGGAACATTATTTGGTTTTTATGAATGTCATTAGGGTCCTGAGGGCTCTCCTTTCACATATCACTTCCTAACCAGAGAGACAACAGGGCAGTGTAAAGCTCAGCCAGAGAGATGGGATCTAGTCCCAACCCTGAGGCTATGGGTAAGTCAGTAATTTTGTTAGTGACAGTTTCTGCTTTAGTCAGTGGAAGATGTCAGTTCTTCCCTTGAATAATTTAAAAAGCTATTGTAGAGATACACCATTACATTGGAAGCTAATATGCCTTGAAAAGATAAACAAATCTCTGGTATTTATAAGTGTTAATTATTATTTTTGGCATCATTATTATTATTCTTTCAAATTTATCATTTAGTGAGCACTTACTTTATATCATGCACCATGCTCAGAATACATTCCATGTTTTCATTTATACCTGGTAGAATGGACCTGACTCTCCCTATTATACTTCTAAAAAAATAAGTTAGAACTCGGATTAGTTAGATAACTATCTCAGAGTTTTAGCCTGGCCTATCTAATTACATAATCATAGCAGCTACACATTTCTTATTCATTCATTCATTCATTCATTCATTCATTCATTTATATTTTTAATGTTTATTTATTTTTGAGACAGAGAGAGAGAGAGAGAGAGAGAGAGAGAGAGAGAGAGAGAGACTGAGTATGAGCAGGGGAGGGGCAGAGAGAGGGAGGCACAGAATCCAAAGCAGGCTCCAGGCTCTGAGCTGTCAGCACAGAGCCCAATACGGGGCTGGAACCTACCAACCATAAGATCATGACCCAAGCTGAAGTGGGATGTTTAACCAACTAAGTCCCCCAGATGGCCCGCACCTACATATTTTTTTTACAACATACAGAACATATAAAAACATTGTGCAAGCTTTGTTTTAACGTTGAAAATACGGTGAGTTCCTTGCATTAGCTGTATAATAGCTGTGTTACATGAAGTTGTTTATAATACATTTTATTGAACTGTATAATGATGTAATACTAAAAATGAAAAACTATTGCATATCACATGACTGTTCAACTCTAGGCAATGGAAATTGCCAAATCACATGGCTCACATTGAGATTTTTCAGACTTGGGAAAGGTTAGTATGACTGACAAAATAGTTTAAAGAACTATCCCTGAGGCACCAACTCTCTATCAATCATAAACTCGGTTGATATTTAAGAGCAGCTATTTAACTTCAAGCAATATTATTATAATTAGAGAAAACTGAAAGTAACAATTTTAATATGGTATATAGTAAATGTGGATTAAATCATTTGATAGGTCTTAAAATATAATAATAAGGTTAAGATTTTAAGTTTGGTTTTGAAAATCAACATGTCATATTGATATATAATTGCTATTGGCTAAAGGTGCTTCAGAAAATATTTAGAATCTAAATGTGAAGAATGCTTAGAGCTTGATTGGGATAATGAAATTATGTAGATAAAAATATTTTCTATGTAAATATTAATATATTTGGTATATGACTGTTTATACACAAACTGTTATGTGTGTGTGTTTATGTGTTTACTCAAAAAGTTATCAAATCAATGTGTGTTTTATGATTCATGCTACCTTAAGTTGAGGGAATTTGGTACATGTATTTAACGTGTTGTTAATTTTAAATCTTGTACACTTAAGCCAAAGACTCCAGATAGGTAACATATTCTAGGTAAATCGTTAGAAGAGGTAAACAGTGTGAATAACTGCAAACAGGTCAATATGGTAAAACTGCTTCATTTTAGAACATGAAATCTAAGATTTCATAAAATTTAAGTTAACTAAAATGTCAGTAAGTAAGCTTCATAAATGGTGAATATGGAGGTAAAACAATAAACCTTGATATTGAGAGAGGAAAAAAAGACAGGAGTCAAAGGGAACAAGCTAAAATCATTAATTTTTTAAAGGTATTTGAATGGGCAAATTTTATTTCCATAATAAAATGAAATTGCAACCCTGGAATAACTACTACATAAAATATTGAAAAGTAATTGTAGCAATCAGAACAATGAGTCTGTAGCCTATGAAAGTAAGTAAATGATAAATGATGTGAATTGCAATCCTAGACAGAAAGAGCAACTCAGACTGGTATGCTCAAAAAGAGAGAGAGAGGAGGAAAAGAAAAGAGAAGAAAAAAGAGAAAAAGAAAAGAAAAGAAAAGAAAAGGAAAGAAAAGAAAAGAAAAGAAAAGAAAAGGAAAGGAAAAAAAAAGAAAAACATTAAATAAGAGTTTATACAAAAGACCACAACAAATCATACGCAGCACACAATGGTTATTTAGATAATTCATTTGTTAGAGTTCATGACTTAGTGAAAATGAGAGAAATAATGCAAAAACACATGGAGCAAGATACTTTTTTAAGAAAACAAATCTAGAATAGGATGAAAGAAATTTATTATTCCAAATTAAAAATAGGAGACTACACTGAGACTTACAACAGCTAAATAAATTCTAGTGAAATTATGCTCCTGATCGAGCCGTTATTAGACTTTAGGACAAGTATGTGTACATTCCCAACACTGGTATATATATGGTTATGGTAATACAGGATGTACACAACTTAAATTATAGTAATGCAAACATTAAAGTAACAGGAAGTTCTCAAGTGAATGGAAAACACCAGACCTAATCTGTGAGTGAATTCTTAGAACTATGAAACATGCTTGGGAATTTGTATTTGTGTGGTACAAGTTGAATACGTTCTTATATTCCCTTTGGTGTAACAATATACCTTTAAATGTATATGGTAGGATTTCTTTTGGTTGTCTATAAACATTATCTCTTTCCAACCTAAGACAGGAAATGTTTTTTGGGGGCTGAAAGTTTGGATCCAGGCCTGGGTAGAGTTCCATCTGGAAACAAACATTTTGCTCCTGGGTATCTGGATCCCAACCCAAAGAAAGATAAATCTGAGGAACTTATACACCATTTGCCAATAGTCTCAGTCCATGGTCTGGTGAGAAAAATGAAATATCTATTCTCCATTTTCTTTCTTCCACCCCACTTCTCTATATTTTCTTTCTCTTTCCAAACTCCTAAAGATCTGCCCTCCAATGCTTCTCAGCAAAGTTTTGGATATTAGAAAAAGAGACTTCAATATTATTTGAAATTACTGTGGTACAGTTCTCAAGTGAAATTTTAATTTTTTCTTCTAATTATAAATTTAAACTTAGCTGTTGAAAAGATTTCATGTATCATCAGCAGAAAGCTAAGGTTTTTACAGGAGAGAAGGTAGGCTTTATATTCTCCACAAAATCATCTCTGAGCTGTACAGAAGAACTGTCAGATCCTCCAGTCAACCCTTTGCTCAAGTAGGCGCAGCCCTACAACAGAAATGGCTACATGGCCAGAAGACCTATGCTGCCATGGTGCAAGAGCAATGCGTAATGAATGTTATCAAACCCCATGCTTAAATTCTGCTACTTTGGTGCACCCAACATGCTTTTAAATTCGATCAAATAGTCATGGAAAGATCAGTCAAAATGTGAAGTAAACAGAAGGCCTTCCTAATCAACCTCTGCCCCTCTCCATGCTAAACTCCTTGGGTTTTCAAAGCCTCACACTACACAGCAGCATGGTCCAGACAACCTGGAATTCTGGGTGGTAGTGGTGTTTTAACTTTCCTCCTCAACATATCCTTTGACTAATCACCTCAAGGTCTTTCATCTGGTGACAGAAGGATACGTGTAACTATCCTGCTTAGTAAACCCTACCAAGATAATAATTTCAGAACCAATAAGAGAAACAATACATTAGTTATATACCATGAGAATTTATTTTAGAGCAGAGATGGATGAAATTCATACCATATAGTCAGGCATTTACTTCACTTGGTTTTAAAACTGGACCAGGTTTCACAGGCACATGTAATCACAGTGTACAGTTCAAAGTCACTTTGTATGTCCACAGCTCTCAAAAAAATTCCCCTTTCCTTTGCCTGATGGATAAGAAACAGCCTGCTACATTTTTCTTAACTAAGGGTCTCACACATTGGCAATTTTGTCAACCTAGATGTAAACACCACTGCCACGTCCGAATCATAATAAATTTTGTTTACTGTAGTTAGACATTGGGTTTGCTTACATTTTAGTTAAAACAGCTGAAGATTTATCCTTCTGTCAGAGCCACTGGAAAATTGAGAGTCTTGTGCAAGTTGTAAGCTTTCTGCTTAATCTTCTGGAAACTTTTCCAATTTTCCTTTAATAACACCAGGAGGCCAGTGGTGTGCCACTTATGGATGGAGGGGGAGGAGTTCTTTATCCCAGTCCCCCTCCTCTACTCGGCTGACAGGCTCTACAGAAATGAAATGCAGTAATATACATTAGCACTAACTTATACACCAGGCTGTCACCATCAGGTAAAATTGATCACAAATTACTGATTACTGAATCAGGAAAGTCATCAGTTATATTGTACTTGATTACTTTCTCATAAGAGGAATATATTACTGAATATGGTGAGACTACTCATGCATAAGAATTTGGAAGTGACACCCCAGCAGCCTGCACTCAGGAGGGAAGGAGAATTGTGCTGAGGAAGTAGAGTCTAAGTTCCTTACATAAATTGTTTTAAATCAGTTATTAAATTATGATAAAGACTGTGATGTGTACTTGAAAATTTTTCAACTGTTTTCCAGGTTGAAAACTTGTAAACCACACAGTCTTCCCTCTAGGAAGTGCCATGGTCACTTATATCAGCTATACTTCCTGGTGGAAAGAACTCTGATACTCTTCAAGGTCCTAAAATTAGGCCAATCTAGTTGATGGGACTCTTGGTAGGACAAGTTAAGAAGTAAAACATTCTTTTCTTTGTGATTCATTTTCTCCTTGAAGACTCTTTTTAATTTGCCTTGACTTTCCTTTCTCTTCCTTCCTAGGCCTTGGTTGTTTTGAGACATATTGGAAACTGCCTCTCCTTTACAAGAGGTTTACCTACCCTTGAGAGACCACATGGGCCAGGATGGTGGTCATAAGGCAGATCCTAAGCATTAAAAAAAAAAATTGAAGGAGATATAAACATCCATACATCTAACCAACTTACCGAGAATATGGAGCTGAAGTATTATCTTATGACAGAGTGTGCATTTGTTCACATATAAACAACTTTATTACTGGCAACTGATGGCAGCTGATTGCAATTCAGGCTCTGGGAAAAGAACCTGACCATATAAACTTACACCAAAATAAAGTCCAGCTGATTAAGGGATTCTCCCCCCTCCTCCCCAAACTGAGGTATATGGTGAGTCTCAGGAATAAGCAGTGGTGGAGAGGGAAATATGAAAAGTCAAAGGATAAACACAAAATATCTTACTGGATTGTCTATTTTATACTAAGAGTTGGTATCCTTGCAGTTTTAAAATACTTACGCTAATCTCTTATTTTTATTCAAATGCAGAGAGCAATATGCTTTTATGTTCAGGGAGTGATTTAAAATATTTCACTTTTGTGTTTGATGCCCTTCAGGCCCTCCCTTTCACCAGATTATCAGCACAGTGGGTGCTATGTGAATACAGTTTGCTCTGCTGAGAAAGTAGATTATACTCTCAGCACTAACCCTGCTCCTGGCAGTAGTCTACAAGTGATATTTAGTTCTTGGTGTTCAGCTGGAGACACAGAAGCCTAGAAGCTACATGGAAGAGAGCATTAGGAAGACAATTTTCATTCACTATTCTGAGCCTGGATGCTCTCATGGTTACTGACCATATACTGTTTACTGTCTATGGTCATATTTTGTCAGTCCCTCCCAACATGTATTAATTTATCTGCAGCACTCCTAATTTATAGTCAAGATTTTGTTAACAAATGGATGGACACCTAAAACCACAAAACTTCCTGACTGAATTAGTTCACTGCCTATAGATTCATGATCCAATTTCATCCACAAGTTTGAATTTCTTTTTTTTTTTTTTTTTTAATATAGACAACGAGCTAGAAATAAACCCAAGTCTTAATCTGGTTCCAGAATTGGTTCACTGCCTATAGATTCATGATCCAATTTTGTCCATAGTTTGGATTTTTTTTTTTTTTTAATATAGACAACCAGCTAGAAACAAACCCAAGTCTTAATCTGGTTCCAGAATTGGTTCACTGCCTATAGATTCATGATCCAATTTCATCCACAAGTTTGGATTTTTTTTTAAGATAGACAACCAGCTAGAAATAAACCCGTCTTAATCTGGTTCCAGAATATGGATATTTGACTACTAGATTGCCCCTGCTGGCCCCAGGTCTAGCACCATACTCTCACAAATAATCATGGCCCACTCCATTCTTACCAGGAAAAACTGTCCAGTACAACTCAGAATTACACTTGGAAAATCTACAGAAAACATCTTCCCAAACAAAGGGAATATGACCTACTTTCAGATTATGTGCCATACAATATTTTTTAAAAAATCTATAATATACATGTTTAATTTTTTATGGTGGAATCTGAAAGAAGATTCATTATAATTTAGAACTTTGGGCTGATGCTTGTAATGCATTATAAATGTGTCAGAATAGTGTTTCATGGGGAAAAAAAAACCCAATAACCCCAACCATTTAATCATCAAAGCTGGTTGTTTATAACAATAGGATATTTAATGTTATAGGACAGAAAACAAATGTCATGCAATGCATTTTTTTCTTTGCCTGAGCTTTAGTCTTCAGTAAGATCTGACAAATATTGGCATTATATGTCACTAAGAAGTAAAGATCATGCTCTGACCTTCAAGAATCCCCACAATATGTACATTATGTTGATGTGCCCTTTGTTTTGTCTATCTTGGTTTGCTTTGGCGGCCTCTGAAATTTCAGGATGAGCCAGGTTGTTTTACCAAGTTTTTGATGGCATCATTTTAGCCAAGAAATTAACTAAAGGCAAAGACTACTTCTTCTACCATTTATTTATTTCACTCTGACACAGCTTGAAGACTAGACATTGAGAAAGGTATAAGTCACAAATGGCTTTAGATGCTCATTTAGGATTATTTGAAGACCATAGTGCCTTCACCAAAGCAGGTGTAAATTAAAAAAAAAAGTTTTATTTTAAATGTAAGTCCCTTGATAAAGGATTCATCAGAGAAAGTTAAAATTTTTGTTTCTTCTTTTGCATTGGTCATTCACTCACATGTCAAAAATGTACACTACCTTTAAAGTTCCAGTCACATTCCTCCTAATCTACAGAGATGTACTCCCACCCCCACTGCTATCTCCACCTTCTCTTTCTTTAAACTTCTAAAGTTCTTTTAATCTGTATTGTACAACTTATCATTTAATCATATTTTCCTTGGTTTTGCATCAGTGATTTTGTCTCCCCAGCTAGAGGTCAAGTGTATTAAATGAGTAACCACATTTCTTTTCTAGTATATGAAATGGCCACATGGCATACTCTTAATAAAACAATTATATTGGGTTTATTATTTAACTGTTTTAAAAACATACAAATAAAAAATAAAATATAAATATTATTAGATCCTTGCTTTCTCTTATGAAGTCAGAGAAACTTTCCTCTAATATTAACTGTGTATTTTTACTTTTTGAAGTAATTTTACAACTGATATGGTTTGATCAGTTGATCATCATAATTGCCCTCGAAAATAAAGAGAATTGACCTATGTGTGTGACCATGTGGTCATACCTATCAGTGGCAGAGGCTAGAACTCAAGACTTGTAATTCTTACCTGATATGCTTGACTCTAAATTATACTGGCATAATTTTCTATTCATTTAGGAAAAACATGCTTTTGGTTTTGTCAGCTAATGACATCATTAAGAGAATATTACTAAAATTCAATGGAAAATAAGAGGTTTCACTGAGTTTGGTAGACCAAAGAAATTATTCCCCTTGCATTTATAAAGTAACAAAGTAATGGATCACACAAGGGTTAAAGTAGAATTATTGAAAGAAAAAACTCAGTAGAAGTAAAAGAATTAGTCTCAGTTTTGCACATCTCTGTTCTGAGCATCTACAGTCTCAAGACAATCAAGGAGTTAATTTCAAGCATCTCTTCCAGCCTAATACTTTTGATTAACCTCTCCCTAGCAGTGATAATTAGGAGTAACTTTTTTATTGTCCAATTCTATTATCTGTGTCTACTCTATTATTTGGGACTTGTCATAATGCTATTTTTTGAGTAGATACAGTTTACCTGGTTTGTAGGTTAATTGTTTGGCTCATCTATTTATACATATTTTAAAAGCTAATTGGTGATCATGTTGCTTGGTTAAGAAATCAAAACATGTTTCTTGAAGACATAAAGGCAAGTTTAATCTAATTCTACTGATAGAAAAAAAAATCCCCATTCCTTTTTAAAGTTTGAGAGTATTTTGATCAGTTAGTATTTATTAAGCACATATTCAGTACTCTAGAAAACTATATGAAGTGTGCTGAGAAATACAAAAAGTCTAAGGATAGAATCCTGCCCTCAAATAACCCAATAATTATGCAGGGAGTAAAGCATGCAGAGATTCACAACTAGCTGACAATGCAAAGTCTTATATAATAAACACCAAATTTGCCAAATTCCATGGAATAAATATTCCCTTACTGGCTCATTTCAAGCTACCTACATGAAGTCACTAAACACTGGGTTGGGGAGACATGCACAAAATAGGTTCTGGCAAGCCAGTTCAATTGACTCCAGCACACTAGCACTCCTATAGGAGTCTAATTCAAGCAACGATCTCCTGGCCCAAAGTGATCAAATATGTTCTGTGGAAAAATACCTTTCATATGTCTGAATGACAGTGGCATATGAATGAGGGATAATTGATATGAAAGTATTCCTGACAGGAGAGATGATATAAGCAATGGCTCAGGGGTTCAATGACAACGATAGGCTTAGGGAATACAAATACATCTAGTTAGCATAGCATAGGAGGATCTTAGAAAGTAGGGAACAGATTTGGGAGAAGCTATTGAGTGGTTTGGACAAGACTGTAGGTTTGCCTTTCCAAATATGTGAATAATATATACATCTCTAAAGAAAAAAAAACAAAAACAAAAACAATAGTGGCAAATGCCAAATTCATTTTTTCAAATATTAATTTAATCATCATAACTGTGTTACTAAGAATTTTTTAGAGGTAGAAATTACCAAGAATATTTGCATAGAGAGCTCTCCAAATTATAGGAGATCCCAGAAATTACTCTAGGAAAAAAAAGTATAAATATCTCTTCAGCCAAATTAGATTCAATTCTTACAGATGTTATATTCAGTATCCTATTGGAGTTGTAAGATTCTTTTTTTTTTTTTTCATAATTTCCTTCCAAATAAATCTATGTTCCGCCCTAAGGAACTTTAACTTCAACCCTTCTTCATGGCAGAATCTACTGTTGTAACACTGTTCCAAAATACTTCCATTTTTGTCAGAATCCCTACAGATAAGGCTTCTATTTTGATAATTCATGTGGCTGGATATCAAACAGCTGCCAGGATATCTACCAACATCTGCTGTTCAGTTTTTATCAGTTTGTCCCATCTGGCCTACATTCAACAGGACCCAAATCAACACTGAACAAAATCACAGGACCTTCAAAAGCAATTTCATGTTATTTTTGGAAGCACTGAGTATTCTTTCTCAGTTGTTACAGTCAGGAACTACGTTGTCGATCATCCTAAAGACAACTCTGAAACTTTTCAGATTAAACTTTTCAACACCTTCCCTCCACCAAATGTTAACATTTCCAACATACGTGTTTTATGTTCATCTGTACTGGCTTCTGTTTGGCTCAGAAATGTTAAATGTGATGAAAAGAATAGTAAATTATTTGTCACCATGATCACTAAAATACATTTGAGTCATTAATTCAATCTCTACAGGATTTCTCATCTTGGGCACTTAAAATTATTTTCCCAGGACTCTTAGCATCTATCCTTCCTTCCACTCAGTTTCATGCAGCAGATTTCTGGTGACTTCCTTCCCTCATGCCACACAGTTCAACTTGTTACTAAGGATCTTTTACCTCTGCCCATACCTATCAAGAAAATAAAAGGGACCAGTACAGTAAATATGCCAAATACCCAGTAACATAAAAATTTACTGTCTATGAGCCTACCACCTTTCACCTTCACCTGGGTCAATTCCTCTCCCGTGAGCTCTTGTAGCACATATTCAACCCCAGCGTCTCCTTGTTTAACACCTACCCAGAATTCTACTCACTTAGAAAAATTAAGATATACGGTCCCATTTTTAAACGAAGAGACAGATACCAGAAAGCGAATGATCTTCCAAAAGTCATGTAGTAAATCAATGGCAGAACAATGATGAAATCAAGAAGATTTGACTCAACAAACTCGGCTCTTCCAAGAACTTCCCTGGGACCAGCAGTATGTGTTTGCTAAAGCAAGCTGGAGACATGTTTTTCACTTCAGAGTAAAGTATGGCAGGCAAATCAGAAGATGTGGGCATAAATGAATTATTTGGTTCACATTATTGAATTTTTATAAAACCATGATGAAAAGAAATAAAATATAGTTTGACAAAAACACCACTGCAGCTGTACCATCTTCTTTCCTTGTAAAAGGTCCAACTAGAGAAAAGACACATTTCCACTGTGCCCTTACACTCGAGGTTGAGAACTGAGATAATTTTATATCATAATGGCCGGAAAACAAATCCCACTTTCCTATAACATTTGAAGAGTATTGTTTTCTATGAATGTTCAAGTGAATTTCTATAATATTTTCTTCTACTTTGTTCCACCAATGGTCTAGGGAAACCAACCATTCTGATTAGGTTCTTTTCCATAAGGGATTAAAGGCAATCAACCAAGGGCCATTAGAGTCAGAAAAAGTAGGTATCTAGTTTCTAAATCTCACCTTAGTAAATTCCCTTCTAACATCACCTAAGAGTAACCAGGATCCAGGATTTTTTTGGTCCAATCGGCCCTAAGCCCAAGGTCTTAAATGCCTCTCCCTCAGGCCTCTCCTCCTGGGGCCAGCCGTAATCCCACCTCCTTTCTGGCCCAGGATGGTCCAGGGCTGATGACAAAGTTTGGATATACAGATGAGGTATCCACACATATAAGCACAAGGCTCCCTATAGTACAGAACAGATCTGGAGATGGGCAAAAAGGAACGTAGGTCAAAGGCAAATAGTCAGGGACTGGAGCCAGAGCTAAGTCTCCCTGTGGCATCACATTCTGCATAAATCCAAGAAGTCTCGGAATTCTACATTCAAATCTGATGTTTCTGGTCTAAAGACCAGAATATTTACCACACTGTGCATATTTACCACACTGCTTCATTTGTTTATTTAATTTTTGAATATTTGGATATGTGGTATGAAGGCCTCCTTTCGTGTTCTTTCACCAGCCCTGCAAATGTTAAACATAGGCTGGCTATCTTCTTTCAACCCACAGTGGATATGAATGTACATCACAAAGAAACATCAGGTGATTTGATTAATGTAGTCAAGAATGGACTAGCATTTTTATTCAAAATAATTACTGTTTAAGGATTTTTAGGCAAATCTCAAATTTATGATTATAGAGCATTTAAGCTCCCTTTTCTTTCCCAATTTTGCTGTCAACACTGATCCATTTGTTGAAATGATGTCAAATTTCTACTTCATTCATTCTATAGAGACTCCAAAACAGAATAATCCTTCAGTTTCTTCTTACTATATCCATTCCAAAAAAGTAGCAAATTTAGCCTAGCTCTCCATTTCTCTTTATAGAGCAATGGTATTTTTATTGCTATGAGAAATTTACATGCCACTTTCAAAGTGCTAATTCTTACTCAAAATAGCTTTGGCATAGTGTTATGCAAGATTTTTCCTCAAAAGGAAGTGCTGAATCTACAGATCCAGCGTGGGGAATTTCGAGGTTGTGCCCAGTGACTTTACTATGTCTGCCAGAGAAGTCCCTCTTGCTATTCAAGAGCAATTTCATCTTTGGTTTAAGCAGAACTTTTGTAGCTTAATGGGTGATAATTTCCCCCTGTCAGACATCTCATATTCTGCATGCCCCTCATCTGGCCTGTGTCACATAAAGAGGAGGGAATGTAATTTCCACCCACCTGTAGAAAACAGCTAAATTTTATTTCTTATGCGATTCCTAATACACTGCCCCGTGAAAGGAATTCATTATCCACAGATGAAGTAATTATGCTCAAGCAGAGTGGAGTGGAAGCACATAAACTTTTAAGTCTGACAGGGATGGGTTTGAAGGCTGGCTCCCCCAACCCTTACGTACTATATGATCCCTGGCAAATTGCTTAATGTCTCAAAGCTTCAGGTTTCTCACCTGTAAAGCAGAAACAATATACCTATTTTATAGAGTAATTGTGAGGATTAGATGAGACAATATATATAAAGTTTCTGGCACCTGATGAGCATTCAATAATTACTATTATTTTTCAAGCATCTAAATAATTACCATCATCCTGCTCTTATTTCTTTTTACTTTATCAGTCACTTCTTTGTGAATGATTCTTTTGTGACCTCGTCTTTTATCTCTAATCAGGTATCTCTACTCAGATGTCTCAGCATTATCTCAATTCAATTTGTGTAATACAAAACAAAAACAGTGTACAAAAAATCCTCAAGTTTCCTGAATGTAAAAAATATCTGGACACATTGTTTAACTTTTGTTTGTTTAACTTTTTAAAAGCAATAATAAAGATGATATGAAATTTACAGTGAAAATCTCTCCCCTCCCATATCTTTCCTAAATTCCCATGGTTAAACGTTAAAGTCAGGTATGTTTTCTCAATGTCGTTTTTTATCTTTCTCCATTTTTCCAGTGTATGCAACCTATCACTAAATCCTAGCTTTTGTGCTTTGTAAATGCCTCTCATGCCAATTGACGCTCCTTAATTTCCTTTCTATTAACACTGCTCTAGGCTCTCATCACTGCACATCTACCTAAACACCTCCCACATGCCTAATCCCTCTAATTTTCCTCCTTCTTCTCCCAGTCTTTTCCCCTGTGCAGGTTTCTACTGCTTACTGCGCTCACTAGGTACACTCACTAATCTACTCAGTTTTCAAGACCCTTTGGTAGTTATACCTGCCTTTCTTATTCACCCCATGTATTATAATATAAAGTAGATGATAATTTTATATAAAGTAGGTGCTTGGTTTGATTTGGTTTTATTTTTTTCACCTCAGAGACTTTGCTTATGCTGTTCCCTCTGGTTAGGGGTTGAAATGTGTTCTTTCAAATCCACAGATTGAAGTTCTAGCCCCCAGTACCTCAGAACATAACTGTATTTGGAAAGAAGGTCTTTACAGAGGTAATCAAAATAAAATGAGGCCATTAGGGTAGACCCTAATCCTATACAACTGATGTCTTTAAAAAAGGAAAAATTTGGAGACAGACACGCATACCGGGAGAACACCATGTGAACAAGAAGGCAGAGATAAGACGATGCTCCTAGAGCCTAGGAACTCTAAAGATTGGCAAATCACTAGAAGCTAGGAAAGATGCATGCAAGCGATGTTCCTCACAGCACTCAACTGCAGCTGATACTAGCAGCTTCTCTCTTCCTCCAGCTTTTAGCAGAAAAAGGATGCCTTGATTTTCAATGGCTATCTTGTGACCCAGAAACACCAAGTGGGAGAACAAATGGCTAACATGCCAAGAATGGCTGAACAAGAACACTGTAAGTGCATGAGTCCTTGATGGCATGACTGACCGCCAAACTAATGCCAACAAATGCTAATCTCCAGACTTCTTATTATGTGAAGAAAATCAAGCTTTACTGGCTTCAGCCACTTTAGTGAAAGCATGCCCAACTGACAATATGCTAGGAGAGTTCATTACATAAAAGTCTTGCTTACCTTCCAAGGCTGGGACATTTTTCCTCTGGCATGTGGTAGATATTCAGTAGATAAATGTTAATGTTCTTCATTTTATGTTAATGTTCTTTATGAAGCTGTTAACATCTGACCAATGTGTGTTTACTTATCCTGCATAAATATGGATAATCTAACAATAAAATATTTATTTATGATTTCAGTTGTCATAGCCACTAGTGATATTCTCCAAATATTTTCAAGTTCCATCATTTAAGCACCAATAACAGAATTGTATTTTTCTGCCCCATATTAAATTAAACATGACTATAGGATTTGTATCAGGAAACATGAGTAGAAATGATATGTCACTTCTAGGTGGAAGCTTTAAGAACTAGTGCACGATTCATGACAATTTCTTTTGTTCTATTCTGGCAACTGGCAATACTCCAAATGGGGGCTGCCAGTACCCTGTGTCCCAGAATAAAGATGGTGTGAAACAGGATTTTCAGCTGACCCCCAGTGGATATTTAATGTGAGTAAAAAGTTAACCTTGCTGTTTTACACCACTGGGATTTTTGCTACCACAGAATAACCTAGCCTGACTAGTACATAAAACCATCTTATCTTGTGAAACAAGATTTCAGGTTGATTTGAACACTAAAACCTCCTAT
Source organism: Acinonyx jubatus (assembly GCF_027475565.1). Lineage (NCBI taxonomy): Eukaryota > Metazoa > Chordata > Mammalia > Carnivora > Felidae > Acinonyx > Acinonyx jubatus. Next base: position 60,619,901 of record NC_069392.1, read on the forward strand.
GGCCACCATTTTGGCTTCAGTGATCTGTGATTTAGGTCTTTTTCTATGTCTTTTATTAACATTCATATAGTTTTGTAATACTATATGGCTCTCACCCAGAATGGTTATGAATAATTTTATGACTTTATTAACCCAGGTCCTGCCCTCGAGGCACTTACAAGATCTATAGTGTATTGAGTTTCTCTATAAATATTCAGCACATGCACAAACCACTGGCAAAATGTAAAGCAACAACAGCATAAAAAGAAAAATTACCAAACACATTTAGAAACTGAAGACTTACGGAAGGACAAAAAGGAGGGAAACAATTTATTTTTCAACACTTTCAGCCTTTAATTCCATAAAAGCCTTCCTTTTTATGTGTTACTGTAAGTGTTATTAATAGTCATATCTGGGTTCTGCGTACCAATGGCAAAATTGCAAGGTCAACAAAGTTTGTGTTACTGCCTTTAGCCTTGGCAGTGGTAACTGCTTCTCCATTTCCATGAAACTTTCTCCAATATGTAGCCCTCATTCCAAATCCTCCTTTCTCCTAATGTCTTCTGCTATTCCTTTATCAAAATCTTACACTGAGGACAAAGACATCCATGGTTTAAAATACACAATAATGACAAACACTTTGCATTTTGAATTCTTCCTGCAATCAAGACTTGATGGATCTTGTCCCCACTTTAATGATCTAAAGTACTGACAATATGGAGGAGATGAAACTTTGAGTGTTGCTGGGAAAATTCACTTCTTACCTCTGAAATCATTCAGTGGAGTTCCTCCATCCAACATATAATTGCAACTTCTTTCAAACTACACTAACCAGTGGACACAACAGTAATAATAATTCCTAACAGTATTATTGAGTGCTTATTGTGTGCCAGGCACTTTTCAGGACATTTCTCAAGATTTAACCCATTCAATAATACCAACTATCCTGTGAGACAAATAACATTATTCCCTTCTTTTTAGAGGTCAGTTAAGTAAATTGGCTCAAGGATATACTTCTGTTCTATATTTAACTTCTGCTGTATTCTGCCTTTCCATTATTTTATATGTAGCTCAAATGAAGAGCTAGAAGTCCAGCATCATTCATAAGCCTTAGCTCAGGTTAGTCTGGAAGATGAAGGGTAAGAGAAAGGTGATCCTTAATGGATGTTCTGTTTCATTCCTTTTCCTTGCCCTTCTGCTATAGACTGAATATGTTCCCCCCAAATTTATATGTTGAAATCGAATCCCTAATATGATGGTATTGCAGGTGTGGCCTTTTGAAGGTGATTAGGTCACAAGTGTGGAACTCTCATGAATGGAATAAGTGCCCTTATAAAAAAAAAGGCCCCAGAGAGATCCCTCAACCCTTCCACCATGAGAGGACACAGCAAAGAGAACTGTCTATGAACCAGGAAGCAAGCCCTCACCAGACACTGAATCTGCTGGCAACATGATCTTGGATTTGCTAATCTCCAAACTGTGAAAAATAAATTTCTGCTCCTGTAAGACACTCCTTTATGGTATTTTGTTATCACAGCCTGATTGGACTAAGGTACCTTGCATAGAAATAACCTTTTCAAGCTGGAGTGTTTTGACCAGGTTGTGCTCTGCCATCACCTTAGGATATTTTGGTATTTTGTTTTATATCCAGCACCTTGTGCTCCACTGGACAGGAGATTAAATTCGGTTCCCAGTTTTACACTCACTGGCTTACTGAGCTTTAGATACCTGCCACTCTTGGAAAAGCCAGTCTTCTTGTTTCCCCATCCTGCCAATGATTATTATAGAGATGAATCAGAACATTCTGATTCAAGAATATGCCTTACATCTAGAATTGGGCTACCCATGTCAGAACTTCCTTTTCCCTATTCAGAGCTATGCAGATAGAATTCTCAAGAGACAGAATCTTTGGGTGAGTGGAGTGATAACCTGAAGTTATTTTTGTTTAATCATGAAGGTCATTAGATGGTCAATCAAATGCTGCAGTCTTCTATTCCTCTTGTCTCCCCCAATAATGCTATGACGGCTCAGCCTACAGTAAGAAGTCAATAAATGCTATTGACTGATAATTCTTGAGTTCTTTGCATAATTTGTTGAGGAACTTTTCCTCTTTAATTGTGGAACTCAAGTATATTTCAGGGAGTTAATTCTGCATTGGTCTGACTCATTTGCAATTTATTTTTTAAACAAATTATTTGATGTCTAAGGGCCTTTAAAAAAAAAAGAAGCCATTTCCTTTTGAACAATGAAATCACGTTTCACTGGCATAATTGGACTGGAACACAGACAGGCTCGAGTTTAGCTCTAAACTCAGAACCCATGAAGGTCGATTGGAAAAACGCAGTCGCCCATCCCAGTCTTAAGTGGCACTTTTTTTCAAATTGTGTCACAAACATGCATACAAAACAAGGGCTAAGTGTTACGGATTATAACCTAAAGCTTTCTAGCCATGTCAGTTAGGAAAGAAAAATAAAAGGAAACTTGCAATACCTCAATTGAACTTTCTTTTACAGCATGTAGGAGGGTGAGGGGAAATCAGTTAGGTTAAAAAAAAATAGCCTACAGTGTGACCAAAAAAAAAATTGTTTTACCATGCTTTGCTTTTATTTCAGGGTACTATCAGTTTGGCTACAGCCTGAACAAACAAAATCTGTCTTTTTAAGAAACGTCAACTCTCATAAGTACTCAATAAATCAAAAACAATAAAAGACGTGTCCTGCTCATAGACCAATGCACAGCAGTTATATCAAACTGTTTCACCTTGTACCCCCTCTGCTCAGCTACCCACATTTACCTATTTATAGCCCCATGCTTGCTCCCCTCCTCCATCACTGTGTTGTAGCTAGTTTTGGCCTTCAGAGCTCTGGAAATCTGTTCACCTTTTGATTCCTCCTAGTTCTAAGTAATGCCTCCCTATATTCACATTTACCTGTCATTGGTTTGTCTATTAGTACCCTCAAAAGGATTTTTCCTGTCACCCAACAAGAAGAGACTTTGCTAGGCCAATATATAAACAATTCATGAAATAGTATAAAAAGAAATTAAATCAATGGAGGTGTAGAGACCTTTCAAGGCAATGAGTATTCCCACTAGCAATAAGTGATTTTAGGGTGCACAGGTATAAAAACTATACTTATATAAAGTCACAAAGATTGTTATCATTAGAAGGGCCCTAAATTCATCTGGCTCAAATACTTTATTTTATAGGTATGGAAAGTTATCCCAGAAGAGTCAAGAGAATTAGCCAGGTTTATATGGTAAATTACTGACAGACCTGAAACTAGAACTGAAGTGTTCTAAATCCAAGCTTTTATTCCCTAATTCTCGAGGGAACTCTATAGTGTTCTACAAATTGACATGATTCAGTAAAGACTGAAGGCAGCAAAGAAGAGAAGGAGAGATTAAGGAAGGGAAGGAAGAAAGAAGATAATGTATTCTATAGTCTTTGGACAAATAATAAAGCTTTAGAAAATTCTGTCTTTCTTGGTGTGACATGGAGTGAAGCAGAGTGAAACAGTGAGTAAGTGAGAGAACTAAATAACGAGGCTCAATCTAGGATACAAGGATCCAAAAAAACACACCTGGCCCAGAAGCAAGAGTCCTGTCTTGGAAGAGGTCATGAAAGAGTCTAGGCACAGGGAGCGCAATGAGAAGGAAATTGCTACTTGCCCTTCAGAGAGTGTCTGAGCTGGTCTGACCCCAATGCCAGTGTTTCAAGACTCTAAGCCACTGTCTCAGCCCCTCATCCTTCTGGGCTTTTCCCTCCCTCTGCAATTTAAGATACATAATCAGTACACTTTCATATAAGACCCTCCATGGCTCCAACTCCCTACTCTCTCAGCCTAACTACCCAATACAAGCTGTGTGTTTGCAGTTCACTGAATTTATTGCCATTTCCAGAACTGGACCTGCATACTACAACAACATTGCTCAGACATTTCCACTTGGAATGCCCCTCTGCCACATCTTCAACTGTTAAAATTCTGCCTTAAAGAACATCCTTCTTTTGAAGCTGCAACCAATGTCCCCTCATATCATATTCTCCTCTTTGTGGGTACCACGACACTATGTTCCAGGTTACAGATTTGCAGTATATGTTTCTTCATCTCAAAGGAGACTTAAGATTGTTAGTAAAGCTACTCAGGGTCACGTCTCTCTTTCCCACCAGGCAGGAAATTCCTCCAGGAAACAGAATGTGTCTTATTTACCTGAATCTTCACTCAGAAGCATCTAGTAAGTGTCTTGCAACAAGTATGAGACTACACAATGTTTATTCCCTTGAATTGCCTGGCCATACCTTCCCTAACTTACATTAACTTACCTTAACTACATTCTGTAGTCTCTGAAACTGATTAAAAAAAAATAATTATGTTAAATAAAATAATTGTCATTAAGGTGAAATAAATTAACACATAGGAGAAATGTAATCTCGATGTTTTCTCCAAGCCAGTTCACCGACATTGGAAAAACACTATTTAACAATTACCAGTAAACTAGATCAGAACTGCCTGGAAGTTACTATCTGCTATCTTAGCATGGTCAAATCAGCATTTATTATGGATTTGGAGGCATATAATGATTTTTTTCAGGTTAAATAAAGGAAGAAGAAAATAAAACAGAGTAGAAGAGAAATAATCACAGTCAACAAATGATGTCTCCAAAGGAACATCAATATAATGTAATTAAAAGTCAAGAAGAAATCTTTTCATTCTGAAAGTACTTAAATTGTTTATCTCTTTACTGTTTGAAACATTTCATCAAACTTCCTCAGCAGCTATTCCCTGTGGGCCTTTACAAGCACATGATAAATGTGAGGTTTGAAAGTTCTGCTCTTTTGAGTTATTTTGATGTATTTTACTTTGAGTTATTTTGTGTCTACATGGAAGCATGCATGCATGCACACATGCATGCACCACGTGCATGTACACACACACACACACACACAGTGGAAACACCACTGAATAGTAAGTCAGAATGCCAACACATCTTAACCTGTGATCCTGGGGGAGCACATTACCATCATGGGTGGGAGCTTTCTTAGTTTTATAATTGGGGTCCTAAGAAGAGTGATGCCTAATTCCTTTTTGGTTCTTAGGCCCTAGTATTGTATGTAAATGCATACCATTTAAATAATCACCTAACACCAAACATTTTAAAGCTTTTTTTTTTCTTTTAATGTACCTAGTAATTTCTCTGGTAGGACTCTTACGTTCCATGGACCATCTTAACCCACAACACCTTAAAGGGGAGAATGTTATAGATGAATCAATGTTCTGATTTAATCTCATATCAGGTGTTGTCACACAATCTTAGTTTTGTCTTCTCTCAGTTTGGTTTCACACATAAAAAAAAAAAAGCCCTTGGAAAATGTGTGCAAATTGTTAAATGTCAGCTGAATGTCATTTTCCAAGTTCGGCACTCAAATAGGGCTCTCTGAAAATTGGTTGTCATCCGCTGGGAGTTAAAGGAAAGATCTTTGAAAAGGTCCTCAGAGGCTTCATTTCTAGAGGTTTTTAAGGTCTCACAGGAGCTGACTACTTCCCTACACAAGCCATTTTCCCCCCTGGTCTCCTGCAATGTCACGGTGCTTCCAGCTTCCATGTCTTTGATCGTGCCATTCATCTGGCCAAAAATGACTCCCCCCACCTTGCCCTCTGTCTGTCCAAATGTTACTATCCATCACAGACGACATTACAATACTTCCACTATGAAGCAGTCTCGTCTCTTCAGTCATGCACAATCTCCATTCTCTACAACCTGCCTGTACTTGGACCCTGAACCAACTAGCCCTGGTTTAGACACTTTTGTTCACACTGCTCATTTCTCTTGTCTCAAAACTTGCTTGTAACCCTTCAAGGTAGAAATAGATTTACTATACTACTCACCTTGCTTAGCACAAAATTGGTCATACGAGGGGTGTTCAAACACATAACCCTTGTTCTACCATTCAACAAACAGAAGAATTTGAATGTCCTTGTTGCCATCAAAGATAGACCACAGAGCTGTTATTTTCTTAATGATAAATTAAGGCAAGTAACCAAAGAATTAAGAGAGTACTTTCCACTTTGGTTATATGAACATCTCAGAATAAAGCAACATTTGGGCCTGAGTTACCTGGACCGTTGTCTCCACACTTAATTAACTCTGCATCCTCTAAAAGCATTTGCCCACACCCTAGGCTGCTATTCATAACCTAGATACAACTGGTACAGTTGCTGGAGAACTTAAATATCACAAATGCCCAAACTGAGTACCATTAAGGAGTGAGGTGTGAGCTGCCCAAGGACAGACATGAGTATCTGATGGAGCTACACCCGCTCAAAATCCCGGGCATTTGTCTTACTGCCAGATTGACCTTCTCTTGAGAAATACGGTTATTTTTCTCCCATTGAGGTGGCATAATCGGTGTGTTGACTCTTGTTTTCCTTCCAGGTAAATGGGACAGAGATAGATGAAGAAAAATACAGAGGGAGCTTTGATGAATCTATGCAGTGTTTTATTGCTGATGCAGACTGATTCCATAAATTTCTAGAAACATAACACTTTAAGAGGAAACAGGGTGGGGGCCAGAATTAAGGGAGGGGGCGAGGGGAATGGAAGTCAATGCACCTTATCAGTAGTTGGGCAGAGACACTCACTGTGCAGACGGACCTCATCACATAGGAAAAATCAGATGACACTGAATAGAGCTTAATGTTTTCATTAAAGCGAGAAGAGACTTTTACTTGCCTAAGAAAAATGTCTTAACTAAAAAATAGATTTTTCAAAGACCACAGACAACAGCAAGGTAAAATGTATCTGATTTATGGCAGGTTTAAAAGGTCTTCTTCCCACATGTGAGTCTAGAGCCACCGTAGGTGCCACAATAGGATGATAAATGGAGAAATAACTCAACAGGAAAGCGGCCAGGCAGTGGACTCTGGGGTGGCCGTGGCCATACCACTGGGCCTCAGCATGAAATCTCAGTGCTGAGGGGGGAGCACTGTGTTATGGGGTGCAAGAGGCAGATAAAGAAAAGAGGGTGACACTGGCAGGCAGAAAAGTAGAATTTCTGTCCCAGGCCTGCCACTAATCATCTACATAGCCTTAGGGAAATCATTTCACCTTTCTTTACCTCCACTTTTGCATCTCTGAATAAGAATAACAATAGACCATTCCACCTACTCACTGGGACCTTATAAAAAAAAAAATAAAACACAGTGTGATAATAGATGAACTAGTTCTTTGAAGAGCTCAAAGCACCATACAAATGCAAGGTATTAATTATGTTCTAAAGGTATCATTTCAGTGAGAGAGATAAAAAAAGAAGAAACATATTATTAAATTACATATTTGAAAAGATAAGAGGCATATTGGGAGGGCTGCTTTCAAGAGATATTATAAAAGCTGGCATTCTATTTTCTAGACACCAGCCAATCGTCACGCAAAAACACAGACCTGAGATGAGGGAGAAACAGCTGATGGTGTACAGGAGGTGAACCGTGTACCTAGGTAAATTGCAGAAATGTACTGACAAAGTAAAACTGGTGACTTACATAATGAGCACCGCAAATTAGCAAGCATACAAAAGACTTTACATTACAAAGAAGTGAGAGAAGAGAGAGGTTCAGGGCAAATTCAAAGCCACAAGATGAGCTTAAAAGGACAATTATAAGCCAGCACTCCTTCCTACCCAAAGACAGGCGAGCTGTGGAAATACAGGTAATGAAGAACCAGACCTTTGCTGCAGTCCATCCTGCCAGTGGCATGACAATAATTTCAGAGACCAGCAAGAGCTTCAGGTCCAAGCAAAAATAGTCCTGTAAAATATTTAATGTGTACCTAGTGTTTATTCTGATTTGTGCATTAGGTTGTGAGGGAAACAATAGAAGGAAAAGCTGGAAAATTCTGCTTTTATAGGCTAGCTAGCAAGAAAGGATGAAAATGTAGGAAACCGTGTTTAAATGTTAACCACGGGCTATTGACTACGAATGTTAACAGCTGGTAACTTGGTTATTGTATCAGTTATATATTGGTCAGTTGGTTATTATATTGTAGTTGGTTTTATAGTTGGTTAGAAAGATAATTAGCGGGTTTGCTTCAGTGTGAACAGTACTATTAACTACCATTTTTTGAGCTACCACCATACGGTAGGCATGCTACCTATGAACTGTTTCATGTATCAATGAACTGTTTAAACTCAAACCATGCCAGGTTAGTTATTTTGCCCATTTCATAGAAGAGGTGACTGAGGCTGACAGTCACATAACTAGCTACTGACACAGACACAATTCACAGCCAGGTCCAACTGGCTCTAAATAAAGCTCATGTTACTTCAACTGTGGCAGGCTGCTTCTCTGAAGGAAGCACAATTTTTGATCTCGGTGACAGACTGGTGGAAAATATCATTTGAAAAAGAAGCCCACCACCAGTGGCCCTCAAATCATACTCAATTGGCAAGTGCATAAACCACTTTATTTGAATGACTCGACCTGGTGAAGAGGATACATACGCAAATGTAAATAAGTAAATACCACAAACCCTTGAATGTATTACATATATGAAACTTTATAATTCACCTAATGCAAAGTTATATTGGACTATTCTGTTGCCTATTCAAGCCCTAACCTGAAAAAGCTCCCCCTCTTTCCTAACACTGCTATTGCTTCCACACTGTGAAATTCTTGTGTATACACATCCCTTGGGCTATCTAGATTAGTTATCTTCCTATGTAAATACCTTAGACTTTGCATCTGCTATAGGATTTAATCCTGACAGCCTGGGGCTAAAACAGAGAGAAGAAGATAATAAACAATGGTAACTAAAGAAAGAACATAAATATACCAAGACCAGAAAGCAGCAATACCTGCTGGTGCACTACCACCATTCAATATTAGAAGCTTTATCCTCCTTTAAAGTATTAATCAGTAGGAAGATTTTTCGAGCTCAAAAATCAACAAGATTCCTTTTTTTTCTTTATCCAAGATAAAGTCTCCTTTGTACCTCACGCTCTTTTCATTGTGCTGACACTCTAAAACTTGATGGACATTAATAAATAGCCCCAAATGGTCAATTCAGAGACTCCCAGAAAAACTTGGCAGAACTGAAAGTGCTGGGCTTCAGATAGGCATGAACAGTAGACCTTCTGGAGTGTTACCCGCCCAGTCGGAACATCTTACCATTCACTCGTCATTCCTTATTTCCTCATTCCAAAATGGCCACATGCTGCCCTGCAATCTTTCCACACACATTGCACCTTTGGCAGAGAGACTGCCACTCCTGTTTAAAGCAGTTATTGGTCTCACATTTATGATAATTAATCAAATGTCTTGCTGAAGTTCCATTTTTTTATGAGGGTATGTAAGAGACTCATGGCGTCTTTGCTCTATTTGGCGAAAATTAAAAGCTTTGAAATTTCTTGGCCTCTTTCAAGAAGGAAGCTTTAAGGCAAATCCATTCCTCATATCTCCTAAAGGGATTGACATCACCCTTGGGCTGTAGGCACTCCTGATGCCAAGCTTGGCATGCTGAATCGTTATTTTCTATAATTTATTGCATGAAAATACACACAATTCTGAGAGTTGCATTTGGAATTAGGGCCTATTCGAAGAGCCACGAGGGCACACCTCCTCCTCAGCAAACTCATTGAACTCCTACCCCAAACCTCAGTATCACATACCAAATTATACGTTTGCTGAGAACTCATCTTTTACCAAGTGGGTCAAAGTGCATGAAATTAGAGAAGGAAGATAGGAAAGAGGTGTAGGCCAGGTACAATGAGAGTAACAGAATCCTTCAATAAAGTTATGATCACCCCTATTACAGATGGGTTAACTGAGACTAATAGAAAGTAAGTAACGTGTGCAATGACCACAAAGCTTATGGTGTCATATTTGATATCAGGACTCTCTGGCTTCAAAGACCAGGTTATGTCCACTTCTTCGTAATACAGAGAGAATACATACTTTGAGTAAACTTCATGTCCAAGAATCTATATTTTTACACAATTACCTGGCATCTGATTGAAAAGAATTAAAAGACACCCACCCCTTTCTCCACTGCCAAATTATGCTGAAAGAAGGTGCACACACATGTGCGCGCGCGCGCACACACACACACGCAACAATTCTAAGCACCTGGTTAGGGGCACAAAGAAGCAGGATCACAAAGACACTTTTTGAAACCAATGCAACAGGGCGCCTAGGTGGCTCAGTCAGTTAAGTGTCTGTCTGACTTCAGTTCAGATTATGATCTCACGGTTCAACAGTTTGAGCCCCGCATGAGGCTCTATGCTGACAGTGCAGAGCCTGAAGCCTGCTTCAGATTCTGTCTCCCTCTCTCTCTGTCCCTCCCCTGCTTGTACTCTCTCTTTCTCTCTCTCTCTCAAAAATAAAAAAAAAACATTAAAATAAGTCAATAAATAAACCAATGTAACAGAAACCAGCATTATGAAACACATATACAATGGAAATAAAGTCTCCTGTAAGCATCAATTTATAAAGATTCAAGACATATACTCATACCACCAAAAAGTAGGCAATCTATTTCCAGAAATGGGAAGATTTTCTTTTTCTTTTTTCTTTTTTCTTTTTTTAAGAGAGAGAAAGAGAGAGAGCACAGGGGAGGGGGCAGAGGGAAAGGGAAAGAGAGAATCTTAAACAGACTCCATGCTCAGAGTGGAGACTGATGCAGGGCTCGATCTCACATCAAGAGTTGGACACTTAACCAACTAAGCCACCCAGGCTGTCTGGAAAGATTTTCTCTTAATTGCAAGAACACAGCCATGTTGCTAAAAATGAAAACAGTGAAATACCTGATACTGTTCAATGAAAATATAATGCAATCCACAAATGTGAGTCACATGTAACTTAAAATTTTCATAGTAGTCACATTAAAAAAGCAAAAAGAGACAAGTAAAGGTAAATTTAAAAATAAGGTTTTATTCATTATTTTAGTCAATGTAGACTGTTATAACAAAATATCATAGACTGGGTGGCTTTTAAATCACAGAAATGTATTTATCACAGTTCTGGAGGCTGGGAAGGCCTAGATCAAGCCACTGACAGACTCAGTGCCTGATGAGGGTCTATTTCCTGGTTCACAGATGGCTATCTTTTTGTCTGTGTTCTCACAAAGCAGAAGGGATGAAGAAGCTCTGCTTGGTCTCTTTATTTTTTTTAATGTTTATTTATTTATTTATTTAGAGATAGAAAGAGTGTACATGTGTACAGGCAAGCAGAGAAGGAGTAGAAAGAGAGAGGGGGAGAGAGAGAATCCCAAGGAGGCTCCACACTGTCAGCACAGAGCTCAACATGGGGCTCGAACTCCCGAACCATGAGATCACGACCTGAGCTAAAATCAGGAGTCGAATGCTTAACTGACTGAGCCACCCAGGCACCCCTTGGGTCTCTTTGATATGGGTACTAACCTCATTTAGGAAAGTCTCACTTTCATGACCTAATTACCTTCCCAAAACCCATTTCTGAAAGTGTTCACATTGGGGATTAGGTTTCAACATATGAATTTGAAGGGGTGGTCACAAACATTCAGTCTATAGTACTCCATATATACAAAATGTTATCACTTCAGGATATAATCTGTAGAAAAATGTATTAATGAGGTATTTTATATTTTTTTTGATAAATCCAGTATGTATTTTATACCTAAAGCTCATCTCAATTCAGACTAGCCACATTTCAAGTTCTCAATAGCCACATGAAGCTAAATGCTAGATAGCACAACTCTGTACCATACCCCACAAAAAAAGAGCTAGAATGGATGTGTGTCAAGACATCAGAAAAATAGCTATTCTCCTTACTGGTCTTCTCAGTTCATAAATAAAGGATCCAGACTAATCAGCCTACTGAGGAGTGGAGGGGGCCAGAAAAGACCAGGGAAAACTTTCAAAGATAAGTAGCAACTACTTCAGACTATGAGTCAAGCAGTGGGAAAGGTCAAAGAGCTTTGGGTGACAATTTGCCCTCCAGAGTAATGAAGCAAGAGCGGGAACATGCACCAGAAGCCTACCTGCAGACTCTGAAAGATGTGGCCACTGCTCGTTGACAGAGTGAGACCAATAACTAGAATCATACCTTCAGTTGACAAATATGTTGGCTGAGAAAGATTTCCCCCAGAAAAATTCACAAAAACAATAATAGCCATAACTGAAGGAAAATTTAAAAAGCATAGCAAATCACTGGTAAAAGAATGGATTATTTTATTTTATAACTACTAATAAGAAGGTGAATTAGAAAAAGTATAGTTAAATCAAAATGTTAAGCTTTTCTCTTTAACAAGACAATAGAAAGCTAGAAGAAAATATCAGAGTATTTTTGTAAGCATAGAACTTATGGAAGAAAGCCATTTGGTGGCATGAGAAACAATCAGGTTGTTTGTGTCAAAAATAGAACAGTTCTGAAATTCAACAAACATCATAAACCAAATTAAAAACACATGACAAAAAAGAAAATACTTAATATAAATGTGTTTTTACAAATTGATAGTAAAAATAAGAATAATGAGTTAAACACATGTACAGACATTTCAAAAAAAATGATAGAAAAGTAGATGAAAGGCACGAATGGACAATAGCCTGGCAGAATTCAAATAAACTGAAAACTGAATTATAATATTCAAACTTAACCAGTCATAATAAAATGAAACAATTCAAAAGACACCATTCATGTGAAATTCATCTATAGGATTATTTATTATGGTACAATATGTACCAGCAAAAGACAAAAAGTAGGAGGATCCTATGTGCTAATGAGAAGAAAATTAGTTATATTAAATAAAAATTAATAAAATAAAAATAAAAAGTAAACATTCTTTTAGAATAATATTTAATGATATGTTTTTGATTTATAATAAATAGGAAAATTTAGTCTACAAATATTTGATGTAATTCTGAATAAAAATGAGATAGAAATTCATTTATACAGATAAAATTATTTCTACCAAAATATGTTTATATTTTAATAATGAGATATATAGGTTAGATATTATTAAGAATATATGCATATGTATGGCTCTATGATATATATTTATTATATATATGTACATACATATATATACATATACACATACATACATACACACACATAGAAATACAGACAAACACATTATAGAAAAAAAAGCTTGAAATTATTAATTTTTTAACATAGTTTTCTCTGGAAAATAGAGTTGTAAATTATTTTTATTTTTCCTATATTTATTTTTGTATTTTTCAAGGGTTTTATGATAATCACATATCATTTTTATCATTAAGTTATAACTAATTTTAAAAATCCTAAATATGAGTAGATAACATGTCTAATATGGGGCAAAAGAGTGATGTGCCCATGAACAAAACTAATGAGATCTCTATTTCTGGAGCCAAAGTACAATATCAAGTCATACTGTACTCTGTATTTCTGGTTCAAATGAAAAAAGTTACTACAGTACATAATCCAAGAATAGATTACCCATAGATACAAATATAAAGAACCTGAAGAGGGAGAAATCAATGAGTTGGAATTAGTGGGGTATGACCATGATAAAAATAAAATTTGTCTAAGTCCTTGAAGAGCTTTTGAAAAGCAGAGAAGGTAAATACTTGGGATTGGAAAATACCACTGGCACTGACAAAGCTGTGGAACAGCCCCGGTGCTGAGGCTCTTTCATTCTTGTGCAGGAAATTTCTCTTCTCCATGAGCTCTCCTCCTCACAGAAAGCAACCCAAGTCATCTGACTTCCAGTCTGAATGTCTTTGTGAAGGGTAGTAAAAGAGAAATTTTATCAGCCTCCTGGACTTGTAGTTCAGAGGCAGTGGTGGCTCTCACTAAATAGATCTTATAGGATAGAATAAGCAATAATTTCAGTTTAGTTTAGTACAATTAATTCTTTGCTTGTATCCTGGCCCAAATCACAGGCCACTTATTTGGCCAAAGTCTCAGGCTAAACATTCCTTATAATTGAGTTCTGAACAGAAGGCTGAATTTAAGATATATTATTAGCATATAACTCTCAATTTCTGAAAATGTGTCCTTGTTGAAATAGACATTCCAGTAACTGTATACAATTTGATTTTAATGATCTCAATCTTTATTCTCATGTGACACTTCTTAGTTTACTTTCCTTCTCTGTTTTTCACTTCTACTCCATCTTTACTCCCAATCCATTCTTTCTCTTAGAGGTGGTTGTTTTTACACCTAGTTCTTCTGCCTGCCTCAGAGAATTTCACCTATCTAGTATTTATCCACTACATGTGGCCCACAGTGCAACACAGAGAGTCTCCAACCTGAAGGAGGGTAAAAAATGATCTGGAGAAAAATTCTTCTCCAAAGAAACATCTATCTGCACGCACACACACACACACACACACACACACACACACAGCAGTTACCTTTTGTTGGGGGGCACTGAGGAACACCAAAATAAAATAACACTTCTCTTTCCAGCAAATTCAGAGTCTAAATCATACCACTTGACCATTCCCAGACACCAACATCCTGTATGCCGTGCTGTTACAAAATCTTTTCACATGAAACTATCCTCTTTCAATTAATTGCAAAGCAGATTTCAGAGGGAGAAGCCCCATCAACAACTGGGACTTAGCCAGAGATCCCAATTCTTGTAACTAACTTGTTGATTCCTCAGGTGAACTTGAATCCTCTTCCTGAAGGTGAAATCTGTCTACAGAGTCCACTGAGCCTTTTAGTCCCTTGAAAGTTCTTACAGTGTCTATAAAAATTTCTGCTCTTAACCTTTCTTGTGTTATAAAAAGCACAGCCACGTTCCTCATAACTATTTGATGTCTTATATAAAACCCTTTATAAAATAAAATTTAAAAAAATCTCCCCAGATAGCCTCAAAAGAAAAGTTGCCCAGCGTTGTCTTTAAACGGCATGCTTATTTAATATCGACATGAAGACAGAGTCAGTGCTCTGAATTCTGGACTGCCCATGCTGGCATTGAGGGGCACTGTTAAAACCTGCCAGTTGCTAAAATATCCCTTCTACTCCGTGGGGAGATAGTGTCAAGAGTAAAAGCCAGAAAGGGAAATTCTGGCTGGCATCCAAAAACAGTTGTAGAAAAGAAGGTTCTCTCTCCGACAGCATTCTGACATGCTTTCTTCAGTTTTGCCATGAAGTTGAAATCTTTCCTCAGGAGAGATGAGTGTATATATAAAGACAGCAGGCACATGGTGGGCTCAGGAATTTCAAACATGGCCTAGTCTGACATGAAGGAAGAAGAGGGAGAGGGGGCAGGGAAGAAACTGCTGAACTTCCAGAAAGACCTGTCAAAAGTAAGCCATTTCAACAGGTTTATCTTTGAAATATTTCTACTGCCAAACTCTTCTGGGAAATTCTAATATAATTTGGACTCAATCCTTGGATAATTTTATATCCTTTTAAGCTTAATTTCTGAGTTTGGATCCATCATACATAATAATATATATGATCTATATGATAAAAACTTTTGCATTTCTGGAGTAATTAGCACACAACACTCAAAAAGCAGCTAAAAAGTGCAGTCAAATTTAAAAAGCATATTTGGAAGAAGGAGGGGTGATAAGGAAAATATGTAAAAAACTTCAATATCAACTGGCAGTGACTCTGTCACAGAGAAGAGAGTGGCAGGCCTCTGTCATCATGTGGACTTACAAAGTCTGAAATTGTTCTGGTGGAGGGGTGTGTGTGTGTGTGTGTGTGTGTGTGTGTGTGTGTGTACAAGAGCAGGATAGGGCCAGGAGGGCCCCTCAAGCAAAAGAAAACTTCAAAAAAAAATACATATGCATCTCTTTCCTTGACAGTTATCCCTCTACAGAGAAAACAGTAAAAAATATGGCAAATTATTGAAGTAATTTCATCAATGACTTTTGTTAGCAGTAACTACAGATAGCATGTATATTAGACTTTGACCAATAGTGTGGGTTTAACAAAGTGATCCTTATTTCATGATTTCATATATTCTGAACTGTAAGAAAGGTCAGAATTTCTAACCTTAAGGTCCCTCTGTATGACTGTTAGTAAGTAAGCAAAGAAAGAAACCAGATATGATTGTGTGCTAAGGAAGCAGAATTAGATGAGCCTATATAGCTATCAAAATATACCCTGGTGGGGCACCTGGGTGGCTTGGTCGGTTAAGCGTCCGACTTCGGCTCAGGTCATGATCTCACGGTCCGTGAGTTCAAGCCCCGCGTCGGGCTCTGTGCTGACAGCTCAGAGCCTGGAGCCTGTTTCAGATTCTGTGTCTCCCTCTCTCTCTGCCCCTCCCCTGTTCATGCTCTGTCTCTCTCTGTCTCAAAAATAAATAAATGTTAAAAAAAAAATTAAAAAAAAAATATACCTTGGAAACATAAAACACAATTTTCTTGGTTTGTCTAAACAGTAAATTTCTGATTCTGTCCTTGGTTCTTCCACTAGCTAGCTGTTTATCTTCTTCACAATAAAAAAAAAATTCTTCTGAACATCAATTTTTTCACTTGACAAATAGGAATAATAATAATACCTACTTCTCAGTATTATGTGATTCCAAAGGGCACAATGGGTGTATCTTTAGCAGACTATAAAATGCTGCACACATGTTGATCATCATGAATAGTGGTAATATCTCTGATTCATTTCACTGACAAGATTGAAGAGAAAGATTATTTTATAGCTTCTTAGATTTTAATCAGTTTCTAATGCACTAATTTCATGGTCATAAAATATTAGAGCTGAAAGAGAGCTTAGAAACCATTTCACTCAAACTTCCTCATTTTTAAGGCCCAGAGAGTTTGTGATGTGCTCAAAGTCAAACAGCAAACTTAAAAAGTTATAGACATGCACAGAATATAGACACGTATTCCAGATGCACAGAGTTGTAACATAGGCTATTGTGAGCTTGCTAAATGTTTTCTTTGAGAGTATTTTCTGACTTTTTGTAAAAAAAAAAAAAAAAAATAGGTTAACGAATTTGGCCTTAAAGAACATTTCTGTAAAGTGAATTTTCTATTTACCTATCACTTCTTATAATGCAGTTTAGGAAAAATGACCTTATGGAAACAACAGGCAGAAACATCTTTTAAAGCTATAAATCTAATCACCTCATCCCTTTGCTTAACCCTTTCTATTGGCCCTCTCTGGCCCATATTATAAAGACTCCTGGCCACCTCCTGCAAGGTTCACATGCTCTGCTTCCTGACGGCTTAGACAAACTCATCTCCAATGAAACACCCCTTCCTCAATTATACTTTTGACTACACCTGCCTTTTTCCCCCAAAATTCTGAGATTTAGGTGATGATTTCCCTCCAGATCTTTGCATGGCACACATTTTGTCATCCATGTCTCATCTTAAGTGTCATCTACTTAGATTTTTTGTGACCTCTCCAGTGTCTTATCTTATTTTGCTCATTCTATCTGAAATGGTCTTATTTGTGGATATTTTCCATAATTAGTGTCAACCTCTGCTACTGGAACATAAGCTCCACTAGGGCAGCAATTGTTCTCTTTTTTTACAACCACTGAATCCCCAGTATCAGGCTAGACCAGCTAGTTAGCACCTGCCCAGCACATAGTATTAGCTACTAAACTTTCTATAAACAAAAGAATAGATTAATGGATAAATAGATGAATGAGTAGATCATGCATAATTTTTGATAAGAAACATGCTAAGATGGTGATCAGGATTGCTTTCATAACAGCCCACAGTTCCAACCTGGTCATAGCACCTTGGCAACAAGGATTATGTTGGAAGAATTATGTAAATAAATATTGACACTTGAGAGCAAGATGAAAGAACACCAAAGACAAACTATATTGGTATCAGAATTTCACATGATGCCAGGCCTCGGCATCAGGCAGATTAATTAGCTCTGTGAGTTAATAACTAAATGTTTGAAGCATCTTCGATATTCAAGGCACACAGTATACAGGGGAGTGAAGGGGAACAAAGATACATAAGATGCAGTCTTTGACATAAAGTCTATATAGTTTGCTTTAGGATCTAAGGTATTAATAAATAAATTGTATTACAGTGCTAAAATTGAATAAAGATTCAAACTTTAAATAGCAACTGTTACAGTCTGAATGTTTGTGCACCACCCACCCCCAGCCAAATGCATATGTTTAAATCTAATCCCCAGAGTGATAGTATTTGGAGTGGGCCTTTGAGAAGTGATTAGGTCATGAGGATGAAGCCCTCATGTACAGGATTAGCACCCATAAGAGAAGAGGCCAGAAAGAGAGCTAATTCTCTTTCTGCCATGTGAGGATAAAAGAAATTGGCAGTATTCCTTCCAGAAAAGGCCCCTCACCAAAACCTGGCCATGTTGGCACCCTTATCTCAGACTTCTAGCCTCTAGAACTAGGAGACATAAACTTCTGTTGTTTTTAAGCCACCCATTTTACTGTGTTTTGTTAACAGCAGCCGGAGCTAAGAGGGCACCAAAGAAAGATACAAATCATAAAGAGTGGTCGTGGTCCTGTGTCAGGTAAGTAGAACAGTCAGAAAGTGCTAAGAGTTCAAGACAGAAAAGAGTGTTGTAAACTGGTATCTAATGTAAGGTTTATGTAGAAGGAATTTTATTAAGTTGTCTGCATTCATCATTTTAGGCAATAAGGGCTGTTTGGATCTCCTGATCTTTATTTAGGCCTAAATACATGAAGGTGAAAGATTTCATTCCCCTTATTCTACAATGCTCAAATACCACAGTGATGATCGTAAATGACACAGGAAAGAGTGTCACTAAACCATACAAAGTTTGTCTATGAAAAAAAACTGGGACATGGGCATAAAAATCACGTTACCTTTATGTTACTTTTTGGGGTTTCCTATTCATAGGCCCATTTGCAAATAGCAGCAGGGCTAGTGTGTTCAATCCGCTTAATAGTGGGGGATCAATGGATTAGTGTGAATGTGACCAGAATGGTTTTCTAGCTAGAGTATGAGTAAACTAAATTCCTTTAGCTTTCTCTTTTATCTGCCAGACTGCAATTTCTTTTATTGCTCATGTTTTTGATAAGGAAATGGTAACAGAGACTCACTAGAGTATATATATTTTATACCTTTCCTTCAATATTATCTTAGCATCTCTACTCCAGATGGAGCTGGGTTGAACAGGAATTCTCTTCTGGCAGGGATCAAAGTCTCAGGTCCCAGAGACACTGCACCCAGCAAAGTTCAAGCAGCCACTACTCTAGGATAAGAGCCCAGTTCTTCCAGGGTGGGATGCTCTTGGTGACCCTTTGCCTTTGCAATCTGGGTCCTGCCTGCTAGACTCAGGAAAGGGCTGTATTCTTTATGATGGCTCAACTCTGTAAATTAGCAGTGATCAGAGTGCATTGATGGTGCCTGTCAAATACTTGGAGGATGGTTAGATAAACGTCCAGATGCTTGGATGCATTTACAACAGATACATATAACATCTGTAAGGTAAGTCCTTTCATCTGAAGCTACCAGCCTTATTCTCTGCAGACAGTTGGTTAAAGGCAAATGAAAAACAGGTATTGGCATGATTGAGACGTGGGTTCAAACTCCAGCTCACCAATTTAGCTCTTCATTATGAAAAGCAAGATCACTATGAAGACTATGAACCTCAGTTTCTTTGTCTTTAAAAAGTCTTTAAAATGTTCAAAACTTTACTTTCCAAGATGAAGATCAATGAATGGAATTATATGTGAAATGGAATACTTATTTTTCATTTCCCAACCGCGAGAATTTTTTCATACCCTGGTCTGAAAACAGGACTTTTGTTTGTTAGTTGCTTGACTCAGGGTTGTTTTCCCAGGCCTAAGACTGGAATGTCTGATGATTTTCTCTACAGATGATATTAGTTGCCTTCCTTTTTTTTCTTTCTTTTTTCTTAACTCTAACCTTGCTAGGGGCAGAAAGCCATGCAAAGCACTGAAGCAGGGGAACTATCTGCCCCACACCCTAGTGCATATAACAACTTCTGCTTCTTGGTATTATACATCAGGAATAAATCTGAAAATGAGACTTAATTTATTTCATGTTCTCTGCATTGTGATGCTCATTTTGTAAAAATATTCCCACTCATCACTGCTTATTGTTCTCTCAGATAAAACTGCAAAATTGTGAAGGTGGTTAAGCTATTTATTTATTTTAAAACTAAGTCTCCTTCATCTCTTATATCTTTCTCCAATTTCCGTCATTCTGTGACTCAGGCTCTCTCTTCTTATCATTTTCACACTGCACCCAGGCGTGGGGGCCATGGAAGAGCTCATCACTTCCTGGACAAGAGCATCCATATCTCACAGGAGCAGAAATGGGATGTACGAGTTCATTATCAATGAAGAAGAGGGGAATGAGCATAACATTCAGAAAAGCTGCTGTGACAAACCCTGTGCAAATCAGAGATTTGTGGAAATGATCACATTTCTACAGCCTACCTTCTTTCCACAGCACGCTCTGCTCATTAATTCATTAATCTTTGTACCACCCCTGCAGCGGAGGTAACTATTATTAGCTTGGGTTTGTAGTTGGAGAAATACAACTAAAATACAGTGGAGTTCAGCAACTTGCCCAGGATCACAGTGGGAGATGTTGTTGGGAGTGGGATGTGAGCCCAGAAGTCTTGTCTCCCAAGTGCCTGCTCTCACAGAGATGCCCCTCCCATCCTGTCCATTAGCATAATGGTTAAGGGAAGCTGTCATTTTATTTCTTGGAGTTGCATTCACCCAAGCTACTGAACTCTCCTGAACACACATACAGTTGAGTTGTTCTAACATTTACACTGCCAAATGTCTGCATAATTCCTCTCTTTTCCTTGCCTACCTGTCAGCAGCTGCCCTGCCTGACAGAATGCACCCACTTGGTCATGAAAATATATTTTTGAAAAAAAAAATACTGCTGCACTTCAGTTCAGTGCTACAAAAGGAGCATAATATTGTCACCTAGTGAAACAACACATTTCTTTCTGAAAGGAACGGTATATCATATTCTTCTTATGCACTGACCCTTTCTGTGTATCCCATACCAAAGTGCAAATGACATTTTGATTTATCGCCAAGATGCTGATGATGAAAATGACCTGCCAGTGGAGATGTTTGGCCTGTTCAACTTAAAACTCCTGGTTTGATTTCAGGAGACCTGTGGAACAGATCAGGGAGGAGGCTCATGTGGACTCAGGGCTCACTGGGCGTTGTGCACTGCACTGCACACAATGACTGCCACAACATTACAAGAAGAGTGCTGGTGTTCCAGTTTTTTACCTGAGGAAATACAGAAAATATAAACTGAGAAGTGAATTGATCCGAATTGCTCAGCTACCAACCGGAGCCAGGATCTGAACTCAGTTCTATCTGACTCTAAATCATGTTGAATCTATGTATTAGAATAAAAATACATCAATAATATTGACCCTATCTCAGCTGAACTCACCTTATAGGATCCATACCTTTGAAACAAGAGAGGCCTCGAGTTAAAAATCATTTGTTGAGCATGATCTCATGGCTGTGCTAGATCATGGGATTCTGCCCATGTGTACACAATTGACTGTCAGGTCACACTGTGATCACTTCTAACCTTGAAGTGGAAACGCAAAATGCTATGAGAGTATGGTTCTCCAGCCTAGGCTGCAGAGTAAAAGAATCTGAAGGCTGGAGATGTCCTGAGGAGTTGAGTGTTAGGGTCTATTACAATCAAAGTATCCCAATGGACAAATATGTATAAATTAGCTACCATGTGCCAAGCAATGTAACAGATCATCTCTCCATTCATATATGCTGACACTAAGTTCAGAGGGGAGATGTGACTTGCTCGAGGCACAGGACAAGCTGGTGAGTGAGCTAAGGCTATAAACATTCTCCTAACTTCCCAGCATTGCAGCACTTTCTCCTACACCACACCCACATTCTGTGCACATCTGCTACCCAGGAAGACACCATCTTTCCTCTACATTCCTTCTTTCCCACTCTGAGAAGTCCATTGTGAGAGGAAAGATAATTAATCTTTCCCAGGAAATTGTCTCTAACTTTTTTTTAACATTTATTTATTTTTGAGAGACAGAGAGAGACAGAGCATGAGACAGGGAGGAGCAGGGAGACACAGAATCTGAGGCAGGCTCCAGGCTCTAAGCTGTCAGCACAGAGCCTGATGCGGGGCTCAAACTCATGGACCATGAGATCATGACCTGAGCTGAAGTCGGATGCTTAACCCACTGAGCCACCCAGGCACCCCTGTCTCTAACTTTATACTTAGACTTTGATGGAAATCTTACTAAATGTGGTGTTAATGACAGTTCTTTTCAAAATACATTCAGAAATATTTATACACTTAGTCATACCATTTAACACTTATATATAAAACAAACGCCAGTATAATAACTACATGGGTTAAGAAATAGGTATTTTCTAGCACCTCAAAGGCTCCCATGTGACCCTTTCCTTTCCCAGTAAAGATAACTATTACCCTGACACATAGAGTAACCTCTCCCTCTTTCTTCTCACAAACATAACTTTAAACAAAAGTAGCAAGACACTAAAAAATTCATAGAATGCAATTCCACTCATAAAAGTTAAAAAGTAAAACTATATTGTGTATAGATAAATATATGTGTGCCATTAAGAAACACAAATAAATGAGTGACTTCTTTTTTATAAGTCAAAAGATGCCATCTCCCTGTATAAAATCCTTCAGCAACTTTCCATTTATATGAAATAAAACCCTTACTCCTTAGTAACCCACAAGTGTGGGGTCTGATGGTGCCACTCCTTTGACTCGACCCCCCCATGGCCACTGCATTCCATAAACATGGACTTCAGCCTGTTCTCAAAAAAGTCTTACCCATGTCTCACAGCCTTTTCTAAGTCAATCTTTCCCAGGACCTTTGCACTGCTGGTACCTTGTCACTCAGATCTCAGTTTAATGTCACTTCCTCAGAGAGGTCCTCCTCCACCACCCTCAATATAAATTAAATCAATCCACCTTATTATGTTTCCATCATAGTATGTATCATTACTGAAAGTTTATTATTTATTTACTCACTTGCTGATGTCTGTCTGTCCCCACTAGAACATAAATTCCATGAGGGAAAGGGCCCCCTCTGTCTTATTTAATGTTGCCTCCTTAGCAACTGAAACGGTGCCTGGTACACAATAGATACTGAATAAATAGCAGTTGGCAAACTAGTCAAAGATCAAATCATTCTCTGCTTAGATGGAGAACAAACCTAAGAATAGATAAATGTTTCTTAGTAGAATTCTGAGCTTGTGGCAGAGAGCTGGCCAGTGGTAAGAACCAGACATATGAAGACAAAGAGAAAGACCCAGGGAAAGAAGTCTTGTTCCAGATGCTGGGACATGGATTCTCATCTTAGGACTGAAATTCATATGTAGGAAGTGATGAATTTTACCTTCTCCTTACAATTTCCACCTCACCCCCACCTCTCCTATTCTGAAAAGAAGGTCTTGATTAAACCACTGTCTGCCCATTCTAACTCTCCTCCCACACCAATAACCGGGAAAGGGAAGAGCTAAGGAGTACTAGAGAAATGTGAGAACTCAGCCAAGGCAGGCTGGGACTTTTAGAGATGCATCCTTGTCTGTGTCCAGTCCTAACTCATGCCACGGCCGTCATCCAGCCGTGTTATCAATGGACCACAGGTCCCATTCAGGGTCAGGTGACCTTGTGAAGCAGAAATAATATGTCACAAAGATACAGTGTAATAAAAGATGTGTGCAAGGCTTGGCTGCCAAGCCAGCTTTTCTAAATAACATTCTGATTGCATTCGATGCCTCAGCAACCCCACTATTCTTGCTGCCCAGGCACTCTGCAGCCAATATATGCACTGGATGATGAAAAGCCCAGGGACCCACTGGGCAAAAGCCAAATCACATATCAGCAACATCGGCATAAGGGCATATAAAGCAATCCTGTTAAATATTTAGATGTGTAGGGCCCCAGAGCGTGACACACATTCAGCTAGAAATGTACTTTTTTTTTAAACTAGGAAACGTGAGATTATAAACCCGTATAATATTGTGCCTTTTAAAAGGAAGTGGATCTGAGAAGGATTTGTTGCATATTGACCTACGGGATTTAAATCATCACCATCAAATCACATGCCTGCCTGGGACTGGGTTCATTGAATCACAGCATTAATCCCTTACATTTACATTTCACTTTTTTTTGTTGAAAATCGCTTTCATAGCATTATGTTGTTTCATGCTCAAAACAAAAATCCATGAAGATAAGTTCATTAGCAAGTATTTTTTGAGCATCTACTGTGGGCAGGACACCAAACTGCGCACAATGGGAGGGAGATGCATAGACTAACCCTCAACCCGAGAAAGAGGGCATATATAGAAATGGATAGGTATTATCATCTCCTGAAGAAAACTAAAATAGAAGGAGTACCAAGTGGATATCAAAGACAAAAGTAGAATTTAACAGCAAGAATAAGCATTTATTGTGTGTGCCTGTGAGTATCAGAAAACTACCGTAAGTTTATGGTTTAGAACCAATTACCACACAGTTATTTACACCACAAATGAAAAGTCAGAACACTTAAACTAATCATCATAAACACAATATTATATGTAAATGCCCACCAAGTAACCCTGAATATAAGGATGTAAGATTCTGAAGGAAGAACAGACTGAATAAAGTTTGTAGAAGAATTTAGATTTGGACTAATATTTGAGGGAAAGGATATAAAGGAAGTGTAAGGAAGCCTGTGAATGTGGGAATGTAAAAAAGTGTCTTCTCAGTTGAAAGCTCATTCTTCGCATGGGGGATAGCATGAGTTTTCAAGAGTTACAAAGCTAACCAGCCAGAACTCAAATGTATTACAACCTCCCCTACTGCAAATGCTACCTATAAATAACTGAAATGATCTATTCACCCGTTCAATAAACAGGGACCAAGTGTTAGAGATGGGGTCAAAAGACTGACATGTGTACACAAAGAAGTTCAGCTGGGAAGGAAGGAAGCAGGAAACAGAACACATAGGTGAGGCTCCTGGAATGAGCATATGGGTCGAGTTAGAGGATCGACTGGAATTAGCAAGAGAAGAGCTGGGATAGGGCATTTCTGATAGAATAGAAGAACTAGAAGAAGAAAGGCTTGCATGGGTAGAGCAGGCCACCTGCATTCTGGTAGAGTGTGTTATCCAGGGTACGGAGCCCAATAGAGCCCTCATCTATCTTTTCCTGAGTGAGAGACTTGGTGGGATGGTAATAAAGGAGGATGGCGATACATACTCCCACCAAGAGTGGAACCTGGGCAGAAGCATCAGCACCAAGCAGACAAAATCCAAGTACCAAGCCTCCCTCAGTCCCAGCAACAATGGTGAGTCCTGAGGAATGTGAGTGTTCTAGAGATGCTACTTCTCAGATTATATCCAAGGTCAAAAAATGGGTTTAAAAACATCTGCCTACTGATAGCAATGAAGTTGAGCTTCATACTGAGCCATAATGGTGCATATACTTTTTCAGCCATCTGTATTCTTGCTTAATCTTCTCTCCAGTTTTCTGATGGCTCTCAAATACCTGAAGCTTTGCTCAGAACTCTTAAGTATATTAGATCCCATTAAATCATTTTCATTCAAAGTAAGTGAAAGAGTTAATTACAATTACACCTCTTGAACTTCTCTTAATAAACCATGTAAACCAGCACTCTGAAGAAAAGTGATACTGCTTATAGCCACAGCTACCATCAGGGATAGTTGTTCACTGGGACTTTCTTTGAGGAGAAACTCTCAGATAATCTCATCTGTTATTTCATTGATACAATATCCAGAATAACAAAGAAATCATGTGCTCTCACTCTCTCTCTCTAAAATAAATAAATATTAAAAAATTTAAAAAAAAAAGAGTTGGAAGACGTGAACCTGGGCCTATATCCACTGCTTCCCAATTGTGACCCTCTTAGGATCATGGCTCTTTCATCTGTAAAATGTGGGTAGTGCAACCACCATGGGAGGCAGTCTGCAGCCCAACTCATATGGTTATTGTGTGCTTATGAGGATTCAATGGGATCAGCTGTCATAATCTCTGCCACATTATAGGAAAGTAAAAATGCTAATTTAGTAAGTGAATAAAGTCTAAAGAGGCTGAGAGTGAGTAGTGCTGTGCAAAGTGTGGCCTTTAGAGTCAGAGAAACGTGGGTTCAGAAACTGATACCAAATGACTGTGGATAATCGTGGGATTTCTCTGCATTTCATTAAATGAGAGCACCTAAGACACAAATGAGGAGACAGCTAACACAGGATGAGGAGAGTGAGTAAAATGTTTGTTTCATTTCCTTTTGTTTCAAAATAACCTATCATCCAGGACCCTGTACTTTCTCTTTAATGTAGTTTAAACTTACCAAAAATCTACACCTAAGGCCGTATAATGTTACTATGCCACCCACCCCTCTCCAAGTTTTGTCAAAACTCTTCTCAGTTAGCAAGTTTTCTGAAGCTTTAAGATTAAAGAGAGAACAAGGAGACACAGGAAGCAAGAACTAATGTTTATGTTTGGGTGAGTTTGAGTCTATGTGTATGTATGCTCAAATGAGGTCAAGAGCGAGTCTATGATTTCCCTAGTAAGATCTGGATGAAAAGTTAACTGGAAGAAGAGCAGATCAATATGAAATAGTATATACATATGATCCAAGTATGCTTAGGGGCCCCCAGGACTGGTTTAATGCAGCTGTAGCTAAGCTATTAGACCAAGACCCTAGGTGTTAACAGAGCTCCTGCCCAGAGCCACACAAGATATCGACTACTGAGAGACAGGGCTGGGGTAGTTAAGCACAAAGATCCAACCTAGAATTGTGTGTCATTTTTACCTGTGCAGAAAAAAAAATTACTACCAAATTTGCCATTGTAGGAAATAATGTTCCTATTTTCTCAAACTGACTTTTATTCTTTCGTGTCTAAGGTTTTCTGTAAATGGGTTATTCAGGCGAGTAAAAAAGCAGAAAAATAAACACTGCTACTCTTTTCAAATTACAACAACTACTATGGCTGTTAGTAATCCTGGATTGGTCCTGCCACGCTTCAGTAACAGTATTCCATACGCTTCCTCCTTAACAGTAATCTTGAATGTATAGGATGCATTGCCTTATTTTTTATCAGAACCTTCAAAACTGCATTTATGAGAGCAGCAATCTGTAAATAAATTTAAGGTTTAGTTCTCCTAGCACAACCAGAGAAAGGAAAGAAATTCTAAAGAAACAGTTGTTACTGTATTATTAAAAATACTGAGTCTGGCTGAAGGCCCTTCTCCTTCCTTCCCAAGCACTGGGATAGGATATGGCTCTCAAGTCTGTCAACTGGAAAATTCTTCCTAAAGGGCAAAATGCAACATTATGGATCACAGTCAACCAAAGGGGGAAAAAAAATAAAGTAGAAAGTTGCCCTCCAAGCTGATAAAAACCCATCTGCCTCCCATGACAAGGCAGTGCCATTCTTCATAGCCTCCCATCCTGAAGACATTTAGAGGGTCATAATTTCCAGTTCCTTTTTCTTTTATTCTTCTTTCTTTTTCTTGGTGGGGGAAGGCAGGTCTGAATGGAGCTGGTTGCTGAAGACTGAGAGAAGATGGCCTGAACTAATTCATCTTGTGACCTTTTAGTGCCTTCACAGTAAGGTGATTTAATAGCACTTAATGTGTCAAAAATCTGAAGCTTTGTAATAACTGTATATTAAGCCAGTTTTTATGGAGCATTAGCTAAAGTTCTTCCAGTTTACAAAGAAAGACAGAAAAAAAGGAAAAAGAAAACACTGGCTGTGTTTATCCTCATTAAGCTTCCTGTCAATGAGTGGATTCCTGCACTGTGGAGTGACTAGCCCATAAGGCAGTTATGTCCCTTCCTTGTGGGGTGTCCAGGGGACAGTCACACCATAACTGGCCTGAATGGAGCACTGCAGGTTGAGCCATGTTGCTGACTCTGAAAATGGATTTGCTATTGAGAGCTGATGGGAAGAGGTAGGAGCAAACCTCACAACCCGGTGGCTGTTTTGAATCCAGAGTACTTTGATGTAAAGTGAAAGAAATTGTGATTGGCTTGTCTTGATTTTTTTTTCCCAAGACCAACAACCAATTCTCTGACACCAACTGGGTGTCCAACAATTCAGTTCAATTCTGACACTATCTAGCTAGAGTCTGCAGCAGATTCCACAACTTAAAATGCTCATCCTGTAAAACTACTCCCACGTCAGATGCCAGCCACAAGTGGGGTCCCAGGTGCCCATACTTCAGACCAGCTGACTACAAACTCAAGGGTTCCCATGACTCCCTCCTCAGATTCTACAATTGGCTAGTGACAGAATTCAGGAAAATGCTTTGCATATGATTACTCGGGCCCCACCCTGAGTCACCTATAGCAGAAACTCTGGCATGGTGAAAAGGACTCTTTATAAATAACAAAGAAGACAGTTTGTATTTTAGAACATTCTTAGGCTCTTAGGAACTCTGTGCCAGGACCAGGAACAAAGGCTAAATATATGTTTTATTTTACTACACTTGGACACAGAGTGTACAGTCTGACAAGGATGAGTCAAGGCCAGGTTACAAATTTTACCTTGAGTGGATCTAAAACTCCACTTCTTAAAAACAGCGCACTTACATCCACCTGGCGATCTTGCTCATATTTCTCTTCTTGCCTAAAATTTGGATCACTTTGCCCATAGATGTTTAATACCCGCCCTTCACCAACTATTCTGCAGGGTCCAGTTTCGTCTCATCTTCTACAAACGCCTTCTTTTCCTGACCTCCCAATCTTTCTCACTCTTACCTACCTTTCTCTTCTCTGAATTCCTATGTCACTTGGAATCTATGACACAAGCTTGGTTAATATTTGATTATTACTCCAACTGGATCATAATTTCTGTATCATTTGGTGTCAAATAAGAAATAGATGGCACATGTATATCAGGGTAAACTGATGAAAATCTCACAGAAAAACAATTTTCAAAAGTAAAGACAAGGTATAGAGAAACCAATGGAACACCAGTGCTAGCAATAGCCCTGTTGCTGTTCTAAGGCTGGAAGTGATGAGGGCAGGAGCAGCTGACAGGACTAGAAGGAGAGAGATGTACAGACAGCTTCCTTGAATGGACCTGTGAATTCTACTACAGAAGTGAAATAAGACTCACATGATACCACAGAGGGGACTGGGTGAATAAAATTCCCAAACCCACTGTCTCATCTCCTGCTATAGTTCCACGTTGTCTGAACCAAACCAGAAGCCATGAGCAAGCAAGCCCACTGATGAAGTCCACGCAGCTCAGTCCCCTGGGGCAGAGAGAAAGTGGAGAATAGTTCTAGAAGTGCAGTATAACGGAGAGCAGTTTAATAATCATTAATATATGGATCCTGGGGCCCATAGGTACTCCCCAAGACCAGACAGGCAAATCTCCCTGTCAGGTCACTTACACTCTCTTTTATGGCTGCCATGCCCCAGTGCCCCATATTTCTGCCTGGAATATTGGAAAGATGCTTACCAAATGTTCACCATGAAACGTTGCTATTTTGATCTACCGACATTTAGCAAAAGGAATAAAGGAGCTAAGGGTCTATAGAGGATTCAAAGTACTAAACCCAATGGGTAGGGATACAATAGGATAATACTCTTTTCGTCTTAGTTTCCGTGAAGCTTCCTTCCTAGTTTTTCTCCTAGCTCACTGCAACTTCTTGGTTCCTTTATATGCAGGAGATAGTCTCCTCCATGCATTCTCTCTGAGCTTTTTTTTTTTATTCCTTCTTCCTAAAGAGGGCTTGGCTGTCATGATTTTAAATACTATCAATACGCTTATGCCATAGAAGTTTTTGAAATCTCAAATCAGACTTTTTTGACAAATTTCAAGCACATACACCAAGCTCCCTACCTAGCAGTTCTTATTGAATATCTCACATACATCTCAAAATGTATCCTCTCTGCAAATAAACTCCTTCAGTTTTTCCTGACTCATTAAACAGCCCCTCCAACCACCGAGTTGTTCAAGCCAGCAGGGTCATGTTGTGTTGCCTCCTTCCTCCTCTCTATCCTTCAGCTGTACAACTGCACCAAATCCTGCAAGCTCTCCCTTACTCTAGAGTATGCATGGAATCTTCCCACTCCACAAGAGCCATTTCTGTCCAAACAACCAATATCTCTCACTAACTACTAATCTGAT
The DNA here is from genome assembly GCF_027475565.1 of Acinonyx jubatus. Classification (NCBI taxonomy): domain Eukaryota; kingdom Metazoa; phylum Chordata; class Mammalia; order Carnivora; family Felidae; genus Acinonyx; species Acinonyx jubatus. The sequence goes on from NC_069392.1 coordinate 60,649,948, forward strand.
TCTTTTCTTTGTTTCTTACAAATCACTGTCCACACTGCTGGCAGAATGACCATTTTAAAATGTAAATCCAGTCCTGCATTCTTCTTCTTAAATTCCTTTACCAACTTCCCACTGCATTTAGAATCAAACCCAAACTCCTTCCTCTGGTCTATAAGACCCTACATGATCAGGCTCTGCCTCCCTGTGCAGTGAACCAGCCTAACATATCACCACTCTCCTTCTCCCTCACTCCTTCACCTACCAAGTTTATTGCTGCCTGAGAAGCTTCTTTATGGGTGCTCTCCCTTCTTGCTGGAATGTTCTCCCTAAAGAACATGCATGCTGGATATTTCACTTGGCTCAAGTTTCAATTCAAATGTTATCTCCTTGGAGAAGCATTCCTTGACTGTCTCAAGTAAAATGATTCCCCTCCTAATCATTCTCAAATCTCATTCCTTCAGAATGGTTTCATTCCTTCAGAACCTATATATCCTTCAGAATATAATATCTGAAATTATGTTGTTCATTATCTACAGTGTTTTCCACTAGAATAAAAATTGCTGGAAATCACCAGACCTCACTGCCTAAGCAAACGTTGATACATAATAGTTGCTCAATAAATTTACTTTTTCCTGAAATTAGCAGATAAATGAATAAAAGAAGTCATGAATAAGACATAATTCTCTCTTCTCACTAATGATTCTTTAATTCATTTAAATAACCACCTATCACATAACTTGATATATTAGCTATTTATATAAACAAAATTTATTTGCAAGATTTGCTGCAAGATTTATTTTCCCCCTAATTCAGTGCAAGATTGTGAAGGATGGAGACTAGATTTCATACAACTTTTCATCCCTTACGGTTTCCAGTATATGACATGTAAATCAGAAGTTGAGGGATAAATAATTGCCAAAAGAATAAATGAAAGAATAGAATGGGAGGGAATGAAGAAACAAAGTACCATTTGTTGCATATGATAACAAGCTCAGCATCCAAAATAAAGAGCTCCAGCCAACAGCGTCCCAGCTTCTTATGGAAATAACCTTCTCTATGTTTAATACTCTACCCCTGGGGTTCCTCTTTTCTTGAAAGTTTAGTCTTCGCACAAAATCCAAAGAAATAAAGAGGCACAATGTAAGCCCTCAGAGCAACTTGGTTAAAGAGTGAGAAACAGAGGTAAGGAGCGGATGTGATTTAAGACAGGTACTTCGGACTCCATAAATTTTCTCAGTCAGCATTAGAGCAGCTTAATATTTTATACAGCATTGCTTGCCTAGGTGTGACATCTAGAAAACCTCATAAATGTATAAGCTTTCTCTTCAGATTCGTTTTGTCTCCTGGCATCAGGGATAGTTTCTGTCCACACTGCCTACATTTCCCTCCCTCCCTTTTTTCTCATTTACCCCAAATATAAGTATCTCCACTTCTCCTAGATTATAGTTAAGAAATCAATCTCAGATCATCAGCTCCCCATCTTTTTAAGTAATATAGGCATATCTTGTTTTATTGTGCTTTGCCTCATTGTGCTTTGTGGATATTGTGGGATTTTTGCTTGTTTGTTTTTACAGACGGAAGGTTTGTGGCAACCCTGCAACTGGCAAGTCTGTGGGTGCCATTTTCTCAACAGTATGTGCTCACTTCGTGTCTCTGTGTCACATTTTGGTAATCCTCACATTATTTCAAAAGCTTTCGTTATTTGTAATGGTGGCCTGTGATCAGTGATCTAAATGTTACTACCATAATTGTAGGGGACACCACGAACCATGCTCATGTTAAGACAGCAAACTTAATTGATATGTGTATGTTTGAACTGCTCCACTGACTGACAGTCCCCTCATCTCTCTCTCTCCCTTCAGGCCTCCCTATTCTCTGAGACATGACATTATTGAAATTAGACCAATTAATAACCTTACAATGACCTCTAAGTGTTCGGATGAAGGAAGAGTCACATGTTTCTCCCTTTAAGTCAAAAGCTAGAAATTGATAAAGCTTAGTGAGGAAGGCATGTCAAAAGCTGAGACAGGCCAAAAGCTAGGTGTCCTGTGCCCAACAGTTAACCAAGTTGTGAATGCAAAAGAAAAGTTCTTGAAGAAAATTAAAAGTGCTACTCCAGTGACCACACAGGTGATAGGAAAGTGAAACAACCTTATTACTGATAGGAAGAAAGTTTCAGTGTTCTGGAGGGAAGATCAAACCAGCCACAACATTCCCTTAAACCAAAACCCAATCCAGAGTAAGGCCTTCTCTTCAATTCTATGAAGGCTGAGAGAGATGAAGAAGCTGCAGAAGAAGAGTGTAAAGTTAGCAGAGGTTAGTACACAAGATTTAAAAAAAAATTAGAGGGGCACCTGGGTGGCTCAGTCGGTTGAGCGTCCGACTTCGGCTCAGGTCATGATCTCACAGTCCGTGAGTTCGAGCCCCGCATCAGGCTCTGTGCTGACAGCTCAGAGCCTGGAGCCTGCTTCAGATCCTGTGTCTCCCTCTCTCTTTGACCCTCCCCCATTCGTGCTCTGTCTCTCTCTGTCTCAAAAATAAATAAAACATTAAAAAAAATTCTTTAAAAAAAAAATTAGGAAAAAAGCCATCTCCTAACAGAAAGTACAAGGTAAAGCAGCAAGTGCTGATGTAGAAGCTACAGCAGGTTAAAAAGAAGATCTAGCTAAGAGAATTAATGAAGGTGGCTACACTAAACAACAGATTTTGAATGGAGATGAAACAATCTTATACTGAAAGAAGATGTCATCTAGGACTCTCATAACTAGAGAGGAGAAGTCAATGCCTGGCTTCAAAGCTTCAAAAGGACAGGCTGACTTTCTTGTTTAGGGGCTATTGCAGCTGGTAGCAACTATTTTATAATAAATACTTGGTAATTAATTATCCTGATTAAAATTCATAGCCTACTTATTCATTAATTAAAAAAAGAAATATGCCATGCCTTATTTATATGATAAATATAAATTTATATAGGAAAAAATAAAAGGAAACATACTTTTAAAAAAAGGAAAAATACCTTATGATAAAATAATGCTTCCATATGTCAATGCTCTAATATGATTTCACCAAACAATACAAGGGAAGAGTCCAGTGATCATATCACCACAAAGAACCGTTATGACTTAATAACCACAAACGTAGACTGATATACTTCAAGCATAATTTTAGTCAGTAGTATAGTTATGGTAACATTCTGTAGAAAACACAGTGAAATCCTCCCTCAATTTCCCCAATACTCCTCTGTGTAATAAAAAAATTGTTTCTCAGCCCTCAGAGAGCTGGTCTTTTTGTTTCCAGTTCTACCTCTAAACCCTTGGAATTTCCTAAATGATTGGAGTACTTTTGTTATTCATGGTGGGGCCCCAAAGACATTCTTGATAGTTTATGTTAATAAGATGATCTAGGATAGGGAAAGGCCAACCCAGAAAGACCAACCATATGATTAGAGAATTGAACTACAGGATATCAGCTAGACCTCTGGGAAAAGGACAGTGGGTGAAGACTGAGTTCAATTACATAGTCAATGATTCAACAAATCATGGACTACAGGATAAAACCCCAATAAAAAACTCTGGATACTGAAATTCAAATGAGCTTTCCAGGCTCAGCAATATTTTGTGCATATTGTCACACATCAATGCCAAGAGGGTAATACATGTTAAAAGCATAGAAGCTTTGCATCTGAAACCCTCCCAGACTTTACCCTATGTATGCATTTCCTTTTATGGCTGGTTCTAATGTGTATCCTTTTGCTACAACAAAATTATAATCATATGTATACCACTTTATGGAGTTCTGTGAGTTGTTCCATTAAATTATTAAACCTAAGGAGTCTGTGGGGACCCCAGAATTTAGAGCCAACCAGTCTGAAATGAGGGTGGTCCTGAAAACCTGAACTTGTGGCTGCTGTCTGAAGTGGAGACAGGAGGGTAGTCTTGGGACTGTTCCCTCAGAATGTGCAGATTATGTTTGTGGAAAATTCAGGATATATTAAAAATCATTAAAAACATTTTGGTTTTAGTCTGCTTCTGGTAATGGCAGCCTAGATTTGTTTTAGAAAAAACTCTACTGCTGAAAATAACTAGGAAAAATTGAAAACTATCAGTTAGACGGCATAGAGAGTTACTGTGTCAGTGTCAAATTATAAGCCAAGATCCAAGAGAGGAAGGAAGTTCAGGGAATGACTCCAGCATCTGGGGCCACTTTCCTCCTTAAGTTAATTGCCAATTTAGAAAGAAGAGGCTGAGAAGCTGAGAAACCAAGCAGAGCTTTCAATAAACTCATATAACTAAGTGGCAGAAATTGGAGTGATAATCTTCTCAAAGATCAGGAGCCCTGTACAAACACCATAAACTTGCTGTTGGGATGTCAAAGGAGAGCACCATAGGAATATAAATGAATCAGAAATAGCTTAACCTTATCAGAGACTGAAATTCAGATTTCAATTAGCATAAGCTTTGACTGATAAAAGTCAATCTAGGATATCTAGCACAGAGTATTCTAGCTGCCTGTCACCACAGCCACCTCCACCACCACTACCTCCCCAAATAACATAAACCAGAGCCTCACCTTAATCTACCCTTTTTCATATATAATTTTTGTCATTCAACAAAAAATGACCAGGTATACAGAAGATAAGATATGGCCACCAAGAGAAAGCCAAGAGAAAAAGAAAATAGGAACAGATTCATAGGGAATCAAGAGAGTCATCCAAAAAGGACCTTAAATTATTTATTATTGTTATATTCCAGGAATTAAAAGACAAAATTGATAATGTTGGCAAAAAATAAAACTGTGAAATGAAATTAAATCAAAGTACTTAAAGTAAAAACAAGAAAATATATAACACTCTGAAATTAATAACTCAAAGAATGGGTTTAACCAAAGATTACACTGGCTGAATAGAGATGTAGAGAACTGAAAGATAACTCCAAAAAAAAAAAAAAAAATCCTGACTCAAGTCAAGAGAGATTTTTTTTTTAATTTTTTTTCAATGTTTATTTATTTTGAGACAGAGAGAGCATGAATGGGGGAGGGTCAGAGAGAGAGGGAGACACAGAATCTGAAGCAGGCTCCAGGCTCCGAGCTGTCAGCACAGAGCCCAACACGGGGCTCAAACTCACAGATCATGAGATCATGACCTGAGCTGAAGTCGGACGTTCAACCGACAGAGCCACCCAGGCACCCCAAGTCAAGAGAGATTTAAAACTGGAAAATACAGGGGCACCTGGGTGGGTCAGTCAGTTAAGCATCTGACTCTTGATTTCTGCTCAGATCATGATCTCACAGTTCATAAAATCAAGCCCCATGTCGGCTCCATGCTTAAAGCATGAAGCCTGCTTAGGATTCTCTCTCTCCCTCTCTCTCCCCTCCCTACTCATATGTCCCCCCTCCTCAAAATAAATACATAATCTTAAAGAAATGGAAAATAAAAAACACAGCATACAAGACAGTGATAGGGCTACATGCTTGAAACTAAAATCCAAGAAAGAACAGAAGATAAAATGGACAGAAGCAGTATTTGAAGAGATAATAGCTGAGAATTTTCCAAAACTGAAACTAAAAGAATTACTACAAGCATCAAGTTTATAGTCAAAGTTCATGAGTTATTACAAACCTCAAAGAGGATAAAACAACACTAATAAAAATAACACTTATAGAAATCATAGTACACTGCTAAAAAACAAAAAGAAAAAGAAAAATCTGAAAAGCATATAAACGAAAAGGACCTATTACCTTCAAAGGAACAACAACTGACCTCTCAGAAAGAGAGTAAGGAAGGGAGGAAGAAAGAGAGAGAAAGAAGGAGGAAGGAAGGAAGGAAGGAAGGAAGGAAGGAAGGAAGGAAGGAAGGAAAGGAGGGAGGAAAGGAGACAGGAGAGAAAGAAGGGAAAGAGAAAAAAAATGAAATGAAACAATAGCCAAAAGCCAATGAGATGACTGATATCTTCAAGGTAGTGAAAGAAAATATCTGACAATCTAGAATTCTATATCCAGTGAAGAAAATTAATGCCTCAAAAGTAAAGGCCAAGTAAATACATTTTCAAAGAATCAATAATTGATACAATTTGTCACTTGCATACTCACTGTAAATGAAATATGGAAAGCAGAAGGAAAATGATTCACCTTAGAAGAAATTAAGAACATTGGACAGGGTAAATATATGGGTAAGTTAAATTTAATTCCAGTATAGTTAACATACAGTGTTAAATTAGTTTCAGGTGTACAATATAGTAATTCAGTAATTCTACATATTACTCAGTGCTCATGATAAATGTACTCTTAATCCCCTGTACCTATTTCATGCACCCCCCCCCCCACCAATCTCCTCTCTGTACACACATACACATACACATACACACACAGCACAACTTCTTTATCCATTTGTCTATCACTGGACATTCGGCTGCTTCCATAATCTGGCTATTATAAGTAATGCTCCAATAAACATAAGGGTATATATATCTTTTCAAATTAGTGCTTTTGTATTCTTTGGGTAAATACTCAGTAGTGCAATTACTGGATTGTAGGGTAGTTCTGTTTTTAATGTTTTGAGGAGCCTCCATACTGTTTTCCACAAAGGTTGCACCAGTTGCATTCCCACCAATACTGCATGAGGGTTCCTTTTTCTCCACATCCTCGCCAACATTTGTTGTTCCTTGTGAGAGAAGTGTATTTGGGGTGAAATATTCTAAGGTCCCTGCATTGTTTCAGGAATGAAAGAATACTAATTTATACTAGAATTTAATAAGGTAATACATAAACTCTTACTCATTTTTACAAGAGGTTAAAAAAAAGAAAGCACGAAAAAACACGCCAAGAATATAGAAAGCAAAAAATAAGTTTGTAGACTTAAATCCCAATATATACGTAATTACATTAAATATAAATGATATAAACATTCCAATTAAAGAAGAGTTTGTAAGATTAAGAAAACAAGGTTCACTAGGAAAACCTAATAAAAATTTCTATGCACATAAAAAAAAACACTTAGCTTTTATAGCTAAAATTGTGGTAGTTCTAGACACTAGATAGGCTTTTAGCTTTTTGTTTTGTTTTGTTTGAATCAATGGAACATCTGAAAATTAGATAGGACATAGGACAATTTTTTTTTATTTTGCAAGATTGTCCTGTCCATTTCCAAATATTTAGCATTCTTCTATTAAATGTCAAAAATACCATAACATACTACCCCAACACCCACTAAGGAACAGTATTAATTCAATCATTAGGCTAGATAACCAGAACAGAAATAATAGGAGGTTGTTGCCCTCTAGTTCAAGACATTGGTAACTGCAACCTGGGGGAAGGAAGCCCCAGAAGTCAAGAATTCAAAGTGCTTCCTGCTCATCTTGTAAAGCAAAAGGGGAAAATTAAATTAAATTTTCATTCTTAGTTGATAATTACATAGACAGTGAAACACACTCAATGCATGTCACTTAATTTCTCATTAAGTTTCACAATTTGTGGTCAAATGAATAAGAGAAAGCCTTATAAGAATTCTAAGATTGAAGTTTAAGAGAGATAAGCCACAGTCAAAAATCACTGAAATATAGGAGAGAATAAGTAATAAAAAAAATTATAAGTAAGGTTTGAGAAAGACAAAAATCACTATTTGCTTTGGTATCTTCCCTGATGTCAGGTAAGTGTACTTTAAATGTCCTATGGATGATTCTAATGCATTGTGAGGGATAAGAATCAATGTCTTATGCTGTCAAGGAAAACATGTATTGGTACCCTAATGCTGTAACTTCTATGGTGTAAACGTTCTGATTTGATAAATCTGGAAAATGGTCCAGGAATCTGCATTTTTCAAGGCCATTAAGGAATTCCAACACAGACTGCACCCTGGACTACCCTTTTAGAAACACTCTTCTGAAGACAGTTACCACATTTATTTGATAAAATATATGTTTCAATTTAAACCTGGAAGGATGGTTCCTCTCAAAAAAGCCAATTCTAGGGAGTCCAGAGAGAATGGGGTACAACCAAGAAAGGAAGTATGCACCTTTGGTCCCAACTTGATGAGACTCTTTAGGACCATTATGGCATAGCTAAAAGGCAGAGTGGATGGGGTCTACCTGAAGAATAAGGTTTTTTTTTTAATTTTTTTAAATTAAAAAATTTTTGAGAGAGACCGACAGACTGTGAGCAGGTGAGGGGCAGAGAGAGGGAGACACATAATCCGAAGCAGGCTCCAGGCTCCAAGCCGTCAGCACAGAGCCCGACGTGGGGCTAGAACTCACAAACTGTGAGATCATGACCTGAGCAGAGTCGAGCGCTCAACCGACTGGGTCACCCAGGTGTCCTGAGAATAAGTTTTTGGAAGAGCCTCACGTATTAGCCCTGGAGTCTGAGGGCATATGTGAACATGTGTCTGTGACTCTTCTTTTTGCTCTAGAGAAGACTGAAGACAGGAAGAAGGAAATGGAGGTAGAGGGTTCCATTCCAATTTCCATTTGCCTGTGGAATATTCAAAAGAATTCCTCAGTGTGTTATGGGACTGAAACTAAAGGGGGAAAAAGTTTAACAAATGCTATGGGAGCAGTGGGGCCACCAAGAGAGCCAGGGGTTAGGGGAAGATATGATCCAGCAAGAGTGGTGTTGTGGTCTTGGACCACTGTCAGATGAAAGGGAAAATGAGCCAATATACTGTGATAGGGTCACTCAATGATATGAAGGCACACGGTGAAACTGGACTCCTCTCAGTGTAAACCATACACACAGATGGTATATGGTGTCTATGGTTTACAGATGGTGCATATGGCTTACATACAAGCCTGGAGACGACAACAAACTCTTACAGACACAGAACATACTAGAGACCACTGCTGTTTCCACACCTCTGATTATGTGGCCAAATTCAGAAGAAGATCTCAGAAGAAAGACAGACTCAGAGTTGGGCAAGTACAGAAACTAGAGAGCATGTTTTCCATCTCACCAGAAGTCTCTCAGAGATAGTTCAAGTATATGCAGTGAGAAGGTGGGGAAAGGAAAGCAGATGAGATTTAAACTGGACTGAATTAATTTTAATCATTTAAAGTGATCATGAAGTTTTGGGATCTGCTACCCAGCTGGAAGGGCATTGAGACAGCAAATGCTGAAAATAGTATTTGGAGCAATAAAAGCTATTTCATGTTTGAAATTCCACTAAGTTAAGCCCCTCAGTAAACTGGTTGATAGATGCCTAGTGGCAAAAGTGAGATAAATACCCTGACATGAATCAATCCTTCCACATGCCTGGACATTTCCAGTTCTCACTTTCTCCTTAAGTCTGAGTAATTCCTCCCATACTTACACTCCATGTAATTTCAAAGAAAGGCTATATCCTTAGCAGGGGTCCTGCTAAGGAGGACCCACCTTTTCCTTTCTTTCCACCCTTGTTATCTGAAGAGAGGTCTTGAGTCCAAAACTCCAAGAAGATAACAATGTCTATGAGTTGGCAGCATCTTAACAGCAGTGCTCATGGCAACAGACACCAATTTGGAGCTCTGGGGTCGCCAGATGGGACGACGTGGGGTCATTCCAACATAGGCAAGGTTGGACTGGGACTGCCTGTCCATCAACCTGGCTTTCTCTCTTCCTGAATGCTTGGAGTGCTGAGAGTTGCCTTGCCAGTGGGGAACAATTGCATTACCATAAACCTCCAATTAGAGAGCCTCACAGGCAGGCTGATCTGATCCCTTTACAAGAGCTGCTGATAGAGGCCAAGTTCTGCCCCAGATCTGCATATTCACTCACTCAGAAGACACAGGAAACAACAGAAAAGAGATTTAGAGAAGGAATTTGGCCCAATGAGCTTGGCACCTGAGGGCTGCACGTAGATTCACTTCTGAGTGCAGGAAGAATTAGTAGTTAGTAAGTAGACCACTGTCGATTTTAATAAACTGAAAAGAGACTGGTTCTCCCCTTTCTAAAATCATGTTTGGGCTCTGTGATACTCTGGTCATCTGAGATGTTTTCAGTTCAGATGTTACTAGAAAAATCCCAGGAAGGTAGGTGTGAGGACAGCCTTGTCCCTAGATAAGTAATCACATCTCTGTGATCATGTATCACTTTCATAGTGAGGTCAAAGCTAATACTGATAACACAGTCTCCGATGAAATAAGTACAACACAAGCATTTGTTTAAAGTTGAACAAGTTTCTTCCTCTAGTTTTAAGATACGTGTTTCCAAATCTTGGATTCTAATACACCATAAACAAGAGTTCTAATTTTTAAATGTTAAACATCACACACTTTAAATAAAGAAATCAGTACAATATATATTAAAAAAATGTGAGATGGTGAAGAATGAACAATAATTCTTCATATAGGTCATGGAAAATAACAAATCGTCTGAATTTAGACCAACTAGTAGAAACTAGTCTATGTAAGGGTTAACATCAGCATTTTCTTCTTTTCATTCCATTAAGACCAAACATATCTGAATGCAATAGTTAATCTAGAATAGTCAAGAACTATGAAATTCCAGCTTTTATTAAATGTGTGCATGAATGTTATAAATCTTCTGTGAGCCCAGGGTCACTTTGATCCTTTTAGTGGCTCATAAAGCAGCGTGTATCCTCATGCGGACAAAGGAGGCAGGCGCCAGGTGAGAGCAAGAAGCTGAAGAAGGGTCTTTGAAGGGAGGACAGGGATGCGATTGAGTCTTAGATTGCCTCAAATACTGAGACTAGATTTTTCCAACTCAGTCTGACAGAGAAAGACAATGAAAAGCGGGATTTTTATACACTGAACTCATCTTCTGATCCTTCTCCATTGCTATCTACAGGTTGTGGGCATAAAATCTAATGTTCGGCACTGTCCTGATGAAATCAAATTGGGTTAAATGAAGCTTAAGTGCCTGTCCCTGAAAGATCCTCAACCTAAGGTCAGAAACCTAATTATTGTCACCACTAGGAACTGGGTAGGGGAAGCACATAGTCCTAGACTATTTGGAAAGTATTTGAACAAAAAAAAAAAAAGGTTTTCATTCATGTGTAGGTAACTAATTTGCTTGATACACTTTCATTTGCAAAACCTAGGGTAGCAGCATTTTTACCTTTTTGTTTTGTTTTGTTTTTAAAAGGCATTTAATAACACTTTTGTGTTGAAGGACTGTTCAGAGATGAGCTACCAGTTATCTGAAAAGACTATGTGACACAGGCCAGCAAGTGAAGGTTAAAACTGTTACACAGGCTGATGGGACATACTCGCTCATTACTTTTATGTAAATATGAGGTAAACAAGCCATTTTGCCTTGAAGGGCCCAAAGGAGGAGTGATGAGATAGTGAATTTAGAATGCCTGTGGTGTGTTTTAGAAAAGACAATTTACGAGACCGGGGCATAAATATTATTACTGTTATTATTCTGATGCTCTACTAAATAAGGCAGAATTGCCCATGGTGTGTTCTCTCAGTAAACCCCTCTGGAGATTCCAGCAAAGGTCCAACAGGTGAAAGGCCACACTTTTCATTAGATAACCCCCAAGCAAGGTTTGGAAGTCTGAGTTTTTAATAAGAAGAGCCTTTTCCAGTCCAAGTTTCCAGTGTGTTGACATAGTTACTCATATTACAATTTCAGAATAAATGCTTCTGGCAGAGCTCTCACCAGCAAATTTCTCTCTACTAATCTTTAAGAGGAATTGGGGTAAGTAGCATATCATCACAGAGGCAGGATTCCTTCAGTCAAGGCAGAGTGAAGTGTCAAATACTTCTGGCAAACACCCCTACCAGGCAGGGGAGACTCCAAACTTGATATGTTACTAGCTTTGCCAGAACTGAATCAAAATTATTTATATTTTGTTTCCATCCACTGATTTAACTGTAATTTTAAAAAGATGATTGTTTTTACATGTTAAATTATCTCTACCACCATTGTCACACATAAGGACTTACAGAAAAACATGGAGAAAGACGGTGACAGTTTTCTCTAATGGTGTATACCTTGTTTGAGAAATTATCATGGTGATAAGAACTATTTCATAAAACTGTCATCAGAAAATAACCAGAAAGGGAGAGGTGTATGTACCCATGTATTTCACTGTACACATTTTAGTCTTTATTGTAAAATAAACCTACAAATAAGTACACAAGTTTGATCAATAATCAATGGCTTATTATTAAACGAATATGTAATGACCACCTAGGTCAATCCCTCCATCCTGTGCCTCCAGTAATCACTATCCTGATTTAAATGTAATTACATGTTTGTAATTGTTGTTTTCACCTGAATACTACAATTTGGTTTCATTTGTACTTTGAAATTCATATAACTGGAATAATACTGGAGGTACTCCTTTTATTTTTTGGCTTCTTTAGTCTATGTGTCCAGGGTTTTTATTTAGGTAGGCATTCCATGCCTGCATGACTAACCTTAGCTGCTCAGTCTCTAGCTAGCTCCCCCAGAGGTCAAACTAATTCAGTATGGCGCCAAATCCCAGGCACACCAAAAGTTCACCATAGATCACAGTGTTAGCGTAAACTATACGGCATGGTCCAAACCTGCACGTACACAAGAGACTCTCAGATAGGAGGGGGTAAATGGAATTAAAGAAATCTAAAATCTTTCCACTTTGGGAGAAAGAAAGTTAAAGAAATGAAAGATCTGGATAATATGATTCCGTGAATCCCCTAAACACCATTGCAATAATATATACAGATAATCTGATGTTATCTAGAAAGGCTGTAGCTGTAAGAGATTCTGACCACAGTGGAATGGTATATGAAAAACAGAAAGCAAAGGACAGAAAGGATACCAGCAGGTGGCTTTTCATATATTCTAGCCAAGCCAATCCTTCTAGACTGCTCATATCTTAAATTTGGAATTCTTTGATTTCTGGAAAAAAATATCAAGACAAACTCTATAGGTATTTCTGTAGTGTCGACCTGTGGGGTGGGAAAGGAAGGGGTAGGAAGGCAATAAGTATATAGGGTGCTGCAAGCCAATGAGGACACCCAGAGGTCATCCTCAGAGTCTAGGAGTAAGGGTGGGAAGAATATGACAAGGGTCTCAACAGAATTTTCAGCCCCATGCCTATAAATCATTGCTTCCTGCTGGAAGTTGTGGAATGTCAGGATAAACATTATGAAGTAAATATTGTGCACAATGGGAAGGGAATTAGCTGTGCAATTCCCATTAATGCTAATGAGACTTTGGTGGTTAATTTCCCATGCCTTGTGCTGATTATTTGCCCCAATTAGTTATGTCAAGCTTGTGCCACACTCTGAACCAACCAAGTTTCCACTTTTGGGAAGGGGTATGGAAGGAAGTGGGAAACTGTCCTCATCACTTCCTTCAATTTCAGATGGTGAAGGCAAGGCTGAAGTCATCTAATCATACTATTTGCTTCTTCAGATGAAAAGCCTCTGAGAAACGAGCACTTTGCCAAAACTTTTGAAATGCACAACCCCTTGGAAATCATTGTTTTCATTAGTAAGCTACCTGCTGGGGCATTCTCTTACAGGAGACAGGTTTATTTTAGTTTATTTATTTCACTCCAAAGAATAATTTCATCTCTATTCTCATTAGACCTACAGTTTAGTTTAACATCCCTATTACTTCCATGATGATGCTCCAGATAATAGGAAATCAGAGGAAATGTAGGAGTGATTTTTAGAGGAGTACAATTGGATGGCTCAGTCCATAATATGCTTTTATTCTTGTGTACAAGGTAAGGTTTTCTCTTTTGTTCCAAAGAAATGTGTATATATCTCATTTATGGCACCTCTCACATCTGCTTTATATTATGTATTACACATATTTCTCTTATTTTCCTTACTCGATTGTATGCTCCCTAAGGATTGGGACAGTGTTTTACACCCTCTACTAATATCTAGCAAAGCACCAGACTCTCCATTAATATTTACTAATGAATGAAAATATAACACAATTAAAATGGGTTTGGAGTAACACAAAGCAGTTTAAATATCAAACAGACGTTCTCTCTAAACGAAATCTTAGGGTACATGGAGTCACACCACATGTATCTTCATAACTTTAAAATTTTTGCTTGGGACACCTGAGGAGCTCAGTTGGTTAAGCATCTGACTCTTAATTTCGGCTCAGGTCATGGTCACAGTGTGTGAGTTTAAGACCCACGTCAGGCTCTGCACCAACAGTACGGAGCCTGCTTGGGATTCTCTCTCTCCTTCTCTCTGCCCTTCACCTGCTTGAGCACGCTCACTAACTCTCTCTCTCTCTCTCTCTCTCTCTCTCTCTCTCTCTCTCTCTTTCTCTCAAAATTAATAAATAAGCTTAAAAATTGTTTTTAGTGTGTGAAAACTGCCTTGAGAATAATTTTAAAAAGGAAATAACAGTGTGTTTAGAACATAAAAATAGGTAAATTAAAAAAAAGAGGGAAGGAAGAAAGGGCAGATTTCTGCAGTAAGCTTTTGGGAAAGATATATGAAAATGAGGAGAAATAAATTTCAGCCTTTAAGCTGCATTCAGGTGGTTTTTATGAGGTGAGGAGGGCTTAGAGCATCTGTAAGAGGAACCAAGATGTCATGGGTTCTGGAACAAAGAAAGGGAGGACTATGTAACCTTGGGGGTCAGAGAAAGGAAGTGATCAATATACACTCAAATGGGCTGCCTTGAGGCTTTTTTATATTTCAAAGATGCCTGTTAATCCTTATAGCTCTTCTTTGGGAAAGAAGGGGGGGGGGCCTCAATGTGAAAACACAACAGTTGATCACGAATCAGAAAAGAACTTCTAAAAGTTGATTGAGAAACATATCCTAGCAGAAAACTACAAACTGTCCCTCCTGTGCATATTCTCCATAACAAAAGAAGACAGCACACAATTTCAGCATTTCATTGAAATCTTAAGAAAGCACATTCTGAAAAGACAGTAATAAGCAAAACTAATAGCACCATACCTCTCCTCATAAATGTGAAGCATGTAAAATGTCACTAATTCAGTCTTTAGTCTATAGGTACACAATAAATAAATGAATGGATAGTCCCCAAAGCATGCCACCCCTAGATTGGCCTTAGAAGATACTGCCTTCAAACATTTGTAAATGTGTTTAGAGACATGGCCTCCCTGGGGCGTCTGGGTGGCTCAGTCGGTTAAGCATCCAACTCTTGGTTTCGGCTCAGGTTATGATCTTGCAGCTTCGTTGGTTTGAGCCCCACATTGGGCTCTGCACTGGCAGCTTGAAGCCTGCTTGGGATTCTCTCTCTCCCTCTCTCTCCCTGCCCCATTCCCACTCATGCTGTCTCTGTCTCTCTCAAAAATAAATAAACTTAGAAGGAGGAGGAGGAGGGGAGTGAGGGGGAGGAGGAGGAGGAGGAGGAGGAGGAGGAGGAGGAGGAGGAGAAGAAGAAGAAGAAGAACAACAACAACAACAACAAGAAAAACAAGAACAAGAAGAAAAAAATGGCCTCCATAAGAAGCAATTTATGACCATCAGGAGGGAAGCATATCCATGTCCTAGTCATGATTTCCCTCTTCATGTTTCCTCCAAAAAATAATCTCAATTTATCTTCACCCTTACCTACAGTAATTGCATCTAACTTACACTGAATGCTCCGCTCCCTATGTGCCGAGCAATACTCCAAGCATTTTTATGTATTAACTTATTTAATCTTCCTAATAACCCTATGATTTAAGGGTTATTATTATCATTTTACAAATATAGAAAACAAAGCTTAGAGAATCTTGGTAGCATGCTCAAAATCACTAGTCATTAAAAGAATCAGGATTTGAAACCCAAGAAGCCTTACTCCATAGCTTGTTTCCTTCCTTCCTTCCTTCCTCCTGAGCTTTACTGAGATATAATTCATATGCTCTTATGGGATTCTGTTCTCCTCCAAAACTCATATGTTGAAGCTCTAACTCCTAGTACTTCACAACATAATCATATTTAACTACAGGACCTTTACAGAGGTGATTAAGTTAAAATACAGTTATCAGAGTGGGCCCTAATCCTGTATGACCTATGTCCTTATATAAAGAGGGAATTTGGACACAGGAGGGTACAGAGGAAAGAGTATCCAGAAAAACACAGAAAGAAGATGTCTATTGACAAGCCAAGGAGAAAGGCCTAGGACAGATCCTCTCCTCGTGGTCCTTAGGAAGAACCAATCCTGTCGAAACCTGTGATCTTGCACTTGTAACTTCCAGTACTGTGAGAAAATAAATTTCTTTTATTTAAGCCAACCAGTCTGTGTTACTTTGTTACAGTACCCTAGCAAACTAACACATACCATACACTTTATCTATGTAACATGTATAATTCAGTGGTTTTTAGTATATTCATAGAGTTGTACAAATATCACCACAATCAATCTTAAAATATTTCATCACCCCTCAAATACCTCATACCCATTAGCTACCACTCCCCACCTACAGGCCCTAGCAAACACCAATCGTCATTCTGTCTCTGTGGAATTGCCAATTCTGGAAATTTTATAAAAATGGCCTTTCATAAAAAGTGGCCTTTTGTGTCTAGTTTCTTTCACTTAGAGCCCACTTTCTTCACTACGATGAATACTGTCTTACTGTCTTACTTCTTTATTCTTGCATTAATCAATATACGACTTAATAAATTTCTAGCAATTACTGCTAATTCACATAAATATTCAATGGCACTCTGAAACAGTAAATCTTCAGACAAATCACTGAAACATATGACGGCATGGAGGAGTGAGTGGTGATGGTGAGCTCCAGTGAATAAAATGTGCCAAAAAGCAAATCTGTATTACATAAAAATGAATCTAGATGATACTGAAAAAAATTCTTGTAAATTACATGAATCATTTTGACTGTATTTCTGGGGCCTTTAAATGCTCTCAAAACATTGCAATATCCCCCTCCCTGTTGACTGTGTGTTGGTGATGTAAACAAAAAAGAAAAGACACATCAATCCCACACTTTGGGTTTTAATGTTGTCGGGTCATAGAAACTCTCTAGAGCGGGCAAAGCCTCACTCTCTAGAAGTAGTAGTAACTCTTCCTAGGCCTCATTTTTAGGAAAAACCCATCTCTTTATTGAACACCTATTGTACCATCCTGCTCCATCCCAGGCACCAGGCTGAAGAGAAGCAGTCGAGGAAACACCATCCCAGAACAATAGGATTTTATAGAAAACATCAAACAGATTCAATTCAAACAGAAAGAGCCACATTAAAATAGCAAGGCAAAGAAAGGGAACCTTATAAACTGGGCAGTCCACCAGAGAAGGCAGCCCATCAGGAGGAGGTAGATGAAATTTAACACTGTCCTTCTGATAAGGAAATGGTAAGGAATCTTTTAGTCTCAGATGACAGAAATCCAACTGAAAACAGGTATTGGTTGACCAAAACTCCAGGAACAGTGCTGGTTTCATGCATATCTGGATCCAGATGGTCAAATAATGTCCTCATCTCATACTCTCCATCTCCACCATCTCAGCACTCATTCCTCCAAGTTTCTTTCCTTTCTCTGGCAGCTCTTTTTCGTTTTTTGTTTTTTTTTTTTAATGTTTATTATTTATTTTTGAGAGACAGAGAGAGAGAGAACAGAGAAGGGGTAGAGAGAGAGGGAGACACAAAATCCAGAGCAGGCTCCAGGCTCCAAGTTATCAGCACAGAGCCCGGCGTGGGGCTCAAACTCACCAACCATGAGATCATGACCTGAGCTGAAGTCGGACGCCTAACCAACTGAGCCACCCATGCGCCCCTGGAAGCTCTTTTTCTATGGCAGAAAGAAGGCCACTCTGAGCTCTGAGCACATATAGTCCTTTCCATTTGTGACCCCAGAGGCACAGACACCTTTCCTCTCCAGTGCGCACCTATCTTGACTCTCAGTGGGATGCCTACTGGCTCTGCCTGTCTGTGAGCTCACCTTGTGGACAGAGTACTGTAGACAGAGGACTGGGGCAGCAAAGCCTGCCCAACCACCCATTCCTGAGGCTCGGAGTGAGTGAGGCAACATGACTGACAGTCTCCTCATAACCTATGGGATAGGGAAGAGGTAGTTAACTCATGGAAAAGGGGGTACTGGGAAGATGCAAACACACATATCCATGCAGCTCAATCAACTGAAAGAAATTTGAATAGGCAGAGAGAAGAAGTGGAAAGCTAGGGAAATGTATAAATAATATATGAATAAATTTATGCCCTAGACTTGATGTTTGCATTTCCCCAAAATGTTGAAATCTTATCCCCAATGTGATGGTATTTCAGTGTGGGACTTTGGGGGGGTGGTGATTAGGTCATGAGAGTAGAGCCCTTATGAACAGAATTGGCACCCTTATAAAAGACACTAGAAACCTCCTTTGCTCTTCCGCCAGGTGAGGACACAGCAAGAAGATGGCCATCTAGGAACCAGGAAGCAGAACTTCACCAGACACCAAATTTTCTCACACCTGGATTTTGGACTTCCCAGCCTCCAGAACTGGGAGAAATAAATTCTTATTATTTATAAGCCACTCCATCTATGAGTTTTAGTAGCTCAAACCCAGTAACAAAGTTATATAGTGAGAGAGGAGTATGGTAAGCATTTTGGGGGAGAAAAAGAGAATGCGGTATATACTGACTGGAAAATAGATTCATTATAAAGGAAAATATGAGCATGGATATTGTAACATTTCCTCTTCCTAGCACTTCTCACACCTCCTCTGTTTACATGGATGAGCCAAGCAAACCTTGAGGAGGACCTGATGAGCACAAAAACTAACCTAGTTGATCTGACATAAGATGTGGTGCCCACCTTTGTGAAGTTCATAGCCTCATTGTAAAGACAAGACATATACACACAGAAAGCTCTCTGGTGATGGATGCTAACGGATTAACACACAACCAAGTTCAATACTCAAAAATAAATCTACCTTTACAGCCCCACAGCCTCTAGGCTTAGGGATAATGTCTGATATGAAGAAACCAAGCCTGATGATCTTCCTATAGGGGTCCTGCTGGACCAAGGTGGGCCTCAGATTGCAGCTTCTTCCTCACGCTGTGAAGGTCAGATTGTAGTTCAAAAAGAATCCTGGTGACATAAATTATGTAAAACAACCACTTCAGGGTGTTAAACTGAACTGAAGTCTGGATTTAACTGCCCAGCAAATCACTGAAAAGGGACTATAGCAATATCTTTAATAGATGATATAAATACTTAGGGCATAAAACTGCCTATTCTACTTATTTCCATTACAGCAATCCCCTCCCTCTCCCAGACCTGATTAGGACTGATAAACAGGCTCTCGAGCTTCTGTTTTCTGGGCATGTGCATTTTTTTCTAAGTACACCACCTTGTCCCACACAACCCCGAACTTATTTGTTTGGGTTCTAAATAAGAAACATACCTGCAAGGCCAGGAGCAGCAGACAAGACCTGCTGTTTTGTACAGGACACTCAGATTACTAAAGTTCATAAATTCCTGTGTTGGCCACCATTTCAGGCTGATATAAAATCTGTCAAAATCTAGTTCAGCCCTAAGTCATCTAAGCTCCATCTCCCTACTGCCCAACCCAATTCCCACCTTTTTTGATGACCCTGAGCACATGAATCTGTCTAACTTCCTATTCTGACCACAATGGGCTGCCTTGTGTGGTAATTTTCCAGGTCTGCATCTTTTTTCCCACTGTCGAATGAATGTGGGGTTCTCAGAATCTGAGAGCACATTTTATTTTTATTCTCAGGGTGTGGAAGGCAGCATGGAGGGACAAAATAGACCAGATTTCAAAGTCGTAAGAATTCAGGCTTGAAACCAACTCTGCCATTATTTTTTGTGAGCCCCAGTTATCTCTTCTGTAAAATAGGAATACTTCCACCCCAACTCTTAATTGTGAGAATTAAAATGAAATAGTAAATGTCAGTTCCTTTTCTTGCCCCCCCCCCGTTGTTTTTCTTTTCGTGATGCCTACAAATGTGCCTTCTGAATGCTTAACGAATATTCTTGGCAAATCCAGCTGCTCTTCTAAAACCTGGAGTCACATGCCACATCCTTTCTGCCTCTCTAAAGACTGCCAACATTTAAAAGTCCAGCTCAAGTCCTAAGTCCAGCTCAAGTCCTAAATCTTTCATTCTCTAATCTAATAGCTTTTGCTCTTTTCTGTCGTTTCCAAGAACACTGTGCACTCTATTTCCAAGAGCACTGTGCACTGTGCAACAGTTAACTACTCATCTTTCAAATGTTTCACATCCTTAATTTTTCCTTTTCTGTGAAGCTCCTTCATGACAGAGGGAGTGGGGGGGGTGCACTTTTTGTCTTTTTTGTGTGTATACTTTCTTATAACTAGTAAAGTACTGTTCCTTCAAATAGAAACAAAATAAACAGGTCTCGATCAACACAAAAATAATACCACAATCAATAATGTACATGTAGAAATTGGTAAATTATAACAGTGAAGGCTACAAAAAATTGGTATGCCAAGCACTCTTCTAAGATGCTTTACACAGATTATCTTACTGAAACAAAAACCTAAATGCATGAAAACAAATATTAAGATATTCTTAGGAAGGGGAGAAAGCTAAGTTGTTTGGATTTTTCAAGACAAAGGCTTTGTAAATGAGATAAAACTTCTGAGGAACTTCAAACGGTTCTTGTTGCAAGGCTGCAATTAGAAACAGCTTGCAGAGTTTTGGATAATGTTATTTTCCTATAATATATGGTCCATCAATCAGCTGGAAATGTGTAAAATATGACTAATTCCTTAGGGGCCACTTCCCCAGCCTAATCATGGAGCTTCTTGGGTTTCTGTGATCCCTTCCATCTGTGACCACATAGATAAGCACTTCTGTGGATACTTCTGCCTTTTTTGTGGTTTCCTGTATGTATGATTTTGTCTCTAACTAAATTTTAACTTCCTTTCAAAACGAAGCTTTTCCCAGCTTCAAAAAACCTAATACAGACCTGAGACTACACAGACAGCATGCAACAAATTTTTCATTAAACTTACTAAATTTCATCCATTCCAAATATCACCACGAAATCCAGCTACATCTCAAACGCCCACTATCTTTCAGTAAGGAAAACACGTGACAGAGTGCCAATAAAAACAGCAATTCCTTTTCTAAACTCCTCTAGGAAGTGAAACCATGTTGCACAGTAGAGCATAACAATTTGAAATCCTGAAATACAAAGCAAAGCTGCCCACTCAAAAATGAGGCTCATCCCCCACACAGTGGCATCTGGTTACTCACGGCGGACTAATTCCTGTCCTTGCCTGCCCAAGTATACCTTCTATTACACTAACTTAAATGAAAACCCCAAGGGGAGAACATGACCCCAAAGATTTATCTGATGATATGGCCATATTAGATCCTTTCAAATCCTTTAATTTGCAAAAAGTCCCAAAGTCGGTGAACCAAACAAATAGCAGCTCTCTCCCCATGCTGTGTAACTTGGGTGATATTTATGGACAGGCAGAAGTTCTGTGTTCAGCAATTTCCTAATCAACTAAGAACAAATGGAGAAAGCAAATCCATGAAATAGGAAAGGGCAAGACCACCGAGCTATGACTTAAAAGGCAGCAGAGAAATGTTAGAGCCATTACGCTGCTGAGCCTCCTGCCCTAGTCAAAATGCATTCATCAGAGATGCTACAGGAGCTGAAACTTGAGAAAATGGCCTGAGAGTGTTAAAGCTAGAGCCTTCCAACAAGGGCCCGACAGAAGAAGGCCCTATCTGATGTGAAAGGGGGATCTATCCGTAGACTCAAATACCAATGACATGTCTCACTGGATTCATTTACGTTTAATGTGATATAATTCATCATTGGTTGTTTCCAGTAATAAATTAAAATTCAACAAATTATTTTAAAAATATTTACTATGTGCATGTCAACACCTGAAAGAAAAGTTGTAGAACCTCTAAAATGGAAGGCATGGCCCCATCCTCAAAACGTGACGTATTTCAGAAGTTGACTTTTGTTTTTGCTTTTGCTTCTGCTTGGACTTGGGCTTGTGAGTGGTTAGCTCTTCACCTGGATGCCTATCTCCTCCACCCTTCTACCTTCAGTAGATCTGTATCTCAAATATTCCAGGCAGATGAACCATATATATTCTCGTTGTTTTCCAGCTCTGTTTTTAAAACTGTATTTTACACCATGGAATCCTGCCAGGAAAATCTTCCCTAAATACGACTTAACTAACTGTCCCCATACTGGACCTCAAATTGTTTCTTCTCACCCTTGATTCACAGGAAAGAGAATAACCTGTTTCCTCTTTATGACTATGTTTATATTTGCCAACTCAGAGTAGAAAAGTATTTCTGAATCTAAGGAATACAATTGTAGAATTTCTCTAAACAGTGAACACAAGTTGTTAAAAGAATAAGAGAACAGGAGAGCTCAGAGGACTACAGAGAATGGCTCCCTGCCCATTCAACTTCCTCTTATTTCCCATGTGGGGGCTGTGTCCCAGGGAATATGGGTCATGTGCACAGCACCACAGTCTCTCTCTCTCTCTCTCTCTCTCTCTCTCTCTCTCTCTCTCTCTCTCTCTCTCCTCCACAGCATGCAGGCTATGGAGAAAGGTTGGCCTTACGTCTTCTTCTACTTTACACAGTGTACAAAGGCCCTATACCCAATAAATTAAGACAATTATGAGTTGTTTAGCATGAAGAGGCAAAAGCAATCATGAAATGAAGCAAAGCTATTAATGTCATGCTGAACAGGTATTCAAACTTCTTTGACACTTCAAAGAAAAAATAAATTCATTTCAAATTTGTTTAGATTGGTTTAGAACTTTTTCTCCATCTTTTCTCTTATATATTTCTCTTATTGGTTCTTAAATCTCATCTCTAGTACCACACTCCTGAGACTTCTCTCTTTTCCTTTCTTGAGTTGATAAGTTTGCAAATCAGTGTATTAATGTGACAAGTTTCTGTGGTCCCAAGGTTACTAGATTCTCTATGAAGAGATACATCTTATTTCTTATTGGACTTAAATAATTAAAATAGGAAAGGGCCTATTACTCAAAACTTCCATGGCCATAGCTTGTCTACTACTTTATACCTATTTATTTTTTCAGGAATGTAGAGGGGAGGCAAGGGGGTCCATAGCCAGGCTAGCTTGGTGAAATGATCAGCCAGGTTTTCTGGAACCTCTAGACCAGGAAAGCATACAGGAATGGAGCACAGCATTTCCAGTGGGATTGTGTCTATGCAGCTGTGCAGTTAAGAGTATAAAAGTCCTAAAGCAAGTAATAGAGGTCAGCCAAGACAAATGTTTGGGTCAGGAAATGCTTTTCAGAGGAACTAGGGAACTAAACAATAGCAGCATATAAAAATCTACTTCATAAATTTGAAAAACAAAGGAAAGAAAGGAAAAAAATATATACACTGCAAAGAAAGGCAAGAAAAGGCCCGGATTTTAAAAAGTAAAAAATTAAATTAAATTAAAACTGGATTCCTGTGTGCATTTTTTAAAGGAGCTTGGTCATAGAAGAAAATATAAAACAAAAAGATACTTCAAATGAGGGAAACGAAGGCAAAGTCAGCTATGGCCACAAACTAAGTTAAATACAGACCAGGAAATACTGGCCTATGGCTCCTCATATTCATTACACAGTCCTTCCCACCACCCTGGAGACCCTCCTCCAGGCTGGCCTTAGAGTATCCTATGACCTGAAACCATGGCTGAAGGACATTTTGTCACCATGGCAAACAATATCAGTTTGCTACCTTTCTCATCTCTGACTTTTGTGGCTGAAGATTCTCACTAAAGCTATGTCTGTGAATAGAAGCTATGAGCACAATCATGAAAGACACCCAAAAGACTTCCTGAGGAACCACAGAAGAATTTTCTAGAATAAAGCCTATGTTATAGGAGTGAAACAGACATTGAGTTCTTTTGTTCTAGTGGCCTTTTTTGTGTTGTCTTAGGGCAGTTAAGGCATTGCCCTTTTGTAGATGAAGATATTTAAAGCCCAGAGACATTTCCAGGGTAAGGAATGGATGGAGGACAGATTAGAATCAGAATGTCCCACTGCTCAATGGGACAGAGCACCTCCACTATTCCACACGTCCCCCTCATAAGCGTGTGGCAAGATCTCTCAATATTTACAGAAACTTTAAAATCAATTAGTGTGCTAACTTCGAAGAAGATATTGTAACCTGTCCAGAGTAATAAAATCAGCAATGCACAGCATTACTTTCCTCTATGAAGAGCTTGAATAAATAAGACATTTATAAAAATGAGTGGAAAATCTGAAATGAATATCCCAAGAACCATGAAAAAATAAGCTAAGAGAAATTGAATTTTCTTTCGAGTCTCTAAGAGAGAGGCGGCAGTTGAGGACTTTATACATAATTTATAAGGAAAATTGTCCCGTTCACTCAGGTATACACCATATCAGTTTGTGGGAAAGATTAAGCAAGCTGTCTTTTTTTTTTAATTGAAATCAAATATAGGTATGGAAGAAAATGAATTCTGAATGAGGGAGAATGCAGTGAGTCACATGGCTAAAGGCTTACTGGAATTTACATGAGAGCTTTTTTTTTTTTTTTAAACCAAGTAACTTTGACCTTATTTATTGATCAGTAATAAGAAAAGGCCCCAAAGCAAAGTCCTACCTAGGGCTAAAGCTTCCTGTTTTCATTTTCCCTTCACTTCAAGGAAAGCTGAGCCTTGGCATAAATAGCACATTCCTCGCTGGATACCTATGGCTTAAACA
This sequence comes from Acinonyx jubatus, assembly GCF_027475565.1. NCBI lineage: Eukaryota > Metazoa > Chordata > Mammalia > Carnivora > Felidae > Acinonyx > Acinonyx jubatus. The sequence continues at coordinate 60,674,510 of NC_069392.1, forward strand.
TCATTAGTAAAGTATTCCAGGCTGGTTGTCATTGTCTCCTAAAATGTTAACATAATCAATTCAGTTCTTGAAATTTTTTTACCTAGAGAGAAACTCTTAAATTGCAAATGCTTCCAGAAACACTGAACTAATCCCTGCTAAGATATCAGTAACTTCCTCTAAACCTTGAATTAAGAGGATTCAGGGGGGCTGGGCAAGCAAAAAGAGATAAACTCTGAATAGAAGGGAATGAGCACAGTAACTGAAAGTTAGAAAGAAGGAAAACCATCCTATAATGTTGCCACAATTTTGCTGGTAGGACCTCAGGATAGGCCAGGGGCATCTGTACCAGCAGTCTCTATAGAAAGTGCAAGTAATTTGCCATGGCCCCTGTTTGTCTTGAGCGCTCCCCTCATCCCTTTTCTCCATCCCAGGGACTTCATTCTTATCACCCCTTGGACCACTGTAAATTCCTTTAGCAGTGGTGGCATTCACATGTATGTCACTCTCATGTCATATGTTCCTTTGCCATTGTTTCCTGGGCATTCAATATATTCTTGCCTTGGGCCCCAGTGTCACTGAACAGTTAATACACATCTCTTTTTGGGTGTCCCACAGCATCTGTAACAAAGCTACTTCTGCCTAGCAGCCTCAATGCTAATACTAAGAAGAAAAAAAACCTGAAATGATGCAGCACTTTACAGTTTCTAAAACCCATCTATTTACATAACTGCTTATTTATATAAACCAAAAAAAAAAAAGAAACTAAGCAAGGGGGATTTATTATTCCACATTTACAAAGCAGGAAATAATGTCTGAAATAGCTTTTACTAGCAACCTCTGCTGAAAATTCCTCTATGTCATGCACTCTTCAGGGCACATTTTACATATTAGCTGTTTCAATTATTTCAACAGCACTATAAGGATGCTCAGATGGACGAGGGAACTGCAGCTTTAAATATTTGAGCTACTTTCTCAAGATCACACAGGCAGTGAGTGGCAGAAATTGGCTTCAATCTAGTTCTATTGAATCAAAACTTAATGCTCTTAAATGCTGATGCTCTAAACAAGAGTTAAAGTGTAGATACTTTTTTCTCAAGGTCATACTTCCTAAGTGGCAGGGAATAGACTACTCCTAGGCCTAACTCCTCATCAAATGCACTTACAACACTACTTTGATATTTATTGAAATGCGGGTGATTTGGCAAAGGAACAGAATGATAAGATACACCTGGCCCTGCACCCAAACTTTAACAAACACTGGTTCCTTACCTAGAGGACTCTCTCTGCTTTGCAATGGAAATTTCCTGTGGATCTCTTAGATGGTTTCAAGATATTCTATCTGCAAGAAATGAAATGGATTAAATGGTTCCCATTAAGCTTATGGTAATTTTAGCCTTTCCAACTTCTGGCAATAGAACATACAGTGTGAGCACAGGGTAAATTCCAATCTAAGGTTGCAATTTTGAGCCCCCTCTGTTATTAGCAGAGCGAGTCACTCTAACCAAGCGCTTCTTCTGGGAGCTTCCTTGAACATGACAATGAGGATTCGAATGAGACCCCAACACGCTCAGCTTTTAGATTTTTACTCCAAAGTCATTATTACTGTATTTTGATGAAGCAAAGGCATGTCAACAAAATTAAGAAATGTCATTTTCTTCTTAATAATGATGATTATCATACTTCATAGAGTAAGCTTGAACTACCCAGCATGCTTATTTGGCTGAAGAAAAGAAAGCTGAATTGGATTCATATTTCTTACTTAAAAATTCAAGTCAACATATTTAAACAAGTTGCCAGGTGAGGTGCTGGATGTGGTCTACATCCTACTTGGATGAAGTGGTCAAAGGAGGTTTAGGCTCTGATAAGGAAGAAACCTCCTCCAGGTAAGCAGAGTTATAACCTGTTCTGTGTTCTGATTTGTACAGTGATGCTGATGATGCCTCTCTTTTTGGACAGGTAAGCCACAAACGTCAAATGTTATTGTGTAGATTCTTAATGAAGTGGCTGGAGATTGATCCACAATATGAAATTAATCTTCATAGCACCAAAGTGAAGAGAGGACACTGAAAATTACTTAATTTTATCAAGTCATCTTGACTCCCTAATCTAAGCACTAAATCTGAAATGGAAAGCCTAGTAGTGTTGTATACATTCACTTACAGAGTTTGCTCTTTCTCCTTAAATAAAATAAAGTGTTTATTTGTATTTTTAAAACTATTTTATTTATTTTATTTTAGAGAGAGAGAGAGAGGGCACAAGTGGGAGAGGGGCAGAGGGAGAGAGGGAGAGAGAGACAGAGAGAATCTGAAGCAGGTTCCATACTCAGCACAAAGCCCAATGCGGGGCTCGATCCCACGACCCTGAGATTTTGACCTGAGCCGAAATCAGGAGTTGGACACTTAACCAATGAGCCACAGAGGCACCCCTATCTGTATTTTTTAGGTCAAGAACATTAGTCAATAAAAATTCCCAAAAAACAGGGAGATCTTCTCACAGATGTAATGGCAGTGGCTCTCCAAGGCCTAACAGTGTTTCTGGAAACATAACCCTAAAATCATACACAAGAATCACCTGGTTGTGTGATGTGGAGGGCCCCAACTCAGACCTACCAAGCTAAACTCTACAGAGACACCCTGATGTCAGCAATATAACAGACCTCAAAGTCACTGTTTTAGTCTAAAGTTTGAGAATCACTGTCCAAGTTATTGAGGCAGCAGGAAAGTGAGGTGTTGTCTGTGGAGCACAGGGTGATGGGGGATAAAGGCGGCTCCCTCAGATACAGTGGAAAGGCCTAAGTTAGGAAATTCGTTCTGACAGGAATTCCTAAGTTGTTTTGGCTTTCATTCAACAGAGCAGGGCCAGGAGTCTAGAGATAGAGCCTTATGAAAAGTGGCATAGAAAGGACAGCTCCCTGAAAAAGGAAGAGGAAGAGTCACTGGGCAGACTATGTGCTCAACTCAGAGTCCCTGGGGTCCTCCCGAGGGAAAAAGTGAATTGCATGGTTCCAGAAGAATGATGCTGAAGTCAGCACTGCCCTATGTTTGAGGTTCTGGAGGGAGATTCCCCATCAGAGTCCAGTACAACTTACAGTGGCCATGACAAAATGCGCTCAGTGACAAGATGAGCTCAGTCAGAGAGAGGCCTGTGGAATGATGCCCTGACCTTCCCCTCTGCCTCAAAGGGAGACACAGAAGGCAATGGAGTTAAGAGCAGTGAGTGTGCCCTAAATCCAGTCTGGTTGAGGCACCCACTTGTGCCCTCACAGCTAAAGCCAGAAATGGATTAAATGAGATGATATACATAAAGGATTTAATGAGATGCTAATTTGAAAGGTGGCTAATGGCACAAAGTATATGATCTCTAATCTCCTATGAGACCTCTGATCTCCTACCTCACCTGCACTTTACCAGAGTACCACTGGTATGATTCTGTTTCATACTTTAACTTTGATCAGAGATATTTTTTCAACTAAGGAAGAGTCTGAGAAATATTTTGCTTAAAGATAAAAATTAAAAGGTCACTAAGACTCTAGTAAGAAAAGAAGTACTATTCTTAAGATATAGTCCCCCAGGCCCAAACAGACTTAAAACCCAGAACTATTGTCAACCTTACTCATAATCTGTCTCCTACTTTGCTTACTGATGAGTGGAATTGGAATCCCAAACCATGCTTAGAGTGAGTGCAGTAGTTTATAATGCTTACAGCCCTAATCTGCCTCCACTAAAGAACAGCATACTGCATTGACTCCAAGGGTTTACAATAAAACCCAGTGAATCTCTAGGTCCCCTAAGCACTGCCTTGTCACAAGCACAATAAATTGCCTCACAAAGAGCTAATACTTTGAATTACTGTCAGCACCAATTCTTATCTGCTAGAAACTGATAAAACAATCAATAGGGAGTTTTTGTGTACTTGTTTCCAAGGAAATAACGATGTACTCAGGGTTACTGGGTAGGCTTCCTGGTCTCCTGAGAAGAGTAAGGACTACAACACAAAAGCCTTGAGAACAACCATCACCTGTGTTTGGTGACCTTGGATAAATTCTTTACTTTTTGTCTAAAAGTCTCCCATCTATAAAATGGGAGGAATAATCATTGGCCCAACTCCCCAAAACAGGAATAGGTCAAATATAAAATACTAGAATTATAGAGGATGTAGGGCCCTAATCATTAAATACCATTACTTTGTGAACACCAAACTTCATTGCTTTTCACCACTGTATGCTATCATCATCCACTTAACCTGTCTCACCCCTATTAATATAGAACTGCCTTAAGATTTAGGACAGGGGCACCTGGTTGTCTCAGTCAGTAGAGCGTCCAACTTCGGCTCAGGTCACGATCTCACAGTTCGTGAGTTTGAGCCCCGTGTCGGGCTCTGCTGACAGCTCAGAGCCTGGAGACTACTTCGGATTCTGTGTCTGCCTCTCTCTCTGCCTCTCCCCTGCTCATGCTCTGTCTCTCTCTGTCTCAAAAATAAATAAAACATTAAAAAAATATTTAAAAAAAAGATATAGGGCAATGTCTTAATCATCTTTGTGTCCAAAGCACCAACACAGTGTTTGCATATTCTAGACTCATTTATTATTAATCATTTATTAAATAAAGAAAGAAGGAAATAAATGAATGAATAAATGGATTAACAAATAAAGGTTTTAAACCATTTAAAGCTCCACTCCCAAATCAAGAATCCTTTATAAAATAAAAATGTAGGGACAAGAAAGTCCCTACACCTAGGAATCTATGTACCAAGAAGATGATCATGATGGCTACGGAGATGTACAAACAATGCCACAAGGCATAACATTCCATTGTTAATGGAGCCAAAACTGTACACACTTATTATTGGTAATCATGTTATATTATCATACCAATCATTTAGTTAACCAGAACTCTCAAATACTTTCCACATGCTATAGATTCAAAAAAGCTAAACTCCAAGCACTTTGTGAGTCTAGAATCAGAACTGTCCATAAATCTTTAATAAATATTCACATGAAAATTTGTGCTTTTATTTAAATTTATTAAATATTCACTTGACAATTTAGGCCCATTATTTAACTCTTTATTGATGTACAATGTACATACACAAAAGTGAAAAATCAAGTGTACAGCTTGATAAACGTTCAAAAACAGAACCCAGGTAATTAGCACACCCCAAAAATGATAGAACATTACCAATAGCCCTAGAAGCTCCCCTTTGTGCCCTATCCTGTCAGCAACCCTGGCAAGAGTAACCACTGTTCTGGACTTCTAACGCTGTACATTATTTGAGCCTTTTCAAGCTTTGTATACAGGGGATAATACTGAATGAAGTCTGGTAACACTTCTTTCCCTTAACACTTCTGGTATAATATTCCACTATGTGAATACCCTATAATGTATTTAGCCATGGTACTGTTGCTGAACATCGGGGGAGTTTCTCATTGGGGCCATCAGTAATAGTGCTGCTATGAAATCTTGTACATGTCTTTGTGAATATGTGTTTAGCTTTCTGTTACAACTAATAAAAGCTTTCTGAATCATGAATCTATTTCAGTCCTGACAGCTCCACCTCTGGACATTTCTAGAGCTGACCACATCTGTTTTCCCTGCTCCCAGCATGGTCTAAGCTACCTCACTCATGATGCAGAATACTGCAAAGACGGCTACCTAGACTCTGCTTTTGTAAGCATGCTCTACATCACAGAAATGGCTGTCTCCTTAAAAACATAAATAAGATCATATCCCACCATTGCTTAAAACTCACCAGTGGTTTCCCATCAAAATAAAATAAACACTACATGCCATGTACTGCAAGGCTCTACCAGGAGTAGTCTCTGCCAAGATCTCTGAACTGATTTTGAATTATTCTCTCCCCCTGTTCATCTGCTCCTGCCACAATAGCCTTCTTGCAGGCTTCAAACATACTACACATGTTCCTTCTTTCTGTAATGGACCTCCCCCAGAACTTTCACAAAACAGGACCCTTTTCTTCATTTAGAGAGGCCTTCCCTGACCCCCTAATCTAAAACTGCACCCCCCCTTTAAGGTCATTTTCCATCTGGTTAAATGGAGCTCATTATACTACCTAATGTTTCTGTTATCTATTTCCTTGCTTACTGAGTATCTTATTGTTTATAACATTTTTATTGAGATATAATTCACATACCATAAAATTCACCCTTTTAAAGTGTACATTTCAGTGGTTTTTAGTATATTCACAAAGTTGTACAAGCATCACCACAATCTGATTTCATACCACCCCTCCCCCAAAAGAAGCCCATTAGCAGTCGTTCCCCATTCCTCCTTCCAGCAACCCCAGACAACCACTAACCTTATTTTTGTCCCTATCACAGATTGTAGATTTGACTACTCTGGACATTCCATATAAATAGAATCATACAATATGTGCTTTTTGCATCTGACTTTTTTCACTTAGCATAATGTTTTCAAGTTTCATCATGTTGTAGCATGTATCAGTACGTAATTTCCTTTCCTTGCCAAATAGTATGCCATTGCATGGATATATCACATTTTGTTTATCCATTCATCAGTGGGTGGACAAGTGGTCATTTCCTTTTATGGGGGAGTGCTATTCTACATAATGCAGATATGAACATTTGCACATGAATATATGTCTTCATTTCTCTTGGGTTTAGACCTAGGAGTGGATGACTCCCTTCTGACACTATAGTGTCACCTCATCTCTGTGACAGCAGTCACCAACAATATCAGCACCTAATAGATAACCCATTTGGGGGTTGAATTAATTAACCAAGGATCTCAAAGCAAGCTTAACCAGAACTGATTACCTTTTATGATTTGTCTTAAAAATGTGGTATCATCTAGGCCTCAAATGCCTAACAAAAATCACTTAGTAAAAAGCTGGTTTTCCATCATAGTTTTCATATTAAACAGCACATACTGAAAATCATGTGTTGATAGAGATAATCTGAGCTTAAATACACAGTACAATTTGGAAGAGAGAACAGAGTCAAGGATACAATAAGCATCCAAAAGAAGGAAATTCACCTATGGTCACTTCTACAGATGCATCAGCTTGCAGAAGCCCTAGTGAAGAATCTCTGAGGACTAAGTAGAGAAATTACTCTAGGCAGAGCAATTGTGTCCTTTAGCACGTGTGGAGACAGTTGAGAAAATAAATGAAGCAAATGACTTTAAATATTTGAGGCTGCTGCCTACATCAAAACTGGAGTCAAATGTTTTTTATCTTCATAGCTGTGGGAATTTATCTCAAAATCCTCTTAGAATCCCATTTATCTCTCAGCAAGGTTGTTTAAGACCATCAAAGCACAGGAATTGCCCCAGTGGAGCCAGACCAATGGTCCATCCAGCCCAGGATCTCGCCTCTGAGAGTAGCCAGTGTGGAATGGTATGAAAAAAAGGCAAAAGTCCTTACTGAAATGCACTTAATTGTGCAATGTCAGGGCAGGGGGTTTGGAGCAATCTCTTCTGAGCCCAGCTGGTGACCAACTTGTGCCCTAAAGCAGGAGGCCTGACGGCCCTTGTAACTCTTAGCCTGGCAAGTGTAACTGCTGGCTCCATTTCAGAGCATGATTTCCTTCCCCCGGTGTTTTTAGAAACGAAGGTTGGATATTTACCACCCAACAAGCTTGCTGCTATCGCATTATGGTGGGCCATTAGAGTTAATCCATTAGCAAAGGGAAAAAGATCTTCAGGGAACTGGGGAGTTTAAGTTGAAAATCTAGATAATTTGCTGCCATTTCCTCCAAAATAATGATTTTATTCTTAGACTGACTTTTTTTTTTTTTTTTAAAGAAAGACCCTTTGTATTCTGCCTTGCTTGGATATGTTCCCTTAAACAAAGTGGTATTCTCAGCTAACTGTCCTTGTGCATCATAGACAGGCTAGCAAGAAGCATAAACAAAAGCAGTTATAATTTGAGAGCAGAATGGTTCCTCTGTACCTTCCCAACTGATACAGTGCTTATATTTCCGGGGTGTTAATAAAAGAAAAGCAAATTATTCATTCATTTATTCTTTCATTAAAAATTGAGCACCAATTGCCAGGCTGGACCCTGGGGATAAAATGGTGAATAAGACAGATCCTACACTTGTGGTCATAGAGCTTCTATTCCAATGTGGTAGCAGGAAAAGAAAGGGAGGGAGGGAGGGAGGGAAGGAAGGAAGGAGGGGAGAAATATATAAATTGGGGTACAATCTGCCTAATGGAAAAAAGGAAAATGTTGAAAGCAGTGATCTGGCAAAAGCAGGTAAGGGGTTTAACTTACTTTAGAGGCTTATTAAAGACCAAAGATGTCATAGAGAGAGGTGAGTTCCAGCAGAGAGAAACACATGTCAAGGCTGTGAGGTAGCAATGGGGCTGGTGTGCTCCATAACTGAGTGGTGATTCACCCTACCAGAGGGCAGTCTATAAAAAAGAGCATGACATGAGATGAGCAAGGCCTACCTTGCAGAGCCTTTTATATCATGAGAGATAGTCCAAACTCTATTTTCATGCAATGTAAATGTTTAACTTTTGAGCCCATTATATGACCAGTTAGCAGTCACTGAACAAGTCTCTACAACATAAGCAGGTTTCTCTGTGGCCAGCTAACCAGGTTGGGTGGAACCAGACCACAAACTATGAATCTGATCCCTCTGAGACTCCCCAGGCATTAGATGAAAGCTGCTGGGTCCACACAGCTCTTCCATCTGCGATCCTGACCTATGACACAACCTGGTACACACTTCCCTTCGGTTTGACCTGACTTCCCAACTTGACCAGTGTCTTTCTTGGATATTGTGTTTCCATCCCCTTGATCTGATGGGTTTTGTTTTGTTTTAAGTTTATGTTGAGAGAGAGGGAGAGCATGAACAGGGAAGGGGCAAAAAGGGAGAGAGAGAATCCCAAGCAGGTCAGCACAGAGCCCAATTCGGGGCTCAATCTCTGAACATGGATCATGACCTGAGCAGAGACTGAGTCAGATGCTTAACTGACTACACCATGTTTTAAAAAGGGCATTTCCTCCCTGAAGATTTCCCTCTGATTATCAGCCACTTATCTCAGGGCATCTAACTTTGGTGGTAAGTCCTTCTGATGCCTGAAATCTGGCTCCCTCTCTCTCTGGGGTAATCAGTTGTACCATGCAGAACATATCATTTCAGGCTTTGCAATTGCCAGGGAAGGCAATGCACTGCATTGAAATGGAACACAGGATGGAGGAGAGATAATGATAAAGGAAGGGGGAAACTTCAGGGGCTGAGGGTTTGGCTAACACACAGTCTGGTAAAATTATAATAACTGTACTAACTAGATGCTTACTAAATGCCAGGCCCTGTGCCACATACTTACTATGCATCTACTCATTTGACCTTCCCTGAAATTCTAGAAAAATATTTTCAGCCCATGTTTTACAGAAGAGGGAACTGAGGCACAGAGCAGAAATGTAACATGTTCAAGGTAGGAAGATGTTGGAGTCATCTGACGCTACAGCCAGTGTTTTTACCTCCAGCTATAGGTAAAGAGCATGGAAGGGAAAGTTGGGAGATCTCAGTTCCAACAGCAGTACTGCATGTGATGGTGGTATCATTGACCCCACACCTCTGAATAAAGGACACGAAAAATTCCACCCATCTCCACTTCCCAACGGCCTGAGGGTATCTATTCACAGTACTTAATGAGCATCTGTGAGAAACCATGGGCTATCTCTACATGTTTCCAAGGGAAGACAAAAATCACATGGAAACATCCACCAAATGAGTATCTGCAGAGCACAGAAGACTTTGTTAAGCACAGAGGGACAGAGAAAGAGAGACAGCCCAGTGATTTATAAGACATCCAATGTGCCCCAGATGATTTGCAAAGTAGTTGGCATAGCTAATGATACAAAGCAGGATGAGGGATAAAACCTACATGAACTATAGAAAATCAAGAGACAGAAATTAATGTTACCTGGAATAGGCAGTAGAACAAGGCTGGGCCAGGCTGGAAACTATAAATTGGTCTCAAACAGGTGGGGAGAATAGGGAATTCTAACTTCCTACTGAATGATTTAAAATACATATATTTGCTACTACTCAGAGGACTCTTTTAAGTAACTGAACACCCTCCCACCAAAAAAAAAAAAAAAAAATTTCAAAGTACACACATACAAACACATACAAGTAGTCCAGGTTGTCTTTTCTTGTTTGTCATTTGAATTACTGGGTTCTGTGCTATTGCATATAAATGTATATAATAGGGTTTAAAAGTTGGGAGTGGAAGCAGGAAATGGAGGAAGATAAAGCCACACTGGAATTTCATCTTGTATGCTATTGCTTTGGGAGAACTAAGGAGACCACATCCTTTAAGTAGCTAATTTCTGATTATCATAAGCCCAAAACCCACAATGCTTCCACAAGAGAGCATGAAACTATGGTGTGGACGCTATGGAAGTTGTCTTTCACCTCATCAGAGGTGCATCAAAACTACCTGGAATGTAAAAAAAAAAAAATTTTTTTTACAAAGGGGGGTGCACCTGGGTGGCTCAGTTGGTTGAGCGTCTGACTTTGGCTCAGGTCATGATCTCATGGTTCATGGGTTCGAGCCCCACATCAGGGTCTGTGCTGACAGCTCAGAGCCTGGAGCCTGCTTCGGATCCTGTGTCTCCTTCTCTCTCTGTCCCTCCCCCGCTCATACTGGGTCTCACTCTGTTTCTCAAAAATAAATGTAAAAAAAATTAATTAATTAAAAAAAAAAAACTACCTGGAGAGTTTTTTTTTCAAGACATAGCTTCCTGTGCTCCATCTCACGCCTGACAAGATGAGCCTTCAGTGACACAGGTTTCTAGAAGATTACAATGGCTACTGCTCTGTGGAAGTACTGCCATATGGAACAACAGTGTAAGATGTACCATAGTACCATGAAGAGCCACAAGATAAGAAATCAAAGTTATACTCAGAGGAATGTCTCTTTAAGAAGGCAACAGTTGGCTTTATAATAATGAGGGAGTGGGATTTCCAAAGCCCACAGAGGAAGAGAATGACATATTCCCATCATCTTTCTGTCCTCCAATATACCACACAAAGATCACTTAATAGTGTATTCCAAGCATTTAATTCTGCGACTCACTGTGGTTTCTACTATTTTTTTTTCCAATTTTTATCTTTTTGAGAGAGAGAGGAGAGAGAGAGAGAGAGAGAGAGAGAGAGACCGTGTGCTAGTTGGGGAGGGGCAGGGGGAGAGGGAGAGATACAGAAGCCTAAGCAGGCTCCATGCCGAGTGCAGAGCCCAACAATGCAGGGCTTGAAGCAGGGCTGAAGCGGATCCAATCTCATGACCGTGAGCTGAGGCGAAATCAAGAGTCTAACACTGAGCCACCCAGGTGCCCCTGTTTTGCTTTGTTTTTAACAGAATCAATCCTAGGTTCAACCCTACAAAAGATGGTCCAGATAGTTTAAGAAAAACACATTTCCAGTGTTAAAGGAACTTAGAAATGAGAGAAAATTTGAGATATTTGAATAACAATATAGACAGTTTTGTGACAAAATGGTTATAAATAAAATTTGCTCTAGATCAAAGGTCACAAAATGGCAGTCCATAGATCTCACCTACAAGTATGTTTTGTTTGGCTTGGACTTCATGGTGTTAAAAAATTAAAAATGAGCCACTATTTAAACACTGGGAGACTTCATATACTAATCAAGATTTTGAACCTCTCTTGAAAACACTGGAAGCTCTGGATTCACGGTTGGGTCTACCATCTTGCCTGGTTATGGTGGAGCTGACAGGCGGTGGCAACTTACCAGCCAAGCCTGGAATATCCTATTGTCCACAGTCCCCACTTCTCCCTTATACTGCCTAACTCCACCTTCCTTCCTCATTCTTGTTTTTCACCTGGCTTCTGTAGATATATGTATCTGTGTGCTTGCAAGGAAAGAGAGGGCATGGTGTGTTACAATGCTGAATTCCAGAAGAGAGGGACATGGGACATGAAAAGGGATAAGGTATTGTGTATCAGGATTTTTGATCAATGTGAAGAAATAGACTTTAAAATCCCCATCCCCAGATGAGAAAATACATTCCTTTCACCCATCCTTATTTCCTCCTGATATCATGTCAGCAGGATTCATTTATAGTCATTAAAGAATACAACCATCTCTTTTCAGAGCCTGTAACTTTCAGAATTCAGGAAAAAAGTAGAAATGCTGGGGGAAATGTGTTCTGGGCTTTGCCCTCCTCTAAGCACTTGCATAATAGTGAGGGACTCTGGCACTTTTAAAAGGAAATGGCATTCACCCATCCAGAGAGTAAGCAGTTACATAGAAAATGCTAATTCTGAGACCTGGTGCTCTGGAGACATTTAAATTCACAGTGGGAAAAGTGGCCAGCGGGTGAAGAATCCTCTGTCTAGCCCCTGGAAGGGAATTGGGAAACAGGAAGCTCTCACAGGTTTTGAACTCTAGGACATAACCACTCTATTTGCTTTTGACAAAGTGCAATCTAATTGTTAATCTGATGACCTCAAAGGGGACTCTTCGATGATTAAATTCAGGAGTCAAGAACCATGTACCTACTTTTTCCTTTTCATTTCCAAACCATAAAACTTAATGAGGGAAATTCAAGGCCTTATGGAGGATTAGAGTCAAAAAAAAAAAAAAAAAAAGCCTTAAAAATAAAGAAGAAAAGCCCAGATGGTCTGATCTGGACTTTTTAAAGTTGGCTGCAGCCAGCATTGCCGAGGCCCCAGCCATTATTTTTTAATCTCTCATTGACAAGGCAAAGCTTCCCTGCAGACTGGGATTTGGGACTTGTTATCTCCATTTTATTGGCCTCTTTGCCAAGAATAGCAGGGCCGATAAAACACAGACTTCAGTCAGCAGGGAAGGAGGGATGGACACTGAGGCCCCGGGGAAGGCAGAGAGCAGCCGCTCACATTCCCTATGGAAGCAGGAGAGGTTGCTTACTTAGGGGCTGGCGATGAAAAATAATGAAACCAAAGAAGGGTTGACAAGATGCAGGAGAAAGAAAGAAATGAGAGAGAGAGAGAGAGAGACAGGGAAGGAATCAGGCGGAAGGGAAAGGAAGTGGAACGGAAGATGGAAGAAAGAAGAAAAGAGGATGGAGAGAGGGGGAAATAGAGAAAAGGGGGAAGATAGAGGAAAGCAGAGAAGGATAGTTTTGTAAATAAATCAAAATTCTATTTCAGTTTTTTGAGCCTCCTTTCTTAAAAAACAAGAGTATCAAGCAACACCTAAGACAATTAACTCTCACATTTCCCTGTGATGTTTATGGAAGAAATTGGAGGGGTCTCCTGTCAACCTTAGAATAAAGTACAAAAATCTCTGTAAGGTTTACAAGGTCCTATAAAATTTGTCCCTAGCCAGCCTCCTCAGACTAGTATTAGACTTTTGTCATACACTTCCCATGTGAAACTCAACCTTCTGAAATCCCTTTCATTTTTCAAATGAAATGTGCCCATTCTCATCTCTTTACTTTATTCAGAATGTTCCCTCTGCCCAGAACCCACCCCTTTTCTTCTCTGATGTGACTAACTCCATTCAACCTCAAGGTATGGGTTGACTCTGAATGAATGAAGAGAAAGATGGGGGCAGGATAATCAGATCTTTTTCTGAAAAATGTCTACAGATTCAAGCTCTATACTTGGATGTGGACCTCATGATTTGGGAACCAGATAATTAAAGGAAAGGTCAGGAAGTGGTGGTGGGAGAAGGGCTCTGGCCAGGATATTTCTGGAGCAGTCTGTGAAATCCTACTCTAATAAATGTAGGGGCAGAAACAAAGAACATTAAGATTGCACACAACCCTAACTGTCTCTACTCCTACACACCTCCAATATCCCCTCACTGATCAGAGATGCACCTGTGTGATAACAACCATTTGTATGATGGTGGAGGAAGGTAGCCATAAAAAATGATTTTCTGTGCCTGACCAGACTTTCTGCAAGACTATTCTTATTGCTCTATGGACTGTCACTTTAGAATGACAACAACCTTATGATACAGGTACTGAGGCTTAGAGAGTACAAGTACTTCCCCTAGACCTGTCAGATATTTAGAGGCTGAACCAGGATTCAAATTCAGACACAAATAAGTGCTCAGTAGCCGCTAAGCTATACACATGTTAATAATCCTAAACAACGTTGATTGAGCACTCATGTACCATGAACTGGGCGAAATCATTTCTACAGATTATTTCATTCAATGCACTAAGGAACATGATGAGATAGCTATTATTACAATCCACATCTTGCAGATGAAAAGTTTAAGGCTCAAAAACCTAAAAAGAGTTTGCTAAAGTCACTGTGCTTGTGAGTGGCAGAACCAGTCCTCTTAGCCTCTGTGCTAGGCAGTTTCTGGTATGCCCTTACTACAAAAGTCAACATGACTATAGGGAAAACATTACCTCCACCATGGGTATCAGCTTTTGTTTAAGAATTTCAAACTGTTTAGGCACACTCCAAGTTATCATGGTAAAAGGATGCTGATGCCATACTGTTTAATCTCGTGTCAGAAGGCTAACTCTCAAGTAACGTTTATTCTTCTCATATAGAAAGTTCTTCTCACCTGCTATAAAGATTTAAATTTGAATTAAAAAAAAACAAATTCTAGAAACAAGAAAATAAATCAGACTTCTCATGGGGACCCATTGCAACTGAATTTCACCTTGAGTTTGCATTTTAAGTATAAGTGCAGTATATATATCCGTTCTTTCTGTCCCCTAAGATGGCTATAGCAATGACAGTTATTTCTGTCCCCTAAGATGACTATAACAATAACTTAATCCAATGGCTTCAAATTTTTTTGTTTGTTTTAGCAGGGGAACTTTTGTTCTCAGTCTTCTATTGAACCCCAAAAAGTAAAAGTGGTGTGATTTTATTTTATAAATATAAATTTATAACATTTACTTAGAAGCCAATTAACAAAAACAATGAAAAACTAATGTCACCCTCACTTCCAGGGCAGCATCCACTACTTTTCCAACTGACTAGACCAAAGAGAACCTGAAGCCCATGATCCACTTTGCCTTTTTCCCAACCTATGTGTACATTCTACAAGACTACCTTACCAAGATCACTTCCAGTGCCTCTAGGAACCAAGGACTCTATACCCTTAACCTTCACAGAAGAAGGGTATTTATTCCTATATACCCCATACCTCACAGTCAGGAGGGGAGAGGTGTGAGAAATGAATTCCACTGTAGGTAACTAATGTTCCTCTTCTTATAATGGGTTATCACATCCACCCACACAGCCCTTTTGCCCCCTCATTACTGCTCCTACACTCTCCTGGCCATTGCCCCTCATTCATGAATGACCTTAATACCCGGACAATGGTCTTCCTCTCAATCCCAATATTACTAAAGCTGTAATACCCTTTGGGAAGACCCATCCAATTCCTGTTGTCATATCCTTGACCCCTCATTTCCAGTTTCCTTTCTCTTTACTTCTCAACCACACACTTTCACGGTCTGTCCCTGGACTTTGTCATTAACAAAAATGGCAGCAATCTTCTAAATCACTTATTGGAACATCCCATCCTCTTCCAGCTGTAATATCTTGCCCAACTAGCTCACATTGCTACAGTGTCCCTCAAAAACAATGAATCTGTTTTTATTTAGTTGTCTAATCTCTTGGCTTGATTTCTTTCCATCCTCTCCTCCTATCTCTATCTATACCGTTCTCCTATATCTATCCTATATCTATCTCCTATATCTGCCTCCTAACTTTCATTAATTTCATGGTTCCTTATTATGCTTACCTCCTTGCAAACATCTTCAACTCTATTACTTCTTTTTCCTCTTTCACATTTTCCTCCCAACTCCAATCCTGGAAGAACCTAATGGTCTTATTTATGCTCATAGATCACATAACTTGGATAACAAGTCACTTACAAATAAATTCACTGCAACCAACTTCAAACAGACTTCCAGCCTGACCTGACAATATCTCTGCATTTCTCCCCAATGCTCATGTTTTCATTCTCATCAAAGACTACTTTGTATTTCTTTCCTATGTCTCCTCGCCACTTTCAGCGGATAATCTTATCCTCTCCTTTATTGAGCAAATCGGGAGCCACCAGTATGGAGTTTCTTCTACATGTGCCTGTCCAAATCCCTTAACTGACTGTAAATATCCTTCTTCCCACTTTTCCTTCTGTCTCTCTGTCAAGGCAACTAACCATATGTGCTCTGCACCACAAATCCCCTCACCTTCTCAAGAGCTTTCCATTCTCAGCTGTCCCTTTTCTCTCCTACATCATCGAACTCATTCTTTTCACCAAATTGTTCACGTTAGCACATAAACATGATGCCTCTTACATCTTAAAATAAAAAAATAAATTAAATAAATTAAAAACAGCTTCCCATGACCTTATAGTTTTCCACCAGCTATAGTACAATTTCTTCGCTTTCCTTCATAGCCAATCTGTTAACAGAATTGTCTGACATACTCTCTGTGCTTCCTCATCCTTTTCATAGAACAACCTGCTCCAGTCTGGTTGCCCTCCCATCATTCCATTGAAATCGCTGTATATTTCAATAGCAATAAACCCAGATCCTTCCTCCTGTGTTCCTTCTTCTCTTCACCTCGAGGACACCATCCCCTCCTTATTTTCTTCCCTTCTCCTTGGCTTCTCTGTCTCAGTATTTTTTATAGGCTCATAGTCCTCTTCCTGAGAGATGAATGTTGGAGGTCCTTTCGGGTTTCACCCTCTCTTCCCTTTTTTCCTAGAGTCTCTTACTTTATTCCAATAGTTTTAACTGACATTTATATCTTGATACTTCCTCAACTTCATATTCTCAGTATGGACTTCCCTGAGCTTCACACTCATATACCCAGCTGCCTCCTTAACATGTCCACAACAGAATTCTTGGTTTTATCTTAAAACCTGTTTTTTGCTCAGGCTCCCCATTTCAGTAAATGGCATCACCATCCTCACATTTTCCGAAGCCAGAAACCAGAGAGTACCATTCTTCTTTGCTCCCTTCTTCTGAATCTATATCTGATCCACCAGCAAGTCCTATCCCTTCTACCATCACACTATACCCCAACTACCTGAAACTGTCCCATTCCTACAACCAACAACCTAATCCTAGATACCATCACTTCTCCTTCAGCTACTGCAAGAACCTCATCACAGATCTCTCCCATTCCTTTCTTGTCCTCTTTTCTCCATCTAAAAGCAAAGTCAAAGTGATTTATATATTAGCAAAGCTAATATATAATATATATATATATTATATATATATAACAGGTAACTCCATAGTTACTATATATATATATATATATATTAGCTAAAATCATGTCATACTCATCAACTCAAAACGGAATAATTCCCCACTGCAAACACCCTCCCATGGCCCACACCACCCTTATTACTGCTCCAGCTCCATTTCATGCTACTGTCCACTTTCTTAAAGAGCTTTGTCCTTTGAGCCCTTCTTCAATTTTTCCAGCATATTAAACTCTTCCCCATGTAAGCTCTCCACATCTGCCATGCCCTCAACTAGATGTAGCCTTTATAAGGCCGCCTCTTTTCATCCGTCAAGCTGTAACCATAACCTCCTTTGAAGCCTTCCCCCACTACCACATAAAAATATTAGCATAGTGTGTACTGTGCCACAAATACCCAAATAAATATTTTAAATGAATAATCTTAATACTTTTAACAAGCCTATAGTAAGCATTATATGAGCATATTAAGACATAGAGATGTGAAGTAACTTACTCAAGGACAATATAACTTATAAGCAGAGGCTCTAGAATTCAAAAATAGTCTAAACCTAGAACCAAACCTTTGACTACTGTAGTATATTAATTTGTGTTTCCTCCTCTTACTTATTATAGTTTAAAATATGTGAAATTAAGTATTAATTTGACTTCCTTTATTCACACAGCTAAAACTGTGTCAGGGCCCATGCTAGATACAAAGGCCAGATCTTCCACCTTGTGAGGGCTGTGTCTGAGTAGGGATAACTAACAGGATCCAAGGAAACCAATTTGTGTCTTCAAGAGGCCACAGACTTGCCTTCATACCCTTGTCCTGCTACATTCCTGATACATGATAGGTGCTTAATGATGCTTTTGATTGAAATCTGAGTTCTGAGAAAGTCTGTTTTTAGTTTAAGTAGCAGGAGTTGTGTATTGGTTTCACGTGGCTGACATAACCAAGTACCACAAACTAGATGGCTTAAAAATAACAGAAATTTATTCTCAGCATCCTGGAGGCCAAGTTCCAGAGTCTGAAATCAAAGTTTAGGCAGAGGTGACTTTCATTGGAAGCCTTTTCTTTCCTCTTCCAGCTTCTGGTATTTACCTTATTATGGCCACATCTCTCTCTACTCTGTCTTTACATCACTCTCTTTTCTGTGTGTCTGTGTTATTTCCTTGTGCCTTTCTCTCTAAGGACATGTGTGATGGCATTTAGGAACCACCTGGATAATGTAGGTAACACTGTCATCTCAAGATCCTTAACTTCATTACATTCTTGGCCATATGAGATATTATTCACATGTTCCAGGGATGATGACATGGACATCTTTTTTTGGGGGGGGTGGGGGGTCACTATTCAAAAGAGTCAAAAGATTGACTCTCAATAAGGTAATACTTTTCTTAAACTGTGCACATTGTCCGAAATAATTGTAGACCCTACCAAGACCCAGATTGATTTTTTGAAGCTACTGGAGAAGGAGCTCTCAAGCTCCAGTATATTTAAGTGTCACCTAGGGAGCTTATTTAAAGTCCCTAACTCCATAGTTACCTGTTTAGAATCAGATCCCTGCATTGTAACAATACCCAGGTGATTCTAATACAAGCGTCTGAAGAGCACTCTTTGTGGACAGTGTCCAAGAGAAAAATCCAAGCCAAAATCATTGAGCGATTTCTGCAAATAATGTCCAGTCTATTGTTCTAAAATCAATACAACCTAAAAGTTCTAGCTTACTCTTCAATAAGCAAAGACATGGATACTAAGCAGAATCTGAAAAGACTCCCATCCTTCACATACCTACAGTACTTTATTTCTTTGAGGACACCGAAGGCTTGTTCAGTTTCTTCTCAAAAATAACTTTGAGAAGACCTCAGGGCCTCTTAAACAAATACTCACACGTAAGAAAGGGGTATAGTTTCCAAAAACTGTAATGACAAATTTTGTGCTATTAGATAAAGAGGATACTACCTGAATCATTGAATTAAATATATATTATTCTATTTGCTTATGTAAGTGGACACAGCCTCAAATAGCTTTTCAAGCATCTGCCTATAAGAAAGTTACACTAATCCATGTAAGCTACTGGACACATTGTCCTAATACCTTTTCTTCCTGAAAAATCTTTCCACTTTTTCTTTCCTTGAAAAATAAGATGAAGGTATAATCTTGTCTAATGCAAGGTACTAAACTAGCATATTTAAAATATATTGCAGGTCTACTTTCAAAAGCAAAGAAGCACACTTTAAAAATTAAAAATTTAAAATGAGGCTACCATTTGGCTTGTGGCCATTTTTTTTAACAGTTACAGACAAATTAGGAACTAACTAGACTGAAGGGAAGATTCTTCAAATCTGTTAAATTTACCCAAAACTGTCAGAATTTGATTCAACCTAAAGATTCTATACGCCAAATTGTTACAGTCTATTTTTCCAGCCCCTCCAATGTTTCTGCTGCTTATAGGCCTGCAATTCAGACAATTATGGAGAGTCGGTAATGAACCACGATAAATTGGGATAGCTACATTTTCCATTGCTTCACAGAGCTCAGGTGAAGTTATCCCTGCAGAGACCCAGATATGTTCCCCTATGTGGTAGAGCAAATCAATGCATCACATAGGCTATTTTGGAAGTATTCCATAACCCAAATTCCTCTATGGTGATTCAGGTTCGCATTCAACTGGGTAAGCAGTTTACTAAATGGTGCTTGAAGAAATATGATAACCAACCCCCACTCTGGGCAAAGGGGCAAATGGATTCCTCCATTTCCCCCTCCACCTCCCTCAAGAATAGCCCTGACTGTGCACGATCACATTCTATAAATTGTTTCTCTTTCAAAATTCTAAATATTCATTTTGACTTGATTTTTCTGGATACAAATATAGCAAGGGGCAAACTGAATTTACTTTGGTACCATGCCCTTCCAAGAGTATGTCCACTAATTTATTTAACAAATATTTATTAAACATCTAGCATCTGTCAGGCACACAATTGCATCATGATTTACTTTCAAATAAATTGAAAGCCAAAGAGATTATTTTTTGTTGGATGCACATTTATGCATTTATATTTGCATTATGTGGATGGAAAAGATGACTTTCAAACCTAGTGCTAACTATAAAATGTGTGAATGAAGTATATGTTCACATTATTACTCAAAAGGCTAAATGTTGGCCTCTTTCATTAAGAATGCCTTGACAACGGACATCAGAAAACAAAAGTGTGTTTGTATGGCCACTTATGGTTGAATTCACACTCTTGTGATTTGTATTTCACCCAGAAAAACCAACTTAGCAAATGCTGCCATGTGTTAGTAGCACTACTTCAGCATTACTGCAGACCTTATTTAAATATTTAAATTTCACCGTAGAGGCGTTGGTGGCCATTTTTTCATTCTGTAGATAGTAGCTATATTTGGTGATTAACTGCAAATCTCCCTCTCTCTTTCCTTCTTCCGTCTCCCCTCTTTCTCCCTCTTTCTCATACACAATTTGCTTATTATTTTCCCACAGATAACCGGAGGACGGATATTTGCCGTCAAGATAGCTGGGGCCTTCGGTAGCTCAGCAAGGCAGTTTGTGTGATGCCTGTGATTCCATTTGTCACAGGATCCTTTATGAGGGAACAGAAGATATAACTTTGCCTCATTTTTCATTTCCTGTTATCTCTCAGATTTCGTTCTTCAGCTGCTCTGTTTTCCTGTACCTCAACTGGAGCCGACATTATCAGAGTGCCACCTGCTACCACCACTGCAGCTGAGGCCCTGTCAACAGTTCCAGGAGGAAAGAGCTTCCTTCCAGAGCAGCCAGGACAGCCCCTCTGGGCCAGAGCAAACCAAGTCCACAGTTAGGCCTACATATGCAGAGCAAAATAAAGGCACCTGACAATGAACTAAAGGAGACCAAGGGAGGAACATTCCAGGAATTATAAAGCACTGTCAGTTTTATGGATCTTTCCCACCTGTATTTCACTGGATCTTTACTTTTGTTTTGTTTTGTTTTGTTTTGTTTTTAATTTATTTTGAGAGAGACAGAGAGAGTGTGAGCAGGGGAGAGGAAGAGAGAGAGGGAGAATCCTAAGTAGGCTCTGCTATCAGCACAGAGCCCAAAGCAGGGCTTGAGCGCATGAACTGTGAAATCATGACCTGAGCCAAAGTCAAGAGTTAGAAGCTTAACCAACTGAGTCACCCAGGTGCCCCTCACTGGATCTTTAGAGCAGCCTGTTAGATGACAGAGCTGGTACAATTATGCCCATTTTAACTTGTGTAGAGATCGTGCTTTCCATATTCCCTGAAGTTAGAAACGGCCAGGCTGTGGGGTGCAACTAAGGATAGGTAATAAAAGGGCACCTATGTGGCACTTACATGGTAAACATCTGACTTTGGCTCAGGTCATGATCTCATGGTTTGTGAGTTCAAGCCCATGTTGGTCACTGTGCTGACAGCTAGGAGCCTGGAGACTGCTTCAGATTCTGTGTCTCCCTCTCTTTCCACCCCTCCCTGCTAGCTCACTCTCTCTCTCTCTGTCTCAAAAATAAATAAACATTAAAAAAATTTTACTTAAAAGATAGATAACAAAGTCAGTGAGTCAGTGCTGGGTACTCATGGCAAAGGTATACAAAGAAAGGTAAATGTTTTAATGTGAAGCAGCAAAAAAGAACAGTGAATGGCTATGATTTAGCTATAATATGACTCTCCAAATGGAGAAAGGACAAGAACAGAAGGAGAAAGTGTTTGATAATAAGAGAAAGGGAGACAAAACACATCAATTGGGAATCATCTGATCCATGTATTGTGGGGAAGGAGGGCAAGTTGCTGGCAGTGGACTCGCTCAGCCTGTTCTTTCCTGCTGCCCTTTCTTAGAGTATACTCCTCAAGTTTGGACCCTAACTAATCTACCATCCGCTTCTACATGCTGTTATCACTCCCTCTCCTCTTTTACAATATACCTCTCTTTTGGTCATAGTTCCCTTAAATAAAGGTTCTCACTACCTCCTAAGACCATAATGACATATCCATGTTAACAGGAGTGGGAGGGGTTGGTGTGGGACATGTCTAGTCTCAATGTTGACATTCTCTTCACTACCCCATCACTGCCCCTCCCGATATACAATCCTGTTCCAGTATCTAGTGACAATTCTAACCTTGTTTGATTTTTGCTATCAAATCTTATACTTCAATCTGATCACTGGACCCTGGCCTTGATCATTTACCCATTCCTCTAAACCCTTTAGGACTGCAGCTTCTGGACAATCCCTCTCATTCCCAGGAGTGGCCATATGAACCTCCAGTTCAAGGACCAGGGATCTGGTAACTGAGAAATGCTCTCCTGATGCTGCCTGCCAATCTGTCCTAAATTTTACATGTCATCTGCCTGTCCTGCACCAAAGTTGTGTTTCTCCTACCTTTTGGGAAAGCTTTTAATTTGTTTTAAATCTCTCCAAAGTGAATGTCATGCTTGAATTATAAACTGTTGCCATATTCATTTGGTATCTAGTTTTCTCCCCAAACCTACAGAAGAGTTGTTCTAATTAGCACTTATTTAGCCTAAATGAGACCCGGAGACCTGATCTCAGGTCCTACTTCTAATCCTCCCAGCCCCTTGAAGTCAAGCTTTGTCATGTGATACGGAAACTGGAGGCCATCACCAGAATGACTGGAAGAAAACTCACATTTCATTTGTACCTTAAGAACAATGTGCCATAGAATGGGTTAGGCCATGAGAGAGAAACAAAACCTGATGAAAGACCCATTAGGGATCTATGCACAGAGAGCCTTAGAAGGCTTACCCTGCAGGGGCAGACGGGTAAGAGTCGCATGGATTCCTGCATGGCCTTCACTGGGAGCAGGCATGACCCACCGTGCCTGCACCTTCCACACTTCTATATGCTTGAAGCATTCCCCTTCTTCAGAATACACTGGTTGCTATCACACATGCTCTCGTCCAGGTGTAAATGATACAACTTACAACTAATTGTGGTTTGATACGCTACTGATACTAAAGATACTGGATAACTATTCACAGGAAGGACCCTAAAAGGAATGAGTTTTAAATGGAACATCATGCAAGGCACTGAAAGCTAAGGTGTGGCCATAAAGGAGAGATGATGTGTGTGGTGCTATACCTCTGATGGGGCAAGCAGTCAGGGAGAAAGAAAACAAAGCACAGAGGGGCTGCAGCTGAGGCTTCCATAGGAAGGAATGGAGCCCTTGGAAGCTCTGCCCTACAATATCACTGTGCCTGACATGCTCCCTGAAGCAGGGGAAACCATTGGTTTCCAAAGTGTCCTATTGATCCCTGCAGTTACTACATCCCAGATCATTCCTGAGCTTTTCCTAGAACTTCTGATAAGTTTACAACAGAAGTCTGGTGACTTAGAGCAGTGTTTCCCCAACTGAAAAAAGCCACAGATAATTTTAGGTGGTATACAAGTTTGGCAAATAAAATTGAATCACATAGTGAGACAGTTATTCCCTTTCCAATTCTCTTTTCATCCCTATGATGACACCAAGGATAAATTCTCAGTCTGGAATTGTACATCTTTAACACTTCTCTAATACTTGCTTTTCTCCTTTTCAGCAAAGGACATGATTTGAAGCTTGAAGGCTCAGAGTCTTTCACAGGTAATAGTATATTCCCATAAATTAATAATATGTGTAGTTATATTTATTTTCAGACCTATTTCCTACTCATGAAAAGTAATGTCAGTCATGTATTTGAGATGGTGAAATTAAGTTTTCTTTTAAAAATTAGCTTCTAGGGGCGCCTGGGTGGCTTAGTCGGTTAAGCGGCTGACTTCAGCTCAGGTCATGATCTCGCGGTCCATGAGTTCGAGCCCCGCGTTGGGCTCTGTGCTGACAGCTCAGAGCCTGGAGACTGTTTCAGATTCTGTGTCTCCCTCTCTCTGACCCTCCCCCATTCATGCTCTGTCTCTCTCTGTCTCAAAAATAAAAAACCGTTAAAAAAAATTAAATTAAATTAAATTAAATTAAAAATTAGCTTCTAACTTAAAAAGAATAGATAGGTTTCAATAAAAATTTAAGTAAGTGATACGTAGGTGGTATGTGGCAGTAAGCATAGGAAGAATGTCAACAGTGATATGCAAATGCCTGACATAGCAAACACTGGCTTAGGTCATATTCCCAGCATTTCCACTGTGCCACGGAAATCCTCTCTCTCACCGTTCCCAGCCTTTCTGCTCTCCTTTTGCCTGAAATGATATTTCAGTTGAAATGAACCTTGACTGACTTGACGGTAAGTACACAAACCCTTAGCATTCATGCATTTCATAACAGTGCTACAAGTCTCACTTAAAAGCTCAGGTATACACAAGGGAAGGAGAAATTTCGCGAGGGGAAAGCCAGCAGCCTTTGCCATCAGCACAGGGGAAGGTAAAACGGGGGTGGGGGAGGAAACATGTCAACACAGGCTGGGTAATATACGCCCCTTCCAGCCTCCCCCTTGCCCTTAACACCTCCAGCTGTTCAGAGGGCAGGGGGAGAGGAAAGGGAGACCACAGCCCATGTATTTAGGTAATTGCTTCCTTGAAATGAAATGACATCTTCTTTTTATTTCCCTTACTCTCACCTAATAACAACAGCATATTGTATTCCCCACACTGAAATCTGGGTGTATAAATCTTTTCGGGCACAGTGAGGCCTTGTTGGGTTTGGCTGTTGTTTCTGAAAAGAGTATAAGGGGACATAAAATGTAAGTGAATCAAGCCCTCAGCTAGCATTTAATTGATAAGAACCAAAGCTAATATTAGATAACAAATAAATGGTCTGTTGCACAGGCATTTAATTAAACACCAAATTAATGCAGTAATGACCTACTGGAACTAACAGCCAGGAATGCTTTACTGCGCGCCAGCATCTGGACGCTTTCACCTTCCAGTCCCCCTCCTCCTTCCCCCGCCTCCACGGACAGATACATTATAAAGAAATATATTCACTCATATCCTACGTCCTCATGTTTTCATGTCCCAACTCATCATGCATAATAATCTACTCTGCCCAAGGAAGCTTGACCATTTAGGGAACTCTCTACCAAGTCTCCCCTATCACAGGTCCCAAATATCAGCATTTGGGACTGTTTGAAACCCTAGTCTTGTAGCCTTTGGCTGATTACATGCTGCCTTGAAGATTAATTGCAGACAGTGTTTTAGATAATGGTCTCAGAAAAGAGCATGCAAAATCATGAAGGGGCACAGAAGAATCGATAACTTGGTTTTGTCTGAGCCTATCCAGGAGCTCTCAAGTCATACAATAAAACACATAATAGGCATAGGAGATGAACTCCACTCATATTTGCTCATCTTATCCCTATTGGCTTTATCTGGGCTGTACTCACACTGTCTTCATGCTAACCCATGTCCATAAGTCAAATAGAGGGCACTCTGAACACCTGCAAGCACAAACTCTACATATCCATGTGTATGCTACATTCCTCTCTTGGTCCATGAATTTCCTGCAAGACACAGGAACAGAGCTCTTTCAGCCAGCACAAACTCACTCAGTAAGGAAGCCATCTCTAGAAGCCAAAAGCCTTACATCAGTGCATTACTTCAATTATAAACCTAAAACTGGATGTAGGTGGCTTTACTGGAATAGTTCTAGAGGATTCCTGGGCCCAATATTGTCTAATTCCCCACTCTGAGAGCTTAGAAAGAGAACTTTTAGGATCTGGAATATGTATGCACTTTCCATTGTGGGGTCTCTATCTATATACAATCCCTGAGTTAAGGATTCCTATATATAAATGGGCTTTAATGAGCATAAAGCAATTTGTTTCCCAAACCACCACCTGCCATACTCTCAGACATCTTATATCAAACTGATTGACAAATTGAATTAAACCCTATCGACTCTAGTAAGAAAAGTATACAATGAAAGATGCTTGCATCTATCTTTCTTTCTACCTACCTACCTACCTACCTACCTACTTACCTACTATCACAGGTTTCAGTTTAGAATTGACTTTTCCCTGCAGATCTCTCTTACCTACTTTACCATACTCTATTCTTTTTACATTACAATATCCCTCCCAATCCAACTCCCTTTCCATCTCTCCTTTGGGATCTTCATTCTCTCATCCTTCCCCAGAACTTTCTGTAGAGATCTTCACTCATTACAGACCATTCCTGCTTCTTGGAATTAAGAATCTGAAAGTCAATAGTGACTTCAATGGACTTTTAAAGGATTAATTTCCCTTTGTGAGAAGACAGAAAGGAGTAAACCTCTAATAGTGGAGTTTCCTGAAAAATTCAAGATAAATAGGTGAGATATCAGAGGTCCATATGGGACTCTCAGCATGTTAACAACACTGTATGTGTTGCTCTTTCCACGTAGAGGTAGTGCTACATGAGTAGTGGAGGCAGATTCAAGGCAACTGAACCCTACAACTTACAGTATCATTGGATCCCATGACATATATGGAATCTTCTGAGTGACCTGGAAACAATAATAACAGGTAATTTTTACTGGGGCTTACATGTGTTGGGCACTGTGCTCTTAGGGAAATTTATATATACATATATAGATATAGATATATAGATATAAATATAGATATAGATATAGATATATTTTATACACACACACACACACATATACACATCTTTATAAAATATATGACATATACCCAACATTCTGTTTTCTCCTTAATGCATTAGTCCTAGGCTTCATCTTGCTATTAAATGGCTGGGTAAAAGTGCTTCTATAGGTGCTTCAGCTTTTGCATGCAATACTCTTCACATCTTTGGTAAGATAAATTGTGCAGGTGTAACTATCCCTTATGAAATGAGTGTCTAGATCCAAGAGAAACTTGAATATCACACAGCAATTTAGGGCTTGGAACTAACAAAGAAACCTGACTTCCAGAACAAGGTGTTTCTTCATGTTATCACATTATCCTTTGCCTTGAGAGGCTGTTATGCGCACTGTTGAAATAAACTGCTGGGGAAAAGGCAATCATGTAATAAATTTTTAAAATATAAAGAGATATTAAATGGTCTCCTCTAATTTTTGTTCTTCAGTCATATGTTTTATCCCAGGATAGCAAATTGTTTACAAGCAATTACAGTAATTAAGCATAAATACACCCCAGCGAGGCAAATATTATTATCTACTTTTTAACAGATGGGAAAGCAGAAGTGGAGAGAACTGGAATGACCTGCACAAGGCCAAAGAGGGTGTCTGCCACAGACACAGGAAGGGCCTGAAACCTCGGACACCCTGGCTTTGTCCTTGAACTTCTGGATAATCCACACTCTTTAAAGAAATTTTGACTTTTAAAAAAAATCAGAAAAAAAAAGAAAGGATGAAGGTGGTTGGTGACAATGCCAGGGAGAGAGATTCTGGAAGTAACAATGCCAAAAGGGATACAGTTTGAGAGATGCAAAGCGACATAGCCTCATACCTGAGAGGCATCTGAAACAAGGTCCAGGCTCATTCTGGGACTCTCTCGGTTTAGCAGTAAAGGTCATAAATGGAATATGAGTAAGTCTCCTCTAAAAAATAAGGTGGCCAAGCTTTTTTTTTCCAGTCTGCATCTTCAGAATGAGCCTGAGCCCATAAAAAGAAGATTGCTGGAACCACAGAATAAGATGATGTGCTCATGATGAAGATACACTTGCCCTTTCTGAAGGGCTTGGGAATTTGTGAGTGAAATGTACAGTTGCATTAATATTAGGAAAGTTACATCCAGGGGAAAATGTTGAAAGACAAGAAGGCTAACTTCTCATGCTGCGTCTTTCTGCCCCATTATCACATTTGACAAACGGTTTGAATTCAAGCAGAAAGTGTATGGCCAAATAGAGTAAGACAGAAATAAAACAATGGTGTTAAGAGTTAACAAAAACAAATCTGAAATGAAAAGTCGACAAGCAAGGTTCATGTCACATTCCGGATATCAAAAACAGTGAAGCCAAGACAAATAATTGTTTGATTTTTCTGTTGAAACATTTGGGAGATTTTTTATCCTATTTGTCATCACTTATCGATGTAAGATGGATGCAGCATGCAATAAAACAGGAGGGATTTGAAAGCCTCCCTCAGATAGCTTTATGAAGTTGTATGGATAGGACAGAAAAGTATCCAGACACCCGTTTCCACAGAGAAGCAGTTATTTATGGCACTTGTCATTTCTATGAAAATTTATATAAGTACCATACACCAACCACAGAAGAGGCAGAGAGGAAGAGAGAAATGGGGAGGAGAGAGACAGAAAGAGGAAGTAGCACTTAATTGTCTAATTAACTGGGCTGCACCCATCTCAGGGAGGCAGCTGAAAACAGGATGTGTATCTGTGTCACCTCTGATTTTCTCAGAAGAAACAGGAAGATATTAAGAGGGGTATGCACCCTCTTAAAACAAATGTTCTGGCCAACATTGGAACATGTGTGGACTGGAACTACTTGCAATGAGGTGACCTTAGTTGCTTCCAACAGATTCTGAAAATTTATTGAGAAAAAAAAATACAACTTAAAGTGTCAGCTGAAATATACCATTTTGTATTATGACACTCAGAACACTCAAAAATTACGTTTCTGTTTCAGTGGTGCAGGTAACAATCTTTCCTCTTTGACTGCCACTACCCCTTAGATGTTTCTACATGCTACCAGAAAACCAGCTGCTTGTGAAATAAGAAAAAGAATGGTGAGACAAATAAAGCAGTGAAGTTGTGTAACCTATCACCAATTAAAAAACATTCCCACTCAACAATAAATCTCTACATCTTAAATACACGTGATCTCAAAGAACAGGGCACCTGGGTGGTTCAGCTCGTTAAGCAACCAACTCTAGATTTTGGCTCAGGTCATGATCTCACAGTTCTCTGAGTCTGAGCCCCATGTTGGGCACTGCGTTGAAAGAATAGAGCCTGCTTGGGATTCTCTCTCTTCCTCTCTCTGCCCCTACCCTGCTTGTTTGAGCACTTGCTCTCTCTGACTCTCTCTCTCAAAATAAATAAATAAACTCAAAAGAAAGAAAGAAAGAAAAGAAAGAAAGAAAGAAAGAAAGAAAGAAAGAGAAAGAGAGAGAGAGAGAAAGAAAGAAAGAAAGAAAGAAAGAGAGAGAGAGAGAGAAAGAAAGAGAAAGGGAGAGAGAGAGAAAGAAAGAAAGAAAGAAAGAAAGAAAGAAAGAAAGAAAGAAAGAAAGAAAGAAAGAAATTAACCCAAAGATCAAAATGTGAGTAAATAAAGAAAAGAAGGGTGACTGGAATAACAGACATTGACAGTCAATTCTTTTATTTCTATTATTCTGTTGACTTAAAAATTATGGCTTCTTGAATTCAGCAGTGTGAATTCCAGTGAAGCAAAGCCACTGGCCTAAATGAAGAAGGGGATGAATGAATAAATGAATGCATCACAAGTAGCTTTATCTTTGATGTATTGACACCAGATAAGCAATTTAGGAAACTGGATGTTTGAAACCTGAAGTTTCCTGATCCCTGTCTTGGATTGTTCAGCCATCACCTCTCATACATAGCGTTATCAGCTGGCATTTGGTAGCGTCCAGGCTGAGACATTATGCAATGCTATACGATATCTGGCAAGCAGTGCTATGATGTCGAAATGGCCCTTTAGGCTTTTATCACTAAGGAGTCTAGGTTGGGGGCAGCTTTGATTTACACCTTGTATCCTACCCACCAAATCACTTCCATATAAGGGGGTTCATTTGTCATGAAAACATTGAACACTGGTCTGGAGAGCTTGGTTTCCTCTCACCTTTGAACACAAGTAGTTGATGAGTAATGGCATTGTTGCCTTTCAACTCACTGGAGAAGAACAGACCCCTCTGGAAGCAATTACCAATCCTGGTGGTCAGTAGGTAAGCTATAGCTCCTGTCCCCAGGCCTGTATTTCAACAATATGACCAAACATCTCTATTCTGTAAAACTGGTCATCTAGTGCATGCTGAAAAGAGAACAGTCCAATAAAGGGAGTATCTAATGACCTCCCCAGTTGATGAATCTCCAAATTTTCAATATGGCATTTGAACAAAGTCACATTTATACTCTGCAGATTTTCCCAAGTCCAGATTCCGATTCATGGGTCAATGAATCAGGTTTACTGGGTCTCAAATCTCTCCTGTACTTTCCCGTTTTTTCAAATACTTTATAATCGTTAATTTTACATAGTGACACCATGTATTTTCTGAACAACCAATGAAAGAAAATTCCTACAGCAAGTTACTACAACTATTTCTCCCAATCTTCTACTTTGACATCCAAAGGACTGAGGTGGTTTAGGGCAGGTGCCATTGGCTAAATAATTCTGAAACCTTAATTGATTTATTTCCAAGCCAGCTGTCACATCTTCCTTTGTTGGTCAATATCTTAAATTTTCTTCACACTCTTCCTGCCCTAAAGAGGAATGAGAGGGATTTATGGATATCAAAATTAGCTTTTAATTAGAAAAGCAATGGGGATCTATCTATCTATCTATACATCTGTTTTATTTATTTATTTACTAGTGGGTATTAAATGCAGGGGATTTTTTTATTCCTTTCCATGTTGTATAATTCATTATCTCTCCACTTTTAAAATTAAGCATTAAATGCACTTGGGATACTAGTTTCTTTTTCATTTTAGCAGTTTTCTCACCTAGAAAGATCTATTCCTTTTCTCCCAACTGTGATGGAGAAAACATCAAAATAATTTTCAGTAGTCACCCTTTTTGGATGATTTAAGAATAAACCACATTTTTAACAATAATAGTTCTTTCCAAGATATATAATACTAGTCGTGAGTCCTAAAAGTCTGCGTGGATGGACTTTGTACCTATGTGAATTCATGACTAATAGTGACATGGCCATACACCTCAATTACGAAAATGAACCCCAAATTCCATAGATAATGGTAATCTTAATATAATATGAATCTGGGCCTGACCTCCACTGCAGGCTATCACAGATCTGCTGCCCAAAAGGGCATCCAGGCTTTCTGCTCTGGTTTCAAAACTCAAGGTTCCCTGATACCAACTACCTTTGTGTGGCATTGACACCAAACTGTATGCAATACACTGCTCCTCCAACACTTCTAAGCACCCTACAGCACCTTCTACACTTACCACCCTACCTGTCACATATTTGCCATGTTGAACTCTCCCTTAATTCTGGAATGCTCTAAGGTTGTTTCAGATAACTAGTGATAGTGCAGTGTGTTGTATTTTTCTGATTTATGGTTTCTTACTAAACAAAAGCGAAACATAATGCCATGCGCTTTTGCATTAAGAAATATTGAAAGCCTGTTTTTTGTATAAAGTTGAAGTTTCTCTATCAAATGGATCTATAATTCACAAAGTAAACCCTTAGTAAAAAGTTTTTGAATACAAAACTCAAATGTTTTTTCAGATCACAGCTTTCAAAAGTCACAAAAATAATCAGATGAAATATCATTAAATAAGTATTTCTTCTGTATATCAATGTGCTAAATTTAGTACAGAAATCCCAGAATCCAAAATAAAAGGCATGGTGTGTGCCCTCAAAAATCTGACAGTCAAGCTGAGATGCAACCCTCATTTATTACCACATTATAAAATGACTTACATGAAGTGCTAAATGAAATAAATGTATCAATGAATGAAATAAACAATGTATGCAAATGGAAAAAGTAGAAAATAATTTGAACAATCCAGAATCAAAGAATGCCACCATCACATGATCTGAAGCATTCCCTGGTAGCCTTTTTGAGGGAAGGTATGACTGGGGGAGATGAGTTTAGGATTTCATTCTAACTAAACAGAGGGTTTATGTTGGAAAATGGCAATGGTAAGGTTGGAAAGCAGAAACGTGATTGTTCCTGTTTATTTCATGCACTGACTACTCATATTTTCATATAAATAAGGCACTCAACAACTCAATATGATTTGTGATCCACTTTTGTCCAACTTTGATGCTGAAGTTCACTTTCCCACGTAATTGTTTAGACATGTAGCAACTGCATGTTCATCAGCTAATGACTAGGCTTCCTCTGACCATCCATAAGGGTGAAGTTCATTATGACTAAGCAATGTGAAGGGCTTAACCATCAGAGCATAACAACTTAGGAAGAAGAAAATGTCAACAACCTTTGATGTTTGCATTTTTATTCTCCACTTTGAGGTTAACTTACTTTGTCATTAGTTTCCCAAAATTAATACACTTTCAAAATGTATACTTCCATCAGCCATATATTTCAAGTCCACTTCTTCCCTTGTTGGCTAACACATTTCATTTCTCCACTTTGGAAACTTCCAGGTTAAGATAGAACAAACATATATTGGAAACATATACACTCAGCTATGACTACATACAAGAAAAAGAAAGTCTTGCAAAAAGTTAACTTAGAATCAGAAGACCTCTATGACCTAAATATAATTAAATCTGAGTAATATATAATTTTGTTTTTCTGCAAATATTGACATCTAATAATCTTTAGCTACCCTAAAAACACAGATTAAATACAGAGATGGTAAAAGTCAGTAACTATGTGATGGTATCCATGATCTGAATTAGTTTAAATTAGTAGCTTCATATTCCAGGATTAGACTAAGAATACGAAACTATCCATAAGGTCCTAGTATCTTTAAAGTTCAAGTTACATAAAAATGGTCTTAGTTCCTAACATTACTTTTTTTGTTATTCTGATATCCTTTAAAAATAAAATTTATATTTCAAGACATTAAATTTAAAATTGACTTCTCAAAGTTTATAGAAGTTGAGCAAAGAGATAGGACTCTTGGAATATTCTTTCCATTACCCTACTTTCCATTTTCTAGGGCTATTTTACATTTCTGCTCCTTATGATTTCTTTTCAAAATATTTCAAACTATATATCTGATTATGGGTTAATATCCAAAATATATAAAGACATCATAAAATCAATAACAAAGAAATAAAAAACAAATAACCTAATTAAAAAATGGGTAAAGAATTCGAACAGACATTTCTCCTACAAAGATATATAGAAGGCCAATGGGTACATTAAATAATGTTCAACACCTCACTAGTCATTAGGGAAATGTAAATTAAAACCACAATGAGATATCAGCTCATACCTGTTAAAATGGCCATCATCAAAAAGACAAGAGATAACAAATGCTGACAAAGAGATGGAAAAATAGAAACATATGTGCACTATTGGTGGCATGTAAACTGGTACAGCCACTATAAAAACAGTATGAAGGAATCTCAAAAAATTACAAATGATATGAACTATCACACGATCCAGCAATTTCAATTTCGGGAATATATCTAAAGGTGATGAAAATACTAACTCAAAAAGATATCTGCATTC
This sequence comes from Acinonyx jubatus, assembly GCF_027475565.1. Classification (NCBI taxonomy): domain Eukaryota; kingdom Metazoa; phylum Chordata; class Mammalia; order Carnivora; family Felidae; genus Acinonyx; species Acinonyx jubatus. The sequence continues at coordinate 60,707,935 of NC_069392.1, forward strand.
CCATATTCACAGTAGCATTATTTACAATCACAAAAACATGAAAACAGTCTAAGTGTTTTCAATAGATGAATGGATAAAGTTATGGTGTATGGTATGTGTGTGTGTGTGTGTGTGTATACACACACACACACACACACTGGAATATTATTCAGCCATAAGAACAAGGAAATTCTATCATTTATGACAACCTGGATGGACCTTGAAGACATTATGCTAAATGAAATAAGGCAGAAACAGAAAGATAAATACGTAAGATAAGTATGATCTCACTCATATGTAAAATCTATAAAACAAACTCATAGAAGAGATCACACTTATAGTAACTAGAGACAGGGAGTGGGGGGAGGAGAGATTGGAGGAAAGTGGTCAAAAGATACAAACTTCCAGTTATAAAATAAACATTAGGGATATAGTGTACAACATGATGACTACAGCTAACACTGTGGTATAATATATACAAAAGTTGTTAAGAGAGTAAATCCTAAGAGTTCTCACCACAAGGAGAGATTTTTTTTCCTTTATTCTTTTCTTCTTTTTTTCTTTTTATTGTATCTATATGAGAAGATGGATGTTAGCTGAACATACTGTGATAGTCATTTCACAATATATGTAAATCAAACCATCATGCTGTATGCCTTAAACTTATACAGTGATGCATGTCAATTATTTCTCAATAAAACTGGGAAGAAAAAGATTCCTTTTCAGTATATACTAGAAAGACATTCTTGAACTTGTCCACAGCTATTTCTAATTTGTCTGATCTTCATCAGTCAGTTTAAAGGAGCATAAAATGTCATCTGCCTCATCCGTCACTGTGTGTGTGTGTTAATGTATTTATCTGATTCACTTCCTCTGACTCGTCTAAGCTTGATGGAGTTCTGAATCTTTTCCATCTCCTAATTTATTTCAGTCACTCCTCGGGTGTACTGGAGCTGAATTTCTCAGGTAGACTTGTCTGAAAAGATGCTATGCTCTAGCAATTCTATAAGCAATTATCATCCTAATAGCCTGAAAGTCCTGCTTTGTATATTCACTGTTGGTCTAGTGCCAGACAGAGGTCCATTTACCCCTAAGTCCCTGACTTAGTACTTTCAGGAGCCTTTCAACAGAGAAATGTTTTTTTGACTCCTTTCGAATGTATGGAAATGGTTAATGATGCTGTGTCAGCTTGCGGGACGGGTATGGACAGTAATACTAACATTTGATGGCAGTATGACCACAGTTGCTGCTATTAAAAACTTCAGCCCGGGGGCACCTGGGTGGTTCAGTCAGTTAAGCATCCGACATAGGCTCAAGTCATGATCTCATGGTTTGTGAGTTTGAGCCCCACACTGGGCTCTCTGTGGTCAGCACAGAGCCCACTTCAGATCATCTGTGCCTCTGCCCCTCCCCAGCTCACATGAGTGCTCTCTCTCAAAAAAATAAACAAACAAAAACAAACAAAACCCAGCCCAGCCTCTTGTTGCAGCTGACATGGTGGAAGGGAGTGGTCCTACTCTGTTCTCAGTAGCTCAGTACAGTGTCAGGAGACCTTTCTTGTTTGTCACCACCACCACCACCACCACCATCACAATTATGACTGCTTCAGAATCTAACATTTACTGTATGCTTATTATGTTAGGTATTATGCATATGAAGAGACAGAATGATATAACATAAATATCAACATAGATAGCAGATGATGTTTCTTAGATGAATACAGATAGTAAATGCCACAGAATTCCAGAGCAGGAATAGGACAGTCAGAAAAGACACCAAGATACAGTAAGATACAGCTGGTGGAACATTAGGTTGACCACAAAGGAAAGGCATGAGCATGTGTAGAGAAGCTGGAGAATGATGTGGGCAATGATGTGGTGGTCATTCTGTGTTGGGAATAACTTATAAGCAAACCACTGATGATATGAAGGACTTAGAAAGGAGAACATCAAATAAGTTCTAACTAACTAACACAGAGTAAGTGAAAATTCAGATCATAGGGGGTTTTGAATTGGGGAGTTTAGGCCAGAAGAAAGTAAGAGACATAAGTACTCAACACTGGCCCCTTGACCTGGGACTATTATGTCCTTGGAATGAAAGACTTCCTGGGACACCTGGGTGACTCAGTTGGTTAAGCATCTAACTTTGGCTCAGGTCATGACCTCACAGTTCGTGGGTCTGAGACCTGCGTCGGGCTCTGTGCTGACAGCTTAGAACCTAGATATGCTTCAGATTCTGTGTCTCCTTCTCTCTCTGCCTCTTCCCCACTCACAGTCTGTCTCTCTCTCTTTCTCAAAAATAAATAAAAATTAAAAAAATTTGAAAGACTTCCTAGCATGTGCCTCATTCAGTCTTTTATTTATTCACTAAGCGAAGGGTTTTTGAGTGCTTACTGTGTGTCAGGAACTTTTCTAGGTGTCTGGCATACAGCTAGTAGGGATGGTGTCCTCTGAGGTCTCCTTCTTTGTCTTGCATATGACTGCCCTCTTTCTGCCTCATCACATGGTTGTGCCTCTGCTGCACGCACACCTTCTGGTGTCCCTTCCTCTCATGGTAAGGACACCAGCCATACTGGAGTAGAGCCCCACCCTAAGGGCCTCATTTTAATAATTTTTTTATGTTTATCTTGAGAGAGAGAGAGAGAGAGAGAGCAAGTGGGGGAGGGGTAGAGAGAGTGGGGGACACAGAATCCCAAGCAGGCTCCACATTGTCAGCACAGAACCCTGATGCGGGGCTCGAATCCACAAACCATGAGATCATGACCTGAGCCAAAACCAAGAGGGGGGAAGCTAAACCAGCTGAGCCACCCAGGTGCCCCACTACCTCATTTTAATTTAATCACCCTTTTAGAGCTTATGTCCAAATATGGTTATAGTCTGAGGTACCAGGAGTTGGGACTTCAATATATGAATTTGGGAGGAGACAAAATTCAGCCCATAACATTTTTTTCACTGTACGCTGGAAATGTGTTTATATTTTTACTTGAAAACAAATGTATTTATATTTTTATTTGACAAATGATTAGAGTATATAAATTTGATTTTGTTTTTATATACAATATAAAGATTTCCATCATTGATCTTCCATGACAAGGGTTTACAAGCCTGAAGGGAGACACTTTCTGCACACAAGTGTGTATCTTACATGTAGGGTAACATGGAGTAACATTCGAGCGGTAGAAATAGCCACATAAAAATGAACTTCCTGGGGAACTCTCCCAGGGTTGCTCCATTACACCTAACATGCTGGAACCCAGGAGTCCATACAACAGATGCTCAGGTTGAGCTCCTTCTTACTACCTACTATGAACCTTCTCCTCCATTACCAGCACCATCCAAGCAAAGTGTCTGTTGTAACTTTTATTCTCTTCAAGGATTTTCTTGATATCCACCATAACCTGAGATCTCTTGAGAGTGATGGGGATAAAGGACTAACAGTGTGATTTGGCCTTGGATCCACACACCCAAGGGATATACCTGATCACAAGGCTCACATAAGAGTATATTAAGAGACAAAAATGCTTTGAAAATAAATATGCTATGTGTAACCTGAATTTCCTAGTCTCAGCAGTCTGTGGGTAAAATGAGGTCACATTAATATTAATAATAAAGATTTCCTGGCCTGCAGCCACACCTGAAGAGCTGCAGATTCTCATTCTTCATTCCCCTGGCCTACACCCCAAGGTCTTTGATCCTCTCCCAGTTATTTCTGTGAGGCCTTAGGGTGAGTCTCAGCTCATGCTTGTTCAAGAATAAATGCACATTTGTCCTCTCAGCTCCTTGAAGAGACCACTGACTGGGACATTTGGGGCAGCATCTCTCTACCACCAAAACCAATGATGTCTTCTGAGAGAGCACTGTGTCCCTGCCACACTGCCTTGCCAATCCCATTTCCGCCAAACTTGGCTATGCCACCTCTCAAAAGCTCTCCAACTCAGCTTGCTTGTCCTCATCTAGGCACCCAGGCAGCACAGTGGGTGCTCCAAGTCTCACACATAGTTCCCTAATGTCCCCTGGAAATAGAGAGGAGTATGCTTCCCACTCCAGCCTCCTCCTTGATCCCCAAATACAAGCCCTCAAGCACTCCAACTCATAAAACAGATGGCTGCAGAAAGGAGTGAAAGTGTGGGATCAAGCATAATTTTCCCTTACACACCCAATTTCACTTTGGCTTACCTGATCTTAACCATACTGCTGTATATAGGAAAATATATTTTCACCATTTGTGATAACGTGACAACTTTCGTATCATGCATGTATTCTACTATTTAGACACTGGTTACTTAATTTCTGCCACATATTATCTATCAGGAGAAAGAAAACAATACTTATTCTAACATGTTTCTATAGGCAAATTGGACTATCTCAATCATTAAATATTTTTGAGCATGGACTGTAGGCAAGGTATTTTTCTAGCAGAGCTCATTGGTCATGTGCTGCAGGTAAGAAAACTCTCTTTTCTTTTTAAATCAAATATTAATTTTTCTTCTCTTTTTCCTAAGGATTTAGTGGCAACTGATTCTGTATATTTTCTTAAACATAAGGAATAACTCTTCTTTTACCTCAAAGTTAGTAGAATCAAGGATAAATGAAGTACAAAAACCTTATAGGAAGACTCAACAAGTCACATGTCTTGATGAAAAGATGAAGGGACAGACATCCAGCCTGTTATCACCTAAACCTTAGACCCAAGTGAGCCAGTCAACTTTACAAACCAAGGGACTAGTTCCTTCCTTTTTCCTCTTGTCTGAACATATTTGAGATAAAGCATCTACTCAATCTACCTCAAACAGGGAGTCTCATAAAAATGAATTATCAAATCAGTAGTATCAGGTAGATGACTGAATGAACATTGTTTCTCACTTTTTGCTGTATATGGTACAGGCAAAATCTGATTTTCCAAAGTGTTTCCTACACATGGAATAGTAAGCTGATTTCTATATATACCTATATTTGAAAGACATTTCAAAATATACTTTTTTTATCTCCAAAAATAAACTCTTCCAAAAAAGTCAACAGTGGTCCAGAAGAAGATTCAAACAAATAATCCTAAATAGTCTTCCATTTATAAAGGACTCTAATACTTCCCTAGGGTTCCTCTAGACAAACTATTTCCAGTCTTCCATATAGTAGTGATCACTATCTGAAATCAATGGAAAAAACAGTAAGTGTGTGACTTTTTCAGATACTACACATAATAAGAATTAATTTTTGTACAGCTTCAGAATTATACTATATTCTACCTTCCCTACCTCATTTGAATCTCCTACAATCTTTAATGACATGTATATAAGTATTACTATAACCATCTGTGAGTTCGGCAAGAATTAGAAACAAGACTTAGAAAAGTTATTTGCCCTCCCAGAGTTATTAGATCAGGAGAGACTACAGGTAAGGTTTTCTGAGTCTTGGTTTCTTTCTGCACACCCATTATTCTCTCATCACTAAAAGCCATAATTGTACACCTCCCCACACCCCTAATTTTTCTGCTCCTTCCTCCTTTCAGAATTTTACAGCCATACAGACATCAGTAATCACTGAAGTATTTGTAACATTTTTATGTCAGCAGACACCCTCAAACAATAGTCTTAATTCTATGCAAGGACATTCCTAGAATAAACTGTTCTCCCTTATTTTCCTCCCTTCCCACACAAATCCTTAAATATGATTTATTGCAGCCATCTTTGTAGCTTTTGACAAAATTTACCTTAAACATGAGAGTATACCCACCTACCATAAACTATTATAAATCTGATCAAAATATATGAATCCATTGTTTTCAAGTAATGTATAAAAGAAAAAGCAGTACCTAAATGTTTCCACCCAAAAAAAAAAGAAAGAAAAAAAAAGGTAAATGTGTGAGGTGATGGATATGTTAATTAAATGAGGGAGGGAATCCTGTCACAATGTGTGTGTGTGTGTGTGTGTGTGTGTGTGTGTGTGTGTGTGTAAAATCATATGCACCCTTTAAATATTTTATAATTTTATTTGTCAATTATACAAAAATAAAGGTTTACATGTTCAAGGAATTAAGAGATGGTCATCTTGAGTGAATGAATCTTCAAGGAATAAAAAATAAAACAGATGGTGATTCTGGAACTGGTAAATAAAAACTGTAAAATGATAACATCACTGAGTGAGTTATTGTGTATTATGTATTGGAGACAGTAGAAGAAAGAGTCAGAAAACTTGAAGATAGATCAATAGAAATGATTAAACCTAAAAATCAGAGACAAAAATATTTTGAAATAAATGAATAGTCTTTGAAATCTGTAAGTCAAAATCAAGAGATCTAACTTTTATGTAGCTGAAATCACTAAAAAAGAAAAAACAGAAAATGGGGCAGAGAAATATTTGAAGAATAATGTCAAAATTCATGAAAAATATCAACTTACAGATCTCAGAATCTATGTGAATCCCAAGCAGGAAAAATGTAAAAAGAACCACACCTAGGCACATCAGAGTCAAATTTCTGGAAACAGAAAATAATCATAAAAGCAGCCAATGAAAAAAGGCACATTCATACAGGAGAGCAGCAAAACAAAATGACAGCTAACTTATTATCAAGAACAAAGAAACCCAGAAGACAATGAAATGACATCTTTAAAGTGCTTTAAAAACATAAGAGTCAATCCAGAATTATATATTTGTGGGAAATATCTATTAAAAATAATAAATTTAAGATATCTTCAGATTTATAAAAGATGAAAGAACTGTTGTCAGCACACTTATGCAACAAACAATGCCAAAGAATTATTCATCCTGAGGCAAATGACAACAGATGGAAACACAGATTTATAGAAAGGCAGTGGGAATGATAAATATGTGGGTAAATATAAAATAGTGCCATTTTTCCCCTCAATTTTTTTTGAGACAACTGACCACTTACAGTAAAAGTAGTAGCGTTTGATTGTGAGGTTTACGATACATGTAGATGTATTAATATTTGACAGTAACAGCACAGAGCAGGGAATGCAGAGAGAATAAGTGAAATAATACAGAGGCACCTGGCTGGCTTGGTAAGTGAAGCGTGGACTCTTGATCTCAGGGTCATGAGTTCAAGCCCCATGTTGGGCACAAAGCTTACTTAAAGAAAAAAAAAAAGGAAAGAAATAATATTGATATAAGGTTCCTACACTTTACTTGAAGCAGTACAATATTAATTCTAAGTAGATTGTGACAAGTTAAAGAAACACAAACCCCATCAATAATTTTTAATAAAGAGATAGAGCTAAAAAGCTGATAATTTAAAAAAGAGAAATACTAAAATTATATTCTATCTGCCTTAAGAGAAGGCAGGAAAAGAAAAAACCAAAGAACAACAACAGATTGGACCAACAGAAAATAGTCAATCCATAGCAATAATCACAGCATAGCGGGTTCCAGCCTCACATTTATGGTTAACTGATTTTTTTACAAAGTCTTGGAGGCAATTCAGTGGAATCGTCTCAACAAATGGTACTGAAACAACTGGATATTCATGTGACCTTCCTACACCCCCAAGAAAAGAACCTTACACCACATTCAAAAATTAACCAAAAATACATCATAAACCTAAATATAAAATGAGGGCACCTGGGTGGCTCAGTCGGTTAAGCAACCAACTCTTGGTTTCAGCTCAGGTCATGATCTTACGGCTTTGTGAGTTCAAGCCCCATATCAGGCTCCATGCTGATAATGTGGAGCCTGCTAAGGATTCTCTCTTTCCCTCTCTCTCTCTCTGCCCCTCTCCCACTCACACTGTCTCTGTGTCTTTCAAAATAAAAAATAAATAAACTTTAAATAGAGTGATAAATTATGTATTATAACTATACAACTTCTACAAGAACTCTTAGGAGAAAAATCTTTGTGACCTCAGTTGAAACAGATTTCTTTGCTTACAACACCAAATGCACTACTCATTCAAAAAAAGAAAAAAAGAAAAAGTAGGGGCACCTGGGTGGCTGAGTTAGTTGAGCTCAGATCATGGTCTTGCAGTTTCTGAGTTCAAGCCCCACATAGGGCTTGCTGCTGTCAGTACAAAGTCTGCTTTGGATCCTCTGTCTCCTTCTCTGTCTCTGTCCCTCCCCTACTTTCATGCACTCTTTTTCAAAAATAAATAAACATTTTTAAAAACATCTTTTTGAAAAAAGCAATGGATTAATTTGGCTTCATTAAAATTCAAAACTTCTCCCCTTTTTGAAAGACACCTTTAAGAAAATGAAAAGACATGCCACAAACGAAGATAATATCTGCAAATCACATATCTGATAAAAGATCTGAATCTAGAATTTAGAAAAAAAAAACTCTCAAATTAAATAATGAGATATAAGACAACCCAATAAAAAGGAAGGGCAACTGATGTGTGATATTTTAATTTTTGAACTGAGTGGTGGCCAACCTATATATTTCTTATAGCTATTCTTTGTAGTGTAGACATGTTTTTTTTTTAAGTTTCCCTTTTTATTTACTCAGTATTTAATAAAATATGTTATGAAGTCTTAGAATTTAAACACTCAATTTAATAGGTACAGATTGCCAGACTGGAGAAACAAAGCATGACCTCCATACACTGTCTAGAAATGATGCAATTAAAATAAAAAGAACAGAAAGGTTGAAAATACAAGGATGAAACAAAAATAAACCGTGAAGACAATAAGCATAAAAGAGAAAGTACTGTTATATTAGTAGTAGTCTACGTACACTTCCAGATGGCAGTGCCACCAGCAATAAAGAGGAACATTTCATAATGATCAAAGGGTCAGTTTGACAAAGTAATGGGGAGGAGTGAAATAATTATCTGCAAACACCAGGACCAACTAATTGGATAATGAGAATTTACAGAGTCCTTCTTGGTCTCTCTGGAGAACAGAGTTGTGACCTGGAAGGACTATGGCTCTGTCAACTTCACTGACCCCACTATTCCAGCTCTGAACTTGCCTTCCTCCAGATTTCTTTTACGTCATATTTGTAAACTTCTACCCTGTCCCAAAGAGGAGGTGGGGGAACCCATCACCACGAACAACAACAACAAAAAAGAAAGAATGTAGGGGGTTTTCATAAAGAAATCAATATTATAACTATTAACATTCAATAACTCATTATATCACCTGAACATCAGCTCAAATTCTAAAAATAGGTTGTTTACACTATAAACTTTTTGATTCTACCTCTATATGCAACTTGCTCTTTTGCTTGAATGTTTTTTCTCTCTTTGATTTTATGTTTGCACTTAAATCAGGAATACAAATATTGAACTTAAAAATAAATTGATACGTAGTTGGGCCCATGTGTGATCAGAAAAATCGAAATCATTTTTCTTTTCAGACAAAAGTATTAAAATGAATTGCTATCCTGGCTAAGTGGAGACATTACAGTGACATGAGTAATATTCCAAGTCGCTGCAAAAAGCTGCAGTATTTGCTGATTGCTCTATGGTAACTGTGTCAGAAACAGGACTTGGGGACAGATTTCATCTTCTAAAATTATTTTCAGGGACGAGGAGAAGCTGGCACCTGATGACTGTTGGAGAATAAACAAAACAAAATAACTCAGGCAACTGACATAGGCTGGGGACCAGTACAAACTACCAACTTCACTGGCCCCTGTCCATCTAGTCTTCTCTCTTAATTTACTTGTTGACTTATATGGAGGATGGATTTATTCTCTTCTTTTCCCCAGCTTACACTTCAGATTTTCAGAGTTGGATTATTTTTCCTCATTCCCACTCTCTGGAGAAAGAGGTACAGATCCATATAACCTAGGGTGCAGTCACAGAGAGGTATCTGTATCGGCAGAAATCTTCTTTCTTCTAGCTGTCACAACCGTGACAATCTGAATGGCTATAAACCACCCAGAGGGTGGTCAGAGCTGAACATACTAGCAACACATTATTTCTAATATGAAAATATAGTTATGCAGGCAGTGTGTAACCGTTGTTCAAATATATTCTGTCAATTGGGATGTATGTGTATACATTTGTGGGATTTGTATAAACCATACACAAAAAACCCGTATCATGATTTAGTGTTAGTACACACATTTGCTCATATATAGAGAGGGAGGTCAGCAATACAAATATTTTCCCCATCAATCATTTCAACAAATACTTATTCATTAAGTATTTTGGGGAACTGATGATGTACCAGGCCATGAATTCAACACTATGGGAGCTACAAAGAAAAATTAGTCATAGACTCTCCCCTAAGTGTCATAACCCAGGGGCAGAGATAACCAAAAATTCAAAAACCTTACTTCCAAGTAGAGAGTGATATATATGACAAGAAGGCAAGTAAAAAGCACCTAGAGAGTCTAAAAGGAGGGAAGACTAACTCTGAGGGTACAGACTATACAGAAGACACATCAAGGAATGCTTTATGGATGAAGTATTTTTTGAAATGGGCCAGACAGTCTGCTCAGATTTCAACAGGGGCAGCTGGGGAAGACATTTCCATTAAAGCAAACTGCATGTACAGAGCTGTAAAAACAAGAAAGTGAGGTGCATTATCAAGCATGTGGATTTGTCTAATTTGAGTAGAGTGTAAGTTTACAAGAGAGTCCTGGGAGATGAAGCCTGGGCTACAGGGGTTTAGAATAAATGTGCAAAGAACCTGAGTGTGGAGATGACATGCACTGAGATGTGAGTTTCTTCCTGAAGTTATTTCTCTACCTCTGAATACGCAGCAGAAATCCATGCACTTAGTGGATGTCCGATGAAAAATAATGTTTATAGCTTACATTTATTGAGCTTATATTATGTGACTGATCCTGTTTTAAAGACTTCACACATAGAAGCTCATTTAATTCTCACAGCAACCTGATGAGGTTTTGGAACATAATCTCTATTCCATAGATGAAATAACTGAGATGTTGTGTTTAAGTTAAAATTTTAACCAAAGTAGATGCGCTTCCTGGGCAAAATAAATTCCTTATTTTCTAGGGGGGATAACAAACATAACCAAAGTCACACCGTTTTTGATAACAGGACAAGGACATCAGCCAAAGTCTTAACTAGTTTTCCCTATTACTTCTCAATAAACTAATATCTACTAAATAAACCAATGAAGACCTTCATACCCTGAAGAACAAAACATTATATTCTTCCATCTCATAATTAGATGACAGATAAAATTAGACCCAACCTACTGGACTAAGTCATAGCCTTAGCTGTCACATTCTCAATGTCAGAACACAGGAATTGTTGGTTTGGGTCAGATTCTTGATGTCATCAGGAGAATGTGATGTCTCGTTGTTTTGTTTTGTTTTGTCACTGAATCCTACAATATGTTCAAAACTAGCTCCCACGTGCTGCCAAACAGTAGCCATCAAACGCTGACCATCCATTATGACATGGCTACAGTATGTGGCCTCCCAGGCTAGGCACTGTGTGGCCAAGAGAAAGGCATGAAAGAATCTTCAAATGGCCTGTGTGGAAAGGAAGATAGGCACAGAACACTTAAGGGTCCTAGGGATATGTGAAATTGCCTCCTCTTCCACAGCTGAATCAGAATGTTTCTCACACTGGGATAATAAAACTATTCTGCAGTTGGTTGACAAAGGGGGAAGGGAGAGGACTGGGCTATACAGTTATTTGAGGTTGGTCTACACAAGCCAAGGAAAGGGAAAACAAGCATCTGTTCTTTATAATTATAAAGATGTCTTAGTTTGAAGATTGTAAGTTCCAAAAGTCATCTTTGCTTTTGAGATTTCTTTTTGTTCTTTCCAAATAAGATAAGTCTCTTAAATCTTTCTAGAAAGGCATGGCCTTAGGGTTTCTGAAAACAGGCACCACTCCAGTCGTATCTGGAAGTACATACCTAGTGCTTATTATGAACCATTCAGGTCCACTGTGTTCGGAATTAGAAGACCCTGAAGCAGTGTGGTAAAGGGAAGAGAGCATGAACTTTGACACCAAATCAAATCCCCCTCCAGCTCTTGTAGCTAAGAGTCCAGGCTCAAGGCATTCCGATGCTCTAATCCCATTACTGCATCTCTAACTGAAGACAACAATAGCATCTACGTGATAGGGTGGTGGTGGAGTTCAAAGAAGGTGAGGTAGATGAAAGGGTTTTGTAAACATTAAAAGTACTGGATGAATCTATGTGTGCTTGTATGTCTGTGCATATGTGCATGTGTCTAAGAAGTGGTCAAAATGTATTTTAGGTCAGTGATTGCTGAAAAATTGTCTCGCTCACATTCCTGAGACCAGAGAGCCAGGTTATTAGGACTCCATATACTTCCAGACACAGCCAGCCATCTGTCCCAGCTTTATCAGTGGGACGAACTTTTGTTCACTTTTAACAGAGTCAAAACAATCAGTGCGTCAACCGTTCCTCTACTCTTACTTCCTGTTTTGGGGTCCATTAGAGATAAACCAGAGGTTTAAGGGAGGTATTAACATAAAGTTTTAGAATTAATCCTGATGAAACTACACAATATGTTGGCAAAGTGATACCACAGTCTAGATACATTTTCCTTCCATAAGCGTGTATCAGTTTCCTATATACATTCCTATATGTAGTCCTAAATATACAAATATAGTGGCTTAAACATCACAAATTTATTATTTTACAGTTCAGGTCAGAAGTCTTACTAGGCTGAAATCACAATGGAGGCAGAGCCTCCAGTGTTTCTTCTAGAGGCTCTGGGAGAGAATCGATTACTTGCCTTTCCCATCTTCTAGAGCTGGCCTACGTTCCTTGGCTGGTAATTCTCTTGCATCTTCAAACACAGTAATCACATGAATCCAACCTCTGCTTCTGTCATCACATCTCTGACTTTCCTGTTTCACTGTATCCCTTACAAGAATCCATGTGATTTCAGTGTGTCCTCATCTCAAAAATCCTTAACTTGACCACATCTACAAAGTGCAAAATCCATTTTGTAATATAATATAATATAATATAATATAATATAATATAATATAATATAATTATAATGCAATATATCTACACATCCAGGGATTAACTAGTTTTCTCTAGTGTCTCCTAACAAATAAATTTTTATTAAAGAAATAGATATATGGACGTCTTTTAGGGCCACTATTCCGTCTACCAGTTTTGTTTATGTTTTTTTTTTTCTTGCCTCCACTCCCAGCCCAGCATGGTCACTACACCTCAGAGATATCACAGTAATCTTTGAAAGAACTCTCACCTTGGACAGAGTTGCTTACCTAGTGAGGGAAATACTCATTCAAAAGCAGATTTTGATAGCATTGATCCAGGCATACACTTTGGTAGAGCTTCCCCCACTTTAGACTCCAGCTTGGCAGAACTTCACAAAGGCTCTTTGAAAACAGCCCAATTCAAGTAAACAAATTTTAATTATTTGGTTTGAAAATGTAACCTCCCCAAAAGGCAATGACCTTCTGTCTTTCCAGTATTTGGGCCTTGTATTTAACACCATTTCACGTATATGAAATGAGAATACTTATGTTTCTGTCACACATATTCGTACAACGATACTCAAGGAAAAATAGTGTTGAAGAAAAGATTATTATCTTTTATTTAATTACCCTCTAAAATCTAATTTACAGCATGGGAAGAAATGCCCACACAAAACCAAATTTCATGTTCATTAACGTAACTGGACATTAGTGCCGATGCTACCTCCTTCCACTCCACAGTGAAGACCACCTTCTTCCCGTATTATTATCAATAATGGCACAGTGATGGCCAGGCTGGAACTGACCAGACTATAACTGAGCTCTTGGTCCCTTGGGCAACAGAGTGATTTTTATTTACAGTGACAAGATGATCTTTACACTTGTTTCTCTTTGGACTCTACACACACAGCTCTATCCATAAGCCAAAATACAGCCGGGCTGGCTCTTTCCGCTCTGCACTTTACTTAGCTGACTAGGTGTCAGCATTAATTTCTTGACTATGGGGAAGTTTCATCTCTCTTGCCCTAGGGATGTTTTCTTGACCTCTCCAGTCCTGTGATTGGGAGCAGTTTGGTCTTTTCTCATAAGCTCCAAACATTTTCTTTCTTTTCCATTGCAATTATCTCCTGTGACATTTACAAGGACCCGTTCCACTGTAGTTAGAGCCATAAACATGCAAGGAGCCTCAGCAACCCAGAATTCTTTTCCCTTCAACATGCCAGTTAATAACCATGGGGGCTTTTCACATGAATTTGTGATTTGAGCCCCCCTCCAAAGCAACATACCAACAGGGCCTTTCTCAGTTCAACCCTTCAAAAATATGTTTGAAAAGATTACAGCTAAGCATGATTATATAAACAGAACAATTAAATGTTCAACCCTACAAAAACCATCATATATATGTATACATATATATATATTTTTTTTTAATTGTAAGTAAATTAGGTTCATACATGGATGAAAAAAAAAGTTTGCATTAAGGCTGGATTCAAAAATCAAGGCAACAGTGAGAATACCACTGGGATAGATATGAACTGAACTCAAACCACTAATGAGTTGTAGCATCTCTGACAAGCAGTTCATTTCCTGAGAACCCTATTTTCCTAATTTTCAAAAGAAAGTTATTATCCTAGCTCATCTCTAAGATCTGTTTTATCTCTGGTATTCTGGAAATAAATAACCACCCATACACAACTGTCAGTGGGTTGGACACCTGAAACTAATATAACATTGTATGTCAACCTTATTTCAATAATATAAATAAATAAATAGCATCCAGAAGCTTTCAATGTTTATGCATATTTTCTGTGGAATGTTGCTTGCCTATTACAGTTGAATTAAACAACAGACTGCCCATTCTGTTTCCAGTGCTGCTGACCTCAATGCTCACATATTTTCACTGCCTAACTGAAGGCAAGAAGAACAAGCTAGAGCCAGTAGGTGTTTGCCCTTATCCATGTAGCGATGCATGCAAAGGCCCAGAGGTGTTGAAGGGGAATGACAAGAACACCCAGCTGGTCTCCATTTGCTAAAGGTGCATTCTCCAAGGTGCAATGACTTTGGTTAACCATTAGACAATTTTAGTTATCCTAAAGACATTTTGATTAAAAAATGTTATCTTTGGAGAGTGAAACTTTGCTTTCAAGCCAGATAAACACTATTTATCAAGGGCAAAATAGCTATCCACTTTCAGAAAGTCTACTGAATTTTCCTGTCACTGCTTTTTCTCTTCTAGATTTTCTTGAAGTTAAAGCAGAAATTTTCTCTTATCCTCTATAGAGAGTTTGTATTCAAAGAGTTTGCTTTGTCCCTTGGCCCTCTGCTTCTGAGTGGTAATACTTGCTATGTCTCATTCCTCAGGCAATGTGTCCTGTCCATTATGCAAAGCCCAATGAGTTCCTGGCCTATCTCCACTCTGATTCCAGGCTTCTGAGAACTCTGTGCTTTTACTTATATTAGGAGGATATGCACCACGCAATTTAACTTCTGATTTTTTTTAATGTCACATTTTTTTTAAATGTGTCTTTTCAATTAGCATATGAGACTACTGAGAACAGCAAACAGGCTGTACTTCATTTACTTTGGAAATAGTTCGTGATCAATGAATATTTAATGAATGCTACATAATGTCCATCATATAAGATAGATAATCACAGATAAATAATGGTCTCAAAGTGAAGTCCTTGAAGCAGAAGCATTAGCATCATCTGGGACCTTATTAGAAATGCAAATTCTCAGGCCCCATCCCAGACTTACAGAATCTTTGATTCCAGAGGTGTGACCAGGGTGTGTTTCAAGGATCCTCCCAGGTGATTCTAATGCTTGTTAATGTTTGGGGATCATGGTCACAGACCACTTTATTTTTTATTTCCTTATTTATTTATTTTTAGAGGGAAAGCATGCCTGTGCATGCAGCAGGGGAGGGACACAGAGAGATGGAGACAGAGAATCCCAAGTAGGCTCCTCACTGTCAGCAAAGGACCCCACAGGGGCCTCAAACTCAGGAACCATGAGATCATGACCTGAGCTGAAATCAAGTCAGACACTTAACCAACTGTGCCACCCAGGCACCTCAGTCACAGATCAATTTCTGAATCCTTGAAGGTATAGGAAGTCTCTCATCAGTAATGCAAACATAGAAACACTTTGTTACTTATATTGTAATGGAAATATGCAATGAATTAAGTTATGGCTCCATTCATTCATTCATTCATTCATTTTGGTGGTTCATTCATAAAGATAAAATATTTGCCACCCAGGCCCTCACCTGCCAGTACAGTGTACAGAGCAGGTATCAGTAAGAGTTTTCCAAGGAAAATTTTCATTGATTTTTATCAATGAAAAACTTTACATAAATTACTACCTTACTATAAATTAATTTTTAGTTGTTTCTATTAAATGTTATTAAAGCACCAGGTTCTGAAGCTATTTTGTAGGTCACTGCATGGACACTAGATGTGGTCTGACTTATTCTAGTCCCGGCATTTCCTCCAAACTGCACATTTTGGAGAGAAGATACTAAGTGTGCTAACCTATGAAAAATCTCCATATATGATCAAAATCCATTGTAACAGAATACTGGGTTCTCAAGATCCATCCCAAAGAGGGGCTATATGTAACCTATATTGCTTTTTAAAATTTATTTATTTTGGGGTAGCCGGTGTGGCTCAGTCTGTTAAATGTCCAACTCTTGATTTTGCCTGACTCTGTGCTGTCAGCACAGAGTCTGCTTGGGGTTCTCTCTCCCTCTCTGCTCATTCCACGCTTGCATGCACTCTCTCTCTCAAAATAAATAAATAAATTTTAAAACAATAAATAAAACAAAATTTACTTATGTTTGCTTTTATTGTTTTAAAGCACAGATGATCTGGTTTCTGTCAGTGAATCTTTGCATATATGTTCTTTTAGTCAATGACCCTGAATAATGAATACAGTTATAAACAAAGAGGCCCTGAAAAAATGTGGATTTGTGTTAGTGTGTGTGTTTATGCATGGACAAACACTATTACAGGAGTGAGTGAAGAGAAAGATTTGTTCTCCTAAGTTACATCACCACAATCCCTCAGAGTTAATTACTTCTTTTGAGAAATTAGCCCTGATCTGTCACTGGCTTACTGACAGTGATTTCATCCGATAAACACCTAGAAGCAATTGCCTTCAGCTGCTTACCTGTGATTCAGGTATATATAGGAGCACATGCACTGTAGGAATGGAAGTTTTTACTTAAAGTTATGCAAATGCATGGGCAAGGTGTGGCACAGAATGCCCAAGAGATATGAGAGGTTCCTAAGAAAAATTCAATTCAGTAAATCAATCCAAGAGGTTTAAATACTCATCCCATGTTAGGCAGACAACAAACACCTTTCCTGTTGCTTTGGGAGCATGACATCTAAACTGTGAGTTCAGACACATGATGGGAAGGAAGGAGGGAGGAAGGGAAGTAGATAAGGGAGGAAAGAAGGAAGGGGGAAGGGAGGAAGGGAGAGAGGAAAGAAGGAAGGAGAAGGAAGGGAAGGAGGGAGGAGAGGAGAAATAAAGACAGGGAGGAGAAAAAGGAAATTAAAGGCAATACCGGATCATAAGGAAAGGACTATATATATACAGGAATTCAGAGAAAAAAAAAAGTTTGCATGACGTGAATAAACAGGTAAAGGCTCCTGGGAAAGTAAGACTTGAATAGGCAGGCCCTAAAGGAAGAAGAGATGGCAAAAAGTTTCCTACCAAACAGTGACTTCTCTAAGAATTAATTCTTTTCTGATTAGGCCAGAAAATGAGGAAAGCAGATACAAGCCTATTTTGCTTGAAACATCCTGACTATTTAGCTCCTGTCAGTGAACAGATAAATTATATTGCCACTTATCCCCAATCTCACAGTGGCCTTCGATACTGCAGAAGGGACATTTTTACCACAGGCAAATTAATCCATTCCTTTTTAAAAAAATAATGGATTTCTATTGATATATTTAAAGCATCTGTCAATCCCTGTGCAAACTGCCAAATCATGTGTTAAATTTAAAAATACAGCTGAGCACTTAAAACTCATCAGACTGTAATAATTGAGCTTAGACTTGAAGACAGAAATATGAATGAATGCAAGGCATAGGAACTAAGTTAACTAGATCTCTACAATTTTGTGGAATCTAGACATATCCCAGACATTTTATGGAATGGAAACAAACCATTGCTCTTCACTGGGGAGGGATACCATAACTGGTATGCTACACAGTCAATAGGAAAATCATATTGTCTTAATAATTCTGAAATAGGTAGACATTGCAAATAAGAAGTCAAACAAAATTCTCTTCTATAGTACTAGGGAACTGTGATAATCTACTTCAAAGAAACTGATGTTGCAGTATTTCCAAGATCCTGTGGAATAGAACTTAGTAAATTAGACTTCTGGAGCATCCACTGTAAAATTTTAACTTGAAGTCCACAAGTTGGTCAATATTGTGTATCTTTCTTCTATCCTAGTTAACTCACTCCTCGTTAACTGGTTAATAAGATGGCAAAAAAGGTTAGTATTTTAACTTAGAGTCTTGGTTCTTCAAGAAACAATAACCTATATTTCTTTATAATCAGTTACTGGTATCTATTTATCAGATCAACTAACATAGTTATTAGGTGCCTACTTTTGTGCAAGTCAGAGAATTATTAGACAAAATTTCCATCTTCATGGAATTTAAAATCTTGTGTTGGAAAGAAGGGGAATACCCATGAGACATTACAAATCAAAGCAAAATTCAATAATAATTCATGAGTTATAATTAAGTTATACCATAGATTAAAAAGTTAAGTGACAATACAAGAGATCTTTTTTTTTTTAATATGAAATTTATTGTCAAATTGGTTTCCCTACAACACTCAGTGCTCATCCCAACAGGTGACCTCCTCAATAAGGAGATCTTTTTTTAAATCATCTTGTATACGGCTTTGAACACAGTATGCACTCACTAAACATGAGCTGAATGATAAACAATACTAACAAAGACAATAGTACAGAGGATGTCAATTTTCCAAGTGAGCTAAAATGGTCACAAGAAGACCTCATCAAGGGAAAATAACTCAGACTCAAGAAGAACAGTTTTTAGGGGCACCTGGGTGGCTCAGTCAGTTAAGTGTCCAACTCTTGACTTTGGCTCAGGTCATGATCTCACAGTTGGTGAGTTCAATCCCCACATCGGACTCTGCATTGACAGTGTCAAGCCTGCTTGGGATTCCCCCTCTCTCCCTCTCTCTCCCTGCCCCTCCCCTGCTCTCTCTCTCTCTCTCTCTCTCTCTCTCTCTCTGTCTCAAAATAAATAAATAAACTTAAAAAAAAGAGAGGGAGGGGCGCCTGGGTGGCGCAGTCGGTTAAGCGTCCGGCTTCAGCCAGGTCACGATCTCGCAGTCCGTGAGTTCGAGCCCCGCGTCAGGCTCTGGGCTGATGGCTCAGAGCCTGGAGCCTGTTTCCGATTCTGTGTCTCCCTCTCTCTCTGCCCCTCCCCCGTTCATGCTCTGTCTCTGTCCCAAAAATAAATAAACGTTGAAAAAAAAAATTTTTTTTTAAAAATAAAAAAAAAGAGAGAGGGAGATTTTTAATGGGATAAATTTAGAAAGACAAAAGGGAATAAGTAACATAGGTGAAAGAGGCTAAGTAAAATCTTAGACCTGTACTATCCAGCATCATAGCCACTAGCCACATGTGGCTAATTTCCTAGCCACATTTCAAATACTCAATAGCCACTTATCGTTAATGGTGACCATACTGGACTGAGAAGATATAGAATACATCCATCATCATAAAAGTTTCCACTGGACAGCACTAGCTTAGACTCTCAAAAATACACTGACAGTATGTGTGTGTTTGCACACACATGTGTGTTGAGGGGGTAGAAAGTTTGGCCAGCTTTATTTCCCCATCTATAAAATGAGGAAGGACACAATATGAGTTGTGTCTCTCCCAGCTTTAAAATTCTGTCTGTACAGGGGCTCCTGGGTGGCTCAGTTGGTTAAGCGTCTGACTTCAGCTCAGGCCATGATCTCGTGGTTCATGAGTTTGAGCCCCGCATTGGGCTCTATGCTGACAGCTCAGAGCCTGGAGCTTGCTTTGGACTCTGTGTCTCCCTCTCTCTGCCCCTCCCCTTCTCGCACTCTGTGTCTGTCTCTCAAAAATAAACAAACGTTAAAAAAAAAAACTCTTAAAATTCTGCCTGTATCTATATAGTCAAGTCAGTAGAGCAGTTGGTTTGTATATAGTAGAGTAGAAGAGAAATTTTGGGAAGAAAAATGGAAAGAGATAACAAAGGAACTTAATGGGACTTGTACCTATGCTGTGGGCAATGGTGAGCCACTGGCAGTCTTTGAAGAAGAAACTGATATGGTCAATATTGCTGTCATTTGCAGTTTGAAATGTCCCTTTTATTTATGTAACACTTTTCCCCCATTTCACAGCTATCATTGGGAAATCACATCTCCTTCCTTTGAACAATCTATGTTCCTAATGTCTAGATGTGTCAAACTTGGTCTTCGGGGAAGCAGCAACTTAGATGGAATTAGGGGTTCAAATGATTGATTGGGAACTAAATCAGTAAAAGACAAAAGAGTGAAGGAAACAGAATTAGGCAGGGGAAGCCTTAGTTGTGCAGAATTGACTCCAATAAAGAAAAATAGTACAGGAAGCAGGTCTAGGCAGGGACAGCCTCAGATCATGATTCGAGCCTAACAAATTCTCAGCTAACCCAATGGGGAGAACTCAGAGCAAAGATGGCCCATTAGAGGAGTCTTTCACTGGACAGAAATAGCTAGACCCGGGGTGCCTGGGTGGCTCAGTCGGTTAAGCATCTGACTCTTGGTTTTGGCTTAGGTCACGATCTCACAGTTCATGGGTTCAAGCCCACACTGGGTTCTACACTGGTGGTGTGGAGCCTGCTTGGGATTCTCTCTCTCCCTCTCTCTCTTCCCCTGCCCTCATCACTCTGTCTCTCAAAATGGATAAATAAACTAAAAAAATTTTTTTTAATTAAAAAAAATAAAAATATATAGCTAGGCCCTAGGAAAAGTGTGGCCTTCATGCAAAAGCTGAGGCAGGTCCTGAAGGCTCTGCCTCACCTTCAGCTGAATGACATCCAATGACTGTATTCCTTGCACCTAAATGATGAGAACTGTCTTACAGTGAGATCTAAGCAGCACACATCCATGGCTAACACTCCAGCTTGCAACTCGAACACTCTCCTACCACCATTTCTCCATGTTACAACCTCCCATTTGGTTTCGGTTTGGCTCACTCCCATTCCTCCAGACCAGCATGGAGCAAGTGAGACTGAAAATGAACCTGTTATTAATAAAAGGATGGGACAACAAAGAAGGAAAGAATCTCATGGAGAGTTTCCATCCCTCTGGTCCTTAAACTATTCTTGTTGAATTGTGGGAAGCCAAAAATCTGTACCTATACCCTTGGCTCTGCTGCAGGCAAGTCCTGAGCTGGATTGTTATAAGGAAAAAACAGGACAGTGGAGGAGAAAAAGGCTTTCAGTTTAGTTATATAAAGGCACAGGTCTTCCCTATTCACATCTATGTTAATGAACGCTTTGATGTCCAGAAAAACCGGAGCTGCCAAATACCCACCTTATGTGGGCTGCTTCTTAGATAATTGCAAATGTCTCTTTCAATTGTAAAAGAGAGAAAAATGTCACAAATGTACATCGCTAACATTAAGCGAAGAGTTGAACCTGGGCAATTTAATGCCATGCTGACGTTGGGCTCTTTAGACATTGCCCCAAAGAGAATTTATTCATTTCCCTTGAAAAAAGGGCTGCACTAAATGACATGAATTTTCACCAAATGTCAGATTTTTACCATATGGATAAAGCGATTAGTCCTAAAGAAGCTTATAGTAGGTTGAAGACGCAAAGTTGGTTATGCACATAAACACAAATTTAAACTTAGGCTGGGTGTGGGGTGGATTCTATATCACTGCTTAATGCTCAAGGCCAGTGATTACCAGACTGTGATCCTCAAAACCAATAGCATCAGCATCACTTGAAACCTGTTAACAAGCTCACATGCCCCTCAACAAGATACTTATATTGAATCAGAAACTCTGGGGATAAGACCAGCAATCTGCAGTTTACAAGCCCTCATGGTGACTGTGCTGCTTAAGACTGAGAGCCAGTAGTCTAGTTCAGGATGACACTGAAATGCACTGTTACTATAACTTAAGTTCAGGTGTCCTGGCTGGAGGATTAGACAAGGGAAGCTGGAATGGGGTCATATGCCATAAATAAGGTTGGACTGAGAAAACTGAAGTCACAATAATAAAAAACAGGTTTTATTTAAATGAAGGTGTTAGCAAGGAAGAGACCAACAGACAATTCAGTGTATATAATTGATGAGGTTTTCGGTGATGGGGGAATTCATGGGGTCTGAAGCTGATGACCAAGAAACAATTCTTGAAGACATCTTTAGTGCAAAAAGGTGATTTTATTACAGCACGGGGATAGGCCATGGGCAGAAAGAGCTGCCCTGGGACCATGAGGAGAGGCTGGTTATATAGTTGGGAGTTGGGGAAGGTAAAGCCCAGGGAAGTTTCCAATGAGATTTTCAGATGCTAAAGAAGATTCACAGGATACTGGAGGCCTAACTTTTGTCAAGCTAAGGTTGTTTTTCCCTCTAGTAAAGCATTAACATTAGGACAGTAGAGGGTTCCTACTGAGGAACTTGTCCCATATGTTAGGGCATTTGAGTTTTAAACTCCTGCTCTTAGGACAATGCTGAAAAAAAAAAAAAAATCCTAGCACATATATCATTTAGCACACATGCTAGTCTATCTGTAGAAGAAAAACCTAGAAATCCTGTTCTGGCTTAAGTGGAGTGTGATTTTTTTAATTGAATAATATTCCCAAAATGTCTTCCATAAAGGCCCTAATTCCAACCAAAGTGGAAAGAGAGTGCTTTTTCCTCACAATAATTAATATGCAGGGTTATATATCTTTATAAGTTTTTTCATTTATTAGATGGAAAGTGGTAAGCATTATAACTTTACTTTGTACTTCCCTTATTTCAGTGGAGTTGAGCATATTTGTTAAAAAGCTATTTCTTTCTTTATGAACTGTATATTAATCTCCTTTCCCATGTTTTCTATCAGGTTATTTGTCTTTTTTATTGATCTGTAGAAACTCTTTATATATTAAATAACAAACCTTTTCATCTATCATATACATTTATTAAATTTTATATTTATATTTAATTTAAAATTAAATTTTCCAGTTATCTTTTACCTAACGAATACCTTATGTTTTTATGTAGTATTCCATTTTGTTATATTTCATTGACTATATCAATGTTTTCATGATAAAACATTCGAAGGTGATGGTTATGTTCACTATCTTGATTGTGGTGATAGTTTTATGCATGTGTGTGTATATATATATATATATATATATATATATGTATGTATATGTATATATATATGTATATATATATGTCAAACTTACCAAATTATACATTTTTATATATGCAACTTATTGTATGTCAAATATACCTCAAAAATTGCTTAAAATTACTATTATAGAGGCACCTGGCAGCTCAGTTGGTTAAGCATCTGCCTCTTGATTTCAGCTCAGGTCATTATCTCATGGTCATGAGATTGAGCCCCATGTTGGGCTCCACACTGGGTGTGGAGTCTGCTTAAGATTCTCTTCCTCTGCCCCTGCCTCCCCCTCAAAAAATAAAATAAAATATAAAATAAAAAATAAAAAATACTATTATATATCTTTCCACTATATATTCTAATTTCATGTTTATATGTGTGTATATTTTTGAACAAATATATAAAAATCATTCATTTCTATGTACTATTTTGGTATTCAGCCACTTTATTCTTTTATCTTTTAAAATCAATTTTCAGTTGACTTTCTTTAGTTTTCCAGGTAAAACTTGGAATTTTTCCCTTTCCTCAATTTTTCACCTCCCTTTTATTTATCCTCTTATCTTCACATCCTCCAGCTTCCATAATGCTCCAATATTCAACACTCAGAGCTGGGTTTAGAAGCACACACAGGCAATGATTTCCCATTCAGACACAGATTGGGCTCGGTTCTCTAGGTATGGCTGAGTGGCAACTAAGCCTGCCCCTGAGGGGAAGCCAACAATATTTATGATTTCACATGAGTGGGACAATGTCCCTGGTTTTTGTGAGGTTCAGAACAAAGGTGATGAAAGTAAAAGTAACAAGAAGAGATTAAAAAAAAACACTGTGAAGGTAGGGTATTGTAATGACAGTCAATAATGGGATGAAAGAATCCAAAACTTTAAGCTCAACTGAGTCAGATAATAATAATAAATGCATGAAGAGTGTAGTGGAGAATTTAAAAGCTCATGCCCAACCTAAAAGCATTCCAACATGAAGTTTTAAAGCACTCACCTGGTGAAAAGAAAACACCTCTAATGGCTCACAGCCAACGTCAGAATTGAAAATAAATGAGAAACTCCTGGGTGGCTCAATCGGTTTAGCATTCCACTCTTGATTTTAGCGCAGGTCATGATCTCACCATTCCTGAGATCGAGCCCCATGTCAGGCTATTGCTAACAGCACGGAACCTGCTTGGGATTGTCTCCCCCTCTCTCTGTTCCATGCATGTGTGCCCTCTCACTCACTCTCTCTCTCAAAAGAAATAAATAAAAAGTTAAAAAAAAATTAAAAAGAAAATAAACGGGCAATGAATCTGGTCAGGATTTTCTACCATTCATTTATTCAATCAGCAGATATTTGTTAAGCAAGAAGTGTGAAAAGCGCTGGGGATATAACATTAAATAAGACCCAACCTCTAATTATAAATAGTTTATAATTTACAGGGAAGACAAAACATCTGTCTGAGAAAGTCAAGTGAGACTCCTAGATGAG
This sequence comes from Acinonyx jubatus, assembly GCF_027475565.1. Lineage (NCBI taxonomy): Eukaryota > Metazoa > Chordata > Mammalia > Carnivora > Felidae > Acinonyx > Acinonyx jubatus. The sequence goes on from NC_069392.1 coordinate 60,732,659, forward strand.
AGGCCACTTGATAAGGTTTTACATAACTGGGGCTTGGTCAAACAGAGCACAGAATTAAAGAGCAGGTATGAGACCCATTTCACAGATGATGGCTATGTTGGCACTGTCTCATTCCTGATGGATGTCCCTATACTGCTTGTTTTGCTACAGAAATGTACTCAGTAATAAACATTTGAACCCACTAAATTTCTAGATTCAATTAAAAATGGAACAATGTAACAAACTTTGTCTTTTTCATAAATTCACTAAGAGTTAACCCGATGTCCCTTAAAAACGTGAACGTCAAGAATGTAAGATGTTTCTCCTCTGGCACCGTCCAGAATCCAGGTATGACAAGGATTTGTGGATATCCTGGATATTCATATTTCTGAATAAAATGTAGAATCAAAATTCAGTATGGTTTGAAAGCAGATGATATAAACTGGACCTGGCTTTCTCTTATTCTTTTCATCCTTCTGTGCCTTGGGTGTCCCATGCCATGCGAAATGCTTCTGGAGCCACTCCACTGAGAACAGAAACACAGAAGTGTGCCTGGACACTGATGTTGGATAGTGAGATGTCACTGCCTTTCTATTCACGGTCTGCGGCTGTGAGAGGAGTAGACTCACCTAAGGACTTATTTTGTCATTGGCGTCGTCCAACACACAACTAAGAATCAATGGTCTCCTCGGTAATCTCAGAAGGAATTGAGAAAATATAACCCTCATTCCCCTCTTCTGCCTCATGTCCGCATGGATTTAAAGCAAACTTTTTCCTCTTGCCCTCCACTCTGGTAAAGCCTTGGCAACAATTGTGCCCTCTGCCAACTCTTCACTTTGATTTGGGGCCAGGGAACAGACATTATAAGGACGGGTAGAAACAGAGCATGGCACATTAGCATTTCCAGTCTACCACATCGGGAATCTCGGCATTTTCAATATATATTTAAAATAACGGAGCGAGACAAGCGGCTGCCTTCCCTCAAAATTGCCAACGTATGCTCCAAGATCTCCTGCATTTTGCATTGTGTCAGTCTGTGTCAGAGGTTTCAGGAAAGGTAATATAGAAGATGAATGAAAGTCTATCATTGCAGTGCCAAGATGAAAAAGTGACAGCTCATAATGAAAAGAAAAATAGTTTCCATTTTGGGCCTCTGTAAGTAAGAAAGTGACAGAGTCTTGGGAACTGTGAGCCTGAAAAATGGTCCCTTTGACAGACATGCCTGTAAGTGAGAAGGCCCCGGATATAATACCACCTATAATAGAGGGAATAATGATTATTTTAGGCATTGCATGATTTTGAATAAATCCTTGACTACTCCCTAGAAAATGGAGTTGAAAGGAATCTAGGAAGAGTGGTGGGTTAATTTAAGGAATAAATGACCACATTTTTTTTAGTCTTTTAAACCAAAGCTGGCTAAATTTATTCCCGTCAGAAATGACCAAAAGCCAATAGTATCAGTAAAAAAATTTTTGCCTCAGCAGTGATAAGAAAAAATGTAACTCTAGAATTTTCCTTCAGGATTTTGTTCTTTCGGTGGCCAAACCTTTTGGAATTAAGTTCTAGATTGGCTATAATAATTCAGTGTTTTTTAATTAATTAAAATCTAAATTCAAGTTGACACAACAGTGTAAAATACTGATGCTTTTTAATTAAGTACCACATTTCAAGATGCTTGGGATTCTTTGAGAAACTATTTTCACTTTTCTTTAATAGATGGTATTGTTTGGATGCAGCCTCAGATGTTAGCCATTTCTCAGTGTGTAGAATTTCTTACCCTGCATAATTCCTTTATCCACCTTGATGCACACACAATCAGGAACACACTACTCACATATTTAACAAATGCTAGGTCAGTGCTGCTTTCCTTGTGTGTTTGCTTTCCTGGGAACACATGCTAGTGCATTGATTTTCTTAAACGAGGCTACACAAAATCTATCTAGGAATTGGGGCTCATAGAGTTTCCAGTCTCTTGGCTCTAACCATAAGCTACAAGAAATAAATGATCACTAAAAGGAGTGACTGCTACCCGTTGAGAGCTGAATTGTGGAGCCTGAGGGAGAATCCAAAATTATTTATCACAGAGTCATAGGGCTGGAAGGGACATAGAGGTCTGGGCTCTGCTGGCAGGGAGAGCTGGATGCTCCTCAATTCCATTTCAAGCAGATCAAATTATCAAATGCACTTCCTGATTCTAAGTCAATACCAATTTTCCTCTGACAGGCATTCTTTGGTTCCATCTGGACCTGGAAATACAGGGAAAGGATCTATAGCTTCCCTTTAAATGATAGCCCTGCACCTGGTTGTAACCAGCTACTTTGCTGCCTTTGGACAACCTTCTTCTCAATCTTTTCCCTGAAGGAAGGTTGAGTTATAAAGACCATTGAGAAGACCCATGAAGGAAAAAGGCCTCAGGGGAACCCACAGCTCATCTGCTTCCTCAATGTTCTCCCAGGGTGCTGCTGCCTACAGCATTTATCTTCCTGTGCAGTGACCACGTGCTTATCCCTGCATTGGCTCTGAGTACAGAAGAGTGGAAAACACAGGCTTTGGGAAGACCTGCATTTGAGTATGGCTCAGCCTTTCGCAGCCTATATCATCATAGGCCAATCATTTCACTTTCCAAGTTTCATCTGCAGAATGGCCCAATTCCTTTTTGGCCCAATTGTTGTGAAAATTGAGTAAACGTGTATAAAGCTACTGGAAAATAATAGATATTCAATAAATACTGAATATTTAAATATCTTGTTCCCTCCAGGCTTATGGCTGAATTTTGGTTGCCTTTGTTTCTTGGATAAATGTCACATAAAAGGTATTCTGAAAATATGTGGGGAGATAAGAAGGGAGGAAGAAATGAGGAAACAGGCATTTCAATTCATTTTACAATGGGATTGGAGAGATAGGGAAAAAGTAGGAGTATATGAACTGGGTTCTTTTCTTTTTTTTCCTTTCATTTTTGAACACACAATGTCCCTAAGCTATAGTGGTGTTGGGTGCTGGAACACAGCACCCAAGGCAATCACTGCCATCCACCTTTCCGGAGAATATCCTTCAGCAAAAACCAAAATAGGAAAGATAATGAATAATGCTGGAGAAAGTACATTTTGGTATAACCAGTCCCAGGTAAATAAAGACTAAAATTCTGGGTGAGTACAAAGAAGCAGGTCCTGATGATGAGATTTATTAGTCAGGGACAATCTGTCTAACTAAGCACAGGGAGCTTCCGCTCTCTCAAAAAAAAAAAAAAGGAATGGACAAAAGGCAGGGGAAGAGACCATATTGTGCTCGGAACAATGCAGCTCTGAAAAGATGGTGAAGAGATGCCCTGATAGATCTTCCATCTCTCACACTCACTCAGCAAGGACAAACAGTACCAAGAGGACCAGCATTTTCTCAGAATTCTACGGATAATAAAATAATTTCCTGAATGGAGATTACTGCTTATTAACTGGGGTGTTGTATGCACCCCTGAATTCATCAATATGCAAAGGCACTGGACAAGGATTTTGAGATGGAAGAAGGGACAAGAATATTTATCTCATGTTTGCTTTCTTCCCTGGACTCCCCTGTCTGCTTCCTGTTTGCTGATCTTCAGCCCAATGTTTAGGGTCTATGTTGTCCATCATGCAGTCTGCTTCTGTTGTTTAGGAAAGAGACTCATCTCACCATCATAGCCAACATACATACACACAATCCTACCGTTGTTCATGTGCATGCTTTCTCACATGCAAAAATTCCTTCCCGTTTCTCAAAATTCAAATTATCTGCAAGGTGTGAGTCAGACCTAAGTATCATACCCACTGCATAAACCTCCCTTACATTCAGTAAATTCACAAGGTACAGACTGCCTGTCTCAGTGAGCTTGACTATTACTAGACAAGGTGCTTCCTGTCAAAGAAATCAAGGAATTGACAATCCGATTGGTGAGACAAGGTTTAGTAAATACACACACACACACACACACACACACACACACACACACCACAAACACACAACTAGGCTTTTTCAAATGTATGATGTTAAATAAAAACACCATAAAAAAGATTTGTGTTGAGGAAGAGATGATGTCAGCTGGTCAGGGGGATGGCACTTCAACTGAACCTTGAAGCAAGGATCTGACTTAGATAAGCAAGGAGGAAAGAGAAGCAATTTCCTAAGTTTTTACTATAGCATTCTTCCCACAGACAGGGGAATTTCCTCTTGTTGATTCAATCAAGATAGACTCCATATTTAGCAGCCTTTCAGTGTAATGAATCACACCTGGTGGAAGCCTTTAAGACACATATAGACTATCTAAAGCCACACTCATGGCTGCCTATAATTCCAGCCTTAATCAAATATACGGATTTGAGTTTGTCTTGAGATTTACCCCTGGTATAATTGTTTAAAAAGCAAAGTGGAAAGACAAACTTGGTCAATGAACATTTGGCAGGTGTGCCAGTTATTAATTTATTGCTTCTTAACTTGAACCATGCCTTCTTTTTTTTTGGTCCTACTTTGTTATATTCCAGCTGGGACACTGCCATGGACATTTGCTTCTATGTCAGATAGGTAGTGGGCTGAATCTTAGCATCAAGGGTCTTCCTCCAAGATCCCAAGTTCCTTCTTATTCACTTTGATTTTTCAACCTTAAGGGTAATGTTGCTTTCCCTAGTTGCTACCTTTGTTACCTTCTACAGCTCCCACTTATCCCTTTTAGCAGATAACCACCTTTTACCTAGTAATCAGTTATTAATATTTAATTTACCTTCTAACAGCACAATATTATATATTTGAAACTTACTAAGAAAGTAGAGTTTAAAAGTTCTCCCCACAAGGGAAAAAAATGTAACTATGAGAGGTGACAGACATCAACTGCATTTATTATGTAATCATTTTGCACTGTATATATATATACACACATATATATATGTGTGTGTATATATATATATAGTTAAAAAGATTATATATATATATATATATATATATATATATATATATATAATCATGCAATACACCTTAAATTTAAATAATGCTATATGTCAGTTATATCTCAATAAAAAAAACTGGGGGGAAATTTTACCCCATTCAAAACAATTGATACAGTTTCTGTCTCCTGACTAGACCCTAACTAATAGGAAGGATTTGTTTTTCTTTAACAGGAGAGCACATTTCCTTTAATCTGTGAGATTGAGGTAGACAGAGACATAAAACTGGACGTGGAGATAGAGACAGAGATGGAGACGGAGATGGAGAGATACCTTTAGCCATTAGTCTAGCCCCCTAGACTAGGGCATCTTATCGACTGCCATTTATAGAAATTGTGTTAATGATTCTTGCTGTGCAATCAATTCACCTGCTTGCTCTCAGATCCATTCCCTGCCCTTCCCCTTCTCTGCTTTGTATCACAAGGGCTGATTCACATTTTTTTTTTCTTGCCAAATAATTTCTGGCTAAGCTCAGCCAGTGGTGGAAAATGAAGAGGAGGAAAATAGAAGAACAGGCATCCTTCCTCACTCCCTGGGGGGGGAGGGGCATCTTGAACAGTGCTGCCCCTCCTCCTTGGTTGTAGTGACCAAAATAGTTTCAATCCCTTCAAGGCAGCCTGGCCCTAGGGCTCTAGTAATACCACCATTCCTTTGCTCCCTCCAGTCAGTAGCATCTTCCTACTGTTGCTAATAACTGGTTTTCCTATCTTTTTAAGACCTTTTTAACTAGTTGCCCAAAATAAATTCCTACAATTGAATAACCTGGTGGAGGCTCTGTTTTCCTAATTAGACTCAGATATACCTGTAGAGGTACCTCTCACATAATCTTCATCAGTTCATTTATTTCAATGTTCTCTAATACTGTCAAATTATTCTATGCCTTATTTAGTTTTTGTAGATAGTATCATGGCTGCTTCAGAAGGAATGTCACTTAATTCCTCAGTAAGCACACATATTCTGTGGGTTTCTTTTCTCCTTCTTGGTTATTTTTAGCAAGAATCATGAAAATGAGTAAATAATAAAGCCAACCAGGGTTTCTTTTTTGCAATTCTACATCACTATAGAGCACCTCCGTATCTCAAAGAAAGGAATAATGAATAAAAGTCTCATTTAAAGCCACTTTTCCCCTAAAATGTCTAGGTAATTGAGGAAAATATGCTTCTTCCCCTTTGATTTATAAATCACTGGTCTAAATCCCCATCCAAGATAATAAGCCAAAAGAAAAGAAGAAGGACACTGGAGGAAGAGGATAATAGCAACTTCAATTGAGTATTATTAATATATGTTTTTCCATTAATTCTCATAACAGTTCATGAGTTGGATATAATCCTTATCCTTATTTTACAGATAAGATAATTGAGGTTCAGAGAAGTTGAATAACTTCCCCAAAGTCATTCCACTGGGCCAGCATGTTAGACCTGGGGTTTGAACACAGGTCTCCCAAACTTAAGACCAAGTTGACATGCTTTGATAGGGCACCAGGGAGTGGGAATAGCCTGGAGTTTGAAATAGAACTCCACAATGAAGACATCAGGACTCCACTGTAGGCCACTATGAAAGCCCAAAGAAAGGTGAAATTTAGAAAGGAGAGTCCAGTAGGAGACTGGGAAAGAGCAAACCCCACTTCTGATCTTTGTTGGGCAGCAAGTGGCAGAGAGAGAAGGGGCACAGTGGCAGCATTCACACAGAAAACATTCTGGAGGGAGAAGTGGCCACATGTGAGAAATGAGCTTGAACTCCACAATGGCATCCACAAGGCCAAAGTGTCTTTTTAGCATATGCCATTCCCCTAATAGGCAGGTAATTGCTTTAGTACCGTGGTAGAGAGCAGCCTTTGGTTTGGGGTACCTTATTAAGATGTCGACAGACTCTGGAGAGTTCAGAGAGGAGCAGGGAGATGATTACAGGGGCTGGAGGGGTTGATTTATGAGGCAAGATGGAAAGACTGGTGCTGTTACCGCTTGGATAAATGATAGCTAAGGGAGGCATAATGATATCTATAAATATTTGTAGGGCGGAAGCAGTGTGAAGAGAAGGGATTCATGTGCTACTGATGGAATACAATACCCTCCGTTTCCCTTTGCTGAACTGCCAGGAAAAACTTTCTGACAGCAGTGTCATCAGAACTGGAGAAAAATCAGCCACAGGGGAAAGGGTGAAAGTGACAGCCCAGGATCACTTAAGACCAAGCTCCAGGAAAAAATGACAAAGTGTGTTGAAGGGCATCCACTGCCTCAACTTAGGAATGGACTGGAGAGGCCCTCATAGCTGCTGTGGGCACAAGGGGGGCTTTTGCTCCCAGCCTTACCCTTCACCTTCCTCTCTGCACCAGCCAGCTTCATTCACTGTGTCTTTGTTCAGACTTTCTCTTTACCTTAAAATCCCCCCTACCAGTTGGTATCTACCCATTCTACACTCACAACAAATGAGAGCCTCCAGCAGGCCAGGCACCTAGCTGGCTATGGATACAAAAGCAAGGAGACACTCATTGTCTCCAAACTGATGGCTAACTGGAAATCAGCCAAGTCAACACGTAAGTAAATGCAGTGTAATGAGTGTCATGATAGACTCGGATCTAGGGTACTCTGGGAGCAAAGAGAAGAAGCCCCTAATCCAGACTGGGGGAACTGGGAGATAACTCCCAATGTTGACCTTTACCTGAGCCATGAAAACAGCATGGTTAAGAAATCGCCCCACCACACACACCCTTCTGTGTTCTGGGGAGTGGCTTGCCATAAGAATCACACTTCCACTATGACTTACAGAAGAATGCTGGTCTGTTCTTTCTCACAACTTCCAAGAAGAGTCACAGATGCCTCCTCTGTTTACCTGTGACAAAGCCCAACACAGTCCTTGCCTCTTTTGCATGAACTTCTAAAAAGCCAGGCACAGACCCTCCAACTCCCCACTCTTAGACTCATGAATTAGTAACAGATTAGAAATTGTCCTCCTGGGGCACCACCTAGGTGGCTCAGCCATTTGAGCATCCAACTCTTGGTTTCAGCTCAGGTCATGACCTCATGGTTTATGAGTTCGAGACCCGAGTCAGGCTCTTTGCTGACAGTACAGAGCCTGCTTGGGATTCTCTCTCTCTCCCTGTCTCTCTGCCCCTCCCTGATATTCTCTCTCTCTCTCTCTCTCAAAAATAAATAAACTTTAAAAAAAAAGAAAAAGAATTGTCCTCCTAAAATTAACTACATGCAGTTCCTGTTCAGCTGAGACTTGTGATTTCAAAACCAATCCCAAAGGTAAAATCACCCTACTTGTAATTTCTCCTGTCCTTTCTATAAAAATCTAAGGCAAAGCCATCCTGCTGAGACACCCTGATCTTCAGATTTCCAGGGTTCTCCCTATTGCAATACCTAAATAAAGTAAGTTTCCTTACTTGCTCTGTATTTGTCATCAGCAAAGTAATCTTGAAGAGTGAACTGCAGTTAAAGAAAGGGAAAAGGATGCATATGAAGAGAAGTTGCATGAAAAGAAAGTACCTCATATACAGAATATGTTAGTGGAACTGCCATGGTTGAAGGGTCGTATCTAAGGTGGGAAGGAGGTGAGGAATTTGTCTGGAAAGGCTTCATTTATTAAAGGACCTGACCATAGCCAAGTATCTTTTCTGACTCAGTTTCCTTACCATAAAAATGGAGGTGGGGCACATAGGTGGCTCAGTTGGTTAAGCATCCAACTTTGGCTCAGGTCATGATCTTGTGGTTCGTGAGTTCAAGCCCCGCATCAGGCTCTCTGCTGTCAGCACAGAGCCCACTTCCAAATCCTCCACCTCCCTCTCTCTCTGCCCCTCCCCCACTCACATGTGTTCCCTCTCCCTCTCTGTCTCTCAAAATAAATAAATAAACATTTTTTTAAATGGAGGAAAAGATAATAACAACCCCATCAAGGAGGTCACATGGCAAGCTTCTGACCCTTGGAAGATGCTTAGTAACTGAGCAGTGTCTCCAGGACAGGGCACTGCATATGGTAGGCAGACAAGAAATTATGTCATATAAGTGGTTGGTAAACACATGTTCCCACATCAGCCACTACACTCAAAGTGAGTTAGCATAGCCAGGTCTGTTGCCACATGGATCAGAAGCCAGCACAGACTGACCCTAATGTCTCAGGCTATGTGCTGAGAGAGCCCACCCTGGCTTAGGGTGCACCACTGTGGTTCAAGCCCCTCAGAATGCAAACAAAAGCAGACCACATTTCCCTTGAGAACACAAACCCACCTGAATTCCCAGAGCAGGTTGGCCAGACGGTGTACCCTAGAACGTGAACAGCATCAGCCTGATGTGCAAATACACATGGCTCACATTGGACATCCACAGTATGGGCAGCCTAACTCTGATTCGGGTCTCAGCCCCCGCCCAATGTGCTGCCACTTGTGGCAGCTGCAGTTAGTATGGACGATTGGCTAGGAGGGATAAAAACAGATTTCCCAAACCAACTGTATTCAATGCAACATATTTTTCGTATGTTTAATGGAACAGAAATTTTTATTTTAACCGACATTTATGGGCATTACTAGTGTTCTGTGGAGGGAGCAGAAACCTGGTGGGGAGAGATAGCAGGTATAGGAATCATATTATTTTTATCATAAGATTAGGGCACTCTGTGTTTTCCTCCCCCAAGGCTCCTTTCTCCTCCTCCCAGCCTAGAAAAACAAGAGATTATAGATGGAGGCTCCCGCTGTACAAAGCCCCAGCTCGGTTAACCCTTCCTCCATTGCAGTCCGGGTACCAGAGATCCCATTATTTAATGCTAATGTATTGTTTTTCCACTGCCTGGCTCTGGGAGATCCAGATTCTTGGCGCCACAGACTCAAGCATCAGCCAAAGCAATAAAGAGGAGACAATTCTTCATTATCATCCCTGGAAGCTACTCAGTGACAATGAGGGAACTGGGGTTTGGGTTGTTTGTGTGTCTGTATATATTCAGAAAGCATGTCCTGAAGTTGTGGTTTTAGTGACAATCAGCTTTATCTACTCTAACCATCCTCCTCCCTTACTCCGCTTTAAAAAAAAAAAAAAATGCAGCTTCCACGAGATCAAAAGAGACGACAAACTTGGGAAGGAAGGTCTCTGAGACAAGTATGTCCTCTGCTTAGTTCCTTCCTCTGCTCTGATTCCCACCACATCCTTGATAACCTCTCCCTTGGCTCCTCTTTCCCCCCATCCCTGTCTCAACTGTTGTATTTCTTCACACAGAAAGAAAACGCTGGCTACGAATCAGCATTCTAATCCTTGCTGTAACCTTACAAAGCTGTGTAAACATAAGCGAAGTCAATCAAGCATGACTGCAGTTTTGTCCCCTGTGGAAGTGGCCCTGAGGCCTTTCCAGCTCCTCCACGGAACATGGAAATACAAGTCTACAGGCTTCCTGTGTGGCCTCTGCCACCACAGGTTTAGAAGCAAGTGGGACACTGAGTAAGGAACCGTTATTGCATCATTTTACCCCTGATGAAACAAGGCAAAGTAGCATCCAAGTTTCTGGTGGCGGCATCATCTTTATAAATCACGTAATCTAGTATAAACCTCAGAGTACAATGTCTAAATAGTGTGTAGTCTTTGCATAGCATCATTTGCTGTCCTTTTATGCAGCTGGCCAAACACACTTAGCTGACCACTCTCCTGGACACTGTGGATAAATGAATACTGTGGATCAAAGGAAATGTGGACCAGTACTAGAAAAGCCAAGGGCAATCCCATGAGAATAGTCTCATGTTTGTAGCGAAATCCAGATAAACTTTCCCTGCGGCAGAGTGAACAAGGACGTTTGTAGGATTAGGTTGGCAGACAAGATGAAGTCTAGTGACTATTCCAGCCTCCAATCTCTGCTCCCCATCATATTCTTCTCTTTGTGTGTGAGTTTTAATCAGGATTTGGAGCCATGAAACATACTCCCTGGCTCAGAAAACTGTACTAAAGTGGCCTCAGTTCTTTTCAGCCTGGCTCTGATGCTGAAAGCCATACCTCTTGGAACTTACGAGCATATCACAGATGCTGAGCAGGTGAGCTTTAAAAAATGGGGTTCCATCTGAATAATCTGTCAGGCTACTGATGACAAAAAGCTATTTCTGACTCTAGCCGGAATGAGTGATTACTTTGATAACAAATTAAAACAAGCTTGGAAATTGGAAATTACCAGAATTAAGCTATCTCCAATGAATGACTAAGCTCCCCCCTTCAGTACATTTTCTTCTATATTAGCCATAAACATGAGCTCTTCATTAATAGAAATTGGTTCATTGCTACTGGCCACAAGGGGAATCTATTGGATGTGTGGCACTAACTTCCAACCTGATCAAAAAGACAACTTGTTCTTAATGTGAGTGCTTTCTTGGGAACTTAAAAATTCTTTATATCCCTTTTGGCTTCTTGCATACAAAGCCAATTGTAATGTTCAACTTTAAATGTTCGAATATTTTCTCTGTATGGGATGTTTATGGCACCAAATAATTTCTACATGATTACTGTTTTTAATAACTAGCTAATTACAGTATTAATCAGAAATGTCCTTTTGGCTTATAGAAGGTACCAAGGGACAGAGGTAAGAAACAAACACATTCCTGTTGAAACCACTTGCACAAAACTTCTGAGCTTCCTATTCAGAAGAAGTGTTGCTAAATGGAAGGCTCAATCCTTAGTGAAGAGAAAACAATTCAGCTTCCCAGCTAAGTGTTCAAAGCTTTCAAAGTGAAATGGGCATCCTGTGACCTCCCAAATTCCCGTATATCCTGAACACATAATTGAATCACCCTTTTATACTTTAACTTTGCATGGTGGGAAATGTTGTCATTGAGTCTCAATTGTATTCAAACATTTTCTGTTATTGCTTTGTTTCTTGATCCCTGATCTATAAGCAGTGACCTTATGCAATGATGAACTAGAGGGGTTAATATTCCAAAGAGGCTGTTATTTTTCTTCCTATTTGTCCTAGCCTTACGGAGCTTCCATTTCATCAGGTGACCCCTGCCATCTATTTAAGCTAGCAAGTTTTGTCTAAATCACAATAGCTATATTCCCTGCTGTTCCTCCTACCCCCATCTCCCTGTGGCGGTTTTCGTGGATAGGTCAGATATGGAAGTGACAATGACATCTGTTCTAGCTCCCTCTCTCTCATTCTTATGGCAAGAATGTATGTGTGTGTGTATCTAAAGAAATAATGAAAAATAGTCAGTGAAAATTTTGCAAAGTATTGAGTGTTTCATTAGTGGAACTGTACCAATATATTCTGTGTCTGATGAGATGCTGATTTTCCTGCTTCTCTTTCATACTGAGCTTGATGGACAAGCCCTTCTTTAATGTACAAATAATCTTTATGACCCTTGTAAGCAGGTCTGATGATACTCAGCTGAGTAATGTACCAGAACTGAAATTTCCATCTACTTGATGTTTTGCACAGAGGTTTTGATGAAGTCACTGTCACCTGCTATTAACTTAATATCAATTCTTAATAGGGTCCCTCTCTCACCATCTCCACGCTGTTGGGGTCCAAATTAATTACTAAGTAAAAATTCTGCCACATAAATAAATCCCCACTTCCCAGAGAGGGGGGAAAAAAGTTTTTAACCTCATTGGAGAGCTCAGAGAACAGCCTGTGGAAGAAGATTCACCTTCAAGACACATCTAAGTCTGTGCATCAATGAGAAAACCAGAGTTCCCTGAAAAGTGAGGCTCACTTCTTCATGCTGAAGCCCCATATCTTCTTTTTCAGAATCTTCATATTTATTCTCAAAAATCACTAGACTCTTCACCTAGTACTCTCTGGTACTAAGGTATGGCTAAGGTTAACAAAATGCTCCTTAAAAATAACCTGTTCAGGGGTGCCTGGGTGGCTCAGTTGGCTAAGTATCCGGCTCTTGGTTTCGACTCGGGTCATGATCTCACAGTTTGTGAGTTCAAGCCCCACATTGGACTCTGCACTGACAGTGGTGAGCCTGCTTGGGATTCTCTCTCTCCCTCTCTCTCCGCCCCCCCCCCCACCACATGCTTGTGTGCTCTTTCTCTCTCTCTCTCTCAAAATAAATAAATAAACTTTCAAAAAAAAGTGTTCATTAGGTATCAAATGTATCAAAAATCCCAAATAGGGTGTGGGATGAGATTAACTAAATCTCTTACAATCTTGATATTCTATAAAAAGTTGTGAACCATAAAAACATAAGAATTTTAACAATCTGCTCAATAGTCATTTGGTGTTACCTAAATTTCACCATCAGAAATAAGTTTGTTATTAAATGATAATATCCCTAAAGGGTCAGGGGATGGGAGGAAAAGAATAAGAGGATAAAAAGAGCTTAATCTCTATTAGGCATACATAACTTCCTGGGAATTTGGTTAGAATACTGCCGGTAGAGAAGACAGAGTTCTTGGGATGTTAAAGAGACTCTGGGCCAGTGGGATAACCTATAATTGTTGAGAAGATGGTAGAGGGTCTTTCCAAACATTTGGTAGAGCACTGAGAACAACTTTGTCTAAGTCACAATTCTTACATTGCAGATACCCAAGGATAAGGCAGGGTGGGGGGGGGGGGGAAGACAAGGGTAGGAAGTAATTTAGGGCCTACAAATTAAAAATCTTTGCTAAAAGTGAGAATAATAAAAAGCTCAGAGATACCTGAAACCCCATTAACATGTAGACACCTTGATTTTAATCGCTTATCAGAAGCTAACAAAACAGATTTCTTATTTCACCCTTTCTCCAAAAATTTAAAATTACCCTTTTGAGGCTTTCAGATCCCAGTGGATCCCTTTTGCTGTCTCTATCTTTCATTTTTTTGGTTCTAACTATCTACATCTGCAACTCTTCTTTAGCTGGATTTCTACTCTTTGCTCCTAGAGCCCATTTACCAACTCAGGTAAAGCACACAAGGCACCTGGAAGTTTGTACTGCCAGGCCTTTGGGCAACAACTGACCACAACGGCCACGGGAGTATGACAGCCTTGCTCCCTTGCCTTAGGCGAAATGAACCCTAAAGCACAACTTACATCGCAGAGCTGCCCTGGGTCAGACTGATTTGCACTCCCCAGGTCTTTGCCTGAAATCTCAGCCTCCCTTGGCTTCTTCCCTTTTCCTAAATTTGCTTCACCCCCTTCGCTCACTAGATTCTTCCTTACAAATCACTTGCACACTATTCATCATCTTAGGGCTACCTTCTAGGGAACCCAACTAAGATACAGTCCTGGCTGGATACATCTATCTGAAGATCTGGATGAAAACTCCACAACTTATTGTGACCAAAGCCAATGGATCACCATGCCCCACCTATCCCTCCCTCCTACCATTTCTGTTAGGAATGACAACATTCTCCTGGTTACCCAGACACAAAGCTTTGGAGCAAACTTTAATTACTTCTTTTTTACTTAATGACTTACTATGATTTTACTGTCTACAAAACATTTTCATTTATTTATTATAATTTGGCTCTCAAACTACACTTTAGAAATGTATAGGCCAAATTTGATCATTTCAGTCTTAGAGTGAGGCAACAAAGAATAAAGAAAATTAAACAGCCAGTAAATTGAGTAATTAGAACCAGGACCTGTGCCTTTGACTTTGATTGACTACTTTTCTACAAAGCCAGATGTTCTTCCTTCAGGATATCTCTTAAATGCTTCCTTTTTTTTTTTTTCTGTTTCATCCACACAACTCTGGTTTAGACCCTTGATATTCTTTCTCAGGTTATGGCAATTGTCTACACGGTTACTTTGCCTCTATTTCTCCATATTGCATTCCTGAGTGCCACTGCCAGATTACAATCCCTACTTCACCTCTAATTCTCTTCCTTGTGATCTGGATCCTGCAGACATTTCTAGTTTTAACTCTCATTCTTCCCTTCAGTCTAATTCTAGGGTTTATTTGTTACTGAATCACAGCACAGCTATGCTTATAACAGTAGAGAAATGGGTATCTTGCAGTGGGGTGCTGCGATAACACACGCCTATAATGTGTGCCACTGACATAGGAACCAAGCAATGAGACACCATAAAGCTGATGTAAGAGGCTGAAAAGAGCCGTGCAGGTATGCACTGAATACAGTACTAAAGTTCTTAGTAGAACTGTTGTCTACTATATAGCTGGGAAAGCAAATCACATGCCGAATAAGCTTATGGCACTAGAGGAAGAGGTTGGAAAACAAAGTTAATAGTGTGTTTTGGAAAGCTGATTTGTTTCTAGTCTAACAGGATGGCTGCAGAAGCAATAAAGCCACCCCTAGGTCTGCACATAAAATCTACCCTATGCAATCCTGTAGCTCTCTCTCCCTCCACAGGGACCTTGGAAGCCTTATGTGGAAGATGGCAAAATCTTGAGATGGAGAGATCCTAGACCCTAACAAATGCTGGAAGACTTGTCTCCAAGGAAAACTTCCAGGACCTACACTCGACTCAAATGAAAGGTAAAAAACCTGTGCCTGTGTTAAATCCTGAGATGCTGCAATTTGTTTTGATAGCAAAGCATGTCCTAAGGGCACCCTGTTTGAGAGCCCACAATGCCTACATCTTCCATTCCAACACCAAGCAGAATGCTATGCATAGAGCTGAATGTTCAGTGCTTCTTAAATAGAAACAAAACCTCATATCATAAACTGATGTAAATGAATAAAAAATACACAGCCATTAACGGATACTAGTACACAATAACTACATAAGAAATAAACATCAAGGAAGAAAATGGTGATTATGTTTAATATCTCAAAATAATTATTCTTAACAGCTATGAGTCAAATTATTCAATTATAACAAAGTGAATAGAAAACAATAATTAGTTGAGACATTTTCAGAAAATACTCATCATAATCCCCAAATTATTTTTATTTATGCAAATCATTAAGTAAATGGATGAAATATATAAGCTACACTCTTTACAACATATTTATTATTTTCTTACTTAATGCAATAAAAATATCCTAGCAGTGATGTATTCCCTTAAAGGGGTAGAAAATATTAGTAAACAATTCTAGCAAACAGCTCAGAGCAAGGGAAGTCAGGCTTGCTGGATCTGTGACATCCACAGCACTCAGGACTGTGTTCCTAAAACTGCTTCTTCAGTGACTCTGCTTTTCAGTATCTGGTTCTGGTGGCCCTATCCTACTGCATCAGTCAAGGTGAGTTCCCCAAACATGACAAAACCTGACACAGTGACATGTTACAAGCCAGCAGACACCACGGTTCACAAACTATTAAAGTGACTTTCAGAAACACAGCCTTCCCCCACCCAACTGGCCTCCACAGCTGCCAGATTGGTCTCAGCAGAATTTCACAGCCTCCTTCTCCAAGTCCCACTGCTGAGGATTCAAGGATCAGTCATAGTAAACCCAACCTAGCTCATTCCAGGTCACTATCATTTAAGCTCCTTCCACTCACACCCTCTGAGTGCCTTCTTCTCGTTCTACCCATATCCCAATGTCTGGTTCATTAACACCTATATAATGAGATCATGGCTTTTGTCACAAGAGTTTTTTCTGGCTTCTCTTCTAGTTCTTCTGCTCCACTTCTCATACTTCTTGCTAGAGTCCACCCTCACCCTGCCTCCACCCATCTCAGCCTTCAATGTACCTTGCCTCTGATCAATACTGCAGCTCCCCCAGCAATGAGTTATCTGGTACCAGCATGGACTCCAGAATGCTGGCTCTACCTCTGTTCAGACCTCCATTTCATTCCCTAACATTAGAACTTTTCACAGGAACACACCTGAACCTCACACTAGCTTCTTTTGGATGCAGCTAAAGCAAATCCTTAAAATGTGGACTAGCGAAGTTAGTCAAAAGCAACAGATGGGTGTGCTCTTGGGTTGTCCTTCTCAGTGCCCCAAAGCAGGGTCACTGGGTCTCTGACGCTCACCTAAGATATGTCCAAATACAGGAAACCACAGCCTCAAAGTCTTGCCACATGGCCCCCAACCCCAATTCCTATCCCATAAGAGACTGTGTGGATCTCATGTAAATGGCATGGAATAGGTCACAAGGCAGAAACTATCTCAACATTAACTACTGGTAATATAACATACGCATGAATGTTGGCAGAGAGAAAAGAGTGATGGTATGCCAGCTGCAATGTGAAGCATTATTTATTTCAAGACTATAGGGGATAAAGGGGTGATTGTTTTCCAGAATTTCTGGGAAAGTATCTCCATAAACAGTAGGGCATCTTGTATCTGGGCAATTTGCCTAGGGGATTAGCCTCAATGGGAATACATTCCTAAACCTACAAGATGGTCTCAGATTTGTTCAGTTGTGCTTCCCATCTGTAAAAAGTTTTAAAGCACTTACCTCTTTTATATTTATAAATCGTATCTATATGCTATTGTACAAATGCATTATGTTCACTATAAAACATCTTCAATACAAAATTTAAAAGATGAGATGGGACAGATAAAAAAAGAAGGAAAAAAATAAATGAGTTCTCATACTTTCCCACTCCCAGTGAACAGTCTTATATACTCCCTGACAAACAGGAATATCACTTTAGCGATGGCTATTCTAACAAAAGTACCGTAAGCCACAGATGTGACATTAAAAGAGTCGGTGATATGACCAACATCATTCAGCAAGGAATAGACACAGGTGGACAGGACTTTAAAATGCTATTTCTAAACTCTTGCTCTACAGCTCAGAGTAAAAGTTTTCTCTGCAGCTGGAATATGCCTATGTGTCTCTCTTTTATCGATAGAAATTGTACTATATGTGTTATGGATGCTCTGGGTAAACTTCTCACCATCTCATCATAAATAAACCTATGGGATATTCAACATTTCCCAGTCATCTTTGTCGCCTGGTTCTCTTTCCCAAATTTCCAATTTGGATTGCTTCTTCGGGGATTCATGCCTCCCATTCTTTGTAAGACTTTTTTCTTGTGCATTCATCTACCAGACCCTTCTATGGAAAGATGTGAAGGTGCTGGTGGGGAAAGAGGATCCAGGTACCTTGGCATTTCTGTTTCCATATAATAGGCACCTACTGAAACCAGTTAAAGGGCATTGTGAGCTGTCCTTGACTCTCCAGAGCACAAATAGCATTTATCTCTGGGCAGCGGGCAGCTCCAACGCGGGTTTTTGTCAACCTGTCAATTTTTTTTTTCTTAAACAGAAAGCAGAGTTCAGTAAATAAAGATAAATGATTGTGCTCCTTCTCTGCAGACCCTGGAGCTAAACTGAACAGGCCTCTTATGGTTTGGCCCTGCTTCATTGACTGTTCAGACAGCCCAGTAATACGACAGATGTACCCAGCCGTTCCCTCTTCCCCGCTGTCCATTAGATTATGTTCATTTTGTCTGAGATGCCATTAGAAGTCTCAAGGTCAAAGAAGTCACAGGGAAGAAGAGAGGATGACTAATTTTTTCCTGCAGTCCTTCATTGCCCAAAGAGCCTCCAGACAGGTGGGCTCCTGCTTTGTGAGGGGCACAAATGGGGGTGGGGGGGCCCATGCAATTTACTTGAAATAAAATGCAGGTGTGCAATTAACCCAGACACTTCTGGCAACCAACACAGCCCGACACTGGAAGTTTTATTTGAATCAGGGGAGAATACCATTTGGGATATTTTCCTAAATGACAAATGAATGATTTGCCTGCAATAACATGTTGAAGAATAGCCCGGGGAGAAGAGGGGGCTTACATTTCTTTCTTTCTTCCTTTTTCTTTCTTTCTTTCTTTCTTTCTTTCTTTCTTTCTTAAGAAAAAAGGTAATTTTGTTTTTAGGTCTCAAATAGCATTTCCCTTGGGATTTCTTGAAGATATCATGCAAATAGGGAATTTGTCCATGCTTAGCAACTGTGATTATGCACGTAATGTTCCTTGAATATATATAGAGCATTATTCCTGGGCTCAAAGCACTTAACACACATGGTCACATCATTAACACTTAGAATCACAGAATGTGAAACCTGGAGGAGACTAAGGATCACCTGCTTCAACTCCTCCACAGACAGAAAAATAGGCAGTGCCATCATATGGGGGCCTTCACTTGCTTCGTGCATAAGAGGAAAATTATCTTTCTAAACAATGACAGGGGTTACATTTTCTTCATCTCTAAAAGTCCCCACAGCATTTAGCATAAGCCTGGATACAAGAGAAACAGAGAGGAGTCACAGCATTGACTGATAGTTAGAATTACAGAGCCAACAGTTGAAAAGTAAAAGACCACCTAATCTCTCCAGAATTCCAGGAGATCTGCCAAATGTCCAGAAAGGGGTTGAACAAAGGGGATATTACATAGAGGATGCCAGGTTCCATCACTATTTCAACCAGATCCACTATCACATAATTTTTTAAATATTTTGTAAGATTATATGAGATTACTGATTGAAGTTCTCCACTGGTTTAAAAAAAAAAAAAAAGAAATCCTCATATAGCATCTCAGAGTGATTATCACCTGACTTGACCTTAAGCACGTATGGGAAAAACAGCAGACTTTAAGTCCTGTTCCATAACATCTTGCTGAGTTGGGGGTGTACAAGGTAAAGGCAAATGTAACAAAATGTACAGAGTTATCATATGCATTTTTCTGAGGTTCTTGTTCCTATCCAATTTGCATTCAGCAAATTGAGCTGTATTTATTGAGCATCTTGTATTGCCACTGTACTAAGATGAAGGCTATGTGGAATACCAGAAAATAAACTCTTTACCAACTTTGAATGTATTTGAGCAGAAGAAAAAAATCATATATAAATAACTACACATTTAAGAATATAAGTACCAATGTGTATTGTTCAAAACATAAGGGAATAAACCAAAGATAAATGAGGTCAAAATAGGGAAAACCTACTTAGAAGGGATCTTAGATATTGTTTCTTTATCAGATGGGTAAGCAGGATAGGAAGTAACATGATATGCTCAAGATTACCCAACTTAGAAGAAACACAACTAACACTGTTCTACACATCTCCTCACCTCCAATTTAGTTTCCTTTTGTACTGTGATGTCTTTTTTAAACTATGAAGAACTGGACTAAAAAGAAATCAGGGTTTAAACAGCAAAGGAGACAGCACAGTTTTTTCAGTGCAGGAAGAACACAGATGCAAGGCTCAGTGGCCCACAACCAGCTTGACCCGTAACAGAAGTTAGATGATCACACAAAACAACTGTAGCTAGCAAACAGTCATCAAGTAAGATCTTCTGTAAAGCACTGTATTCTGTGGGAATACCAAAACAAAAACAAAAACAAAAACAAAAACAAAAAACAAAAAACAAAAGCAGGGGGCAATACAGTTTCTGCCCTTAAGGAACCCTCTCTAGAGTAGAAGGAACCCTCTCTAGAATAGAAGGATGGGAACATTCACAGATACTGTATTTCAAATGAGGTGAGTGCCATAGTAGAGGGGCAATCACACTGCTTTGCAGATTGAGAGTATCTACATACTAATGACTGTCAAGTCTCATCCAGATTTAGCTCCTGCATTCCGGACTACATCCAGCTGCCTATTCACATCTCCACCTGGATGTCTTCAGCTCTCCCCAGTCTTGAAAGTCCAAAACGGAATTCATCACTGCCTCCTCCCTTCCTGTATCTTCCACCCCCAATCCTCCTTCTGAGTTCCTCATCTGAGCGACACACATCAGCTGTCCATCCTAATAAGGGGACAAACCACCCTACCCCACTCCATCGATACAGTTACTCAAAGCCAGAAACGTGGGGGTCAGCCTTGACTCCTTCTTCTCCTTCACTTCTTATATCAACCAATTCCTGGTAGTTTCGTCTCTGAAATAGCTCTAAATCTTGTCCGTTTTTCTCAACACTCACTGCCAATATCCTAGTCTCAGATGTCATTATCTCTTGAACCCTGGTCTTCCTGCTTCCTAGCTTTTCACCTCCAATCCAAGATGCACATTAGAACCTTAAATGATCATCTTTAATTCACATCTGATTGTATACTTCCTCTTACCACTGCTCTTATGAATTAAGTACAAAACTGCTTAATGTGTTACAAAGTTTCTCCCTATTTCCCCCTGACCTACCTCCCCTTATTTCCCACCAGTTTCTTTCCCTCTTATGCTCTCCCATCTTAATTTCCCATTAATAATAGGCTCTGCTAGATTCCTTGATATTGTCATATTTTATTCCCTTTGCCCACGCTGTTTCCCTATTTGAATCCCTGTTTACCCTCTCACACAAAGTCACACAGCCACACACACAAAAACAATAAAGACATACACACACTTCACAAAGTTAGTTTCAATTCATCTTCAGATTTCAGTTTCAATCTCATTACTCCAGAATTTCCCTGACCCTAGACCGAGGACAGACCCTGTCTCCATAGCATCTTCTTTCCTCAGACTCTGTTTCCATATCATCTTACTGCTCTATCATAATATGCACCACACTATGTAGTAATTTTTTTAATGTCTGTCTTTTTCATAGGACTGTAAAGTCAAGTCTGATGTGTGCCCTGCTTCATCCCTAGTGCTTGGAACAACAAATGCACATAGTACTTAATAAATTTTAAATGAATGATTACTCAGGTGATATACAGAGCATTTAATCTCAGGTAAGCAAGTCTCCAAAGGTTTAAAGAAGGACACTCTTTAAGTGAAAATTAGGTATATTAAAACAATTTAAAAGGTTCTTATCCCAGCAGGCTGGTGCTGTGCCTGGATCAGACCACGGCTGACATCGTCATTTTACTGAGCATTAAATTCATTCACAAATGTTAATGGGTCTGAAAAAAAATAATTACAATGGTAACAAATTAGGGGTCTGTTACACTAACTAACTTTTCTCTATTAACACAGAATTTACTTTGAAGAGCAGAAAGAGCCAAGTGAGCAGATTTCATAATTGGAGAACTTTATTTTCACTTTGCTCTAACTTTCCCAGTGAAACAGAACATAAAGAAAGCCTTTTGCAAATGGATAATTACACACTACATCTCAGGATTATGAGATACTGTGTAACCTTTTCTCCTCCTTTTCTAATATGACTGAGCACCATCACAGAGCTATTCTTGCCCTTATGGGGGAAAAAAGGCACTTCAAGTCACTCTTCATATCTAATAGCATGATTTCATGTTTATTAACATATACCCATAAAATGAATAATTTTTCAGCACCTGAAGGGACCATACGGATCAGCTAACCCAAACTTCTATCTTAAAAAGCGAAACTAAGGTCAAGAAAAGTTAAATGATTCTTTGTAACACAAAAATTCTGGAATAAGAGAAACTTCTATCAAATGAACGGTAATGGCTGCATTTTTGGAGCAGCGAAATGGAGGGTCATCCTTGGGTGTGGGAGGAGAAGATGGAGTGGAAACACGTGTTAAATTAAAGGAAAATCAAAATTTATTCAGAGGTCTGCTCGCTTAGCTCAGATGGTTTAAGATAAATTATTTGACATTTATCCCCTGCACATCAAGGAAGGTAAGATCTATCAGGTTAGGAGCACAGAATGTGGAGTCACACAGACTTACCTCCAAACCAAAATGAATCCCAACCTACCACTACAGCCTTTCTTTGATGGATGTTCCAGTTGCTTTATCACACAAAGTTTCACCTACACATTACGTTTGGCTAACTTCGGCAACTCTCTCCATTATCACAAAGTATCCAGAATTAATCAGGTGTGTGAGCAAACTCCCAGAGAGCTCTGTAATAATGATCTTTTACATGGTTTCTCTTCCACTTACCTGTTAGGAAAAATTTGATTAACTTCAATTTTTTAGACTTAAAACCCTGTCTCTCAGGCCTTCAATTTTTATCTGCGTGATGCCTCTCTTGATGCTTATTGTGGGTAACTTTGCAGTTCAACTGGCCATTTGGAGTAACACAAACCAAACAACAGCTTGAGCGCATCTTATCTCTTCATCATGTTTTATCTGACTTTTCCCATTTAGAAGTTTTCCAGTCAGGCAAATTAGTTCATTTTTCTTACTAAACACAAAAACTTAAATCCCTCATAAAGAATCAAGGTGTCAGAAGATCTATCAGTAGAATTCAAGGAATGAAAGTTTCATAAGATCTCTTCTTCACTAAGAAAGTAATGTTTTATCTTTACAAATAAGAATTCAACTTTGGAAACCTTTGATAAATCCACCAAAACAACTCTAGTTAAAGTCAACGATGACCTTTAGTTGCTAAATCCAATGATTAAAATTTAACTTTTCACATGGCCTCTCCCGGTAGCAGTATATGACATAACTAATTACTCCCCCTTCCTTGAAGTCTCTCCTTCTTTTGGCCTTTGGGTGACTGTTCTCATTTAATCTCCTAGCTGGCTCCTGCTTCTCAGATTCTGTTTCCATTTTCTCCTCATTTTACCAAACTCTAAACACTGGGCTGCTCCAGGGGTAAGTTATAGATATTTCCTTTATGTACACATATGCACCCAAGCTGTGGCTTTAAATATTATCTAAGTGCTAATCATCCCAGACCTATCCATTAAAACATATTATTTTATAAATAACTACCTTTTCAACATCACCAACTGGATGTCTGACAGGCATCAGAAGTTACCTAACCTGTATAAATTAATACTCTTGATTTTACCCAAAATCTGTTCCTCCTATTGACTTCTCCATCTCTGTACATGGTAGTTCCATTTTCCCATGGGTTCAGGTCTAACATCTTGATTTCTCTATTTAACTCATATCTTACCTCTAACCCCAAAACAAATCCCACTGGCTCCATGTTCAGAATCAAAAGAGTGTAACCATCTTTCTACCTTCAGTGACACTTTAGTACACGCCACTATCATTTCTCAGCAAGAACGCTGCAATAGCTTTTTAATTGATCTCCCTATTTTTACTTACAAAATGTGAGTAATTTATTTAAAAACTTAAATCTGATCACAACTTTACTCAAATTCTTTCACTTCCAATCTATACTGGAATAGGAGGCATGTCTTCCCAGGGCCTACTAGGTTCTACACAATCAAGATTTCACTACTTCACTGGACATATCTCCTGACCTCTCCCTATTTTTCACTGCGTTCTAGCCATACTGGTTTTTCTGTTATTTTCCAAATGCGTGAAGTCACTTCTGTCTTGAAACCTTTTTCTCTTGCTATTTCCTTGGTCAAGAAGACTCTTCTCCCACATATATAAATGATTTGCCACTTCTTTCTTCATTTCTTCACTGATCTACCCAAAATACTATTGCCCTCCCAGGCTTCTTCCTATGCTCATTTTTCTGCTACATTTATCTCCATTGCAATTGTCATCATCTGATTTACTATAGATTTACTTATTTTTTATCTGTCTTTCCCCATCAACTCCACCAGAAGGTAAGTTATATGTAAGCAGGAAATTTATTTTGTTCACTGCTAATCCTCAATACCTAAAATAGTGTCTGGCACATAGTAGGTGTGCAATAAAAAATGTCATGTTTGAATGAGTCAATAACTGAATGAATGGTAACTGTATTAAATGAGTCTTAATTTGAGTCTAAAAATAACATGGCTACAAAGGGCCACAAAAATTGGGGCTCAAATTATTAGTCAAGACATCAGTGACATATAAAAAAAGATACCTGTGGTATAATTTGAGGAACACTGGACAAGTTCTCCAGACCAAGAAGAACCTTAAGTTGAATGACATTGAGGTTTAAATTTCATCTCTAAATATTAAAATCCCAAGCAAAAAAAAAAAAAAAAACAAAAGCAAAAACTATCTCACTCATAAAGCCATTTAAAAAAACACTTTTTTAAGCCATCTAGTTATGGTCACCAAAAAAAAATTTTTAACATTTTCTACAAACATGACTCTTAGCAAAACAAACAAACAAAGTCCCTGCTTTTCCTACACTGATATCTAAACACAAGTCATGATCTTTGTGAATATAATTATGTGAAACGATTGCCAATCCATCGTTCCAAGGTAAAAGTGGTGAACTTGGTTAATTCTGCATATTGTTTTTATTTTTTATTTTTATTTAATTTTTTAAATGTTTATTCACTTCTGAGAGACAGAAACAGAGCATGATCAAGGTAGGGGCAGAGAGAGAGGGAGACACAGAATCTGAACCAGGTTCCACACTCTGAGCTGTCAGCACAGAGCATGACGCAGGGCTCAAACCCACAAACCACAAGATCATGACCTGAGCCCAAGTTGATGCCCAACCAACTGAGCCATTCAGACGCCACTGTTTTTATCTTTTAAATACCTGTATTTTTTTTTATTTTAGTGAGATAGTTCTAAAGTCTGGCTCTCTTAAAGGAGAACAAACTGAGGGCTGATGGGGGGTGGGAGGGAGGGGAGGGTGGGTGATGGGTATTGAAGAGGGCATCTTTTGGGATGAGCACTGGGTGTTGTATGGAAACCAATTTGACAATAAATTTCATATATTTACATTTTTTTTTAAAATAAAGTCGCTGATACAAGAGATCATTCAGAAAAAAAAAAAAAGTCTGGCTCTCTTTATAAAAATTTTTCCTTTTCTCTGAGGCAGCCAAAGACCAAGCACAGGTGATTGATGGAATCATCATCAATTACTCTTCTGAATCTCTCAACACTCTGGCCAGTAGAATACAATTAGTAGTGCTAATACTAATAACCAATGATGTTCTCTCTTACGGTATTTATTAAAATTTCATGTATTTCCATCATAGTGATTAGCATATTGCCCTTCTCATACTAGCTACACAATAAATATTTTTTAATTTATATGCACTATGGTATTCTTTTAAAAGACCTGGATTTGAAAGTTAAAGGAACTCTGTTCTTACCCAGGGTATAATGCTTATTAACTGGAAAATCTTAGGCAGCCTAATCTCTCTACATTGAGAATTTCTCATTATCATTGAGATAATTATGTCTATCTCCATTCACAAGACTACAGTGAGAAATATAAGAGGTCATTCATGTGAAGCTCATAGTACTGCACCTTGTACATTATAGACATACCTGCTGTTGGTTGAATCTAAATCTGAGTTAATCTCTTCTTTGATTGTAGCCTCTAGAGCCTGAATTCTCACCCCTGGCCATGTTGTAGAATCTCTAAATAAATTTTACAAAGCACTGATCCTCTAGGCCCACCCCAGATTAATTAGTTTATCAGGAAAGAATATGGTCATAGGTAATTTTTCAAAGCTGCCCAGGTGATTCTAATATACAAACAAGGGTAGGAACCATGTGCTGAAGTCAATCTGCCTATGTTCAGACCCTAGCTCCACCACTTACTTGCTACATGACTTTGGTCAAGTAAATTAATCCCTCTAGGCTTTATCCCCCTAGTCTGTAACATGAGATTAACAATTGTACCTTCTGGCCAGAGTTGTTACAAGGATTCAAAGACATAATCCATAGAAAGTGCTTAAAATACTATCTCTAGTACATACTTAAAGTTCAATACATGAGAGCTAAAATTATTAATAAAAATCATCTCTATTTCACTCTTCTCAAGGACAGAGACTGCCATGTGTTCATTTCTCATCACAAACATGAGATAATGTAACTAATGCGTGGTTCATTTATGATTATAGACCAGTTAAGGAATTCTTTTGGGTATGATGCAATGAATAACCTTACAGAATAGAATCCCACTGTAAGTCACTATCCACTCAAAGCTCAAAGAAGATCAACTGGGGACCACTTAGGGTAAGACATTCACCTGGGAAATAAGTGAGAAGAAAAATATCACAAAGGGAAATGAGAGATCATGCAAGCTCACAAAGTTGTGCTTGGCTGGTCTTAGTGGAGAGCAAATGGGAAGGGAAAAGAAGGCTGTTTTAACATATTCAAATTATGGAAAAGAGCAATTTGGAGGAATCCTACTCTTCAAGACAAGGGTGATATTGACTATGCGGTGGGAAATCCCTGGAAGCTCACCTCTTTGACATGAAGATTGAGCATTCTATTATTGCATAAGTAGAACATTAACAAGACGATATTAAAAACCGAGTGGTGATCTATGTTTCAATCTTCAGAGCAAAACTTATCAAGAAGGACACACTGTATAATGGCTAAATATGTTTTCTTCATTATATTGGCACTTTACAAATTCAAAAAGGAACACTTAGCTCACACCATTTGTTTTCCTCAGACAGTTCCAACAAGAAAAATGCTAAAAAATTATATTCTTGTTACTCTCCAGAATTTTCATTTGATATTCAATATGAAGACGAATAGGAGGAGGTGGAACATAATTTCTCTTCACCTATGTGATACAGTACTTTTATTATCCAAGCTCTTTACTGAAAATTTAATAGACTGCTTATAGCCTACCATTTAATCTATGAACTTTGCGTTCTGTTAATTCCCACACTGACTACATAATACAGGGAGAGTTTTTCAAAAAATGAGTTTGTAGTAACAGTAACTAAGTTGACATACGGTGAATTGTTCTATTTTCTGGCATTTTTATTGAAAAAACATGATGCTTGCTACATTATAGTAATGATGATGATTATTTCCAACATATTTAATAAAGTGCTTTAGATTTGACTATTTCTATTAAATTAACCAGATGGTGATAGCACATAATTTCACCCAGAAATGTACATTAATTATTAACAATAAATGTAGGGCAAAACAACAGACTTCAGTAATATAACTGCACATCTGCAAAGGAGATTGTTGGCGATTTGAAAATGCTAATTCTGTGATTAATCTTCCATTTGGCCACTGAGCAGCAGAAGTCGTGCAAACAAGAATGTTAAGATGAATGATGGAGCATGCAGATTTCAACTCGGATTCTGATCTCAGACAGCAGGAGACTTTGGTAGGCGGTAGGAACTTCTCACCAAAAATATGTACTTTTATCACAGAACCATTCAGAGGAAGATGTGTTCTGTTGTCTTCAGTTGAGGCATCCGTCCTTGGGATAACACAGGAAGCCCTTTCTTCCTGCTTTGCCAAAGATTTCAAATCCACCATCCTGTAGCCTCTCACTTCACAGAATTACCATTTTCACATAGCCTGAAATCTCCTTTCCACAATACAAGGAAGATTATCCTCTATTGTTGCAAAATCATGGTGACTTCACATCTGAAATACAGTGTGCAATTCTAAGCACTTCACCTCAAGGGAGATAGAATAACAACGGAAAAGTTCCAAATAATCAAGTGAACTGATTAAGAACTTTCTGTGGGAGAAGAGACTGGGAGAAAAGGAATCTTCAAACCAGAAACAAAGGTAGAAGGGAAAGACAATCAAAGCCTTTAACACTACAAACGATGAATAATAGGTCAACTCCACACTGGATGGGCAAATCCCACATGGTAACAACACAGATAATCAAGAAGAGTTCATATGGTGAGATTTTTTGAAATGGACATATTTTATAGCTTAAAAAAGCAGAAGGGAAAATTTAAGGAAGTCTTCTTTATAGAACTTCCGGATCTTTGCAACTCAAGAAGGGACATAAACTGAAAGTACAATTTTAGAAATTTTTCATCTCTTTTTAAAAGTTTTTATTTGAATTCCACTTAGTTAACATACAGAGTAATATTAGTGTCAAGTGTATAATATACTGATTCAACACTTCTATATATTACCCGGTGCTCATCACAAAACGTAAATTTTTCATCTTATTTCACAGAGAATACTTTCAAAATGGTTATATGATATTGTAGGAAAATAATTAGCCAAAGATAATTAATGATTTGCTTTTATAAGGTAATGTGTGAACATCTTAGATTCTAACAGTCAGAAGGGCTATTTAACAAAGTCCCTGTATCTCCTACTCGGGATAAACCTTAATAATAAAAAAATCAACAAAATTATGGGGCTCCTGTGTGGCTCAGTTGGTTGAGCATCTGACTCTTGATTTTAGCTCAGGTCATGATCTCATGGTTTGTGGG
This sequence comes from Acinonyx jubatus, assembly GCF_027475565.1. Taxonomy (NCBI): domain Eukaryota; kingdom Metazoa; phylum Chordata; class Mammalia; order Carnivora; family Felidae; genus Acinonyx; species Acinonyx jubatus. Next base: position 60,761,327 of record NC_069392.1, read on the forward strand.
ATGAATCCCACATTGGGTTCTGCACTGACAGTGTGGAGGCTGCTTAGGATTCTCTTTCTCCTTTGCCTCTGCCCCCGCCCCCCCCCCCCCCCGCCTTGAGCTCTCTCTCAAAATAAATAAAATAAACATTAATTTTTTTAAATCAACAGAATTGACAGACTGACCAATAAAAAGACTAAAATTACCAGAATCAGGAATAAAAGAGAAGACATTACTGTCAGCCTATTAAAAGGATTATATTACTATAAAAAATGATAAAGGCATGTGATGTGAAATTTTATACCAACAAATTAGCCAACCTAGATAAAATGGACAAATTCTTAGAAAGAAACTATTGAAACTGATTAAAGAAGAAACAAAAAATCTGAATAGACTTATAACAAATGAAGAGATTGAATCAGTAATCAAAAAACTCCCCATAAAGAAAAGCTCAAGACCAGATGTTTTCACACATGAATTCTACCAAACATCACCAAACAGCAAATATTTCACAAACTCTTGCAAAGACAGAAAATGAGGGAAAACATACCAATTCTATGAAGCCAATATTCTATGAAGGCCAGTATTACTCTGATAGCTAAACCAAACAAAGATATCACAAGAAAACTATAAACCAATATCCATTATAAACACAGATGCAAAACTTCTCAACAACATACTAGCAAACCAAATCCAGCAACATACAAAAAGGCTGATAGGGGCGCCCGGGTGGCTCAGGCGGTTAAGCGTCCAACTTCAGCTCAGGTCATGATCTCACGGTCCGTGAGTTCCAGCTCCAAGTCAGGCTCTGGGCTGATGGCTCAGAGCCTGGAGCCTGCTTCTGATTCTGTGTCTCCCTCTCTCTCTGCCCCTCCCCCGTTCATGCTCTGTCTTTCTCTGTCTCAAAAATAAATATACATTAAAAAAAAATTTTTTTTCAAAAAGCTGATATACCATCACCAAATGGGATTTATCCCAAAAATGTAAAATTAGTTCACCATATGAAAATTAATACTACCATACTAACAAATATTAATAGAATATAAGACAAAAAAACATATATAATCTCAGTAGATTCAAAAAAGGGATTTGATAAAATCCAACACCTCTTCATGATAAAAGCACTCTACAAAATCAGAATGGAAGGAAATTTCCTCAATCTGATAAAGCGTGTCTATGAAAAACACAACCAACATTACACTTAATTGTGAAACACTGACAGCTTATCCCTTAAGATAGAGGTGTCCACTATTACCATTCTGTTCAACATTCTGGAACTACCAGCCATAAAAATTAGACAAGAAAAAGAAATAAAAGGCATCCTGATTGTAAAGAAAGAAGTAAAACCAATCTCTATTTGCAGATGACATGATTTTGCATATATGAAATCTTCAGGAATTCACCAAAAAAAAGCTCTCAGATCAATAAAAAAGCTCATCAAGGTTGCAAGATACAAGATCAATATGCAGAAATCAATTGTGCATTACAATACCATAGCAATGAATAATCCTAAAAGCAAATTGAGAAAACACTCCCACTTAAAGTAGCATCTAAAGAATAAAATAGTCAGTGATAAATGTAACAAAAGTAGTGCAAGACTCTTAAATGCTAAAAACTATAAAACCATTGTTGGAAAAAATTAGTCTTAAATACATGGAAAGACATCCCATGTTCATGGATTAAAAATCCTAATATTGTTAAAATGACAATACTCCCCAAACTGAGCCACAGATTCAATGTCATCCTCATCACAGTTTCAGCTAACTTCTTTGTAGAAATTAACAGGCTGACCTTGAAAATCACATGGAAATTCAGGAACCCAGAATGCCACAAACAGTTTTGATAGAGAAAAATAAAGTTGGAGGATTTACCTTTCAATATTTTAAAACTTACTACAAAGCTAAGGTAATTATGATAGGTTGGTACTGGCACAAAGGTAGACACATCAATGTGTCAGTGTATCAGTGGAAAAGAATCAGAGTTCTGAAACAAACTTTTACATTTATGGTCAATTACTTTCAACCAGGGGACCAAGATGATTCAATGGGGAAAAGAACAGTGTTTTCAACAACAACAAAATGAACTTGGACTCCCACCTCACATCATATACAAAATTAGCTCACAATTAAATCATAAAACTAAATGTAAAAGCTAAAACTATAAAACCCCTAAAATAAAACATAGAAGTAAATATTTGTGACCGTGGACTAGGCAATGGTTTCCTTCAAATGACATCAAAATCACAGGCAACAAAAAAATATAGAGATAAATTGTACCTCATAAAAATAAAAAACAAAAAAACTTTTATGTTTCAAGGGACACCATCAGGAAAGTGAAAAGACAACCCAAAGAATCAGAGAAAATATTTGTTCATTATATATCTGATAATGGTCTAATATCCAGAATATATAAAGGATATTTAAAATTCTTAAAACAATTAAAAAAGACAGACAAATAACCCAATTAAAAATGTGTCAGGGTGCCTGAGTGGAGCAGTCGGTTAAGCATCCGACTCTTGGTTCCAGCTCAGATCATGACCTTGAGCTTCCTGAGTTCGAGCCCATGTCGGGCTTTGTGCTGACAGTTCAGAGCCTGGAGCATGCTTTGGATTCTGTGTGTCTCTCTCTCTCTCTGCCCTTTCCCCGTTCACACTCTCTCTGTCTCTGTCTCTCTCTCTCAGAAAAAAAAAAAAATTAAAAAAAATTGTTTTAAATGTGTCAGCACATTTGAAAAGATATTTTTCCAAAACAGATACACAAATGGCAAATAAGCATATGAGAAGATGTTAAATGTCATTAGTCATTAGGGAAGTAAAACCAACAGCACAATAAAATACCTCTTCACTAGAATGGCTCTAATGAAAAAGATAGACAGTAACTAGTGTTAGTGAGGATGTAAAGAAGTTGGAGCACTCCTTCACTGCTGGAGGGAATGTAAATGCAGCCACCTTGGAAAATAGTTTGGCAGTTACTTTAAAAGGTAAACACAGAGTTAGTACATAACCCAGGAATTCCACTCTGAGGTGTATACCCAAGAAATTTAAAAATATGTTTATGTACAAAAATGTATACAAATGCACTATCCATAATAACCAAAATGTGGAAACAACTCAAGTGTCTATCAATTGATGAATGGATAAACAAAATGTGGTATATCCATATAATGGAATATTTTTCAATAAAAATGAAATAAGTACCAATACATGCTACAACATGGATGAACCTTGAAAGCATTATGCTAGTTATAAAAAGAGTCAGTATAAAAGTACATATAATGTGTGATTCCATTTATATGAAATGTTCATAATAGGCAAATCCATACAGATAGAAAATAGATTACATGATTTCTTGTTAGGGTGATGAAAATGTTCTATAATTAGAGAGTGTTCTGTACAAACTATAAATGTATTAAAAATTTTTAAATGTATTAAAAAATATATACTTTAAATGGGTGAATTTTGTGGTATATAAATTATATCTCAATAAAAAGTAATCACATATTAGTTATGCTGGTTTCTAAGTTTACTACTTCATGGGTACAACCAGAAGTGAAACCCCTTTCAGGCCATTTATCACTATCCTCCCATTTTTAGGCAACTGGAAAAAAAAAAAGTCTCACCCAAGGTAAAGCTCTCTGACATAGCCTATCTCTTAAGATATCTGCCACAATTGTTATGACCAAGAGTGACAATAATAACACCTAAACACAACTGTTCTTTTTACATAAAGGACATGGAATAATAAAATCCCTGTATTCTTGACTGCAAAATAGCAAATAAGAATAACATTATGACATGGTTCAAGACATTAAAATTTCAGAATATCCTATGTTTACATCCTCTTCGCTTCTTATAATGTTTAGGTATTCTAAGGGGAATATTGTGCTGTTTTGTGTGCTGTCATAGTATAGTTTATCAAGTTCATTTGCTCATATTTTAAAGTTGCTCCTGTGGCCTGCTTTTTAGGTTTGTCTTAGGGGACACTAGCTAGTAAAAAGGACTAGGTGTCTTAACAATGGTCATTTTCTTAAAAAACAATTTCTCTAACCAAGATAATCATGCATTGTAGGGGTGCCTGGGTGGCTCAGCCAGGTGAGCCTCTGACTTCGGCTCAAGTCATGATTTCAGCGTTCATGGGTTCGAGCCCCATGTCCAGCTCTGTACTCACAGCTTGGAGCCTGGAGCCTGCTTCGAATTCTGTGTCTCCCTCTCTCTCTGTCCTTCCCCTGTTCACACTCTGTCTCTCTCTCTCTCTCCCAGAAATAAATAAACATTAAAAACTTAAAAAAAAGATAATCATGCAATGTCTACTTTGCTGGTCTTTTGCAGTTAAAAATAGAGGACTGTCTTAACCTTCAGAAAATTCCCATGGTATGTCATAGTCTACACTGTCTCGGGACAGTGGAATACCAGGAACAGTTCAAGCAACCGAGTAGCACAGGGACATGGGGGAATTAATTAATTGGAAATTCTGGTCTTTCTGAGAATAGTCAGAGTCAGAAGTCTAAAGGGCTGCGTTCTACAGGGAAAGTAAACTATAGATTGGATTTGGTCAGGAATCCTTCCATTTGTCCATCTACCACCCATCCACACTATCTCTTTGTTCAGTATCCAAATATGTTGTAGACACTAAACCAGAAATGAAGTATTCAATAGCTAAAGAGGCCAGAGCTGAAAGGGGTAAAACAGTAGACATTATGGCAAGAATCCAAGTAATTTAGAAACTACGGAGATATGGTTCCAAATTAATAAATCCATTGTTGCAAAACCATGTCAGTAACAGAATGCCCAAAGATGCTAAGCTCTGTACTTGCTCCATTTTGTCTTTCAACCCATTTAACTCTCAAAGAATGTGAGATGGGTATCATATTTTACAAATAAGGAACATAATGATCAAGGAAGTTAAATAACTTGCCCAAGATCATTCAGCTTGTAATTCTGGATTCTGACTCCAAAGCCCATGATCATTTTATAATGCTATGCTGTACACAAGATCCCCCTGTGTAACAGGGCAGGCAAACCTAGACAAGCTAGAGTTCAAAACAGAGTTACAGTCCCAGAAATGAAAATGATTGCCATGTAAAAAAAAAAAAAAAAAAAAAAAAAAGAGCTCATCATCTTATAGGTTACCTAGCATATCAGAACACTAGGAAATAGGTGCCACAAATGAGTCAGCTAAAGTCACTGATATCTGGGGGTCCAGACTATCTCAGGAACTAGGTACAGGTGATCCCAGTGAGAAAAAGACATCATTAATTCTGGCCAAGAGAGAACAACATGGGGCTCACCAGAAACAAAACCCTAAGATACATTTCATTCTGAGTACTTGTAGCAAGGCTCAAATCCTTAAATTCTCACCAAAAGTTGAGATTTTCTTATCTGCAATATCTTTCTTCTAGTATTAAAGGAGACATTTACCTTTCTTCCTCCAATATAGAAACAATGCTTCTTCAAGCTGACAACCAAAGAGTAAATACCTACTTAACTTATCTTCTGGTTGCAATGAACATTACTTTGATTTGATAACTGCTAATGAGGACAGCAGACATCAATGATACAGACAAACCACTGGGTAGAAAACAGAAATATCAACATAGGCACAATCTCCTGATTTTCTCATCTTTGGTGTACATTAGTTGGTTAATGGACTTGAGCCAGGATATCTACACAGACAAAACAAAGTGGATAATTGAGCAATTATCTGATTAATTTAAGCACTAAAGAACGTGACTTTGGATAATTAAGATTTTGTTCTAAACTGCTGGAGCATCTTTCTTTGGGGAAAAATCATAGAGACATGAGCAGAAGCAGGTATGTATATTTGTTTTTCCACACTGCGTTCTAGAAAGCCTAAAGAAACTTAACAGGGCTGGAAGAGGGACCCAACCTTTGGACTGTTTTCTGCAAACTACATGATTAGGCATGCCTCTCTGCTGCCATCATTGACAGCCAGGATACAAACCGAAATAAGACATGGCAGAATTCTAGCTTCAGTCCTTTTCTGGAAACTTAGTGCTTATGATTCGACCGAGAAAAAGTCCCCCTCCTCTAGTGTGGTTGGGGGTCCAAGTCTTGTAATTGCAGTGACATAATGTGTCAACTTAGTGGCAGGATCAAACATGCCAGCACTCTTGGTTGAGAAACACCAGCCCCTCACATGGCATGATGGATATGGGGATGGGGATGTTGGGATCTAAGCCTTGCCATATGGCACTTGTCCATAATTGGTTCCCATGAAGCTGTGAAGGCAGCCAACCACTTGGTAATTGATCAGGCTTGAACAGGTTGGCCCTAATCTATCAGTATTATTATCCATGTTTGACAGATGAGAAGACTGAGGCATGAAGAGACTGAGTCTAGCTCAAAGACATATGTATCAAAGAACTGGTAGAACCAGGGCCAAATCCCAGGTCTGTTTGACTCCAAAACTGCTATTGTCCAATGACCTCATGTACCCCTATTCCCATAAAAGTGAAAATGAAGTATATAATTATGTAATTAATTATCTCTCTTGGGATATTTTCATTGTTAATATGTAATAAGGCAGTTAGCTCAGTATACTGCAACAGACATTCCCCCTAATTACATCATTGAGTATCTAGGCATGACTGGCCCACTTGACCAGAATGATCCAGACTGCTAAACAATGTAGGAGAGACTGTCCCCCAGAACTTAAAATGAAAAGAATTAAAACCAGATACAGAGGGAATGGAATATGTAATAATTCTAAAATAGTCAAGTAAACAAAATCATATGTATACACTAATTCAAATACTCCAAGGCAGGTCAAAATATAAACTTTAACCATATTTTTGTGGATCAAAACAGACCAAATACTGAAAATTCTATACCTCAAACTTAATATGAAAAATTAAATTTCCCATTAATCAGGCAGTTTATAGTCAAGTTCAACTCTATTGAGTATTACCTGTATTGACACAGCCAAGATTCCTCAAGGTTGCATACTCCTCCAAAACATCAGCCAAAACCTAAACAAAAACAGATTTGCATGATATTGTATTTATTCAGACATGTGAAAAAGAAATTTTACATCTTCAGTAACTACTTAGCAGGAAACCACAGAGCAAAAGTTTGAGAGGGTAGTTGGTTAGGGATAGATTTCTTTTTTTATAATTTTTTTTAACGTTTTTTATTTATTTTTGAGACAGAGAGAGACAGAGCATGAACGGGGGAGGGGCAGAGAGAGAGGGAGACACAGAATCTGAAACAGGCTCCAGGCTCTGAGCCATCAGCCCAGAGCCCGACGTGGGGCTCGAACTCACGGACCGCGAGATTGTGACCTGAGCTGAAGTCGGATGCTTAACCGACTGAGCCACCCAGGCGCAGTTAGGGACATATTTCAATGAGAAAGAAGTGTACTCTCTTCTAGGACTTCCTAAAGAGTAAAAGCAGCTCAAAATGGTGCATGTATATGTCTAGCACCAAGTATAACAAAAATCCAAGTGCAAAATAATTTGTTTTGAATTGAGAAATGAGGAATTTTGAGTGATTATACTAATTAGTTCTTTTTGTGAAGGGGGAATGTTAGAGAGCTTCTATATGAGGATCTGTTTTCCAAGGGCAACAGAAAACAGAAGTTTTCTCTTTTGGAAAATTATGGCCAATGATTTTTTTTTTTAAATTAAAACATCCTGACTTGAAAAGCAACGCAAGAAATGAGTCATACATAAATTTCAAGAGTGAGAGGGAATTATATGTCATATGTAATATCAACTGGCAATACCAGGACACTAGAATGGACAATAATTCCTATGAAAAATTGCCTGGTCTAAATAGCAATTAAGGATTTAATGGGGGAAAGTAATCAAGAATATGGGTGATCTAGCCAGTAAAAGAGCATTAAATGAGTGATACAGTACTCAAAATATGCCCTGTGAATATTCATGAGTTGATCTTATTGTGACTTATCTACATGGTGACATTTTCCAGTAGGAAAACATTTGACTAAAAGAAAATAGCTCCTGAGCTTCTGAACATAATCAAATTTATAGTGTAAAGGAAGAAAATTAAGTGCTATGAGTAAATGATGGGCAATGGATAAAATGTTAGAGAATAGGGACTATGCGACTTAAAATGATGATTTATCGTTTTAGAAAACTCCACATGGTTTGATTATGTTCATCCCAAGAAACAGAAAACACATAAAAAGTGGCTGGTTTAAAAAGACAGAAATATCTTCCTGGCCTACCTCTCAAACATTTTTGCATATGCTTGTTCACTAAGATAATTGCTTTCATTGAAAATGGAAAAGGGTTATAAAGAAGCTTCAGATAAGAAAAAAAGTTCATGCCCAAATTAAGAAAAATCTGCCCTTTTGCTCTTGTGAGGCTACCTGGAGGAAAACAATAACAGCAACAGAAGTAGCAACAAAAGTCCACTTGGGGAATAAAGGATCAACTTAGGAAAATGACATAATTTCAGAGCCCTCAGTGGATATGGAAATCAGGAGAACCAAAATATGTGCGTGCAGGTGAAATGTTGGCTGAACTTAATGCACGCAAAAGAACCTGCTGAGAAAATGCATCAAGTTTGACCTGAATTAGCTAGACAGGCTGTCTAATGCTGTGTCTGCATATCAGCAAATAGTATAAGACTGAATAAATATATATGTAGTTTGTCCCCATAGCACTTCCTTGTGAACATACTGTCAACACTATTTTCTTTTTACATCTTGGGCCAAAACATGACAGTCAAATGGAGTGATTTTCCCAGATATATTTGTTTTTCTTTAGAAAGTAGCTGACCATGGTTTCTAGATATGCAGGAGGTGTTCCCCTTCTTTGGTTGGTGATCACAAGCCCACCTTTTTTTTTTTTTTCTGAAAGCTTTGCCTTACAGAGATACTAATGACCACTCCCAGTCAACTTTCCTTTCTCTTTTTGGCATCACAATCATAAATACATTCAGCACCCAAGATTTAAACAAAGGAACACTTCTCTGGCAACTTAACAGAAAGGAAAATCTTGATCATAGCCAAAGAAATTCTGTGCCCTTCAGCCTCAGAAATAAAGTCCAACTTTTTCCCATTCATAGTAATTGGATTTAAGGGTCAGTCCAAGTTTTCTGCAATGCCATGAGAAAAGGAAAATGTGCATTCCTGACCTGCCCCCAATAACTTTTATACTTAAGTCTGAGATTTACAGGTCTCTAAAGTTAATGTGAAGATGAATTTCACTTAAAGGTATTGAAACTTAACAAGAACTCCAAACATTCTTCCTTTCCATCAAAAGTAAAATTCTTGGTCGGTTTGCTTCCTGGGGAAAAAAAAGTACATGATCACTAGGGAGATGGATATTTATAATTAATACACCCTGTGAATGTCAGCTTCAGCATAACTTTTCCCTCCACACTTGTCATGGTGTCGCATTCATCCTTGAGGGATCCATCAATTCACACAGTAGCATCAGGAGGCCAGAAGGAAAGTTTGTCTTCATTTCTACCTTCTTTCCAAGGTTAACTAACTTCAGATCACATTCAGACTAAAATAAGGAATTTGGTTTTTTTTTCCTGGGTTTTAGTTCTTAAATGTAAAAAAAGAAAAAGAAAAATTAAGCATAAAATGAGTATGATACATATTCATGAAGGCCAAAGCAATACTCAAGTTATTGCAGTGTTGGTGACCTTGAGCTGTTATCAATTTACTGACCTTTATCTGTAAGGATCTGAAAAAACGTACCCCAAAGATACTGAATACCTATAGATTTAATGATACATCCATACATTTCTACTAGTAAAAACATCTGTACATACAGAATCATACAATGATGAGGTGTTGATTACAACAAAACAATGACAGTGCCTCATTTCACTACAATGAAGCCTTCAGCCGAAAGGATGAAGAATCATTATGTTGGTGCAAATGTGTAAAAGTAAAGTAGAAGCAGAGCCAAAGTTGTCTTCTTTTTGCTATCTGCTACCTTTATGTTCTTGTCCCCAACATTACATACTAGCTCTTTCCTTACTCTTGATTTGTATATAGCACTAAAAATCCTCAGTACTATGTTTTTAATATTATTTCTGTGAGCCCTAGTTTAGCTGGGACTGAGATTTCTTGAAATATTTTTTTATAGTTTCAAGGTTCTCTGTTGCATTTCCTCTTAGTCATGTACTGCTTTCTTCTGTTCTTTTAATCTTTGACTTCATCTGATTTTAAAACCAGCATAGTCAAATTTTCTCTAAATGACTATTCATGCTCTGAATATATAATCTGAATTTATTTTTCAGACTCTCCCATCCCCTCTTTAGCCACACAACTGCCTCAATACCAATCTAATGGTGTTTAACCCATAGTGTGAAGAGACTTCTTCTCTACCTTACAGATCTCCTTCTTTCTTACCTGATCTTTTTTTTTCTCTGTCTCTGCTTCCTCCACATCTTGATACTCCACCACCCACAACAACCATAGCTCTTCTTCCTCTACTTATCCTTGACTTTGATTCTCTTCCTTGGAAATATTATCCAATGCCATATCTGACTAACTGTTCCACAAGCAACTCAAAGGCCACATGTTCAAAGCCTAGTGAGTCAACCCTCTGCCCAAATGAGCTCCTTTTCCACAGACGGTCACATCTCTCCTGTAACTGGCATAAACAGTTCCACAAAGTCAGGCTACCACTATGGTCAAACAGAGAGGGTTGGCCAGAGACTCGACACACCTCCAGAGCAAGGAAACCAGTATTTCAGCCTTGAGGTCCCTTCTCCTCTGGAATGGGTCAAACAAAAAGCCTAGGGGTATCTAGAGTCCCAAAAGTGAACTGTCCCAACTTTTACTACCAATAAGAATCTAACAAGTCTCTAGCTGACATTGTTGCTTTTTTTTTTTTTTTTTAAGAGTCAGAGGTTTGTCACACAGGGAATCTAAAACAGAGTTGCCCTGGGGCGCCTGGGTGGCACGGTCGGTTAAGCATCTGACTTCGGCTCAGGTCATGATCTCGCAGTCCGTGAGTTCCAGACCCACGTCGGGCTCTGTGCTGACTGCTTAGAGCCTGGAGCCTGTTTGAGATTCTGTGTCTCCCTCTCTCTCTGCCCCTCCCCTGTTCATGCTCTGTCTCAAAAATAAATAAACGTTAAAAAAAAAAAAGTAAAACAGAGTTGCCTTGGGCAAGCACTGGCAGTGGCCCCAGTCAGTGACAGAGGAAGATCTGGCACTGTGGATTCTCTATGAGTGATTGACCCCATCCTCAGGGTCCTTTCCCCACCCTTTGACACCCCAGCGATTCAGATACATCATCAGTTATGGGTGAGGAACATATGCGTGTTTTACAATGACAACCAAGCAATCCTGGTATGCCTTTAGCTTCTTGCCTTACCACAGTGAGCACCTCTAATTCAGTATTGTCTTTTCTTACTCTTTATTCTGAATTCCAGTATGCTTCGATCACTTGTCCCAAGGTTCCTATCACTTTTTTAAAAACCAAAAATAGTCTAGAATATGATGAAAATCAAATGGGCAGAAGGTTTTTTAAGTATGTAGCTTTTACTTTTAGCAAAATTAGTTCTTCCGTACATAGAAGTATCCCATCCCTAATATAGACATTCTGTGATCTGTATTTGAAAAGCAGTGTCCACATCTTCCCTCTGCATGAATTCTGAAGCATACGCCTGCTACATCACCGCTTGTGTGTCTAATTCCTCTTATCTGAGTTCAAATGCTTCCCACCACATCCACTACCCCGTTTTCATTGATTTTTCAGTTATAGATATTTTGAAGCTGTAAAACTTTTTCTCTTCTCTACCTATTAAACTATCTGAAGAACAAATTATGCCCTTCCATTCATAAATCTTGCCCTGCCAAGTCTCAATAGAGACTTTGGCAATTACATTTTGTGTATGTGTGTTTAAATATCATTATCTTTGTTCTCTTCCACTCAAAGTAATTTCTTTACTTTGAATTCCCTACATTGTCTCAGATTTATCTTATCTCTTGTTTCACTTGTCAGTTACTTTTTAAAATACAGTTTCATGATGCTTCTATTCTCTCTACTATACTGGAATACAGAAAGCTAGTCTTCAAGTCTTTTTAACATTTCCATTAGCAGAGGGCACATTTTCACTTACAGCAGATCAAACTTGGGGTATAACAGATATCTAATACATCATTATATATTCCTATAATGGTGCTAATAGTTTTCAATATTTATTTAAGTGTCAGATGAATTATATATCCTCATTACCACCCCTGTAAACACCACCTATAAATTTCCATGAAAATTCTCCTATTTCTGGAGTTTGAGAAGGTAAATCCCAGAGAACAGAAGGAGGGAGTTGCTCAATGAATGCAATTTCTGGCTCCCTTTCCTCCTTTTCGGCTGAGATAACTTAGTTTAACAGACACTCAGGGCAAGGTGTTTAGTCAAAGTATTTATTTCAAGTTGTCAGAAGCAAGAAGCTAGGAAGAGATTAAATTTACTGCACAAAGACATGTTTTTACATAATCTAACTAGAAATTTCTTGAAAGCAGACACATGCTGTTAAAAAAAAAAACAAAACAAAACAAAACATGATTAGGGCGCCTGGGTGGCTCAGTCGGTTGAGCGTCCGACTTCGGCTCAGGTCATGATCTCACGGCTTGTGAGTTTGAGCCCCGTGTCGGGCTCTGTGCTGACAGCTCAGAGCCTGGAGCCTGCTTAGGATTCTGTGTCTCTGGCTCTCTCTGCCCCTCCCCCACTCATGCTCTGTCTCTCTCTCTCTCAAATATAAATAAACATACCAAAAGAATTTTAATTTATATTTTAAAAAATGACAAAAAGTACTTAACAGAGGGTGCAGAGCCTTCTCCCACTACTTGCCACTGCAGCTTTTCAAAGTGAATAGGGTCAAGGGCAAATGTACCGCTTGGCATCTGTGATATGTTATCATAAGCAACTTAAAGTCTGAAGGCCAAAATTCACATCTTCAAAGGCATAAAGGAATAACCAAGCGCATGGTCAAAGTAAATATATATTTTGAATATTCTGAATCCAGGAAACCAAGCAAGCAAGATACAAACACTAATCATCATAAGAGTGAAATTTAAGCTTAAGGCAAGGATGATTTTCCCTTTTACATTTGGTGATTGTCATAGATGCTCTCTGCCTACCTGCAGATGACTCAGGACTTCAACAGAATACACACCTAGCTGGGGGCCAGAGTGCTACTGGCCAGACATATTCTGGTTAGAGCTTTGGTGAGGGCAGGAATTTTGTAGCCTCAGAAATTTTGTATATGACAACTCCTTGTCATCAAGCAGGTATATGTCACTAGTTGATTAAGTAAAATAGTACACATGTAAAATGTAATTGCTACTATAGTAGTGGCTTTGAGAAAGTTCAAGAAAGAAAGTGATGAAGATGATCTGACATAAATACTGTAACAATAAGGATAATATCTAATTATTATTATTATTATTATTATTATTATTATTATTTACTGAGCACTTTATACATACCAGACTTTGTTCTAAGTGCTTTATCTCATTTAATCCTCATGATGCCTGTGAGACAGACACTATCATTACTTTCATTTTTAGATCAGGAAAGCAGGTTAGAAGAGGCAAATAGAATTAGGCAGACAGTAAGGTCTGACACAGACACTGGAACCCAAAATAACCAGATCTTCAACCTAAACTGTTATGGGGTTCTGCAGTATGATCCTGAAGAGTATAAAGGACTGGGAATGCATAGGGGAGAATAATAAACCATTAAACACAGTGCAAGATTAGCTGGATGGGCTCAGAGTACCTCTACCTGGAAATGGGGAGATACACTGAATAGCTAGGGTAGGGCTAGATTCTAGAAGGAAGGCTTCAGGGACTATACATTTATAGACTTATAAATGTATAACTTCATGGGTTTCTGGTTTCCCCAAAGTCTCAGTCTCAGGAATTGCTAGAATTATTTTCTTTGTAAACCCAGGAGTTACTCATTATCAGACAAATATGAATTTAATTCTGGTGTTCATTCATGAGGAATTAAGACTTATGGCAGGTCACTTAACTGTTCCAGGTCTGTGTTCACATCTGTCACATGGGGATAATAACAGTACATATGTCATAGGGCTACAGTGAGACTTAAATGAGATAGTTCTCAAAATACATTCAGCCCTAAGTCTGACATATAGCAATCAGCCAATAAATATTAGTTTTTATCACTACTCTGCAGGGCACTGTTCTAAGAATTAAAAGCATAAAGTATGGTGTCAACCCCTGAACTGCTTAAGTTCAGAAAAGGAATACTGAGATAGTTGCTATTTGCAGATAAAATGACACAGGAGGAGTCTTTTCCATGAGGTGTCCCCCAGGAGTTGCAATTGAATCAGAATTATTCCCCAGCTCAGCTTGTACTCTCACTGCCCTCAGTCTGTACCAAACATGTTGATAGGTTATATCTGCAGAATAAGAGACATTTGGTAAGAATGAGGCCTGTGTCCTGTCTATGGGTGGGTAGCTAAGGAACACAGAAAACAGAATTTGAAAGAAGAGCAGGTTTAATCCTGAACAAAGTGGCCGAGTGGGGTGTGTGTGTGTGTGTGTGTGTGTGTGTGTGTGTGTATGTGTATCAAGTTGGTAATGTTTTCCTGGGACTAGTACACAAGGGAGAAAGAACAGGGTGAAATAAATTTATTGGATCAATTAAATTAAGGTATCCTGAATGTCCATAGTCCTCTTCCAACCCGATGACTTAAAAAACGAGTTTGGGGTAACTCGTGCCTCCACATAGCTCTTCCACCATCTAGTGAACACATCACCATATTCTTCCAAGGATTCATTATACTCATAGTCCTTTTTTGTAGAGAAGAGCCCTTTGTTTAACCAGGTTTGTCTTCCTCAGAGTTTACTTGCTCAAAAGTCACTTTTTGCTTTCCTCCTAATTTCCCTTTTTCCCTGTCCCACATAATTAATTGTACTCCTTGGTGTATCTGTATGCCAGGAGGGAAAGAATGTAATTAAGTAAACTCATCTAAGGTAAGAATGACTGATATCTTTTTGATATTACCAGAATCAGGCATACTTTGAAAATGTATGCTGAAGATATATATTGAGTGACAGTATGGTTAGAATCTAGATTCAGCTAGAGTCAGGAGAAATCAAGCTCTTTCATACATTGAAGGGGAAAAAAAAGAAGGCAATACAGGAGAGAGATTGTCGGGGTTTTCCGGCAACATGAACAAGAATCCCTTCTTGTGGTATGTTTGACCCAAAATTTCCTTGTTATATTGGAAAATACTCTCTCATAGAATACTATTAATGTGACACATGAATTTAGAACCAGGGGGGAATTCTAATTTGAGAATATATGCCAGTGGTATTGAATTATGCCTTCCGGGAAGATGGTGATGATTCCAACAAAATTTTAGCAACAAAGCAGCACAAAGACCAATGACATTCAAATTGGTGTGACACAAAGATAACCAGGTAGACAGAAACATTCCGACTTTTCATCTCAGCTTGGGACTTGCAGGCCCCCTGATGAAAGGGACTCAAGCCACAGCATTGAGGACCACTCGATAAAGATGTTTTCCCAGTATGTGGCAGCAGTTAAAAAGCAAATAGGTTCCAGGGATATAACAAAAAGGGTTGGAAGATACAGTGGCACAATGAACAATGAAGCTTTTTTCTTCAGAGGGACTGGACGCCTGCCATCTTACCACTTGAAAGCTACAGGGCAGGTTGAAAGAATCCCAAGCAATGCGTCTGAGACAGCTCGAAGTGAGGATGATCTATTCTGAATGTCTGGGAAGCAGAATCACTGGCAGTCACATGGAAGGATTCACAATTATGAAAGGCATGGCGAAAGCTGATCAGATTCTCCTTTCTACTAGGCTTCATGCTTCAAAACAACCAGAACCTCATTTTATTAAAATGCTCATCGCTGTCAGTTAAGGAGACGGGAGTCTGCTTGACAGCATTGCCTAAAAGGCATTGTTAGGGATGCTGGCGGGGCTCTCAGGCCACCTGACCCAGACAGGGCTCTTGCTTATGCATCCTCATAGCACAGTATTGGAAGCTAAAATACATTGTGAAGACAAGTCAGGCTGATTTCTAGATTAAATTCCCCTGTCCACTGCTGTGTGCTTCACCGAATGTGGTAAGCTAAGCGTGAACTTCAGCAAAAGGGCTGTTGAGCAAATAAAGGCAGATAAAGAATGTTAAAGGGCTAAAAAAAAAAAAAAAATTATAAATTGCAAACTGTCAGACCATCTATAGCCTCAGCCAAGTCCAAATGGCTTCATTTTCCTTTTCTAGCCTAGCCAGTCCGCTTGTGTCTCTCCCACTGGTATTTTTGGGATACAGTCCAGGCCATTATGAATAGATCCAACAATGTGCAGTGATCTTGAAGCTTGCAGAAAAGTTTGGGACTACTTAAATTACACCCCATTTATCTTTACCAGGGGATTGTGTAGATCTGTCAAAAGTATCCTTGGTTCCCCGGTGAGCTAACTTGCAGTAATTCTGCCATTTGGGAAAGATTTAGAGGTGCAGTTCATAATAAATGCTCAGGATTCAGTATTTCCTTTTAGTTGAATCTTCTGTCTCCTTCCATTTCAATGACTATAACCTCTTTCCCTTTGTAACATATAGCCATTCACCCTGGGTGTCTTTTCAGTTAGATATGAAGTGATGCTCCTTTGTCAACTTTAACCTTCACCCAGACATGGAAGGCTGTTTCCATACTCAATCAAGCCATTTGTTAAATGTTTATTTGCCAGGGGTACAGCTAGTTCAACCTCCTGTGTTCCTGAATGTGATGTTTTTCCTTTTCAGAATGGTACTTAACTAAAGCAATATTGTAGGGTAACTGCTGGAGTTTTCAAGAATCCAGATGCCAGAGTATGTGGTCTTGTGGCAAGAGCCCATGTCCTAGAGTCAGAGGAGCTGAACTATATACCAGGTTCTACTCTTGGTAACTCTGCAATTTTTAGAGAGTTTATCTGGTTCAGCCTTGGTTTACTCCTTCTGTGAAATGAGAGCAGTGTTTGCCCTCAGAAATGTATTAATAATTAACCTATGTGATACACATAAGGACTATTTCACATAATGCCCTGTTTTGACTAACTGATCCTTTCTGCTTCTCTTCTTTTGCTTTACTTTGTACCTACTTTCTCTCCTATCTCCTTCTCCTTCTCCCATCCTTCTGACCTTTTTCTGTATCCTATTCTGTCTGCAATATTTCCCAGTTACCCCCTCCACTCTTGCCAGAAAAGTCTGTTAACAGACCGTACACATGCAACACTCACTCCTGCAGACTCTTTGCTCACATGGCCCCCTGATTAGGTCTGTAATTGTCTCTCCATGCCCCAAGCATTATTCAAAGACTGCTCTTCCTTTAAGATTCTACTTCAGTCTTTCACTGTGTACACCAGTCTGATAGTTCTACCCAATTCTCAGCTCTTTTTCCATCTCAATCCCTACTATACCTACTTTGTGTCCCTTTAAGAGTTGGTCACTCTTCACGTTTTTATTTGTTTGGGTTTTGTCTGCATAGAGTCTAAGCTCACTAAGGTCAAACTTGTACATAGTTTGTATTCCCTGAAGCACCTATAATATTTGTAGATAGCTTGTAGGCCTTAAAATATGTTAAATGATGGGTGACTAAATCTCAGTCCAATTTTCCACTTTGGTCTTAACTATTTTAACATTTATATCTATAGGTGAGAGAATTCCCTCATTCTCCTATAAGGTTCTCACTCACAGGCCAATTGCTGTCATGTTTCTAGTTTGCAATTAAATATTTAGCTAAAGTTATTTAAAAAAAATAATATTGAAAGAAAAAGCCTTCTGAATAAAATTTTGACTACTGTCTATGGCTTTAGTGTATTTAGGGTATTATATATATGATGATGCTCTGGTAAATGTTTTAACGTTGTTGTAGGAAAAGTGGGGGGGGGGGGGAACCCTTATCTGTACTGTTTGTCAGTTTCCGTGGTGTAAATAGTCTCATCACGGCTGACTTTGAGCTTCCAAAGTGATGTCACAGAGTACAAATTTGCACATTAAAAGATGTGTGTGCACATTCAGCCTCTTGAGTCATTACATGCCAGCTCCAGCTCACCAATGAATATCCCACCATCTTTAAAACAGGTGATGATTTTCTCTGTTTTAGAATATCTTAAGATCTTATCTCTCCAGACAGCTCTAAAATACATTCATTCTGTAAATATCATTCCCATTGACAAAAAAACCAAGAGCTGTCCAGGGATGAACTTTCCACTTTGGGAAATTTTTCTCAGAATTCCTTCCTAATCTGCTTTAATAAAGACTGACATGTTTGTCCTTTAACATGAAGAACTGAAATCATCTCTCTTCATCTCCAGAATGAGTTCACCTCTATAGTACTAACATTGCTTTATTCATCTCTATTTTTATGAGCATATGCTAAAGAAATGGAATTCACTGAGTGTTTCTTTCATTTTAAAAAAAGCTGTTGGCATATAGCATTAGTTTGGTATACTTACACACCAGCACACATGGAACTTTCATTCCAGGCATTGGTCTTTATTTCTTAAAATTCCTCCTTTCCTAAATATACTTCTAGTCAACAACACTCTGATAACTGTTTTACCTCCAGGATGGTAGATTCCAGCATTTCCCACCATGGCTGATTTTAAGCTTCCAATAAATTGACAAAATTCCTGAAAATGTATTCGTCGATTCTAGTGAGCTTAGACTCTAATAAAAACAATCCAGCTTCAACACATCTCTGCCCCAGTGCACCTATGGTGGTACGTTATGGTACTAATGCAAAGTGGGTGAGGCATCTCTTTTTCATATTCTATTCAATGCCACACTTCTAAGGATTGTCTACTTCAGAAAGTACGCTTGAACTGTACATATTCAAAGGACGAAAATTCTAGTCTCGATCTTCCATAATTAGCTTTGGGACTTTATGCCCATCTCTTAACCTTCTTTGGTCACTACTACAACATATGTGAGATGCCTTTCCAGCTCCAACATTCATCTTTCTGATCTAAGTGTAGATAAATGGGCTTTGCAATAATAAGCAAGTCTATATGCCTTTGGCACCTGTGTCAAGTATTACACATCTATAGATGTTACGTCTGTAACAAGTTTCAAATAGCTTAAAAGTTTCAAAATTTCAAGTAGTTTACACCTTACCAAAAAATGTGACTGAAGCATAAACTGTCGATACGTATTTGCTTATCAATTCCTTCTGCAGAAAACATCTCTGACATTTTACTCTTTCTGCTTACTCCTGAAGTCATCTCTGTAACTCTTTCCCCATCAGGACTGTTGCTTTATTTCACCTTTGTTTTGTTTTCTTATTGTTGTTCTGTTTCTCTCCCTTTGAAACACAGTGATAAAGACCTGGGAAATAGGTTTGATTAATTTCAAAAATTCATGTTATCAGCTGCCCATCCCAGCAGATGGATCACATGCATCACAAAACATTCAGATCTTGTCTCTGTCCTAAGGTTATAATTCTTATATATCTAGCTCTCCTTTGTTAGGCCATTCCATTATTTAACATAATGTATACTAACAATTTTGCACACTACAGATAGAAATACTGGCTGTCTCTAGAGAATATAGGAAGATAATATATTTGTTTTCAGCAAAGTTAACATTACTTTATGCGACCTCTGTACATGCAACATAGCAAACAGCAACTCTAAACCAGTGCAAATCAAGAATTCAGCTCAGGCATCTAACCTCATACTGTTCACATGTCAAAGTGAGCTCAAGCAGCAGGAAACTGGCCTGCTCTTTCTAATTACAATTATGATAAGAGTTTAGCACAAGTCTACTTAAAATCATAAAACCTTTCGGTGCAAGATTGGTGTTTTATCTCATTGTATATTCATATGATTAGGTTTATTTGACTGCTCAGAGGAAAAATTGACTCTCATTGTCCAACATATTCTTATTTAGGATGCTATGAGGAGTAACCCATGTGCAATCACACATTGTCTAGTTTTCATGCAAATAACACAAGCGTGAAAAAACAAGGTGATGGGAAAGGCTTTTACTCTCCTCCCTAAAGCTAATCTCTCCCTTCCAGGGAGACCACAAATCTCAGGTTCAAATAAAAAAAGTCTTTAATTGGGTGGAATTTCTATGCAAAAAAAACCAATGCTATTTGGACCAGCAGGCAAGTGCAATTCTCCATCTCGCCAGGGAACCACATTTTCTCTAGTAAGCTGGGTCCCTCTTTCCCAGCACTGGTAAGGCAAAAAGTGTTCCAATTAGTGAAGCTGATTTTTCTCCTATAAGTCTTCTCTCATGTGCCAGTGTGGGGTAAGTAAGGGTAGGCACAGAAAATTGCTTTAAGTCATTGATGGAAGAACCAACTGATTGACTGATATTGGGCTGAAGCAATCTTCCTGTTCATCCATTGGTTTGCCACTCATCGGGAAGCCAAGAGCACTGAAAGTGAGCCAAGCCTGTCAGATGTGCCACTGAGAACACTGTTCTTTGCGGAATATTTTTGGAAGCCAGATGCCAATCACTCATGGGACTTTGCCACTCAATAGGAATTTCAGATGTGGACTTTAATTATAGTCTAGCAGAAAAAAGATGATGGAGGGAGCAGAAGCAGCTTTATTTTTAGCAAACCCAGCTCTTAGCCACCACAAACCCTGTGAATCTATTTTAGGGGCTTATCATTGTTGTTTGGTGGCTTTCATCAATGTTGCTAAAAAGTATCAGGTTGACAGTTTGGGGAGCTGAAGATCTTCACCCTAGATAAGTGGAAAGATAACAATGGCCACGTTTGGGAGAAGCTAGGCCACCAATGATCTGGTACTAACTTACTGAACTTGCTGAACCACCTCTAGGAGATGTAGAAAAGTTTGGATTTTAAGAATAAGCAGTTGCCTCTAATATCTGCCTCAAAACACTTTAGGGAGGCAGAGCAAGCTCGTCAAGAAGTCTACAACTGAGTGAGGGAATGAAGTAGAAGTTAAAGGAGAGAAGAGTTCTAATTTTATTAACACTTTAGTCTCTATGCAGACTCTCATGGACCACATAGATTTCTACTGAAACAGTCATTTTGGCTGAGCCAATCAGTAAGGTATTGACATGTAATGAGCAGAAACTTCATCCTAGAGAACACAATAATTCTTCCCTCAGGGCTTCCACATACATAATTGGAGAACATATCAATAGGTGGAAATGCATAATATCCATACTTGTATTATATAGTAATAGTTTCATAGAAATCCTAACTGGGTTCAGAGAAATGGCAACAAATTTAGTGGTGATATTTAGGAAGTCGGCTTTAAAAAGATGGCCATGACATATCCCACCCTGACCCCACACATACACACACCCTAGCTAGGAGTTGGACATAAACTCTTTTTATACCATGAGGCAGTCATCAGAAAGTAAAGACTTGATACATGTGAATTGGCAACCTACTGCCAAGAGGTCCCCTCAGTCCATTACCATTTCCTGAGCTCTGCATCCTCTATTTTTTAACTTAATGTTAAAGGGCAATGAGCCCAAGACACGCTACTTGGAGGTTGCTGTTTTATTATTTATTTATTATACTCAATGTGCTGTCTTTACATACTCCCTCATTTCAAACCACTGTCATTATAGGCCATGAATATGTATTAAACAAATAATGCTTGAATGATACTGCTTTGGAATTAAGGAAAATTATATCCTGAATACATGGAGAGCCCTGGAGGAGCTTGCACTCAAATAAGAAGACTCAACTAATTCAGCATAGGCTTCAAACACATGTAAGGACTCACTGTTTACTATTTATTTTCATTCAAAAACTATGCATTGAACACTTACAGTATCTGATCTCTGATTTGATCTAAGTGATTCTGGGGATATAAAATAGATACATAATGTAGCACCTGCCATCTACTATAGCATACAAGTTAAAAATGTACTGCAGATGCAATTACATATAATAAAATACCAAAATGAGGGACTTAAGCAATATGAATTACCTAAGATCAGATCAGAAAGAGATCAGTATGGGCTGATATATTTAGTAAAGATTTCAAAAAACTCCATGGAGATAAGGCAATTATCTAGTTAATAGCATAATAATAAATAAATTGAAAAAATTACCCTAAATAATGGACTTTTGGGCTGAAATTATCTACTTCATGATTCCGATTTGATCAGAAAAATGAGGTATAGATTTTGGGTAGCCACAAAAACACTGTTAATTAGATGGGTTTACGTTTAAAGATATATCATCAAATTGGAACGATAACAGACTAAAAGGACCTTTTAGTAGTCTGCCTTTTCAGTGCTATAGAAGTAATACGTGTAGTTCCCTTTTGTGAATGGACCACTGTGATCTGAGGTGACCATAAGTCCAAGTTCCACTGGCTCGTCTCCTAGGCATGTTTGGAACAGTTCCTGTTCTCATACTATGTCCATATGAAGTGGACAAAACCACCACCATCTGTTCAAAGCAGCAAGGGATAGCCCATAGCAGCAAGTCCTAATGACCTGTCTTGATCAATTCATCACAAGTATTCACTGAATTCTTGAGATGTTGAAGACAATCTTCAGAAGTATGTGGAATACAAAGAAGATTCCTGCCCTCTAAGAGCTTACTAAAGAGTAGGGAATCAAGAGATGAACATATAAAAAACAACTAATTATAAACAATATAATAAATAATAAAAGTCAAATGAATAATACAAGATATGGAAATGTAAGTAATGGGGATCAGTTTGAGAGAAATATTTCTCCCTTCCCCAGCTCTTTAAAATTACCAGCGCATCTCCTCCCCTTCCCCACACAGCAGTCAGGCAAAGGCCAGCTAGCTATAGACAGAAATCCATTTCCTGGCCATCACCCAAGTCTGCTTTCAGACTTGCTTGCCTCCTTTACCCTATACTCTGGCTCTCAATATCTACTTCTAGCTCCTCAGTTTGGCAACTTATTGAAACTCTCCTTTCTAGTTTAGTAACATTGGTTCCTTCTTGGGTTTCCCCTCTGCACCTTCCCCTGAATTCTGTATCTCCATAACTTCAGATAACAGACTATCATTCCCCAGCCTAACAGAAGACTAAAAAGCCAGGTCATCCTCTGGCCACTCCTGCCAAACGAAAGTAGCATCAGAGCAAAGAAGAAAGGACAATTAAAACATGCATACTGTGTCAAAATAAAATTAATGCCAAGCAGTCAAAAGTTCAGCATTAGAGAAGGAAAGGATGATGTTCTTCCAACTTGATCACTTCCCAAAGCAGCCACTGAGAAGCTTTAAGCCACTATCTTGAAATCCTTTTCTAAGAATTTAATGTTGAGCATTCTATTTGTTGGGTTAGTGCCTACTGCTTGGTCACTTGTCTACCCAACTGTGCTTCATTTTGTTCTATGGCTTGACTGGCCTATGCTAATAGACGGTGTGTCTATGGTCATCAACCTGTTGTACTCTCTTTTTGATTTTGACTCATATTTACTGATTGCTGTTCAAGACAAAAATAAGTGACTTCTAGAGCACAGGCAGAGTTCTTAAGCATTTCAGATTCTCTTATCTTCTCAACTAGGATGTAATTTCTAATGAAAAGGACTCCTTTTGTTCTAAGTCTTGAAAAGAAGGGAAAAGTAAAACAAGAATATTTACTCTTATACCTCCATAGTTACCTTCTTCCTACGGCCAAAATCTTTCATTCCTAACCCTCAGAGACTTTGAAGAATTTCAATTAAAACTCATAGAATAAAGGGATAGGAGAGCAAGGTAGGAAAGTGGGTTGTTTGAACTTGCTTTCAGGAGAACAGAATCAACATTTCCCCTGACTCCCTACATCTTAAAGTGTGGCAGCTCAGTTATGGGTGATGACTAAAGGACTCTCTCTATGACTCTTTTATGACCACTCAGAATGTAACTCAGGTGCTCAAAGACCAAGAAGACAGATGCTGTAAGCAATTCTAATGTGTCTGGGGACAGTCGTGGTGGCCAAGCTGTCAGCAAGGTTGATATGCTGACACAGTGCCATAGAGTAACACCAACAGCCCTATCTCCTAAAAGCAAAGCCTCTACAACAATTACTGGGTTATTAGGTTATAACATGTAGTTTCTTAAGGAAAAAGCAAATATGTGAACCATTATCACTTCCTATCATTGTTTCAATCACCTCCTATAACTATATATATATATATATATATATATATATATATATACACACACACATGTATGTACATATATACATATACATATATACATATATATATACATATACATATATACATATATATATATATATATATATGGCATTAACTCTAGAGCTAGAGATTCTGAATTTGTTTCTGTATGTGACATTTGGAAAGAACTGAACCTCTCTGTATTTTGCTTTCCTCATCTAAAATGGGAATATTAATATCTATTTCACAAGGTTGTTGTAAGGATTAAATGAGATGGTATAGTAGGGTCTAGTAAGTGCTATTTAAGTGTTAGCTATGTGTGTTGTTATTATTACGAGTTGTCCAGTGCTTATAGACAAATACTTAAAAAGTACAAGTAATCCCTCCATTGTCTTCTAGAAAAGTTCCCAACTCCTTAGATGAAAATACCATTCAAGTCAACAAATACTTAATTTTTTGCTCAAAGAAGAGGGATTCAAAGAATTAAACACACATGGTTCTGAGCTTCTTACTCCAAGGGAGTTTCTAGTAGAGTTTCATAGGATGCACAGTGCTATCCACATTTGAAATCCATTATCAACTCACTCTGATCTGTGAATTACTCTTTTTACAAAAAGGCAAATACGAACACCCCCCCTCATTTCCACCCATGAACAGATTAAATAGATTTTTGCCTAAAGAATCCAAGGCATGCAGGACAGAGGACTCAACAATGAACCACAGAACCTCACAAACAAAAGAGGACACATTCTAATATCAAACATTCGTCCAACACATCTCAAAGGAACCAAACCTCCTTCTTTTTGGAACCAAAGCCTCTTGAGCCTTGCTATGCCTGAAGAAAAGTTTGAGCGTTTTTTTTCCTATGCTGCAATTGATATTGCCTGCCTATGGGACAAAAGCCCCAATATAAGAAAAGTACACCCAGCATAAACTACCATGGGACAATGTCACAGAAAAGGATTAGCAGAATTTGAATACTGAAAAATTCACACTGGATCTAAACAGAAAAAAATGTCATAATGGTAACAGGCTAAAGCTTCTCGCTAACTCCTTCCAGGTGAGGTAACTAGAAATGAATATCACAACCACGTTACATTCAAGGTATAGTTCATTATATCCTTCTCTGCCTAGCTGAAATAAATAGTGCACTAAGAAAGCTGACATATCATAGTGTATGTTCTGTTGGTCTCAGCCTAACCTGTGTGTGTTCTTAGAGGTCTCAAGTTAAAGAACCTTCCAAGAGGTGTTAAAAGGAGCTATCTGAAATAATAGGATCCTTCCTCATGACTGGAACCAAGATCCTGGTGTCCAAAGTGGACAAAACTGGATAAGAAACACCTACCTATTGGGGTGCCTGGGTGGCTCAGTTGGTTAAGCATCCAACTTAGGCTCAGGTCATGATCTCACAGTCCATGAGTTTGAGCCCTGCGTTGGGCTCTGTGCTGACAGCTTGGAGCCTGGAGCCTGCTTTGGATTCTGTGTCTCCCTCTCTCTCTGCCCCTCCCCTGTTCATGTTCTGTCTCTCTCTGTCTCAAAAAATAAACAAACATTAAAAAAAAAAAAAAACCTATCTATTACAAAAGGTTCCTTAACAGTCTGGGGGCACTAACAGTGGCCTTGCACCTAGGCCTCTATTTTCCTATTGCAGTGGTATCTGCAATTACTCCCTTCTAGTCTCTACATCACTTTTTAAAGATAAGTTGGTTTCTCCCCTCTTTGGCATGCATCACAATTTCTCTGGTCTAGAATATTACTTTCATAGTCCTCATCACTTATTGAAATTTTATCTCTCCATTAAGACTCAATTCCCACCTCTGCACAACATCATCCCTGATCATCCCAGCCTAAAGGGCATTCCCTCCCAATTTACAATTGTGAACTAGTTAAGAGGAGTCACTCTGTTGGTTTCTCTTTCCCCCTCTTCCCCAGTGAACTCTGCATATGTTATTTGTTATATGAATTTTATCACTTCTAAATGCTACTATATTGTGATCATTTCCTTATCCCATTTATGTTGCCTCTAAATACATGTATAAAAGACTGACTATATTACAGCTCAGATGAGTAAGCTAGAAGGTAGGAAAAAAAATGGAAAAGGCATCAGGACCATGCTGTACATAAAACAGTCCTCACTCTTGAGCAGGGCCTTGGCTTTGACTCCATGAACTTTACCAACAGCCAGTGTTTTTTCTTTTAATGATGTTATTTTTAATTAAGTAAAGGAGTTACAAGCTAATCTTTCACAAATGGAGTGAAAAGAAGGACTCCTTCACTTTAGGAATGAAATCTTGTTTCATTTCCCCTTTGATGTCTGTATTTAGGTTGTCTTTTGTGACCTTGGCAGGCAAATTCTACCACTGTGCAGCTGAGGTTACGTGACAGAAGGGCCTGGCCTTCTCCAAGCAGCATTTGCTCACCCTACAGAACTTATCTGGTGATTCCAAGGAACAAATGGCTTTTGCTGGGCTCTTCAATAATATGATTTGCATGCTTGAAATGAGATCGCCAAAGTAATTGTAGAATATTGCTTGCCATTACCGTCATTAAAAACAGGCAGATGTAGGAGCACTCCCAGGGAAAATCTTCCTGCTGGGTTTTCATGGAGATAAGTGCACAAAATCCACTTTTGAAAAGATGTTGAATGGAATGAATTTGCCATTCACTGGCTGTCTGATGATGATTTGCTTGTTAATTGGAAGTTTAGGCTTTAGAGAAGCCTTAACAAATTTGATTGCTAAATTCAGGAGGTTTACTCCCTCCTTACAAGCCATATTCAGAGGCATAAATCCTACTTTTTGCATGTGTGTCTATGTGCTCATTTAGAATCTCTGTGAAAAGAAACCAATCCTTGACCCTCCTGTCAGTGCCACTTTCTGGAGTGACTTTACCAACAAACAAGGACAAAGCATTTTGTACATCTGGAAGTGTCTCTAGGGCCCAAATATTCACTAAAAGGGGAGGGGACAGAGCCAAGAGATAAGCTGAGAGAAAGGGCAGAAATGTTTTTAGGTTATTTCAATGTACATGTCTGTTGAATATCCCACACTTTGCTTCTAAAAACCAGGAGGCTGGACCCCACTTCTGGCACCGTTTTATTTCCTTTGCAAATCAGCTCTACTGCTGCTAATAAACTCAAGTAAAATGTAAAACGGGACGGTTGGGGAGGGGTGGGAGAGGGCCAGTGAGAAAACATTTGTTTGGAAATCCTGCTGCTTTTCCTCTCTGTTCAGACACAGGCTGAGTGTCCTCTGATCTGAACAATGTCAACTAGCTGGCAAGGTTAGCAGCCCCCTGAGAAGGGTCTGCTTTATTTTTAACGACCACAGTTGCACATCTACAAAATGACTTTATTCATCCCTGTCATTACCTGTCCAGATTAGTTTCCTCTAAGTGACGATAAGTTTACTGCCAGCCAAGGAGAATGACAACTGCCTTGTGGGGCTACATGAGCAGTTATGTAAACAATCTGCACAAGAGCTCCTGTACAGTGTCATCTAGCATTTCCAAAATCTAATAGTTCTAGAAAGAATGGCCAAATAGCCTTTTCTTTTTATCATCCCAGGGGATTCAATAGTGTATATGTACATCATCTAATAAGCCTGCACCAAACATTATTTCTAACAAATGATATTGGCATGTAATTATACATAACATAGATATACAGTGGGATGAGTTCTATGCAGAGGCCTACAAATAATAGCTATTTTAAATATTTACTAAATTAAAAGCCTCTCCCTGATCCTTAGTCCTTGTGGAGTCTTGTGTTTGTCATTACAAACAATATACCTAGGTACTCCTAAACCTCAACAGCCGCCATAAAGAGGTAAATTCTCCCTCTGGGAGGTTAATACTCCAGCCTCACATGCTTTCTGCAGCTTGTGAGACACAGACCACTGTGGCTGCATTCATTTACTCAAAAGTATGTTTTAGGTGTTGTCTATGTGTCACGGTCTGTGTAGATGCTGACGATATAACGGTGAGAATGGTCTCCTCTTTCAAGGAACATATAATCCAGTGGGGATGAAATGAAACTGGACAGCTGTAGTGGTAAAACTTAACAAGGATTCCTTATGAGGGAAGAGCAGCCAACCTAGTCTCAGTGGTCTAGGAAAGGCTTCCTGGAGAAGGTGACCATTAACTAGATACCTAAAGAATGAGTAGAGGAGAGGAGAAGAGGGACAAGATGGTTTGGGTGGAAAAACACCATATACAGAGACTCAGCTGCAGGAGACTGTGAAACACACTCAAAGGCTGGGTGCTGTTCAGGAGAGCTGGAAGACAGCATGAGCCAGGAAAGTGGCAGTGCTGATGAGAAAGGGGATCCTGGGTTGTGAAGGAGATAGGCGGGGTCGTGAAGGCTTTTGTATCCCTGGCTCCTGGCACAGCGATTACTAAAAAATATATACAGAATGAATACATGCATCGATGAATGAAAAGTCAGGGACATATATGAAATCCTGGCACTACCGAGGACCAAGAAGAAACATTCGCTTTGCTCAGAATTTAGGGACATAACCAGCTCCCCTACATACGATTCTTATGACTCTACAAAGGGACCAAAACAAACAAAAAAACAACTGTGAAGCAAATCATATTTATGCCAGAGCTTTGCTGAAATCACAGAAAAGTCACCTCAACAGAAAGGGGCCAGAAAGGTTTTGCCTGACTTGCCCTTAGGGCATCATAGCAAGGACCCGCCTACCTCTTCAAGGGTGGTCCAGACACTTCATTTCTGGTTACCACGTGGAAACTGAAAACAGAGAGCACTGCTCCCAGTGATATTCAGAAATTAAGGGAATTTTCCAAAATAATTTAAAAGAAAAGACCATTTTCCCAGGACACTTTGGGGAGAGGGGAGCACAAGAGCGGAAAAAGGAGAAAAAAGGGAAAGACTACTCTGTTCTTCAAGCTACCCCTCAGTGTCCCTCCAACTGAACCTTTCTCACACCAGTTCCCTGAATAATGCTAGTTCTAAACAAGGAACTAACCACCTCTGAAATTTCAGCCACACCCCAGAGACACAGGAGTGCATCCTATCATAGATACAAGATGCTGCTTGCCTGATAGGAAACAACAGCTCACTGATGGGGTTGATATGAAAACGATGCTAAGGAGACCCTTGGCTGGCAAAGCAGTGATCGCAGGGGAGCAGAGTTCAGCGAGGATGGGGTTTCTGCTGCCACTTCAAAACAGAGCAGGCCTCTGTCCCATTACAGTAATTGAATTCAGTCACAATACTTCATTTATTTTGTATTTCAGATTGTAGGAAAGAACACATGATATTTTTTTGTCTGTCAAAAAGAGGCACAGTGTGGGGGCACCTAGGTGGCTCAGTCTATTAAGCATCCAACTTCAGCTCAGGTCATGATCTCGTGGTTCATGAATTCAAGCCCTACATGGGGCTCTGTGCTGACAGCTCAGAGCCTGGAGCCTGCTTCAGATTCTGTCTCCTCTCTCTGCCCCTCCCTGCTCACACTGTCTCTCTCTCTCTCTCTCTCTCTCTCTCTCTCTCTCTCTCTCTGTCTCTCTCTCTCTCTCAAAAATAAATAAACATTAAAAAAAGGGGGGGCACAGTGTTACAAAGGCTGAGAAACCGCACACAAACCCTGTGACAAAGCCTGCTATCTTTCTGGGTTTCTTTCTATTCAAGATTTTTAAACATCAGTGGCTCCTCACACAACATACACACACACATGCACACACATGCACACACACACACATGTACACAGTACAATAATGTCATTTATTTAGGTAGTGCTTGCCCCCATCTAATGCTAGGATATAGTCTCTCCTTGTTTCATCTATATTGGGTAAGTGATCTTCTATATCCTATGAACTTAAGATAAAACAGAGAGTGTTTATTCACCAGAGTTAAGGGAAATTAAACAGAGCAAGCAGGGCTAGTAAAGAGTTACGAAGTTTTATCCAAGGTCAGCTTTGCCTGTTAGTAGTAGAGCTGGAAATAAAAGTCAAGACTCCCCCTTCTTTTTCCTGTCCTGTGCCCATTGGACCAAACTGCTCTCAATCAATAGGCAGCCAGTTATGACGGATTCACATTCTACCCAGTGTCAATAAAAACAAAAATCAAGTTTTAATCAAAACACATAACCAAGATCTACATTTCTCTTGGCCACAATAAATCTTCCCCAAAGGAAGCGGGCTAAAATTCTTTACATTTAAAAAATGAGCTCCGCTGGGACTCCAAATTCCAGTTCGATTTTTGAGCCAAGGCATTTTTTTTCTTTATCATGCACTTGGTGCTGTAGTGTGATAAGGGCCCCATGCAGACCATAAAACTAATTTATCATCTGTAAGGTGTACAAAGAAAATGGTAGCTGCCTACTTGTCTGCTTGACATATGAGGTCATTTTTGCCGCTAGCTTTCTAATACTGAGCAATTTTATCAGCTATTTATATACATTAATTGTGGGTACCCATATGCTCAATGTTGTATTTAATAATGCATTGCATTGAATATGCATTCCTTAAGTTTTAGCATGCAGCAAGCATCTTGCATTTAACTATTTGGTTTGCCTATTAAAGCCCATAATTCAGCTATGCCATGTTACCTACTCTCTCAACTGAATTTATGTTTCTTTAAATCTGGCTCACCCTGCCGAAACCCACTGAACTGGACAAGGCCACCTCACATGTCCCAAGGGCTCCAAGAAAAAACAAGCAAAGGAAGTGCCATGGTCCACTTAATAATACTCAAGCAAAAGGATTATTTGATGAATCCTTTTCCCCAAAGGAGAGCAGCATATTCACGCTTCACAGTGTAAATATAAATACAGTTCTCAGGCAACAGAGACACGGGATGCTAAATAAAGTGTGAAAAATACCACAGCAAACGGCTATGCCAGACTGATTTCTTAACTATCAAGAGGGAATCAGTTCAAACATCCTAAGCAATCCCAACCCCCTATTCTCCAACGCTTCCCCAATTTATCCCTCAGAAAAGAAAACAAAGTCAGTTTAGCTGGATCCTTGGCTGACTGATTGCTCTAACCATTCCTCCATGCTAGAAAACTCACTTTCTGATAAGGAGAAGCCCAGCTCATCACCCACCCTAGGCAGTATCTCCCCCCACAAGCTTACATGTCACAAGTGTTAACACTTGCATCATAAATTAACTG
The DNA here is from genome assembly GCF_027475565.1 of Acinonyx jubatus. NCBI lineage: Eukaryota > Metazoa > Chordata > Mammalia > Carnivora > Felidae > Acinonyx > Acinonyx jubatus. The sequence goes on from NC_069392.1 coordinate 60,792,522, forward strand.
CTATAGGACAAAAACTTAAATGGCCCTGACCAAAGACAAACAATTTCTAGGGATATACTAATCTATAAAGTATTATTCCTCAAATGCCTTGGCACATAATACATTTTCAGAGCTTTTGTTACCCAGGAGAATAAAAGAATGGTAGATTTTTTGATCCCAAGGAATTAAAAAAAAAAAAATCAAGGCAGCCAGGTCCACGTAAAACACAGCAATGGCAGATCAGTATGGGCAAAGCCAGCCTAATGGCCTAGGTGGTGGGGTTGGAAAGTGACCAAAGAGAAAGGAAGGTGCTGACCTGGTCATCTAGGTGTGAAGACAATCATGTTTCTTTTCTTTTTTTTTTTTTTAATTTTTTTTTAACATTTATTTATTTTTGAGACAGAGAGAGACAGAGAATGAACAGGGGAAGGGCAGAGAGAGAGGGAGACACAGAATCCGAAACAGGCTCCAGGCTCTGAGCTGTCAGCAGAGAGCCCGATGCGGGGCTCGAACTCACGGACCGTGAGATCATGACCTGAGCTGAAGTCGGATGCTCAACCAACCAAGCCACCCAGGCGCTCCTCATGTTTCTTTTCTTGCCAGAGTTTGTGATCTACATGGTTTGGGTCACATAATTTGGCATTTAAATGTGTTGAGAAGTCCTGCTACAACTGGATAACTTGAAACTATACAGAAAATAAATAACATGATACCCCCCAAATTCCTCACTTTGGTTCAAAGTATGTGTCCTGACTATGCCTGATTCAGCTGCTATCTGTATGAGTGGAGGAATCCACATATAAATGTTGACATTACCTTGGTTTTTCTATAGAACTCTAAACCTCTAGCTTTCATGTAGGGTAAGCAGGATATAAAGAGCAAGCTGTGATGAATACCCCTATGAATTCTTCCAGTGACCAAGCCACCAAGCAGGGCTCTCTAAATTTGCTCAGCCTCACCAGACATTCTGATGCTAAATCTTTTTATTTGACTTGATAATTAAAGTCTCTGTGGCCTAGGCCCTGTGACATTGGTCAAGGCAGCCTGGGTCAAAAGACATTCTATGTCATTGCACCTGACCCTTTCAATGTCCCCTTATCCCATCTCTAAGCTTCTTATACCACACAACCTTCTACAGTAACCATTTCTTTCTCTTCAAGAGAACTGCTCAGAGCCATTAGTCCCATGTCTGCCCAGTCATTTATCTTCCCCTCTGCCCCATCCCCAGGAAGTGCTTGCTCTCTCTCCTTATAAAATTTCCCTGAAAACCCAGATATGCCAGGATTAGCACTAATAACAGATAAGGCTCCACCACATAAATATTCTCTATTATTGACATTTAACAATGTTCTGTTAAGAAATCATCTTCTCGAATCAGACTACAGATCCCAGCTCTGCTAGTTATTCATTGTGTGCCTCAGCTTCTTCAGCTGCAAAATGAAACTGTTAAAAACAAACAAACAAAAAGAAGAAATCATCTTCTCAATCAATATAAAATGGCTCCAGGCTAAGGCTGAGTAACTTGCCTGCACAATCATGTATAGTTTGGAACTCCTCTCGTAGCCCCCATCTCATATGTTAGAATCACTGCCAAATTAATCAGGAGCAAAAAAAAAATGTTTGATATCATAGTTTAATTAATGAATTTAAAATTAATTCTAGGTAATTCCAGAGACTTTGGCTAAAGTGATTCAAAAAAATTAAGTTAAATTAAAATTAAAAAAAAATTTTAAATAAGAAAATATTTGCTTAGGCCTAACATAATTCTCTTTTGCCCCAAGTTATGCCTATTTATTTTTTATATATTTATGAGCTTTTATAATTTTATGCTTCTGCTTCATTTTTCATACATTTTTAAATTACAAGATGCCAAATCTGGTAATAAAGTTCATGAAATCATTGGGGTCAGGAAAATGCATTAGATCACTTAGAAGCAACTACTAAGTAGAACAGAGAGGATTCCAGAATGTCATTAGAGGAGTCCAAGAAGGAGGCTGGGAAGGAGCAGCTAAAGATATAGGAAGAAATCAGAAAGTGCTACTTGCAGTTTCCAAGGGGCCAAAGAAAGAATACTAAAAGACTTAACAAGTCTCAAGCTCTCAAATGCCGCTGATAAGGTAGGCAAGGTGAGTGTCTCCTAAATTTAGAAACAGAAATATCTTTTCTCCAGTTTTATTGAAAAATAATTAACTTACATCACTGTGTAAGTTTAACATGTGTAGCATGATGGTTTGATTTACATGTTGTGAAATGACCATCACAATAGGTTCAGCTAACATGCATTTTCTGGTATAGATACAGGATGAAAGAAAGAAAGAAAGAAAGAAAGAAAGAAAGAAAGAAAGAAAGAAAGAAAGAAAAGAAAGAAAGGGAAAGAGGAGAAAAGAAAAGAAAAGAAAAGAAAAGAAAAGAAAAGAAAAGAAAAGAAAAGAGAAAAAAATGTTCTCCTTGTAATGAGAACTCATATAGGAAAATTCAGAGAATAAATCCTATAACATACAGCAGTGTTTGCTGTGGTCATCATGTTGTATACCACACCCTTAATAATTGTTTATCTCATAACTGGAAGTTTGTACCTTTGACAAGATTAGCTGTAGTGAGTAGTAGGGGTGAAAGACAGGTGGCAATGAGTTGAGAAGGGGTAAAATGGGAGATGAGTGAGGAGAAAACTTCTTTCAAAATGTTGGTTTAGTGGTCATAAGGGAAATAGGGAACTGGAAGGTTTTTTTTTAAATGAGGAAGAATATGGAATCCCAAGGAACACTGAAGATCCAAAAAAAATCATGAAAAAGAACAAAGTCAGAGTTCTCTCACATCCTGATTTCAAAACTTACAACAAAGCCGCAGTAATCAAAACAGTGTGGTACTGCCATAAAGACAAACACACAGACCAATTACAAAAAACAGAAAGCCCAGAATTAAACCCATGAATATACGGTCAGATAATTTTCAATAAGGTTGCCAAGACATTTCAATGGAAAAAGGACAGTCTTTTCAACAATGGTGCTGGGAAAATTGGATATCTGTACGCAAAAGACTGAAACTGAACCCTTCCCTTACAAAATTAGCTCAAAATGGATTAAAGACATAAAGGTAAGAGATAAAACTATAAAACTCTTACAGAAAAAAACATAGGGGAAAATCTTCATGACATTGGATTTTGCAATGATTTCTCAGATAGGACACCAAAGCACAAGCAGCAAAGGAAAAAATAGATAAACTGGATGTCGACAAAGTTTTAAAACTTTGTGCAAAGGACATTATCAACAGAGTGACAAGGCAACTGAAAGGATGGGAGAAAATATATGCAAATCAAATACCTAATAAGGCATTAATATCCAGAATATATAAAGAACTCCTAAAACTCAGTAATAACAACAACAACAACAACAAAATAACCCAACTTAAAAATGAGCAAAGGATTTCATGGTCAACAGATACAAGAAAAGATGTTCAACATCATTAAATATCAGGGAAATGCAAATCAAAACCACAATGAGATATCACCTTATACCTGTGAAAATGCGTAGAATCAAAAAGACAAGAAATAAGACGTGTTCATGAGGATGTGGAAAAAAGAAACCCTCGTGTACTTTTGGGGAGAACATAAAATGGTGCAGCCTTTGTGGAAAACAGTATGGCAGTTCCTCAAGCAGAGAATTACTGTATAATCCAGCAATTCTATGACTGGGTATATGCCCAAAAGAACTGAGAGCACAGATTCAAAACGACTTTTGTACATTCAAGTTCATCACAGCATTACTCACAACAGCCAAAAGATGGAAGCAACCCAGTGTCCATCAGCAGATGAATAGATAAACAAAACGTGATATATGCATATCATGGAGTATTATTCAGTTTTAAAAAGAAGGAAATCTCATACATGCTACAACATGGATGAGCTCCAAGACATTATAAAAGGTGAAATAGGTCAAACACACACACACATACTCACTCACACATGTGCACAAAATACTATGATTCCACTTATTTGAGATGCCTAGAGTGGTCAAATCCATGGAAGACATGGAATGGTGGTTTTGAGGAGATAGGCAGAGAAGGAAATGGGGAGTTAGTGTTTAATGAATAAAGAATTTCAGTTTGGAAAGATGAAAAATTTCTGGGGATGGATGGTGGTGATGGTTACAGAACAATGTGAGTGTACTTATACTGTGGGATTATACATTTATAAATTGTTAAGATGGTAAATTTATTATTATGTATATTTTACCACAAAAACAACAACAGGGGCCACGTGGGTGACTCAGTCAGATAAGTATCCAACTCTTGATTTCAGCTCAGGGCATGATCTCACAGTTCCTGTGCTGAGAGTGCATAGCCTGCTTGGGATTCTCTCTCTACTCCCTCTCTCTCTGTCCTCCCCCCCCCCCCACTCTCTCTCTCCTTCTCTCTCCCCCCTTAAATAAACAAATAAATAAATAAATACATAAATAAATAAATACAACAAAATATGAGGGAGATTATTTAGGAAGGAAACTCACAGAGCCCAGCTATGAATCAATACCTATGTCTCAACAGGAACCATGAAGATAAAAATAATAATGGTTTACCAAGTGAATATTTCATCATTTCTTTGTGATTAGCAAATACTGCAAGTCCCATTTTTCAGATAAAAATACTGAATCACAGACAGGCTAAGTAACATATACAAGGTTTTCTGTATTGCAATTCCTATGCCAGCACCTTTCTCCGGAGACCTATAGAACCATTGCCAATGATACAGTGCACACAATCCAGTTCCTCTGAGTGTCTTACCATGAAATTTTCCACAATAGCCTGATCCCTTCCTACTCCAACTTCCCATTCCTTCCTCCCTTCCCTCTTTTCTACTGAGCAAATCTACTCAGATGTGTAATCCCCCATCTAATTGGTTTGCCTTTGCCCCATCTCTCTCTTTAGACTTAACTGGAGAACTGTGCCTTCAGGGCTGTTTTATGTGATTATAGTATCTATGGGCTGAGGAGAATTGTTGCTCTATGAATGCTTGTGATTGAGTTGACTCTGATCCATGGTGTCCTCAGCCAATGTGCTCCTGGAAGGGATGGAGAAATAGATGTGCACTTGCCTCAGAAATACCACTCTGTTCTCCAGCTTGTTGCCATTACAGTCCATCCAGTGCCATGCACAGCCTTAAGTGGAGCCTGAGGTAAAACTAAAAATCAGTAATACTAATCCTGCCTTACTTAAAAATTTTGATACTTTCCCCATCATGGATTTTTGCAGTGACTTTCATTTTTTTAACATTACATTAAAATATTACTTATCTTTATTATTGGGTTCTTTGGTACCCTCTTAAATGTGCCTGAAGGCAAATGCCCCTCACTCACCACACCCTAGTTCCGACCCAAATCTATCTCTCTTCATAACTAAAACAGACAGAAAGAAGGAAGGAAAAAAAAAAAAGGAAAAGCAGAAACAGCCTTCCCTGAATCAGTTACTACAACAAAATAGTGAAGTCAGGTGCCAGTCAAGTGTTCTGGGGATAAAAGACGTGAGAAGGATCAGCTATAACCCTAAGTAAAAAAGAGCCTGGCATAAATGTCTTTCATGTACCTTTTTGACAAGATCATTTCAACCTAAAATCAAAAGCTTATATTTAAACACCATAAATTGCATATCTATGAAAAATGAAGTCCCTACAGGCTAACTTTCTGCATTTTTGTTCTCTTTAAAGAAGGTATTAGAGCAATTTGGACTGTCTTCTTAAAAGATTTTTATTGTTTTGTGATAGGTAGCAGGAAGCTATCAACTGAATATGTAGCCAACAGGTCAGAAAGAAAGCAGTGTGGCTTGACTACTAAGTATGTCAGTTTTGTCTTGAACTGACCGGAGGCCCTTGTGTATATGTATGTATGTGTGAGTGAGTGAGTGTGTGTGTGTGTGTGTGTGTGTGTGTGTGTACACATGTTTTGCATTTCTCACCCCAGGCCTTGTTTATCAGCTCACAGCCAAGCAACCTGAAATAGCTTTGTTTTCTAAGCACTACAGACCTTTTCTCTTTGACTAAGAAATCTGTCAGGAGACATGGCAGAACATTCTCCCATTTGATGACAATGGAGATGAGCAAGTCTGCTCTCCCCTTTCCAGGGAATGCATTTGGAATCAGCTTGAGAATGCTCTGGTCAGATCTCAATGTATAGGATTGTTGAGAGAGGAAAAACTGTCTCTTCATTCCTCAGGCAAGGCAAATGCCATCACATTGCAGGCTCTGTGGGAGAGTGGAGATAATGAGGTATTTTGAAACAGCGGACATTGTCAGAAAGACAGAAATTGGGAAAAGGGCTGAGGTGGTGAGTGATTATTTCTCAAAGGAGCAGTGGAACACAAAATGGGTCTCAGTTTGGGTTAAGCAAGTGAGATGAGAAAAGGAAGTATGTTATAAATTATTTACCACTGGATGTAGTTTAGCTTTGATCTTAGTCCTAATTGTGCTTTGTCTTGGTGTGTATGAACTGAAATGACTTTCCAATTCTTCTGACTGTGTATTCCCATGGACACACACATACCCCAGTGTTCCTTAAAGGATATATACATAGGCCAAGTTTAGATTCTCTTATGAAGTATACAATTCAACAGGTACTGGGAATGTGATATACCAATAAATATATTCCTCACCATGGCCTGAAGTGTCTAAAGTTCTATCATTAGAGACGCATTAATATGAGTTATTCTTTACCTTCTCACTTGATATTTTTATTTGTAAGTAAAAAGTGCCTTGGAGTGCCTGGGTGGCTCAGTCGGTTGAGCTTCTGACTTTGGCTCAGGTCATGATCTCTCAGTCCGTGAGTTCAAGCCCCACACCAGCTCTGTGCTGACAGCTCAGAGCCTAGAGCCTGCTTCAGATTCTGTGTCTCCCTCTCTCTCTGCCCCTCCTCTTCTCATTCTCTCTCTTTCTCTCTCTCAAAAGTAAATAAACATTAAAAAAAATTTTAAGTTCCTACAGCAAGAGGTAGCATTTATTAGGTGTGCAATAAAGTATCTCCAAAAGGTTAATATATTAAATCTTTAACACTTCAGATGACTATACATCCTCATTTGACCAAGACAGTCTTGGGTTATGCCTACTGTCCTGAAATAATAATTAGCAACCTCCTTCATATTAAAAGTCATATTAAATAATAAATTATACACTTACCCTATAAACATCATACTTTCGGTCAGTCTATTAGTTTGCTGTCCTCAGAAAAAAACCCTAGAGAAATATGATGATAATAGGTCTTTGGTTATACTGATGTGCTAGTAAGAGAGAAGTATTGAGCAGTGAAGATAAATGTCACCTATTTCATAATTTTGCTTCTGGGACATTTATTCTACCCATACCTCATTTCCAGCAGTTCCCTCATGACATGTGGAATATAACGCAGGACCTCTCATACTTAGTTATAACCACTCTATCAATTAAAATCCACCAAGAAAAGCATACAACAACTAAATAATATACACGTGCAGGAGACTGTGCATTTCATCTGCTAAGCAGAAACTTCAGAAGGGTACAAAAGGCCAAAATGGCCACCACTGCTGCCAGCTTCTGACCTAGAAGAAGAATTAGAGAAGAAAATGGGGAAACCTGAATAACTCACAAACTCAGTAACAGTCTCATAAGGAATGGAAAGATCAGCCAGCATTAACTGAGTAGGTCTCAGAGAAAACTTGGCTTCTTCCAGATACTTCCCTTGCCCTTTTGGCTAGGTCAGAATTGGTGGGATTCTCCATAAATACTATGGATTTCCTTTCTCATAAACCTTGCCACACTTTCCTGTTACTATTTTTAAATTATCCATCCTTCAGCTAGAATATAAACCCTACAATCATAAAAATAATTAACATGCATTATGTCAGGCAGTGGTCAAAGCACTTTGCCTCAATTCAGTGAATCCTTAAGGTCTTCCCACCAATGATATTCCTCTTACTTCTGATTCAAAAATAAATAAAACTTAAGCACAAGTAGATTCCTCCAGGTCATAACATTTTCTAAGAGGCAGAACTGGTACAGTATTCAAATTCATATTGTTTTTAACCACTAGGCTATGTTGCCTGCCTTAGATACCAGGAATTAGGCTGTCCTGTTCTTTACTGCTATTCCCTCAAGCCTGCCATAATGCTTGTACCATAATTACGGCTCAAAATTACTTATAAGACAGATGAATAAGTAAGTACCTTTTACATGCTGGCCACTAGGTAAAGTACTATTCCAAAGAGCCAACTAAGTCACAGCTCCTGCCTTTGAGGACCTCACACTCCATCAAATCCCAATGAAACAGGTAAAGTCTAGTCAATAAGATGAAGACAGGGTGGATGCTTAAAGCTTTGACCTTGTTCCACATATTTTAAATTCAACAGCCTTGCCGTTAACTTTAAAATATGTTGTTATGATTGAGCTTAAATTTAAAGTGGTGTTTCGCAAAAGTAACACCTTAGAGGGAAATACAGCAGAATCTTGAGAAATGTGGTAAACTCAGAGTCAGGTACTATCTTATTGATGTCACAACAGAAATGCTGAAGAAAAAGTGTAATGCAGTTTTCCTTTCCTCTTGAAGGTGCTGCATTGTCCTTCAGTAGCAAGTCAGTGAACAGGAAAAGTTGTGGACAACAACGGCTAAGGACAGCTCTGAGGAGAAATTACAGTGCTAGATGGCTCTGAATGAGTGATATACTATCATAGGACCTGCTGTGATACTTTTACTTTTTATACCATGATTTAAAAACATACGGCATATTTTCAGGTTTTTTTTAAATTCTAAACTTTAATGAATAACCAGAAGGGAGGTGTAAGAACATTTCAAAAACCAAAGAAATCACATATCAGGACACTATAAACCATCAGTCTTAGGATCTTTGTAGATAAAGGGCTGGCTAGAGTCACTAGTAAAGAGTTGTGGGCGACACAATGAAAGGGTGGGACAATAACGCAGGGATTAAATGAATTAGAAATAAGAAGCCTCTGTTGGAGTTTGTCTGTGGGAAAGTGTTTGCTATTATGGTAAATGGTTATTCTTCCATCATTAATGTAGGAACTTTTCCAGTCATATATATGCCTAGAATTATGTACTATGCCTTAAATCCTCTCTTTCTTGCCAACACTCTAAAGTGAATTCTCAACATTTAAAGAGACCTTTCAGTTCCCCCAATCTCCAGCTACACGTCAACTCCATCTCTACCAAACTGACACCATGATGACTGACATTGGTTTTGATTTGACATTTCAACCGCTGAAATACACAGGCACACTCACTCACACTCACATACACGGAGCCTTCAACTGAGATTTGATTGGCATCAGTCATTTCATAACCTGTCTCTTGGGGATCGGACCAATGGACCTTTTTAAAGCTTGCCTTATTGAACTAACCCTTCTGATCTAGACGCATGATTCATACTTACTAATCTTCTTGGGAGCCTTCCTTACTCTTAACAAGCCTGTCATTTCCTCCTTCTCCAAAATATTTTTCTCTAAGTACAAGATGATTTAAAATGTTATTTTTTATGTCTCTTGACTTTTGTGAGAAAAAAAAATCATATAAATGCATCAAAGAAGTAGCTATTCCACCTGATTAGTGAATTTCCCCCAAAGGAATATAGACATCACCATGGCTGTGGATTACATTTTAAAGGAACATAGGCTTCAATTCAACTTAACAAATATAGCACCATGAAATGTTAGGTCTGGAAAGTTCCTCAGAGTTTAGTACAACCTTCAACCCATTAAAAGAATCTCTATGTCATTTCTCTCAGATAATTAGCCTCTGTTTGAACATTTTCTGTTAATAAAAGTTGTTTTGTTTTGTTTTAAGTTTTTTTTTTTTTTTTGAGAGAGAGAGAGAACAAGCATGAGCATGAGTGGGGAAGAGGCAGAGAGAGAGGGAGATAGAGAATCCCAAGCAGGTTCTGTGCTCTCAGCACAGAGCCCAAAACAGGGCTCAATCCCACGAACCACTGTGGTACCCCAATAAAAGTTATTTTGAGAGTGAATCTCATTTGGGGTTCTTCTACCTCTTGAAAGTCCTAACTTACTGAATGTTGAAATCAACCTCCTTTAACTTCATTCTAAGTGCCAGTTTTGTCATCTGGAGCCACATAAGTAACAATCTCCCCTCCACAAGATAGCTCAGGGCTGAACTAAGCTAGATGTCTACAGTTCTAAAGATTTATATATTTCTTGTACTCAACCTCAGGACAATCTCTCCCTACTAACATTCTTTATCACCTCTCACATTCTCTCCAGGCACCTAAAGAGCCACACTGTGAGGTTTTGTGATCACGCTTGTAGGTTTTCTTAGAAGATGGTTCACCTCTTGCTATGTTCCTATCTCATATCCTCCTAATCACAAGGTGTTTTTCTTTTTCCACTTTGAAAACCATTCTTCTTAATGGAAGTTAAACATTCCCTGTACAGAAAAGAGAACTGTCATTTATTGAGGGGCTCATATGTGTCAGGCACTGTACTAAATGCAAAGATGAGAAAGACACAAAAATGGCAGAAATACAATACTCTCAAGAATTTCACCATCTTTTGGAGGGAAAGGGACACAGTTAAATATATAGATAAATACAGTGAAAAATAATGTGATATGCGCTATTCTTTTTTCTTAAGTTTTATTTTAATTCCAGTGTAGTTAACATAGTGTTATATTAGTTTCAGGTGCACAATATAGTGATCCAACATTTCTATACATTACTCAGTGCTCATCATGATATGTGCTATTCTTTCAAATGAGTCAAACAATTTATAATCATATAGAAGAACTGTATTTCTTTCGTTCTGATGAAGGAGAGTAAAGGAGAGGGAGATATGCTCTAACATGGGAAGGCAAAAAAGGCAATATACAGGAAGCATTTTATATAACAGCTATACTATATATACATCTTTGATGTAGTAGTGATCTCCTCCTATTTCCTAATCTCTACCATTTTCAGAATATAATTTATCCCATAAAATTTATTTCCTGCAAACAATACTCCCAATTCAAAATCCATCAATGTATTCTCATTACCTAAGGGGTAAAATACAATAATATTAATTTCCATACTATCTTTACTCTTAATTGATACTATTTCTCTACTTAGGTCTTTCATTTCAGTATACTCAAGAAGATTACAATTTCAAGGGGTTCTAATCCTTGGCTTTCATCCTTTTAACCCTGGTGCGCTAACATTTCCAAATTACTCCTTCCATACCACACTCGCTTCTAATGGAATTCACCATACCCTCAGAGCCTGGAAAGGGAGCTTACAACTGAATATCCACTCCACACTAGGCAATGAGACTACATCTTGTCAGAATGTAGACAATAGCCAGTTGGAAGACCATTAGCTCTCAAATTAGTATACTGTGTCATCAGAGCTAGAGTAACCAGCAAGGCAGATGGAGGTCAAGAACAGAGAAAAGTTAAGATGAATAGGCATAGAGAAAAGTTAAGATGAGCGGCAGGCCATGAGTTAGCAGTATAAGCCAACTGAGAAAAAGAAAAAAATGGCTCAAGCATGCAAGAGTCACAGAAGCCAGAGACCATGTGCCTTCAGCAGTGGTTGGGGGAGAAGCCTCTGTTCACAACTTGCCCATTCCAGTCCTTTCATGGGTATCTGAGCAGGACTTGGCTTTATGACCTTTTTAACTTATGTTAGTAGTAACTTATGTTCTTTCAATAAAATTCCTTTCTACTTGAGCCAGAGTCAATGAGCTTCTGTTCTTGCAGCAAAGTAATCCTTGCCCAAGACACACCTACAGGATCTACTCATATTTCTCTTAGAGTCTAACTTATTCTTAACCACTCCTTACCAGCACAGCTCCCAATGTTTTTTTCAGGAAAAAAATATATAGGACTATGATGAAACAGATGGTAATATGTTGGGTTTTTAAAAAATTTTTATTCTGTCTTAAAGTTAAATGAATAAAGGAAGAGTATTTCATGTTATTTCCTTTGTATAATAAGAAAATGGAAGTGTTTAAAACTAGAGCTTGATGAAAAGAGGGAAAAATGAAGTGGAAAGATTTGTGTACTTTATCTCTGAAATTTAAAAAAGCAAAATAATGTTTGGATGTTTTGATATGGGGTAACATAAAGATGAGTCCCAAGCTGCAAAAAGAAGTCTTAAGGGACATCATACCTAATTGAAGAAATAACTAACCCAAGTGGACAAAAACAATAACATATATAGTTTATATTTATATATTTTAAATAATAAAAAAATATGCAACACAGTCCTAAGCCAGTCAATTCTTATTAACTGTGCTGTTCTCTTACCACAAACTTCCCATTAGATTGCCAAGTCTGTCATGAGCCAGACGGCAGGACACAAGTGAAACAAGCAGGAAAAAAACAGGACTCTTTTTCCTCACCAGGAAATATAAGTTTATTAAGATCCTTTGATTCATTTTTCCACATGTCTTGTCTTTCCAAGCAAAACTCCATATACTCACATATACTCATCAGGGAGGAAATATATTCTAATTAAAAGTAGACAGCAGTAAGAGTCAGAGTCCATAGTAATAGTCTCATTCCCCATCTGTTAGAAACTGAGAAAAACACATAAATGGCCTCTATTCACTGGCTGAAATGAGAATCAAATGTGAATGTGAGAGGTGCTTGGGTGGCTCACTCAGCTAAGCATCCGACTTCAGCTCAGGTCATGATCTCGTGCGGTTCATGAGTTCGAGCCCCACATTGGGCTCTGTGCTGACAGTTCAGAGCCTGGAGCCTGCTTCAGATTCTGTATCTCCCTCTCTCTTTGCCCCTCCCCCACTCATGCTCTGTCTCTCCCTCAAAAATAAATATTAAAAAAAAATTTTAATGTGAATGTGAAAGAATTTTGCAAAACTAAAAAAGGTTCAATGAATGTAAGGTAAGATACTATAAATGTTAAATATTTTTCTTTTTTTCTTTTGCAAACCTAGAAGGAACAGAGAATAAAATAACATGCTTCTCTTACCCTCTCCCTCCTCCACTTCCTTTAAAAGTTTGAAAAGTAGTAATTAAAACTTCAGATAAATCCCAAAGTTTTCTCATCCATAATGTCTTCATTGTTTCCTGGCTCTTTGAATGTCAATGAGTACATACCTCAAAATTACTCCTGTCAATTATGAAGGTCCTTATCTTGGCATTGATTTTTACATGCACAGATCAATAGCAGGATATGGCCCAATAATTAATATTGGGAAACTGAATTGCTTTTTTTCCCAGGCATTTAGCTTTAGCCACAGAAGTATTTCTCTTTTACTAATACTGTGTTTTTATACATATACCATTTTGCTTATGTTTCTACAACAAATTCTCCCACATAATAATATTAATTATTTTTAACTCTCATCAAACAAGAATTTGGCACCTGCTGCATGTTTTTAAATAAGGCTGATGACTGAGTAGTTATATACAAATTTCCCATGCACAAATATTTTAAATATAGATTAAATTCTTTAGTCCATACTTTTCCCATACAGTCTTCCCCATGTATTCTACAAATTGTTACAACTTCAATTTAAGTCTGTTTTTTGTTTGTTTGTTTGTTTGTTTGTTTGTTTTTTCAATGAACATTACTGTGTGCCCAGCATTGTGTGAGGCACTGGGGAAACAAAAATAAACAAGACATTGCCCCCTTAATAACTTCACAATCCATTAAGTGGAAAAAGACATCATAATGAACACTGTGATCTGTAGGACAAAAGACATAAGCAGAACATGCAGTAGTTGGAGGTGCTCTTTCAGCATGTGATGTAGCTGACTCATACTGACTCGAGATAGTTGTACACCTCTTTTCCCAACTGAATTCAGTGACACATTGGGATTTCAAAATCAACTATACTGAGAATATTTACACCATGGGAAGAGGCAAATGCACAAATCAGAACTCCCACCCTTTCCCCACCCCAGACAATCATTTGTTAAACATTTACTCACACCACTGTCTTTAACCCTTCCTGCGAGATTATGGAATGGCAAGGGCTGAACCAGAGAAGCTGACCTGCAAATCCCTTTATTATCCAAGGCAACATAACACAAGTGAAAAAAAGGCTTTTATAAACTGTACTTGTGTTTTTGCATAATCATTTAACAATTTCAGTACAGGGTCAATTGTTTGGAACAACAGAACTGTGTTAACTTTTAATTCTTTGGACAGTTGATCAAACTGGCCAAGAAGTAGTGTGAACTGGCCCTTTAAGTGAACAAATAAATACAAAAAGTACTTATTAACCAGGTAATTTTTGTCATTGAATTAATTTCTATTACAACATTTTTGAAAGATGAGAATAATATTTCCTAGTGCTTTCAAGGTTTTATGCTATCATAGAAGTTTAAAGCATAGAGGGAATTGTCACAAAATAAACGTTACTGATATCACTTTGTCTTTGAATTGGCATGGTCAGGTAGTTAAATAACTGACTGTTCAAATTCAGATGAAGTTCCCATTAGGACAGAAAATCAAATACAGGTCAATATATGATAAACCTCTGAGTTCACCCTAGGTCAAAAGTCACAAGAGTTTCATGTGCATCCTAACAACTAGAATGAAAAGATTTACCATAGAGATCTGGTTCTCCCTCCTCAGGGAGCTTCAGCCTGTGAAGTTAACCAGGCCACCTAGTTCATCTTATTTTTTTATTAAAATAGAACAAAAGTTCAGTAGAGAAAATCTCAAAAAGATAGATCAAAGACGTTAATAAAAGTATAAGCCCGCCATTCACAGATAATCCCTATTAAATATAATCCCATTCATGTGTGTATTTATATACACATACATATACAAATTTATATTGTATACACAGATAAAAGAGTTAGATTTGAAATTGCTTTGGTATACTGTGTATATATTTCTGTGTTATTACATACCATTGTTACACAATTTAAATGCCAACAATGTATTTCTTTATGTAGATTCATCATTATCTAGTTAAATAATTCCTTATATTGAAAATATAAGTTGTTTCCTGTTTTTTCCTATAAATAATACAGTAATAATCATCCATGAAGGTAATCCTCACATATGCATTTGTAATTAATTCCTTAAAATAAATCCTTTAAGATTGTAGTTTGGGATCAAAGAGTAAAAAAAAATCTAGGAGTTCTTAAATATTACCAAATTGTTCTTCCACAGATGATGTACCAATTTTTACTTTTACCACAACGTATTAAAGTAACATTTCTCTATATTCCTCATCAAAACTACATCCCACCCCCCCCACCGGTGATGATTAAAAAATCCTATTCATTTAGGTCCTTTGAACATAATTAAGTTAAACAAGTTTTTATAAGTTCATAAATTCCTAAGTTTATCAGTCACTTGAACTTCTTTGTGAATTTCCCACCCATGATGTCCTTTGCCCAATTTTTTTTTGTTTTTTGAGAAAATACAAGCTTTTAATGTAGTGAGTACAGGAATTATTTTGTCTCAATGTTATAAATATTTTCTCAGTGTCACATGCTAATGAATTTCAGGGTCAATATTTCTTCAATGTTACTTTCCTTATGACATTTACCTATTGTAAAACAAATCCATTTGCTCTATCACCTACAGAATAAATCACTTCCTCAACTTACAAGTGTTACTAACAATAATGATAATAGTGATGATTATAATAATAACATATTTGTAAAATGGAGTGTTTAGTATATTTATAAAGTGCATGCATGAAGTACAGGTATATATAAAGCACTTAGCAGTACTGTGTCCCTGTATAAATTGCTATATATTTAGGAGTCATCCAAAACCAAATTTTATCATACTTAAGAAAAAATTAAAATTATCTCACAATATTAATGCATGTTACAGATGAAGAAATTGAGACACAGAAAAACTGTATGACATGGTCTAATCACAGAAAATCATTAAAAATAATTTCTTCTGGCTCTAATCCAACATTTTATTATCCTGTAACAAAACAGTCTACCAACTGGACCAATCTGTATTTCCAGTAGTATTTCTAATTTCTTCCAGTAAACAAGCCTGATCTCCCATCAGTATGCCTAACATTCAAAGGCCACTTTCATTTCTAGCAACCTGAACTCGTTCAGACAACAGCCAACATAGCAGCCACACCCTTTCACTACCTCTGCACGAATACATATACCATTTTTCAAGACCATCTCAAGTTCAACTGCTTTCATAAAATTTTCCCTCATTTCTCAGCTCCAGAATGACTTAGAACTTCTTTTCATTTCTATTCCATGTGAAGTTAATAACAGTAATAGCTAATATGCACTGACCATTTTCAAGAGAAGAAACGGAAGCACATCACATATCAAACGGTATTTTAGGCTCTGTATGTTCATCAGCATAAATTTCTGTTCTCCATTAGCTTGCGGGGATGTATCTTAACTCATTTACATTTCTCTCAGAAGCAAGCACAGTATTGTACACACCCCCAGACACCTTATAAATGCTCATTGAGAAAACACGATCTATGCTGTTACCAGATTATTCATTTAGCAGTTTTACCTGCATAAATGGCAACACGTTATGTGAATCAGTTAATGATTATAATGTGTCTTAGGTAGTAATAGTTAAGAATCCTTTGTTAACTACTATTATCTTATTACCAAAGATTAGATTTAACTACGTTTAAGATTGGGACAATTTAGTTATATGACTAGAATCAATTGTGTCCACCTCTGCTCTTGCTAGAACTACACTATGAAAATTGATCACTATAAGCAATTGTTTGTTCACATTTGTTTTTGTGACTCATGAGCAAGATATTTCCCTTAGCTGATGATAACACATCATAACTGCCCCAGATATGTTGTTCAAAGGAAGTTATATCAGTTTAAGTTCCCACAGAGGATACGCTAATCATATAAATAAATTATACATCGGTACAGGAAATCGCATTATAGCAAATTGGACAAATTGAGTTTAAGAGAAGAAAACATAATTGTGTAATTTTAGTAAGGAATAAATATTGACCAAAATGCACATTTTTACAAGGAATGTTATCTCTGATCAGCAACAAACATGTTTCTTGATCAATATTTGTAGTTTGATTCATTTCCTGCCATACAGAACTTGATGGGCTCGTCAATATATACAAAGGTAAAAAAAAAAAGAGAGAGAGAAGGTTGTTTTTAAAATAAGCTTTTCTAAAAGTTCCTTTTTTTTTCTTTCTTTCATGTTTCCTAAAATGCACAATAGTGCAGCAGAAAGTGAGATCTGTTGAAAAAGAAGAATTTCCTTGAACATGGTGAGGCACGAGAAAGTCTTCCCACATTTTGAATCTTGATGAAGGATATTTTGGACTAAGAAAATAACAGGGGAATAAGACTGAAAAGTACATAATCCTGTTATGAAATGGTGATGAGCCTGGTAAATTACTGATCTAAGAGTTATAGTAGGAAGTGACACTGGAGGAGGGGGTCATGTTTTTCAGAGCCTCAAATGCAATACTCTGTTGATAAAACCTGACTTTCATGAATTGTAAAGCAAAAACAAAAAATAAAATAGTGAGCAGAGGATCACTGATATCACAACAAGCTGTGTGTCTATAGATTTGGTTTGCCTGCAAATGTGAAAAGTGCAGTATAGGCAGGCAATAGGCCAAAGGACAGCAAAAGAATTAAAATTACAGACATCTGGACCAGTATCTTTGCAAAGCACACTGATTTTCAGTGATCTTTTCAGAATTCAGAATTTCAGTGTTGAAGATGAACATGATGACAAAATGCAAACCTAATTGAAAAGTCACAACCTTCAGAAGCTGTCTCCAAGCACTGAATCAGGCATCCACTGAAGGTCCTATCATCTCCACCCCTGAGCCAAGATTAGAGTTGCTTTGATAGTAGAGATTACGTGATCAATGCAATGTCTCTTTAAGAATGGGCCTCAGGACCAACTAATCGGGATTCAAGGAGAGACTGACCACTATTGCCACCAACACTCATGTGGTGACCTCTGGATCCCACAAGTACAGACATTTCTGCACACAACAAGGGGCAAGAGTGGAGACACACTCAGAGTCAGACTGTAAAAAAAACATATCAATTCCTATAGGGATACACAAGTCAACACCAGCAGAGACTATACAAAGAAGAAAAAAGAATTATATAGGAACATTTTTTTTAATAGTCTCAATACATCAAACTCAAGTGAGGTGGTCTCTGAGCATAGGTGATGAACCCTGGCAGCAGAGAAAGTTCACTAAGTGAGCAGTGGATTGAAGACTGACAAAGCGGTGAGAGAGTTCTGTAACATCAGTTTGCATATAACTGAGTAAGAACGCAAACCTGATTTGACCAGCTGAAGAACTACTCACTAGACAGGACACTATTTTCTGCAGCAACATAACATGTATCTCATGATAGGATTATTGAAAATATCAGATTGTAGGTGCCCAATAGGGCAGCCCTAAGAGACAGATGTGAGAGGAAAGAATGAAAAGAAAAAGAAGACCTGCAAGGCACTTACTTGGGGATTCTTTGCACGTAAATATTTCCAAAATGAATGTTCTCTCTATTGAGATGTGTTGGATTTTCAGATTATAAAAGCAATTATAGTATTAAAAAATTTTCAAAACAAAAAATTATGAAGATAACTGAGAAAATGGCCTATGAGTCCATCACTTAGAAATATTCATGGTTAACATTTTGAGATGTTTACTTCCATTCTTTTAATAATACAAATACCTACAATCTCTAGCAGATTTGGAAACAAGATGCTGTGTGTCTATTTTTGTTCATTTAACAATATGGTATTCTCCTACATCATTAAATAAACTTTGAAATGTGAAAATAAAAATACAGTTACATCTAGGTTCACCAGTTTTAACAAATGTACCACTCTGGTGGGGATGTTGATAGGGGAAAGGTTACAGCATGCATTGTAGGGACAGGTATATACGAAAAATCTGTGTATCTTTCCCTCACTTTTGTTGTTAACTGCTCTAAAAAAATAAAGTTTTAATATTAAAAAATTAATACAAAAGTGGAAAGAAATTTTCCCTTCTAAATATCAAGACATGGTCTCTATGGTAATTAAAACATTGTTATAGTATCAAATATATAGCATAGTTGAAAAAAAATAGACCCATGCCTATTTGGAAACTTGATTTATGATACAGTGGACATTATAAATCAATGGGAAAGAATAACTATTTAATGCCTTTTCTAGGAATATTAGTATCCAAGTGAAATCAAATCCCTACCTTACAGTATACATAAAAAATGAATCCCAGATGTGTTAAATATGTATATATAAGTGGCAAAACTATAAATCTTAGAAGATTATACAAGAAATTACCTGTGTTACTTCTAGGTAGGAAAGAAGTTCTTAAACAAGCTGCCAAAAGCAAAGCCACAAAGAAAAAGATTGTAAATTTGACTATACTAAAATTAGTCATATGTTTTTATTGAAGACAATAAAGATTATATATACATATGTAAATACACAGACATAGATATATATAAAATATATGCAGATAACATTAAATAAGTGCAGATACATATTATACACATGTATCAACAGATTTTAAATAAATAAATAAATAAATGACTGAGCTTGCTTTGACACACCGTAACTGCTCTACCTCAAATGTCTTTTCCTCCTTAAGTTAGTCTGATAAATTCCTGTAGTACCTTTAATATACCATGAACCTTTTAATTCTGAAGACCTTAGCCTGACAGCCACTCTCCACCTCACTTGACTAAGCAGTCATTCATCTATCCTCTGTGCCATTTCTGTACCTTGCACATTCCAACAATTAGAGCATCTCCTTCCGAAGTCAGGTACCGTGAGAAGAGCTTTCTTAACATCTGCTGTCTCATCTCTTCCTCACTACAATATTTGTGTTGTGATTCATTAGTATCTCAACTTTGAGACTGAGACAATGAAAATCAGTACCTTCAACCTAATAAAGTTGCACACATCCAAGAGGCAGAGCGATTGTTGCTAAGGCTCTATCATTCAGAGCTGCTATGCAATAGTCTACATACTAAACTGCATCACTTACATCAAAGTTTTTGTTTTAAAAAAACTAACTGGTTATCCACTGCACATAACAAACTACCCTAAAATTTAATGGTTTAAAAAAAAAACATGTTTTTGTACCTAATGATCCCATAGGTCTGGAATTCAGGAAAGTCTCAACTGGATTACTCTCCTATTCCACATACTGTTGACTGAATGCATTTGGTAACATTCAACACAGTACACAGCCAAGAGAGCATCACAAAAATGGCTGGTGCCTAGGCAGAGATGACTGATAGGCTGGGCTCAGCTGAGACTGTAGAACAGAGCACCACTCTAGTTTGTGTCTCTCTAGCTTGGCCATTTCAGAGTGATCGGACTTCTCACAAAGAGAGGAAGCTGAGAGAGTGCTCCATGAGAAGAAATTAGAACCTTACGTTTTATCAAGTCTTTCACCCAGAAACTGGCACAATGTCACTTCTACACTATTTTATTGGTCAAAAGAGTCCCAGATTTAAGGGGAGGGGCCATTGATTATATGTCTTTTTAGGAGGAACATGAAATAATGTGCAGACATCTTTAATCTGCCGTATCACAGAAAATGTTGATGACAGATTTAAAGAAAATATTAGCCATATCTAAAAACAACAAGACGGGCACCTGTGTGGCTCAGTCTGTTAAATGTCCAACTTGGGCTCAGGTCATGATCTCATAGTTCTTGGGTTCAAGCCCCGTGTCAGGCTCTGTGCTGACAGCTTGGAGCCTGGAGCCTGCTTCAGATTCTGTGTCCTCTCTCTTTGCCCCTCCCCCACACTCACTCTCTCTCTCTCTCTCTCTCTCTCTCTCTCTCTCTCTCTCAAAAATAAAATAAACATTTTAAAAAATAATAATAATAAGACCGACAAAAAACTAGAACAGCTCTGTCCTAAACAACTTTCTGTAATAATTGAAGTATTCTCTGCATAATCCAATACGGGAGCCATATGGTAGAAACATGTGGTTATTACTCTGGAAAACAGTGTGGAGGTTTCTCAAAAAATTAAAAATAGATCTACCCTATGACCCAGAAATAGCACTGCTAGGAATTTACCCAAGGGATATAGGAGTGCTGATGCATAGGGGCACTTGTACCCCAATGTTTATACCACTTTCAACAATAGCCAAATTATGGAAAGAGCCTAAATGTCCATCAACTGATGAATGGATAAAAAAGTTGTGGCTCATATACACAATGGCATACCTCTTGGCAATGAGAAAGAATGAAATATAGCCTCTTGTAGCAACGTGGATGGAACTGGAGAGTGTTATACTAAGTGGAATACATCATACAGAGAAAGACAGATACCATATGTTTCCACTCTTACGTGGATCCTGAGAAACTTAACAGAAGACCATGGGGGAGGGGAAGGGGGAAAACAAGATAGAGAGGGAGGAAGGCAAACCATAAGAGACTTAAAAACTGAGAATAGTGGGCAATGGGCATTGAGGAGGGCACTTATTGGGATGAGCACTGGGTGTTGTATGGAAACCAATCTGACAATAAATTTCATATTAAAAAAACAAAAGAAGAAGAAAAAGCAGACGGTATGGGAAAAAAACTGAGAATAAACTGAAGGTTGATGGGGGGTAGGAGGGAGGGGAAAGTGGGTGATGGGCATGGAGGGGCACCTGTTGGGATGAGCACTGGGTGTTGTATGGAAACCAATTTGACAATAAATTTCATATTTAAAAAAATGTGGTTATTTAGCATTTGAAATGTAGCTAGTGTGACCAAGGCACTGAATTTTAAGTTTATTTAATTTTCAATTAATTTAAATTCAAATATTCATAAGTGGCTAGTTGCTACTGTATTGGACATAGCTCTATAATATAAAAGATATCTCTGCAAATCAACAAGAAAATGACAGGAAACCAAAATAAAAATGGTCAAAAGATATAACAGATAACTCATAGAAGCAGAAACTGACTCTCAATACATGGAAAGGTATTCAAGCTCAGTAATAATCAGAGAAATAGAAATTAAAATAATATCCTTACACCTATCTGAATAACAAAAATTAGAAGACTAGATAATGTCAAATGTTGCTGGGAATATAGAAAAAGAATTACTCTCTTCCATGGCTAGTGGGAAGAGAGACTGGAATAGGTATTTCTGAGAACAATCTGGCAACATGTGGTCCAGCTGAGTAATTATGTACTCTATCATTCAGAGCAAGCTCTACAACATGTACAAGGATATTCATTTAGCAGAGAGGTGGAGACAAGTTAGGCATCCATAACTGGAGGAAGGGAAAAGTAAAATGTGGTCAATGAATCCTGTGGCATATTACAGTCTTTAGAAGCAAAGGTTACAACCGAAGTACATAGAGCAAAATGGATGGATCCTAAAAATATGATGTTGAATTTCAAAATTAAGAAACATTATCAGGGAGTGCCTTGTGGCTCTATTGGTTAAGCATCCACCTCTTGGTTTCGGCTCATGGTTTGTGAGACCAAGCCCCGCATCGGACTCTGTGCTCATAGCACAGAGCCTCCTTGAGATTCTTTCTCTCTCCCTCTCTTTCTGCCCCTTCCCCACTCTCACTGTCTCTGTCTCTCTCAAAATAAATAAATAAAATAAAAAAAAAACATTATCAGTCTCATTTCACAATGTTTTTGAAAAATGGAATTACATATGCATACAAAACAACAGTATGCATTCTACAAGGATATACATAAGTTTAGGGATACTTAAACATATTGTTGGTTTGCACACTTGGGAGCTTCAAGGGTAAAATCTGAAACTGGCCCCCATACACACAGTGTAATGAGAGACTGAAGAAAGAGTCAGACAACTCCAGATTGGTAGGTGACAGTTTTTTTTTGTTTTTTGTTTTTTGTTTTTTTTAGCGTTTATTTATTTTTGAGATAGGGAGAGACAGAGCATGAACGGGGGAGGGTCAGAGAGAGAGGGAGAAACAGAATCTGAAACAGGCTCCAGGCTCCGAGCTGTCAGCACAGAGCCTGACGCGGGGCTCGAACTCACTGACCGCGAGATCATGACCTGAGCCGAAGTCGGCCGCTTAACCGACTGAGCCACCCAGGCGCCCCTAGGTGACAGTTTTAATAAGCTGGGGAACTTACCTCGGAGGCTTGTCTTAGGCAGCAGCAAGACAAGTGGATCTCCCCACCAGAGTCTTAAGAGTTTACAGAAAGGCCCTAACCTGGCTCAGTCACATGTATTATCTAGATGATCTCAATAACACACTGCTCTCTTAAGGTTGGCATCCTTAAAGTGGCTTTGGCTACGGGAACAGCAGGCAGAAGGTACACTTCAGGACAGGGGAGAGGGTAAGGAGCCTCCTACTGTCCCGGGCCAGCTCTTGGGTCAACCTACAGTCAAGCCCTCTCAATGACTTTCTCCAAGGAGGGAAGAGGATGTATGTATGTATGCCTGGCTTCCAAAATTGTGAAAAAAAAAAAAAATCTGTTGTTGTTTTAGCCACCAAGTTTGTGCTAATTTGTGACAGCAGCCACAGGAAACTAATAACTAACCACTAAAGGGGAAGTGAAAGATACTGAGAGATTAATGGATTTGCTGAAGTCCAAACACACCTACTCCAGATTGGCCTAAAGCTTAAGTTTATTAGAGAGGGTGGCATTCCCCAGTGAGTAGGAATAGTGAGGAGATATCACCCAGTGTTCAGATTAGAATTTTGACATGTTCAGTGGTTTGATATCCGGAACATTCTGAGATATCTTCACCCATCTCACTCTGGACCAAGAGAAACAGAGTCCCCTCTCCCATTTCTACAGTACTCTCCCATCCTACTTCTTAATTGCAGTCTAACATACAACTCTTACCCCAGGCCTGTAGCACAAGAACTGCAGCACCTTTAATGACTCTGCAGCCTCTGCCCTCTGCACACAATCTCCCTTTATCCCCCATAGACATCCAAATGCATGGCATTAAGTGCAAAACAATTACATTATCACAGACAGTTACAGGAGAGTTGCTCTTAACCAAACTCTGCTTTTGTCTCTGCTCCACAGTCTTCAACCTTGGCTCATCAGAATCACCTGGCGTTTTCTAAAGTTTACTAATGTATTAGTCCTATCCTCTGAGATTCTGATTTAACGGGTCTAGGTTGCAGCCTGGGAAAAGGGTTTTAAACACTCCCTAGGTGATTCTTACTTACAGCCAAGATTGAAGACTAGCCTGTCTAGCCTTTCTTCTCTTTCTAACCTGCTCTAGGGAAAAGAAGGGATAGGAACTCAATTCAATATACCTAAACGTAGAAACAAATCATCACATTTTTTTTCTGTAAATGTTGATGATTTAAATCTAACTCTTATTTGTGAGGTGAATACTGGTAAATGTTATCAAAGGACACATAAGCATTGAGTAGCTACAGGAAGACAAGGCTATCCTCAAGCCTCCTGGCCATGCCATGACTAGGAAGAAGCCAGGCTTCACCCACAGTTGTCTTTACCTGCAACACATGTCAATGATGCTGAAAGCCTAAAACCCAACTGCTGGATCCAGCTGAGGTCGCTTACTCAACAGGAAGCCAAGCCCCTTTCTCTCCCATGCCAATCCCAGTCTTGGCCTGCCACCTGAAATTTCTAAAAACAGCTTACTACTCAGTTTGTAGCACCAATGACTTAAGTACATTTGTAAGTGTTGTGGAGCTTAACATCTACCTATTTCCTATATTCTAATTTCCTGCTTCTCCACACTATTTATGTTCACCTGTTACTCAATTAGCACCCCAGTACGCTGAACTCCTGTAGTTGTTTTACCCTAGCAATTAACCCTCTCCAGCACCCCCCCCTGCAAAGAGCTCCTGATTAAAATAAACTGCTTGATTATTCACCTAACAACAGGAAGCATGCCACAGTAGACAAGAAGAACAATTTATTTTTTTTCCTAGATCTCTAAACGTGTCCAATATTGGCAGAGAAGAAAGATTTTCCTGAAATAATCTAGAGGACTTGGTCGAGGTTTATGGTAAGGGCACAAATTTATAAAATGTCAGCACCTATCTACTAGTTTTGAGATGGTCAGCATCTCTAGTCTGAGGAAAATGCTAAGATGAAGAAGGAAATTCAGTTGCTTTCCTTTTTTTTTTTATTCTACAAACTGCTGACATGAATTTCTCATTAATGACCACAGTGATGTATAGGAAAGATGTAAAGACAAAAAGGGGAGAGATGAAGTGAAAGAGAAAAAAATAAAAGGATACAAATACTTAAATACTAAGTTACCCAACACCTTGAAGGGATGGGATGTTCTATTTAGTCAGTATTTCTTTATGACTGCAAAGTATTGTGCACACAACACATAGCTTCCCTATTACTAAGGATATAACATAATATATTTAACACAGAAACTCCAATTAAACATAACTTTTTCTGGAAATTTTTAAAAGAACTTCAGAATTCTGAATGCCTGAGATAATTACCATGAACAATAACTTTGCAAGGCAATAAAGTGAGGGATATTATCAGGCTGATAATATCTATATATTCTGTGGACCACATTGGTAAAATGTACAATTAATGGTGGATCAGAGGTGTGACAATAACACAATTTGCCAGGAGGGTACACACTGTTATGTAAATATCAAAGTGGGTCATAACTGTATTTGTACCTGTTACCATAGAATCACCTATAACTGCCTACATACCCTATATGTATATTTTAAGGGAAAAATCCCTTTTTAATCTAGACTGCAATTTGTTGATCACTTTCTGTTCTATTTTTCTTTACCCACACATATTATCTTTAAAGCAATTATCCTACAATCAAAAAGGAAGAAGGCACACACAATGGACAGAAGCTCATGTGTGTAACTGGTTGGAGAACAATCAAGAAAATGACTTTAGTTTTATCTAGAAAGAACTATATTAAAAGTTACAATTTTTGAGAGAGAGAGAGGGAGAGAGAGAGAGAGAGGGCATGGAAGCAAGGAAAGGGCAGAAAGAGAGGGAGAGAGAGAATTGCAAGCAGGCTCCACACTGTCAGTGCAGAGCCGAATGCGGGGCTCAAACCCATGAACCTCGAGATCATGACCTCAGCAGAAATCAGGAGTCAGATACTCAACTGACTGAGCCATGCAGGCACCCTAAAAGTTACAATTTTTAAGTTTATTTGAGAAAGAGAGAGAGAGCACGCACACGTGCATGCATATGTGCACAGTTTGGGAGGTCCAGAGAGAGATTGGGTGAGAGAGAAAATCTCTAGCAGGCTGCACACTGTCAGCACAGAGCCCAATGCAAGGCTCAAACTCTTGAACCCATGAGATCCTGACCCAAGCCAAATGGACCCTTAACGGACTGAGCCACCAGGTGCCCCAAAGTTGCAACTTTTAATACAAGATTGCCTGCTAGACAATTGAGGCAAAGGTATTTCCAAGAATCCCACTCTGAAAATGCAATAACATGGTCCTCTACTTTTACATGAGTTTCCTGCAATCTTTCCACTGCAAGAACCTGCAAAAGCCAGGCATTTTAAGACCGCTGGGGTCTGTTTTCTGTACTGTGGATAGAGGCTCCCTTTTCCAGAAGCCTTCATTAACTGAAATACTAATCCTACCTAAACTTGGATGAGGGGGAAAAAAAAATGAAAGACCCTCTTGCATACTAACCTATGTAAACCGGCAAAACTGTTTGCAAACAAGAAGTAGCCGGCTCATAGCTGTGACTTTCCTGCTCAGAAGGAAAGCAGCTTACCAGCTGTGGTGTCCAGAAGCAGGGAAGAGCATAGTCACTGCTCCCTATGAAATTTTAACAATTCATTAACAGGGAAAGGCTGCATAAAGGGATGCAGGATCAGAGGCAGCTTGGCAGCATCAAATTCTGAGAGAATGAAGGATGCAGAAAGGGGAGATGTGGAAATTCAGACTGAGAAGGAAAGGAAAAAGACAAGGGAGATTTGATAGAAATAAGAACAAAGAGAGACAGGAAGGTAAAAGAGTAGGAGAGATTAGAGAACCTGGGAGAGGAAAGGGAAGAAAGGATTTGAACAAAATTCAAATCTCTAATCTGGTTCTACATTTAATCTTCTTGGGGGGTGGGGAAGGTTGGATGTATGATGCTGACTGTTCTTGCATTTTTTCTGAGCCACCCCTAACTGACCAAACCATGTGTTAAAAACAGTTTCCCTCCTGGAAGGGATTATGCCCTTTGACTTTCAAAGACATCTCTCCCCTTCCCAACATCAATAAGGCGAGATGTGGTGTGTGCGCTGGTGTGGAGCACAGCGGGGCGTCTGCAGAGCAAGGAAATTCACAGAAGTCAGCCAGGCTGGTGCAGGGATGCATTGTTTCTTAAACACCCTTATCTCGGACAGTGTAGGCATATTTGTTTGTAAATATACACGTTATGTATGTGCCCATGTAAATAAATAAGTTTAAATATAATTTCCAAATGAACAACACGAGAAAAATTGTCAATTTTTGAGTGTGTCAAATAATGACTGCAAACAAAGTGTTTTGCAGCCACCGGCAGCCCAGCCCATCCCTGAGGCCACCCTGCCATCTAGTGGGACTCTGCCAGAACTCCTCCTGCAGCCACAGGCGGCCTCATTTACCCTCACAGCTGGAGACAGGGAAGTGTATTCTCCTAAATGTGTTAACTTAGCAGTGCTATACACTAGAAACAAATTAATATATAATTCTTCTGTGTCTTAAGGTCATTACTGTCGAGGCATAAATTAATAGAGCTATTCCAGTTAATTCATTTTGGCATTTGCTTCTGCATGTCTGAGCGCATATGTGAAAATAGGCCTCCCCTCAGTGCTGTAGGGGGGGAGAAGAAAGGAGGCCTAAAAGTAGCTTAGCCAGATGAGCAGACTCTCTGACCTAAAAGCAAGGCAAGGGCAATACCTTCCAGATACAGCTGCTTTACCTTTCTCACTACTCTGAGCCCCATTTAGCAAAATTCTTACAACAGCCAAGCTGAAATAGGGATGGTGGATGGGGCTTTTGGGGGCCAGCAGAGGGGGTAGAGTCTGGGGCAGGGGTACCATCATCAGAAGACAGCTTTGTAAACATATCTGGTTCAGCTTTCTATGGCAGAATGACCTGTTACAGGCAAACATGGGCTTCTCCTTTAGAATAGGAAGGAAGTGGCATAGCCATGTCCAATCTGACCACCCTGGCTACTGAAGAGGCTATAAGGATGGTCACCTGCCCTTACCCGAGAGGTGGCTGCATCTTTATCACCAACCCCATATCCGCAAGTTTCCAGACAGTCTAGATAGTCTACAGAACAGCTATCCTACTGTGAAAAAAATCCCCACAGTAATAGAAAGGGAAGACCAAAGTGGGAGGGAGATGGAATGTTCCCCCACCTGATTTCAACTCTTTCCAGCATGCACAGGGGCACAGGCAATTGAGGAATGGGGTATACTGACTTTGTTTTGCTTTGTTTTGGTCTATTTGCAGATTTTGATGAGATTCTAGAGCTCTACTATTTTCTCAAGTAAATTCCATAACCTCTTTTCTCAAGTAAATTCCATAACAGCCAGGTTAAATGTATATTGGAACAACAGATTAATCCCAAATTTTTATTTTCATCTGGGCCACTGTCATTCATATAAATTCTGGACTCTAAAACAGAAATATCTAAAAATGCCTTCAGGTTGCTGTTCCTGGAAAAATAAACATTGTTCTATTGAAATGTATTTGTCCTGTAAAGGCTCCCTGAGGCTGGGGGTCTTTGCATGTACATCGTGACCAGAATTGTTTAATAACTGCCCTGGAGAAACAGGTCTGGAATCAGAACCATGTCTTCTCCCAACATCCTAGCAAAGTAAATCAACCAAAGGAATATACTATACTATTGGCAATGCAAATGCTGGAAGATAAAATACTCCAAAGAAACTTTAGCGCCTAATAATTTAGTTACAAAGAAAAGATTAACTCAAACAAAAACAGGCAATGCAAAACACATCCAACTGAAATTTCTGAACTTTATGCCTCTGAATTGCCTGCAGGACACAAATGCAGAGGTCAGGCCATCCAAAGTCCCAATCTCTGGGTGCAGCCTTTTTGCTTTTGCAAAGTTCCATAGATAATCCTGATGCAGAGCCAAGCTGAAAGCCAATGACTCCAAATTAAAAAAAAGAAAGAAAAAAGAAATCCTTGCATGGGTGATTCTGTTGAGCAACCAGAAATGAGAACAAGCATATCAAATGCAATTGCAGATAGTGCAGCATGGACTTTAGCCACTGTGGGTGTTTGAGAGGTGAAACCAATGGGAGTTAGTTATAGACACAGAAAGTGTCCTGGAGAGGGCAGCCCTTCAAGAATGGGTAGAAGATAAACAGAGCAAGAACAAAAGAGCAGGTATTCCAGGTGAGCACATCCTGCAGGAAAACAGACTACTAGTTCTACAGATCACGGAGAGCTGCCCTGGGGAAACAGAGCATGTTTGAGAGCAGTGAGCCCAGTCCTCTTTTGGGGGCAGAAAATGGCCAGAGTATAGCCATCAGAATAAAAAGAAGAAAGTACTGAACAGTCCAAAATATGGTCCATGCCCTATCTTAACAAGGGCATACATCTCACTTTTATCCAAGGGCCTCCCCGACTGCCTAACTTCGGGGTATTTTGAATCGCTTAGAAGTAAATGGTTGGTTTTTCCCATTGTGCTGCTATCTGGGAGCTAAAGATTTCCACTTCTGGTGAGATAATGCACTCAGCTGCATTAAGCAGACAATTAATTTATCCCGTTGGCTGCCCACTACCCATCCGTAATGTACTTAAAAAAAGAAATAATGCTTACCTAGCTTTAACTTGCACAGTATCTGGAAGTAAGAGGGAATGCAGAACATGATACTAAAATCCCTGCACTGTGAACCGCCCTGATCCTCACTGGATCAGCATGTCATATATAACTTCATAATATTGTTACAGAGACATCAGAGCAGATGGGTAAGAAGGATCTTCATATGAGGGAGTGGAATATTATCACTTCATTTCATCTTTATATATCACAATTATAAAAGTGCTGAAATTCAGCAGGATGACCAGTATATCAACTTCTGACACATGCCAGCCTGTACAGTATCTGAGGTAATCATAGATATCCCATAAATGTGTCTGAGATTAACAAGACTAGGTCCTGATTTGTGAAAATCTGGTTTATCTGAGTTTGATCGCAAAAAGAGTCAACATCTTAATTGAAAGAACACAGTAATCTACTGGATTAGGGAATTAGAATGTTCCAGAAGTACTTCCTGTCCAGGTTGATATAACACTTTGTTATATGAAAACATGAGCTAGAAGCTGATGGCCTCACAAGATTCTTCAGATACATAATTATGTATTATGTATATATGTATTATGTAAAATTATGAAGCATTTAATTTTACTTTACTCAAAAAACTTTAAGTGGACTCCTATGGTCTATATTGCTTAAATTCCTTAACAGGCTACTCAAACTTTACCAAACCCAGTCAAAGCATTCTCATATTGCCCTCCCATATACATTCTATCCTAATCATATTAATCTGAACAATGCCCTCTGGATACGCCTTCCTCAAACTTGTCTCCACACACTATACCACATTGTTCCCTATTTGCCAGCCACTAGGAACCTCTCACCACCAATCAAAATCTCCCCCTAAATCCCAGTCAGTCACTTTCTCTCTCAGGGAGCCTTCCTTGCAGTCTTATTGTGAAATACCTTTGTCTGAGTATTGGTAGTGCTTGATATCTCCACTACCACATCGCACATTACATTATATGGTTACTTACCTATTTACATATATAAGTCTAATCTCCCTCTCTAAATGTAACTTCCCTGAGATCAAGATCTGTTGATAAAAATATTTTATCCTCTTTACATCAGCTGGTATAGTACCTTCCCCAGATTTTGTGCACAGTAAGGTCCAGAATTGGTCATTTGTTCACCACTGTATTTCTAGAAGTTAGCATAGAGCCTCAGGAGCTGCGCATTGGAGAGTGATACTTTTCCTTTTGGGTTTCTCAAAATACAAATACACCTGCTCTCATCCACCCTGTAGAATTACAGATCTCATTAGACAATGCCAGACAAATTGAAGTGTCTTTAAGATATTTTCAGTATGTTAAAAAAGAAAACTTCATTCATCCTTTAAAGATAAAAAAACACAAACATCATACATTCTCTTAAACCCCTATTAACTGGAAGTTAATAACTTCCAGTGTAATACAGAAGTAAAAATTATATAGAAATAAAAAATAAAAAATAGTTCAAGTTATGGGATTCATTCAATAATTGTTTTGGGGGGCACCAGGGTGGCTCAGTTGGTTGGTTGATTTTGGCTTAGGTCATGACCTCATGGTCATGAGACTGAGCCCCACACAGGGGCTGTGCTAGGCATGGAGACTGCTTAAGATTCTCTCTCTCCCTTCACTCTCTCTCAAAAAAAATTTTTTTTTAAATAATTGTTTTTGATCTTTGGATGATTATTAAAAAGTAAGAAGAAACAGTAGTTCATGCTCATTAAAAATTACTTCATCAACAAACATTTGTTTATGAGACCTGCACTATACCAGAAGGTGATAAAAAAAAAATCCTTAATTCTTTGCAGAGTACACTGAGATTAGCCTCAGGAAAAAAATAGGAGACAGATTTTCTAGAAAAAAGTTGAAGAGAATACTATGAAATTGTACTCAATCTTGGCCTAGTTATCAGTAACGATGGATATCTACATATTTCTTATAAAGCATATCATCATGGATTCTGTTGCATCATTAGTAACTATGTAAATGGGAAATTTCATGTAACCAACAATAAAAACAAAGCCATGGCACAGTAATGTGCTTTTTATGGAATCCATCCAGACCTTTCATTCCTAGAAATTTCACAAAGAAAGCATACACGTGATCAGCAGGTCTATAAACTAAGACCTTGGTTATGAAGGGCAGCAAAGCATTACAGGTGTAAACAATGCTAAAATCTGAAGTTAAGTTCCCATTATATTTTGGATTTCCACACCAAAAGAGAACACCTGCCTTTCACCTCTCTTCCTCTCTCCCACTCTCCCAGCCTCTGCACATGGATAAAGAATTTGTAATGTTGCCAACCTTGCCACTTAATGATCTGGATGCATCTACATAATGGCCTCCCGATACTGGCCATTATGGATGAGATTCACGTTATTTATAAATTAGCTCTCTTGTTCCTGCATATTCCTGAGTTTATCATCATTAAGGAGGAGAAATGTTTCTCAACAAAAGGCCCAGGCACTATGGTGATAGACACAATAGTAACTGTTAGATACACAGATAGGCATGTTTCCATTTTGGTCTTTTGTATCTATCTTCACTTGTCCCAGATATGCCATTTTCTGATTCTCAGGGTGAAGAATGTTTTGAAATACATTTGCGTATTCATGGATTGTTGGCTGTATTCACATTTTTTATATTCAGCTAATATTTAAATGTATTTAGGAAACAGGCCTCAATTTAGATTTGCAATGTGGTATGAAATATCATAAAGGGAAATCACTTTCAGGCTGTTAGATCTGGTGCAGCTGGGGAGACAGAGAGGTTCAAAACATCTGTCAGCCCACAACGTTTTCACAAACCCTTTCCACACTCAACAATACTGAGTGATGTGGCTGCTAACCCAGAAAATGTAAATACCTGTAGAAACATGAGAGCAATGGAATGAACCTAATTTTCAAACATTTTATTTAGATTCTTACCAGTTCACAGGCTGAATTCCTTTGGGCAGACTAATATCCTCCAGATGTGGGCCTGTGTCTATGCCAGTTTTTAGTCTGGTTTAGTGTATGGCTGGAAAAGACAAGGAAGGACTTCCCATAAGGAGAAAAAAATATTAAAAAAAAAAAAAGGTTTTGAAGGAAGCAGCTATTTAGAGAAGACATCCGTACCTTCATCAGCACCTAATACATTAACTCTCAGTTCCATATTTGCCTGTAGGCAATTAGCCCTGTGGATTCTGTACAGAGCGAATGAGATCTAACCCATATAAAAGTATAGGTCCTAACTTTACACGTGTTATATCCTGTGGCCTCAGGCTAAGCTCCATAGCCCTGTTAGTCATCTTACAAAGTTACCTGGGCAAGAGCACAATCTGATTCTACTGCCTGACAGAACAGTTCATTGATATGGATATAATGGTGGCATCTCTCCTCCATAAAGGATTCTAAATGCATCTCTTTTATAGTGAATAAAATAGCCAAAAACAGAACCCAACTCATGGGCAGTACTTAGTAAAGTTTTGAGGATGAGGTTGACAATGTTGTCATGACGATAGGGGTGATGAAGGCGATATTAACAAAGAAGATCTTCTCCAAGATTTCTACCCGTCAAGGGAAAGTAATTTTCTTGTGCCCAACCACCAAATAAAGAAATAAATAAAACAAGCAAAATTCAAATCACAAACAAAAACAAAAGTCATTTTATGCTGTTTGTATTGTCAATGATGTGT
The DNA here is from genome assembly GCF_027475565.1 of Acinonyx jubatus. Lineage (NCBI taxonomy): Eukaryota > Metazoa > Chordata > Mammalia > Carnivora > Felidae > Acinonyx > Acinonyx jubatus. Next base: position 60,825,837 of record NC_069392.1, read on the forward strand.
GCGTCCGTGTGTGTGTGTGTGTGTGTGTGTGTGTGTGTGTGGTGTGTGCCTAACTGAAAAGGAAAGAAGTCAGAATTAATAGCTGAGACTGTTGCAAACATCCAAATTCCAGTTGTGGCCTGAGATAAATGGCACCCTATGGCGGTATGTCCTTCTTTCCACATGTAGCAATGGCTCAAAGTCAGACAATGAAGAAGTCATGGCCTGTCTCTGGCAAAATTTACACTGATTAGAGAAAAGATCACTCAACAAACATCCCGGCCCACTCACCTGATCCTGGAGACACATAATCTATATTCATAAAGCATTTTAGGATAATTAAATATCAGGTTCCAGGACAGTACAAGATACAATTAATCATTGAGACAAACGAAGAATCTCCATTCAGCTAAACACACTTCACATCTGGGGGGATAAGGGAGCTTAGTAAGATTTTTTTTACACATCTGCTCAGGGTAGTGGGTTTGCAGCACTCTCATTTGCTATGTAATTTTCCTTCGACAAGCAGTAGTTTAGAACCAACTGATTACAAACTGAGAACAATGAGACAACCTTGTAACAATTTCAACACAGAAGATTCCAGATTATACTCAGTGGAAATCAGAATAGTGTTACAGGTATCACTATTTATCCAATATGATTGTAAAATAACTCAATAATTAGTAATTAGTAATCTTTTTTTGAATATGACATTTATTGCCTTCCTCAGAATGTAAGACCTTTGGATCAAGAATTGTGTGATATATTTCTTCTGCATTCTCATCAACACTTGGTATAGTACCTTGCAATGAGTAGATACCCAATAAATAACTGTTGATTGATAATTGAATTAATATTTTTGACATGCAGTTCTGATTATAACATTATTGTACACACAAAAATTGTGACAGGCTTCTTGTTGGCTGTAGAATAAAGTGTAAGACTTTTAGCCTTTAAGTCATTCTGTATCTTATAACGGAGCCCCAAATGACCTTTCCGACTGTAATTTCCCCCTATTGCCCTCACAGAGCTCACTGTCTCCTATTTATATGTCACGTTTCCTTCAATTTCTTGGTTCAATTTGTTTCTTTCATACAAAACATTCATTTTCTCATCATCTCATAACTTTCCTGGTCAAATGTTACTTCCTCATGTTCCCTTCCCTAATTCTCCCTGAGAGTCTCAACTGCAGTGATCATTGTTTTATTTGAACCCCCACAGATTATTAGACATCACTTTCTCAGGGCTTAAGTTCTGCAGTCATTCTTGTGTATGTCATATTTGCTATCATTCTGTAAATACCCCGAAGGCAATATCTGCCCCAAAACTTTGATTCAACTTAGAAAAATCCAAAATCTTATCATCTTTGAAACCCAAGGCTCTTAAACAGAGAAGTTCCCAGTAAATATTTCTTGATTTAACCTGCTATTGATTAATTTACTCATATAAAAGATAAAAATCTTGGTATAAAGTCAGATGAAGCAACTAAAAATATTTCCGTTTTGGTATAGATATTAGACTCATTCTGAGTTCTTCTGAATGGTGTGATTTGGCTCAGGAAGGATTTAGTGAATGACATGCTTAGTAACTTTTATGAGTCCCTCCAGCCATGGCAGATTCATCCATATCCGGCCACATGTTCCTTTCCTCCATTTCCTAAACTCCTTACCTCACCTGCTACTGTAAGGTTTTTCCTTCTTCACTCCATTTACCCATATCACTTCCTTGCTGACTTTATACCTATTCCATCCTTGTGTTCTTGCCTTGCCCATGTAATTAGGTTGCTCCTAACATGGCTAGCTTTCTGACAACAGTTTTGTCTCTCTAGTTTGGCCCAACACAAGACAATAAGAAAAATCACGGGTTCATTCCTTGGATGAATGAATTATCACTGTTATGCTTCCTGTAAGAGAAAGAGGCAATAAATACAAAACTCACTCCCAACATAAGCAGTCACACTTGCATTTGGTAAGGAAAAGTCTATTCCGTCAAAACAACATACATACGCTACTTAGAAGATGTCTATATAGTCTAGCAAATTTCTGGACTTTTCTTAGAAAATATATGACTGTATTTTTCCAGGAAGACCTCCAAGGAAGTACTAGATTGTGACATTCTCAAGAGGATGATTATGCATTATTCACTGCCACATCCTAAGTGTCTGGTGCAGTGCCTATGATACAGTGGACCCATTGCAAATATGTGACAAATGAATATTTATATATTAATAAATGTAGTTCCTCCATGGTCCCCCATTTCGAAGAACGTGGTCCAAGTTGTCCTCTCATTTTCTTCTCATGATGAGCATGCCATATGCAAGAGCTCTGCTATCTATCTGCCAAACACCGACTCCTCAAAACAGGTAACTGTAGTCCTTAGATAAAGGGAGAAGATATGGAAAGGAGAGAGGGCATAGGACGAAAGGACTTAGAAAAATGTCCAGGAATAAAAAGGGAATTTATAAAATTACAAAAATGCCTTTTATTTGTGCGGCAGCTTACTGTATTTTCCAATGTGCTTTTGAATGTATTTTCTCTATTAAGTCTCATGATGTCCAAGGAAGCCAGATAGGTATTATTCCTTTTGCACCCCTGTAGTTCCACACACATTACACATTATATTACAGATGAGAAAGCTGATATCTCAAAGTAGACCCAGCTAGTAGGTTAAGGATCTCCCAATTCCAGAATTCAACTCAATGTTTATAATGACTATTTTAACTTGGCCTCAATTCATTGTGCTACACAGATACTACAAAGAATGATCTTGGCTTGTTTTTTGCCAGCTCCCCTTCTTTCCATCACCCCAATCTCTCTTCTTTGTTTTCAGTTTAGATGGATAAGGGATCCAAAACAAGGACCACTCATCATTTCCTGAAATACTTTTGTTTTTCCTTATATTCAAGAAGCCTTTCACGCCATTTTCTTGCCTGTCAGTGCTGAGGCAATGACCCCCCACTTCTACCCCATGTGCTCCCAGTTACTCGGCTCATTTACTGGGAATGAATAATTGATTCCAATTACTACATCCATAGCTAAGCAAGTTCTGAAGAATCCCAGTGAAGCGGAGGTGGAAGTACCGTTAGGACTAAGAGGCTGCAACGTAGCAGTCGAGTGCTGTCTTTAGCATGGTATGGCTGAAAAGTGGCTGGTTCAATCAGGCACAGGAAAATACCTGCTCTCCACAAGATTGCTACATTCTTCTCTAAAAGAAATTTCTGAGGTTGTCTTCTCAAACCATTTTGAAAAGAAAAGCTTACCACTTAGTTTTTTTGCATTTCATCCTTTTTGCAGTAATAATACACAGTGCTATCCAGTGGACAGCAGCAGGTGGAAGAAACACATGAAACCACTCTAAGAATCAAGGGTCCCAATTTCTGGTTTGGAGCCCCACTCTCATTTATTAGGAAACCCTAATTGTCAAGTAGGTTACCTGAGTTCAAGATGCAGTGCCTGATAAGGTAAGCCTAAATGACCTTTCTGCTAAGACAAAGGCCTTTCTCCCTCTAGAACTACATACAACCCATGTCGGTGAGCTCAGAGTGGCTGGGGTTCATCATCATTTAGCCCCCTGCCAGGCATCTTCATCCAAGGCACACACATAGGAGGTGGTCTTGCCTGGCTGTCCTTTGCCAACCTGCCCTCTGAATGTGTAATTCAGGCTCTAGGAGCCTCCAGCATTGTGACATTAATATGGGAAAATTCCTCCTGACCTCTCCTATCTACTCCTGCTCCCCCCTTCCTTGAGCAGAATGTTCCAAACACCTTCAGCTTTGCTCTCCCTCAACTCATCTGGCCCCATTTGGACTTGGCATTCAAAAGGATGCTATTCCAGATTGCTAATGTTTACCCTAGGTCCCAGACTCTCCAATATATAGCACTGCTCTCCTCTCTAACAGCTTAGGATTCATCCTACCAATGCTTAGACCACTGACCTGATCTGGAAAATGGGTATATGCTGCATAGAGAGGTTACTGTGATAATAAATGGTCAGACTGTAGCTACGGAGTTATTTTCGGCAAATATATAAACCAGTGTTATACCAGGGCAGTACCTGGCATTCCAGGCAGACAGAGCAGATGTCTTGAAAGGACAGGAAAACAGATGCCTAATTGCAGTTACACGCTTCTATCCCAGGGAGGCAGGAGCACCCAGATAGCTGCTGACCTCCTTACCCCCATTTACTCACCTGGACAGTAAAACAGGGAAAGCTTATGTTCTTTCCATTTGTTTCTATAAAATTCCCAAGGAAAGTGCTTGGCAGAAAAAGAAAGAGAAATGAAATCAAACCTCATTTTTTTTCCTCTTTCCTTTCAGATGCCTGATTTATTCACTCCACAAGATGAGTGGCATTTGGAATTAAAACCTCCAAACCCAAAGGAATAAAGGCTCGGAAGATGAGAAGTTAAGCTAACCAAAACAGAGTAGGTTAGAAAAGGCAAAAGCGGGGGAAGCAAGGGCAGAGAGAGAAGAGAAAGTGAATGAGGTGAGAGAGGCAGGGGGTGGAGAGGTGGAGGGGAAGAGGGAGGGAGTCAGGAGGGTAGCAGTTGGGATGAGAGAGAGGGGAAAGGATAGGAGAATGAAGGAAAAAGAGGAGAGAAAGCAGAAGGGCGGAAATGGCAAGAGGGAAGGAGGGAGAAAGATAAAATATAGGTTGGGTGACTAATGCTTAATTTTGATACAAAGGTAAATTGTCATTTAAAGCACCAGATGTCTTCATTTGCCACAGCTAAGATTTAAAAGACAGAAACTCAATTCAGTTGCTCTTTTCTCTAATACAAAATATGTTTTATCCCAAAGGAAAAACGTGTTTCTTTCTGCCAATAAGTGTCAGCAGCTAATCTGAAGCCTTCAATGAAACAATACCATTAAATAATTTAACCTGGAAAAAAGTCACTGATATCTGTGAAATAATGTATAGATTTCAGATGGATCAAACTCAAAAATGGGCGAGGGGGGGGGAGTATAAGAAATGGGCTTTGGGAAACAAAGGGGCATCTGCCACTAAACAGAAAGGAAATACATTAAGCTCAGGGAATTGAAAATAGCCATGGCAAACATGTACACTGACACAGTGTTGTGTCTAAGTACACAACAGGCTTCTCTTGCTGCTGTAAGAAAATTGTTCAGAACAGAGCTTCTGCAAAATGAAATTTGGGGACCAAATCAGATCATTATTCTTCCCCCTAGAATACAAATCTGTGCATTCCATGAGCTCTCCCAGGGGTGTTCATAAAGGGTGATTTCACCACTGGGGTATTTCTCCAGGATCTGCAGGATAAGTAAGAAAGAACCTGGACTAAGTGTTAGCAAATCAAAATTCTAACTCAAGTTTTGCTACATGCTAAAACTAGTCTCTTTAATGTATTTATCCCAAAAGATCTTAGTTTTTTCACTGGTAAATTTGGATGATCATACTTAAAAATATATAAAAGCATCCCAGAAACACACAATGAAGTTACTCTCTACATATAACTTCTCTCTCGTTAGTCATTTACTTATGCTTTCACTCATTGGTGTCTCATCAAAAGCCAGGCAATTATCTCTACTAATTCTAAAGAGACCCATTTCTTTCAACACCCCGATAAAATGGTCCATAGACCAAAAGGCTTGAGGACCACTCACTCTGGGGCTTTCTCTTCCCTCTCCTCCATTAGTACCTCTATTAATCATCTAGGCCAGTGATTTTCTACTCAAGCTGAGCATTAGAATCACCTGGGGAGCTAAAAACAAAACAAAACAAAATAAAAAATAATAAATACTGATCCCTGGACTCCACTCCACACCATTTAAATCAGAATTTAAACATTGGTGCAGGCTTGCATATTTTTTCAGGCTTCCGAGGTAATTCTAACAAGTGTTGACACCACAATGGTTCCAGACACAGTATGGAACTTCACTGACAGCAATACATTTGACCAGTCCTTTTCAAGTAAGACCCAAATCAAAAGCTCTTGATGGAGACTCTCACGAAGAACAAAAACTGTATATTCAAAATGAGGCAGCTAGAAAGAGGACAGGGAAAGATTAAAGTTATTAAAAACCTAATCATTATCTTCTTCCTAGTAATTGAAGCAAGACTTCTCAGAAGACCATAGGGGAGGGGAAGGAAAAAAAAAAAAAGGTTAGAGAGGGAGGGAGCCAAAACATAAGAGACTCTTAAAAACTGAGAACAAACTGAGGGTTGATGGGGGGTGGGAGGGTGGGTGATGGGTACTGAGGAGGGCACCTGTTGGGATGAGCACTGGTGTTGTATGGAAACCAATTTGGCAATAAATTTAATATTAAAAAAATATATAAAAATAAAATAAAATAAAAAAGACTTCTCTATAATAGCTGAAATGTTTGCAATCCTTGGAGTTGGTGCTTTATATTCTGACTCCAAATAATCAGTACCCAAAGTTGAGTTAAAGTAAGAAAAATTATCCCTGAATTCAGAATTATAGTTTTAACCCAGATGGGATCTGGGAAATAGATAACTGCAAATTCCCTCAAATGGCACAGGAAGTCAGCACAATCTTCTGAAGCCAAATAAACGCCCTAAAAAATCCAGGTTTTGGAATGGAAAGAATTAGCTTTCAATTCATTCTGCCACCTTCTAGCCATATGCCCTTGAGCAACTCACTTTACTTTTACCTGAGCTCCAGGTTTCTTATTTTTTGATTATATGTTTATTTATTTTGAGAGAGAGAGCACATATGCACAAGGGAGAGAGAATCCTAAGCAGGCTCTGCACTAACAATGTGGGGCTCAATGTCACAAACTGTGAGATCATGACCCGAGCTGAAATCAAGAGTCAGAGGCTTAATCAACTGAGCCACCCAGGTGCCTCCAGTTTTCTTATTTATAAATATAGTAGGAATAACAACAACTACTTTGAAGTATCACGAAAATGAGACTTACAAATAGAAAGACCTCACATTCAGAGACACAATAAATGTTAACAACTAGAAGGATGGTCATGATCATGATCATGACTTAAAGCAGAGAACTGGTGTAAAGACAGTATGCTGTAAAACTGGTTAGCATCTTGGAAGGAACCTTATATTTGGCACTGCAATTGTTTACCAAAAAATAGGGAGAGATGTAAATAATATTTATAAAGCTACTTGAAATGATAAATCTTAAATGAAATTTGAAAAATCCAGTTGATTGCTACATAATATTAATATCTGGACACTGAAAGCCACCATAGGCTTTGTTTGTGCAGGTGTTGTCATATTTAAAAGACAAAATAAATCTTTTAATCACTAGATAAATAACCGGATGAACATGGTAGGTATTTGTAAGAGAAACTATTCCCATCTCTCTTCTTCATTTCTGAACCTCACTGAATTGCCTGCAAAGCCAAGAAATACCTTTCTCAGCTTTCTCTTTGACTAAGAGAGTCTGTACGACCCAATTTAGGCCTTCTATTTTCTCTTTTCTTCCCGTCTTGGTTGTGCAAGCAATGGCTAGAGCCATCTCAAGACAGTAAGGGAAAAGCCAGGAGACTCACAGAGAATCCAGCCCTGACATCACTAAACCACAGACTCAACCCGGTAACTGCTTACACCTCTAGATTCTTTGTTATGTGAGAAAAATACAACCCTGTTTGCATAATAAGAATCTGTAATCAGGTTTGTATTATTTGCATCTGAATACAGTCTACAGTGATACAATATAATTCACTAAATCTAAGAAATTCACAACAATTTGGAGTCTCAGTAGCCATCACCTACAGACCTCAAGATCGATATAATTGTTACCTATCCATCTGAAAAACTGACTTTTTTTCTATAGCTAAAAGTGAATTAAAAACTGTCAAATGCAAAAACAAACTGCATTAAGAGAGAAAACACAGGCTCTATAGCTATTAACCTACTATCAAATCATAGGCTGCTTTTATCCTGTGTGCTTAGGATACCACATTTTACCCTGATATTTAAGTCCTTTCCCCATCAGAACCTGTTTACTGTATTCCAATATAAGCAGAGTTTCTTAATTGTCACCTGTATGTGCCATGACTTTCCATGCCTTTGGAGGTGACCTCATCTTTCTTACCAGCAGGAACGCTTTACCTCATGGCTTGCCATTTATTCCAATTGTCCATATTCTTGTCATGTCCCATGTCCTTTCTGAAGATGGCTCTGATTTCTCAAGTCCATAACTGTCTCTTTAGTTTTTAAGCCACCTAATTAAAAATGCACTTATGCATGTGCGCACGCACACACACACACACACACCTCTACCACCTTTGCCCTATGTCTAGGTTTGCTTTCCCCTGACTATAACTCTGCAAAGACAGAGCACATCGCCCAATGGCCCTCCACCCTCACTGTGCCAGACTTATTACTGGAGCTGCACCAGAATGTTAATGGGAAAATTATGTGGATTCTCAGATAAATACTGTGGATTTTTGTGGACTCTTCAGGAGACACTGTGCCTGCCCTTATCTAATACCTGTTCAGAATATCAGACATTCCAGGAGGCCATGAGAAGACACCTTTAAAAGGCAGAATTGGCCTGAAAACATTCACGCGCATATCACCCTGCAGAATCCAGGCACTAGAAGTGGCGCTGTCTGTGTATGGCACATTGGCCACACTGCCAATTTGTGCCCCAGAGAGATCCAGTGGCCCCGGGTTTCAAAAGCTCCTTCTGAAGAAACTTTAGCTCTTCGTTCCTTTCAGCAATTCTTGCGCCCATCCTTCTTTATGCCAATTTGTTCTCTTCCTCCTTTGTCTCAATGTATCTTCTGTTTACTTCTCCATCTCCCCAGCGCTTCCTAGTCTGCCTCTCCTTTCGCTTTTCTTTGTGACGTTCCAATCACTGATCATTGCCTTGAGTGTAATTTTCTTGCTCTGTGTCTTCTCATCCATTCATTATTCTCCAAGTTTGATTTCTCGATCTCCTTTCTACCTGGTAGGTGGCTTAGAAACAAAACCAGTTTTGCTTCGTTTTGTTTTCAGGATAAAGTGAATGAAGGCCCTGGCATAAAGGTATTTGTCCAAGGCCACAGCAAGTTAGTACCACTGAGGACAGAGGACACTCAGACCCCATGAAGACCATGTCACTGAGTGGTCCCATGCACCACGTCAGATGTAAAAAATCAATTCTTTGGCAGTAATAAGACATCACAAATTTCAGAATAGTGACAGCTGATCTGATTAATTCATTCTACAGAACAATGAGAATAACAAGAGAAGAGAGTTAAGAAACTTAGAAAGGATACAGAAATGAACAAGTCCCTCCTTTCTTAAAAATGGTGTTAGCAGGATATTAGATTTACTAGTGAATTTGAACGCCCTTTTCCACCCTACCCTACCATGCCTCTCTTTTAGCTGGGGATTTATTTCAAGGCCTTACCAATCATATGCTAAAGCTGGTACATCACTAAAACATCTTCTGGGAGGACAGGGAGAAATCCAATCTAGGATTGAAAGCTGCAACTGTCATAGATAAAAAATACCCTTCCAAAGGCTGCTATTGAGTCAGACAGTTGGAAGAATTATTGCAAAATTGCCTGAGCTTCATGTAAGTTACTGGTTAGTACTCTGCCCAATGCCAGCAGTACCCATTCTTAGGGACCCCCAAGAGGAATGCAATTGGGCCCCTCCCATAACCACTCCCCAGTGACTCAACAATGCTATTAGCAGAGACCCCAGGAAGGAATGAACTAAATGATTTCTACCAGAAAAGATCCAAGCTTTAAAACCAGATCTCTCTACTCTGAATTGTGCATTAGCTGAACTCTCAGCACTTTTGAGAGAAGCTCTAGCCAGACAAAAAAATACCTCTGGCAGAAAGAAGCTATACTATACCGTGCCATGAAAAGGTGTGTGTTGAATGCATGACACCACTGTCATCAATACGCTGTTACAAAAGCCTATGGTTCAATATATTCATTTGCACATCCATGTCCTGCCCATAAAAACTCCTAGTTTTTAGTCAGAAAATCTCAGCTTTCCTAATTAGAATCCTCTATGCCAACTGACGGCCCCAATGCCACCAGTACCAACCCGAGTCTTCAGCCTTATGATCTCACTATCTCATTCATGTACTCACATATACACGCATGTGCACACATGCACACACACATACTCCATGAGCATAAAGACATACTTCTAGTTTTATGGCCTGTATCAAATTTTCCAGGCCTACCTGTGGCCTAGGGTCATAGATAATCCAATATTTGTGTCATTAATTTATGTAACACAGGCTTATTTTTTTTGTCAGCAAAAATCATAATTTTATAAATTAAATAAGAGATTTACTGGGTCTTTACTTCCTGGGATAGCCGTGTGGTGAGTCAGATTGTTCATTCAGTGACACAGTCTTTGAGTCAAATGACCCAAATATATATACAGCTATATACAGATATAATTACAAAATCCCTCTTTGAGGAATTCCATTATAGAAGGACAACTCACTGGAAACAAAGACTTGTCAGAATGTCTTCTTTCATCATCAGGATTTTAGTTTTTATTGCAAATAGGAAAAGCAGAGTGGCTTGCTTCTTCAGGTAAGGGGTGGCTTCACCAATTATTTGAAAGAAAGAGCTGTTTTGGTATCTGTAAAATCTGAAGGAATATGCAATGGGCTACATTTAAGACTTTAAAACTGACAGCTCCAACGTGAAACTTTAGTATGCTCCCAAGATGTTAAATACAAAAGGACCTTTATGTACTTTCAACTGCAAAGTCTTTCTCAACATACCTATATACCTTAACTTCTTCCCTCTTTTTACTAACCTACAAATGCCACAACCTTTCCTTTTCCTGTACAAAAGGATATCAAACAAATTGCACTTCTTGATATATGTCAGTCCCTTCACTCAGGAAAAACGACATGGCTATTTTATTAGACGGGAGGTCTCAAGAGCTCCTGAACCCCACAGACAGTCTCGTAAATTACCAAGAGCCACACCACCGGAACAACAATAAACTTGAAATGGGTTAAGTGGTTTTGTTTCTGGCTCTCCCCCACATCTCTCCATGGATAGTCCTGGAACCATACACCTCCCTAGATATGTAATCACGGATACATACTTAGGTACCTGGGGCCCAAACTCAAGAACAACATTACACCTGACCATGATTTTATAATCAGCAAATTTATTGCATCTTTGGATAACATTCTCTAGGGACTGGAATTAACTATCTAAGGGTTTATGTATCTCTAAATATATTTCACTCCTTGAAATTCTTCATATTTTTCAGCTCAGTGATGATGTAATTATTTCTAAAAATCTGTAAATTCTCCCATTTTTATGTGTCATAATGTCTCTTTTATTTGACCTATACCTGCAGTTTTCAAGAATGACCTCTGATATGAGCATTCTGTATTGATCCAGTTAGGATCAATCAAGAAGACAGCTAGAATCAGATCAGCAATGTTGCAGCCCTGTGTGCCTGCTGGGTAAAACTGCAACTCCACAGCTTAAAGAGCAAGCAGAGGATGAGGAAGCAAAGCTCACCTGTGAATGCCAAGGACTTCCAGCTCCTCTCCTTGGTTTGCCACCTGTGGATGAGAGATGTCAATGCATTCTGATTTCGTTATAACTGTACATACAGCACAAGTCAGGCTACTGGTCTATGCAACGGGCAGCAATAATAAAGCCTCTAAATAATAATCTAGTCCTCAGATCTGTGGCCCTCTCCATTGCTTCAACATGTCTTCAGGAAGGTCCAGGAGCCTGACTCCCTGCTCAGAGCTGCAGCTAGGCACAGATATGGCAATCCCACTTCTATCTTCTGTGATCAAATGCCCTTCCCTGTGCTTACATCAGGTGTCACCCCACCTGCAGTACTCTCTCCCCTCCATATATTCTCCTCTAAGAGACTGGCAAATATATCCATTTGGGTCTCTGGATCCTTATGACCACCTACATAACATGCAGAATTCTCAGCTACTGTGCTTGAGCACTGCTTCCATGTTTACACTATAAGCTTCACAGACAGTTATTTTGCTTTTTCAGAAAAAAAAATGTGTAATGATAAGATATCAGGCCTTGAAATAACCTTGCTTGGGTTGCCAACCAGACTCCAATGAAACCTTTTATATAACTTTGGCAAGTCTTAACTCTTCATTGCCTCAGTTTTCACATCTGTAAGATGGGGATGGTGTAACAGGCCCTGCTTTAGAGAGCTGTCATGAGATTCTCTATATAAAAAGCTTAGCCCAGTACCGGGAGTATACTAACTGATCAAAAAAAAATGTAGAAGTTTATTATTATTCACTGTAGAACTGGTTATCATATGTCAAGTGCTGGAAAGAAAAAGATATGTTTTCTCTCAAGAAAGAGCTTATATATATCCTATTATGTCATACCTGCTACAGGAGCTCACCACCTGCCTGTCCCACAAGGGCTAGAAAACTCCAAACTGGAAAATATACATATGCCCAGTTGTGTGCAAACTCTCAAACACAATTAATTTTGTGAAAGATTTATATAAAACTTGACCAAAATCCACCTCACCCTCAGATTTCACTCTCAAAGGAAGAGATACAGAATCCTAGGCTATGTCAGACTAATGAATCCATTCATTTGTTCCTGATTTGGGGTCTGGTAAGCCCAAACTTTGAGGAAAATTAAATGATTATAACTATATTCAAGTCGGGATTTAGGAAAACAGACAAAAGAGTGAGGAGGGAGCTTTGAGGCAGTCAGGAACGTAATGAGGAGAAAATTCCAAATAACAGTCACAGAATACAAAGAAAATGGCCTTTTATGGACACCACAAAGGAATCATTTGGGTGTGAAATATCTTTTCTTAAATGCAATAATTTGATGAAGATGAAGTCACAGGGCTTCGAGAGGAGCATGAGGTGGCCTGCAGGAAGGCACAGATGGCTGGAAGCAAACTAAGCAAAGACCCAGCCCCACGCAGCCACTTCTCTGAAAGGCTGTGATCACCTGGCACAAAGGCCGACCAGACACGTCAGGGAGGAGAGCAGGAGGCAGCTGGAGAAGCTGAGATTAATGAGGAAACGCAAAATGAGAAAGAGCAACAACTGGAAACCCTTGTGGTGACATCAGGAGCAGAGCCAGAGAAGACAACCTTGTTATCACATCTGCTCCATCATTATAATTAAATGGTAATGCGTGTCTCTTGTTGGGTTACCAGGGTGGAATTCCAAGTGGGGGAGCCCCTCACCACTCACTCAGGTCCCCAGCTTCTGCCCTTCTTGTTGAAGCTGAGGAATCGTTCCGGGTGCTAATAGGCTGGGTGTCTGGAGCAAGTGTTAATTTTGGATTACATCTGAGTGGAAATAAGATGAAGGTCTGGGGAATGCTTTGCCTTCACTCAGATGTTTCATTTCCAATTACTAGCACTGCAGAATACCCGGGGAGATGTTTTCATTCCAATTTGGAAGATTTCATAAACTTCCAAACTTTGAGGTATTGATCCAAACTCTTGAGCTTTGGAAGCGTGCACACACACTCGGCAGGGAGGATCTGAAATCTCCGGAGGAGAGGGGGTGGGGGGAGAGAGAAGATAGTGTAAGTCCCATCTGAGGAGATATGCCCACTCTCAAACGGGCATACCTCTCTGCTTTTGCCAAAATTGGCTCTGCCCAACCCCAAGGCCCATTAGAGGCACTCAGAACCATTAGCTCCGACTGGTTCTGTGCTGAGTAAATACTCTCGTGTCCAACTAGAAACTAGGGCAGCTGCCTTGGTTTGTTTTTTTTTTTCTTTCTTTCTTGCTTTCAAATTCAGCAACACAAAGTTCTCAACCCCAAATGGCTCAATTGCACCTCTTAATAAGTATGCCGTTTTATGTATTCTGCTAGTGGAGGTCAGCATTAATTTGAATTTTGCTAGACTCTCAGTCTTTTCTCACTTGGTTTTGAATATCCCAGATTTCTGTTTGATTTTGGACAGGGTCATTTGCAGGGAGGGTGCAATAATCAGATTTCCACCATCAGAAGGTAAGCCATCTATACCTGCAGGAAAAGGCCTCTGTCTATCATCTTTGGAATCTATGAGCTAAACCGCAGTTGTTTGTGAAGCCTCCCAAAGGAGGTTTTTAAAAACAAAGCACTTCACTCAATGAGAATGGGGAGGGTATAGCATAATGCTGTGCTAATGCATTATTCAGCACAGCTTCAACCAGTGAGTATCTGGTTATCATAATGCCCCAATACCTGGACATTATGTGGCTATGTTGCAGGGCAAGAAACAGATACAACTAAACCTAAAAGGGATTTACTTTATAAATAATATTTGTCTTTTCTTTCACATTTTAGGTTAAGAGCCAAATGAATTGGAGAATAAAGAACCTATGGAGAAACTTCTCTTGTGATTAAAACAAAATTATCCTAACACCTTGTAAGATTTATTTCTACACCCAAAAACCAACAGAACACCAAGTGGCACAATCATGAGGTGCCATGCATGTTTAGTTTCTAGCTGACATTTAGAGATATTGTACTAGAAGTGGCTCAGTGAAATCAAAGCTACCCAGATGAGTTAGGAACATAGTAAACACCCAATAAATGCTAGCTGTATTGAACTGGGGGTCATTCCGATTTAGGCTTTTATCCAGTCAATACTTCTCACTCTCCTCATTTTCTAATGCTGCCTTCTTCAGAAATGACCTAGGGAAAAACTAGTTTTTAAAAAATGAAATAAACAACCAGATCACTGGCAGACACCATTGTAGATGTTCACCAGTGCATTTCCTTTTTCTGGATACATAGCAAAACTGCATTTCCCAACTTTCTGTGTCTCAGTGGAGCCAGAAGAATGTAAGGAAAACTGATTGGTGACTTACAAACTGAGTAAGCTTCAGTGGTGAGGTTGGATGCTACATCCTGAAGATGGCAGTGACTAAAGATGGAAGGATCTTGAGTTCCTAACTAACCACATGGAGCAGAGCCCCATACCCCACCTTCCCCTGCCAATCAGAGTAAATTATAAATGTTTAATGTGTTAATCCACTGAGAATTGAAGAGTTGTTGCTTTGTTTTTTCTCTCACAACAGGTAGTATTAGTTACCCTGGTATGGAAATGGATAATTTGAAATGGAGATCTATTATAACAAAGACCAAAAATGCATGGCACTGACTTACAAGTCAGGTGGCAAATAACAGGGAAGATATCAGAGGCTGGAAAGATGGTGATTCACATTATGCAAAGGCAATACAGGCAATAACCTGACAGGAAGACTTCCTACCTACTGAGCCTGGTGCTCTAGGTAAAGTGGTTGGAAGGAGAGTAGGGTGTTAGTATATGTTTATAGTTATTGCTGGATTTGGTTAGAAATTATAATAAAGTGATAAGTTCAAGAGAAAATTGATCAGCTTGTAAAAAAATAAAAGGGAATAGAGAGAGTCCAGTAATATGGGACCTTGGATTACAGATATTGACTGTTTCGTGGGCTCCAAGGAGTAGGAAAAAAAGATCAAATAAGGCTTTGAGCAACAGAGCCCCACTAGGAGCCAGCTTTCTGGGAAAAAAAAAAATCAAATTAAAGATAACCCAATAGCCTCAAGGTAGCTGCCATTAAGCTGAAAGAAGAAAACGTGACTGAGAGGAAGCAAATAAATAATGCAGATTTGGACACTTTCCAGGGAAAGAAATTTGGGTGCCTCAGTTACTAGCATGTGAGACTGACTTTAAGCAAACAGATCAGCACCCTCTTAGTTTTCAAGGGAAGTATGTTTCTGGAGAAACCATAAACCAACTAATACAACCCTTGACCACTCAGGATTAAAAAAAAAAAAAAAAAATCCTTGTGACCTCAGCCTTCTGAAAACGGCACAGCCCCAAGAAGGGCACACATCCCAATGCCTACAGTAATAGTTAATTTTATCTGTCAGTTTGAATCAGGAGATGACCAGATATGGTTACACAGGATTTCTGGGTGTGTCCGTGAGGGTGTTTCTGGAAGAGATTAGCATTTGAATTGGAGGACTCAGTAAAGTTGATCTCCTGGGTTAGCATCATCCAATCTGTTGAGGGCCTAAATAGAATACAAAGGCTGAACCAGGAGGAATCTGTCCTCTGTTTTCTGCCTTATTGCGTGGGCTGGGGACATATCACCCCCCAAAATGGACTTTATGTCATCAACACTCCTGGTTCTCAAGCGTATAGATCCTGACTGAAATACACCACAGCTTTTCTGGGCTTCCAGGTTGAAGACAGCATCAGATCATAGGACTTCTCAGCTTCATAACTGCATCCCTCAGCCCATCCCTGATAATAAATCTCCGTTACATCCTATTGCTTCTCTGAAGAACTCTGACGACCCCAAATGTTGCAGGGAGGACAGTGAACAGAAAGAAGCCCTTTCTCCATGGACTGGTACAGTAGCCAAGGAGATAAAAGGAAATACTCCCAGAGGATGAATTAGTCTCCTCAGGAATCTCCCCACTGCCAAGGCAGAAAACTTCACAACACTTGACCTACATTTCAATTTACTACCGACCAATGATATCTATATGTTTTCTATCTCTTCTTTTTCCAAATGGGAGTTTTAATTACCATAACCCTGTCCTTACCCAACCACTGTATATTGATTTAATGTGGGAAGTACATGGATATTTGTTTCTTCTCTTGCACAGCCAAAAAAGAGCCATATCAATGCTCAATGGCATAAGTGGGCAGTCAGTTCTGGCTGCAGTAACTGAACAGGATTTTGAGTTGCTTCTTCTAAGATGATGGGTCATGCAAACAGGACACATGCCCAAGCAGCTCCCACAGCTGCACCCTCAAACAGTACTGATTGGCAAAAGCTCCCAGAGACAGTCAGTACTAGGTGTGCAGGACCCCTGTAGACCCTTCATTGTAAGACAGAGCACAGATATTTGGCAGAATGATAAACCAGACACTGGAAAACATAAGATCTTCCCCCAACATGGTCAGAGGACAGTAAACAATTGTAGAATGACACGGCAGAAACTTGTCCTCAGCACTTTTCTGCTGGCCTGACTTTTACAGTTAAAGAAATTCTACTCCCTCCTTTGGGGTGATTATAGTTCTAGGTTCCAGGTCTTGGAATTTACCAAGATTGATTGCATTAGGTGGACAAAGGTTTGCAAGAGGCCAACTCTTCTGGGGGGAAGGTCAATGTTACAGGTTGAATTGTGTCCCTTAAAACTATACGTTCAAGTCCTAACTGCCAATCCCTGTAAATGTAAACTTTCTCAAAATACAGCCTTTGTAGGTGTAATCAAATTAAAGTAAGGTCCATTAGAGTAGGGTAGGCACTAATCCAATTACTGGTGCCCTTATAAGAGAGAGGTATTTGGACACAGATATAGAGATGCAGACACAGAGGAGAAGACATGTACAGATGGAGGCAGAGGTTCAAGCGATGCATCTATAAGCTAGGTGATGTTAAGGATTATCAACCACCAGCAGCTGGAAAAGGCAAGAAAGTATTCTTCCCTAAAACCTTCAGAGGGAGCACAGTCCTACCAACAACTTGATTTTGGACTTCTGACCTCCAGAACTATAAGAAAAATATCTCTTATTTAAGGCAACCCAGTTTGTGTTACTTCATTGTGGAAGATACAGTAGGCTGGCACTGCATTCATCTTGGACAGATCACACCTACCTCTTAAGACAAAGCTATATTTTAGTGTAGGAAAGAAATAAGACATGTGAGCAGGCTGGTTACCAGAAGCCACATTCTGTCACTGACAATGCTACATATTTACTTCTAGGCACACAGCAAGACTACATTTCCCAGTCTCCCCTACAGTTGTGTGGTTATGTGACTGAATCTAGTCAAAAGAAAATGAGAGAAGTATTGTTGCCACTTCTAGGTTTGGTAGCCAAAGGTGCCACGACCCTCTCTCTCTTAATCTTTGCCCTATAGCCACTAGTCAACACCCTACATCACTTAAGGAGCAACATAGTAAACACAGAGGAGCCTCCATCAACAGGGACCCTCAAAAGATTGTGAGCAGCACAGCCTCACAGTGCATCCCACTGATCACACTGAATTGACTCAAAAGTGAGAATACTGACTTAAACCCAACAGAGTGTTGGAGACAGCTCATACCAGCTCAGAAGAGCCAATAGCATCTCTTTCCAACTCCATACATAATGAACGACATAACATTGTTAACTTAAATCTTAACATCAGCCATGGTGGGAGTATTTACCCCATGAAAATAGCAAATGCTACAAATCAAGGGTTTTTTTTTTCCTCCCTTGTGTTTGAATAATTAGTTATTAAATTTTGCTACCACACCACTAGTTAAGCCTCTAAGGAATGAAGGTGGTAGTTACAGAAGCTAGAATTAATCACACTAATGAGAATCTGGTACTTTTAGTTCTGGCAGGTTAACTAATACTGGAAAAATTCAGAGTGGAATTCTAAAATCTAGGAAGCAAACATGCTTGGAGATTACTTGCACCTATTTACTTATTTTACAGATGAAAAAAAGTAACAATCAGTGCAGCAACAGAATCTGGATCTCCAAGATTAACAGGCACCTGAAGACAGGTCTTCAGCAAGAATATGACAAAGTCTGATTTAAATTTAAAAGGGACAATCTGACCACTGGTGGGGAACATACTGGAAAGAACTGAAGTATTAAGTTGGAGACCAGCTGGGAGACTATGAGAGAAGCTGAGATGTGAGGTGAGGGTGACCTGGCCTTTTTTCCTTTAGTGCCTGCCATATTCTAAGTATTTTACATGTATTAGTTCTAACTCTTACAAAGACCCAAAGGTAGATATTAATATTTCTATACCATAAATGAGAAACTGAGACTCAGAGAGCCTAACTTGTGCAAGGCCACACAGCTAATAAGTAGGGGACCTAAGATTCAACCTGGGTCCATTTAACCCCCAAATTTCTTTACACTATTATACCTCCCTCTTCACAGCGAGTTCTCATGTGATTAAAGACCTGAAGGGCACAAACCAACCTTTGTAAGAAAACTTTGACAAGAAACTCCTATATCAAACAGTGTCAAAATAATGAATAGCGTTATTAACATGAGCTTACAAATACACCTTTAAAAAGATGCCATTAACGTTTCTGGTGGGGTTTTTTTTTACACTAAATGTAATACATATAAAGCATTCTATAAATGTTGGCCATTAGTACAATTCTATCAATACAAAAATTAGGGAATGTTGACTAGAAACACTGACTGTTCAAGATGTTTGGCGATTAATAAAATACCTTTCTTTCTTCTTTCCTTACTCCACTCAAAAACACATCATCCAAAAAAATGCACTGTCTAGGCAGTCTGCTGGGACAGGTCCAGATTCATTAGCAGATGCACATGTATGCAGTGGCCTCTCACCCTGAAGTAATGAGCCATGTAGCATCTAGATGTAAATGTAAACACATCTGTGACTATCCAACCTGCGAGATGTCCGGTACAGCTCTACTTCCATTTCTTAGCTGTGATGCTCTGCTTCTTCTAGTAGAGCAAGAATGGAGCAGACAGCCTGGCTTGACACTGGATTAAAATCCAAGATTCCTCAAACTTTGAGGAATTTTTCTTTCTTCTCCAAGGTTCTGAGAGCTACAGACCACCTTCTGAGTGCTCACACATATGGTGTTTGAAATGTATACATGGTTTGGCAAAGCAACTCTGGAGAACTGATGCCAGCTAATTTTTTGAGTTGTTCACAATAGGCGAGGTGCTCTTTTAAGTGTGTCATTTGGTTTATTTCATTTAATTATCACATCACCTCAACTCAGTGGGTACTTTAACTTTATTTTACAAAGGAAAAAACTCAGGATTAAACAGATGGGTCACTTCTCCAAGGCTCTGCAGCCAGTGACAGATGGAGACAGGATTAGGGTCCAGGCATTCAGACTCCAGAGCCTGAGCTTTCAACCCCTGCGCTCCTTCATAGCTCTCTGGCTTCATGGGTGGAGGGAAAAATCAACACCTCCCTCAGCTTAAACGTAGCCCAGGCTCCATTCCCTGTCTGTCACATTCCCACCTCTGCAGCCTATTTATCAAGAGGTTAACCAAGATGGCTTACAGATGCACCATGTCACTCACAGTTCCCCTCCTCATACTGGCCTTAGAAGCTCCATGTAGTCCATCTCCTGCTTCCTTCCTCCCCTTCTCAGGGCTACACCCATCTCTTGCCAGTGTCTACAAGTTTCTGACCTCCTGAAGGCTCGAATTAGGTCTACTAAATGATTTTAGTACCATTTCTAGATTGCTATATGGAAGTACACTTTATCGCTAACTTACTACACATTTCTGTCTTAGAAGGATAGCAATAGTCCACATTGCCCACCATGTTAATCATAAATGCACAATGTTAGCATCAATCAGGCAGTGTTTACTATAACCCATGGCAAACACTACCTATAGAAATAGACAACATCTACAAGGAAAATAAACATCAAAACACAAAGTACCATACATAAAAACACAAACTAGCCAATAGAAAACAATACATAATCGGGTTTATGTTTACCAGTGTTTTGAGATATTAGCATTCTATGCAAATATTTTGAAAAAATATATAGTAACTAACCACTGTATTAATAATAACTTCAACAGGATGGGGCTTAAGGTTGGGGAATGAAAGGTGAAAAGAATATCAGCCAGTTAGAAGCGCTTTCTAGATCTTCTTCAAATTACACCACAAACACAGTATGTCTTTCTAAATGTATAGCAGTCCTTACTCTTTACTATACTGGAGAAGATAATTGTATACAATTTCAAGCCTACCCTAAAATCTATTATTTATTTTAATCCCAGGTGCCTTTGAAGAACATCCAGGTAAAGAAGAAGACTTTTATGTGTAGTTACTCACAAAATACCTTTGATGATTCCTTCCAAAAGCAAGATACTTTCTGAAACATCTTTCAAACCCAAACATGTCCCAGTTTCCCAAATTACCCAGGAACGATTCTTTTGTTGGCTCTTTCTTGATCATATGCATTAAAAGCAAAAACATAAAACATGCTCTCAAGCATTGCATAGTGGATAATTATATTTTTAAGGCGCTTCAGTTACATTATTTTAGCATCTGTGTAATTAAACCAAAGTGCGATTCTCAATTAGCAGGTTTTCCTTTCGTCTCTTGGATGTAATATCTTCATGGATAGGAAAGTGCTTCCCCTTTTTGAGTAGCTATATTTATGCCCATTAAACCAGGAGAACTGTGGTGTGCGCTTTAATGAAGAAGTCCATCCAGGAGGCAGTGAAGCCAAGGGCAAGTGTTGGGGTTGCCCGTCGACCCCTGCCGAGCACTGCAAGGTAATAACACTTTCTGCAGAGAGACTGACAGCAAATAGCAAAGGTGTGAAATGAGAGATGAGATTTTCTTTGGAGCTTGTCCAGATTGTGATACTCTTCTAACCTGCCTCTCCTCCCACCCCCTACTAGCTTTTCCCCATCTGTAGACACTGGCCTGCCAGCCATCAATACTATTTTCCCCTAAGAGCATCCCTGATGATTAAACACCTGTGGCAAGCACAGCCTCCTGAGTTTCTGCCATATTTGGCTGCAATTTCCTTTTGGTCATGGCAGAAAATTAAAGTCTAAATTTCAATACTAAGCAAATAACCCGCCATGATTATTGGAAACATAACATTACATTTTGATCAGCTTGCATCCATTCAGTCTGATACCCGTGGGTTTTATTAGGAAATTATTGCATTCAGAATACACTTCTTCACTAATTAATGGTTTTGAAGCAGCTGAAAAACTTGAAGATACTGCTTATGAGAAATGTCACAGAATAGATTTCAGAGAGTTATTGTCTCTAACCTTATCAATAACTAAACTAGTCATTATGCAGGGCAGGTGGTTTTACTGCAAAATTTCTTGCACACACCTGTAATATATTCTTTCTTGTTTTGGTGAAGGGAAAGTACTGCTCAACATTCTTGCAGCTTGAGATGAATAATGCTGTGTGAATTCCAAAATGGAAAAAAATGAATCAGAAAATTATTCCATTTCAGCTTGTTTTCAGATTGAGGCTTATAGCCCTCACTCTGTGAATGAGCTCTGGGAGGTGACTTATTACAAATTTTTCCAAAGAATTCTGCATAGAATGCTAACATCTCAAAACACTCTATTAAAAAAACAAAGTTCCATGGGGAAAATAACTTTGAGAAATGTGGAGATTCACATGGTCTCTTGTATATTAAAGACATAAAACTGCGAAGTCCAAACTGTTTAACTGTGTTCAAGCCACGCTTTTTAAACTTATTTGGACCTCAGAAAAAAATACATGAATGTGTATTTTTTAAATTATTTATTAATACCTTTGGTGAATCTTATCTTAAATTCTATTAGGCTTGAAATACTTGGTATCAGAACTTGTTTTCTGATAAAGCCAAATATTTGTGAAAAACTAAATAATTTTCATTCAATTATTAGCACTTCCAGGGCAATTATTTCTTCAAATTCTCTCCACAAGACAGATGAGTTCATGAGAAGTGAGAAAGTGGTGTGGAGTGAGGTATGCAGTCCTTTTATGAATTGCAAACACAAGGAATTAGAGCCAGGACCTGGCAGAGATATGGAATAAAAATGGCAGCAGTAAAAAGTTTACTCCTTTCTCTTTCTAACTCCTATGTGGAAGTGTATCTGGAAAGAGAGGCAGAAACACAGATAAGATGTTCTCCATTAGGCTGTCAAATTCCATCCACCTGGCCTACCTTTCATAACTACTGAACACCTACCATATTCTAGACATTGTGCTTAGCATTTGAATGAAAAAGTAAATTAAGACAAGATATCTTCCCTTCTGTCAAGAAAGAAAAATAATTAAAATTCATAACTAAACTCTAGCTCATGTTTCTTAGGGTTCTCTCACCTCCCATGAAATAAAATACTGCTTGCAGTAACATTAATAAACATTTTCTCTCTCTGCTTCTGCTTCTGACCCTATCATCTATTTCAGAATCCCTAATTTTCTCCTCTTTTAAAGTCTTCATTCCTTCAAAAAAAGATTAAAAATGATTTATCATAACAACTGAGCATTAATCTGTTGAATTATGTGACAAAATAAAAGGGCACTATGCATTATTCCCATGATCACAGAAGATCTAAAGGGGACTAAACAAATTGGGCAAGAATGCTGAATTTGTTTATTAATTCATTAGTGCATTCATTTATTAAAAAGAAATTTATGAAGTTCCACTTTATAATCCTGAGCACTCTCTGTTCTCAATACTAAGGAAGACCATACAGTTGGCTTCACTATTACCTGGTCCTGAAGAGGCTTATAGTGGAAAACAATAGGCAGATGAGCCAGATCAGCTTAGTCCTCAGTGTTCTTTCTATGAACCCAAGTTTGCTTGATCTGAATTGTTAGCTCAAGTTTATTTGGAGCACTAACATAATGGAATTTGAAACCACTTGGAAACTTAATGTGGGTAGAATCCCCTAACAGGCAAAACAGACAAGAGAAGGAGTCCAAAAAGTAAACAGACATAGTCATATAAACTGTGTGGATTTGGAATTCACCTTTAGTAAAAATCAGCAAACAGACTATTACTATGTGAAATACCTCCTCTTTAAAATGTGCCGTGCAGGAGTCATGAGTGGCCCCAAAAAGTGTAACTCTGAATTCACAAAATTAAATTTTACCTGCAGACCTAAGAAAATGAATGTAGATACAGAAACAAGTAAACAAATGCCCTAGTTCAGCACGCAAAGTAGAGACCCAGAGTCAAGTTAACCAAAACCATAGGAACCAGGAGGAGGAAGAGACTTCTGGGGGTTAATGGCATCAGAAGCAGTGGTGGTAAGATTTAAGGTGGAACCTGAAAAATGAAGCCTATTTAGAGAAGAAATTATAGCATGTGATTGAGAATATTTGACCAGCCATAACAAAAGTGCTATATTCAAGGTGATTTGCATTTCTTTTTTTTTTTTAATGTTTATTTATCTTTGAGAGAGGGAAAGAGCATGAGCAGGGAGGGGCAGAGAGACAAGGAGACAGAGGATCTGAAGCAGGTTCCACGCTGACAGCAGAGAGCCTGATGCGGGGCTTGAACTCACAAACCGTGAGATCATGACCTGAGCCAAAGTTGGAAGCTTAACCAACTGAGCCACCCAGGTGCCCCATGATTTGCATTTCTAGATTGTCAATCACTGTGGGGCTTCTGAGGAGCACTGAGAAAATCTTGGGACCTTCTCACCCCCATTCCAGAAGCAGCCAAGTGAATCTCAAGGAAAACCACTATTATTTGGTCCCTTTATCAATCAGGACTGATCATGGTGGGAATAAAACCAAGGTGACCTTGTCCCCAGATTCCTTGCCCTTCCCATTGAAGTGCTTGACCAGGTGTCTAGCAAATAGCAAAAGGGTAGAGGGAGAAAGGACAGGAGCGTGAATTTAGTCCCCCTACCACTTTCTCTTCCGTTCAGTGTCAGCATTTTTTATAACCAAAGAAACTTTATTTCACTTTAAGAGTAGCCTCAAAATTACTGCTAATTTTCTGCAAGGAAACTGTTCTTTGAAATACATCATATACCATTTTCTACCCCCCTCCACCCCATCTTCCCACTTTTGTAATGCTGGCAATGCACTGGCTGTGAACATGTAAGTATAGTTGCTTTTGAATGCTGCAAGGTAAATGCAGAAAATGACAGCTTAAATGGAATCATTAAAGCAGATGTAGGTAATATCTGAATGCTACCAAGCCTTCTCTGCAAGGCAATAAAGTCTTTATTTTCAGTTCTGATGCCTTGCACCTTTTCAGTGAAGTTGACAACCTATCATTTCCTACTTTTTTCCCCCCATTTCCAGCATGAACTCAGGGGCCTCATTTCTATCTTAAGTTACAACCTGTTGATTGGTGGAAAAGGGAAGAAATGTATACAGTTCCACCCTAAGCAGTTATTTCTGGCAGTGCAGCAGGGAGCTCTGTCAGCTCATTTAAAGACATTAAGTGTGAGAAAGTCACAACAAAATTGCTACCTGTCCATGGACTGGGTACGCCACAAAGGACAAGTTTCAGAGTACTTGCCAGGACAGTCCCCAGAGACCACATCCCGGTTTTTGAGACTGCCAGACTTTCACAGTACTATTTTGCATTTCTTTAAGTTTATACTTTGCAATATAGATTTCATTGTACTCTCCCAGTCTTCTTATGAAGAAGGCTCTTATATGTTGTTATCTACAATAAGGATAGAGAAATGAAAACTCACACAGATTTTTAGCAATACAGTAAAAATAGTTTATAGTAATGCCAGGTATTGAGAACATGGTATTGGGGTTTGTTTTTGTTTTTGTCTCTGCTTTTTGTTTTACAAAATACTTATATAACATTTTGTACCAGGCACTTTCTAAGTTCTTTTCAAATATTAACTCATTTTATTCTTATAACAACTCCTTAAGACCAATACTATTATTATCTCCCATTTTACAAATGAGGGAACTGATGCCTAATGTCACAGGGGTTAACAGTTATCATAGAGTTAGGCCTCAAATCCAGCCCTTATGTCTCCCAAGTCCATTCTCTCAGCTCCTTCACTATATGTCTTTCAACACACTGGGAGGTATACTACAAAAGCATGAGAAATAAACCTAGTTCTTTGATTCTGGAGCTGCTGACTCACCCAACCCATCACTGAACAAACCTTTATTGAGCAATCACTACCAGCAAATGGCTATATTCAGTGTTTGGGGCATCCAAAAAAATATGACATACACAATCAATCTTCATTACTCATGGATTCCGCATTTGCAAATTCACCTACTGCTAAAATTGATTTGTAATCCCCAAATCAATACTCACCGGCTTTTGGGTAATTTGCAGACATGCAGGGACATGCCCAAAGTGGTGAAAAATTCAAGACTCCGACCTGCATTTCCCAGCGGAGATCAAATAAAACAATGTTCTGCCATCTTGTCCCAGCTCTCAAACAGAAACGACCAGGGAACGGAGACAGTAGGAGGCAATGTAGTGTGATGAAAGATGCTCCAGTTCTGGGGCCAATGGATAGGGTTCGAATCACAACTCTGGCATTTATTAATGGTGGCCTCAAGCAAATCACTTAACATTTCTAATCACTTTCCCTTAGGAACTGTGGTTCAGTATTTGCTAAATCATAGTTTAGGTGACTTTGTAGAATACAAAGAATCATAATAATCTCTTTCATTCAAGTTGCTTACATCCTAAGTGAGAGAAAAAGGCAAAGATACATCAGAAATCATTTAAGTAACTAGGAATACATGTAGTATGTAAGACATGCTTTTAAAGCCTAAAGTGGGCAAGTTGGAATGGTCAGTGTGGGTGCCAGGGAGAAGATGGGATTTGGGACCTGAAGTAGCAAAAGTATAGCCAGAATAAATCCTGGAAAATCTCTTTGGCCTTGGCTTTTTTCCATGCTCTTGGCTTTTATTAACTATATAATGAGATCCCTTTGGATGGTGGCTACCATCCCACTAAATTAATTGAGGATTTAATTGTAGAAATTTCAAATTTTCTATCAGATCTTTCTAATGATGCAAGGGTGACCTTGAATTTTTAATTAGAATGGTTCAATTGTCAAAGAAGTGAACCACCTGGGCTCATCTGAGTAACTTGTAAAAATCACAAACACATCCTCAAAAACTTCATGAAAAGGAAGATGCTGCACCTCCTCTTCAGGGCATCTTGGCAAAGTGGTAATCATGGGCTTGACAACTTCAATCCTGGGGACCCACAAGGAGAAATGCTACCTTACCCCTGCCCACAGGAAGAAGAACTACAGTCTTAAGAGAATCTGGAGATGGCAGGAAAGGCCCTTAATCCCTTTGCATTGTTTTGACTGGTTATAGGTACCATCAGAGGGTTGAAATTGCAGACTGTGTCTTTCAGCTAGGTTCATCCCTCTTCTTATCTGCTTAGCTTAAAGACAGTGGGGAGTAGAAATAAAAACAAATGTGTACTTTTGGCACAAAAATAAAATGCTTTAAGTTGTCCTTGTTGCTAGGTATAACCAATCATAAAACAGACACATGGGAGGGAGAGCTGCCACTGTATGAAATGTGATAGTCATTGGGTATTATGGACACAGAAAAATCAGCACAGACTACAGTGGAGGACTAGATGGTGCAGGCTTGGAAGAAGTAGCATGTTAGAATCAAGTGAGATATAACTAGAAAAACTTGAAATTAATGTGTTATCTTCTGTGCTTGATGAGATGAGGAGTAATGTGAAGTGGGAATGAGTTTTGAGTATAAGGTTATAAGGCCTTGTGGAAGGGTGTAGGACCTGCACCAGTTTTGAAGATGGATGTAATTATTGTGCCAAGTTGAAAATTATTTGTAAAGTTACTACAGGTGTCCCTTTCTTTTTCCTGATCCTTCTAATCTGCCCCACATAGGATACTAACTTAGAAGATACTAACTTCTCCATCCATAATAATTTATTACTCTTTATCTTTCTTTTTGAAAGACGTGAAATATTTGAGTGTGACTATTCCACTGAAGAAACAGTCATAATACTGAGTCATGATACTGATAATTCAAAGTACTCCTTAAATCATTTTGACCACAATGTGATTAATGTTCCAAGCAAGAAACACACACACACACACACACACACACACACACACACACACACACGAGAAAAGAGAGTGAAGAATGGTATGTGTGTGTGTGTGCACATGTGTGCATAGAGGTCATCTAGTAGTTTTAATTCTTTAATCAGTTGGTTAACATAGATCTTCTTTTGGCATACTGCTATCAAGTACATAAAATAAAATATGTTCGTGGGGATATGGTCCTGACAGAGTAATCATAATAGAAAATGAGGTGATCTACTGGTAAAACAACATTATGCTCAAAACAAGAAATCAGAGTCACATTGCAATTACTGTTTTCAGACCATGTACAGCAGGCTCATTCCCCAGCAACCAACCAACAGCACCACACCATTATCTCCCCTGCTCACTTGGACAACACCAGGTATTAGCATCATGTCTTACAATTCTGGAGACTAAACCAATTAAGGTACAATTTAAATAACGTATTCATAAATATAGTACAGGATAGTACTGACATATCTAAATATTTAAAAAAATAGAATATGGCTTCCAAAAATATCTTAGGAGAAGAGGTTCCATAGAGCGACTTTTGTATTATGAATAAATATGCATAATCAAAACAGTAGCCCAGCTCAAATCTCTCTCCTACTCATTTGATATACCTCTCCATGTCATATCCATTTTCATATAAGCAACACAATAATATAACATCTGCATTACTAAATAACACTACTATGTTCTATTTTTTTTGGAATAGTATGAATAAAATCTTTCTACTCCTATTTATTAGAATTTATTGGTGACAACCCTTTGCAAAGTAGCAGAAGGTATAATTAATTCTGGTACAACCTAAGTTGAATATAGAAACTCAACAGGGTTTACCTTTGACTACAAATGATCTATCACTTGATAATGTGGAAGGAAGGCAGCAGGAGGAGAATGTGAACCTCCGTAACTTCACTCTAAACTACTGCCATGGTACCCCATGCAGTTAATGTTATATACACACACTGTCAGCTCTACAATACAATTGTACTTTTCTTTATTTAATGTAAATGTTTGGACACAATGTTCTGTAGTGGGGAGGGGCAAACAGTGTTTCAAGGTTTGGGCAGGAATTTTACTAAAATGAATATTTAGAATTCTCTCTAACTTATCATAGGGCTCCCACCATTACTCCTACTACATTCAATTCTCATAGCTCAGGACATCTGCTAGATTGGAATACGGATGATTTCACAGTTATACGAAATGAAAATTAATGCAGCATTTCAGTACCTCACATAGGCTGCTTATATATGCACAATCTTCATCAACAAAAGAAGTGATACAATTATGTTAAAGGTACAGGATCTGATACACCTTCAGCTTGTCTTGCTGATGAACATGGTTGCACTGAAGGAGGAAGAGCAAAGAGGAAAGTTGTTATTCTGGGTTTAACTCTGACCAGTGAGAAAAATAAACTAATAGCTTAGAAATAAGGCAGGAGAGAAATGATCGTGTCAACATGGAATTGGTGACATTGAAGAGAAGAGCATGTGGATATGTATATTTGGGGGGAAATTTTAACGTCAAGGAAAATAGAGATATGGGGCCCTGATAGTGGTTTTTAAAAGGAATAAGACTCATAAGAGGTAGAAGTGTCTTTAAACTGCAATTTATTATGTCTTTGAAAATTATTTCAATTTTCAAGGCAGGAGAGAAGTAACATTCAAAAAAAGGTATAGCACTAATGATGCCGCTGATAAGGGCAGATTACAAAGATGGAAAGAGGGGTACATTTCAACTCTCTAAAAACTGAGCTATCAAAGAATAAAATGGGCCGTCTCCGAAAGTGCAGAGGGAAGAAAGAGAAGTGGTCTATATTATCTGTAAGGTTCTTTCACCTTGAAGATTCTGTTATTCTATATTATGTGGGAATAGATTTTCATTCAACATTTTAAAAAGTGTTTTAAGACAGTGATACTAGACAACAATAATTTAAATATGGGAATGGTGCCTTGGGATTTACAAAGTGATATGATATGCATATCAGTTATCACCACAGCCACCAAAGATCACAGTCTCCAGATTATAAATAAGCAGACTGAGCCCTCCAGAGATTAATCTATGGTCCTAAGGTATCACATTTGCAGGACTCAGGGCAAGAGCGCAACTGAAGGCTCACTTATCTTATACCTAAATATTTAAAAGTTATAAATCAAACAAAAATAGTTAAAGCTCTGGATTTAACTCTCTCCCTTAGAAAATGTACCTTCAAACCACAGTATCAAAAACATATATGTTTTTTATGACTAAAATTTGGCAAAATATAAAAATGACTGAATTTATTATTAATAATTAGTACCATAGGTCTGAATGTTCTATGGATATGCCTGTGATATTTTAAAAATATGTTAATAATTCATAAGTCATATATTCATTCCACCAACTGTATTTTCTTGACTTAATTTTAATAAATTACTCATTATGCTGTTATCAGTATTTTCACATAATTTGGATTTTACTGAACATAATGATCTGTATTTTAAATGTAATTATATTCAAAGTATATACATTTTAATGTATTTTGAAAAAACTAATATAACATAAAAAGTAAAAATTAAAAATATTTTCATATATATTTTTTAAAGTTTTCTCCTGAAGTATTAAAAATTAAAAGGTAAAATATCAATTACAATCAATGAATAAAATTTTTGAAACTATTATCTTTATAAATTGAATGAATTTAATAATTTCACAATATAGTAAGATACAGTAAACACTTTTTTTTAATTTTATATTTATTTTTGGGAGGGAGATAGAGTGTGAGCAGGGGAGGAAAAGAGAGAGGGAGAGACACAGAACTGGAAGCAGTCTCCAGCTCTGCACTGTCAGCACAGAGCCCAACACGGGGCTCGAACTCACAAACCAGGAGTCCATGTCCTAAGCCAAAGTCAAACACTTAACTGACTGAGCCACCCATGTGCCCATATAGTAAACACTTTTTTAAAAATAAAAACATTCACTGTACTAGCTTTCAATGCTCATCTAATTGTCAAGGTAAAGAATCAGTATTACTCTCCATGTCTGTTACATATAGCTAAAACTATATACAAATTTGAAAATAGCAAATTATTTAATATGGCAAAATTTTCTGAGCAGCCATGGCACTTTGTGAGTACCTCCAGAATCATGATGTGGAACCTGACGAACAATAAGAAATGGACCCCTACTGCAGAAATTGATTGCCTCCATGCCTTCTGAGAGAAGACTTGACATGCTAATTAATTTGTCTTTGATCTTCACTATATACTTCGTCTGCTCAAATCCTTCCCATACTCCAAAGCACTGCTTGCCCCTGGCTTCCACAGTGTTCATTCAATCTACAAGCCTCCATGACACTCAGACACAGATATTTGTGTTTTGAGGACTTAGAGAAAGAGATGAGGAAAAGACTTTCCCTGGGGCCTGAATGGTGTTAGTTGTGACAGTAGATGTTTAGAGTCATGGGTCATGCTGCATCAGACCCTAACTGATAGAGGCACACAAGAACATTTAAAGCTATTTATCAATTTTCCATATGTTTGTGATTTGTGGGCCCTCTGAGCAGATGGCCTAGCCTTTTCCCTAAGAGTAGTATGAACTAGGTGAGCCAGAAGTTAATCTAAGCAAATGCTCTTTTAATGGACCACTGCAATCTTTAGAGGTGGTGAGATCCCTGTGAATAAAGATACCAAAAGCAGGGATTTCATTTTAAGAAAGGATACAAGCAGTAAAGTGATTTCTAATTTGGGTTGAAATAAGGTACCCTGCAGTGCTATAATCAAGCAATGGTTAAAAAAAAGTTTCTATTCCATCATCAGAGTATATATACACTTATCGATATTGAAAGGCGATTTGGAGTAAAGGTTCTGCCAAATCAACTCAGTGGTCAGATATAAACTAGCCTGACAGTCAAAATAAGGAAACCTATTATTTAGTGAGCCCAAAGAAGTTTGTACACAGAGATGAGGAATTAACTTTTAAAGTCAGATGTCTCAATTAGGTGCAGTTTTAGGGAAAGACTCTTCTAGTATCCTATACATTTCTCCATCTACATGGAAATTCCTCTGAACTGTAAGTAGAGTTTCAGGATGAACCCATGCACCTGCAGGACCCTCACTTACACAAATAAAAATACATTTACTGAGGACTTAACTCACTAGAGCAGGAAGTCAACTGGGTCATGTTAGAAAGATCTTCAAGAATGGTGTTGAAGCAAAAAAGTTTTATTACTCTCGAGTACCCAGAATATGTCACCAAACAAAACCTTTCTTTCCGAGGTTCAACTGTGACCCAGAGACTAAAAGAAGCAGCAAACTGAGACAAGCAGGTGGACTTTGGAGCCAGGCTGCCGGAGTCTGAAGCCCAGCATGCACTACGTATAGCAGTGGGAGGCTGCGCATTACTGAACTTCTCTACTTCTCTGTTTCCTCATCTTTAAGATGGAGGTGATAATAGTGCCAGCAGTACAGCCACCACACAGATCTAGGGATACTGTTCACATTGCAGATACATGAATGGTGCCCTGGGCTGGTGCAGTGCATGTCCAGAGAGGCTGTATTCAGCTGCCTTGAATAGCCCCTACCACACAGGGCTATAGCAAGGATTACATGAGTTGATTTGCACGAGGCTCTTAGACCAGAGCCTGATACCTGTGAAACACTCAAGAAGCATAAATTATTGTTACAACAGATTCGGTAAAAGAGTAGTGATGAGGAAGAAGCAAAGAATAACACAGAAAATAAACAAGCAAAACCAGTCTCTTTTCTGACTGGATATCAGGAGAGAAGAAAGCTGTTAATTGCTTTTCTAATCTGATGAGTGTCAATTCATGATAAGCATAGAAAGGAATATGTGCTCCATCATGACTGATGCACATTTTCCTCTTAGAATACAGAAATGCAAATCACTAGGAAATCAGAGAGCCTCCAGCTCGAGTGAAAAATCCAATGACCAAGTAGTGAAAGATTTTTTTAAGCCTAAGTGCAGGACATGGTCCATCTGGAACTCCACAACTTGGGGAGGTGAGTTTGACCGTGACAGCTAATGGGGAACGATTTATGATCAGTGCCCATCGCCGGCAAATTATTCACCAACTGCTGACAGGCCCAACCCTTGACAGTGAAATGAGTGGGGATGATATCAGTCACTCTCTGTCACTCGAGTTGCAAATCTTCTAGTCAGCAAGAGAAACCTAGAAGCAGAAACGGGAAAGGGAGAAGTCGACAGGTTCAGCCGTGGCTGCAGGTGCCCCTGATAGGAGGTCAGAAAAGTAAAATAAAGACAGCAACATTAATTGAGCCAGCAGTGAATGTACGAATCAGTAGAGCCCATGAACTCTACCACAGGATGTGAAGGGCAACACCAGGAGAAAAGCAAGGGCTGGAGTGTCAGAGAAAACTGGTTTCAAATCCCAGCTCTACCACTTAATAAATGGCCTTGGGCAAGCTACTTAATATCTCTAAGCCACCATTTACCCATCCATAAAATAAAGATAATAAAATCCACCTCACAGGGCAGGGTATAGAGATTTATTAAGATAATGGATAGGACACGTCTGGTACAATGTCTGGCAAGTTGAAGGTACTCTGTGAACCTTAATCCCCATTCCAGGAGCTGCCCTAGCGGGCTCACAGCCAAGAGAGGTTGGTGGGGGAGGGAGGATGCAATTAAATAAGTAGTTACAGGCTAGAGCTAAGAACAGGACCTCAGAAGGACACAACGGGAGTTCCCTAACCCAGCCTTGAGAAGGCAGGAAACAGTAGAAAAAGAGATGCTCAGGGAAGAATCAAGAGAGGAATGTAGACTATTAAGTTGAAGACAGCCAGCAGGAGGGACAGAGAACATAAGGCAAATGGCATATGCCCAGGCCTGGATACAAGATAAATCAAGGAAAAGTTGTCCTGGATCTCAGACCTGCCTCAAATTCTTGAAGTCACACCTCCAAATCTACATAGCCATCTCTCCTTGACTTCTATCTGGTTAATTTCTCCAGTCACTGTTTAACCCACTGTTGAAGAATAATGCCCACCTACACTATGGTATTACAATGACACATACAAACTGATTAGCCTTCTGGGCTTTGTAAAGGACAGCAGCCTGGGATGACCCGGCCATTGCTGAACAGGAAAATCCCCATGTTTACATCTCACTGTGCTGCCACACCTGAAGGATCAGTGCATAACTGTTGCTCTCTCCATTCCCCTACTCAAACAGCAGAAATATATATATATATATATATATAGAGAGAGAGAGAGAGAGAGAGAGAGAGAGAACAGAGAGAGAGAGAGAAATGCAGTTTGCTCTACAAGTTAACAGAAAAAAATGTGTCTGTCCTCTGAAATGCCCAATTTTTGAAGAATCTCCAGTGAGCACACAGAAAACTTTAGGAATATGTGCTTACTGGAAAGAAAATTTTCACCCAGGCTTCTTCCTATCATCCTCACTAATTTCTAATGGGGAAGAGAAGCTCTCAATCTGATTACTAAGAGTGTGAAACATAAAGCCTTTTTTTTTCTTACTAGTAATCAAGGCCACTGTTTATTACACATCAATGCCCAAATATGGGGACAGAGCTCCTATTTCCTGTCCCATGTGCTAAACCGCCAGGGCAGGATCTGTTTCTTTGGACTTACTCAGCCATCCTGTATCTTGTCTGCCTATCTGACTCTCTACATGGTTAATATGCTAAGCAGAAGTATTTAGGGCCTGCTTCCCAGAAACAGCCCTTCCACTCTTCTCTAACTTCCTTCACTGCATCTGCTACAACCAGAACAAGGAAGGAACAGATTGAGAAACATTCTGCATTCAAAACCACCTTGGCAATGCTTGACTATCTGAGATTCAGAGGAGAAGATGGAAGAAGAAAAGACTTCCCTGGTCCAAGTCATGTTCAGCATTCCTTAGAGCACTGCACTGGAAATTAGGAAATAGTATCACAGATATCAGCAAAATATTCTGTCTTGCATTTTTACTATAGTTTAGTTGTGCATATCTATCTCCTATAACACAATAATTCCAGGGGGGAAGATAATTTAGAGATATAACGAGACACAAACCACCACCACCCATCCCTAATAGTGATAAGGACTGAAATCAGATTTATAAAACACAAGATCAAAGTTAAAAACATAGAAATGGAGAAAGCAAATACAAGGTACCTATTTAAGATTACCTGAAACCCAGAAAGAGGCGTGATGATAAACAATATTTTTTGTGATAAATAATAGGTAGGATATGTTGACTTTATAGTTAGTCATTACATGTATCTTAAAAATTTATGATATCTGGGAATATTCAAAGGTTATGCAAAAAAATCAATCAATGGGTTAATTATCCAATATTTATTTGGGGAAAGCATCTGTTTTGAGACCACTGGGACACTGGAGAATGCAGAGGTAGTTACAACAATGTCTGGATTCTTCCTAAATAAGGATGCAATGCTAGATATAAGTAATTCAAAAGAAAAGGTCTATGTCCTCAGGTAACGTGGCTGGAAACTTGTTTAGAAACAAGACTGTTTCCTTGGAAGTCAATAAAGCCTTGTTCAAATCCAAATTGCAACATCCAAATGTTTCAAATCCCACTGAACTTTACTCTTCTCAACTTAGAAGGGGGATAATGACACCCACTTTATTGGGTTGTTGTTAGGATTAAAAGAGGTAATTTATGTAAGTGACCATTTCTGACAGTGCCTGGCTTACAAGAAGTTCAAAACCATTAGGTATCTTCCCATTCATTCCCTAGGTAGATTAAACTTTATCCATGAGGAAGCTGATGAATCACACAATACAGAGCATGGCAAGGACCAGATAAGCAAGCAGCACATTCAGGGCTACAGAATTTGAGAAGGCCAATCCATTTGTAGCAGTAAGGGAAAATTCTGCAATATGGTAGAAATTGAACTAGAGTTAAATCAGGAGGGAGGGTGGGAAACTCTTGCCCTTTAGTCCCAACATTCCTGTAGGAAGAGAACTAACTCTTTTAGGGAGAGTTGACTTAAATTCAGACTATTAGTAGAAGCAGGGAATTCACATAATTCGCCACACTTTACGAGTTAAAGACAATTATCAGCAAGGATCAATACCTGCCTGTTGTGTGTGTGGCAAAGAGGGAGGAAGAGAAGAAGAGAAATAGGAGAAAGTAGGAAGAAGGAAGAGGAGAATGAAGAAAGAAAAGAAAAAAGAGACATGCAGGAGGAAGGGGAAAGAGTGGAGGGGGAAGATTAGTGTCACAGACATCACAGCTGCTGTTTGAAAGGGCACATCTGAAATGGGCCTGTTAAATTCAATAGTTTCATCATCATTGCCACCAGATTGAGCTGCTCTGAGAAACACTTTGCCATGATATATGAGCTGGGTGAGGCTGATTAGCTAAGCCTATATTATACACTGCGTGAGAACTCAACAAAGGTTTAGTCATTTAAAAGGACAACATTGAATTTTGGCCAAGGATTTTAAAAATGAATATTCCATGTGGGGAAAAAAATGTTAGAGACGGTAATGACAGAAGAAAATCTTGCTGTAATTATTCCTCCATATGTTACCACCTTCGAGGGAAAATATATACATATAAAGTGAGAATAATCCCCCATATGGGTTTTCAGATCCATTTTTTTAAAGTGAGCAATCCTAGGTTCAGAGCGAAGGAGCATTATTAAATGACTGCCAATTGCGAGCCTCGCAGGGGAACAGCCGCAGCTCCAGTGTAACATGGAGATCAGGGAAAGATGATCAACTCTCCAGATTTATGACTCATGAAGAGCTAGAGAGCATCATGGATTGCTCAAGGTAGATGGGACGTTCAGAGGTTATTAGGCCCATTACCCTTCCCCTAGGCCACTTCACTTGCTCTTTCATGACAAAATAACATTTTACATGCAAGGTAGAGCTGGAGGCAGAATGAGTATTATAAATAGGTGATGGGAACAAGGGGAAATGTGGATACTTCTTCCACTTAGAATCATGAAAAAATCCCAACTGCACCTGTCTAGTCCATTTCTTCCTTCCCAATAATTAGGACAGCACCTGACAAATCACAGATACTCTGAATATTTGGGATAGGAATGAATGAATGAATCTAATGCTCCCTGGGATTTCTCTTCACTACTGTTCTCTGAGCTCTCCCAGGAAATTTAGGATTCAACCACCACTCTCTGGTCCACTCTCTGGACCAGAGTTCTAGCCATACTTTTTCCATTTCTTTCTTTACAATCTAGACTTTCTAACATCTCTTTTGTAAAAAGAGGATTTTGGTGTCTGTGATTGTCACACATGCTAAAGGCCAGCTGAAAACTTAAGCTCATTCTGTTACAACTCACAGATAAGTTTTAAACCTAAACACTGGCAGGATTTCCTAAACAACAATTTATTTTGTGGTAAATACACCTGTATTTACCACATATCAAAGCTGCCTAAATAATTAATAATTTTACCTTTTTCCATTAAACCTTGTTTTATAACACTCTCCCACATGAATCCTTTTTTCCTAAACCGCCTTAGCAAGTTTTGTTTATAACACCTATGGAATACTTGGATAATTAGTGTCCTGGAATTTTTCTAAACATTTACAAAGATGTATTTTGATTCCTCAACAAGCATGGGAGCCCTTAGAGAAGGATCGCATAATACCAGGCTTCATTTAAGCTACACAAAATTTCTTTGTGTAATTTTGACAAAGTATGGTATACTTGTCTGTTTGGATGTCATCGATATTCATGATAAAACTTCTGAAAACCAATCAATCATCCGGATGATCCAATTCCACTTGTTGCTAAACATCTGAGTGACACTGAAGGAGTACCTTGCCTGCCTTCCGAAGGCCAGGGTGGGCAGGCTTCTCAGAGCTACTGGGAAGTGAGCAGAATTCTGAAGGCTGAGGACAGAAAAGCCAGGGGAAGGGCGGGATAGAAGGAGACACAGAAGTAGAAGTAGAAGGTGTGACATTCTCAGAAACCCAGTGACAGGACCTAAGAGTTTAGGTTGGGGCCAGACAAAGTGGAGCAGAAGAGGAAGACCTAAAAATAAAATAGATTAAACAAATTAGTTGTCTATAATTTAGAAAGATGGAGGCTGAAAGGAGAGAAAACCCAAATCTGCCCTTAAACCATATGCAAAATAAATTGATATAATATTATTTGATATGGACTTTTTAAGGGACATATAGAAAACCCAGTGGCATCTCTGACAGATTTTTACCCATATTTTTAAGTACTAGGAAGAAGCTCACAACTCTGTTTCAACTTGCTCCATTTTAATTGACATTTTTTTTCTTATATTGAAATAAAATACCTCCTTGGTTCTATTGGTCCCAGTTTTGTCTTCAGGGATAGCTAAATATAAATTCACAAAACAGTAATTGCCATGAGACTTGTATAAGAAAGACTGCCTCTATCTCTCCACCAGAACTGTAGGTACTTATCCTAGATGAGGTAGAATGCTGCCATTTTAACCCCATCATTTGACTTGACCACATAAAGCCTTTCATCTACTATGGAGTTTTGTTCCAAAACTAAATACTAAAAAAAAAAAAAAAAAAAAAAAAAACCCGAAGTTAAAATTATAAAAGGTTAACACTGCACACAACAAAATTAAAAGGAAAATCAACTGAAAAAATCTCACCGTGTTAATAAACTGACCAAGAAAAATTACCCTTACTAGAAACAATCATTGCAAAATAAAACTGACAATGGCCATAACTGCATTATGGAAGAATGTGCTATTGAGTAAAAATTGACAGAAGAATCTAATTTTCTTTCCCAAATGTTGATCTAGAGAATCTGATCCAGGAAAATTGGACATGGTAAAAATAACTGCCATACAAGAAAATTCAGACTGGCAGAAGCATTATTGCAAGATTTTTTTTATACATGATTGATGAATCAAATCATTATTATAAATTTTATGCATGGAGAATTGTTCCTGAAGTAAATAATTTTAATAAAATAGAATTAGAAAAATAAGAAATAAGTAAAAGGCTTAACTATACTTTGTAGAAAACTGACCAAGGCATTAAACTGGCTTGAATTCACTCTGAAAAGTCTTTCTCAATGAAAATTCATTGATTAGAATATACCAGTTGGTATTATTCTGATTTATTCACACAGAGTTCAAATATCATCACTATCTAAACACTGGGGTAAAAACAGCACTAGGTTAATTTAAATTGGTTTCAAACAATAAACACTAAAAATTCTTACCCCATAAAAAGCTTCTGGAAAAGTTTAGACCAATAAGTGATAAATTCAACATCCGTGTTAAGGGGATGTTAGGGTCTTTGAAGCAAATTCTTGTTCAGAAACAAAAAATTGTATTAAAATAGCATTAATACTGTTCCGGGGTAGCCTCTCTAAATGTTCTTATATTTGAGTACCACAAATTCAATAAACAAATATTTCTTGCGCTTCTACTTTATGGCAGATCCTGTATTAAATGCTGAGGGTACAGACTGAGTCAGCAGACTTGCTCCTGTTCTTGGAGTTTATGCAGAAGTCTGCTCCACAGAGAAACTAAGAGATAACCCTAGGATCATCCAAACTCAGGGCTGTCCTTAAAAGTCACACTGTGAGCTCCCTCCCACCAACTCTTTCCTAAGAACAAAAACCTGTGCGAATGAACATAAAAAATCTTGACAAAGGAGACTGACATTTAACAGACACCACTTGGGTCAGACCAGATTTACTTAATGTGATCGTTATCTTTAATGTATCAACTTGACTGAACTAAGGGATGCCCAGCTAGCTGGCAAAACATTATTTCTGGGTGTGTTTGTGAGGGTGTTTCCAGGAGACATTAGCACTTAGATGGGTAGGATGAGTAAAGAAGATACCCTCACAAATGCAAGTGGGCATCATTCAATCCTTTGAACGCTTAGATAAAACAAAAAGAGAAAGGGCAAATGTGTTCTCTGCCTGAGCTGGCTTGTCCATCTTTTCATGCCTTTGGACATCTTAACGCATGGTTCTTAGGGCCTCTAGACTCAGACCAGGACTTACACCACTGGCTCCCCAGGTTCTCGGATCTTCAGGTTTGGACTAGACCTACACCACCCACTTTCCTGAACCTCCAGCTTACAGATGGCAGATCACGATTTTTCTCATTTCTTTCTATACATCTATTTATACATCTACTGTTTTTCTATATGTCTATGTAGATATACAGATACCGCACTGGTTTCTGTTTCTCTGGAGAACCCTGAGTAATACACTTAACCAAAGGACACAAGAGAAAGTAACCATGTTTAGAAACCAGAGAAGAGAACTTAGCAACACACAGAAGTATTAGGTTTCAGACCCTCAACCAATAAAGTACACAACCATGAGTAGTGACACTTGAGTGAGTGAGAGTCCCATTAGGCTCTCAGTAGGAGCAGATGGATAAAGAGCGTGGACACTTCCCAGAAACCACATCATCTGGGTTAGATACAATCATGCAATCATGGGTCATGCCTACACAACATGACTATGCAGGATAATACAGACACTCAAGCACAGTTTTTCATGTATTTATCTCAGCCTCTATGATAGTATAGTCTATTCCAAGTACATTTTGAATTCAATACCATGGAACCAGAACAAGGATCAGTTGCACAGATACCTCTATTATGCTAACATACAGCTATATGGCCTATACTCAGAAGCTATCAGTGACACAAAGAAAGAAATACCCATAACTCTTATTTAATATTCCCATAGGGAAGACTACCAATCATCTCTCATTATGTTTTCTCCTTCTTACATGACAGTTGAATTATCAACAGGGCAACTGGCCATCTAGTTAGGACTCTCTTTCCTAATCACATGGCAAAGTTCTCATTATGGAACATTAATGCAACTGACATTGGCAACTTTTGGGATATGCCCTCAAGAAAAGGGTAAAGTCCCTTCCTGTGGAAGTAAAGAAAATATTGACATCCGGCTTGAAATGTGGATGAAGGAGACATCTTGTAGGGACAAATTATCTTTCCCAATAATATTTCTCAACCACATGGACTTTTCTCAACCTTTCTAGGCACCTTATAGTTTTACTGACATTTAAAACTTCCAGACCAGCCTGGACCTTCATGCACAAGAGAAACATACTTCTATATTCTTTGAACCAATTTTATTTTGGGCCCTTGTTAGAACCAAATTTATACCACAACCAATTAAGGCATATGTATTATAATTTTTTAATTATGATTATACCTAAAGGTCTTTGTGTAAGAAAGAATATGGTACAAGGTGTCCATATTTGTTCCATCTTGTTCACATGCCATCCAGCAGAGGATCCCACATGCAGCTTTAGGATTTAACAAACTTCATTGTTTGCACAATTTGCTTAGAATGGACTGTTTCAGTTCATCAGACTTTGACTAACTGAATTATTTTGTGCTCTCTATAGGGATTACAAATCTTCAGAAAAATAATACATTTTGACCCGGAGATTTTGCTGGATATAATTTAATCTTTAACAAATCAGATAATACTTCACAGCCTTGTTATAGCACAGGGCCATGATTTTAAATACCAATACTTGTTATGTTATAATTAGTAGGGTTCAGATTTTTTTAAAACAATGAAAGAATGATGGAGGACAGAGTTGATCCTACAGGATGCATTTATTAAAACTGCTAGTTCATCACATACTTATTGAGCATCTGCTGGGTCTAGTTTTATCACTTAATTCCTATGCAAACTTGTACAGCCTATTCATTTTTTTGAACTTCTGATTTTTCAGAACTTCTCTTCCTCCCCAGGCAGAGAATTCTGAACTATAGCCACTGGTTTTGAAAGGCTATGATTCTAAGTATGTGGCGCTAAGGCCACAGAACAATGGCTCCTGTCACTGCCTCGACTCGCTGCTCTTCTTATGTGGGCACTCATTCTGCAACCAGATGTCTGCAGTTGGAGATATTTCCCCAAAAGCAACATCCTATAACTGCTCCTCTACAGATTCTTTCACAAGTTGAGTTGACAGCAGTAGTGTTGCCTCAGGCCCCTTCCCATGCTGAGGCTATAAATGGGGTATCTGAACCATCAGCCCTGACTGGACATCACCTCCTTGAAATGTGTGTGCTCTTAGAATGCAGAAACTTTTGAATTCCAAATTCCCTCCCTCTGTTAGAGAAATTGCTTGCCAATAATTCTGCTGACCTCCAAACAAGTCCTTTCCAGGGTGCCCTGTCTCTTTCCCTACATTCCAAGAGGCCGGAGGTGGTTCTCTGTTCTGCCAAGGCTGTGTTCATCTGGCCACAGTGAGAAGACCAGGCAGATTAATTAGATGCTTCAGAAGGGGTGAGAATCCTGCTGCTCAAGATGAAGCAGATTTGTGGGTGAGTTAACCGGACTCCTCTGTTCAAGTTGATGATTAACTTCAGACCTGAATAATGCACACGTTGACATACTGGATCCATCCAGGCCAGAACTATGCCTCCAAGAGCAGCACTGTGGGGCATTTGGAGGAGCAGTAAGTGTAACAGTTACACAGCGTAACAATATAGCCTCAAGATTAACATCCCTGTAATAACAGTTTACAGAGCTATAATTCATGAGTAAATCCACTCTATTAATACATTTTTAATTTTGGACAATATTATCTTGGAACCCCACTCTACTACTTTTTAGCTAGAAAAATTTAGGCTAGCTACTTAATTTCTGATTTTGCATCTGCAGATGGAGAAAATAACATTCTCACTTGGTTACCTTGTAAAAATTAAATGAGTTATTGTAATGTAAAAAGCTTAAATGTTCAGTACGTATTACATATTGTTTTTATTTTTATAAATATGAGATAACAATTTCCAAGTCCTTGAGTAGGACAGGCAATATATAACACAATGGGCTTTGGAGTCAGATCTGACTCAGAGTTTTACCTCCGGTGTTTTCTAGCTACATGACTTAGGTCACATTACTTAACCTTCTGAGTCTTGGTTGCTAGAACTGAAAATGAGAATATTAATGGCAACTTTATAAAGGTAGTGGAAGTATATGTGAAACACCAGGCAGGTACTAAGTATCTACTAAAGGATCCATAGCTTAGCCTTCTTCCCTCCCTCAGGAGAAGCAGTCTGAGCTTCACTATGGAATGAGTATGGCTTATGAAGGTGGAGCCATCTTTCCTAGGATGCAAGGACAACGTTGTTCAGAAAATATTTGTTAAAAGGACACTGACATTCAACAAAATAGAGTTCTTGTTTCTCTGACTGAAAACAATTTTAAAGGTCCTACTATAAATAGCTTTTACCCCTGATCAGAGATTTGTGTGTGTGTGTGATTCTCTCAAGGGCCCATTGATTCAACAAAAAAACTGAAAGGATAATTCAGAACAGTGAAATGTGGACTACAGAATAGAAATAAGGACACCCTATTTCTCGCACAAACTAGGTAAAAGATAACCCAGACCTAAAGCATATGGTTGATGGGTGGAGGTGTTACTGTTGTGCTAGTAAGTACCTTCTTTACTTGAACACCATGTCCTCTTCCAGCCAGCTTCTTATAAACATCTGCATGTTCTACCAACTGATGGTTACCAAAGGCACAAGGGTGGGGGGATGGGTTAAATAGATGATGCAAAAATGCTCAACAGCACTCATCATCCAGGAAATACAAATCAAAACCACAATGAGAAACCACCTCACACCTGTCAGAATGGCTAACACTAACAATTCAGGCAACAACAGATGTTGGCGAGGATGCGGAGAAAGAGGATCTCTTTTGCACTGCTTGTGGGAATGAAAACTGGTGCAGCCACTCTGGAAATCAGTATGGAAGTTCCTCAAAAAATTAAAAATAGAACTACCCTATGACTCAGCAATTGCACTACTAGGTATTCATCCAAGGGATACAGGGTGCTGTTTCGAAGGGGCACGTGCACCCCAATGTTTATAGCAGCACTACCAACAATAGCCAAAGTATGGAAAGAGCCCAAATGTCCATCGGTTGATGAATGGATAAAGATGTGGTATATATATACAATGGAGTATTACTCGGCAATCAGAAAGAATGAAATC
Source organism: Acinonyx jubatus (assembly GCF_027475565.1). Taxonomy (NCBI): domain Eukaryota; kingdom Metazoa; phylum Chordata; class Mammalia; order Carnivora; family Felidae; genus Acinonyx; species Acinonyx jubatus. Next base: position 60,869,246 of record NC_069392.1, read on the forward strand.
TTGCCATTTCCAACTATGTGGATGGAACCAGAGGGCATTATGTTAAGCGAAATTTAGTCAGAGAAAGACAAATATCATATGACTTCACTCATATGAGGACTTTTAAGATACAAAACAGATGAACATAAGGGAAGGGAAGCAAAAATAATATAAAAATAAGGAGGGGAACAAAACATGAGGGAATCTTAAATATAGAGAACAAATGGGGTTGCTGGAGGGGTTGTGGGAGGGGGGATGGGCTAAATGGGTAAGGGGCTTAAGGAATCTACTCCTGAAATCATTGTTGCACCATGTGCTAACTAACTTGGATGTAAATTATAAAAAGTAAATAAATTATAGAAAGTAAAAAAAAAAGAAAGGAAGGAAGGAATAGATGATGCAGATTAAGGAGTGCTCTTGTCATGATGAGCACTGGATGATGTATGGATGTGCTGAATCACTACAGTGAACACTTGAAACTAAAATCACACTGTATGTTAACTAACTGGAATTTAAACAAAAACTTTTAAAAAATAAAAAATAAAGATCTGCATGTTCTAAATAAAAATGCCAATATCCCTAACCTTTAAAAACATCAACAAAAGCATTTCCCATTCTAACCACTAAATTCAATTTCTGAGAAGAAAATAAAAATAGGTATTAAATGGCATGAACTTAGCTGGCCAAGGTATGAAGCTTTTAAACATTTAAGACTTGAGAGAAAACATGCACCAATAGGTACAAACTTTAGGTCTTTTGCACATTTTCCCACTTATATATGATGCAAATGGATTAAAGAACAAATACAAAAATGCCTGGGTGGCTCAGTTGGTTAAGCATTTGACTCTTGATTTTGGCTCAGATCATGATCTCATAGTCATGGGATTGAGCTCCATATCAGGCTCTGAGCTGAGCACGGAGCCTGCTTGGGATTCTCTCTCCCTCTCTCTGCCCCTCTACCACACTCATGCTCTCTCTCTCAAAATAAATGAACATTTAAAAATATACATATGTGTGTATATGTGTATATATGTATGTGTGTGTGTGTGTGTATATACACACATATATAAACTAAGCCATAAATAATATTGGAAGAATGTACAGAAGAATATTGGGGTAGGAAAGATTTTCCTTTGTAAGAATAACTGAGAAGGCACAGAGGAGAACATCACAACTCATGTGACTGCATATGACTACATCATACAACTTATAAACTCTCTTAAGACAAAGATATACAAACTAATTTAGAAGACAAGTAACAGAGTTAGAGTCAACTACAACACATATAACCAGGAAAAGATTAATATATGTAATATATAACAATTATTTCAATCTATAATAAAAAAATGGCCAAATTATATTAAGAGACAATAAGCATACCTATTTCAGATTCCGGGTTCCTCTCTGTCTGCCCCTCCCCCACTCACTCTCTGTCTCTCTGTCTCTCTCTCTCTCTCTCTCTGTCTCTGTCTCTCTCTCTCTCTCAAAAATAAATTTAAAAAAGCACTTAAAAAATTAAAAAAAAAAACAAAAGAAGCACAAACTCAGAGGAAAATACTCAATCTCTCTAGTTAGCAGGCAAATGCAAATTAAAAACAACCACTAGAATCTGTTTTGCACTGCATATATACAAAAATCAAAACTATTTGTCCTCATAAGGATGTAATGATACAGGCCATCTATCTATACCCTGTGGGGCAAAGTTTAGGACAGCTTTTTAAGGAGGGCAATTTTGCACTATCTGATATGTATACTTTTTAGCCCCAAATTTCTATTTCTAGGATACAAATCTACAAAAAACACACAGATGCCCAAAATTACATTAGCAAAGATATTTGTTCCTGCATTTTTTATATTAAGAAAAAAAAGGAGGCCATCTGAATGTCCACTAAGAAGCAGAAGGTCAAATAAATTTTAGTACATGTTTAACACAGGACACTATACAAGACTCCAGACTGATTTGGAAATACATCTAAGCTACTGTAGCAGATGGTTTGTTTTGTTGTTTTCCTACATGGAGACAAGAAAATCTCCCATCCCCACAAGCTTTTCTCACAATGTAACGTTGACTTTCTTCCTACCTAGAAATGGGACCATGTTCCCTCTCTTTGAATTTGGGTGGAATTATGAGCACAGTGCTGAGTGGAAGTGACGCTGTGTGACCTCCCACGCAAGGTCATAAAAGAAGATACAGCATCCTCCTGGCTCTCTCTGTTTTGGGGTACACTTACTCTGGCAGAAGCCAACACCATTCTGGAGGGGAGCCTAAACTATCCCACACAGAGAGATGAGACAGACACCCTCACATGGAGGGGAACTGAGACCTCCAACCAATAGCCACATCAACCTTCAGACACATGACTGAATAAACCTTCAGATGATTCCAGCTTCCATCTCTCAAGTCCTCTAAGCCCCAGACATTGGTAAGTGGAGACATACCTTCCATACCATGTTCTCTCTACATTTCTGACCCATAGAATCCATGAACATAATAAATGATCATTTTATGCCACTAAGTTCTGGGATAATTTATTATGGAACCAAATAACTAGAACAGATACTTTATATGAAAGATACCAAGTCTCATGACAATATATGTAGTATAATCCCACTTATGGAAAAATATCAATCCAAACTATAAATGTAGGTGTGAATATAGAAGTATATATGTGTTACTATATATATACATATGTATGCATGTGTTTTCGTATATGCCTAAGAATACAGACAACTATCCAGAAAGACACACAGTATGTTGCAAATGTTACCTCAAGAGATGGGAGAAAGAATGGAACAAGAAGATAAAGAGACACGAAACTTGCTCTCTAGATTTCTAGACTGTTTGAATTTTGTGCCACCAGCCTATTATTTAAAGGGAAGAGGGAGAAGGAAGGGAAGAAAGCATGAAAGGAGGAAGAATAGATAAACAGCTTTGTCCAGGAACTGAAAATCTAGCTGAGTCCATGAATAAAGTATAGATCAGATTTAGGGGAGAAAAGAAGACAAGGCTGAACCTTGACTGAGAATTGGCATCCTGATATCACCACTTAAAGTTGTGTAATTTTGGACAATTCAATCCTTTCTAAGCCTCAAATTTCCTGACTATAAACTGAGGGTAATATTTTATTTTTTTAGGGTTGCTAAAAGGATAAAATAAGATGCAGAATGTAAAGCCCCAAATATAAATGCCTGAAAGATACCATGTTTTAAATAAAGGGGAAATTTTTCTTCATCTTTCTTCTTCAAAGAATGGAAAAAAGGGCACTCACTCAAGTGAGCAAAAATATAGAAGAGGCAACTCAGTTAACAGGGACAATGTAGAGATCAAGCTACATAAAACTTGAGGCTACTTTAAGGTGAAGTCAGAGGTTATAAAGAAAAAACCTGAGCTAATCATATGCAAATATGTACAAATCATTGTAACTGACCCTCCATTCCCATGCAACTCAGATACCTTTAACCATGGAAGCCAGTTGTGCTATGGCAAGGTGCAATTGTTACTGCTGCAGGATACTGAGCACATGGCTTTCTTGATCAAAAAATAAAATCTAATTTCTTCTCCTCATATACAGAGGACTACTTATGGCATATCCTTGTTTTCTGACCACCTAGCGATAATACAGCAAATTTCAAATCTAGGGGTTCTGAAAGAGGCATAGTCCAAGGGGAGAAGAATGCACTTGAAAACCCATTAGAAACACGTGCAGAGTGTCCTTTGAAGGCTCAGCTCCCCCACCCTGTATTGTGCCCTGAGTGTAAGACCTTATTCCAAAAGGTTGAATAAAAAGGAAGATAGACTAATGATTAAAAAAAAAAAAATCAGATACAGCCTTGCCCCGATAGCCCACCCATCATACTTTCAAATAAGCTGATCACTTACAGTAGAGGTTATTTAGAACAAAGTGGAGCTCCAGAGTCCATTTATTTGAATGTATTTCCATTTCAATCACCCTGTTTCAGAAGTCGCCTCTCCTTCCCGTCACATAAGGTGAACAGATGTGATTTTAAGGACTTACTTCACGAACTCCTGCTCGGAAAAAAACAGCGCTGTCTGGATAGAGAATTTCTTTTTTTTACCCCATTAGGAGCATAAGATTCAAAATTAGTTCATTTCTGATCCTACCCTTGTGAGGGCATCATATTATTGAAGTTTCCTTTCAATACCCTTAGTCATAAGGTTCCCAGATGAGTGAGTTTTCCTCTACTCTGGGCATAAATAGATTAAAGCGATCTGTTCAGGTGAGGAAGCAGAGATCAAGGAGACTTTCTAAAACTTTTCATTTCATTTGGCATAATCATTGGTATACAAAGGCATCCCTCTAACATGAGTGGAAGATCAGTTGAAGTTCCTTTTCCAGAAGATGGGAAAGGATGGGTGGATCTGAAGCAAACCAACTACACAGTTTCTTGTGTACTAAGTGCAGTTGTTACAAACAGCCTTTTATTTCAAATGATTAGCCAGGTTGGTGTATCCCCAAGACTAAATCTGGATAGAGATATTGTACATTATGAATGTTTAGCCATGTGCTTATTATTTCTAACATATTATAAAAACAACAATACAACCATTAAAAAGGAAGACAAGAGAAGAAATGTACCACCAATTTTTACCTTTTTCACGACTAAGTAAAAATTATGGCATTATCAACCAACATGACATTTTTGAGCACTAGCATCCCCCAGGACACTCTGAGAGAAGACAACACTCCTGCCCTCCCTAATGAATAGATAAAAATTAAACACACACAGGACTCCTGCGTGGCTCAGTCAGTTAAGCGTCTGACTCTGAATTTAGGCTCAGTCATAATCTCACAGTTTGTAGGTTTCAGCCCTACATGGGGCTCTGTGCTGGCAGTGTGGAGTCTGCTTGGGATTCTCTCTCTCTCCCTCTCTCTCTGCCCCGCCCCAGCATGCACTCCCTCGCTCTCTCTCTCCCAAAGTACATAAATAAAACTTTAAAAAAATTGAACACATACCAAAACTATAAAAAGTTAAGAATGTTCTGAATGAATGAAAAATAAATGGGGTACATGTGTGAAGGCAAGGGTGTATGGGAATTCTCTGTACCTTCCACTCAATTTTGCTATGAACCTAAAAGTGCTCTAAAAAAACAGTCTATTTAATTGGTAAAGAGACAGGTGACACATACATACATACGTACATATATACATACATAGAGAAGGTCATCTAGAATGACTTGTCAAAAATAGGCAGTCATAGAAAGCTTCTTAGAAGAGGTAGACCTTGATTTGGAACTTGAGAGGGAGTAGAAGTGGGATAAACTTAGTGAAAGCAGAGAAAATCAATAAGCACAACTAGGAGCCCAAAAGGTTTCGACTTCACAGAAACTATCCTCATTATATCAAAAGGAACATGCTGGAAAGTATTTGCAAATAAATCTGAAGAGTGGAATAGATAGAACATAAGATCCTTGTTTTAAAGTTATAACATCAATCATTCTTACTAATTTATGCTATAACATGCCTATTCAATAGGGTCAAAACACAGAACTAATTAATGATGAGGTTGAAGCTCTTAGAGTCAAGGCATATTATTCCAGAAAATTTGGTAGTGGCCTTACACAATGTTCACCTTTGACACTAGTGCCCAGGCCAACCTAAGAAATCTCTGGCACGATAGTGTTGGAAATATTCAACGATCCAACTTCTATTCAGCCAGACTAAGAAAACAAGGTAGTTTCTCAGGGACAAATAAAATAAAATCCTGAATCCCGCAGAAATTTTTCTCAGAGGAAGGAGTTCAAGGGGAGAAGTGCCAAGAGCAACTGAAACAAACAGAAATAAATAAATAAATACCCTCATGTAATGGTAATTTGAAGGGTAGGAGGGAGGTGTGTGAATTTAATTATGATAACACCAGTTTGTCAGGAGAGCTAAACTCAACAAGAAAGTCCTTAATCATTAACACTGTCATCCCAGAAAAGTGCCTTCTCTCAACTGCCGGTTTGATAGATTCTGGATGACAAAGGGAGCCTGCAGACAAGAACCTGTCAATCCTGCTGCACAGAATACCAGAGAACCCTGTGTGTGTGTGTGTGTGTGTGTGTGTGTGTGTGTGTGTGTGTGTGTGATGTGGTGTGGTGTGTTTTCAGGGTGTGTATTTCTTTCCCCTTTTGCTTCTCACCCTTTGTCCTTGAAAATTCTTCCCTCATGTTCTCTAAAACAAATTGGCAATGCCTACTTTGCTCCCTTGCACTTCTTCCTCCTAGTACCTTCTGCTTGCTTTTCTCCCTGAAGGTTTTACTCAGCTTCACCATCTGCTTCCAAAGGGGACCATGTTATTGAAAACCATTCTCAAGCCACAGTGTCTTTCCAGCATGCCCCTCTACCCCCACCTCCATCTAATCTCAGAAGAGAAGCTTCTAAACCAGTTGCATAGGTTAAGAGGTAGTTAGAGGCCACCCCCTGGCCCAGACACCCACAGCCGGGATCCGTGCCGATGAAGAGGTCAGACTTTAATTGGTCTCTTGTTGACTACTGCCATTTCTCCCCTCTTCACCAGCCAAGGAACATGGCAGGTAGTTCACCAAGACACACAGTCGTTCACCTCTGCAGGCTTGCAATCCACTCCTCTAAATCGACAGCCTTTTCTTGTTCCCTCCTCACTTCTCCCAGCACACAGTCTTTAAAAATAACCTACTGATTTAGCATTTAAATTGGGAACATTTATACTAATATTAGAGCTAAGTTATCTAGATGGGGTGGTAATGCTGGGGAGGGAACTGTGGGCAAATATTGAAAGATCATAAGTCCCAAAAGAGGTGAAAAATAGTTCTATTTCACCCAAGAGGGTGTTAGTTAGAACAACGACATGAGATTGAAGGAAGGTAAATATATGCTCTACTGCAAGGGAAGAGCTCCTAACCAAGAGTCAATGAGACAGCAGGATGGCTTCTGTGGGAAATGGTAAGAACTGCAGCAGCAGGGTCACTGAAGATGAACCCCCAAAGTGCCGGAAATAAACTCGAAGTAACATTCTATTCAAAGGGCTCAATTTGGTCAGCGCCCAATCTGGTCAGCACGTGGTAATAGCAGATTTCCCCATTTGGACATCTGTCATTCTCAGACTTTGAGCAGGGGGAAATCTGCTATTCATTTTTTGTACATTTTTTGGTGCCAATTTTAAATACAGTTTTATTTAAGACATTGCATTTTCCACTTATAATAATATAGTGCTTATAAAGAATGTCCAAGATGAAGAGTCCCTGAAACTTGTGAGGGGTAAAATCTGGCTTGCTGCCATCTTCTAAAAATACATTTCTATGATAGTCTTCATTTATTTTATAATCACAGGTCTCTGCTGGGTCTTTGCTTTATTTTAATTCATCAGACAATGAAATTAAACAGATCTTGTTTTGTACCATCTTTTGTATGACATATACTCCCTTTTGTATTGTTAACAATTTAGGGGCGCCTAGGTGGCTCAGTTGGTTGAGCATCGACTTTGGCTTAGGTCATGATCTTACAGCTCATGGGTTCGAGTCCCACGTCGGGTTCTGTGCTGACAGCTCAGAGCCTGGAGCCTGCTTTGGATCCTATGTCTCCCTCTCTCTCTGCCCCTCCCCCACTTGCTCGCTTGCGCACGCACTTTCTCTCTCTCTCTCAAAAATAAGTAAACATTAATTTTTTTTAAAAAATGTCTAGATATATTGGATCAGAGGAAATTTGCTTTCTATTCCAAGTTTTTAAAAATTAATCTCTACACCCAAAATGGGGCTTGAACTCAAGACCCTAAGATTAAGAGTTGCATGCTATCAACTTGAACTAGCCAGGCAACCCACTATTGTAAGCTTCTTTGATTCTTTGGCTTGAAGCAGAGAGGGAGAACTTGACAATGCTTTTTAAAAGGTGTATGCTTCATTCTTAGAAATTCCTTTTGGTGACCACAATTCTTATAGATTACCATTGAACAATCAGGAATGTTCGTATGTCAATATCTGGTTCTATAAATAACGTTTTCTGTAAATTTTCTGAATTAAAAAGATAATTATCATCTTCAGTTGGGTGTCCTTGCCTTCTTCCAAGAAGGATATGATAGGCTTTTCAGTGGTGGGTGTGGATTTCTCAGTCTCCTCTCTCATATCCCTCTGCAGATTATTTGCTCTTTTCAAACAAGCTACTGTCGTTGTTGTTGTTGTTGTTCCTGAAATTGCCATACATCTTCACAGTATGCTGTTCCATTAGCTGGGGGAGCCCCTTCACGAATCTTCAGACACATCCAACTTCCCTTGAGCTTTTTCCCCTTGGACTACCACTATTAGCTACTCCTTCCTACACACAGTGGCTGTGTGCCTAACCCAGGGCATTTCACTCTGACTGATGTTATAGTTCATTGTTTGTATGGTTCTGTACTCTCATGGCCTGGAAGCTACTAGAGTTAATTATGACTATCCCTCATTTATCTTCTTTCCCCTAGACAACCTAGCTAAGGTGAACTCTAAGTGTTCATTAAATGCCCTGAATGAGTGAAATGATAGATGAAGTAACCATAGAAAGCAAAGATCCTTGATTATGAAAAACTACACTTGAATTCAAAAAGTTTAAACTGGTTTCCAACTTGTATCTGACATGGTTTAAAGTAAATTTAAATTAAAAAAAAGTCTTACCCTCCTACTCCTAATTACCTGATGTTCTTTACACTTTATCAAAAGGCAAGTGAAAGGAAATAAATTCTTTCTGCGGTTTCCTGGCCCTGCTTCTACACTCCACAGAAAGAATTAATAAACCAACATTATTCCTGGAACTGGGTTGATATAAATTGATGGTTCTAGTGCCCAAACCAAGATGTGGTGGTTGGATAAGACTCTGAGAGCATAAATTTTTGTTAAAAGAAGAAACTACATTAATTCTATCACCACATATAACAAACCTAAAATTTAAAAAAAAAAGAAACATAGAAAGGAGAAAATTACAACATTTCCTTTGTGGAGGTGAACATAGAGAAGGGAGGGAAAAACACATTTGTTCTTTTAAGTTATTTCTAAACCAAGTGAAAGAAATTAGACATAGGAATGAAAACACTTGCTAAAACAGAGAATATTGCATTGAGTTTGTTCTCACTGCAAAACTATTTCTTCTATAAACTGCAGAAGGGCAGTATACCATTAAGCACAGGACCCAGGACACAAGAGCTGACAACTGCTAACATGAACAAATTACTTCATCCTGGTCAGGTACTGTGCTAAGCTCTTTACTTGCTTATAATATTTTATCCTTACAATAGCCCTCTGAACTGTGAATTGAGTACTGTTATTATCTCCATTTTTCAGATGAGGTTTAATAATATTAGGCTGCCCAAGATGATGGAGTTAGTAAGCAGTGAGACCAGGATTCAGATCCAGGTAGTGTGATTTCAAAGTCTTAACCACTTCCTATTCCTAGTATGCCTCAAGAATAGGAAATCTGGAATATAATCTGAATTCTATATTTGAGCTAGATTTTGAACATAGGCAGAATTTCAACAAACCCAGGCTGAGGATAAGATTTTTCAGTTTGAGAAACCAACATCAACTAAGATGTGGAAGTGAGAAAACAGGAGGTATCCCCAGGGATAAAAATGACCCAGTGAGAAAAGAGCACAATATCTATGGAGACAGTGGGGCCCGTAAAGTTAGGCCCTGGAGGCCAAATCTGATCTACCACATGTTTTTGTACAGCCAGTGGCTGAAGAATGGTTTTTACATTTGTAAGTGAATGAAAAAAAAATTTTTCAAATAACATTTCAGAATAAGTGAAAATGACATGAAATATATAAACTTTGAATAAAATTTCAGTGTCCATTAATAAAATTTTAGTGGAACACAGTCATACTTATTCATTTTGTACGGTCTCTATTGTGCAAAGTTATCTGTAAGTAGCCACTTACAGAATTGAATGGTTACAGTATAGACTATGGGGCCTAAAAAGCCTAAATTATTTACTAACTTGCCTTTTACAGAAAAAAACTTACTGGCTCCTCATTTACAGAAGTAATAGAGGAATGTTTAGAAGAGTATGTATATGACAGGCAGTCTTAAAAACAGGCTGATCAATCACATTTGAAAGGTACTGGATCCAAAATTCTTAAAGATTTTGAGACATAAAGTGAAATAATCAGGATCCTAAGTTTTTAAGATATAAGACATATTCAGATGTCTTCTGTAATGATCATTTTTGTAAGGTCACAAAGGGAAGCAGGACGGCAAGGCAACTGCCTCAGGAGCAGTAAAGCCATTCTGAGTCCTGGGGCTTCCAACTTCCAAGGAAAGCAGTTCATCTACCCCAGGCCTCACCATGACCTCAGGCAAGCCACCAGCCCTGTGTGCTTATAGCATTCATTCCTCTAAGAGAAACTATTTGGTTGGATTAGTGCCTTATTCCATGAAGTACAGTGGTTAGCCTCCTGTTTATCCAGCCTGTCCATGGCTGCCCTTGACGGAAACCATTCCTTGTTCCAGACAAAAGCAAGTGAGTAGTTTCTGAGGTGCCCAGCAACTACACAAGAACTGTCCTTAAAGCCTGGTCCATTTTATCTACCACTTTAATCACTTATCTTTCCTGCAGCATTCTGTCTTTTACTGCAGTTACTTTTGTTCTTTTCCAAAAGAAGGAAGAAAGGGAGGAGGGAGGAAAGAGGACAGAAGGAAGAAAGGGGACAGAGGGAGGAAAGGGGACAGAGGGAGGAAAGGGGACAGAGGGAGGGCGGGAGGAAGGGAGGAAGGAAGGAAGGAAGGAAACAGAAATGCTCTTGAGAGTATATCTCTCCATTAGTGATTGCAAGTCAGATCTTTATTTGTGTCGTACTTACTTTGAATATAATAGCAAAAGATTATCTATATAACTAGCTCAGCAAGTCCCAACAGCTCTCAAATCTGAATCCTTAAAAGCCTTTTTGTCCTCTCTTCTTAAGTATTTAAACTATTTGAAGATTTGAAGCCAAAATCCAGAGTTTTGCTGGAAACTGTATGGATAGAGAGAACCTGAGTTCTAATCTTCACTCTGTTACTCATAGGCTGTAAGATCCTAAGAAAGTCAAAACCTTTTGGAGCTTCATATTGGTCAGATATGAAATATGAATACTAGTATTTCTGTGACATACTGCACATATGGCTCAAGTGATCAAATGGGAAGATAACACATTTCAAGCTTCAGAAATTGTCAAACATAGAATACATATGAATAAAGGATACAAACATTAGTATGCACAATATACATCACAAGGGTACAGAACAATGAGTCATCGTGCCAGGCCAGATTGATAAGGGGTTGCTTTGTGAATGATTTAAAATTTCATCAGGATCTTAAAGAAACAGGAAACATCTTAGGCCGGAACAACAGTATGGAAAAAAGCTTGAGGTATGTTTAGATGAGTAACTAGCATGGTGGGAGAAGACTAAGTACAAAGTCAAGGGAGATGAATGTGTAAGAGGTAAACTGAAGCCAAACTGTTAGAGTTGTTGAATGCCAGGGTTAGAAGTTTGGAGTTTTCAGGAGACAAAGAGAGATATTTTTAGACCAATGATTTGGGAATAGCATGCAGGATAGATGGGGAAGAGAATGGGGAACAGGGCCATTAGAGGCTATTGCTCTCACCAATCTAGAAAGGAGATCAGGGCCTACTGAAGTTATGGCTGCATTGGCTACCATGAAGGATTTATCAAATGATGAGGATGCTACTGTTGTAAATGGTGAATTAATAAGTGGGAGCCAACCTAGAAGAAGAAATTAACTCACTTTCAGCCTCAGTTTTTGAAGGGAGGGCATTTGGGCTTGAAAAGATTCTAATATATCACACAGAAAAGGTTTGGGGAAAGGAATGAGCACGAAAGGGGCTTGGAGCCCCGAGAAAGACAGGAGGCAAGCATTTCCCCAGACTTATGGATTGAGTAGGTTCTCCTTTAAAAGCATGAGGGAGACTTAGACCAATATAGCCAGAAGGGAAGGCAGCTCCCTTGGGAGCCTGAGTAATGGAGAAATAAATGTAGAACTGTCATACTGTAGCCCTTGATGGTCTAAACCTGACCTTCTCCAGAGATGTCCAACATAAAGGAAAACCACAACTCAAGACAATGTTTTTGACCAGGCAAATGGGGAACCAAATACCAAGGAGAGCTGATTTGTATTTAAATACAATATTTTTATTACTTTTCTAGAAATTTGACACCAATCCTCATTTTAAACTAGACAAAGCAGCATAAATTTTTTCTTTCAAAATGATTGACACTCAAAAGGTAATACCCTTTAAATTCCTCCAATTAAAGTAAATTTAATTTTAAGTTTAATTAAAGGAAACTTTAATTAGAAAGAAGATTAAATTTTAATTAAATTTCTCTAAAATCTTCATACCGGCCTTTACAGCTAATATTTCTGTCAGAAACCAAATCCCTTCTTAATATTCTTAAATTCTATTCTAGCATTTTCCTTCGTATTAAAACAGCATCTCACCAGCTGAACCTGCCACTGTGAAAATTATTCCCATCTTAAAATACTGGAAATGCAACTGAGGAACCAAAGTCTCCCTGGGCAGAGGAGGGAAAACAACAGATTCTATTATTGATGAGATTTTTATTTTCAATCTCTTCCCACTCCTTTCTGAGGCGATTAGGTACGGTGGGCCTGCTGTGAGCCAGTTGTACTGAGTCTACAGCATCAACAAATGTTTATGGAACACCTACTGTGTGCGTGGCCCTGCACTAAGTTTGCTGTCTAACAGGGAAACATTGTTAAAATACCAGCTCAGGCAGAGGTCCCAGTCCACAGAGCCTGGACCAACTTTGCTTCCTGGATTCTTCGGCTGCTTCCCTCTTCCTAGAGTCAGGAAGACAAACATCATCTGACACCTGACTGGTACAGGAACTTTTCACTGCCCCACACTGCTCCACAGCTCACTAACAGAGGAAGAGCCCCAGAATAAGAGAGAAAAAGTCAGATTCTAGACCTACACTGCTGCTAGACAGCTATATCATCTTTAAGGAAAACCTAAACTCTCCATTCTCACGTTCCTCATCTATAGAATGGGGTAATAAAACCTGTCATGCCTAACTTTCCAAAAATGTCATAGGATCAAGTGAAATACCGTAGATAGAAAAAAAAAAAGCTTCTGAAAACCGCAAAGTGCTACATATTCCTACAGATAATCACCTCCTATTGCCACATTGCACATCCTCATTTCATTCCTCCCAGGAATGAATTCCTCCCAAGCCCTGCTCTCTTTTGATTCAAACCCAAGTTCAGCTCATATTTTATCTCCTCCTAAAGCCAGCACTGAACAAAGACCCCTGAAAAAAAAAATTCTCTTGCTTGGATACTCATTTATATATGAACCCTGGCTTAGACTGCCTCATATTTAGAGATACTGATATATAGCAGAGCCCTCCCTTTTGACATACATGAAGCAAGCTTCAAGATCCCAAGCATTGGAGTGAAGTTAAAACAAAATGAGAATAAACAATTGCATTAAAAGAATGTTACCTTTAGTTTGCATGACAGGAAGCAAATCTCCTCTTTGCAGGTTACTAGATTAAGTTTCCAATCACTGTGAACAGAGGGCTGTGCTGAGCTCTGTACCCACTACTACATGTTCAGTTAAACACTCCATTTTCTTGAGTAGCTCAAATGCTCAGGGGCCTAGGCCGCATGCTACAGAAAATCTTTAATTTTTCTGTTATTATCTCCTAACAACCCATCTCCCTGGCATCTCAGGGTACCTTTTGGCCCTGGGAGTGGAAAGCCTCTCCTAAATCTACTTACCTAGTCTTCAAAACTGTCACCAAACCCAAGATCTTCCAAGAAGCCTATCTGACCCCCAGCCCTTCCTTCTGAATTCCTGGATCCCTAGGACTTGATAACACACGATGAAGCCTTTGATGCATGGCCTGGCTCCTTGCTGTACCCTGGGTCTCAGTCCTGTTCCTTCACCTGCCTGCAGTTTCCACAAGGACGATCTGTGTTTTATGCTGTAGCACCTGCAGTCCTTGGGCCACCGCTAAGCAGACATAGGAGGTAACCAGGAAACATCTATTCATTAACTGTTTTCAAGGAAGGAGTAGAAGTCCTATTCTAATTCATTAAGTGCAAGGTACACCAGAGACATAAAAATTCTCACAAAGCACGGAGACAATGATTATTCAAGAAGCAAGCAAAAGAGAGGGACAATAAGAAGTGGAAGATGGAATGGAAAGGTGTTTAAATCAGTGGGCTTGGCACAGGATAAAGATGAGAATGTGGAGGCGGTTTTTCCCAGGGGGCTGAGAGGTCCCCAGCATAAGAAAGAAATCAAGGGGAGAGGACTCAGAGAAGACTGTGGTTCCATGGCCAACTCTGGGCCTAGGGTGATCCATTATTCAACTGTAAAATGGGTACAGGGTAATTCCCATGTTCCTACTTTGAGGACTTTTGTGAGATCTAATTATTTATTGTTTGTAAAGGGCTTTGAACTCTCCAGATGAAAGATACCATGAGCAGTTCAAAGGATGACTCTAGACCATTATTAGCTGCAGTTAGACTCAAAGTGAGAGGAACGACATGACCATTTTCAGCACACCTGTCAGCTCAACCTTTTTTTTTTTTTATCATTTGTAGGATTTTTGTGGCTAAATTAGAATTGCTCTTCATTACTTTTTCACTGGCAATTAAAAAAAGATCAAAATGGGACTTGTAACAAGGAGGCTGAATGCTAATTTTTGCTCTCTATAGAAAGGCAAAATATACATCTCAGGAATCCTTTCCTATTACATTTACAGTCTGCAAGAATTTTAGGGGAAATGGGACTTTCCTCTTCTGTCTCAGAAAAACTAGGTCTGAAAGAACTGAGGTGAGAAGGTAAAACATCACGTTTAGGTGTTGATTTTTCCTTCTTTATACTAGTTACTAAACTTCCCTACTGCCAAAAGACAGAACACCATTTTATTTTTTTTTTGAAGTTGAACCTCTGAATAGAATCATCTTTCTCATTATCAAAAATGCTGCCAACAATGAATTCTAACATTTTCTCTTCTCCCCCTCCTACTTCTCCCATCTCCCCTTCCTTAAAGGGAAGGTGAGTTTCTCAAGGATCCAATGAGACTGAGGTATGATCATTTTCTTTTCCTGTTCTAGCAGAAGATTTCTTTGGGGCCCCTTTTCCATCCAGGGCTACTGGCTACAGGTCATGTCCACCTCGTGCTGAGGTCCCCATATGCCCCTGGTTTTCTTTCTTTCTTGCCTTTCCCTTGACCTTTTCACTTGCAGGAATATTTAACCGAGAATTAGTTTGCTCCAATCTTTTTTTTTTCTTTCTAGCTTTATTCAGGTATACTTGACAAATAAAAATTATATACACTTATATAGATGTGACATTTTGATATATGCAAACATTGTGAAGTGTCACAATTAAGCTAATTAAAATATCCACCACCTCATATAGTTATGATTTTTGTGTGTGCATGGTCAGAACATCTCCTATCAACTGTCTTAGCAAATTTCAAATATATAATGCAGAATTCGTAGCTATAGTCATCACGCTGTACATTAGATCTCCAGAACTTATTCATCTAACATAACTTAACCTTTGTATACTTTGACCTATTATCTCCCAATATCCCAGCCCATTCTACTCTCCGTTTTTATGAGTATGACTTTTTTAGATTCTACATATAAGTGAGACTATGCAATAACTGTCTTTCTGTGTCTGGCTTAGTTTGCTGAGCATAACATTCTCAAGATTTATCAATGTTTTCATAAATAGCAGGATTTCCTTCTTTTTTTAAGGCTGAATAATATTTCAGTGTGTGTGTATATGTGTGTGTGTGTTTCACATTTTCTTTATCCATTCATCCCTCAACAGACACTTAGGTTGTTTGTATATCATGGCCATTGTGAATAATGTTACAGTGAACATGGAAGTGCAGATGTCTCTTCAAGATACTGTCTTTATTTCCTCTGGATATATACCCAGAAGTGGGGTTGCAGGATCAAATGGTAGCTCTATTTTTTTTTTTTTTTGGTAGCTGTATTTTTAATTTTTTAAAAAACCTCTATACTATTGTCCTAAGATCCTGGAGAATTAGGGCTAACCATAGTCATTGTTCTTGTTTCTTTCCAGTAATTTCCCTTCCTCTTTCACATACAGAAGTCAATACACCAACATGGATATGCACGTTGGAGTCACTAATGGAGATTAGAAAAAGCTTCTCCATCTTAGATTAATCCTCACAGATAACCTAAGAATCTAGATTTGTAAATAATTCTTGAAGATGACAAGTCTAACCTAAAACAAGGAGTTAAGAATGAGTTGACTGGAAAATAAACTTTTGAACTGAAATGCTTCCTGTTTCTCCTACCAAAGCTGAGAGATGGCAGGGTTTACATAACATTATGCCTCCACAACAGCATCTAACAACAAAAGTTGGTGAAGTAACCCACCCACATGAGCTAGTACAGCAAAGATCCACTTTTCCCCAATCCAGGAGAGTTGTAGGATCCTGAACTGTGCTGCGGGTATATAAGAAACTTTCCTGGCCCCCCCTTCAAAAGTCCGGTGTCCATATTCAGGGTATTCCTAAGTATTCTCTAAAGGGCTTTTCATCCCACAGCAATAATTGTGTAGCACAGGACTACTCAATCTAAAATATCTTGAATGTGTGTTTAATGAGTCTACTCTTTTCATAAACTGTTTCTCCAAGAACACAAGTTTCTCTTTTTAATAATTGTTTCTCATCTTCTGTTGTTGCTGGGGTATACATTGTATAATACAAAACCAAAGGCATTTATTTCAATAATTCCTTATGATATAATAATTCAACAGCAATGGCAACAACAATAAAAAAAAACTAAATATTCAGGAATAGGACCAATGACATGGAACTTTTAAAGACTTCACAACATTCTTATTTCTTTACTCCCTATCCCAGAGTCCTTTTTCCATGATAATCTCTACCCTAGATCTTCCACTTTGCACACACACAAACAATACCTACCCTCTCTGCTCTCATACCCTATACACACATCAACATGGTACTTCTCAATAGTTTCATTTCCAAGACTGCTCATTATTTTCAAATGTCTTCAAGCTTCTTTTGTTCCATTACAAAACCCCATATTCATCTGACGTATCACCCATCACCAAACATTTGAATAAAAACATTAAAAATAATTATTCAACCCATTATATCAAGCATTGGGGTAGGAGACAGGCAACCTGTATTCTGATCCCAGCTTTGTAAGTAATTAGCTTTGTGACTCTGAGTAAATTCATTTACTCTAATTTCTTTATCAGTAACACAAGGAATATAACTGTCCTTCCTATTTTAGAAGGTTGTTATGAGATATAATTAAGAACTAAATATACACCTGAAGTCAAATGTTTATTACTGCCTATATCTTCATTACTATCTCTGTCTCTGGCATCCTCTCTGAGACCTCTCTCTGATGATCACCATCTCACCTATTTAAAATTCATCCTTTCATTCATTCAGCACATGTTTATCATATACCAACTATATGCCAGGCCTCAGGGGCTCACACACTCATGGGGAAAAGATCTTGGCAGAATTGCACCCCCATGTGAGAGGTGTCCAGTGTGCTGGGGGACACCTCGCCCAGGCTGTGAAAGCACAGAAAGACTTGAGACAGTCCATCTATGTATATATGGAGTGGACATGTGTCTTATTTTGCTTTTCCTTCTCAGCCACTCAGCATTCATTCCTCTTTCCTAACAGGATCTTCTTTGAGAAATCTACTCTTTCCCCAATGGGCCAAAAAGCAGACTCAACCTTATGCTAATTGTGCGCTCCTTCTCTGACACATGAAACTTGCTCAGAGACAGTAGAGATTTAAATAGCAGGAATTCACTGATTATAGCCACGGTCCCTGACCCAGCTCTCCCTGCTAAGAGACTGTTTCAGTCATTACCGTTTCTGCTCTTCCAGAGCTGGCTCAGTTCCTGTCTTCTTCCAAGCCTGGTCCTCAGCCTTCTCTGTGAGTTAGCTGTATCCTTCCATTAAATTTCATGTTTGCCTCAGTTAATCAGAGTTGTCTGAACAACAAGAAAAACCAAATTAAAAAAAAAAAAAAACTAACAATCATCTGCCTATCTGCTATACACAATGTGTTTCTGTGTAAGTGTCTGAAACCTACAGGTCTACCTAAGGGCTCAATCCACATTCATTCATTCAAGCAACAAATATCCACTGAACATAGTTTATACTATGTGTCAGGCACTATGTCCATGTTCAGCTCACAGTAGGGCAGGGAGAAGAGTTAACAGGTAATTCGATGTATAACATGTAGCAAGAAAGCCAGCCCTCTTCTGAAGAGTGTGGAAGGCAGCCTGGAACTAAAAGGAACACTTTCTATGAAGAAGTCATATTTTACTGTAGACAGGAAAGGAGGAGGAGGCAGCTAGGTAGAGGCTGGAGAGATGGAGTTCCAGAGGGAGGGAACAGTATGTTCCCCTAGTAGAAGACGATGCACACAGCCACTGCCTCTCTGTTTCATAAGTCACCAGGGTGCAGGGTAAAGGGCTATAAAGAAGGAGCCAGGAAGCCGAGAGCTAACTCTGGTCCTACAGATAACTCACTGAGAACTTAACAAGGCACTTCCTTTTTTTTAATGCCTATTCCCTTGTCTGTGAAATGAGGGTAGAAGGATACATGATATGAAAAGTCTCTAATATTTTATCATTTTATGTTTATTTTTCATGTCTATAATAGATAAAGGAGGGCATGAACTTCATCTGAAAGGACCACCCATCCTATCTTCTCACAGTCTTCTCTCTGTTGCTCTTACCACAGGATAGGACCAATGTGGTGCAGACAACTTTGGAAAGTAATAAAAGGGCACAAAGGCTCAGATGGACAGGGTGTAGAAAGCAAAAAGTTGCCAAAAATGCAACTAATATTTACTCTATCAAGAATTAACCCTACAGCACTTGTACCCCAATGTTTATAGCAGCACTCTCAACAATAGCCAAATTATGGAAAGAGCCTAAATGTCCATCCACTGATGAATGGATAAAAAAAAATGTGGTTTATGTACACAATGGAGTACTACATGGCAATGAGAAAGAATGAAATATGGCCCTTTGTAGCAACATGGATGGAACTGGAGAGTGTGATGCTAAGTGAAATAAGCCATACAGAGAAAGACAGATACCATATGTTTTCACTCTTATGTGGATCCTGAGAAACTTAACAGAAACCCATGGGGGAGGGGAAGGAAAAAAAAAAAAAAAAACAGGTTAGAGTGGGAGAGAGCCAAAGCATAAGAGACTCTTAAAAACTGAGAACAAACTGAGGGTTGATGGGGGGTGGGAGGGAGGGGACAGTGGGTGATGGGTATTGAGGAGGGCACCTTTTGGGATGAGCACTGGGTGTTGTATGGAAACCAATCTGACAATAAATTTCATATATTAAAAAAAAATTAACCCTACAATGTATCCATTTTCCTCTTTGCTGCTATTTAAGACAGCACCTCTTCCATGCAATGTTGACCACATTGTATTGTCTGTATGTATTTCTCTTTTCTTATTACTATTTTTAATTATAGAAAACAAATATAAGGCACTGTACAAAATTGTGAGAGTCGGCGATTCAGCATAAACGATGTGATCCCACTGTATGAATTACTTACAAAAAAACCCACTCACCTATTGGAGAGGAATTCTCTGGGAAGTAGGTGGTATGAACCAAGAAAGCTACCAGTAGAGAGTACATTTTCTCAGTCCACAGCCCTTTCTCCCTAACACCTCCTTCCTCTGAAGGCCCAAGGAGGTCTGAGTAAGGGACAGCCCAGAGAAGGGAGATAAGCACACCCCTGGGAGGACAGCCCTGTGGCTAGAGAAGACAGTGGTCTTTAAAGAAACTGCCGGGTGGCTCAGTCCGTTAAGCATCTGACTTCGGCCCAGGTCATGATCTCACAGTTCGTAAATTCGAGCCCCACGTCAGGCTCTGTGCTGACAGCTTGGAGCCTGGAGCCTGCTTCGGATTCTGTATCTCCCTCTCTCTCTCTGCCCCTCCCCAGCTTACGTTCACACTCTGTCTCTGTCAAAAATGAATTCAAAAAAAAAAAAAAAAAAAAAACCTTAAACAAATTGCCCTAGGAAAATCCGGACTCCTCACACTTCCAAGACACGAGCAATCTTTGCAAATATCTCCCCTACGATAAAATTTAGGTACAAATCTGCGAGCAGCTTCCCTCCCCCGCTCCCCATAAAACTTACTAAAAGAGCAATGAACATCAGGAAAGTTTTGTTGGTAGCTGGTGCTTCACATCCCTGGAGTTCCACGGTGCAGTTGGAAACTGGGGTAGTGCATGGCGCGGAGGGAGTCGAGAGGCCAGCCCCTCCCACCGGGAGCAGGTGGCATGTTTCGCAGCGGGAAACTCACCCAGGAGGCTTGCGTGTCCGGGGGCCTCAGAGCCGCGCACCTTCCCACTGCAGGGTCTGAGGCTCTCACACCAGGGAGGAACTGGGTGCCGGGGCGCATGCGTCCAGAAGGTCTGCGCACCACGTGCTCACTCACTCGCAGTTGCGCGCTGGAGAACCGCTTGGCTGAGGGCCGGTGTGGCAGAACGTTCGTGCTGAGGTCGTGGAGGGGTGAAAGGGTAGGGAGCGCCCCGCTTTCAGGGGTCTACTTCTCGTCTCAATCCGCTGTCACGTAGTCTCACAACCTCTTCCAACAATAGCTATACATTGTCCCTGAGTACGAAGAGAAAAACAGAACTCAAATCCAACATGAGTCCCTACAAGAAGGTTATGGTAACGTCAGCCCTGCTGAGGAAACACTTCTCAGAAAACCAATGCAGGGAGCCAACCTTACCCAGATCCAGCAGCAGTCCCTCCCTCTCCAGGTCAGAGTGCAGTGCCCTCAGGGCTTCAGAGCAGGATCTAGGATGTGTGAACTGCAGCATTATTCCCAGGGCTTTATTCTGCAGCTGCTCTTCTAATCTAAAACATATGTGGCCTTCCTTTAAGTCTTTGCCACCCTGTTCCTAAGTCCTGGAACTCCTTTGCCATTTTTCTCCACCTGTCTACATCCTACCATCAGGAAGGTCCAGGTGAAGTTTGGCTAATAACCACTGGGAAGCTGTCCCAACTTAAACCCTAAGTGACATGTTTTCATCTCAATTCCTATAGCAACCACCTTTTGAATCATTCATTTGATGCCTACAGTATGCTTATTATTTTGAATTAAATCAGATAATGGATATGAAAATCCATTAAAACTAAAAAGGGATGACCTAGCATTTTCAAAGCATGTTTCACAATATAATAAATATATAATATTAATAAATATTACATTTAATAAGGGTTGCCTAGTGAGTGTGAAGAACAAGCAAAACCACTGTGCATGAGGGTAGAAATCAGAATAGTGGTTTCCTGGGGGCAGGGCAGGTTAGGAGGAAGAGGATTCAGTGGCAAGAATCATGAGAAAGCTTTCTAGAGCGATACAAATTGAAAGAGCAGACCTAGGCCGGCTGACTAGTGACTATGTCCCCAACATGGCCACAGAAAGAAGCTGCTGCTCAAACCTCAGAACACACCTCCTCCCCTTGAGTAACTCACGTTTTCTAAGAAAACAGGCTACTGATTGATGCATTCTTCCGAAGTCTGAGGTGGGAGTAAGGGGAGTGTGAGAGGCGTGGAAAGTGTGAGTAGAAGAGGGAGGGCTTCTCTCAGGTAGGGGCCAGAGGCAGGAGTCCTCAACCCTGTCCAGGCTTAGAATGACCTGGGAGCATTTTACCCCTCCCCAGACCAATTAATCAGAGTCTCTGGGGATGGTGTTTGGTGCTAGGTATTTATATAGCACAGCAAGGCTGACAGCCAATGGTTAATAGGTGACCAGTGAGAAACGTTCTGTATACACTGAGGCCAAACATGTTACAGATCTTCAGACACAGTGGTTCTTAAACTTCAGGTGCATCAGAATCTCTTGGAAGACTTGTTCAAACACAGATTGCTGAGCCCCACCCCGGGAGTTTCTGATTCAGTAGGTCTGTGACCACCAGGCCCAACATTTGCATTTTTAACAAGTTCCAGGTGACGCTGATAATTGCTGATCTGGGACCACACTTTGGCAGCCAATCGGCTGAGTCCACGATCCTTCCCCAGCCAATCGGCTAAGACCATGATCCCTATAAAACCTTTGTGCTTTTGAAACTCCCTCTCTCTCTCCGGTAGCTCACCGCTGCGTTGGTGCAGGTAGGGGATTGAGCTCGAGGTAGCTTGAATAAAGGCTCTTTGCTTTTGCATCGGACTCAGCTCCCTGGTGGTCTTTGGGGATCACGAATTCTGGGCATAACAGAAATATTCTAGATCGTTAGGGTTTCGGTTGCAGGAGAGTATCCACTGGTCAAAACTTAAACTCTGTATCTAAAAAGTGTATATGTTGCTATATGTAATTATATCTCAATAAAAAAAGATAGTACAAAGATATTAAAAATATTAAATAGATATTTTTATCACAAAACTTCAAAAAGCTTCTATCCTGTTACTGCACATGAAAAATCTCCAAAAAGTGGATATAGCACCTTTTATCCATAGCACTCCTCATTTTTAAAGTGTTCTGAGATGGGTGTATTACATGGAAAGGTCTGTGCTATTATATGACATTTGTTTCTATTTTCTACTATTATATTAGATTCTCCAAGGCAAAGACAGGTTTTATGACTGTCTGTACCCACAATACCTGGCATAAGACCCTATAGACATGTGCCTTGTTGCTGCTATTGCTGAAAATGATGCAGATAAAGACAATATAAGATACTACAATAAACATAAGGGTAAGTAATTTGCCCCGGGTCACGGGATCAGGACCATAGCAACCTCAGCCCCAAGAGGTATGTGTGGATTCTCTTGTGACAGAGGCAGGATGAGGGGGGATATTTTAATGTGAAGGTTCTATTTAGTAGCT
The DNA here is from genome assembly GCF_027475565.1 of Acinonyx jubatus. Taxonomy (NCBI): domain Eukaryota; kingdom Metazoa; phylum Chordata; class Mammalia; order Carnivora; family Felidae; genus Acinonyx; species Acinonyx jubatus. Next base: position 60,892,113 of record NC_069392.1, read on the forward strand.
CTTAGATCTCATGAGGTGGCTGCATTCTCTACTCATTTAGCAGATCATGCTGCCACTTTCTGAGAATTTACTCACCTTTAAAACACCCATAAAACATTCTGGTGCTAGGCACTGGGGAATCCACAGTGAATAAAACACAGCATTTGCCCTCAAAAAGCTCATGGTCTTGTGGGGGAGAGTGTTAAAGAGATGACTTAAAATGCAGCGAAGTAGAAGCAAGTGCTATATGAGCTCAGAACAAGAAATAACTCATTCAGCTCTGGGACGATTTGAGACACTGATATTTGCCAGTCAGACACAGTAGTGGAAGACATCCCAAGCTGAAAGAAGATAAAGGTAATAAGGTAATACATTTGGAAAGGACCTTACATGTCAAGTGACTATAACTAATATGCCTTATGATCTTATACAAGTTATTTATCGTCAGCTTTTTCATCCCTGAATAAATATAATAGTAGTTTAGATGTGTTTAGTGAAGCTGGAACACAGTTTCTTGGCATGGAGACATGGTTGGATGAACTGGGGCCAGGTTGCAAAGCTCTTATAGATCCAAGAACTGTAAAGGGGGTGTGGATTTTATCCCTCAGGATGATTTTAAGAAGAGTGGCATGACCACATATGTATATAGAATGTCACTTAAGCCCATACCACACAGAAAATTCTATACAGACTTGTGTTTTTTCAGTACCCCCCCGCCCCAGAGTGTTAGTCTTGTTTACCCAAACACATTCATTGTAACCTACATGAGGATAAGATCCTTATCTCACACTAAGGTCATAGAGTACCCTTAATGTGTATTTCTTGATTATCTCTTATACAATTATCTGACTTACTACTAGACATCTTAATAACATTTAGAAGGTTTAATACAATCATATGTTATAAAGCAGATGTAAGAAATCCTAGAGCACAGGATTTTGTATTTTACACATTTTATGGAAAGAAGCTTGTCTTCATTTTCCAAAAGCCTTGCATTCACCTCATACTTGCAAGTAGCTGGGTGGGTATCTCTCCATATGTATGGAGAAGTCTCTGGATGGTAAATTAGGAGGCTGTTGATTGTAGAGGTCTATGTAGAATTAGGGTATAGAAGCTACTATGTGCAACAAATCCCAGCGGAAAACATTAGAAGGCAGGGAAAAAGAGACATGGTAAGAGACTGAAAGTAGAATAAAGGAAAAGAAATGGAAATGATAGAGGCAACCAGGCTACAGATCTATTCACTGGTGAGTCCAAACTCTTCTTTGGAGACCACTGGATTTAGTGGTTCAGAGGCAAAAGATGAATATAAATAAAGTGAGAAAAATCAATGATGACTTTGTAGACTACTGAAGCCTTGACTTGAGTGAGTTATTTTGTTTTCCTTTGCTAATCTTTGCCCATAAGTAGAAACACACAACACAAACGCTTGGACCCAGTGTATCTCAGCCCCTCTTTGGGTTCACAAACCCTGGATACTGCCCTCTAGACCACACACTCCCTCTCCTCCTTCACGAAGATAAATTTTGCATCAGCCCAGCAGTCAGCCATCATCTATTCTCAGGGGAAGAGTATATAGCATGACCTCCCTTGAAATATTAGCTCTATTTACACGGGTTTGCGTGGACCACATTACTTATGAGTCACCAAGGGGAAACCAAGCCTCCAGTAGATAAAGCGATCAGCACAAACCTCTGTAAATAAATCTGAAATTTCAATGAAGGTCATGCCAAGCCTGATTTATTCCTCAGCACCCTATGAAATAATGTTGACCAGGTAAGTGGTTTTCATTTTTTTCCTCCATCCACATAAGGGAGAACGTTTTAGCTCTAAGGAGCTTGTCATGCATGTAACAATGAGCATCTGGCTAGGGAGATAATACACCCTGAAGGAAATAACCTTTTATTATTATATTAGGTTCTCAGTTCTGAAAGGCCAGGTCATATAGCAACAATTTGGTGTTGTTTTTAAATTTAATCTGGTGGTACAAGTTCTCATAACAAAACTTAATTGAGGAGCTATTGCTCTACAATAGAAACTATTTTTTATTCAATAAACAGAAATGGAGCGTCTACCTACAGGAATCACTGAGCAGAGCATGAGGTTAACCCGTATAAGGGAGATGAAGATAAATATGACATGGCCGCTGAAGGCCTCCCTGTGTCTCCATTGAAAACCCCCAAATGTTCTCAGAAGTCAAGCAATGTCAATGGCATATTGACTAACCCATCAATTTGATAAGCAAATAATCATTCAATTAATTTATATTTATTGAGCATTTTCTAAGGATAAGACTTTATCCTAAATATTGAGGTGGGGATAAGAAATAAAATGAAAGCATAAAAAAATTTGCCTTAGAAGTTTACAATACAGTTGAATCCTGTTACAAAAATAGTCATTCCAGTGAGAAAAAAAATAGACAATCAAATTAGGTGGGTTTTGTTTCATTTTTTTGTTTTGAGCTCAAGAACCACTTATCCTTTCTGAACTGAATTTCCTACTTTTCCATCTGTCCTATTGTATATAGCCCATATGTATAGCAAAAGGACTTCAAGACCCCAAAGAATTGTCCTTTAAAGCAGGAAAAAAATACATGATGACCCTAGAAGATCTTAAGTGAATTGTTGAAAAAAAAAACAAGAGAAAGTTCAGGAAGTCAAAGATAAGAACCAGACATTAATTAGTTCTTTAAAGAAGAAGATAAGATGCCAATAATGCTAGAAGTATGCATCACAATATGATTCTCCAGGTTTGGTAGGAATGTACAGAATGAATGGTAACAGCTTCTGCTTTCACTTCTGTCTCGAATCATGACAAAAGGTAACTTCAGTGTGTATGGGTGCCCTTAGAAACTGCAGCCTAGGAGAACAGGCTGTCCCTCTATCCAGTGTTAAAACACCAATCTCACTCATTCTAAGAAAACTTTCTTTGCTTCTCATTACAACTCTCATTTATAGGCAAACAATTGATAAATTACTCATAAGATATTTCTTTCTGTTTATAAAGCATCCTTTTCTTAAGGAGTCCATTGTATACCTAAGATTGAAAAATCTGGATTTCCTTACACTGACTCATTCTTACTTTAACTGATTTCCTCATCTTCACCCTCTCTTAAAATCTTCTCAGTTTTTCCAGTTTCACTTTTTTTCAAACAAATATTTCTTCCCTGGCAGCCTGGACTCACACCCTGTTGGAGAGAATGGCTCAGGTCTTTCTATCTGTGGTAACTCTGATCTCCAGTAAGGCATGAGCAACTGTTTTGGATAAGATACATATATGGTAATTTTGTTGGATTTTCAGTCTCTGCTTACAAAGGTTTCAGAACATTTGAACCGGGTAGGGCATTAGCAAAAACCTGAGGGCCGCTCTTTGTCATGCTGAGGCGCTCGCCTGTATCTTGTGCCTTTTTTTCCATTTGATCAGGCTTTATGTGTGCTTTGATCCCGGCAAAACATAACAAAGATATTTTTCAGTTGCAAAACTCCAACTATATATTCACTGAGGGCAAAGCTAAAACCGTCATTAGGCAACAATGATGCTTTGAAATTCTGGCTGTAGAATTTTGTGGAGCATATTCTCCTTCCCCTTTATGTGAATAAAACTCTTTATAATGCTTCGTATTCACGATGCCTCCTGGTTTCCCTGTAATGCAGCCCTGCTTTGTTATTCCCTCCTTGCTGCTAAAGAAAAAGAGGACAAGAGTGACTAAGTAACTTGCCCAAAGTTATTCACATGGATTAAAATGAGAATATTAAAACTATTATAAAGAATGCAATGAATGTCTTTGCAGTCACTGGGTCTTCCTGTGGCATGCTAATATTGCCTGAAATACACACTCTCCCTCAACTACCACCTGCCAGTTCAAATTGAATCCTTTAGGGGCTAGATCAGGTCCCACCTCCTCAAGGTCCACTTCTTCCAAATCAACCTTCTATGAGCTTCTCTCAGATTGACCAATGAATGCAGGATCAAGTTCTTGAGTCTATACTGTATTTCTGTCTATGCAATCCAAATTGGTAAAGTCTTAAGGATAGTAACATGTTTCCTACTTCTTTTGTACACCGTGATATTCATCCTACTTCGTGGCAACAATAGTAACAATAATTATTTCATTAGTTGACAGAAAGCATTAGATTAAAGTCAAAAAGAAAGCATGAACTTATGTTGCCATTAATAAGCTCTTGAAAAACCTGAACAAGCTAAGATTCAGTTTTTCAATCTATAAAATAAAAATGGTAAATAACATGCTTTCTGACAGTAATTATAAAACTAAAATTCTATGATTCTGTCATTTTACTTGCACACATCCTTTGGGATGCTAGAAGGGGAACACATTTACCAGTCCTTTTCCTCCTGCTTCTAACTTTTATCTGTTATGTTCCTTCAACCCTGACCCAATTAGATCAGCATTTTTAGAAGTAGGGTGTAGACAGGTGTTACTGAATGAAGATACTGCTAGTCTATTTAACTGGACTATACTTTAAAACACGTATTTTAAAGTGACTAGAGTTTTTAAAAAGGAAGTTGAAATTGTATGTGAAAATGCTTAATAATTGAAGGAGGAAAAAATTTGTCACCGGTATTATTCATCCTCTGATGGACAACGCATTCAATTTGACATTATGATATTTGAGTTTTAGTTCAACCCGTTATCTAATTAGGTATTTGATGAATTAAAATGGTCTCTAATATCCCTTCTGGGACCAACACTCTAGTATTTGAGAGGTCTGATGGGCCTCTCCTACCTCCCTTAAATAGCTCCATATCTAAGTTTCCAAGACCCTCCTTTCCCCCATGGTAGTGTTCTCTTTCTCCAAGACATGCCCTCCTAAAACAACTTCCAATGGGTGACCTATTCTACTGGCTTCCACCTATGTTAGTCTTACCCACATTTATCCCAGCTCTTTAGAAACCTGCTGCTTTAAATACCTGAGGCATGAAGCAAGCTCATGTTGTCCATTAACATGCATGGATGAGAATACAGGATCTCTTCATAATCTGTCCAACATGGCAAAAGCAGCTCCTGTCAGATCAGAGGAAAAAGTGACCCATATTCCCTTGTCTGTTGACCAGTCTCCTCAATTTTCAGCAGGCACCTGCTTTTCATTATGATTTGATATTTTACAAATACCAAATGATACACCAGCATTAAGGAAACCAAGCTCACAGGACTTTTTGACAATAATTTTGAATCATTTAAAACTCTCATCTTCCATATAAAAGTGACAACATGGCATAAAGAAAGTATTGGCAGAGACCCAAAGCAGGAAGTTACCTTAACTGGCCTCAGTTTCTTTATCTATAAAGTGGAGTGGTTGTGCATGCCCAAAATTACAGGAATTATCTAGTATCTTAAGGTAGATCAAAACAACAAGCTATCATGCAGCCATTCAAATCAAAAGTACATAAACTGTAATAAGATGGAAAAAAATCTAATGCTAAATAGTAGTAGAAAAATATTGTATTTTTACTTCAGTAACTATACAAATACATATGTGTATAAGTAAAAAACACTACACAATAAGTGAGAATAACCATTTTAGAGTGGTAATGAGTGATTTATATGGATAACAGCTTGAATAATGGTGGACTCTTCAGTTGACAGTATGGTGGTTAGAATGATTGCTCAAGTCTCATCCAGCAATGGAATTCTGTGATCCTTTTATAAATACATTTAGCCGGGGCACCTGGGTGGCTCAGTTGGTTAAGTGTCTGACTCTTCGTTTCAGCTCAGGTCATGATCTCACAGTTTATGGGTTCAGGCCCCACATCAGGCTCTGTGCTGACAGTGCAGAGCCTGCTTGGGATTCTCTCTCCCTCTCTCTCTGCCCCTTCCCCTGCTCTCTCTTTCTCTGTCAGAATAAATAAATAAGCTTTAAATACATTCATGCCAACATGCTTAGCAAGTATAAATGGGGTAAGGAGCTTCTCATCAAGATAAAAGATATGTAAGTATTTTAAGTATGGAAAAAATGCCTTTATGAAAAAGGATGGCTGAAATAGACTCATTTATTTCTGTAGTTTCAAAACAAGGGGAGATCTTTTAACTCTCATCTCAACTTTTCCTTTAGCCGAGGAAGGATTAGGCACCCATGGTTCCTTCTACATACTTTTTTTTTTTTTTTTACAGATAGCAATTACCACATTCCACAAGGACTATCTTTATGTCTAACTTTCCCAGGAAACTGTGACCCCATGAAAATAAGAATGGGGCTTTATTAATTTTTGAGTCCTTCAGAACCCAATACAGTGCTTGGCATACAGACGGGCCAAATTAAATGTTGGCTTGAATGAACAAATGAGAGGAAAGGAGTAGTTAGCATTCTTCTCTTAAAAATAGATACTATAGCCACTCAGGAATTAGTGTTCCATCCCAGGGCCAGTTGGCTGGGTTGTTGTTGTTTTTCTTCTTTTTGTTTGTTTCCCCCCCCCCCCCCCCACCAAGCCATCTTTACATACACAGCCCACTGGGCTATCTTCTTGTTGCCAAAAAAAAAACTACAGTTTACTTCACAGACCCAAGGTTTGCCTGACCAGACTCATTAAATCTGATAGTGCTTATTGTTTTAGTCATAATTGCTAATAAACCACCTTTGCTCATATTGATTTATTTCTTACCTGTGCTCATCTTTGTAGAAGGTTTCTCCCAACCCCTTCACTCCCACAGTGAAGACCGTAAATATATTGGGGAGCATATTGGCTCTCTGATCTTCTTCAGAGAGAGAAACTATGTTTCCTAAGCATACTGATACACCATTCCTACAAGTCCTTCGGGGGTACCCAGGAAAGCAGTTCTAGACAGAAGTCCCTATTGGTGTCTGGATACAGAGGCATATATAAAAATAACTTGTTTTTTTACTTGTCGATGTTGTTTATTTCACAACTGTTTTCTCATTATTCAGAATACTCCCCCTGTGTTCTCTGTCTTTAAAAGTTCCCTTGCTACTGGCTCCTTCTAGTCAACATTAAATATGCCTAAAATCTGTTCCATCCAGACATCTCCCTCTCTCTTACTTCGCCAGTCAGTACTTTAAAGTGTTGCCCACAACCATTGTCTTCACTTCCTCTCCCCTTCCAGCCCCTCCTTACCCCACTGCTCCAGTAAATCCATTCTTCCAAAGGTCAGTAGATACAGTACCAGGCCTCTCTGCAGTGGCGAACATTGTTTCCATTCTACTGAAACCCTTGTGCCCACTCTCCTTGGCTTCTTTGGAAACCCCATTCTTTGTTTTTTTGTTTTACCTCTCTAGCCATTTCTTCAACGACTTACATTCTTTTACTGCACTTTAAATATTTGGGTTGTGTTTTCATTTCCCTTCTCATTTTACTTTGTCTTCCTGGGAGAATTCATCTATTCCTATGACTCCAGAAGTTCCTGTGTGCTGATGATTTTCACAGTCCAGCCATATCCTTCTCCTGAGCTCCAGAATTATATAGTGAACACTTCCATTTGAACATCCTAGAGGCACTTCAAATTCAACATGTCAAAAAAATGAACTCATTATTCCACTTCCCCAAATATGCACCTCTTCCGTATTCATAATTTATCTCCGTAAAAGATAAGATCATCTATCCACTTACCTGAGGCAGAAACCTGGTAGTCATCCCCACTTTTCTCCTTTTTTTTCCTTTTACCCTCCTCCCACTTCAATCACCAAATCCTGTGCTTTTCCTTCCTCTGTAACCCAAACCCATTCACTTCTCTCTATCTCCACTGCAAATACATTAATTCAGTTTACCATCTTTCTTCACCTAGACTATTTCCTTCATTCCACCCCTACCCTTAGAAGGTATAGCAGAATGAAATCTGAAATGATTCATTACTTTATTCTCGTAGTCAAATTATTTTCATTAGCCTAAACATGTTTCAGTTCTATGTAGTTACTTTACCTTGATCTTCAGATTGCTTAGAGATTACAAATTAGGCTAGATGCTCAAGAACATCACAACAGTGTCTTTTTCCCTCTGCCATCCTTAATTTTGCAATTGGAATTTATCTTTTGTTTCATTCACAGTCTCATTTCCTTCATGGTATAAATCAACCAGAGCTCATAATGCAGAAAAGTGTTACAAGCACTTAGGTTACACTGCAGCCCATTTGCTTAGGTTATAATAATTAATGTGTGACTTGGGGTAAGATATTTAATATCCCTGGGTCTCATTCATACGAGGATATGAACAGTGTATCATAAAAGATTATTGTGAAGACAAAATTTGTTAATAGAAGTAAAAAGTTTAGGCCTGGCACATGGCAAACTCTCTTGGCCTTTCGCATTATTGTTTCAGTTGGCTTATTTCTTCTCCTTGCAATTTTCCTGAGCCTACTGCTCATACTCCACACCCAGTTGCCCTCTTTCTGTCACTAGGAACACCCTTTTAGGCATCCCTCCTTTTCTTCAGGCTAGCCTCACACCTGTACCCAAATGATGGCTTAATGACCTTCCCTTTAGAAGGGAGGGAAGAAGAGCTCAAGAACAGGAGTGACTACCACAGTTACAGAGTAAGTGAATGGCAAAGATGGGACCAGATCCTTGTAGCTCATAGCTCATGATTTCTCTGGTCTCAGAGAAAAGGATGGCTGTCAAATGATGGCTCCATCCTGCCATGGTGTCTACAACTCCCATCATTAAAAAGACTTCCTAAAATATCCTGGAGAAACTTTCTCTTAGGAAGTCATTCCCACTATTTTCCTTCCATTCCACTTCTCTCTCTTTCATCCCACAAAGCACCTTATAATTATATCAGAACTTAGGGCAATTCATTAAAATTAGTTGTTTCTGTGTCTCCTCTCCTCTCACCACCCCCCTCACCTCTCCACCCAGCCACCCAGTAGCTTGTGAGCTCTGTAAATGGAAGGACATCTCACTAATCTTTAAGTTTCTAGTGCCCAGCATGGGGCCTATCTCATGGAAGATAATTCAATAAAAGTGTATTTTATGAATTAGTAAACATATGCTCTAACTGGGTCAAAGAACAAAGTATTTGAAAAATGGCAACATCCCAAGGGAATGTTTTAGATGATTTTACACAAGCCAGAATACATCAGAACTTTCATGAGTTTAAATCCAGGATAGCTGGTTTTCATGGCAGGACACTTTCATCTGCAAATAACAGGATACCCAACTAAAAGTGACTCAGATTTTAAGGGTACTATTTATTGCTTATTTCACAAGAAGTTCAGAGGTAAATAGTCACTCACCACCGGTGAACCAAAGGAGAGAGGGCAAGGGTGTGAAAAACCCACTTTCTCTTCTGTGAGGCATAAATTTGCCTTATCAGGTTTTTCCTCTCCTGTTTTTAAACTTCTGTGAAACTTCCTCCCCAAACCATTTTAATTTGCTTCTATTTTATGCCCATAGACCATCTTCCCAAGTAGATGTTAAGCTCGTCAAAGGGAAGAATAGTGTCTTCTGCATATTTGCATCTGTCACTGAGATAATTATTATGCACTGATAGGCACTTACAGCTTAGTCATTGTTTAATTAATTGATTCAAAGTTCTACTCATGTCCTGCACACAAAGGATTGCCACAAAGAACAATACATGTTCCCTATTATGGAACACAGGTTTGAAGTGGGGAGGGAGTGTCTTCACTTGCTTATCCAGAAAACGAACCCAAACTCACTTGCACTTTCTTGGTTCTCTGAAATGTTACTGCATGAGTTTCTGATAGGATTCATTTCAGATGAGTTCCTCAGAGTCATGCCCTTATACTGTCAACATTGCCACAATTTTGTCCGGATTGAGTTGAAGCTCTGTTGATTTAATCCAGAAATTTATTTCTGACAGACAGCTGGGTAGCATTTGTCACTGTGTTCTGAATCCAAAGTCAAAGAGATTGAGAGTCAGTGTCATCACAGTTTGGGTGGTAGTGAACCACAAACGTGGTTTATTTCCATCATAAATTGTTATTTGTTGCTTTTACAATGTACATAAAACCATAGGCTAAACAACGGGAATACTTTATACATTTTACAAACAAAGACGTGAACACTCTGGAAAGAGTACTATGTTTTGGTATCCAAGTTTCAGTATTTTATTAAGAGGGCCTATTCTATTTAATCTAGACTTTTTCCTCATTTATATCAGCCAATGGAGCAAAAAATAAATATATGTGCCATCAAAACTCACCCCCTTCCCTTTGCACATATTTAGCAGAGGACACCGTTCTTGGCCTCACATCTCACAGATTTCTCTGACAGCCTCAACAGGAGAGATATGTGAGACAATCCATAAAAAATGTAGGGCTGGTGTAGACATTCTGTCAATGAACAGACAAGTAATTCAGAGCCCCTGTTATAATTAAGCTTTCTATAATATTTGCCAACTAAAGTCAATTTGGAAGTAAAGTCCCCATGTGGAGAAGCCAGAAACTCTAAGTACATCCCCAAACAATTTTTTAAACTATTGGCTGTTTCCTAAACCATCACCATCACCACACATTATTTAGGGTGAAGTCTAGCCAAACATTTCTATTTTACTTCACTTGAAAGATGAATTAACTTGCATGAATCAAAGAAGGGGATTGCAACTTCTTAATTTCCCAGAACTCTGTGAGGTTGATGTCCATATGTAGGGTTAATCAACTGTTATAGCAAATGAATCCTGGATCAATCAACTTGAGATAAATTCACTATGTGATTGATTATTTGTTTTGTACCTGGTTGTCCCTAAAGGATTTAAAGTAGAATTCAAAGTGTACATAGTATAATACAGAGCACATACTGGAAATGGAACACAAATTTGTCTCCAAGCTTCCAAGAGAACTACAATAAAAAACAGGGGGGGGAAGCTAGCAGTTACATCACTTAATGTTTGGAAGATAAAACCCAAGCCAGGTTCACAGAAGAAATTGATTCTTCTGGTACTAAGAACAGAGTCCTCACAGAAAAACCCTGTCATGCAGCGAACATCTTTTTTAAAAAACACATTCACATTATGAAAGCATTAATGGTTTTCATAAGACTATTTCCTAGAAAGCCTCTCAGTGTGCTCATTGACATGACACTAAAGTTCAACACAGTGATAGCATTTTCTGTGGTACTGCCATTACTTGTGTAGATAAGTTAAGCAATAGAACAGGAAATTAGCAAGTAACATTTGTTTATCATCTACCAGGGTAGCCTGCTGAGTCATTTGCATTATATTTTAGAGGTGGGCAATAAAAATTAAAGAGATCTTTCTTTTTAAAAAAATACTCTAAAATTAGGGGACAGATGGGCTGTTACTTAGAGTGCTCTGGCTTTTTGAAAATCTTCCTAAGATTTCTTGGACCCAGAAGCTGTACCTATCTAAGCACCCTGAAGTAGAGATATAATTATTTAGAAACTTTGGCGGGGGAGGGGGGGGAGAAAAAACCCAAAAACCTGTTTTCACTAAAATGGCAGTTGTGTCTAAATTTATATAGTCTGGCTATGTCATCGACCAAATCACTACATAGTTTTTTTAAATTTCTATTCCCTCTGCCAATACATTAGCTTCTCCCAGGGCATCAATTACTGCAAGCGATTTTTTGGAAAGTATTCAAAGGCAGCTACCCTAGCAGTTCAGTGAACTGTAGCCATCCCCCAATGCAATCTGTTATTTCTACAACCCCTACATGTGTACTAAATTTCACCAAAATCTATCAAATATACAGAAGATATTCCTCTTTGATAAGTTTGCTCAGCTTCCATTTTGTCTCAAGATGAATGACTGTGTTAAAAATAAGAAATAAAGAGACATCTTGATATCCTATCATAAGGTACACAATTTCAGCAAAATAGGTCAATGTAGAACAAAGCCATATTAAAACAAAAAGTTTCCGGAGGGTTGAAAGAGAGCAACTACTCCAGCAGAAAGAGAAACCCCATGAACTACCTACTGATAGAACGGCACACCTTTTATTAAAACTTTAATGAGATTGTGCACTCAAAGCTCTCTGGACTCAAGCTAACTTTCCTTACTGTGTAAGAGCCCATATTCCCCTCTCTGTAACCTACACACACCCCTTACTATTCTCAGGGAAAAATGCCTGTGGTAGAGTGTATTTTCCAAGAGGGCTGCAGCAATGTCTCCTATCTCATGTGTTTTTCTGCAGAATGTATTCTTCTTGCCCCTGAAAGGTGAAGTCTATTCTCCACCCCCCTTGAATCTGGATGAACCCTTTGAAAGTTTTGATTGATAGAATAGGTCAAAGTGATGTCGTGATTCTTCTTGTCATAATCCTTAACCGAGCCATCAAGTTCCAACTCCTGCCTCTTGCAGCTTCTGTGAGAAGTCTATGCTACTCTGATAGATAGGCTCTTGGAGGGTACTGAGACACAAATGCCAGCCTTTTGGACTTCCAGTTCAGTTGAGCCTTCAGATGATCTGGTCCAGCTATTCTCTGAAGACAACTGCTTTAGATACCCTAACAAAAACTCCTTAGGAGAGCCTGGTTACCCCACAGAACCACAACAGAAAACAAGAAGTTGTTTTTTAAACCACTAAGTTTGGGAATGCTTCAGAATAAGTCAAACTCCCTAAATATCCTTTCTCTCATATCTGTTCCAAATGCTTGAAATTCTTTTTTTTTTTTAAGAGAGAGAGAGCAAGAGCAGGGAGAGACAGAGAGAGAGAGAGAGAGAGAGAGAGAGAGAGAGAGAGAGAGAGACCCAAGCAAGCTCCACACTGAGCATGGGACCGATGTGAAGCTAAATACAATGCCCCTGGGATGATGACCTGAGCCAAAATCAAGAGTTGGATGCTCAACCAACTGAGCCACCCAAGCACACCACCAACTGCTTGGAATTTTATTCCTCCTTATTTTTGCCTTTTAAAAATTTCACTCATGGGGTGCCTGGGTGACTCAGTCGGTTCAGCATCTGACTTTGGCTCAGGTCATGATCTCACAGTTCCTGGTTCAAGTGCTATGTCAGGCTCTGTGCTGACAGCTCAGAGCCTGGAGCCTGCTTCAGATTATGTGTCTCCCTTGCTTCCCCCACTCATACTCTGTCTCTCAAAAATGAATAAATGTTAAATGTTTTTAATAAAAATAAAATAAAATAAAAAATGAAAAATAAATAAAAATCCCACTCATCAAAAGTTGGCTAATTCACTCCCTCTACCTAACACTAACTTCTCTTTCCATTCTAGGCTCATAATAATTTTTCCATATCTGTATTCTATGAGTTTCCACTATCATAGGATATAGAATACACACTCTTCATTCATGGATTCATTCATTCCAGAGTATTTATGGAGTGTCTCCTATGTTCCAGGAAAAAGTGAATGCAATGCAGTGCCCAACTTAAAAGAAATTAATGACTGAAGAGGTGACAGATATAGACAAAATGGAGGCTCGGTGATCGTGGAGCTTCATAGAAACACTGAGAACGGATGGCAGGAAGGCAAGGAGTTAGAAAATACATGAGCTCCGCTTGAAGAGAAAAGGAAGGATGTTCCCTATAAAAAGGACCACATACACAAACAAACCCCAGTCGTGAGAGGCAATATGGTACTTCTGGGAAGCTACCAGTGCTTCGGTATTACCTAGATGCAAACCAGAAATTTTAGAGTGGCTAGAAGACTGAAGAAAAAGGGCATATATTAGAGACAGATTACAGACAGCCTCCTGTACCATGGTAAAGAACTGGGATTTTGCCCCCACAAAGACCCTAAAGAGAGCCTTAAGAGTGGCAAGGTGAATGCCAGGGTCAGATCAGAGCTATAATTTATTTTCTTGGCATATATATGGAGGGTAAGACAAGAGGAGAGCAAGTCTGGAAACAGAGTTCAATTAAGAATCTGTGGTAATAGTACATCCTAGAGATGGCAAGAAATTGCCCAAGGGCAGTGGCCGTGATCATGGGAAAGAGAATTAGTCTAATCCAACTCCTGCACTTGTAAGAAGGAAAACTAAAACCTCGGAAGGGTAAGAGGTTTCCCCTATGTTCTAACAACAAATCGGGAAATGCTGACATTAAATTCAAGTTAACTGATTCCTCACTTTCTCCATTATATTAAAATGATATTTCCAACCTCCTAGATTATTTTCTCTTTAATAAAGTGATCAAGTACTCCATTTTTATATTTATATCTTTATATTTTTCATAACATGTAGTGCTGACCCTTATATATAGGGAGTGCTTGAAAGTATTTGCTGACTTTAACTGATGCTTAATTCACATTCTGGTGGCGTAGTATATTCATGTATACCATACTACTCTTATTAATATTCTTTTCAAAAAAAAGTTATGAATGTGTAGCAAGTTGTAAAGACATTGTTCTGATATAAAGAGCGGAAATTTGGGTAGCAACAATGTGTCATGGTATTTTTTTTTTTTTATTTGAGAGAGAGAGAGCATTAGCAGGGGAGAGGAGCAGAGGTAGAGGGTCTGGGGAGAAAATCTTAAGCAGGCTCCCTGCTCAGCACGGAGTATGACTCCATGCTTGATCCCATGACCCCGGGTTCATGACCTGAGCCAAAATCAAGAGTCGGGTGCTCCACTGACTGAGCCACCCAGGCATCCCATGTAATGGTATTTTTAAGAAAAGTATTTACTCATGCACGCTTTCCCCTTCTGTAAATATGAATCCTATTCCTCTGCTAAAGACCAGCTTAGCACCAACTTCAGAGAGGTCTCCCCTGATCCCCCAAACTCACAGCTATCTGCAAGTAATCATGTCTTCTCAAGCTTCCATGATACCAAACGTTTAGGGTACTTTAGAACTTTATCAATTATTTCTCATATTTTTCTAAGATTGTTTTATAAATGTTGACCTTGTTTTCTCAAATGTACCATTGTGGGTTAGATGGGCAGTGAACACACTTGCTTCTCCTTTTCATTGCATATGGTAAGGAAACAGAACATAGTTATAAATACTTGACCAGGCAGTTTATAGGAGTCTTGAGCTTGCCCTTGCCCTTACTATATTTATAAACAAAGACACATTAAATAATTATAAAATAGCATTTAAAGGAAATAGGCATGATGGCAAAATGAGGAAAAAATATTGAATAAGTTAATATAGTATTTTCTTGTACTTATAGTCTATTTAACTAAATGATAATAAAGTCTTTTGTCTAAGCTGTTTCATAAGCATTATGTCCTTTACCTTAGAAAAAGATATATTAAGGAACACAGAGTAATTAAAACATATTGGAGCTATATATAAAGGATTGAATTACCAACTTTATTCTAATCAGTCAAGGCAGACTTCAGAAGTAATTGTGTGCTAACATGAAGTTTTGTAGAGTGAAATGATGTTATTTTACTTGGTCTTTGTCTATGAGATCTATAAAGAACGATGTCTCTCCAAGGGAATACACAGGATCTTGAAGATGTCAGAAGATGATTGCAAACCTCATGTAGAATTCTGAAATGTAACTAAAAGTAAAATGAAGACAAAGATGATTTTCTCCAGTACCCTGAATCTAGAAGAAAATCATTGCATCATTTTCAGCAAATAAATTAATTTTGATTTCTTATAAAGGGACTGCTATAGAACATGTAGGAGTCAGCCAGTTCCATTGTCTTCCTCCTTTTCCTCACATACTCACTCATGGTGACTAACAAAGTGAGCCAATAATTATTTTTCCCCTTGCAAGTTCTTCTCTGCATAGAGTGGGAGCTCATCTAGCTAACCACTGGGGATGGCCAAAACCAAGAAATAAGATAGAAAAGGCAGAAGACTGGATAGATCACAGAGGTATGTCATAGGTCTTTTAATATAACAATATTTTTAAATAATAGATCATGTTATAGTTCCATGGGCTCCTTTGCTACCACGAAAACAAGGATTGCCTCTTGTGCACAGAGTCCAATAAAAATCAGGTAGTAGATTTCCAGTACATGAAATATACTCTACTACATTTTTCCATGTTTTTCAATTCAATTTTTATGGGCCTCTGTGGCTGAAGGAACTATGGCTTAAAGGAACAGGGTGTGCTGGGTATTTTAACACAGGCTGATACATGTTCACAGAATTACAGCGATGGAATGGACCATGAGAATCAATTTGTCCAATCTCCCTCATTTCATAGGAAATTGAGGTCTGGAGCAGTTCTTTGCAACTATGTACATATGATGACAACAGAGAAAGTGGACACGTTTTTATGCAACAATAGGATTATCTGTAAAGGCCAATCATAGCTAAAGGCAACCATCTGGGGGCACCTCAGGTCTGCTTGGCCACCAAGAAGGCTATGGGATCATTATCTCAGCACATCTATAACCCATTCACAGTACTTCAGGTTGCTAAGGTACACATCAAGGGGGAGCTCTGGTCTAGAGTACATATACTCAAACAGCAGATTTATAAGAGTAACATCTGAATTTCTAACTCTCCATAAGGTACTTGTATTGTCTTGGCCAATTGGCCAGGGGCAATGGTTAGAAGTAGGATGGTCCACACTAGAGTTGACGTGATACAAATCATGGTTGTAAGAAATTTCTAGCTATCTTACATATACTTAATGTCTCTACTTTTTAGATCCCTCCAAGATCTCTGGTCTTAGAAAATGGAAATGTAAATCATTGCTCTATCCCACTCTTTCCTCCCCACTCAATAAGGTTTATAGTAACTAAACAGAGTTGTGATTTTTAGAATAGAAGAAATAGTAATGTGAATAACTGCTACAAGTTCCATACATTCATGGGCACACACACATGCACACATGCATGCACGCAAGCACTGATGGAAGTCTATTCTGAAACAATTAAAATCCTATGATGTTGCATGGCTCTCACTTTACTTTTTAAAAATTCATTTCAATGTACCATTTTCTTTAGCGCTTAGGCAGAGGCAGGCTGCTTCCTGGGTCTGTGGTTTGTCGAATCTCCACCTCAGTAGCCTTCCCTAGCTAGTCTCAGAAACCTTAAAGGGCATCTAAACTATTTATGAACTTTGTGCTTCATCTGATTAAAACCTATATGAACAATTCTTTATTTTATATGGCGCTTGCGGCAGTGCCAAAATCAAAAACACCAAGGTAACTGGGCAGTGGTGTTACTAGCATTCTGTTCATTAGCCCTTCTTCTCCATCATAACTGTTTCCACAATGAGTTCTTAGCTCTGAAAGAGACAGGGAGAAAATACACCTGCTTATGAAATGCTTTCTTGTATACTGCACGCTTGAGAATGTAACAAGATCCTTGTCATTCCATTAAAAATTACTACTTTAGTACATTCCAGGTTGAAAACAAATGACTACAGAATGATTTTTCTAAACATTTGGAAACCTTGCATTTTAAACAACTCCACTTCTGTTTCACAGAAAAAGTCTCAACTATTTATTCATTTCATTTGACTACTTTTTAATCTCAGTTTTTATGAGGACGCTAATGACCCTCACAGATTGTTACCCTCCAGTGAAATAACAGAGCTTTGGCAGTGGCTGGATTCCAGTTGAAGAGTTCTGAAACTCACTGTAAATCTTCCTGTTTTGTTGTTCTTCAAACTAGGCTTTGCCATCTGCCTTATGAATTGAATTTTTGTTGCAGTATTTCACATGGTCTAAAATATGGTTATTGCCATCCATAAACTGAGGTTCCTGGAGAGTATTAATTAAGTCCAAAATATTGCACCAATGTGCACAGTGAAATACAACACAAATGTCATGGCGTGACCATCATTATAACCCTCTTTGCATTCCATGATGGCTCCTCTCTCAAAAACCCGGAGACAATTTGGTTGTAGCAGCCAATGAAGTTAAATCTGAAGACTTAAATTCAGGTGTATGAGATAAATTGAAACAGATCTTATTGCTCCCAAACACTCTCTTGGAAATAATGGCATCTTGACATTTTATCAGTCACTCAAGCGGTCATTCTCAGCAGTATCAGCCGGAGCTTGAAGGATAGAGCTGTAAAGAAAGGACTGTCAGCCATAAACATTCCTCAAAACCATGAAAACCACAAATGAGAGCTTAAGTAATGGAGGACGCAATACCCTTGATATTTCAACAATTACCTGCAACAACAGGCTTTGTTCAGAACCGTGGTCATTTTTTCAAAAGCTTTACTTGTCAGGCCCAGACTGGGGTAACTAGAAACAGAAAAGAGAAGAGGGAGGAGAGAAAAGGTGGATCTGACATCCTTAGGTTAAAAAGTGAACTTAAGTTCACTGCATATTTAAACTTATGAGAATTTTTCAGCAGCAACAAACTACAAAAAAAAATAATAATAAAAATAAAACCACTAAAGATTGAACCAAGGACATTAATATTATTAAGCTTGTGATGAAGCTTTGAGATCATTAGAAAGGCATTTACACTGCTCAGCTGTTTCCTGTGTGGCCATTCCTGATGTCAAATTATAGAAGAGAAAAATAGCAGGGAATGCATTGCAGGGAAGAGAAGGTAGTAATGGATAAGAATGTAAGTATGGGAAGGCAAAATGAATTTAACTTCATTATACCTCGGGAACATATCACTGTGTTGTGGAAGAAGAAAGACTAATTTTAAATGGAGTTGGTGCTGTTATCTTGGCAATTGGGACCCAAGAAAACTAAATGAAATTGAGTATACACCACAACCGAGTCACCCAAACTCAAGAGACAGCAAACGTGGAAAGGTTAAATGTCCTAGAAATTGCATTTGTGGAGTTTCTCAACACAAGAGATTAATGGTTACTCAAAGCAATGGATAAATATTAGCTGAAGACCATTAGCGGAGGAAAACACATCAGTGCATCACAGTTCTCAGGGCTTATCAGATCAATTTTAAATAGGTTTATCTTGGACTTTTCTAACATTTAATGAGGAACAAATTGTTTTGTTTTGTTTTTCTGTTTCCTCTACCCATGTTGACTTTTTGATATTACCTAGGAGAGAACAATTAAAATAAATGGGTCTGTGACAAAGTGTTAATTTGCTTGTCTCTGAAGCAATTGGAAAAGGGTCATTTTATGATTGTTTCCTCCTATTACACAGTTTATCATAAGTATTTAGATTGACTAGCAGATTCTTTAGATGCAAAAAGAGTTTGAATGGTCATTTGGCTGTTTCCACAGACTTCATATAGCACCTACCTAAACAATCTCAGACTAATGAGAATCTGCCTACTTTTCGGTAGCTCTCCGTTCGTGTTAATCAAACTGTCAGTCAGTTCTCTTTATGTTTAACAACAACAAATGAAAACAAACACAAAATATATATTATTATCTATCTGGTGCCCATCACTGGGCTAAGTGTGAGGGGAATTTTAAAAAATAAATAAAGCCCAAATCCTTATCTTAAGAAGTTTAGCATCTAGTAAACCTAATTCACTCATATGAATATAAGTCCATTTCTTTTGTTTCTAGGAAAAATAGGGGAGAAAGTGCAATTATTTTACCAATAGCCTCTTGAATGCATACAAGAAATACTTAAGTCCAAAGCTTCCTGATTAGGCATTAACAAACCACTTGGAGGAAACCAGAGAATAGTACCTAAAGATTGTAAAGCTTGAATGTCAGCTTTACAACTTGGGGTTCTGTGCAATCAGCTCTTCTTTGTCTCTTAGTCCAGGTTTACTTGGTTCCCCCACCAACTACGTGGCCTGCTTGATCATTCCTTGTGAAATCACAAAGACTTATGTATATGAATTTGCCTCTTAAATTTTACTGTACTCTTGTTTGTTTTTACTTTATTTTTCTATGGTTACACTCCCAAATTCAATAAGGACTTTGCAAGACCTATCTAAATCTTTTGATAAGCAGCAAATAAAGCAACACAAATGTTCAAACAAATGGTTCAATTTTGAAGTAGCAGGTGACATTTCTGCTCCCTTCAATGAACCATGCATTTCATCTTTATTAAAAGAATCTCTCCTTTTATTCTATGTCAGTAGCTCATAATAAGGCATCAGTAGAGTAGTTCATAAGCACTACTATGCTATGGCTTGGCTGACCTGTGAAACAACTTCCCATGATCCCAATATTTCTCTTTGTGAACACTACACCCAGATAGGACCTGCAATGTCACAATAAACAAAATAGCACAGAAGACCATGTACACTTTTCATATACTGAGGACTATCCAAAGTTGCAAATCTGAATACATTTGTTGTCTGAAAGCAAAGTTCATGAGTAAAGGAAGCTTTGAGAAGATTATTTCATGAGAGAACAAAAGACAAGTCTCCTCTAGTGATCAGAAAAGAGAAAAAGTGTGCATAATTTTGCGTGTTAAAAAGTTAAAAAGAGAGCAAAAATCTCACATAACTTCTAGGTCATATTTTGCTTTTAATAAACATTTTTCTGTCTAGAGTCTTCAAAAGAGTGACCAATATCTATCCTACCCTTTCAGCTAGAACATAAATGCCCTTCATCCTGCTCATAACCAAACCAAAACAAAACAAACCTATGAAAAGCAACAGTTGTTCTAAAAATTGCTTGGAGCCCAATTATAATAATTGTTATTATTTTTTATTATTTTAAAAAAGAAGAGAAATGCATATCTAAAGGGCAATGCAGTTAGCAGGAAAGATGACAGAAACTAACCTGGAAAGGTAGGAATCCAATAAGAAAGGTAGACAGCAAAAAGTATTTTGAGACAGAAAAGGAATTTAGCTACTGTCAATCAACCCTCACCCAAACACAAAGGACCAATGGATAGGGCCTCCAACTCTACGGTATTTCTGGGCTCACCCAAGCAACAGGTTAAGTGAAGAGACCATCTTGTTTCTCTATTTCCTTCCCCACTTCATGTCTATACCTATTTTTCTTTCTTATTTATCTATTCAGCCAGACAAGTATGAATGAACCAACTTTTAAATTTCCTATAGGAGTAGCAAAGATGCAGGATTCTGTCTTTATGCTTAAGGAAATTTGCCTGTAGATGGGGAGTGAAAATTTATATTTGTATTAATAAGTAACTAAAAAATAAGTAACTGAAAATATAAGTCCTTGATTCTTCCAAAAGAATTTGATAATTAAGAAGTTCTACAGAGTGTCTAGCTTTGCAAAGAAGGGCCAAGACCTGAATTTAGAAACAGGAACAGACAAGAGCTGAATTTTTTTGCATAAGAAAATGAGGGAAGATACTGGATTTTGTTGGGATGGGGGTAGAGAATGAAGGAGAAGGAAAAAAAGAGAGAATCGTCCAGCAATTTACACAAGAGGGAGAAGGACTTTTAATGAGAGACACTGTAATATTTGATTATAAGATTTTGCTTTGCCAGGATATAGACTCCATTTCTCTCCTCAAACTTTCAGTAAAGTCTGCAAATTGCAAAAAACAAAAGCAAACAAAAAACTGGTATTTTTGTGTAAATGAGAAAAATGGAATAAGATCCATGCTTAGATAGAGGCCACAGTGGAAACAAACAAAGAGAAAACATAAAAGATGGTAAATCTGGAATTCAGAGAAGGCAAGAAGCTGGAGCCAGATACTGACCTTGATGATAGAACCTGCCTTCAAAAGGCTGAAAATCTTGAGAAAGGCAGGGAACAGGAATACAGGCCAACCTAGATTTTAAGAAAGGAGACCAAAGCTGACATCTGGGTTCTCCATGTAACTAGTCACATGAGGCTACCATATGTCTGTGTCAAATATGTAATAAATACCAGAACGTGCTAGAGAGAAAGTAGAAATAAAAGCAGGCAGAGAGTCAGGAAAGGATTTTAGAAAAAGTAGAGTTCAAAGCCTAAGCTTTGACCTGACCTCCCTTGCTAATGTAAAATATGACCACTTCGTTATAATGTTAACGCAATGTCATTTGGTAAGCTGTGTGTTGGCTTCAAAGGTTTTGTGAAGATACCCAAAGCCCATAGGGACTGGTCATATGTAACCCAAATTTTAAAAAAACTGAAGAAAATAAAATTTCTTCAAAGGATCTCCCAGGAGAGTTCTAGTTTTCTTTGATCTTTTCAGCTAGGGTGTAATGCTAGTAGTGTCTTTCCTATGAATTCTCAACATAGGAAATATAAAGAATGCAAACTTAGAATCCCACTTGCTTCTTATGTGACAAGAGGAATAGCATAGTTGTCACATGTCTTTGAACTCACTTCTGACATGTCTAATGGTGTGACCCTGAGAAAGTCATCTGACTTGTCTGAGCTCCAGTATTACCATCTGTAAAGTAAGAATGAAGGCAGCTACTTCATAATGTCATTAAGAGAATTACGAGACCTCATAGGTAATACACTTAGCACAGTACCTAACACACAGTAAATATTCAATAAACTGAAATCTTTATTTCTATAAATAGGAGTTCCTATCATAAGCCACTCCAATGTAAAATTATTTTCTTTTAGATGTATATTCATTCATTTTTACAAATATTTGAACTCAATTGTATTATGTAGATGTTAAAGGAACTACCAAAAACGTAATTTTTCCACCTTCTAAGAATTTGCCATACACACCACATAATATTCTTTAATACAAACAAATGTCATTAAATGCCAAAGGGAGTAAATAGCATATACCACAGTATAGAGATTTCACTGTGTCTCTGAAAAAAAAAGGAAAGATTATCAGAAAAAAAATATTTTCAGATCAGCAGAAAAAAATGTATTGCTCATGCCAACTTAGTAGCTATTTAATTCAATATTCTGACACTGTTACTGGGTCAGGCAAAGGTCCATCAATAAATCAATAAATATTTAATGAGCATCTACTATAATCAAAGATTATTGATGCTCTAGGGTTAATGGTGGTGGCACTGCTGAGCAGAATGCAGAATACCACTGCCAGCACAGGGAAAGTTTCTGGGCCTCTCCCTTGCAGCTCACCACCAGCTTGAGATTACCAGCATGTTCATGGTGATACCTAACTGCAGACTGCTGGCTACAAAAGGAGAGGAGCGGGCAAAAAGGGGTGGGGTGTCAACCAGTTTGGCAACAAGTACATCTGGCCAACCAAGCCCCTCCCCCTGGGGTGCCCCATCCACCTGGACCCTCTTACTAATTATACTTTTGGTATAAAAGAGTACCTCTATGAGAACGATAGCTTTGTTGTAGCTAGGTTTCATTGCATGGGCAAGGAATTTGATAAACTTAGAAAGAGGAGGATCGTAGAAGGGGTTCTGATTATGCATGAGTATTGGCTGGCCCATGCATTACTGCTACAGCTAGGAACAACTTTCTTCAAATTACCAAATGAAGTGTTAAACTTAACCCAGGAGAAGAGGTTGAAAGACTAAAATGCTTAATGGCAGAGATACCAAGCCCTGTAGGTCATTGATGACTGCATTGGTAACTGGCAGAAACCAAATTTTGAATCTCATCAATATCCAGACCTTTCTGCACATATTACACAACCTAAGGAGCATAAGAATTTGTTTTTGGTTCAGCTTCAAGAAGAAACCTTATATGCGGTCCCTAAAACTGCAGCTGGTAGCTGCACCATTGTTTGAACTGTATGATGATGCCCTGGGATAAAAGACCCATCATTTCTAGTCTCCCTTGGCTTTGGGGCAGGTTCAATTTTATATACCACTGAATTTCTGAATGATGGAGAAAGTTGCTCTGTGAGCACAGCTGTACACAGTATAGAATAAACATGGTAGAAGAAGTGTTTTGGGTTTTTGTTTTGTTTCATCTTTTTCCCAATCCCTAAAATGCCAGCTACTATCCACTGTTTGAATAGTAAAGTTAATATAAAAAACTAGACAGTGGTGTAACCAGATGTGAAAATATTTAACTTTTTGTTCTGTATTTTTTGTATATTAAAGAAAGTGGACTCCAAAATTTTTTTTCTAGCATACCATATCCTCTTTAGGTATCAATGTATTATATAAACCTTAACCAAATCTTATGATAAATACACTATAGTCATGACTGTGCTTGTGCTACATCTCATCCTTATGCTAGCCTTTTACTCTGGTATTTTATTCTGATATATTAGGACCAATTAGCAATCTCAAAATGCTCAACAGTATGTGGCTTCTCTTTCTTTTCTTTCCTTCTTTCTTTCCTTCTTCTTTCTTCCTTTCCTTCCTTCCTTCCTTCCTTTCCTCCTTCCTTCCTTTCCTCCATTCTTTTCTTTCTTTCTTTCTTTCTCTCCCTTTCTTCCTTCCTCCTTTCCTCTCCCCTCCCCTCCCCTCCCCTCTTTCTTCCAAAAAATCCTGTTTATGTCATTAGGGTGGTGCTTTATAAACTTCAATCAATTACAGAAATCACCAGGGGCCCTTGTTAAAATGCAGCTTCTGATTTCAGTAGGTCTGAAATCCTGGTGATGCTAAATTTCTGCATTTCTAGTAAACTCCCAAGCAGTGTTGCTGGTCTATGGACCATACTTTGAGTAACAAGCACTAGTTCTTAAAAATCCTTTATATCATGATGACTATAGTTAACAATACTGTATTATACACTTGAAAGTTGTTATAAGAGTAGAGCTTTAATGTTCCCACTATAACAACAAAATGGTAATTATGCAAGGTAAAGGATATGTTAACTAACATTTTGGTAGCTATGTCACAATATATGCATGTATCAAGTCATTACATTGTATACCTTAAACTTACATAATGTTACACATCAATTTTATCTCAATAAAACCAGAAGAATTTAAAAAAAAAAACCTTACAATGCTTCAATTCTAAGCATTTCTTTCAATAGCTAGACATAGCTGGGGAGGCAAGAAATACAAGAGGAGTCTGCCTGCTTCTATTTGCTGACCATCCAATAATTATGGTTAACAATTCCTGAAGACTCTCTTTTTTGCCAAGCATTGTGCAGTTTGCACTGAATTCATTATTTCATTTAGGCTTTACAATGATCCTGTGAAGTAGGAATTATTATTTCTGTTTTACAGATGAGAAAACTGAGGTTTGGAGAAGCTGAATAACTTGTTCAAGGTCACATCAACTAGCTAATCCATGACAGAGATAGGAACTGAACACAAACACTCTAGCTTACAGTCTAAACTCTTCACATTCACTGTCCTACTCTTTCTTACTGTACTTACTGAGCAAAAACATAACCACATTTGGTTCTAAGGCAGTAGATTAATCTGTTATTCATTTGGTGTCCTTACAACTGGAAATCCTTAAGAGCTCTCTCCCAACTATTGGGAAAGGGTGAGATATAGGCGATTTATAGAAGTACTCCCTACTTGGCCTCAGGGCATGTCTACTAGTTAAATTGCCAGACCTCTAGGTAGCTCACTACCCACTAGCCATCATCTATTCTTTTCCCCCTACTCCTGTCTCTATACTTGCCACCATGGACCTTCCACTGTCTCTGAATTTCTTCCCTTGGCTCCATGATGAGTGTTGAAGACCAGCTCTGGCCACTTCCCAGACCACACTCCCAGACCCATCCAGGCAAATTTTACCCTCCCCCACCAATCAAGAGGGAAAGTTCAGACACTGAGCCAGCTGTAAGCCACAAAAATGAATTCAGGCTTATTAATTTGCAGGCAGGAAAGGCTTTAACAAATCAGGGAGCATTTTCCTTAAGTGACCTCATCTCCCATTTGTACCCTTAATGGAGAAACTGAAATTGTCAAATCAGTGGAATATGTTGCCTCCTTTTGCACACAAATAATTTATTTTAAGACTTTTCATGCCTTCAGGGTTCTCTTTTCTGGGTCACAAATGATAAAGCACACAAAATTTTATTCATTTCTATCATGGTCCTGGAGATGTTAAAAATCACATTCTGCTTTTAATAGCTTCTCTATCAATACAGGTAGTAACCTCTTAACCAGCCTCTTGTCTCTAACTGCTATTCCTGCCAGTCTGTCTTAACTGTGGAACAATTCACTTGTGTGAGTTCTCATTTATTAAGTGCAGACTATAGCTAAGTGCTTTGCAGAATGTATACAGCATTAGCACTTTGTGGGTTTCATTGTGGTTTTGTATATTGATGACAATAATATGTGTTACATTCATGTAGTTCTTTTTATTTTTCAAAGGGCTTTTTGTGTTCCTTATCTCATTTTATCCAAAACTACCTTGCAGGAAAAGTAGAACAAATATTATTCTATTTTATAAATAAAAAAAAACCCTCGAGTGTCATAGAGGTTAAGTGATTTGTTCTGGGTTACACAAGTTTTGTCAGTGTGAGTTTGGAACTGGGGGTTCCCTAACTCACTGCACACTTTTTTTTTTTAGTACAGAAAAATGAAAAACAAAACAAAACTTGCGCCAATCACCAACAATAAGTGTTATTTTTTCATGGAAGGAGGGAATAGTATTTCTGGCCTGTTGGTTCACAAAGGAGATAGAATTTTATCTCACTCTTGAAAGATAGCTGAAATGTTAATGACCATTAGGAGAAGGAATTGGTATAAGCAACAGTGTCGGTATATGATCATCTATGGATATGCAAGTTGAGTTTATGAGGCATTGGGTACAAAAATATAACTAGTGCAGGAGACTTAAGTAGGAACGTTAGTAAGAAGTAAGTGGAGATCAGGGGCACCTGGGTGGCTCTGTTGGTTAAGTGTCCAACTCTTGATCTCAGATCAGGTCTTGATCTCAAGGTCTTGATCTCAGGATCATGAGTTCAAGCTCCACGTTAGACTCCACATTGGACATGAAGCCTACTTAAAAACAAAAAAAAAAGTAAGCGGAGATCAGATGGTAAAGAGTCTTGAATATCAGCCTAAGGAATTTAAGACTATTCATATTTGCATAGTTTATACTAACATATAAGTGGTACATAGCTTTTTAAGTCAATCCATTAATCTCAACAAGAACCACTAGGCTTAACGCTGGGCCAATTACCAAAGGTGTTTGGCCTTGTGATCTTTCCACCTGAGGTCCTACCCCATTATCAAACACCCCTTGCCCAACCTTTGATCTGAATCACCATATTTGTACACATGCACTGCAAGGTTAAGGTCACAGGTCACAATGATTGACCATTTTTTTGTTGACAAGTATTTGCAAGAAGTCTATCATGGTAATACTTCAAGTAACTGAAATCCATTTCACTAGTTACATCAATTGGCCATTATTTTTTTCATTGCAATCAAGCAATTGAACTTAAATATTAAGGAAATGCAGAACAATAATAGTATACTTTATGTAGTCATAAGTTTCTTTAAAAAAAGAAAAAGCCCTGGACTCTATATACTGTGGGACTCATTACATTTGGCCCAGGTCCAGCATCTTGTTACCTATCTCCATCCTTGGTGATGAGAATCCCAGTCAAGAAAAAAAAACAGTGGGATTCTGTAGAAATTCCTTGGTGACAGAATACTGAATTCTGTTCCCTAGAGCCTACTGACAACATCAGAATTCCTCTACCTTGACACTGTTAGCATTTTGGGCCTAATAATTCTTTGTTGGGGCTGGGTTGAGTGGCTGTTCTGTGCATTAGAGGATGTATAGCAGCATCCATGGTCTCTACCTACTTGATGCCACTAGTTGTGAAACCCAAAAATGTCTCCAGATAGTTCCAAATACCCTCTGGTTGGCAAATCGCCCCTGGCTGAGAAGCACTTGACCACAACACAAAAAACTCAGAAGGATTTAACAATAGGTTTGAAAAAAAAAAAAAAAAGTAAGAAAATAAATGAACTAGCCTCTCTATTTCCCTAAGCTTCCCAGTGCATCAAGATTTTGCTATATAATCTCATTTGCCCAGGTAAACCTATCCAAACCAATAATGAGAAGGGAAAAAAAGAAAAAGGATGACAGAAAATAAATCCCAGCTATGAACCAGTTAACTAACATTCCACATGAAGTTATAGACAATTTCCCCCAAGAAATTAAATTCCTTTACAAAAGTACCCTGAGGACTTTAACACAAATCACTCTTCTTACTTGAGACTATTTATCATTTTTTAGAGCTTATAAATTATACACACCAGCAGCAATTTTATACACCAACAACCACAATAATCCAGACACAAAACAGAGCAGTTGAAGGGTACACTCTAACAAAGAGAGAAAGAGATGGAGGGAGGGGGCAAGAAAGGAACCAACTGTGCTCTCCTTTAGAGCTCTCCTCTCAGGGACATCGCTTTTCCTTTCTGTCCTCACTGTCTTAATAGATTTCATCTTCCTTTAAAAGACAAGTCACAATCTGTCCCTGAAGACAGCCGTTATCATTAAAACGCTCCGCTGGGGGCAGAGGGGCAACATTACTCAGTGTGAGACAGGACATGTGAAAGGATGTGTGACACTTTTCCTTAAGGGCCAGCATTTTGGAGAATGGAAGGACTAAGACAGGACTCCCAGAGGTCAACCCTTCCATCCTCTGCTTGAGGCTGCCACCTAAGCCATTTAAGAAGGAAAGGAGTCAACTCCCTCCATTTACATTTCCAGAGTAGAGTTGTTTTCTCATTTCACACAATTAAAAAGACTGAAGATAGATCCCAGAGCAATAACGTTCCTCTCCCAGTTATATCCTGTGCTCCCCTTAGTGCTCCTGACCTGAACATCACTTAAAACAATCAAGAATCAGATGCTATATATTCATCTGTGCAGCACACAGAATATATCACTCCTGCCCTCCTGTGTTTGGGGTGAAAGAAAACAGATGAAGGACACTCACACAGTGGTCAACTTCCATGGCAACACTTCTCCTGTCCCCATTATTGTAGGTAGTAACCTACATATCACAATTAAGCTGCACACCATCTACAGAACTCAGTAGATAGAAAATAAAGTAATTACAGTATTTAGAGCAGAAGGCACCTTGAAACATCTCTATTTCCAAACTCATTTTACAAAAAGGGAAAGCCAGAGCCAGAGAGGTGAAATAACACTGCTCAAGGTCATTTGGCTCATCAGTGACCAGTGAGAACCAGAGCCCCTGCCTCCCGACTCAGTGGAATGCTCTATGACAGTCATTCTCCTTTTCAGGAGCAGTGACAGAAAACCCAGCTTACACTGGCACCAGAAACCCCAAAGCCAAAAAAAGAAAAGAAAATGGGAGTTCTCAAGTTCTCATAATGAAACAAATCAGAGATGGTGTTTGGTTTTATGAAGCTGCCCAGCAACCACTCTGCCTCCTAGTACCACCCTGATTCCCTTTGAGACCTCACTGTGTCTCCTATTCTTAACCATGTGGTTTGGGTGGCTTTGGACTTACTGTCAGCTCTATGCATCCTCCTTTTAGATTCACATTTAGCTACAAACCCTGCACAGTAAATAAATTTATGAGATTGCTCTCCTCCCAGTGAAAAGAAATAGGATCATCGAGAAGAGAGGCACACTGAAGGTAAAATTGGAACTAGGAATCCCAAATATACACCTTTTTGTTTGTTTGTTTGAAGCTGACACTAAGAAGTGGCTATCATTTTATCGCCCAAGAGGCTTGGGAGAGCTCATGACTAGAGAGGCCCAAGACTTCCCACCAGACATCACAAGGCACCGCTGCAGGACATAACTCCAGCTGACTAATTCAAAGTCCCCTGGATCCAACTGGGAAATAACGAGAGAGGTCTCAGAGAACTCTGCCAAACCACAACAGAACATTGTGCTTACATTCCAAACCACTTGGGGTAAACACCCTAACCTTAAATGAAATCCCACATGTGCTGAAAATCAATGACTCCGTTTATTACTAGTTATGAGTTTATGCTGCTCAAGTTATTATCAGAAGGAAGAACAGGTCTCCCTTCATATCTTTACTTAAAAAAATATTACCCAAGTAATAACAATATTTTATATTTTTAACTTAAAGATCATACTTGAATAGCAGTTTTATACTTTTCAAAACCTAGCATAACGGAGAAAGACAAATACCATATGACTTCACTTATATGTGGAATATAAAAAACAAAACAAATGAACAAACAAAACAAAACAAATAGACTTATAGATACGGAGAACAATCTGATGCTGGCAAGAAAAGGGAGGGGAATGAGGGAATGGGTGAAATAGGGGAAAGAGATTAAAAGTACAAACTTAAAGTTTTAAAATAAAACATGGGGATGTAATGTACAGCATTGGGAATACAGTAAGTGCTATTTTAATAACTTTGTATAGTGGCACATGGCAGCAAATTTACAGTGTTGATCCCTTCCCAATGTACATAAACACTGAATCACTATGTTGTACACCTGACACTAATATTGTAGGCCAACTACACTTCAATTAAATTTTTTTTTAAAAAATCCTAATATATATTGTCTCATTTATCCTCACAAGGCATCGTTTGTCCCCATTTTATAGATGAGAAAACTGAGCCACGGGTTCAAAATGATTACCCAGTATTACATACACAGTAAAAGAATGGTAGAACCAGGGCTCATGACATAGGATTAAGACATTTATTTAATATGATGCAAAGACTAGAGGCCCTTTATTTTTCTTGTAATGGCTCCAAATATATAATTCTCCTTCTCTGTCTTCAAAGCTTTGAAGGTTTATCTAATCTCCATAAAGACATAGATAAATCCTAAAGACAGACACAAAGAAGATGCTTTTGAAGTGATGTGATGTTGTTGTGAGAACTTCTGACAGGTTCATTCAAATTTCATGAAACTCTGGCTTGGTGCCCCTGATCCTGATAGAGGGTTTGCTACTGCAGTGGTTGTGTATGTGCATGTGTGAGCATGCAAACACATGCATGCACATGCACACATCAGTGTAAAATAACAGAAGGGCAACATGTGACAGACCAGGCTATGAAAATGAAAGGCTGAAAACTGCATTTAGTTTCTACATGGCACTATTGACTTCAGATTGGGATTCATTGTTTACACAGCCATTTAGGTCCCCTGACATTCAAAGTGATTCCTTAGCTATGATATTTACACTCAGATTCTTACTCCTCTTTCTACTAAAAATAAATAAATAAGCATTTTGGACAATGACAATGATCTTGTGTCTGTGAATCTGGAGGCGCTTTTTAAATCCTGTGTTCTGAGAAGCAGTGCTAAGTCAATCAGAGGCAGTTAACTCTGCCATCTAGCTATTCATTTACCTGAATCTGCTTTTTCCATTTGTTTTTACAATCATCAGTGATGAGGAAATTTGGCCACTCCACTGAAGTTTCAGAAGATTTAGTGAGAGGCTTTGAATTACTTCCCAATTCATGCTGGAAAGATCCAGAAAGGCAGCAGAGGCCTGCAGCAGCCAATTCCTAGAGCAGGGAAATGGAAGAGCTGTTTCAGGCATTGTCACAGGAAGAGAGAGAAGAAGACTGGGTGTGGAGAGGACTCGACCAACCCACCAGTGCTTCAAACGGGCAGCTCCACGCATCTGTTTTAATGTGTTGGGATTTTACTTAAGAATCAACATGTGAAATTCTGGTTCCAAAGGCATACCAAAAAAACCTTTGAAATATCTGAGATCCATTCAGACAAAATGATTGACTGGACCCGACCCGTATGACATAGTCCCTGCAAAACAAGATTCCCAGCCTAAGTCATCCATGTCCCAGCATCCATCTCGTCAGCAAGCCACATCCTCCTGACTTCCTACCGCCAATCTTATGTCATCCTTACAGCGACCAGGCAATGTACATAATATTAGCCTTACTATACAGATGCGAAAACTGAAGTCCAGAACTTCAGAGTATCTTAGCCACCTAGACTAAGGTTGGAATACCTACATCTCCTGATGACAAGCTCCCATGTTGCTGGCGCTATATGTGCTGTCTCAGTGCACGTGTCAAAAGACAGTGGGTTAAAAAAAAAATGTGAACCATGCTATCTCCTTTTCCTATTTTAATTTAAACTGTCTTCTGTAGACGCCACCTTGTCTCTTCTGAAATGTTCTTTGTCCTTTATCTGTGCGTCCGTTTCTTCTCTATTAAACCAATTGTGTCTGTGGTGCCCTTCCAAGATGACCTCTGCCTGGCACAGAAAGCCATCCAACAGACCATTTGTCACACCTCATCTCTTCTCTTTTATGAAAGGGACAAAAGGCTGTCTTTTAGCCCCCTTTGGAAGTGTTTTCATGCTAATCCAAGAATTACTGTTGTGTTTGTTTTCTAGCTGGTGCAGTGTGAAGCCATTCATGGGGCCGCATGGACCTTGTCTAGTCACATTCCAGGCCATTCTTGGAACATTTTGGGGAAACGCATCATCGCTCTGCTGGTGGGAGACAAGTCTGTGTCCCTGCCTGAGGCTGGCAGCCAATGCATCTACGCCCTTGATTGCACATGAAAACATCTCCTGCCATCTCTGCCAGGAAGCCCACTATACACACAGAGAGAGGGGAGAGCAGAATTAAATGTTCATCCAAAAACAAAACAGAAAAAAAAAAATAAAGGAAAAAAGACCAGGAAGAAAATAACAACCTCCTAATTGTGCATCTCTCTGGAAAACAAGAAAAGAAAGAAAGTAAACTGAGCACTTTAGTCAAGGAGAGGCAAGCTTTTCTAAACTACCTGAGTTGCTATGGGATAATAGAAATAAATCCAGAATAGGAATCAGGAAATATGAGCACTAATTCTGATTCTGCCACTAACTAGCTGTGTGACTTTGAGCACATGCTTTTATTTTGTTCCTTATAAAATGGGGCTAATATTTCAAACCCCATAAGGATTAAGTGAAATACTGTTCACTGATGCACTTGATAAACAAAAGAAACCAAACAAATAGCCATTGTTGTTGCTCTGCCTTCTGGGTATCAGTCCCTCAATCTATAAAATGAAGATAGAATTATGTCCCCAAAGTCAGCTGTGCACCTGAAATAACCTAGGGAGCTTTTAAAAATCCAAACTGGGGGCTTTGCTAAAAGGTTAGGGCCCAGGAACATGTTTTTATAACCTGGTTTGACAACCAGGGTATTTAGATACAGCCTGCCCAGGACTGGTTTTTGGATCTCCTAAACCATCCACCAATCAGCAGCTCAGTGTTTTGTGATTCTCAAAGAAGACAAAAGAGCTAATATGATGAGCTGAGTTTGCCTGTAATTTCACCATTAAAGATTCAGTATTTTGAGGTGCCTTGGTAGCTCAGTTGGTTAAGCGTCTGACTTCAGCTCAGGTCATGATCTCATGGTTCACGAGTTTGAGCCCCACGTCGGGCTCTGTGCTGACAGCTCAAAGCCTGGAGCCTGCTTTGGATTCTGTGTCTCCCTCTCTCTCTGCCCCTCCCCCTTTCATGCTCTGTCTCTGTCTCTCAAAAATAAACGTTAAAAAATTTTTTAAAAAGATTCAGTATTTTGAGTTATAAGAACTTTATTTTCAAAAGGTCCCCTATTAAAAGGTAAATATCCTTCATTGGGCCATTATCCTAATCCACGGCAGCTTATTTGTCGACCCTGGTCAACTGTACTGATTAAGAGCATACATAAACAGTGGAACACAAGCAATGCCTGTGTATGTGTGAAGGTAGAATTTTCTAGAATATCTTTATTTTCAAATATGGTAACCAAGCCCCAAACAGCTTATAAGTAGAGTGATCATATAATTTTCATCCAAAATGAGAGTAAAAGGGGGATCCTTAATAGTTACATTAGGCAGAAACCAGCACATACAAGAATATGTTCATCCTATTCAAAGGAATTGTCTACATCACAAGTAAAGTTAATATTTTAGAGAGAGAGACTAGAAATATCAAAGAATGGGACTAGAACTTCAGCTTCCAGACTTTTTCATTGACCCATGTCACAGCCTGTGTGATTCAAATTCATTTCACTTTGAGTCCATGTTCACCCTTATTTCTCAGAAACAAGCTAAGAATATGTACCTTTCTCTTCTACTTTTTCCTATCTCCATTTTCTAGCTGGCCCATTTTGGGACTCAGACTCCATCACATCTGTAACATTCTATTGACTCAGAAAATTCACTAACAGTTGAAGGTGACTTTCCTTTGCATAAGCAAAGATATCTGCTATGCAGGATCAACAGAAGCCCATGTGAATATCAGAAACCATACCCAGATCCTTAGGAACATCCCCATCTGAAGACAAATGTTCTTGAGGCTGTTGCATGACTCTGACAGTCCTATCCAGAGACTCTGTGCTTCGCCCCTCTGATTCCCATAAGTGGTGCCTTAACTAAACCCAAGCAGCCAGTATGTCAATACCCACCAGGCAGCAGAAAAATGTCTCTTCCCAACATTAGATTTTCTAATATCACTTGTCTAACAAAGGTTATTTCATTCTGGCTTTATTTATGAGAGATTCCTATGCCCCTATTCTCAGCAGCCATATTAACAGGTACCAAACACTGGGCTTGGGATTTAAAAAAATAAATAAATACCGTCGTTTTCAGTTCCCCTTCATGCTTGAAAGGAAATTTGTAAATTGTCAACTTGACTTAATTTTTCCTCTGGACTCACACCTATTTGCCGTAATAAGAATTCCCCCTCTGGGTTTCACTCATCTGCAGCATGTGGCAGGAAAAAAAAGGGGATTAGGATTGTATTTGTCGACTTTTCCGAGCGGATTTTCTTTCAGCTAGTCTGCTATCAATTCTGTCTGCCGAAATAGCATTTTAATGTGTTACCTGCCGGTCAAGTATGTTCTGTTAAGTTAACTTCTGAATCTGCTGTGTTTTCTGATGCTGTTTACCATTATTTTGCCATTGTTATCAAGCTTATTATTTTTAATACAAATGTGGATTATACTATTTTGATCATGTATCTATTTCTGCAATACATTAGTTGAAAAGAAAAAAGCGGAGGGTATAGAGAAGGCAGCAAACTGGGCCTTCTCCTGCTGGAAAGACTCTTTTAATGAGTTTTATTCTGTAGATGGGGAGATGCTCTTAACCTCCCTGGCCCAGTAAGATGTGATTTCTTGACACTGAGCGTATTGCAAATGCATTTTTATCAGAGCCATATAAGGTGGACACCGAGGGGATTTCTCCAGTATTTAACAAAGCCATCTATTTGCAACACAAAGTAATGCTTTGTTTATCCTTCCTCTTTGTCCTGGGCATGGTATTATTCTAGAGGCATTGCTTCTCCCTTGCAAACTGTCAGTGGCCAAGGGTACTTTTCAGTGTGTTTGGGATCATAATTGGCAAAAATGTCTGCTCAGTAGTGAAACAGAGGTAAAGGTCAGACACGACCCTGTGGGGGCCATTCTCCAGTTCGCATGACACAGACACCAAAGTACCTTGCCCATTCTCCAAAGTTCACAGACCCTTCTCCGTATTCCAGGGACACAGCCTTTCCTCCCTGCCAGATAATTAGCAGCAGCAGCAAGCCCAGCCAGCTTGTCACTGGGCACTCAATGGTGCTCCTTTCCTCCAAGCTCATTTCCTTGGAAGGTGAGAGCCATTATCGTAAAGAGGGATATTGTAAATTCTGTTCCTTCTGCTACACCGTGGCTCTGAACAGAGAAATTTGTGTTTTCTGCCAGGAAGAAGAATAACATTTATTTAATGGATGCTG
This sequence comes from Acinonyx jubatus, assembly GCF_027475565.1. Taxonomy (NCBI): domain Eukaryota; kingdom Metazoa; phylum Chordata; class Mammalia; order Carnivora; family Felidae; genus Acinonyx; species Acinonyx jubatus. The sequence goes on from NC_069392.1 coordinate 60,927,234, forward strand.
AGCAAAAGGTATTCACATTTCATGCTTCGGGGCTTAAGCCGATCCTAGATCAGTAGGGAACTTTTCCAGGCTCTGAATTGTGCAACTGGGTAAGTGCTTAGTGCTAACAACCCTTCTGTCCCCATCCAGGCATGGTCTGAGGTCACCATCTCAGGGGTGCCCCCACATCCCCTCAGCTCCTAAATTTGTTCACAAACCATGCTTTACATCCCTGCTCCTGCCAGCTTCCCCTACAAACTTAAAATCTATTGGTATTTTTTATAGACAGCTCTGCTCCACTGATTTCCAGTTCTGCTTCACCAGCATCTGAGACCCTTCAAGGGAATCCTCTACAGTGTTAGAGCTATAATACATGAATGTTTCCTCACTCCACATTGGGGACAGCTGAAAACCAAGAGAACAGAGAAATTCTGGGACAGGAAAAAGAGGGCAGCTTTCAAGCTAGAAAGATCAACATAGATTTAACTTATCTTTTTTTTTTTTAAGTTTATTTATTTTGAGAGCTAGAGAGGGGCGGAGGAGGAGCAAAAAGAGAGGGAGAGAGAGAATCCTAAGTAGGATCCACTCTGTTAGCATGGAGCCCAGTGTGGGACTCAAACTCATAAACCATGAGATCATGACCTGAGCAGAAACCAAGAGTTGGATGTTCAACTGACTGAACCACCCAAGTGCCCCATAGATTTAACTCATCTTTTCACCCTAAATAGTTGAGTAATCATAAATTGTTTTTCTCATTGACAGTTTCCTCACCTAAAAAAAGGAATAATAAATCTTGCCTTACAGCACTATTGCAGGAACCACGTAAAGTCACATGTAGATGTGTGCTCCATAGAGGACAGAAGTTGGATCATGTCTCCCTTCACTCAGGGGATTACAATCTAGTCTGCCTCTAACACTAACTTGCTAAGTAACTTGTGGCAAGTCATTCAAATTCTCTGTGAGTTCATCTCCAAAATGAGGAAGAGAAAAACCTCTATGCTGCCTTCCCTGCAAGATTATTATAAGGATTAAATGAAATATTCATTAAAACAGAAATTTCTACAATGTAAAAAGAAGTGTTGCCAAGAAATAAGGTGTTATTATGCTGATGCTTACTCTTATTATCTCTAAATTCGTGAAATTATACATTTTAAAATATTATCCACAATTAATTAGACCCATCTAAAAATACAACGATGTGTTTTAATCACATATAGATACAGGCCACAATGCTCTGATGGTGGGAAGGCTGGCATAATCTTGTGTCTTGAGAATAGGTTTGCTTTCAGAACTGGGAAAAAAGATTCCTGGTGGCTTGGTCTATACATAAGATGAATAAGGACTTGGAAATTTTACTGTATTGTAGGTAGGTAGATGAAAGCCTTGCATGTAAACATGTGAAACACAGACACTCACTAACTGTCAGATTTCAACTATTCATGGTTTGCCAGTCAGTCTTGGCCTTCCTCCTCACTTCAATGCTGGCCTCTTGACCTTCTCCACCCTTCCTTTCCATACACTCTGCCATTCCTGCCCCTAGTTCCCAGAACCATCTGGACTTGAGAAAGGTAGTAACCAAGCACTTCTAGTTGCACACTCAACCTTCTGCTAGCCTTCCTTGGGCATAAATTCCCAGTCTCCTAGATATTTTAGGAGTATCTAAAGTATCTAGATACTTAGTTAGATAAAGTTCTGGGGGATTCTGCCTTGTTCTTGGTTCTTGGCCCCTTCCTCACTGATGTCCTGGGAGCTTTCATCTCCATTCACAGGACACCTTTCTACTCCCTACTTGACCTCAAATATTCCAGGATTTAAGACTCTTCTGTTTGCAAATAACAAAAGCCAACTCAATCTACCTTATGAAATAAAAATTAGAAGGATACATTAGAACACAGGATTGCCTCACAGAATCCAAGGCTTGACTTATGCTGAGCTTCTCTCCATCCATGTCTCTTTCTCATTGCTTGGTTTTTCTGTAGTGGGCCCCTTTGCTTCCTCAGTCCACCTGAAAACTGACAGCCTTGGAGAGTGAAATACACAGATCTAGCTATCAGGAAAGAATAAACCAATTGGAGCCCAACTGCAAATTCACAGATAACGAAGACTAACTAGTCTGGCCTAGTTCATGTGCTGCTCACTATTGACCAAAATTTGGGGAATAGCAGGATACTGTGAGCTGGATGCTCCAAAAGCATCCACTTCACATGGGAGAGTGGTCATCAGCATTGGCCTACACTCTTGTTCCAGCCCCATTAGGTGATGTCTTCCATTGAGCTACCCATAGCCTAAACAACACTATTAGGCCATGCCAACGGTATGGCCATTTTCCATGCTTTGCATGCCATAGTAGACAATTGCACATAAGGTTTGATACTTGGTTCACTCTGATATCTGCATACACTGGGCAATGCTGCTACTTCTGCTATGCCTCCCTATCCGCACTAGAAGACATAGCCCTTATGCAGAGTCTCACCACATCCATTAGGCACTGAGGCAACTTTGCCTGGAAGGTTCCATCACTGCTGCTATAGTTCTCACCTTGTTGTACCTTTTGGACAAGTCTAAGAAGTACCTTCCACAAGGCTCTGCCACAGTTCAGAGATCATTGTCTCTACAGCTGTCCTTCTATTGCCTGCACTTCCTACCAAGTACCTTTACTAGTACATGGATTAAAGAGCCAAGATACCCGGGGGTGATAGAAATAAGGGGATAGGGGCGTCTGGGTGGCTCAGTCGGTTAAGCATCTGACTTTGGCTTGGGTTACAATCTCACAGCTCCTGAGCTTGAGCCCTGTGTTGGGCTCTGTGCTGACAGCTCAGAGCCTGGAGCCTGCTTCGGATTCTGTGTCTCCCTGTCTCTCTGCCCCTCCCCCACTTGCACGCACACTCTCTCTCTCAAAAATAAACAAACATTTTTAAAATTTTTTAAAAAAAGAAATAATGGGACTAGAAAGAGAAATAAGGCTTCCTGACTTCTATTTCATTCTGTGTCAAAGTCTGTTAGTGGGGATTTGTACCATCTGTGTTACAGAGATTTAGGTGGAACCCCATTTTCTGTCTTTTATTTGTGACCCTCAGCATCATTCAAAACACAAGGCTTTGCCAATGGGTTAAAATTTTAATGCCTAGTTTCTTCATCCCCTAACATCAATTTTCTACTAAGAGACCACTTAGCTTTCACAAAATTCATGGTAGAATATTCTCAAATCTAGTTGTTTGATAAGCATTAGACACGTAGGGATCTCATCTTGAGCTGGAATCTTACCACAGTTAGAATTGAAGAGAAATAGCTGTGGATTGGTTGTGAAGCTAAAGTTTAATTTAAAAGGATTTTCTTTTATTTGAGATTATCAGAATTACCGTTCTTGGTGAATCTCATTGTCTGGTCAATGTCTGGTCAACTAGGACTTTTTTTTTTTTTTTTTTTAATCAAAAGTGGTCTCTTACAAGGAAGAAGGTGTCTCTAAACAACTTAGTTTTCTTTGTATTAAAACCTGCTTTGTGTTGAAATTGTATCACAACAGATTTGCCACACATTAGAGTAGTTTGAAACTGGTTATATCTGCAGTCAGGCCAAATGAAAAGCTGGTTCACTAATGGTCTCCAAGGTGAGGGAATATGGTGGTGGGTTGGGTGAGGCTACGGCAGGGAAGGAAGGAGAAAGAGAGAGGCAGTAGTTGGTAGCTGCTGTAAAACACTGTAAAGTGTTGCTGAGGGCATCATCCTGAGCTCCTTCTCCCTGAATCCCCTGGAAGAACTGACAACTGCCTGGCCTTTACAAAATGAAATTGACATTTGCAGGCTTAGGTTCAACAGAAACTGAAAAGGGAGGGGTGGAGGATGCTGTAGGCAAAGCCAGAGCCCAGTTCCCTGGATCCAGGGCAGCAGGCCCATAACTCTGCTGTGAGTGATGGGTCAATATCCAATAACTCCAAATCAAAAGCTGAAGTCTTCTTGAGTCAGCAGAGCTGAAGCCTCCTTCAGGGGATAAGAATACAGCACTGGCCCTTCTGACAGAGCTGGAGTTGCCAGTAGCCTTTAATCTAAGGAAACCACAGGCAAAGCGAACTTGGCATGTAACTTTTCCAACATTAATTAGCACCCTTAAGTTTAAAGGGGGAAAAATAATAATACTCTTGAGAGGGCAGTTAGAGCTCAAACTCAACTCATTTGGATTCAGCACACAAAGTCTCTGGGGAGGGGATGATGGGGCAGAGAACAGAACACAGGCATAGAGTGGCAGAGAGATTATTTTCAGGTCAGCTGAACAGTGGCTCTCAGAAGCAGGCCATTGTTTGAATTCTGTTTCATGATATTGATTAAGAATCATCCTTAGTAGTTCTTCACCTTTTTGGTCAGGCTCTGCCTGTCCTATTGGAAATGGGATGCAGTATGTCCTGGAGCTCTGCTAAATGTGTTTTCTTAAATGCAATGAGCCTGTTTGGAGGCTGGGCTGGTGAGGGTGGGGGACAGAAATCAGACATGGTTTTAAAATGAACTTTTAATAGGTCATTATCTAGTTAAGGAAAATAAGGTAACTATTTTTATTTCCACTAACTAGAAATCAAAAACAAATCAGTGAGTGACACAAAAATTATAGAACAATATGTACTGTTTGCTATTTATGTGGATGTTAAAGACAGACCAACAAGTTCTTTTTAAAATGAACTGAAGATACACACATCACACTCACAATACTGATTCCAAATGGTAAGGGGGACAAAGGACCAGAATTGAAAATGGTGGACAAAGAAGCTTTATCTTACCATTCTCATTTTTCTCTTTGAAAAGAAGAATTAAAATTCATAAACCACTTATATTTATTTATAAAGAAAAAAGAGAAATCACTGTTACCTTCTATCTTTTTTAAATTCCTAAAGTTAAAACAAGGAGTTGAAATCAGACAGATGATTATTGTTTCTGTCTACTTTGCATTGGAAGGTGACTTTTTAAGAACAGTTTTTGGACAAAAGATAATGGACTCCTGATGCTGAGATTATATCAGAATGGTTCCTAGGTTTTGATACAGATACATGTCTGAGCCTTGGTTCCCTGAATCAGGCAGCAAGGCAACAGAAGTGAGGTTCTATGCAAGGAACCATTGCTGCTACTTTATGCCCATCCTCAACCAAGAAGCTCATTGGCTTGAATTTATCACAGAGCTCTACCTCATTTTATTTTTATATTTTTTTGTTTATCATTATTTCACATGTAGCACATTTTAAAACAGTGATCTAAAATATTTTTCAATGTTTATATAAACATTTAAAATTGTAAACAAGAATTGAAAATTGTATTTCATTCTCCAGTTACAAAGTATTGCTGCATATTATTTAATTATCATCGTATACTTTGTAAAAGATGCTAGCTAGGATTGGTATCATTTTACTATTTTGCAAATGAGAAAACTAAGGCCTCAAAGTAACTTCTAAATGATACCAATAACAATAAGAACCATAACTAGAGTTCAGATCTAATTCTTAGATGTCCATCTGTTTATTCATTCAGCAAGCATTTATCAAGCTCCTATTAAGTAGACTCTTTCTTAGAATTGTTTTCAGTGCCTCTGGTAACTGTTTCCCTAGCTCTTTATTCTCTCACTATAAGATACCATTATAAACTACATTATTCATTATAGCTCCATTTTACATGCCTTATCCTCTACCTCATCTGCCCAATAGATTATAAAGTCCTAGGGTAGTTCCTAGTTCCAAGACATAAACTTCTTTCATATCCCATGGGGCTTAGCATAGGTCTGGGTATATGGAAACTTTCAGTGTTGCTTAACAGATTTACTGACAATTATTCAACAAGTATAAAAGTCTAGATGCTAATGATTAACCCACAAAGCTCTAATTATTATAAGGAGGTAGAACCATACCACATATGTCCCAATCTGCCCCAGACATGTATTGAAGATAAAACCCAAGAGCCGGGCTGAAACTTCAAAGAATATTCTCCATGCCTATGTTACTGTTCTAAGATTTTCTGTTTCATTCCTAATTATAGCCTGTTACATAACACTGAAAGCAATCAGATAAGACCTTCTGGTTAGGAAAAAAAAGTTAAAGAACACAAAATTATGATCTATCAACTGTTTTTTTATTGAGATCCTGTTATGTGCATAATATTTTGGATGACATTATGAAAAATAGAGTAAAGTGCATGGACACTTTCTTCTTCCTCAGTGTGAACTGTACTTTACAATTTATATATATTATCTCATTTGGAACTTTATAGTCCAGTTTGGCTGTTATATGCTTGAGCTCTGAGCCACAGTCTAAATTTAAATCCCGGCTCTACCACTTTCCAGCTGTGCGACCTCAGGCAATTTGCTTAATCTTGCCAAGCCTCAATTTCCTCATTTGTACAACAATGATAATCGGGTTCTTGGGAAGATTAAAAGAGATAATTCATGTAAAGTACTTAGCACAGTGTCTGGCACAGAGTAAGCCCTCAGTAAATGTTAGCAATTCCTACTATCATCTTTACAATCACCCTGTGAGATAGATAAGGCACACATTATTTATACATTAAAGAGAAAACTGGGGTGGAGAAAAATTATGTTAGTTGTAAAGGGTGACAGAGCTAGTAAAGGCAATGGACTTCAGGCATTCTCTCTCAAGTCCTGTGCTCACCCCCTATCATACTTTCCCTCTGATGGTAGGGGTGAGGGGAAAATCATACCAACATGAGGAAAAGTACAAACGTGGAAGGCAGTTGAGGGGAAAATGTCCTTGCTGACTGAGCTCTCCTGTGCTTTAATCAACATCTGATCTGCTACTTACCAACAGATGAACACATACTTGGTATTATGAAGTTCTTTTCAGTTAAGCTTATTTTTTTAATCTAGGCCAGTTTTTTCTTATATTTTAATCTCATGCAGACTTGTTGGATTTTTGACACCACACTGTGCTTTTGGATTGAATTGAATAATACAAACATGTATTCAAGGGATAAACATTATTCACTGATGTGCCCAGAGGACTTAAATGAAGGAGGCAGAATTCATCCCCAATCCTAGTACAGCCCCTAGATCTAGTTCACATACTTCAGTAAGCATCACATCACAAATCGCTGGGCCCACCTTGTAGATTCTGATTCACTAGGTCTAAGGTGAATCCTGAGAATCTGCATTTCTAACAAATCCTCAGGTGTTGCTACTGGTCTGGGGACCATGCCTTGAGTACTGACTGTCCTATATCCGTGTTTCCCAAAGCACAGTTCCCAGATAATCTATACACAGTCATGTTAAAGGATCATCAAAATGCAACTTTCAAAGTTGCACTCTGGACTTCCTGAATATGCTTCTCTTTGGATGGGTTCCGGAAGCCTGCATTGTCACAGGTATCCCAAATGAATTTTAAGTCCGTGAAAGTTTCAGAATCACCAAATTCTGAGTTTTTCCATGACCTAAATTTAATTATTGTGTGCCCAGCAACTAACAGAGTGCTTGGCCTCTAGTAGCTACAAAATCAATAAACATTTTTATGTAAATATATCCCCCTTTGGGTGTATAGTCCTGCATCTACCCACCCTGCCCTTCCAGGAACAGCCCACTACTCTGAATTCCCACCTGCCACGTCCACCCAGTCAACATGTACAATTCATTGTCTTAAAACAGCTTTTTTATTGTCATTTAAATTATTTTTTCAAACTGTTATTAAACCTTATACAAACCCCTTTATATAATTGGATTGTAATCTCCCTGAGGAAAATGACCAGGCCCCTTTCTCCTTCCATTCACAGAAACTCAATCCCAGACACTGCATTGTCATTTCACCCCAAAATGAAACATTCCTTTTGTTTTCAATTTTGTCTCATTGAATTAAAAACCTGTTTTTATTCATTCAATAAATAATCGAGTACCTACTAGATGCCAGACACTTACCAAAACTCTAGGCTCTCAATTAGCATATACAGAAATAATCAGTAAATTAATACTTAGCAAACACTAATCCTCTTTCATTTTTTGTCTTCCCTATCATAACACACACACAGACACATACACACACACACACACACACACACACACACACACACACTTCTAGGAAGCTGACAATATCCACTGATAGCTGAGAGGGGGCAAAGCTCTGATAACAGAGTGATTTCTCAGGAAAGACCAGGGAGTTTATCTCAATGAATATCTATGCAAACCTCCTCCCCACCTCACCCCAGAGAAAGAAGAAAGCCACTCTTGTTGCCCCTTCCAATCTGATGACAGACACTTTCATATTCCCCGTATTCAATCCTTGCTTTATCATATCACACTACATTGTTTTTTCACTGTGTGGCAGGGAAATGCTATAATCAGTTTCATGGAAGGCTCTCCCAGAATCAAGTAGCTGTAGGCAAGATTGGCTGGCACTACAACTCAGACATTTACAGATGTGGATCTAGCTGTGCAGGAGGAAAAAGCAATTTAAAGAGACATTGTCAAGTTTGAGAGGCCTAAATATTTCATCTTTAGTTTAGTAATTAATAGCTTGAAAAGTACCCAGTTAGAAATATTTTCATAAATATTTTAAAGAAAGAAACGAAGAAAATTTTTTTAATCTGTACAATTAATCCCCAAATGATAAAGGCAGGGAAAGTAGAAAGGCAATTAATAACCGTCTTCAAATACATATAAGTTTATTGCTGAAAGAGGTCTTAAAGGTCAGCAATCCTACCCCTCCTGGGACCAAGCTGAGGGAAGATTTCGTTAGAAGGATTAGGTAAAATGTTAATGACAGGGACTCTTAAAAGCCTTAAAAAGACAGTGTACTTTACAACTGTCAGAACGTGGGCAAAACAGTGATCCAGAGTCATACAGCCAGACCCCAGGCTCTCAAGCTTATCTCCTCTTACTCCCTCTTACTGCCTCCTGAGAAAGACTCTCCTCCCCACATTCCAGCCAACCTAGTAAAAGAAGCAGTCTTTCTCCATAGAGGATTCCAATTGGATATAAAAGCCACATTTCCTATGGTAAACTTGGCTACAGGGAATCTCTTCTTCTACATCCTCCTATTTTTCTTTAAAAGGCAGGAATGATGGTAGTGCTGCATTCATACTTTGGCAAATGCCTGTGATGTGTAATATATGAGAACTAAAAAAGTACTTTTGTGCCTTGAAACCTCTCTATCATTTGCCTATCATGGTGTCAAAAGTTCTCGCCATTAGAAAATTGTTCCAAAACCACTAAAATATAAAGCATTCTGTCTTCAGAAAACACCAGTATAATGTTACTACTTCTAGGAAGGCTTCACATGAATCCAATGGCAGTCATTACTGCACTGACATAGCAGGACCCTGAAGAGATGGGACATACAGTCCATGCTTGAAAAGAGTAGTCTGAAGTCATGGGTGCTGCCTAGGGAAAGCAAATATAAAGGTAGCATAAAGGTGAGTCCCAATAGAGTCAGATTAGAACTTGAGGAGAACAAGTAGCTGAATTACTGAGGAGAAAAAAAATAAAGAAGGCAACTCAAAATGAGCTGCCTTATTTAATGATTTGAACTACGGTTGACTTTGGATGGTCCCCAAGAAAAGCACAGGCTCACATAAATTTAATAACTTTTCAGCAAGCATTAATTGTATACCTACTCTGTGTTAAATTCTGCTAAGAAATGCAGAAGGGAACTTAAGGTATGTGTTCCTTTCCTTAAAGAGACAGCACGTGAATAGAGACAAGATTGACAGAACCTTAACAGAACAAACACAACACCTGTGGTTTAGAAGTCTGGCCAACCAGGGGCATCTGGGTGGCTCAGTTGGTTAAGCATCCAACTCTTGATTTTGGTTCAGGTCATGATCTAATGGTTCACGAGATGGAGCCCAGAATCTGGTTCGTCACTGACAGCATGGAGCCTGCTTGGGTTTCTCTCTCTCCCTCTCTTTCTGCCCCTCCCCTTCTCATGCTCTCTCTCTCTCTCTCTCTCTCTCTCAAAATAAATAAGCAAACTTTAAAAAATAACCAATCTATGTTTTCAAAAGTAGTTCTTAAAAATAGAAGCAAAAAAAGAGGTGCTAGGGTGGCTCAGTAGGTTAAGCATCTGACTCTTGATATTGGCTCAGGTCATAATCTCGTAGTTGTGAGATAGAGCCCCACATCAGGCTCTGGGCTGAGTGTGGAGCCTGCTTGGGATTCTCTCTCTCTCTCTCTCTCTCTCTCTCTCTGTTCCTCTTCCCCTGCCCCCCCCACCTCTATCTCAAAATAAATAAATAAAAACTTGAAAAATAGAAGCAGAAACAAAATTAGAAGTCAAAGAAATGTTAAGCAACTTACTCAGATATTCAAAGTAAAAACAATGAGTTAAGATTAAAATTCCAAAATGTCAAATTGACTTCTACTTTGGCTGCTACTTATCTAATTCCTTTCATGGGACTAAATTTAGATTTCTCTTTCATTTTCAGTACTTCAGCACATTCTGATTTGTTTTAAATGGGTACAGAGACACACATACACTTACACACACCTAGCTGTCAACAAACACACTTATTAAATTCACAGTCTGTATATATTGATGTTCTATTTAGAAGAAAGTCAGACAATATATAAAAGCTGTAGGGAAAAGTTTCTTTGCATAACAAAAGAGCTAATGCATCAAGTTATGGTTTGTTAATGGCATTCAATTAACACATAACTGTGGTTAGTTGATTAAAAATTAACTGTGAATAACCATTTAACATTTAGCACTTACAAATGTTCCTTGATTTATTAAAATTGTGGGAGCTAAGGAGTCTGGGGAGAAGCTAGAAATATTTGGTTAGATTTTTTAATGGAAATTTCAGGCACATTGTGAAATATTTCTTCCTAGTAAATATACATTTGTAAATCAATCTTCATGTTTTAACCGCTCGTGAAGAATTTTGCAGACCTCCTGTTTTAAAGGCACTTGAGAAATAAATATCTGCCAGGGAGAGAAATCCCATCAGTTTTCTTGCTGTTCCTATACAGATGGTGGACCATACTGTGAAATTTGCCGTTCTTCGATTGCTCCATTCTGCACACGCCCCAAGGAATCTCAGAATTGTAGAAACTAGAGATGTAATAGACTAAATAGGTCATCTATTCCAATAGAAATTTTACCAGATTTATACAAGACTCTTTTGAATTTACAATACAACTTACTTCCAAGGGGGTCCAAGTGCTGAACAGAAAATTGGCTTTTTTTTTCCAGCCACCCTAGCGTCATATATTATGTTCTACTATTAATCATGTTTTTCTCTTGTGAAGATAATACACCATCAGAATGTGCACACGGAATTGCTTTTCCAACAAAGGGATTAGATTTGCAGTGATCCATTTCCAGGCTCTCATCTGCACCCCACCCCCACCCCAATCTAATGGCTGTATTTGTAAGACAGCTTTCTGAGGTCTTAGGAAGTATTCCATAGCCCAGGAAAAATGTACAGGATAGTAGCCTTTGTGTGGATAATACTCCGTAGTTTGGTCTCTTTAAAAACATTATAACCAATTAAAATAACCAGCTGCAGACATATTACATGATAGCTTCAAAATCATTTCAATATGTTTTTGAACACCACGTATGGGTAAAGAATGGTTAGGGAAACAAAGGACTTTGAGGCACAGCCCAAGCCTTAATGCTTTACATTCTCGGGTAGAAGGAAAACCATTAAATACATGATAACATAATCCTACTAGATGCTGGGATGTCCTTTGTTTTTGCCTTTGTTCCTCCATTTTTTTGTTCCAATAAGGAATATTCTCACTGTGGTTCAGATAGAACTGACCCCACAATAACTCTACCAGCAGCCACAGCCATTGATGCAGAAATGATCTGTGATCTGAGTTTGCAAATTAGGGTTCTTTCCAAGAATTTTATGCTAGAGGTCTCCCTAAGAAAATCCCCCTCTATCACCAGGAAGTCCTAAACTCCATAAACTTGGAGAATGAGGGTCAGGGGCTGCCAATGGCAATTTACCCAATACATGGGGAGAGCCTGTGTGAGAAAGAAGCCAGGATGAGAGAAGTAGAGAGACTTCAAGGGTCCTGGCAATGTCATTGAACCTCTAAATTCAGCTGTTCCTAAAGCTGCATCCACATTTTTAATTTATCTGTTCTGTGACCTCCCACAAAAGATCTCCTTCTTTAGTTAAGATAGTTTGAGTTTGGGTTTCTATCACTTATAACTGAAAGAGATCTAACTAATATATACAGACACCTGCCAAGTGAAACATACAGATAACGAATTATGGGAGCTGAGGGTTAAAGGTCAAGGGAAGACTTTCCAGAGAAGATGGGGCTTGAGCCACACTTGTATGAATTGGGGAAGATAGAAAGGAGAAAAGAGGCATTGCACATAAGATGATATGTAAAAATACTGAAAAGTATAAGCCAGTTTCAAGGGTCAGAATAGAACAGTTTGGGGTGAAATGGAAGCCATTTAATTTAGAGAATAAGAAGTAGGAGGTAACATACAAAAATAGGAATATGCTTAATAAATGTGGAATATAATTTGTAATCTAAAAAAAGACTGTTTTAAAATAAGCTTTGTAAAGAATAAAATGCTGGCCAAATATCATTGTCATCATTGTTAGAAAACCATCACAAATTAGCTTCCCTCATAAAGTAGCTTCTCTACGGACACTATTCCCCTGGAGATTAGCCCAGGTACAAGCACAGAGAAAGTGGCCCAGTGGTAACCAGCATTGTGCATGCACTCCTACTCACCTACAGACTTGAGCATCAAGGGCCATCTGCCCTGCATTTGTCATGATGACAAAATCCTTTTGGAAAGACCAATAGAATCGACTGCATGTATAGATTGCAATTTTTCTCCTCTCCTGGTCTCTTATCTCTGGAAAATAATTCAATTAGATACTCTTTCTTCTCTCTCATACCATTCTGAGCTTCTGTTTGTCTATTTCTTCTATTCCATACCATAACTTTGTCTTTGCCTATTAGTGCTGTTGCATGCATAATACAGAAAAGAAAAGCTTATACTGTTTTTTTCCAGCTACATCTGAAAAATTCTTTTGTATTTATATACAGCCTAGAAAGCATATGTCATATGTCAAAAGAATTATCAAGCCATCCTGATTCTTTGGGAGTTGAGATGAGGCATTTAGAGTAATTTATAAAGACAAATTTTATAAGCCACATTAATAGGAATATGTAGTTAGATATATATGGTATTTAGATGTAGATCTAGGTGTAAGTAGAAGTAGAGAAGTAGAGATAGAGATAGTGTTTCTGTAATCTGAGATTACCAAGACCATTTATACTGTCTTATTCTGATCTCCTCTCTCCCAATGACTTCTGGTCAAACTATACCCTTTCTTAGTTCTATAAGAGCTATTACATAACCAGTGTCTTTCATTAGAATGAGATTACTCAAGGTGGTGGTATATTTTCTGTATGTTAAACAGCAATTGTTAGAAAAGGTAGAATCATTTGCACCACCATTAGAGTGCTTGCTGGAGAATGTAAAGGTTCAGCTATGCCTGACTAAGAAAAAGAGGTGAGGCCAAACCTCCTTCCACAAGTTTCAATTTTCATCTATTCATTTAGAGTTCATTTTTATACATATCTAATAACCAGAGAGAAATGAATCTTTAGTGGGGGCAGGGATTGGGATGAAAAATGGAAGCCAGTCTTATAATATCTAAATAATTGAATTATCTTAATAATTTAGTTAACAAATATTGAGTACCTACTATGCTCTAAGCATCAAATTAGCTACATCATATAGCACATGTGTATATGTGCCTGAGTTCTAGACAGTGAGCTTACTGAATGGTCTAGCATGTGTCTTTCCATTTTTATATTGTAGAACCAAAAGCAATGTCAGATATGTGCTGGATGGTCAATAATTGCTCAACAGATTAATGGTTTGATGATTAAATGATGTAATGCATGCAAATTATAGAATAAGTATTCCATCAATGTTACTATTTTTATTACATTTAAAGAACATTTAAAGAACAGATAGAAGAAAAAGAACCTGCGAAGGTTGAGAAGGATAAAATAAGAAGGGAATCAGGAAACAGCGATGTAGCATAAGCCATGCCTTCTACACGTCATATTTGTCCTCTGTGGAATGCCCTCATAACCCCTTTTGCCTGACTTACTTCTACTTGTCCTCCAAGACTCAGTTTCAGTGAGAGGAACCACCAGTCTGGGTTACACGTTCTTTCCTAGTCATGCCAGACTCCACACCCACCAGCCCACAGTGTTTAGAGCCTCTGGAAACCACTAGAGTTAAGATCATGAAAGCAGAACAAGTCTGAAGAGTTTATCCATTATTTAGATTCTCTGCTGGCCTCATTAATTTATTGAGCCTATATTTACAGAGCACCTACTATGTGATGTACACAAACATCTAGGGAGTAAGTAATATCACATCTCAAGTACAGCCCAAAGAGTAGGCTTTTCAAAAAGTTATATGAACTAAGCCTATCTTTACACTGAAGCAGCTTTTGCAAGTCATTCCCATTACCATAACAACCCAAGCCCATAATCATCAGCATTATAAGGAAATTGATGAAATCTGGTCATTTGTCCTCAGGCATATTCAATAAGGTTAAACATTTCTGAGAGGTCACATAAGAAGGGCCAGAAAGGTCTTTACGGACTGAGTCTCAGATGTTCCTTCATGCTCTCTGCCAGAAATGCTGAAGAGAAGTGCAGGGATGGAAATCAGAAGGCAGTGAGGTGAAGCCTGAATGTGAGGTCAAGAAGCTTGACTCTCATCCAAAGGAGAGAGGAAATGATTTCTAAAGGGGAGTGTGGAATACAGAGAGACTATTTTGAGGATTTTTTTTAAGATAGAAGAGGCTCGAGCATATTTATAGGCTAAAGAAAAAGAACCAATAGAGAGAGAAAGGTTGAAAATGGCAAGAGGAGCAGAAAATGACAATGTCTTAGTGGAGAAGTATGGGATGGATCATGAGAAGCTCTGGTGGGATTCAGCTGTTCCTCAGGAAAGGTGAGGAGCCTAGGTAAAAGTATACATTCCTCAGAAAGTAAAAGGCAAGGGGCACCTGGGTGGCTCAGTCAGTTAAGCATCTGATTTCGGCTCAGGTCATGATCTCATTGTTTGTGAGTTTGAGCCCTGCATTGAGCTATCCGTTCTCATTGCAGAGCCTGCTTCAGATCCCCTGCCCCCATCTCTCTGCCCCTCCCCAGCTTTCTCTCTCTTTTTGTCAAAAATAAAATATATATAGCAAGATCTCTGCTATGACAGGGACAGATTTGAAGCTGGGGGACTTAGGGGACATGATGAAAGTGACCCTTCGGGACATTCGAGCTTTGGGAATGCCAGAACTAGGGCTTACCTTTGTAGAGATGCCGACCATCACCATAGACATAGGCTGACCAGGGAAGGAGGCAAATTCATGCCAGGTAGCAGCCTGAAAATAATGTTTTTTTTAAAAAAGGAGGGAATTGGAAGTCTATCAGATTAGGAAGGATGGAAAAAGGGTCAGAGACCATTGAGCCAGCTTAAGATTTTAGCTGCTTAAAAGAAATAAAAACTCAAGGTATGATCTTGGAAGTATGAGTGTGAGGTAGAAGGATAAATATTGTTTTAAGTATTAAGGCTGAAGCAAAAAGGTCAAATATGTTTGTCTCATGAAGTTCAGTGTTGACAAGGATTCTAGGGGTTCACCTAGGCTTAACAGAAAAGGGTGCCATAGACAATAAGTAATAACTGCCCTGAAAGGGTAAAAGTAGAAACATATGGCAAGTTTTTGCCACTTCTTGCCAGGCTGTCTACATAGATATTAAAGTTACCTAGAGCTTTAGAGAGAAGAGCAAATAAGGTAAGATAGGAATCAAAGTCCTAAATGAAAAGAGGTGGTAAAGGGTAGCCACC
This sequence comes from Acinonyx jubatus, assembly GCF_027475565.1. Lineage (NCBI taxonomy): Eukaryota > Metazoa > Chordata > Mammalia > Carnivora > Felidae > Acinonyx > Acinonyx jubatus. The sequence goes on from NC_069392.1 coordinate 60,943,033, forward strand.
CAGTTGCATGAACCTGAAAAGGGAGGGATTGTTTTCCATGATAGTTTAATAAGAGTAATGATCTGGGAATAGCAACAAAGAATTAACAAAATACTGGCAAACTATCAGAAGACAAGCAGTCCTGCTAGAATAAGGGTGATGGTGGCTTTAGTGTGAAATCAGGTTTCTACCAAGAACATTGTTTGATGCCCCCAAAAAGGTGTTCTAACCAAACCGTGGAATTGTTCTCTGTAACATGCCCTGTTTGGGATTACCATGGAGAAAACCTGGTTTGGTTTTGTGCATTAATCAATGAAGTTTATCAGAGCACTGAATTTGATCTCACATGGATGAGTGGGTAAAAATCATCTGAAATACCACTGTAAAATGACACCGTCAGATTCAAAACCTCCCATTGAAAGCCCATATTCCTTAGCCTGATTTCAATTTGGTTTTTCATTTTCTTTCACCATACCCCCCACTAACTTTCTGCCCAGAACAGTCTGATGTGTTCACAGCCAACACTTATTCCCACCTCCTCGTGCACATTCCTCCCTCCAACCTCATCCTCAGCTCAGGTGCTCTTTGTTCCTTTCTGGCTGCTGAAATATTTCATGTCTTTCCCAGCCCAGTCCATTCATTACTTGCTCATTTCATGAATTCTTCCTTTCATACCAGAGAATTATGACTTCTCCTCCTCTGTAATCACTTGCAACTATTTGTACTTTCTGGAATGTTTTTTTGTTGGTTTTTTTTTTTTATCACCAACAACCCTATTGGATCCTTGCATACAAGAACTATCCATGCCTCCAACTTCTTTTCATCCCCACAATACCTGACATATAGTAGCTACTCAGTAAATAACTGATGGATAGATGAGTGAATGAATTAAAGAAAAATTTCTGCATTATTCCCATCCTATAACTTATACCTTCTTAAGGGAGTGGGGTGGGGGCCTCCAAGTGACAGAGTCTAGGACCAGACAAGGACTGTAGCATGATGTGAGGCAGAAATTCAGCTTTAATCCTGATACTTGCAAAGAGGTTGGCAGTGGGAAGGTGGGAGCTACAACCACCTGAAGGACAGAGTGAGGAGGGGCGCACCCTCTCCCTCAAGGCACGAAGGGTATCTCTGCCGTCACTCACCAGAGAGCATGCAGCACTTCTGGCAAGCTCCCATTATCCCATCACTCTCTCAGATGGTGGGCAGTGGAATCGATATTCCCAAGGCTTTAAAAAGCTCCCAAATGTTGTGCTGCCATTCATTCAACAACAGGGGGAGAAATAAGGGAGAAAAAAACTGATGTTGGCTTCTTATTTTGCTTATGTTGTTAAAAGCCGCTCCGATGCTGCGGTTCTGGAATAGGTCCCCTCTTTCTTTGAAAGCATGCTGTGTGATAGACTGTCATTTGTCCCCTGCCTCCAGAAGAGCCAGCTGGCAGCTAAGTGCTAAAGCCAGTGACTTGCATGTGTTTTTCTGACATTTAACAAATGGGAACAGCTTGCAAATCTGCATTAACTCACTCTGTCTCACAAATAATCAGGGCCTACGCAGTGTAGACGCTGGGAACATTAGCTCCGACACAAAAGAGTGAGAGGCTGGGGGGTGGGGGAACGACAGAAAACAAGTCAGCAAATAACGGATGTTTTAACGAAGAGATGAATGTAACATTCTGGTTCAGAGGGAAGAGTTTTGAAGTCATTTTTGTTTTTCAACAAGCCACTGCTAATGGTGCTCAATCCGTCTGTCAAGGCCCAGCTTTGCCGCTTGAAGTCATCTTTCCTGCACCTCACAAATGCTGATCTGTTGGTTGCTTCCATCTTGCAAATACCATTTCAGATGCCTTATGCTTCAGAGCCAGGGATCCCTCAAAGAGCTGTGTTTGACCACAAGCAGACTTTTACCAAGCCACACCACACAATGAGATTGCCATCCCTACTCTGATGTTGAATGAAAGAAAGAAAAGGTATCACAGTTAAAAGGTTGCACATAGACACACAGTTGCAGGGAAGTTGTCATATGTATGTGTAGATGTCTGTTGTACAACTTACTCATATAAATATAACCCCGTAAATCGGGATACAGGTCCAGTTCATGTTAGCACTATGGCTTTAAGATAAATTAAGAAGCTTTTCTCATTAAGGGCAATTCAGTATTTGGGGATAGGTACTAACAGTTCCTATAAGTTTCTTTCTATTTGGAAAATAGCTGTATCTGTGACATTCCAACTTCTAGCCTGAAATATCCAAAGAAAAAAGTCCCTAAGTATGAATAAAGAAAGATAAAAAAGCACCAGGATGTATATATGGCACAGGGCTTAGGAAACCTGTCTTCTAGGAGAGGTGAAGTAAATTTGTACTTTCCTAACACTTTTAGGAAGGGTCTTGGTAGAGCAGTGTAGTACCTATCCTCCTATGGGGCTTGTGAGACACTGAGATTGGCCCTCAGACCCTCTGGAGAAAGTCACGAAGAGGACTTGGGATCTTATAATTAGGTTGCTGGACCACAGGACTTAGACATTTACACAAAAAGCAAAGATATAAAGGTCCCCAACCACAGGCATGAATGCCCAGGAAGGCAGCCATGTGGCCCAAGGGAAGCTGTTATATACATGGCTCTTCCTGGGGCCCAGTCATGGTCAGAATTCTTAAGATAACATCTCTCTTAGCTACCCCAGTACATGAAGAGAGGTTCCCAATGAGGATCCATCCCTTCCTTCCTACATGCCTTGAGAGACAGAGCAATAACCCTGAAGATCAAAACCAACTTCTAAGGATCAAAAGAGCTGGAATTAGAACCCTCATTGACCATTGCTGGCTGAAAAAACTGTCACACTGAGAATGATCTGCAGCCCTGTTACTGAAGCTGAAATATTTTGGCAACAGCTCCAGCCCAGCAAGGAAATAGAGGAAAATATCAACACAGATTTGAGGTTCAGAAAAATGAGTCCAGGTAGTCAGGATGAAAGGCCCTGAAGCCTTGAAACTCTCTGGCATGTTCTATAACCTTAACTGCCTTCTTAGTGATGCTGGCAAGAAAGGCAAGAGGAAAATGCAGTCCATTCCTCTAGCATTGAGTGTCACACATGTAGCCACCATGGGGCTGGACACTACCCAGAGGCCTCTCTATGTAACCCATGAATCCTGACCCATCCCATTGAAGGGGTCTGGGGAAACCAAGAGTCGCAGACATTCTTCTATACAAAATATTAGCAAATTATTTGTCTAAAACATGAGACATCTAAGGAATATATCTCTATACCTGGGTCAAGCAGAATTCATTAGAACATAATATATTTTCAAAAACTTTATATCCCAAATAAATAATCCTGGATCCAAATGCTTTATTTTCCCTGCCCTTATTCTAGTTCCAAGTTTAGTGTCTAGTAACCCTATGCTAGACTAAGCCTCCATCATTTTACCTTCTCTGCTCCAAGAGCTTCTAAACTCAGCTCCCCTAATTCCACTTTTTTGATTCTTACCAATCTATAGGCCAGTGGTTTCTTCAAAACAGATTCAGCATGTGAATACCCTGCTCAAAACCCTTCTTTTCACAATTCTCAAAATGTACTCAATTAGAAATTCATGAGAATGTCCTGGTACCTTTTTAATTTTTAGGGAAGCAGCAATACTCCACATTAGACACTGCAATTTCAACATTAAATCACACTACATTTATTTCAATGATATCATATCTTTGCGGCGCTGTTTTCAGTGATTTTTGGGATAAGAAAAGGAATACTGCATGGAAGTCAATAGCAAACAGGAAATGAGGGTGGAGGTGTCCAATCTGATTCTAGGATTTTAGAAGTTGTAAAGTGCCCAATAGGCAAACATGTCAAATTAATAAGTCAGGACATAGACTGCTGCCCTAGATCTGGGGTTCTGTTGTTAAGGAACTAGCAATGCCTAGCATATCACATTGTAGCTTCCCTTGGTTAACACGCACTGTATACAACCAATTCTTTATCCATCTGATTGGTCTTCAAGCCTGGTTTCTTGCTTGTACTCTTGCCTACAGTAAGAATGAAGCCTTGCTATAAACTCACAAGCAGTCAGCTGGGGTCCTGAATGTCTCTTACCCACTCTGCCTAGTCCTTTCTCCCAGGACTGCCCCCTGTGTCTAGTATCCCTTGTCCTGTCTTGGATAGTCCTCTTTGAACTACAGCCCTGAGCCAGGAACTGCAATCTCTTGCCACTCTTTCCTCCACAACCCCCCTCTTTCAACAGCAATAAAAAATTATTGAGCACTATGGTGTATCAGTCACTGATGATACTGTAATATTCATACAAACAAAATTTAATACACACAGTAGAGGAGGCAGATAATAAATAAGTACACAAAGAAGTAATGTCATTTTTCAGCTGGTATTAAATGATCTTGTTTGTGTACTGACATCAGCTTGGATTGAGCTCTTCCTTTAACACCTGGCTCCTCCCAGAAAGATGAGAACCAATGCAGCTATCAAAGTCAACATGCCCCGTACAACTACTAGACCAGTCTCCCTCATTTCTTTCTGCTGGGAGCCCCCAACATTGTACAAAATTTAGTTCAAACTATTTAGAACACTCCTGTGATGGTCATTTAAATGTGTCAACTTGGCTGAGCCACACGGTGCCCAGACATTTTGTCAAACATTATTCTGGCTATTTCTGTGAGGGTGTTTTTGGATGAGATTAACTTTTACATCAGTGGACTTCAAGTAAAGCGGATTGCCATCCATGATGTGAATGGGCTTCATCCATCAGTTGAATGCCTGAATAGAACAAAAGACCAGCCTCCCTTGAGTAAGAAAATTCTCCAGCAGACTGCCTTTGAACTTCATCTGCAACATTGGCTCTTCCTGGTTCTATAGCAGATGGCCTTCAGACTCGAACTGGAACACTGTCTCTCCTGGGTCTCCAACTTGCTGGCCCACCTTGCAGATCTTGGGAGTTGCCAACCTCCATAAATCCACAATTGCATGAGCCAATTCTTTATGTTAAGTCTCTTCATACACACACACGCGCACGCACACACACATTCTACTGATTCTATTTCTCTGTAGAATTCTAACACAACTCCCTATGACCACTTGGAAATTAACAGTAACTTCTTCCCTCAAACAAACAAAAATCAAAACACAACCTGAGATATCTTCAGCAGAGACCAAGGTCAAAAGGTATGTACTAATCCAATAACTACTTAATGATTGATTGACTCACCAACCAGAGAAAGCAACAATGATACCAATCACTGAATTTAGGATTATAAAATGCATACAAAGACAAAAGATCAAGACATTTCACAAAGCACTTGAAGCAAGAACTATTGACCAGCGAACCAACTAGGGAGACAGGTCACATGTGCTATGTAATTATAAGGATAAGAAATTGGGGAGGAGGGGACGGTAAGAAGTTTGTTTTTTTCCTCAAAATCAATGTGTCAAAAGTGGCAGAAGCAAAAGGAGACTTGGATCCTTATTACTTGAATAAGTTATGTCAAATATAAAATGAAAACAATAATAGCACCTACTTCACAAAATTGTCTTGAGGATTAGGTGAGATAAAAGAAAAGCATTTAGGTAGTGCCTGACTATACATGCTAAGTGCTCAGAAACTGTTGACTGCTTTCATTATTATTTGTCTGTCCTATTATTTGTCTGTCTGTCCTATCTTAAAATTTAAAACTAGATAAGTGCCTAGAAATGTGAGGAGGTAGAACAGGGATAAAAAATAAACAGGTTAATATAATATTATCCTGAGGAATATTAATTCATTAACATATCTCAAGGCCCACCCCTCCACATCAGACCCCTCAGCTGAATATGACCATCTGGAAGATAGGTTTACAGGTAAATAAACTAATCCAATTGCATAAACAAACATGTAAGTGCCCTAGGAGACTTTCAAGTACTTTGTTGTGGAAATTCAGGGAGAAGTAAGAAATTTCTTCCTACAGGAAAATCAGGAAATCAAGTGGCATGGAGCCTAGTTTGGGAGGATTTGTGTATGTAGAAGGGAGAAAAACAGTATGAGCAAAGGCATAGAAATGGAACATCTTTGCCACCAGCAAGTAGTCCAGATTGTTAGAGGCAAGGGAAGGGGGAAGCAGAGTAGTGACAGGTAAATCAAATGACTTTCTTAAGGCCATACCATACCTGATTCTAAAACCCTGTACCTGATTCTAAAACCCTGCCTTCCACTACCCAACTCAGGACACTAAAAAAAATACAAATAAAAAATAAAGCTTTGGCCAACATCATAAAGAAAGTAGTATTCATCTTCAATTCCCCAGCACCTAAACACAACATCTAACATACAGGAAGCAAATACTTTAAAATATATTAAGAAAGGGATAATGTAATAGCATAACATGGAATGCCTACTTGTTATAGATCAAGAAATAGTATATTAATGAAACTTAGTCAAAATCTATTGAAATACTTCCTACCCAATATCAAGAATTATGACTCATGGAAAAATCTCTTAAGAGGAGTTCTGTCCCCCTACTAGTATGCCTGTGTCAGCAACCTGGAAAAATTCCATTGAAAAAAAAAAAAAAAATATATATATATATATATATATGAGAGATCCCATTACAAGTCAAGTTTTTCTACCAAATCCATTCTAGTAATCTACAGGCAAATTCTAATCTCAATTTGGAAAGCCTTTTATAGAGTATTTGACACCAAATCGCCATTTCTATGCTCACCCTGAACTAAATTCATGAAGTGGCTTCTGGTTGACACTTGAGTCAGGCTGCTGAGTCTTATGTATACTGGATTTGTTGATAGCCTCTACTATGAGGAGTCAGGACATACTACCATGACAGTCCTGAATAAAATCCCACCCCTCAAGGCTTTATTGAACATTCCTTGACATCTCACAGACTTGTCCAAGAGAACAATGTCACCTAACCAACAGTAAATTTGTATCAGGCTATGTACATGAAAAGGAAGAAATGGTTTTTATTGGGTCATCACTACCCTGCATCTTACAAAGAACCAGTTGATTCTTGATTCTTGCTTCCAGCATTGCATGTGAAACACTCAACAGCCATTTATAAGGCAACCCAAATGACTCCCATTTTTCACTGTTATGTAAATATAATCCTTCTGTGTCTTAGCACTTACTCTGCCCATCTCAGAAACTTCTGAGGGAGTCAAAAATAAGCATATTTTTAAGACAGGAAATGAAAAAAATAAGAGGGAAATATTTCCCTTGGTACATGTGCTTCTGAAGTTCTTCGTGTTGTTCTGAAAGATCCAGAAAAGACATTGAAGATATTTAACAAAATGGAGAGTTCCCCTATAATGTCAAACTACAAAGATCCAAAAGAAGTACAAAAACTGACAAGATAGAGCTGAAATAAATTATGGTTTTAATTATATTTTACCTTAGTTTTATCTATTACAGTTTACCGTATAGTTTCATATATGTTAGGTTATTGCTTTTCACAGCCCCACAGAAGACATCATTCATCTCTATTTCTCAGAGGTGGATGTAAAGTCAGAGAAGTTGTGAATTTCTCATATTTATCCAGATAAATGCTGGTGGAGCCAAAATTATAGAGCCTTCTAATCCTTAACCCAATGTTCTTCCATTACACCCATTACACTACAAATCCTTTTTCATGAAAGGTTTGGAATGGTGAAAGACAGAGAGTTTATGACATTGCAGAATATCAGAATTGGGTAAGGCAGAGTGAAGAGACATTTAAAAATTGAAAGAAGCAATTTTAAGATGAATAAAGTTGTTATTAAGGCAAGCTAGTAAACCTGTCATGCAGACAAATTCTGCAATCAGAATACGTGAATTAGAATTCCAGATCTTTCACTTACTCTAAGTGTGTTCTAAGGCAAATAACCTCCCAAAAATCTCAATGTGATTGTCTGTGAAATGGGGGTTATCAGAGTATCATCCCTCTCAAGGTTGCTATAAGGATAAAATAAGACAATGCCTGTGAAGCACATAGCATAGTTAAACATAATAAATACTTAATACATTTTCACAATTGTCATTGGTATCTCACAAGTTGTAACACCAGCTAGAAATTTAAAAATAGCTCAAAAGCGGTTGATATGAATTCATAGATAATAGATCTAAAGGTGTTCTTGAAAAGAATCAGAGTATTTGGAAAATGTTCCTAACTCCTTAACTCCAAGAAGAGCCGGAGGCTTCCACAACCTCTTCTTTTATGCCTTGCTAGAATAAATTTTAGGTGGATGGAACACAGAGCTTAATATATGTATTTATAGAAAATTTTGTGTCTTGGTTAATACATCCTTAAGACTATTGACTTCTAGAGGGCAAGGACCAAGTCTTCTGTAAGATCATCTAAAACCCTCCCAAAGACCAATACACTGCTCTGCTCTCAATGAAATAATTTTAATCCCTTAGTTATTGATGGAAAAAAAATGAGGTATTTGGAGAGATTTGCCAACAGCAATTGATCATGAAAAACAGCAATTAAACTTCATCAAGCAAAGTCAATGGCAGGCAGAAAGCAAGGAAATAAGCACTGAGAAAATGGGGAACTGAGGCAACAACCGTCTCAGTTTCTATGGGTATCTGATACCCATATAAGAGCATGTATTCTGTAATTTTATATTAAGCATCTCATTTGATGCTCCTCAATGGGCCCTAAACGGTAGGATAATATTTTTACAAATGATTACTCTGAGACTCAGAGAGAGAAAATGGCTTAGAGGTGCACAATTAATACATTAATATAAAAAGATAAAGCCAAAGCTTTGATTATTATTTTTTTTAAGGAGCAGAATGTTTGGGGAAATGATCCTGTTTCCAATTTCTGTGTTTAAAGGCAGCTATGTTGACAATGATTTTCTGGCACTTTAACTATCAAGATAATAATACTTGTAGACTGCAGGTGAGTTTTGTTTTTTAATGGAACTATAGTTGCTAAGATATAACCTATGATAACTTCGTAGCATTGCCCTGAAAACCTGATCCCATGGCCTGAAATGTTGAAATACATATATTCTCATCTAACATCACTTTAGTCTGTGAACTTGGGAGAAATCAGAATAATGTCGTGGAAGACTCAGGCGTAATCTGAGCAATGATGTGTCCTGCCTGGCCCACTTGGGCACCTTTCTGTCTCCTCTGTTCCCACAAACCTCTTCCATCTCTGAACAATGCACAATCTCAATGCCATACCATGGAGTCTGGCCCAGCAATGCTGTCTGAGGGCCCATCTATTCTGATCTGATCTGCCCAAAAGTCCGGAAAGCCCTTTAAAATCAGGAGCAATTTCTTCTCCTTGTGCTTAGGCGAGAGCAGGTGCTTGGCAAATATTTACTGATGAATGTATTGGGGCTGGAGAATTGTAATGCAATTTAATAACTGTTTGAGGGTAAACACGAAAGAATTCAAAAGAAATACAAATGAAGAAAAATTATTTCTGACTGGAGGAATCAGACTAGACATTACAACATAACTTTCATACTGGGCCCCAAATGATGAGTGGGTCACTACAGAATTAGGGCAGTTAGATAAACAGAGGGCTGGATGGTCTAGCAGTGCTTTTGATACTGTAAAATCCCTCCATAATTTGAGAATTATAATTGTTTATCACATAAAGTGTCCAGGTTGATTATTAGGAAGTTAATGAAATGACAAGTGTGGCATTTCATTTGGTGGTATAATCTGGATCTATCCAGATCCCAGTTAGGGTTTGATGCCACCTGATGGTGGTTACCTATTCTAGATTAATATTGATGCAGACCATTCAGGGCTGTGGGGCTGGCTGGAACTTCTAAGATTCCTTTAGCAATTCCAGGAAACGTTTAACAAAATGGCACCTGTTCTGTAGGCCTGGTCAGGGGAGATTGGATTAGGAGAATATAGGCTTCTAGATGGGCTTGCCTGCTATTTCCCTACTTAAACTCCCTCCCCTGTTCACAACTCAGTTAGTTCTCCATTCCCTTCACCCATAAGAAGATTAAAAAAATTTAGCCAGTCTCTCAAAGAGAATGGACAAAGGGGCCAATTGTCAGTTACATTATATTAGAATTCCTATTAGCATGGGGCTCATTGTCACAGGATTTTACTACATTTGATTCCTTCTTATGATTTGTAAGAAAGAGATCAATCAACTTAAAGCCATATACCTCAGTTGCAAAGCTACCCATTCCATCAGCAGATGCTTTTAACTGGTGAAAAGTCATGGCCCAGACACGACTCTATTTTAACACACATACATTAGTACTAGCTCTGTGATCATCCAGAAGGATGCTATGCCAATCAAATATTGGAAAATAGATGGCACATATTTGCTAAGCTTTCCCTTCTACAGATTAAATTTCCTGAGTTCCCTTAGAAATTACTTGTCTGCCTTGTTTGCTCATGTATCCCAAGAGCCAAGGGAAGTGCCAACAACACAGTAGGCACTCGGTAAAGATGTACTGGATGAGTATGTGAGTGAACAAATGGTTCCAAATGTATTTGCCTTAAGAGGGTGTGCCCTCATTTATCTCTGTCCTTCTTCAATTTTGGCACCCAAGAAAGAATGTAAAACTCTGGGTATTGTCCAGCAAAAATGGAGAACCAGAGTGATCGCTACTCTCATCCAGAATGCTAAACATCCAGAAATGCAACCTAAGACTGACTTCTCTTTTTGAAAAATCCTGTTACTATGGATTCATATCAAGTTTATAGTCAGCTAAGACACCCCTGAGGTTTTTTTTCACAGATCTATTGTTAAGTTACATCTCCCCCAATTGAGTTTTCAGACTGAAGTGCAAGACCTCACATTATTCCCTGTAAACTTTGTCTTATTGGATTTAGGCCATTACACCAGCATCTAAAGACCTCTTTGAGCCTTGATTCTGACCTCTGACATATTAGATAGTCAACCTAGCTTTGTGCTACTTACAAATTTTATCAGTCTTCTCTCAGTATCCTTACCCAGGTCTTCAATAAGTAGCTGGGCAAAGTCCTGGATGGAGCCCTGAGACTTGCTCCAAAAGATTCACCCCCAGATTAATGGTCATTTATCTTGTAGGTGCACTATTGCCTGAAGCCACATGGGAAGTCACAAGAAAGAGAAATAATATACCATCAGAGCTTAAACCTACTTTGTAACCCCAGCTAATCATTCACTACTTGTGATTCTTCTGGCAACAAATAAGGAAAAAATACAGCATCAATTGTGAACTTATGGTCATATGTCAGATATTGGTAAGAGATTTTGAACCCATGAGTTCATGTCATCATTTGAACAACTAACATAAATATCATGAACCCCATTTTACAGATGTGAAAATGAAGGTTTAAAAATGAAATAACAACCAAACTACATGAGTAGAAGGCAGAAAAAGCCAACATTAGAATCCAGGTCCTTCTGAATTTAAAGCTCATGTTCTTTTCACTAAATCTGTATTCCATACAAATCTGATTTTTATAAGACAGAAAATTTAAAAAAAACTCAGCAACAAAGGAACGAACAGACATCACCTCAGCATTATCTTATATTATACCCAGACAAAAACATTTTAAATAGAAATAAATTCTGGCTTAAAAAAAAGTTTTCCAGAAAATGAATCATCTTACCCAGAGGCATAGGGGTGGTAGGTAACCAAGTCTATTTGGCAAACATGGCAAACATTTAGTGAAAATCAGGCCTTCACCTACACCATGCTTCAGGATAGGAACACACCTGCCTTTACCTTAGGTGGAAATCAAAAACAATCAGTAAATATTTGGAAAGTATATCCTTTGCACAAATATTTTTCTTACGAGTTTCTGAGTACACACAGAAAAGTAAGATAGTGACTCTTCCCTCAAGATGTTCACACTCCAAATGGGAAGATATAATACACAGGATTTGATTCCAACCCATCTATACAATTCAATATCCTTGTTTTTGTTTTTATTTTAGCAATCTCTACACCCAATGTGAGGCTCAAACTGATGATATCAAGATCAAGAGTGTCATGCTTTTCTGACTGAGCCAGTCAGGAGCCCCTACAATTCAACATGTTTGTATTAATGGTCTACCACAGGATAGAATAGACAGAGATAAGTAAGAGATAGCACCCCCAGGCAGATTGCTTCCACTCTAGTAAAGTACATTAGTGAAGAAAACACATAAGCTGAGGTATAACAGTATATTAGTTCCCTAAGAGATACAGGCTAAGTGTTCCAGGGATGCAAGGAATAATGAGAGATCTTCCTAAGATCTAGCATGATGCCTGGCTCTTTGTTGCTACTCATGGCAAAAGGGAAGTTTCACAATTACAGACATACTAGTTAAGAGTAATAAATTCATTTGACCCACAAAAGAAAGGAACAATTGCAGTGGGAAAATGAAGCTTGAGCTTGATCTTGAGAAACTGATAAGACTTAGCTGTACCATGACTCTTCCTCTGTCTAAGACTCTTCATCTACACTGTATGATATAGCCAATGGATACATGTGGCAGTTAAGCACTTGAGATGTGGCTAGTCCAAACTGAAATGTGCCAAAGTATAAAATGTGTACCATATTCAAGTGACTTAATACAATAAAAGAATTCAAAATATCCCATTAACAATTTTCCATATCAATTACATGTTGAAATGATAGTATCTTGGATATATTGGGTTAAATAGGATATATTATTAAAACTAATTTCTACTGACTCGTCTTTTTAAGGTGGCTACTAGAAAATTTTAAGTATGTGGCTTGCATTCTGTTTCTATCAGACAGCACCAGTGTTAGTGTCTGGCACAAAGAAGGTGCTCACCACTTGTGTGCTGAACCAGACTGAGGGATAGGAAGGCTATCCCAAGGCATGCGAACAACGAAAGTAGTAGCAAAGACTCCAAAAACTAAGGCATGTCCAGGGTAAAGGGGTGGAAAAAGAGATGGTATGATGGTACTTCGGAAAAAAGATAAGTTATGAATGCACCTTTTTTTGTTTTTATGTTTGTTTAGAGATCACCTAACTCCTTTCTTTATTCTCTGGAGCTCATTAATTGGGGGAAATAATCACCATAAATAGTAACAAAATAAATTCTATTAAAGCAAGTATTTATGTGCAGTTTAATATATCAAGAGAATGGGGAATCCTGATTCTTCATTAACTTGCTTTGTGACATTGGGTAGGTGATTCCATTAATCTCCCAGGTCTTCTCTTCTACAAAATAAGGGAGTTGGACTGAGGTCCCTGCATTTATACTCTGGAGGGGTAGGGGGTAAGGAGAATAGTCTAGGGGATCAAAAAGCAATAAGTTATATTCTAGTTCCTGCTGATGTGTGCTTTTCCTTCTTCTAATCTTGTTGCTATTAGGCTTAAACTACCTCATAACCTCAACAAATCTTTCTTGCATTTTACTTTTGGCCCTTGTTAGAAGAAAACATAAGAGAAAAATGTTGGCCAGCTCAGCACACTGCCAATCACCACAGTGTTTTTTTTAAGCCCAGGAGTTGATGAAATACACATTCATTCAAAATTCACCCATGAAAATGTGGTAAATTATTGCAAATATTATTTGTTCTGTCCTAAATAATACCTCTTGCGGGGATAGCTAAATATTTGTGCTTTGGGTCCTAAAATGGTCATGAGTCAAGATGACCAAAATTTGAATTATAGTTATATTTTCTTCTAAAGATATTGCTTATTGTCTCTCTTAGAATCAGATGGTAAGCTGAGTTAGAGATACAAAATAATTTAATTAATGAAATTCCCAGTAGCAATATACATGCCATATTAGAATACTTACTTGGACTGGTTGGGGTAATATATTTATCAAGATTCTCATGGTAGCCAGGACAGACACCCAACTCAAATAGTTTAAGCTAAAAAGGTACTGCATTGGGTCATTTAACTGGGAGGATCTAAAATACAGGTTTTTTACCATCTTTCCCTTTGCTCAACTCACACCTCTGCTTCTCTCTACACATCAGCTTCATTTTCTGTGACTTCAGACAGTCTTACTCCATGTATTGAGGAAAAGAAGGAAGTAAGGCCATCAAAAGTTCCCCTTGCATCATCCCAGCTTTGCTATTCAAGAGACAGAGATTACATTTTTTTTTCATACATAAAATCCCAGGGAAGAAGTTTGATTAGCTGGTTTTGGATCACAAGCCAGTTATGTACCAGATACTATGATAAATGAGGCCTGATAACATGCTTAACCTGTAACCTGAAGTTTGAGATAACTGTGTTTGGTAGATTCAAAAGAATCAGTTTTGTGGTCAGTTGCACAAAGGAAAAGGCATATTTATACTAGAAGAAAGAGGAATGGTATGCTGAGCAGATTTTAAAAAAGTGTCCAGCACAAGAATCCATTGGCCCTGCATATAAACATTCCCTTTGTATGAAAAAAATCCACTTCTCTCAACTTAAGAATCTTCTGGTCATCTCTTTGTGTGCCCCTGACAACAGTAGCAGGCATCACCCAAATCCTCAAACTTTCTTCTGGCAATGATTAATGCTTACAGGTTGAGGGCACCACGAAAACAAGAAAGACTAACAGAGCAGTGAGCAAACCAGCCTCTGCTCTCAGGCCAGTTCGTCATGCCTGACAGTGCCTGCCATCACTGGGGCTCTGTCTTACTCAGACTTTGTCAGCTCTGGAACCTGAATACCTTTTGGACCCATGACTTCCTGCCTTAACCCTCCATGAGCTCTCTTTCCTTCATAGAGTTTTGGCACCTTTCATATTCCCTCAACTTAGGCAGGCTCCAATGCCCTTTGCTGTCTCTATCTCCACATGATTTGTGAGCTTCTTATGCATAATTTTCTTTGCATTTGCTTTTTCATGTTCTTATATGTGTCCCTCCCCAAATTACAACTCTGGCACTTCACCAATAATTTAGCCCCTACTTATTTCCTAATCAAATTAAGCATATTTTGTGCTGTCAAAACCAGAAGCTAACTAGGCTCCTGGTCACACATTAATGTATGTGGTCAGGGATAGTTTTGTCAAAAACACAAAAGGAATAAGCCTTAATGGTGGCTTCACAAACAAGAGGGAGGCATCTCTGACATTGCTTGCCAAAACTTGCATTTCTACCATTAGAATCTGATTCCATTGCTTTATTACATTCTTGTCTCCTGTTAAAATGGCAATCTTCAGTTGGAATTAGTTTATTAATCCTTTTCGCAAGAGGATTTGATGAAGACATTTGGAAAAAAGTGTAAATGATACAAGTAACGAAAACGAGGACCAAGAGACGCTATCCTGGAGGTCAAAAGCATAGGACTACAGACATTAAAGAGCGCTCCTGTCTCTGGTGTTGCACTTCCCCAGCACATACATTTCTGTTTCTGATTTCCCTTTACTCATATGACTCAATCTGCTGCTTTCTTTTTGTCTTATTGGGACACCCTGACCCTACCCTAATCTTCTTTAGGACAGACGTCTCTTTCATATCAGATCTGGTGATGTTTCAAAACATGCACTGACAGCAGCTTAGGCTAAACAGTAGAAAGCTGAGGCTACTGAAAGGCCAGATTAGACGAGACCCAGAAGAGATCAGCATCAGCACAGTGGTGACAAGCTAACAGGCCCGGCAGAGCTGTACCTGGCAGATCGCCAGCATCTTACCTTCCAGAAAAGGAGTCATGTTTGCTAGGTGGTTCTAAATGTTGGTAATAGCTCCAGGCCCAGAGAAATGACAGGCACAGATTAGGCAAGATTGTCAATTCCTCTGGTCCTTCACTGGGATGTCTTGCATTATTGGGAGTCCTGCTTGCCTGCCTGCTTGCTTGCCTTTTTTCTTTTTTCTTTCTTTTTTTTTGAAGACATGTTCTACACTGGTCTCGAAACAGTTGTGGATGATGTTCACAGTTGTTATCATCCTCCACATCATCTGAAAATGTCCAGATGAGTTGGAGGCAGCAATGAACAACCAGGCAGCCAGCTCTCATAAAGATGAATCAAACTATGGTGATCTGATAAGAAGACTTGTGAGATCCATGTTTTTCACCCAAAAGGGTAAGAGTTATTATATCTTCTAAAATCGTCAGTGTGATAAAGTAACCAATTGGAAGACACACTATTCATGCTTCACCCAAATGCACTGACTGGGTAAACAGAGAACCGTGGCTCCTACCAGCAACCATAAATTTAAAGTTAGTATTTCAGGTCTATATCTAAAGAATGACAGAACATCATCTCTCCTGATTCATCCGGCAAGAATGCATCATCCTTTTTCTCCCAATCTAATCAGGAACACTTCTGCCATGTTCATTTTTCTTTATGAGTCAAAAAAGCGCAGAAGAGATTTAGGCCCTCTTTTCTACACCCCTCTGGACTCAGGGTTGGGGGCGGGGGGGGGGGGGGGGGCGGGGAGGGCGCCTGAAGGCGACTGGCAGGGAGAGGAAGCGGGCTGCGTAAGAGCAAAACCTCAAATTCTATTCTGGCCACACCACAGGTTCTCTTGTTTTGACTGGAATCAATTTCAACTGCTGTACACAAGTGCCATCTAGTGGCCATAAGTAAATTTACGTGGCTCTTTAGAAAAGAAGGAAAGACTTAAAAGCCTTTCATGAATATCCAAACGTGTTTTTTTTTTTCTTTTTTACTTAAACAGGATGAGTTTTCTGTATTTGCCTTCTTTCCTAAAGAAATTATTTCTTCCATCTGTTTCTCTTTGGTTGTGATAGAAGCATCTTGGCTCATTTTCTGTCAAAATGTGCTTTGAGCCATAAAATGTAGGTTGGGTTTATTCACAAGGAAACACATTGAGAATGTCTCCTTTATCACCAGTCACTACTCTGTGGAATAAAATCGAGGTATTGACACTGTACTCTACTTTAACAAACACTTTAGCATTGAATGGTGGCTAGAAGGAAAGAGAAAAGCAAAAATGAGAATAGAGCCAATGAAAGTCATCACCTTCAGTTCCCCATTGCATTTAGGATAACAACAGAAGCTCCCACACCAAAATCAAAATCTCTAAAGTCTCACTCAAACTCTCTATTCTAGCCTCTTTCTGTTCTGTGTCCTGGTATGAAGTTTGATCTTTATTTTAACCTATCCATTGACTCCTGAATAAATATATATTTTAGCCTCTCATCATTTTCTTACTTTTGTCCCTTCTCCCTAGTCTGTGATATTCTTCCCCTCTTCTCCCTACTTACTCAACCCTATTCATCCTTTAAGTTATATATTGAAGTTATATATGGAACTATTTTTTAGTCTTATTTCCCATTGAGATCGGTATTAATTAGTTATTGTTGCATAACAAAAACTTCAAACTGTAGTGGCTTTAAACTAGAACATTAATTATCATTCTCAAGTCTATGAGTTAGCCAGGTAGTTGCAGCCTCAATTAGGCTTACTCATGCATCTGTGCTCAGTGGTGGGCCATGTGGGTAGCTCTACTCTTCTTGGTCCAGCTCTTTTACATGTATAATGGTGTGACATAATAAGAAATATTCATTTGGTTATTTTTCTTGGTTCCTGACACAGAGCTCCTAAAACTCTTGGAATAAGTGAGTGAAAGAAGCATCTTTTGTTCTAATATTTGGTCTTTGGCCTTGGTTCTTGACATAAAACTCCTAAACCCTTTGGAGTTTCTGGGGTGATAGGAGAGTCTTTTATTTTCAGGAGACAACACTTGGTGGGCTCCTAGATAGCTTCAGGATCAGGATGTGGGCAGGTCACCAGAAAGACCAAGCCATGATTAGATGCTTGTCACTTTCAGCCTGGAGATTGAATTGATAATCAATCATGCCTGCATGATGAAGCCTCCATAAAAATCCCTGAACTACCAGGTTTGGAGAGCTGGGTTGGTGTAAACATCCATGTGCTGGGAAAATGGCACACCTCAGCTCCATAGGGACAGAAACTTCCGCGGTCAGGATCCTTCCAGACCTCGCCCTATGTATCTCTTCATGTGGCTGTTTATCTGTGTCCTTTATAACAAACCAGTAAATATTAGCGTTTCCCTGCATTATCAGAGCCCAAAACTTAGAAGAGGATTATGAGAACTACCAGTTTACAGCCAGTTGGTCAGAAGTACAGACGACAACCTGGGACTTGCAACTGATGTCTGAAGTGGAGAGCAGTCTTGTGGTACTAAACCACTAACCTATGGGGTCTGCACTAATTCTAGGTACTCAATGTCATAGTTATATTGTAGGACACCCATTTGGTATTCAGAGATTTGGAGAACTTATTGGTTGCGGTGGTGGGGGGGAGGAAACCTATACATTTGATGTCAGAAATATTGTGAGAAGAGTATAGGAAAACAGTTTCCTGTTTAGTTAGTTACTAGTTGGCTGTAGGTTGGCTGTAGGTTGTAAGATGGTCATAGCTATGACAAGTTGACTGCTCTCCCTGTGCTCTCCCATACTTCAGTAGGCTAGCCTGGGTTTGCTCAAATGGCAGAACAAGGTATCCAGAGAGAGCAGAACCACTCATAACTTCTTGAGGCCTGGGCTTGGAACTAACACTGTTATTTCCACTATAATCAGTTGGCCAAAAAAACATCACAAGACCAGTTCAAATTATAAAGAAACAGACCTCACCTCTTGATAGGATGAACCACAAAGTCACTTTGCACAGGATACAGATACAGAAGTGAAGAAAAGTGGCCATTTTAGCATTCAACCTACCTCAAGGCCCCCATAGATCTATACTTCACAGTGACATGAGGGCCCCTCTATAGAACTTTAAAGGGACTGTGTGAAACCGGGTTTGCAGTTACTAACTCCTCACTCTCATCAAGAATGGAGATCAGATGGGGTGCTGTGCTTTGAATATAACTAACACTCCGTCCTACACACACACCAAGATAAAGGTGTATGCCCTTTATCTTGTGCCTGCCTTAAACAAAGTCTACAAAGAGGTAATTCAGTGAGACTTCTTAAAGGGCTTGAAATATGTCTCCTAAAATCTGAAGGATGCTGTGAACTGCCATCTGACTCAACCTGGATAAATATAAAGTAAGGGCAGCTGGATAAAGCACTGCAGTTTGTGAAATCACTGCACTCCCACCAATGATGGGTCACAAGTGCAACACTTCCTGTGGAATAGATGTGAACCAAGAGTTTTAGAGATATGAGACAAGGTTGTCTTGGATCCCTGTCTAGAGGCCATGAGGACTCAAGAAAAAGGAAGCAGAATGTGTACCATGGGATGCCTGGAAGTTAAACGACCAGTTAGAAAAAAAGCACAATTACCCATTTTGAGGGACCTGCTGATCAGAGATGCTCAGATTGGGAGGAGGGAGGAGATAGGGTTCAGCCTTTGGTTTAGGAAACCCAGATCGCAGTCATAACCACCAGTCAAAGTAAAACTTTCCTGCCACCACTGACTCTCCTTTGTCCCCTACCCAACCCTCAATGCACCTGATAACTCATATTAAGAAAGATAGACAAAGGGCAGTAGTACTAAGTGAGGGAAAAAATCCATAGCTCCTTCCTTCTTCACAAGACCTGATAGTGAGTTAAGGAGGCAGAGAAGCTATAATTTCCAGAGTTGTACCTTTTTATTGTTACACTGGACACACTAATTCTTCCTGGGTGTGAATCACTTTTATAGCCTCGGATTTACCAAGAAACATCGACCATGCCTTAATTTTCACCCAAAAGATAAGGCAAATACTAGTCATGCAGCATGTGTTTGAATGGGTGGTAGAGAAATAAATCAAGTTTTCTGATTACACTTCTTGGGTGTTGCAAGTTCAGTATAATGATTTTCTCAAATTTTCTGCTTAATGCAGTTATCCCAGGTATCTCTTTAGCCATTGTCCTCTCTTCCTTCTCTGGGTTGATTTGGGTTTTTCTTAAAAGAAATCATAAAGCCTATCTAGGGCTAAAGAATCTAAGTTGGAATATATAATTTATTCTATGACATTGAGTATGTCCCACAACCTCTCTGGCCCTCTATTTTCTTCCTTTCACTAAAAGTAAAATATGATAATAATATGTAGGTCCGTGGTTATTGAAAGTATTAGATGAGATAGTGCAAGTGAAAAAAATTAATATTTATTCTTTTATAAATTAAAATATTTTAAAAAGACTTAATTCACTTATAATAACAATAATAAACCCACAGGTTTACATAAGTAATATATTCATATAAAAATAACCACATTTTCCAAAGCAAAATAATTCAAGGAGCTGAGTGGCATTGTTTTCCATTTTTGCAAATGTTTTTAATGTCTGCCCTAATAGAAGACAGCTAGATTCTTATATTGGCTTCTGCATTCAATATTGCAATCTGTGATCTTGGTTACAGTTCAGGAAGAAAATTTGGTGTCAAACAGATATATAGTTGAAAAAGGGAGAAATATTTTAGTAGCAGTTAAAAAAATTTTTTAATGTTTATTTATTTTTGAGAGAGAGAGGTGGGGGGTAGAGGCAGAGATGGAGGGAGACAGAGGATCAAAAGCGGGCTCTGTGCTGACAGCAGAAAGCCTGTTGCAGGACTCCAGCTCATGAACCACATGATCATGGCCCGGTCTGAAGTCGGATGCTTAACCGGCTGGGCCACCCAGGCGCCCCTAGTAGCAATTTTAAATTATTGTGGTTAGTGTTCTTTAATACTACACCAAAACTCAGCAAGTGGTAATTTATTTAAAGTTAGTTACAACGTGAAATCCAAACCATATCAATGATATTTGTACTCTTTTACATAAAATCTATTGGCTTATTGTGTACCTTAAGTAGGTCTTTTATCCATGCACGATTTTTTAACATTATTTTTTTATCATTTGGAAATTACTGGCTCATTGAATTATAAAGATCATCCGAATGTTGACATATTTCATTATACAATAACATTATATGCTAATTTCATTATATAAAACCCCCACAATTGTTAATAATATCACCACTGACTTCATCAGAAAATTCCTTAAGTATTGGATAGCTGTCATGATCATGTGGCAAATACAAGAGATCCACACTGCCAATTTTTGGTGAAAAGTTCAAATGTTTTCATTGGTAATAAATATTGTTCATTGTTTTTCTTGAAGTGACAAATTCACATTGTTCATTTTCAAAAAATGTCTGCCAAATTCTCAAGTCTGAATAACCATAATTTGTCTGTCAGTGTTCGATTTCAAGCAAAATGGTGTCTCATGAAAAAAGCTGCTAGTTCAACAATTTCAAAAGTGCTTTTCAAATGGGAAAGAGAGTGTCTATGATGTTGGCCACATTGTCTGTGCTTCTTGGCCAAGTTAACAGTGGTAGCCTTCAGTCATGTGTTTTAACACGAATTTTATTTTGGCTTGAATCATCCAGAAAAGCTGTAGTAATAATGCCAAATTTAGGGAATCATGGAACTAGAAAATGTTTTAGACATCATGTCGTACACTCTAAGAGAACACTTTCTCTACAGCAGGCTTGACACAAGGTCATTCAGCTTCTGATCAAGCACTTCCATTGACATGAGTCTCAACAGTTCTCTAAGCAGCCCATTCCACCATTTTTAGATAGCTTCAATTATTATTCAGATCTTTATCATATTAAGCCAAAATGTTCCTTCCTTGGTTTCATGATGCAGAAGGAATGAATCTACTTTCTCTGACATATGGCTAAACTTTAAGCATCAAACCTTCAAAATATTTAAATTTGCTGAGTTTAAAAGACCACTGAAGGGGCTCCCGGGCGGCTCAGTTGGTTGAGCTACTGACTTTGGCTCAGGTGGTTCATGAGTCTGAGCCCCACATTGGGCTCTCTGCTGTCAGCACAGAGCCCACTTGGATCCTCTGTCTCCCAACCCCCACTGTGGTCTCTCCCACTCTCTCTCAAAAATAAAAACAAAACATTTTAAAAAATAATAAAAAGCAAAAGACCACTTTAATACATACCCTTCCTTACACCACACACACACACACACACACACACACACACACACACACACACACCCTTCCCTCATCATGCTATTTCTTCTCTAGGACAAAACCTGATTTTTCACTACTCATCCTCAAATAACATAGTTTCTGGATCGATGTTACCTTATCATCCTAGACTCTTTATGTTCACTATTTGTGTCTCTTAAAAATAGCACCGCAATGCTATTGAAAGATACTGAATTAAATCTTTCTGGATCAGAATTCATTTCTTTTCTGTGCACTTGTTTTGATACAGCCTACAACTGTATTCTCTTTTTTTGTTTGTAACTGTGTTTGCTTGTTTTTAAGGAACCACATCAAACAGCAGCCTTATATTGAATCAGTCTTCAAGAAACATCTCCAAATTTTTCCTATATGAACATTGCTAATTTGCCTTTCCTATTCTGTACTTGTGCAATTTTTTTAGCCTAAATGAAGGAATTTACCTACCATACTGAAAAACTGTATCTTAAGTGTTTATACCAATTTAGAATGATCTGGATTTTAAATTTTTATCGACTTTAATTTTATATATGTGACAGAGAATACTTTAGGCCACCAAAAGCTAGTCTCCCCTTCCTGGTAACATGACTGGATTGCATTTCCCAGCCCTCTTTATAGTTAGATGCATCTCTGAGATGGATTTCTAGCCAACCCAATGTGAATAAACAGAGGGGCTTTAAGGCAGCAGCATGCCTACTGCATTCTCTTTCCCTCTTTCTACTCTTGAACCTGAACGTGGATGGCTCGCCTTAATTGCTGACCATACTTAACTACACTGCTGACAAAAAGATCTTGGGGTATGACAGAGCCAGAAACAGAAGGAACCTGGTTCCTTGGATCTCTGTGCAGAGAAGAGCTGCCTTCTAACCTTAGAATACCTGCCCTGGAATTACATGAACAAAAAATAAAATGTTCCTTAAGCCAGTGAATTTGGAGTCTATTACAACAGCTTAGTTTACATTAACTAATACAATTGCAACATACTGATGGTAGATATGATTTTGAGATATGTGTCTTCATCCAAATTGATTGTTTTTCTGTGGTTAGGGTAATGAGGAAAAGTATAATGGCCACTAATAAAATGAGGCTAAATAAAATTTGCCCATGATTCATTTCCCCCAAGAAACCTATTTTATTTCCTATGAGATACCTGAAGTCCCTGATTCTGGTCATATTGTGCTTTATTGTGTAACCTCTTTGAAGTCCCTTCCATCTTCCCCAGCCAGTCAGTGCCTCTCTCCACTGTACTCCCACTGAAACCCTGTCCAGGCTTCATGACTTGTAATTCCATTAAAATTGTTTACCTGCTATCCTTTCATTAGACTGTGTGTTCTCAAGAATAGGGACCACACTTTATTGATCTGGGTATTCTCAGTGCTGTGTCACAGTTTCTGACACAAAGTGAATACTCAATAAATGCTCGAGAATGGATGAATAAATAAATTAATGGATACTTTTAAATTCAGGCCTATAAGAAAAAGAAATCATCAAGGGACAGTGGTTCTAACATTACTGTTTTCATTAATGTCAAATAAACACTGAGTTTCTCAGTGCAAATTTATAGGGACAGAGTAATTAGTTATCTGGAGAGTCTCTAGTATTCTGAGATCTGTGAGTCCTTTTATAATCCTATTTCTGCTTCAACTATCTAGAACTAGTCATGGTGTCATTGTCACCTATGACTAGCCAATGTTCCACATTGCTATGAAAAAGCCTCTGAAAACAAAAGCATGTTTTCCAAACCTTGCACATTCTCTTAAGATGGAACCTACTGTCTCCTTAGATTTCTTACTTTGGGTTTGTTTTATTTAAGACTATTCCTGACAGCCAGATGGTCCACACTAGTTTCAGACAATTTATCACAGTGCTCAGCTGTTGCATTAAATCTATTTCTTAAAGGAGAAAAATCATTTATTATTTCAACAAGAAAAGAATAGGGCTCCAGACCTACAAAGTAGACTAGATGTCAGCCTATGGCTCCCTGCTCTTTAGAATCTTTATCTTGAACGTATTCAATTGGCTCAAATTCCATTTAATGTCCTGTGCAAATCCAAAGTTATTACCAGATTTTCCCCAAATTATTGGGAATATGGGGGTGGATGGGATATGTCCTAACAATGACCTCCTGCTTGGAGGCCTTACTACTCACCTTGTCAGGCACACGCTGTGTTCTACCCAGGTCTAAACCAAAACCCTTCCTCAATTCCCACTAAAAATCCCATCAGATGTTATCCATGATTTAGGGGAAAGGCAAACTCACATTATAGAATTGCAGACAACTTGAAAATGAATGTTAGCCTTGCTCTCTCAATTTTCTTTAATTCACATCAGGGATTTTTTCCAACTGGCTATTTCATCTGTGATGCCTCAGCCCTGTGTCTTCTCACTGGCTCTTCTCCTTCTTCCGCCTTTTATATCTATTCTCTCTCCTGTCTCAATTTCCTTTTCTTTCTAATTCTGATCCATGTAGTTATTTCATTTTTGTGTTGGGTTCCTGCAGACCCAGTGATGATCTCACCTTTCTCTCTGAATCTTAACAAGGCATTTTCCTAAATAATGACACCATTTTTGTAAGTGGAATTCTGTCTCCAAGGCCATTACAAATTCATTCTGAGTGAGGGAGAGAGAGTGCTGATATCTGGACCTCAGTCATTTTGTATAGAGATTTGTCCAAGGGCCTAAGTACATCAGCTGCAGAATATGGGCCTACCTCTGGGCCCCTTGGCTCCCAGTAGACTCTTCATCACAAGCCGTATCACCAGCCTCTGCAGTGTGGAGTATGTTTTAGCCTACACCCCAAGCCCAGTTGATACTCCACCCTCCTCTCTTTATGTCCCACTTCGGTAATAGTACACCCTTCTTGTTCCCTGATCCTGTGTTTCTGTCTTCACAACCTGCCCATTAATTATCTCTGTCCATCTAAGACTGGGACTCTGATACCCCAGTGCATCTGAGATTAGTGCTACAATACCAGCTTTCAGTATTTCACTATTCCAGAATATTGTGATATTTCTAGGCTCTAAATTACTACATTTTGTTTGTGTTTTTCAAAATCTCAGATCTGTATGATTTACATCTTGAGCTAAACCTTTAAAAAGAATTCTGAAAATATCTTCCCCCTGTTTAAAATCCCTACAGTGTATCTTATTATTTAAATTCACATTTCCTGAGTTAGTAAGGAGGTTGGCGTGTTTTCTTATATTTATCGGTTTTGAATTCATTTAGGACTAGATGACCTTGATAAAGCATTGGAAGTTAGATGGAGATGGGGGAAGTAAAGAAAAACTAGAAGTGATTATATTGTTTAACTAACCATTACTCAGATGAAGTATTCAATATGCAGTTTCCAAATAGGGTTGGACATGAGATAATCAGCATACAGACATAGGTTGAGATAGAATTATCCACATCTCATTAATAAGACCAACATATATTATGGACTATCCTTAAACATTCCTCCAAACTATAGCTTACATACTCTATCTCAAGGTTGGGTACAAGAGGGGTTAATAATTGTTTCTACATGACATCAATATATCTCCTCAAAAAGTTCATATAACTACGCATGCACACACACATACACACACACCCTCCAGATGTGTTGTCTCCATGTTCCAGGCACCTGATTGTTTCTAAATAGCTGGGTGCATGGCCTCCTGCAGGTGGAACATCTGGGTGATTGACTGTATTCCTCCCTATTCATCCAAAAGTTTTGGCAGCAAGTTGCAGACAGATTGAAAATCTTCCCCTGAAACACACAGGAGTAGCCTCTGTCAGCTGAATATTGACAGGATCCATGGTAGACTTTTTTTCCCAAGTCTCAGCTACCATCAAAATGTTATTTTCCAGCTGCTAAGTGCTGGTCTTTTATATTATAACTCAAGAATAATTATATTCAGGATGAAACATGAAAAATACATTTAGTAAGATTTCAGTCCTGGTAGAAGTGTTTGCATAACAGATAAAGTCACAGAATGGCATATAGGGCAATGTACTTGTGAATATCAGACAAGTACAAGTATTTGACATCTGACATTTTCTCTCATGACTAATTTGGGCTTTATGTATATATGAAGAATTGGAATTGGTCATCTAATGGCAATTAAACTTATACTGGTCCAGACTTACATGTCCATTTATACTAATGAACAGGGGGAAACTAAATCAAGGAATTTTTTGAGTTCTAAATGAATAAGTATGTGGTTTATATTAATTACAGATTGTCATTAGCAATCACAAATTATGTAAAATATACCTATATAGTAAAATATACACACATTTTTTTCTTGCAGATGCACACATTATGTAGCTGTATGGGTTAGTGGATAAAAACATCTGTTGTGGCAATCAGGTTGTATATGAATTTGGCTTTACCATCTACTATCTACATGAACTTGGGCAAATTATTTTTTTAAGTTCATCTGTTTATTGAGAGAGAGAGAGAGAGAGACACACAGAGAGAGAGAACAATAGGGGAGGGGCAGAAAGAGGGAGAGAGAACAATAGGGGAGAAAGGGCAGAACAATAGGGCAGAAAGAGGGAGGGAGAGAGAGAATCCCAATCAGGCTGTCAGTACAGAGCCCAACACGGGACTAAGTCCCATGAACTATGAGATCATGATCTAAGCCAAAATCAGGAGTCAGACACTCAACTGACTGAGCCACCCAGGTGCCTTGAACGTGGGCACATTATTTAACCTGTCTGTGACTCTATAAAATGTAAATGAAGGTAGAGCCTCCATCATAAGGCCATTGTGTGAGGGTTAAGTGATATAATATGGGTAAGACAGGTGAGAGGTTCCTGGTTACCATAAATTCACAATAAACATAACAGGACTGTGTGTGTGAAAGAGAGAGTGTGTGTGAGTGTGTGCATGTTCATGCGCTTAAGACCTAGATACATTTTTCTAAATAATGAAAAGCTTTTGGCATTGATTTTCTGTATTTTATTCTTAAAGAACTGTTGTATGATTCACAGGTTATAGGTTATAGGAAAAAAACAAACTTAAAGAGTTGATGGAAATTTTGTTCAAAAATAAAACATAACTGTTTGGGCTTTTCTCTATATTGTTAACCTTTCATAAGTATCACTTTAATCATTTCACTTCCCTGCTCTGAAATCTTCAGTGGATTTTAATCAAGCTCTTGCTCAACCACTTACAAATTATGTGACTTTGGGTCAGGCATTGTGTCCTCATCTATTAATGAGAATGGGAATTCCTGTCCTACCTGCCTCTTGGAACTGTTGCCAGGAACAAACGGGAAACTTTATATCTGTTGCTGTGTCTGCCTGACTCCTTCTTTTCTTGGAGGCACTGTGACCCTTCTGCATCTGCATGTCTCCTGTGGGATATTCCATCATAGGGGCTGCTTGCTTCATATCTAAGACCTGGGCACGTGGTAGAGGCCTGATCAATTGTGGTATTCCATTTCCATGCCTTCAGCAATGGATTCAAGGAATACATATTCAAGAACTAGGAATAGTCTATCCATGAATTTAGATATAAACAGACTCTTGGTGAGAGAATATCCTCACCAAGGATTACTATTTGTATGGAGGATGTGGGCCGGGGCTATTGCCACTGTCTGCCCCAACCACACAAGGGAAGGTGTCTATAATAGCAGAGACAGAAGGCAATCAGTTAAAAGAAGTAGATATTCACAAAGAAGACAGAGCAAGCCCGTAGAAAAACCACTTTTCCAATCTTGCTAAGAATCTATAATGCATCATGTAAATTATTTCTCACTCCCCTATATCCTGCAGCCTCCAAGTTCATGCCTCTGCTTCCATTGCTCTTTTGTGACTCCTCTCCCCTCACCCTACTTGCATCACCTAAATCTCTTTTCCTGATGCATTTTCAAATCTTGAATCTTTCCATTTCTAGATTTCTTATACTTCTCCATCCTTTACTTCAGATTTCCCCCTCTGAAATTTTACCAATTACCATGTACTTCATATGTGGGTACTTAATAATATCCTGTAATAATGCTTTTGTATGTTTTATGTATCAGTCTGGGTTTCTAATCCACACCTGCTTCAATATTCCAGTCCTAAGATTTCTCTTACTCTATAGCAGAGTGAAGGCTGCTTCCTTGCCAGCTCCTTCCCAACTTTTTTTTTTAATTTACATCCAAATTAGTTAGCATATAATGCAACAGTGATTTCAGGGGCACTAAGGAATCTGCTCCTTCCTAACTTTTAAATCCAATCCGCGTTCACAGCAAAATGAATGGGTCTTTAATAGATACTGCTTAGTGGAACAGTGAAAGAACACAATGTTATACCAATGCCATTTGTAGACACTAAACATACTCACGGACAAATAAAACATGCATCTTACAAAAATCTACGTAAACAAAAAAGTGTATATTAAACAGAATAAAGTGGCTGTGGAAGAAGGGCATAATTACAGGAATAGGAGACAGTGATGGAAAGGCCTTGCATGAAGTTACAGTGATGGCGTGGTATAGGCTAAGGAAGATAAAAAAAAAATCAACCTTCCTCATCTGGGGTCGTAAATAAATTCATAAATATATAATTACATTCTGGGTCACAAGTGTTACAAGATCCCTCAACAATTTTGGGAATTAAAATCATAATACCTCCCCAGGTATATATTTTCTGATGTATACTCTGTTTATACAATGAAACAAAAAGATTGCACATTGAATGGATGTCAAACTTTAAGAAAATCCAATATAAGAAAATATGGATTAAAAAATTCTGAAACATGTATTAAAAAAAGGGGAAGCAATTATTTCTATTGCCCAAAAAAAAACGTGTCCTATTTAACAGATAACTTGCTGCAAGGTTAATTTAAAAATGAGCAGTCCAGTGCATGTAAAAGCATGTTTCAATTAAAACGTTCTTCTTCTTGTAAAAATATAACTCACACCAGTATTTCATAAAAAGGAGAAGCTTTATTTTTTTGTTGTTGTTACTGTTGAAACCTTGCTTTTCCAACTTCAGTTTATATATTATATGCCTTAATAGTGAATGAAGTATGTGGTATTAAATACATACTAGAGAAGTCTGAGAACATTTATTTTAAGGGTAATTTAATTAAAAAAATACACTTGCCAAGTATTTATTGGAAGAGTTTTTTTGGTTGTTGTTGGGCGTTTTGTTTTTGTTTTTGTTTTAATTTTTAGGGTATTTTTTTTAATGCTGGGCAACAACAAAGGCCCTCAAGGGCAGAGACACCTGGAGTCCTTTTTAGTTATTCCCAGATTTGCAGGGTCTGATGATGGCAGTGATCACACTAATGATGTTAATGACAGTAATAATGTTGATGGGAGAGGTAGTCAAGACTGCCAAATGAAAAATCTCATATTTGAAATGGGCCCTTTTAAATTGTCATTTCTTCCCTTTATTTTTTCCCCTTTCTCCATTGGCAATAATAGGTAGAGAATCACAAATAATTTCAAACTACATTATGTTCCTTGACACAGGGAACCATATCTTAAATCACCAGTTCTCAACCAAGGTGTCATGACACAATCATTTGTTCATAACAGCTGTGGAGTACTTTAAAATCAATCTTCGTGTGTGATATAAGTAATGAGATATTAATAGGGAAAATACTTTAAAATGTGATTTTTAACAAAACAGAGGATCTTTGAGGCTCTACCATGAACAGTTTCACTTTCACACATTTTCTTTCAAATATGCTCTCCTGAGAGAGGAGAAAATGATGATATATCTAGTATTTAAAAATTGTACATAACACCCTTCTATTTTTTTTACAAAATTTTTAACATTTGTTTTTGAGAGAGAGAGAGAGAGTGAGTGAAAGCATGAGCAGGGGAGGGGCAAGGAGAGGGAGACAGAGGATCTGAAGCAGGCTCCAGGCTCTTAGCACAGAGCGCCATTTGGGGCTCGAATTCACCACCACCGTGAGATCATGACCTGAGCCGAAACCAAGAGTCGGCCACTTAACCAAATGAGCCACCCAGTGCCCATAAAGCCCTTCTATTTTGACCATATCAAGCCTCATGCTGAAAACCTTTGTGGATCCTCATTTTAAATGTCCTGTCATCCCATAAACAAGGAAAGATCCTAGCATTCAAGTCTGTCACCATCTCACAATCTAAATCTAACAATGTGTTTCTCAATGGCGGAATTGGCACAAAAATCTTTTGTCAGATTCTGAATCCTGGATTTTTGTTTAAGAAATATGGTCACCATGGCAATCTGCTAAAAATATAATGTTTTTTAATTGCCATATAAAAGAGAAACAGAACCAGAGAACCGTTATGCAGACATTGAATCAGGTATAAACCAATAATACATGAAAACCCATATAAATAAAAATTCTCTTTCATCAGAGCAAGGCATTTAACTGATAATTTCAACATTTTCCATCTCCAAACCTTTTTTACTATGTCTGTTAACAGAGAGAGAGATAGAGAAAGAGAGAGACAGAGAAGAAACTGCAAAGGGCATCCAAGCTTCTAAGAATTTATAAGACCAAAAAGGGAGACATTTGGTTATATTCGTACCTGCAAGAGATTGCCAGTCATTTGCAGCGCACTGAATAAAGAATTGCCGTTTTCAATTCACACTGGGGAGAGAGAATGGGGAAATTCTATAGGTAAAAAGGAAAATGTCACATTCACACAAAATACTAAAAATACAAAGTTGAGTGAGAAAAAAAGTGGGAAGAAAAGGAGAAAAGGGGAAAAGAAGGCTGTGGGTGTTGGGGCCAGACTGAAAGAGCAGTACTGAGTTTTTAATTTTAAGAGGAGAAGGAATTAAATTCTCCACGAGAAAAATAAATCAAGGGAACTTTTATAGGGTGACTAATACATTAATAACCTACAGGAAGCGCTGAGCTCTCAGGTGAAGCCAGTTCAAGGACAAAAGGGCAAGCTCCCACTCTTGGAACACTGTCAAGGGATCTTCAATGAATTCAGGGAGCAGAGACACAGAATCCGGAATTCTTAGAGATGCTTGTCTGCGTCCAGAAAGTCTCTTGTGTACATCTCTGAAAGGCCTTATTATTGACTAATGAGCTTGTCTGAATCACCTATTTGCTTTATTATTTGCAAGCAAACATACAATTATGCCTGAGCTAATTTGAGATTCCAACTTTTCATTTTTAATGCAGCTTAGTTAACGCGTAAAGCCTTTCACAGTGTTCGTGACAAAAAGGTTACTCTTTATTCTTTTGTGCTGGTGATTTTTTTCAAAGTGAGCTTCACTAGATGTCATTTTCTCTGGAAACTTTTTTCCCTCCTTCCATTAGTGGAACAGTCTAATTACTGCATAATCAAAAAGAGGCGCCTGGCTTCACCACATCCGCACAATGGTGCCGAATGCGTCTTAACAGTCCACTGAACTGTCAGCGGCGAAAGTAATTGGAAATTGGGGGTATTTCTTCGTGTACTGGTAGTGGGAGTTGTTCTTGTGCTTTGTTAATAGGCAAATCACTCGCGGGAGGTAGGGAGTCTATAGTTAGTTTGTAAAGACTCTTTATAATGTTGTGTGTGTGTGTGTGTGTGTGTGTGTGTGTGTGTGTGTGTGTGTGTTTTAAGTTAAGACACTGCTTTCCTTCCTCCTAAAATTTTTTTTTTTCAATTACACATTAAATGACTTGGCATTTGAGGTAATGTTATCTAGTGTTAATTCACCTGTTAGGAAATTGCCTCTCTCTAGAACCTGGGGTTAATAGAGTGCAAAAGACCATTCTTATCAAGGGGTGGGAGAAAGGCGATTAATTTACACTATAAATTAAAACATAGAAAATGGAAAGAAAACAGACTCTGAGTTCTGGCCTCACTCCTGAAAAGCTATTATGTTTTGTTGTTTTTTCTGTTTTTAATTTGTTATTTTTATCCACTTTAGCAGGCCTCTAATCATTCCAGGCAGAACACACAGCATGGATGAAACTATACATGAAAGAATATGCTTCAGGAAGCAAAATTAATTGACATTGTAGGGAACATATTCACAGAGTCCGTGGAGTTACAGCTGTGTGGCTTCTATTCACATCACAGTAAAATCATTTGTCTGTTTAATATTTGCAAAAGCACATTTGAAAAAGAAAACCATGAAGTGCTAAGTAGACTTGTTGACAAGCATGAATCTTCTTTGTCATATTTCACCTTTAGTAAAAATAGTGATGCTAATAATGATTAAATCCATTTGTGCCACATTCAGAACCCACTGCAAAGCAATGTAGGTCAGGGTATGGCTTCCAACAAGTAAGCCTGAAAATAATTGTTTATTGACCACTATGCTGCTCTTTGTGAAAATCAGTCATAAATAAAGTCTCTGATTAATTAATAGCAAAAATAAATAACTAAGGAGAGATACATATGTTACTCATTTTCATTTCAAGAGACAGGCCTTTTTTCTCCACTTCACCCACCTCCAACAACTAAAGGTAACAACTGCTCTCGTAACATGCAAAATCTTAAGCTATTGATGCTTGCTTGCCTTTTACTTGCCTGACTGCCATGTCCCAGCGTCCTCATGAGGTTAGGTACTTACCTGGAACCTACACTCAGATGCTTCACGTTATACCTTAGCATTTGCCTTTTCCCTCCCTGCCAGTACTTTTCTCATTCCTTTCTCTCCAGACTCTGACATAAGTCATCAAACATAAGGACTTGGCCTGACTGGCAATTGCCTAATGTATAAGTCAACCAAGTAATATGTGTGATTGATCGAGTGTTTGCCATTTATAAGTTTGATGGCATTGGGCATGTTGCTTAATTTCTTAAGCCTCAGTTTTCTCATTTGTAAAACTGGGTCAATAACCCTGTAAGGGTCTAGGGAAAACTAAATGAGATGAGCAGCATATAAAGAACCTATCCCAGTGCTTTTCACATAGGAGACACTCAATAAGCATTAGATAGAGGATTATTATCCCCACAGCCAAGCATAGTACCTGCCACATAATTGGAACTAGATGCGTGCTTGTTGAATAGAATGAATGAATAAAAGCAGATCAGGCCAGATTGCCATCTGCACCTGAGATATCAGAACAAGTCATCAATCAAGTAGCAGTTATTTTGTGTGTAAAATATGCAAGCATCAACATGTTCTCCAGAAGAACATAACATTTTAGACTAGTTCAGTTTCCGCCCATGATGAAGCATAGATCACACAGATAAAAACATACATGTTCCATGGAGTTAGAAATGACTCACTCTTCACCTAGAAATTCCCAATACCGGTCCAAATGATACATCCTTAGCATCCATTCTTCTCAGTCTATTTGTTGAAAACAATGACTAATTCCTTTCAAAAATTAACACTGTAGATAAGAAATTTCAATGTATCACCAAGTAAGTGTTGGAAGACAGAAAGAAAATTTGAAGTGTTCCTGAGAAATTGAGAAAATTGCCTTTAAACAGTACAGAAATCAGTGGGACAAGGAGACATATTTAGAGAAGATAAAAAGAAAGAATTAGATGGGAGAAAAATCTTTAGGAAAGAAAAGGGACTTTTCTTGAAGATGAATTCGAATGTGAATAAAACCCCATCTCTTCTTAGCTATATAACTTTACATACATCACTTAGCCTCTCTAAACCTCAGTTTTCTTATCTTCAAAATGGAAATTACCATATGTGTCTGCAAGCTTCATGCAAGAATTAGAATAATAAATATTCTAGGCTCAGAGTAGCCACTCCGTGAATAGCAGTAATGCGGTGTTGGTGGCTGCAACAGCAGCAGCAGAAGACGGCCCTAGAGGTAGCAACAGACTAGGCTTTGGGGAGTCATTTTTAACTACAGGCTAAATACAAAGCAGCAATTTCATACTGGAGGGGGAAAAACAGTATTCTGAAATGTATTTTTTAAGCATGTAATGCAAGGGGAAAAAACGAATGGCCAATAAACATACGAAAAAAAAGTTCAGTTTTACTAGGGATCAGGGAAATGCAAATTAAATAATGAGATACTCTTATGCACACATCAGACTGGCAAAAATTAAAAAGTGTGACAATATCAAATGCAAGTGAGGATGTGAGAAACAGGAGCTATAAGAAGCACTTTGGAAAGCAATTTGCAATATCTAGTTAAAAAGCTGCAGGCCCTTTGCTGCTCTCCAGTGGTATTTCTCCACTGGAGACATTCTCATATCTGAACATGAAGCCAGATACACAAGCATTGCTTACAATAGGGGGAAAAAAAGGAGAAAACATAAATGTCTCTCAACAGGACAATGGATATATAAGATATTTGTTAGATGGAATATGATAGACCATTTAAGATGACTGAATCAAAGTTGCGTCT
The DNA here is from genome assembly GCF_027475565.1 of Acinonyx jubatus. NCBI lineage: Eukaryota > Metazoa > Chordata > Mammalia > Carnivora > Felidae > Acinonyx > Acinonyx jubatus. The sequence continues at coordinate 60,977,041 of NC_069392.1, forward strand.
ATCAACCTGGATACATGTTACAAAACAATGGTAAATGAGGGGCGCCTGCCTGGCTCAGTCATTGGAGCATGTGACTCTCGATCTCAGGGTTGTAAGTTCGAGCACCACGTTGGGTGTAGAGATTACTTAAAAATACAATCTTTTAAAAAATGCTCAAATGAGAAAACAATATTGCTGAATAATTAAAAAATATACTACCTTGTCTTTGTCCTAGAAAAGTACAGAAACATGAAATGATACACATTAGATTCAGGGTGGTAATTAGTCCAGGGATGAAAGTGGGAAGAATAGAATTGGGCAGGAGTACAGAGTGTGTGATGTTTGATTTCTTTTTTAAGAAGTCTGAAGCAAATAGACAAATAGATGAGATTTCTTAAACTTGGTACTATGTATGCAGGAAGGCCCATATAATTGCATCCTATAGACAAACCTTTAGGGCTTAGAGTCATCATCTATAAAATGAAGAGACTGGGCCAGCTAGTTGCTAAGTTCTCTTCCAGCAAAGACATTTCATAACTGAAAAGGACTTATAATGACAGGGTGGGACAGTCAAGTTGTTCTCTCTGGCATAAGCAAAGGAAATTGGTTTAAATTTAAGGGAAGGTGCATCTGGGTGGTTCACTCGGTTAAGCATCCAACTCTTGATTTCGGCTTAGGTCATTGTCTTACAGTTCATGAGTTAGAGCCCCACAATGGACTCTGCAACGACAGTGTAGAGCCTGCTTAGGATTCTCTCTCTCCCTTTCTCTCTGCCCTTCCCCTACTCATGCTGTCTTTGTCTCTCTCAAAATAAATAAATAAACATTAAAATAAATAAATTTAAGGGAAAATACTTTAAAACTATAGAAATCAAAACATTGTGGTACTGGCGTAAGGCTAAACATATAGATGAATGGAATAGAACTGAGAGTCCAAAAGTAAACCCTTACATTCATGGTCAGTTGGTTTCCAACAAGATGCCAGCACCATTCAAAGCAGACAAAAACAGTTCTTTCAACAAACAGTACTAAGACAATTAGATATTCACTTGCAAAAGAATGAAGTGAACCATTCGACTGTACACAAAAATTAACTCAAAATGTTTCATAGACCTAAATGGCAGAACTAAAAACTATAAAATTCTCAGGAAAAGACACAGGAAGCTTTGTGACTTTGGATCAGGCAATGTTTTCTTAGATGTGACAGCAAAAGCACAAGAGATGAAAGAAAAATAGATAAATTGGATTTCATCAAAATTAATAACTTTTGTGTTTTGAAGGATACCATCAAGAAGGTGAAAAGACAATGCATGGAATGGGAGAAAATATCTTCAATTTATATTATGATAAGAGAATCATGTCAAGAATATATAAAGAAGTCTTACAACTACAAAAGACATATCCAATTTTTTAAGTAAGCAAAGGATTTAAATAGATACTTCTCCACACACAAATATACCAATTATATACAAAGGAGCAATATACAGGTGAAAAGATGTGCAACACCACTAGAGAAATTCAGATAAAACTATAGTGAGATAGCCTTTCATACCCACTCTGATGTCTATCATCAAAAAGAGAGATGATATCAAGTTTTGGCAAGAATGTGGAGAAATTGGGACCCTCATTCATTTCTAGTGGGGATGTAAATTATTGCAACCATTTTGGGAAACAGTTTAGAAGTTCCCCAAAGCATTAAAGGTAGAATTACTATATTACATAGCAATTCTACTCTTAGATATATACCCAAAAGAATTGAAAGAATATATCCATACAAAAACTTGTGCACAAATTTTCATAGCAGTATTATCCATAATAGCCCAAAGAGTAGAAATAATCTAAATGTCTATCAACTAATGAATAGATAAACAAATGTAGTATAGCCACACAGTGCAATATTATTTGGCCTTAAAAAGGCCAAATACATGCTACAACATGGATAAACCTTGAAAACACTATGTTGAGTGAAAGAAGTCAAACTTGAAATGTCACATATTGTATGATTCCATTTATATGAAATGCCCAGAATAGGCAACCTTGTAGAAACAGAAAGTAGATTAGTTTTTTTGCCAAAGGATAAGAAAAGGGAAATGGGGAGTGACCGCTAATGTGTACAGGGTTTCTTTTAGAGATGATAAAAATGTGTTAAAATTTGTGGTGATGGATGCACGATTCAGAATGTACTAAAACCCACTGAATTGTACCTCTAAAAGGATAAGTATTATGTGATTTATATCTCAATAATGCTATTATTAAAAAGTTTAAGGGGGAAAATTTGGGGTTAGGTTTGCAAAGAATATCTTATCACAATTACTAAAATTATTAGAATTCTTTAGAAAGCTCTCAGAAAATATGTGGGCATTGTTGTGGGGGGGGGGGGTCCCAGAAGATAATATGTTATAAACTATCCTGATGCTTTTAGACATTTTTTTTTAATCTGTAGACATGAGGTTGGTTCAGAGAATTTTATGAGATTTCTTCCAGTTTTATTCAATAATGAACCTAAGACTCCTGTTACCAAATATTGATTTTTCTCCTGTTTCTCTCTTGGGTTTTATTTCTAAGTACAAAATATATTCTCTTTCTCATCAGGTTTGAGGAAAACCTTTGTGGAAATCAAAATTCAGTGATACTGTATTTACCTGTCACCATTAAGGAAAAATTGTTCCATATACATAAATACAACAAAATATCTGAAGTGTATCTACAGCCAAGCCCCATATTGTGCTCTCCTTAATCATACTTGATAGAAGCACCTCAAAAATGCTTTGTTTCCCTCACTTCTGAGGCAAAGAATAGTGACTACACCCATCTTTTCTTCATGAAGTGGGGTCAGCATTATGAATGTCCATTCCCGGTAATACACTACAATGCACTGTCTGGCCCTGCATTGGTTTTGAGTATACTGTCCTCCCAGACTGTCAAGTCACTTCGGTTGTCATTCCAGAATGCTTTCCATGAAGACTTTTCATGTTTGCAAAGGGATTATTTCATTTTGCCCAAGTCTTCCCTCATATTTCAACTAAACAAAGTCTTTAACATCAGTCATTTTTAGAGGGAAAAAAGGGACCTTTTTCATAAAGAGAAAATGAAAATTAAGGACAGTTGTCCCGCACTCCCATAACTCAATTGTATCCCAGCTTGACTGATAGATTTGAAGGCTCTTATGTCCAGGCATTCTTCCTTTAAGCACTGATGGCTAAGGTACTCTCTGTTAAAGAATGGATGGAGCCTCATGTTTTCAGTTTCAAGGAGAGCCAATGGAGTTCGGATGGGTACCAGGACTTCATCCTCATGAACTAGATGTAGCATTACTCCCAGCAGCTCCATTTTGTCACCAGGATCCCTTCTCCCATCACCTTTCCCTTCTCACTAATGTCCTTTCCCTAAAGATGGTAAGGGAGGAGAATGTGGGGGGATTTTAGAAGAAGGAGCAGAGAGGAGGCAAGAACAGCGTTCTTACGTTGACTTAGTTCCTTCTAAGACATAAGCACAAGAATAGGAGATAGTTATAGTATTAGCTTCTTAATCTTACTTGAAGATACAACTTAAATAAATTAACACATTCCTCTGGCTGCATGATGTTGACCAAACAGGATTATTTTTTATTCGTGTACCAGTTTTCATCTTTGAACCCTGAGTATTGACATTGTCTTGGCTTCTATTTTTTTCCTAGAGGAAGGAAAAAATATCTGCGGAGAAAAATTTTCTCCCAAACTGGCTGCCACCTGTTTTCCTTCTTTTGTCTTCCTAACACTTCAGTGTTACATAATTACAAACAAAACTTTAATAGCCTTTGCATCTGCATGAGTAGAAAATAATCAGATTGTTGAACACTAGAATATTATAAGAGATATTTTGGAATCTCAGGGTCCCTGTTCACTTATTTGTTGGTCCACAGATATGCCACAGGGTTGAGTATATCTGAAGTCTTATTTCTAAATAAATGGGATATTATATTCTATAAACTATTTGGAAGGAACAAATCTAATTTCAGTAATTAAGGTACTGTGTGCTCCAGATGGTACAGCTATTTGTTTCAGGGATTGGTCTCTAAGTTATTGTATGGAAGGGAATTCCTTGATGACCTTTATTAGAAATGTAGCATGAACAAGAAATAAAGATTTGTTAAATGACTGATATTTCAAGTCTAATATTCATCACCACAACATAACCTACTAATCCTAATATAGGCTATGATGGAGCAAATCTGTTTGAAAAGGGTGTTCAGCTTAAGATTTGTCAAGAATGGTTGTTATTTGGAAAGAAAGAAAAGCATTCTAGGCTAGGTAGGAAATGAAACTTGAGTAAAAGGAGAGATGTGAGGTCCATGTGAGTAAAAAAGGTGAATGACAAGTATATAGAAAGCATTAGAAAATATTGGGCAATATGGCTAGCTATATAGTATAGGACCAGGTCTCACACTCTTTGAACCCCATGCATTACATAAAATACTTCAACTGCAAGAAACAAACTGATTTCAGCCAGCCTAAGTCAAACAGGGGACATAACTAAAATGATATGGAGGAGACTAAAGGAACCCAAATGTATGAATGCTTCCAAGGCTCTGAAAAGGCTGAGAAGCAGACCTGGGAAAGCTAACAGAAGTACTTTCTCTGACCATCTCATCTCTACTTCTTTTGACATGTCTTTTTCATTCTCTTCTTTTTTCACTCACTCTGCAGACTGGCATTCTCAACTTCTATTTACATGTTATAGTTTCAGACACAGACTGGTCATTTATAGATAGTAATATCACATCCCAGGAAAGATGACCTTTGGGTACTATACAAGTCATATGTCCCTCACTCACCCAATCAGCTATAGCCAGGAGGGAGGATTGCACCATACATATAGGGATACTGGGATCTCACTTTGTGAATCAAGATCCTCCAGAAGGGTCATGGCCTTGTAGGCTGGCTTTGCCCCCAGCAGTTGCCTGTTGCAGAATGTAGATGAATTAACATATGATACATTATGCAATAACAAACATGTAAATTATATGATAAAACCTGCTTTAGGAAAATTACCTTGGTAATATTGAGCAGATTAGATCAAGATCAACATGGATCAGAGACAGAATAGATCAAGAAACATGCAGGTAAACATATATCCTAATAAAATTAATTGTCATTAAAACACAAGTAAATATGCAGAAAAATTCAATTAAATCATATCAACAATAAGGATTGCTTCTTGTTTGAAATTACAGGACTTCGATACTGTGTGGGTTATCTATTTCTTACTCAGTTAGAGGTATATGTAACATGAAAAAAAATTTTTTTTAAAGGAGCCAATCAAGTCAGTTCCTCAAATTTTAAAGATAAATACACATAGACCTCATAACATTAGTAAATGAAACATTGATGCCTTCTATCTGGTCAATAATGGGAATCTCCCACATCTTTAAACATTTAAGTCAGAAGAGTTTTCTGTTTAACTTTTCAAGCTATGAATAATATATTTTCTCATATATTTTTTCATTCAGAATTTATATCCTCTTTTGATTCAATCCTATAAAAAATGATAGTTTGATGAGGTAGAAAGGGCTTGATTGTTAGAAGACCTGCCCTGAAATCATAATTCTTTCTCTCTTGGATTGGAGTCCTTGAACAAAGAATTTAGAAAACCTGAAGCTTTGTTTTCTCATACATGTATTGATTTTTAAACCTATTTAACAAATAGCATCTTGAGCAATACCAGAAAGCGTCATTTTGTTCAGGCTGGACACAAAGACAGAGGATTGGCACATGTATGTCTTCCCAGCTCTCATGCCGTCCTGTGGATCAATGTAACTGGCTGAGTAGCACTGTTCCCAGCATGAGGCTGGGCTCAAAGAGAAGGATCTTGCCTTCTGCTGCTACTCCCTTCCTGTGGTGCTTTGCACCGTGGAGTATGGAGACATAGTCTGAGCGTAGACACCAGAGTCTGAACTTGGGTACAGCTGTTCTGGGATACTGAATACTCACAGCTCTGCACAAAGCCACCTTGTGGGAAGTTGATCTTTTCATAAAGCCAACTCTTAATTATTTATTGACCTAAGTTTCCTGTTCCTGGTAGTGTCTGTTACTACCTACCAGCAAATAGAAAGGCGCACATGATCTAAGCAGTCTTTGCTGTCACCACTTAATAATAGGTTTAGCATTCATGTTTTCAAACAAATACATGTTCTTCCATAAGAACCAAATCTACATTAGTGTAGGCATGACTCCAATTGGCACACTTCTACTGATATCTCTTATCACATGGTCATATCAATGTTAGTGTCCCACATCAACCTCTGAAAACTTAAGGTAATTTGCCTTCTTCCCTTTCATGCTTGTGTGTAGACAGAATATAGTAGATGTTCAGTAAATATTTTGGGCAAAGAAAACACAAAATATTTCCTTATTAAAAAAATCCACAAGAAATAAATGGCAGGAGTAAGAAAAGCAAAAATTTGAGAATATGCAAATGAGTAATTTGAGGCCTTAATAAAGTTCCAAGTGGAATTCTGCCTACCCTAGGGAGTGTTTTGTTTTGTTTCATTTTTTGCAAAAGGAATAGTAGGAATCATTAAGCAATATGATGTGCCCTTTCTCTATAGCCCAGATGTTTTTGCACTTCTTAGCTAATATCTATTATTAGGGAGTTGTGATTCTCTGGATTTATTATATTTGATATTGACACAGCTCTTTAATCTACAGGCTTATGTCTTTCACCACATTTGGAAATATTTCTGCTATTATTTCTTTGAATAACTTTTGAGTTCCATTCTCTCCCCTATTTGGGGGACTTTAATGACACAAATATTAGCTCAGGTCCCTGACGCTCTGTTCATTTCATTTTATTTTTCTGTTTTGTCTTTATTGTTCAGATAAGGTAAATTCTATTGATCTTTCTTCAAGTTCACTGATGATCTTCTCTGTCATTTCTGCTCTACTAGTGAGCCCATCAAACAAACATTTTCCAGTTCTCTTCATCTCTAGTAGGTATTTTTAAAAAATAACTTCTATTTTTTCACCAAGATTTAAGAGAATTTATAACTGTTTGCTGAAATATTCAGTGATGGCTGCTTTAACATCTTTGTCAGATAATTGCAATATATCATTCATCTTGGGGTTAGCATGCATTGTCTTTTCTCATTCAGGTTGTGATTTTCCTAGTATGACAAGGATTTTTGAATGTATCCTGGATATTTTGGATATTTTCCTAGGACACTCTGGATCCCACTTAATCTCCTTCTTTTTTTTTAGCAGGTAGTACACCTATTCGAGTGTAATGAGAGGGCCAGTTAGGTATGTTCTTCTTCCCTAGGCTCTACTTCCCACACTGTCCTGCAAAAGTGGAGCCTGATTCCTATTGCCTCTTTGCAGGTGTATGGAGCAGAAGTTCATCTCCCACTTTGGCCTAGCTGACACCTTCCCAGGAAAGTGAGACAACACTAGCACCCAGCATTGCCTCTAGTGGGAGTGAAAACTCAGCTCTAAGCTGGGCTTTCCACTGATAGCAGAAGAGGAGAGAAAGTCAAGTGCTAACTAGCCCTGCCTCCTAGTAACTCATTCTGCCTTGTTAGGCTCCAGGTGGGGTTAGAGACTGACTCCGCACCTGGTCATGCTTTTGAGAAGGGAGAGAGGGTGAGATATGGAGAGGAGAAGGGGGACTGGAGTGCAGAGTAGCCCTGCTTTGCACTGCCTCATTCAGTCTCATTGCAGCCAGGTGGGCGTTTTGGTTTGGCACCTCACTAAACCTCACCTGCATGGGTTGGGCTGGGGAGGACTGAAATACACTGGCACTGAACCACCCTAACGCCCCAAGTCCCCTATACCTGCTTACCTTGCACCATGTCTTTAAGTCTTGTTGCTGTCTGCTGAGTGAGGGTGGAGGCTCAGATCCATACAGGGCCCTGCTGCCGCTGCCCCCAGTCAGGGGAGTGTGCTCCCCTGGGGAAGGAAGGGATAGAAGATCAGTTTCCCATCCAGTCCTGCTGAAACCACAGTGGGAGCATGTGCTAGTTTGTCTGCTGGGCCACCCCTTTCCATATTCTTTTGCTTAAAGAAACAGGCCTTTCTTGGAGTTTGGGCCCATTGGTGGTTCCAGGTTGGAAGCTCCTGCCAGCTGGATCCAATCTGGGGATATATGAGAGGCAATAAGGAAACGCAGGAGACCCACTGCCCTATGGCTGCTCAAGCCTTGAGGTCCCTAAGCAGTCCATCCATTTCTTTCCACCTTTCAGACTCTTCTTATGCTTATTTGTTCTTATGTCCAGGGTTTTTTAGGTGACCTCTAATTTGGTCATACCAAAAGTTTGGGGTATGATACTTTTTTTCAAATAATTGAGACACGCCCCAGAGTCTCAGGCAGGAGCCAGCCCAACCAGAAATCTTCCTAGGCAAAAATACTTTGGAGGAATGAATGAATGAATGAATAGAGGAATGAATGAATGAATGAATGAATGAATGAATGAATATATTCTGAAATTCTGGTCATTGCCATGTGATTTGAGAAAGGTCCATCCCACTGTCATCTAGTTTCATGTGATTTAATATAACCACCCTTTATTTTTACTCTAACACAAAAAAAGACAATTTACTAAAATAATTAGATAAATTAGCATAAAAACACTCTATTTAATTGTGATATGTGTATCTCAAGATTAAATTTTTTTAATGTTTATTTTTCAAAGAGAGAGACAGACAGACAGAGGGAGAGTGGGGGAGGGGCAAAGAGCGGCACAGTATCCAAAGCAGGCTCCAGACTCTGAGCTGTCAACACAAGAGCCCCACGTGGGGCTCAAACCCATGAACCCCGAGATCACAAGCTGAGCCGAAGTTGGAGGCTTACAACTGAGCCACCCAGGCGCCCCTGTATTTCAAGATTTTAAAGAATACATACTTCATTTTTAATCTAATGGTGAGCTTGTTTCCAAATCTGATTTTAAACTTTTAAAAAGCTCATTTTTATTTTTATTAGCAAAGTAGTGCATGCTTATTATGGAAAACATCAAAGTATGGAAAAATTTAAGGAAGAAACTAAATATATCTTTAATCTTACTAAGTTTTAATATTTTGAAATATTTCTTTTCAGTCTTTTTGTTTGTGTGTCTATTTAGATGCATTCATTGGATTCACATGGTACATATAGTTTAAAATACATCCCCCCCCGCCCCGCTTTCCTCTAACACTGTCTTGGCCATTTTCTTATGAAACTAAAACTATTGGGAAAGGTTGTTTTAATGGCAACAGAGTTTACCATCTTAGGAATAAATTTGAATTTATTTAGATAATTCCCTTTAGTTGAATTTTAGATTGTTTATTTTATGCTACTATAAGTTGTTCTGCGAAGTATAATATTTTAAATGAGGGTTTATCTTTATATAATTGTGATGGTTTCCTTAGGGCAGATTTATTGCCTTCAATCTTTTTTTTTAATTTTTTTTAACGTTTATTCATTTTTGAGACAGAGAGAGACAGAGCATGAATGGGGGATGGTCAGAGAGAGAGGGAGACACAGAATCTGAAACAGGCTCCAGGCTCTGAGCTGTCAGCACAGAGCCCGACGCAGGGCTCAAACTCACCGACCGTGACATCATGACCTGAGCCAAAGTCGGATGCCCAATCGACTGAGACACCCAGGCGCCCCCAATCTTTATTTTGAAGGGCAAATCCATCCCATAAAGTTAATAATAGTATTTTGTTCTGTTCAGTAAATGTAGAGATATAGTTAAGATCCTAGTTTTGCAATATGCTATAAAATGTACATACATGTACATATGCTATATGCTATATGTACATATGCAATATGTACAATATGCTACATGTACATATGCAATACGCTATAAAATGTACATACATGGGATCCTCAATCAGTTAAGCATCTGAGTCCTAATTTCAGCTCAGGTCATGATCTTATGGTTTTGGGTTTGAGCCCTGCGTCTGGCTCCATGCTGACAGTGTGGGGCCTGCTTAGGATTCTCTCTCCCTCTCTCTCTCTGCCCTTCCCCTGCTTGTGTATTCTCTCTCTCTCAAAATAAATAAATAAACTTGAAAGAATGTACATAGTACTCAACACCAAAAAAAAAAAAAAATCCAATTTTAAAAAATGGGCAGAAGACCTGAATAGACATTTTCCCAAAGAAGATACACAGATGGACAACAGATAAATAAAATGAGGCTCAACATCACTAATAATCAGGGAAATCCAAATCAAAGCCACAATAATATATCACCTTACACCAGTCAGAATGGCTAGTATCAAAAAGATAAGAAATAACAAGTGTTAGAACAAGTGGCAAGGAACAAAGACAAAGGAACACTTGTTCACTGTTGGTGGTAATGCAAAGTGGTACAGCCACTGTGGAAAATAGTATGGAGGTTCCTCAAAACATTAAAAATAGAAATACAATATGATCCAGTAATTCTACTACTGGGTTTTTATCCAAAGAATATGAAAAGACTCATTCAAAAAGATATATGCACCCCTATGTTCATTGAAGCATTATTTACAATAGTCAAGATGTAGAAGCAATCTAAGTGTCCACCAATAGATTAATGGATAAGGAAGATATAGTATGTATATTATGAAATATTACTCAGCCATAAAAAAGAATGAGATCTTGCCCCTTGTGACAACATGGATGGACCTAGAGGGTATTCTGCTAGGTGAAATAAGTCAGACAGAGAAAAGACAGATACTGTATGATTTCACTTTATGTGGCATCTAAAAAAAAACAAAACAAAACGAACAAACAAAGCAGAAACAGACCCTTAAATACAGAGAATAATCTGGTGGTTGCCAGAGAGGTAGGGAGTGGGGTGTTGGGCAAAATGGGTGAAGAAGAGTGGGAGGTACAGGTTTACAGTTACGGAATGAGCAAGTCACAGGGATGAAAGTTACAGCATAGAGAACATAGTCTATGGTATTGTAATAGTGTTGTATAGTGACAGATGGTAGCTATAATTGTGAGCATAGCATAATGTATCGAGCTGTTGAATCACTATGTTGTGCACTTGAAACTAATGTAACATTGTGTGTCAACTATACTTCAATTTTTAAAAATGAACATGGCACATGTATATGTATATGGAGAGTGAGAACTCTGTTTCTAGTACATATTTATATCTTTTGTTATTAGATACTTTAATAGAGTTTGTATTTTCAATGGTCTCCTTAATTACACTGAGTTAGTGATGAGTGGTTCCTACGTGACAGGGATTTTCCCACTGAAGTGTGAAGATTGCATTTTACTCTGAATGATAAACATGTATTTAAAATATACCTGAACACATGGACTTCTTAGTCCTTCTTTATGGTATCATGAAAAAAATATATCATATTAATTTTTCTTGAATGTTGTGTAGGAAAAACATTGTTGAACACACGGTTTGAGAATAACCATAAGTGGCATGTAAATTAGTGGAACTTTTAAAGACCTTTGGCATCTAAGAATCATATGTTTTTTAAAAGAAGTGAAATCTGTTTCTTGTAAAGCATATAATTAACCTTCAGTAGAAAAGGGGATAAGGAAAATCTCAAAAGAAGAGAAACAAATTGAGTTCAGATGATTTGAGGATGAAAGGAAACTGGTTTATAGGTAAAGTTCTTCCTTTCCTAAAATGCTCAACAGCAGAAAAAAATATTCATATAAAAGAGTTTAAAGATTAAATTGCCTTAAATTGCTTTTTCTTCCTTTAGAAAATAGACACAGTCTGCCTCTTTGTGGCAACAGATCTCTTCTCTAATTGACATGATAAATAAATGGAGCTGGGCAAAACCCGAGGTGGTTTGGAGTTTGAGCCGGGAGTGTTGCATTTATACATTCCAAGTTTCCTTTCTTAACTCATGACTCTGGGGCTGAAATAATGATCTCTTTTTTTTTCCCTTTAAAATAAATCTTTCCCTGCTTCTAACTACCAGGGGAATATTATGAAAACATTCAGAACTAACATTACAGAACTAACATAGCTAAAAACCGTGCATCAGCATTGTGAAAAGGCCTATAATCCCGGAGAGAGAAAAACTCCAAACATTATCAGCAGTGCAGGGCTCTTTACTGTTGATTCTGAGAAACAGTAAGTTTGGGGTTCTTGCCGCTCATTTAAGCAAAAATAAAGCTACTGAAAAAAGAAGAAAGAAAGAAAGAGGAAGAAAGGAGCCACAGAGAGGAAACTTCTTGGCGTTCACCTGGGTACCTCATGACCAAAGAGCCTGTCATATACTCCCAGGATGAGTGTTACTATAAGGGAGAGGTGGGGAGGAGAGCACAGAAAGAAGCAAGGACAGAGTAGGAGCTTCAGGCTTCTGGGGTGTTGCTTCCTCCTCCATGCTGCTTTGCTCATCCAGAGAAGAATATAAATGGCAAACACCAGTTTTACTCCACTATGTCTTCCCAGTGGGCATGGGACTGAGCAGGGAATCTCAAGCAGCTCAAGCTAAAAAAGCAGATGTCCTCAGAATAACTATGACTACCTGCTCCCAACCCAACACACAAATTAAACCAAATGCTACCATCTCCTCATGAGTCCTCTGGTTCCTTTTGGTATTTGGTTACTTCCACTCTACTTTTAAAGTCCATTATGCCTATTTCTGTTATGGCATGCACAATTTTGAGTGTGTGTGTGTGTGTGTGTGTGTCCGGCGAGGGGTAGTTTTTTAATTTTAAATTCTCACCACTTGGGGCACCTGGGTGGCTCAGTCGGTTAAGCGTCCAAAGTGCGTCCAACTTCAGCTCAGGTCATGATCTCACGGTTCGTGAGTTCGAGCCCTGCGTCGGGCTCTGTGCTGACAGCTCGGAGCCTGGAGCTGGCTTTGGAATCTGTGACTCCCTCTCTCTCTGCCCCTCCCCTGCTAATGCTCTGTCTCTGTCTCTCAAAAAATAAATAAATGTTTAAAAAAAAATTTTTAAAGATAATCTTTCACCACTTGATTATGAACTCCTTGAGAGTACCCTTGAATCCCTAAAGTACCTGGCATGCAAAGTACCTGGCATGTAGTAGGCATATAACAGTCATAGTTATTTATTGAGCAAGTACTGACTTTAAGGAATTATGCTAAGTATTTACATGGATAGTAAACAAGTTTAAAGGAATTAAGGAAATCATCCAGGGTTACCAGCTAATGAGGGCAAGTTTAGCCCTAGGAGTTAGGCTTCTGACAAGCAGGAATGCCTCACACATTTGTTAAATGAATATGGGAAGCTCTTTCTCTCTCCCCATTGTGATATCTAACTGTGACTATAGACAGCCAATATTTTAATGTAAGGAAACTGAAAAATCTATCTTTTCACTATCATCAAAACACTATTTAGCACTTCTATATACTGAGATTGCTTTAGAAATGGTTCCTGCCTTCTAGGAAGCTGGAATCTAGGGCAATCACATCAGGGGAGGCACAGATACATGAAAGACATACAGCCTAAAGAATAAAAGCATTACCCTATACATTAATGGACCATAAACTATGACTTAGGGAGCCTCACTTGTCAAGTTACACTTAAAACTACAGCAGGAACATCTGATATACATCAGTATATATATGTGTATATGTGTATGCATCCACACTTCTGCATCTATCTATCTATATATACATACTTCATACATATACACATATAATTACATATATACCTCTGTATGTATATATACACACATATGCTTATGCACATGCAAGTGTATATATAAAGCATACACACACACACACACACACACACACACACACACACACACAAAGACATGCATACATACACATGGCATGGGGAGTCATTATTGAGGAGTGTCCCTGTGCAAGAATCTACCTCTCTATTTCTCTGTTCTTTCCTCTATAAAATGGGTTGTTGTGAGGATTAAATGAGATAAAGCATAAAAAGTGCTTTGAATGCAATGTGTACCCGAACAGTCATTTCACAGATGACCACAACAGAGGGAACTATCCCTCTGAGGTTAAAGTTAGCATTCCAGTGAGCTGACTCTCCAGAGTAGAGCTATCATGGACCATCTCTCCACCTACTTCTGAACAACTCAGGACCACTGTGAGCACATTAAGCCTTGCCTGTGTTGTCCCTAATGACTACAAGCCCAGGCCATCCATCATTACCTGAATTCTCACTCCTGTTTGGTCTGCCATCCCTAATCTGACTTATTTCCATCTCTTCTTTCTGAATCCTTTCCCTGGACCTTCTGGAACAATCTTTTGCAACCAGAGGGTAACCCTCACCTCCATTTCTGAAAAATACCTTCACCTCCATGCCTATGCAAAGTGTGTCTGTCTTATGGGGGCACCATGCCCCCTCTCAAATAGAGGCTGTTGTTTCTTTTTTCCTCTTCTGCACCACCTCCTTTAGGGCCAGGAGATAGGTTAGATACTCACGTGATCCCTGCTGCTGCTTCCAGGCATTTCTCCTTCATTCTCCTTCACACTAAGGTTAATTTATCCATAGGGCATACTGATAGATAGTAGACACAGTCCCTGTGTTGCTTTTAGGCAACTAGGAAAATAATTCAATTTATTCTAAAATTAGAATCAAAAAATGAATATAATCCAACCTGAATTGTACTCATCTTTTATTAAAGCAGTTGTAAAATATACTTTTTAGTTTTGTTTTTTTTTTTTTTATGAAGAAAGGGGCTAATATGCCCAGGGCCCAGAAAAGTCATAACATGGCCCTGCTTTAAACTCTTACCAAGCTCCTGCTGTCAAGGTCTGTCACCTCTACTCCCCTGAAAATCCACCAAGACCAGGGTTCTGTCCTTATTTACCGAGGACCTGAAATCTTTCCCCTCTATTCAGACTCAAATATCCGGAATTGGCCCAAGTATATACTGAGATGTTAATGCAAGAGGCTATACTTCTAGATTAGCCTCTCCAGTGGACTGGGGAAAGTATGTGTATATATTAGTGGGTACCAGGATGAAGACCAAGGACAGGTACAGGGCTAAGGACCCAAACCCTTGGCTATTATACATATTTGCCACTCAGTCCAGATTATTTCAAACACTGGGGAGGGATTGAATCTGCAAGCAGAGGGCCTTGGCAGACTTGATGAGAAGAGCTGGGGAAGGCAGAGGGAAGGGTAGCCATAGAGGCTGAGGACAGTGCAACCATTATGGGTCTGTCAGCAATTATTCTCTCCCTCACTGTAGCCTCAGCCACTCTCATGTGCGTAGCAGGGCTGGGTGAGCCAAGGGAGGGATGCCAGGTGGGTATGTTCATAGCCCAGTGCCGTGAAGAATCTCCCTGTGCTCCAGTCCTCGCTCTGCAGACCGCGTGCCTTCAGCCTCAGAGTGCCAGTGTTCTGAGAGCCACACTGAGTTTTCAAGGTGCTTCAGTGCATCCTGTAGGGAAAGCAAATGCTTATCACAATGGAGGGAGAAAAAAATCCTGAATCCGTATTTCCCCTGAAGCTTGCTAAGTTCTTGAAGTGCAAAGTAGAGAGAAGGGCTCAATGTGTGTGCAGAAGGTTCTTCAAGCTGTAAAAGCCAGCCTGAGAGTGGCAGGCAGCACTCATTAGGCAGGCACAGGAGAAAGCCTCTTCTTCAAAAGGCAGGAGGCAAGGTAGCAGCTGATGGGGCAGACGTGTTTGCTTTAGCCTGGGCTGGATCCTGGAACTGCTGTGTTGGGAAGGGCAATTGCCTGGGGTCAGAGAATGACCCTGCCCCAGGCATCTCTCTCTCCTTCCTTTTCTCTCTCCCTCCCTTTGTTAAAATACAGATTTACATCAGGAAAACATCCCAGCTTCATAATGATGGAGACTGCTTCTGTGGAGGTATAATCTCTGATTGATTGGGGGGGGGGGGGTGTTGGGAGGGAAGAAAAAAGACCAAAGAGAGTTTATGAATTCACTGTAGGATTCAAATCACGTCAGGGGCATGGCCAGTCTCCTTCTGCATAAAATCAGGCAAGGCAGAAATCAGCACTGCGTGCTGATGTTTTGCTTGCTCCCCTTTTCTCTACATCTCCATTTACTCACTTAGCAACCTACTGACCTTGCAGAATGGGGGAGCCGAACCACTCCCTCTTACATAAAGCAAAACAGGAGTGGAGATGCTTGCTTTTTTTTTTTTTTTTTTTTTTTAATCACTACTCTTCTCTGGGGACTTCAGCAAAACTGAAATACTGATTCACTTTTAAAGAAAGTTTTATCTAAGTTGCTTCCAGAATGCCCTGAGGTTATTTAGTCTACTATTTGCCTCGATATTTAAATTTTTTTAAGTTTATTTATTTATTTTGAGAGAGACAGAGACAGCATGAGTGGGGGAGGGGCAGAGAGAGAGGGAGAGGGAGAGAGAGAGAGAGAAAGAGAGAGAGAGAGAGAGAGAGAGAGAGAGAGAGAATTCCAAGCAGGCTCCTCACTGTCAGTGCAGAGACCAGTGTGGGGCTCGAACTTACGAAACCATGAGATCATGACCTGAGCTGAAACTGAGAGGTGGATACTTAATTGACTGAGCCTCCCAGGCACCCCTCAATATTTACAATTTTAATATAGTAATAAAAACAGAGATTTGCAAATGCTCATCATCACTCATCTAGAAGCAATTACTCCAAAGATAATTTAGCATCAACACTTTTTTTTTTTTTTTTTTTTTTTGAGAGCCAATATCTGACTGGCACTTTCTGGGGCCTTTCATGCGTATAAGAATATAAAGGTCATATTCCACATTGGTCAGTGTGGGGTGAAAAAGCAAACACATAAAATAATAGCAAAAAACAAAAAGCAAAAAACAAAAAACACGCTAACTAAAAAAGTACCAACAGGGAATACAATGTACCTTATACCTTCTAGGTTTTCCACACAGGTATTAAATAAATAAAACTTACATTTTCTGTACCATAATACTGACCTGTAAATACATTGTGCTATTCCATAATATTAGTCACCTCATTCATAAATCTGCAAATCATCTGGTTCAAATGAAATTTTAAAAGGTGAGGTATTTTTCCTTTTTAGCTGAGATCTTTTGTCAAGAGGCTAATAACAACAAGAAGAAACGACAAACCCCAGAAAGACTCTAAGTCATGGCAGAAAAAGTTTTAAGAAAAACTTGTGTTTTATAAGGGTGACTTCTATAGATAGGGGAATGCTTCTGTGCTTTGCACTGAAAAACGCTTTCAGTGATCCTTAAGTCAGCTGGGAACGTGAGAACCAAAATGCAGGTCATCAAATGTTCACATGGTACCAAATAACTTCATGCATCACGTGTCAGTAAAGACAAAATAGCATGTTGTATAATTTTATCTTCAGAATTTTTCTTTCTCTTTTTTCATAAAAATTTTGGCTTAATTATAAATAATTTAATCCAATAAGAATTTTTTTTTTAATTTTAATCAAGGGGTTATTGTGTAGAGAGAGAGAGAGAGACCCTCTCACAGAGGGTCTCAACAGCAATATGTTCAAACAATAGATGCCAAAACTGCAGGATGAGACTCCAGCTATGGAATGGGAAAGGCAAGGCAAATAGACTTGACATTGGAACTTGGGTTGAAGAGGAAATAATAATTTCACTGAACCTAC
This sequence comes from Acinonyx jubatus, assembly GCF_027475565.1. Taxonomy (NCBI): domain Eukaryota; kingdom Metazoa; phylum Chordata; class Mammalia; order Carnivora; family Felidae; genus Acinonyx; species Acinonyx jubatus. The sequence continues at coordinate 60,994,501 of NC_069392.1, forward strand.
AAGTTGTCTATTAAATTCTAGATTTCATTCCAATTTCAGGGTTGTTTGGAGGCACCTGGAATCTGAGATCGGTTCCTGTCAAAGACAAAAACCAAACAAGGAAAGAGATTACTTTTATTCAGGCTAGTACCATAGGAAGAACACCCCAGATGGGAAGCTCAGAGTTTCTCAGCAGGATGGTTTCATCTTAGACTTTCATTGGGAGAAGGAGACAAGTTATAGGTGGGGTGATTTTACAGTAGGGATTGTTTTTATAATCAGAGGGATTCTCAGCCAGTCAATTAAATAGGAAATATTTCTCTGTGTATGTGGCTAATTTTTGGACAAAAGACAATTCAGTTAGTCATTTATGAGACAAAGAATGGAAATTTGAAGGGTCTGTGTCTGGTCTTGTTATAAATAAAAAAGAGGTTCATTAGTGAATTTTATCTAAGTCCTAGGGAGAAGGGTGGTTCTTTGTAGTAAGCCAGTTTCCTTGATCACAAAGAATAGGGTTGTTTGTTTGTTGTTTGTTTGTTTTAATCATCCCTGCTTTCTAGGAATACAGGGCTCAAATACAGTTTACCACTGCCATTCTCAAACTGGCCACTAACTAAAACTAAACTGTCTTGCCTTCTGAGAGGCAACCTTATTCCCGTGGTAGTTCATTTATTGATGTATTATCCATTGAGGGATTCACTTTCCTATAAAAGGTAATTTTCAGAGAAAGGTAAAATGATGACTGTCATAAAGATGTAAAAATGGACACATGTTAATAACCATTTTGTTCTACTCATTAATCAATGAGGGAACAGGCAGATACCATAACCAGTTCAAAGGAGATTCAAATACTATTCATGGTAGTTTTAGATCAGGAATATTGACATGAATATGCTAATCAAGGAAAAATGGTTTTTTTCCAAAAATGGCCAAAGGCAGTTTGAATTTGTCAGTAGGCATTATTTTGCATAACTATTGGGTGCCTATGGTTTACAAGGTGATAAAATAGCTCAAAGACATTCTAGTGTTTCAACTAGATTCATATAATCTATAAGGGTGTCATCGGAAAATGCCTGGTTCTTCACTGAAGTATAATTTTTTTCTGCATTCCCTTTATAATAAGTCCAGACTTTTTAGCGTTTTTTTCTAGGCTCTGGTTCCTCCTACCTCTCACCCTCTCTCATTGCCTTTCCTCTCTGTTACGGGTTGAATTGTGTCCCCTCAAAATTCTTCTGTTAAAGAACGTGACCTTATTTGGAAATAGGGTCACTTGCAGAAGTAATTGGTTAAGATGAGATCATACCACGGCAGGGTGGGCCTTAATTGATTATGACTGGTGTCCCTATAAAAAGGGGAAATTTGGACACCTACATGCATGTAGAAAGAAGGCCATGTGAAGATGAAGGCAAAGATGCTTCTATAAACCAAAGAACACAACATGTTGTCAGAAAACCACTAGAAGATAGAAAAGGAACATGAACCAGATTCTCCCTCATAGCCCCCAGAAAAGAGCAACTTGCTGACACCTTGATCTTGGACTTCTAGCCCCCAGAACTATGAGACAATAAATTTGTGATTTTTGTCACCCAATTTATGGTACTTTGTTATGGCTGCTCCAGCAAACTAGCCTACTCCCTTCCTACTGCGTTCTGTGTTTCTTTCAAGTTGTCCTCCCCTGAGAAAACCCACACTGTTTCCTCTGCCTCCAACACTTTCCTTCCCTCCTTTTCATCTATGCTTCTCCTCTGTCACCAGGCCAGCTCCTACACATCCTTCAGATTTCTGTTTCATCCATTCTTCCTCTGAAAACCCTTCCTTGTTTCACCTGCACCCCCAAAATGTAAAGAACCATTCTGATGTGCTCCCATGGAACATTATATCACTTTTCATACCTATCATAACTAATTACAGTCAATTCTGGTTATTTACAGTAACTGTGTTCTATCAGGTAGCCATGAACACTGAATTAGTGGATACTGAATATCCAATAGTGGATATTGGTCCCAGGGGGAGTGCGGGGTTAGTTCCTGTGCATCTATGGTCACAACATTTTCATCAATCAATACATAATCTTATTTTATGTGTGTTCCTGTTTGAAGACATCATATTTAATACGTATTATTGATTCATTAACATTGAATTCATGGCCAACAGCACTATAACTCATGCCTGAATAAAGCTTACCTAACACATGTATTTTCTTTGTAAAGTTATATCACAACCTTATGTTTAGGAACACTAGACTGCACTTCAACATGACACATAAGGGCCATTTTAAACAGTGAAGTCACTGATAAATAGGACAAACATGCAAAACAACATGGCACTAAATAAACTGCAAAAGGGACAGTAGTTTACAATATAGAGCTGAAACATGAATGCAGAGCATTGCCTTGTTCTATCTCAACTGGGAATGTATGCATTGGACAACTCAGTTTTTTTGCTGTACTGCAGATATATATGAATGACCACAAAAGTACTGTAAGTATGAATTTAAATTTCAATGACAGTAGGTAAATTTGTAAATATGAATCCATGAATACTGAGGATGATTATACTTATTTAGTTTTATGCCTTCCCGACGACACTGTAACTCAGAGAGGGCAGAGGCTATATTATCTATGTCTATGTTCTCTCTAATTGCTATGCCGGGCCCATAGAAAATACTTAATAGGTATTTGTTGAAAGAATGAATGAATAACAGGTGTAATAATAAATTTTCATGCTATTGTACTGTAGAAAATACAAAGATAAATTAATTTTGGCTCCAGGATACTGACACAAGATAACAATTTGTACATACTTATGCATACCAATTACTAGGAATTTCAAAGATGTCTAGGAGTTTGGAAAAATTGTTTCTGAAGATCAAGGAGGCTAAATGTAATGAAGTTAGTTCTTGAAGTAAGCGGGACAATGAGGAAAGAAGGAAACTCTTTAGGGAGAAAATATAGTATAGGCAAAGATATGTGAGCAAATATAAGTTGTGCAGAAGACTGCAGTTGGGTAGAGACTAAGAGAGACTCCAATATGAGAAGCTGTAGAAAGCAACATACCAAAAGGAGAATGAAGTAAGAATCTGGAAGATAAAGCAGGCCCTGGTAGACTTGATCTTTATCCCATTAGATGTGATGAATCATTAAAGGGTTTGAGGAGGGGAGGAACAAACTGATATATAATGTATCAGGTGGGGAAAAAATGGATAGGATCCTTATCTGGGATTATTGGAAATCCTGTTAGAAAACTTTTGTTCTTCTTAAGAAGTATTAGAGAAGATCCTCCATAGGCTAGAGTTGTTCTTCAAAAAATGCAAAAAGATTTGGGGAAGGAATGGATAAAGGGAGAAGCAGAGAGCAGTCAATGTAGATCATAGCTTCCTAGGAAGCACTAGCCATAAACTTAATTTGCTGTCTGTTAGCTCACAGAGATCCATCTCACCTGTGAAGTCTTCTGGCATACTCTCCTCCAGTTCCAACTCTGTAATTATCAATATGACCTCAGCAATTGGCTTTAATCCCTACAGGAATCAATTTCTGTGTTTCTAAATGAAAAGGAATGGATAGTGCAGATTAGCACTACTCAAGACAGTCTTAACGTCACTCATTATAAATGAAGGCTCTCCGGGGCACTTGGGTGGCTCAGTTGGTTAAGTGTCTGACTTGGCTGTGGCCATGGTCTCCTGGTTTGTGAGTTTGAGCCTTGCATCAGGCTCTGTGCAAGTGGTGCAGAGCCTGCTTGAAATTCTCTCTTCCCATCTCTGTCTGTCCTTCCCCTACTTGCACTCTTCTCTCAAAACAAAAACAAAAACAAAACAAAACAAACCTAAACTGATGGGATCTTAGAGTGATAGGGGTTCAGAGCTGATGGCCAAGAAACAATTCTTGAGATTTCTTTGGTGCAAAGAGGTAATTTTATTAAAGCATGGGGACAGGCAGGCCCCATGGCCAGAAAGAGCTGCAAGGGAGTTGTGGAGAGTGACTGGTTATATACTGTGAAACTGGGGGAGATAGAGTCAAGAGGAAGTTTCTTAAAGGGATTCCCATATGCTAAAGAAGACTCACAGATTACTGGAGGCCCAGCTGTTGTCAAGCTAAGATTATTTTTCCCTCTAGCAAAGCATTATCATTAAGACAGTAGGGAGCTCCTGAAGATTAGGCTATTGATAAAATTGCCTTTTTCTTGTAACTTACTAAGATATTTGTTTAAGTGATGGAGACTCATTTCTTGCATGACTGTGATCTCTTATCAGTTAAACATTTGCTTTTCCCTTTTCTTTGTTCTTTGGCAGCCAGGAGTGCCTGAGGAACATTACACATATCCCACCTCGAGTGAGGGTGGGGTTGCTGGGGGGGAGGGGTGTTAGCTTGCCTTATGCTCCCTCATGAAAACTAAAAGAAATACTCTCAGGTCCCATGGCCCACATTCACTGAATCAGAATCCTCATTTTATTTAAAAAAATTTTTTTTTATGTTTATTTCTGAGACCGAGAGAGACAGAGCACGAGTGGGGGAGGGGCAGAGAGAGAGGGAGACACAGAATCTGAAGCAGGCTCCAGGCTCCAAGCTGTCAGCACAGAGCCTGACACAGGGCTCGAACTCACAAACCATGATATCATGAACTGAGCCAAAGTCGGACACTCAACCAACTGAGCTTCCCAGGTGCCCCCAGAATCCTCATCTTAGTACAAGTCCCTGGAAAATCATATGCACGCTAGTCTAGAGAGGCACTTCATTCTCTTTGGGGAACAAATACAGTCCATTCTCATTATTCACGGATTCCATATTTACGAATTTGCTTGCTCACTAAGATTTTTCTATAACCCAAAAATCAATATTTGCAGCCATTATAGACATGCACAGGGCAGTGAAAAGTCTGAGTCACTTGATGTACACGTTCCCAGCTGAGATAAAACAAGGCAATGCTCTGACTTCTTGTTTTCACTTTTCATAATGTAAACAAGTAGTCTTTTTGCAGTCTCTTAGTGCCATGCTGTGGTTTGTTTGTTTTTTGTTTTTTGCAATGGTGATTTCACTGTTTAAAATGGCCTCCAAGTGCAGTGCTGAAGTGCCCTCTGGTGTTTCTAACACAAGAATGTAGGGTGCCTCATAGAGAAAATACACGTGATAGGTGAGTTTCATTCATGCATGAGTTATAGTGCTTTGGCCATGAATTCAATACTAACAAATCAACAGGGTATATGTTAAATAAGGTGTCTTTAAACAGAAACATAAATCACACAAGGTTATATGTTCATTGTTGGATGAAATGTTATGATCAGAGGCCTGCAGGAACATAACCTTTTATTTCCCCTAAGAGCAATATTTCAATATTCACTAATTCAGTGCTCTGTGACATTACAGAACATAACTGCTATGAATAACAAGAATCAGTACACCCCTACTGGGTGAAGATAAAGGCAAAATCTGAATACAGAATAATAGAAAAAGATTTTATTCAAAACTGATGTCTTCAAGCAAACATTGAGAGGCAAATAGAAAATAACAATTTCATAAAACAGCTAAAACTTAGCTCCAATTCTAAATAGTCTATGAAATCTGGAAAACCTCTGTTTCCTCTCAACTGCTGTGAAGAGCCCCAGGATTGAAGAGCAGTTTTGTGTTGTTTTGTCTTTGTTGGTTCCCAAACTGGGGAGTTCCCAGGGGGAAATTTGAAACCGCTTCCCTCTCCCCCAAAACAGAAAACCAGGAGAAATGTGAAGAAGGAGGCTGGCCCCTCCAAAATGGGAAGTTGTGGTTTTAAAAGCAAGGGAATTACCAACAGGTTTGTCTCAGGTGCCTCAAGACTAGTAGATTCCTGCACTTGCTCCTTAGAATCTTGACAGTTTATACTGAGGCCTTTAGTGGAGCTCAGTCACATGTACTGTCTAGAGAGTCCCAACACCACATCACTCTCTTAAAGCTGCATCCTTTAAAATGGTCCCACTATGGGAATGGTGGGCAGAATGTACAATACAGGACAGGGGAGGGGTGAGGAGCCTATGACTGCCTGGAGCCAGCTCCTGGGTCAACCAGTGGTCACGTCCTCTCTATGACCTCCTCCTACAGTTTTTGAGACAGAAAAAGAAACAGTTTGCCCCTGCACCTTAGTTAGACTTGGTTTCTCTGACAAGATGGATGTCCCATTGTTTTGTTTCTCATATTCTCTCCTTTGAGCCTTAAGTCTGTTCCTTTATCAAATCCCCGCTCCAGCCTGACAAGGATCCCTCTCATTCTGGAAAGAGTATTAACTTCTGAAGCTCTTACACTAATGCATGGCTCAGATTCAAGCAGACTCTCAAGTGAACAATTCTTCTTTCCCCCTTATTTTTTCATTCCAGGGTTTCTTTTAGTATTTACATAAGGGTTTTGTTTTGTTTCTTATTAAAAGATAAATTCCTACAACACAGTGAGGGTCTTTCCTTTTTTTAGAGTCTCTGTTACTCTTTCCCTGTGCATTTACAGCATCTGGGTAGGTGGCAAAGTGACTTAAAATGACTCGAGAGATCACGAGGAATTACTTGTGTCACTAATTATTGTCTATGGACTCAGACCTTGATTGCTCCTCTTCCTTCTGTTGCAGAGAAGAAAGCCTGAGTGTCGGGTCAGCAACCTCTCTGTGATTAAATATTCATGCACAAACACAAATGCACAGAGGCGAGGCAATAAGAAGTGCCAAAAATAACAGCAGCATCTCTGTCCTGTGGAGCTTGTAGAAGCACAAGTAAAGAATGAACACAGACCAGAATTGCAGATCAAACATAATGTGGGCTGAGAATGCACTCATTGCCATGGGCTTCCTAACAACAGTGAGTTCTTTTTTTTTTTTTAAATATATGAAATTTATTGTCAAATTGGTTTTCATACAACACCCAGTGCTCATCCCAAAAGATGCCCTCTTCAATACCCATCACCCATCCTCTCCTCCCTCCCACCCCCCATCAGCCCTCACTTTGTTCTCAGTTTTTAAGAGTCTCTTATGCTTTGGCTGCTTTGGATCTCTCCCACTCTAACCTCTCTCTCTCTCTCTCTCTCTTTTTTTTTTTCCCCTCCCCCATGGGTTTCTGTTAAGTTTCTCAGGATCCACATAAGAGTGAAAACATATGGTATCTGTCTTTCTCTGTAGGCTTATTTCACTTAGCACGACACTCTCCAGTTCCATCCATGTTGCTACATAGGGCTATATTTCATTCTTTCTCATTGCCACGTAGTACTGCATTGTGTATATAAACCACAATTTCTTTATCCATTCATCAGTTGATGGACATTTAGGCTCTTTCCATAATTTGGCTATTGTTGAGAGTGCTGCTATAAACATTGGGGTACAAGTGCCCCTATGCATCAGTACTCCTGTACCCCTAGGGTAAATTCCTAGCAGTGCTATTGCTGGGTCATAGGGTAGGTCTATTTTTAATTTTTTGAAGAACCTCCACACTGTTTTCCAGAGTGGCTGCACCAGTTTGCATTCCCACCAACAGTGCAAGAGGGTTCCCGTTTCTCCACATCCTCTCCAGCATCTATAGTCTCCTGTTTTGTTCATTTTGGCCACTCTGACTGGTGTGAGGTGATATCTGAGTGTGGTTTTGATTTGTATTTCCCTGATGAGGAGCGACATTGAGCATCTTTTCATGTGCCTGTTGGCCATCTGGATGTCTTCTTTAGAGAAGTGTCTATTCATGTTTTCTGCCCATTTCTTCACTGGGTTATTGGTTTTTCGGGTGTGGAGTTTGGTGAGCTCTTTATAGATTTTGGATACTAGTCCTTTGTCTGATATGTCATTTGCAAATATCTTTTCCCATTCCGTTTGTTGCCTTTTAGTTTTGTTGATTGTTTCCTTTGCTGTGCAGAAGAAGCTTTTTATCTTGATGAGGTCCCAATAGTTCATTTTTGCTTTTAATTCCCTTGCCTTTGGGGATGTGTCAAGTAAGAAATTGCTACAGCTGAGGTTAGAGTGGTCTTTTCCTGCTTTCTCCTCTAGGGTTTTGATGGTTTCCTGTCTCACACTCAGGTCCTTTATCCATTTGAGTTTATTTTTGTGAATGGTGTGAGAAAGTGGTTTAGTTTCAACCTTCTGCATGTTGCTGTCCAGTTCTCCCAGCATCATTTTTAAAGAGACTGTCTTTTTTCCATTGGATATTCTTTCCTGCTTTGTCAAAGATTAGTTGGCCATAATTTTGTGGGTCTAGTTCTGGGGTTTCTATTCTATTTCATTGGTCTATGTGTCTGTTTTTGTGCCAATATGATGCTGTCTTGATGATTACAGGTCTGTAGTAGAGGCTAAAGTCTGGGATTGTTATTCCTCCTGCTTTGGTCTTCTTCAAAATTACTTTGGCTATTCGGGGCCTTTTGTGAGTTCTTAGGAAAATCTAAAGTCATTTGTCATCCATAATATCCATAGAAGAAATGAAATAAAGATCTTTGTGGCCTATGATCTTACAGGACAGTTTGCATGATGACATAGGGAACACACAGTGAGGGATATCAGGGGTGGCGTCACATGCAGATGGGGAATACCAATTTCTCCCTGATGAGATTGGAGGGGCCAATATTCAATATAATGCTTGGCGTAGTTCATGGCACATTTTAAGCATTCAGTAAATATTTATTACATAAATGGGTGACCTGCAAAGATGCTAAGCAGACCAAAATCTCCTCTCTCCATGGAGTTAATCTGTAATAAGTCAAGATGTTTACCTGAGAATACAATCTATAGAGAGGAAGAGGGATCAATGGCAGTGCTAAATAACTAACATCGAGGATGCTAAAGATACTGCCATGAATGATTTGTTTTCTGTCGCAAAAAGTAAGTTCAGGAATTATTTTGCAATATTTCCTTGCTGTTTGGTAAAAATATCATGCCTTTTGAAGCCAGATACACTTAGCTTTACAATGTATTAGTGAATAATTATACACAAATCACTTAATCTATCTTATAGTTACTTTTCTGTAAAAGAGGATAACAGTAACTTATTGTTGAAAAAATTAAATAAAATAATACACATGAAATTGCCTAACATGTTATCTGACATAGAGAACTTTTACCAGTGCTTGTTTCTTCTCTACTTTGCTTAGACACACCTGCCCTGTGTCAGGAACTAAAGTAGGATGCAGTCCTGGATAAGATATACACAACTTTTCCCTTACAGAGCTTGTAATTTAGTGGGGAGATAACCATTAACCAAATTATTATGACAGAAACTCTTGAAAATACTGTGAAAGAAGAGTGCGAAGATGGATAGATTTTTGAGTGGGATGACTTTATCAGTGTTGGGGAGGAGGGTGAGGTCAGAGGAGACTTCTCTCTGAGGGAGTGAGGTTAGGCTTGCAGTGCCAAGATCTAATGGAAGTTCCTTTGGCAGGGGTGGTGGAGGGGGTGGAGACTCTTCCAGGGTCTAGTATAATTTTGTAAAATCCCAGAGTCAGTGGGGCTTAGATTTTTAAAAAATCTTTTAAAATCTTGACTTAAAAGAATATAACAATCAGATGTTTCTCACACTGTTTTTTAGCTCTTTTCTCCAAGATTGCATTCTAGAGACCACTCCCATATTGAGTGAGATTTGAAGAGACACAGAGCTCCCACCACAACAATGTTTCTTCACCATGACCTAATCATACTTCCTAGGGGAGAGAGGACTCTATTCCTCTTTCATAGCTGAGATTCTTGACAGGATGTCATCTAACTACAAGTTTTTTTTTTTTTTTCCTCAATTGTGACACAGAGAGAGGAACTTCTTCTAGTACATAATAGAAATATTACAAAGTCACACACATGCAAGATATATGTGTATTATTTCCCAGAATGCCTCATGCTTTTGACTTTTTTCCCTTCTGTAGCTGAAAGAAATTACATTCTTAAATAGAACAGCTCAGGCCTTGTGGGTTCCTGCTCAGGATCACTAGCAGACTTTCTCAAGTCCATATTTTCCCCCATTGTAAGTAACTTGATAACAGGCCAAGAGTCTTGGCTTATGAAGTAGGAGTTTTCAAGTTTCCTAACACTATTCTATCATTTAATTAGGTTCCAAAACACCTGGGGTAAATGTAAGGGTTAAATTGTAGTCTAGGGCTAACCTGTAGCCTTAAGAAATAACAGCTTTGTTTTAACACTGTAGATTAACAGATAACAGCCTTGTCCTATCAATCAAGGGAACAAAAGTTCAAGGGAAATCAACTGGATTAGTGTTTGGATTGGGGCAAGGGCTTGTCTGAACTGTTTCCACCCCCATCTGGGAACTATTTCTTTGTTCTGTCCCCAAGTGATGATAAGACGATGTGGTCGGCTATAAAAACTCTGTACCCTGGTTGTTTGAGACTGCACTCCGGTCAAGAGTGTCAGTCCCGATCGGTTGGCCTTGCCTCTCATTGCAGTAAACTTTGTTGTGACTGTCACTGGGGCCTGTAGCATTCTGTTTCAGGAGTCATGTGGATGCAAAAGTAAATGGCTTTTTTTTTTTTTTTTTAACTGGAGAAAAAGGAACCATGAGATCATTTTAATCTCATGGTATCATGATTATTTCTTTCTTGCAGAAGCTTAATAATAGATGGTTGCCTGTTTTAAACTATAAATCCAAATTTTATTATAAGCAAAAGAGAAGAAATTAAGTGACAGGAACTGACAAAAACAAACCTGATTACCACTGCCTGAATCCTGGGCAACTTGAAGGAATGAACCATTATTATTAAAATCACTTATTTGAATAATAAACATGAGATTGAAAAAGATGGCAAAAGAAATACAAAATCCAAAACTGCAACTGCTGAGGTGAATTAAGTGCAGGACCAAGTAGCCATGAAGCAGCCTACCATACAAAGATTATACATAAAAAACATTTCCCTACAGACAGGCAGTAGACAGTGATACACAGAACTGTGGATTCTTGAAATACAAATTGTGTCCCATAATTATAAGTATGTGTTATATTTATGAGTTGTGGAAGATCACATGTAAAAAAATATCACTCTTCTCCTTTCAGAGTATAATGCCAAAGGCTTCCCTTTCCTATATGACCATGGCCTTGCCAACAGGACTGTGGTACTCAGATCTACTAACCAACACCTTCCTGACTGAAAATTGGTCTGGAAAGGCATTGCCAGTTTTGGTTTCTGTGACTTTTACCATCCTTCTATGACTTACCAAAATCCTCCTCCTTAACTGGCACACTAGCGTTGTTGTTGTTGTTGTTGCTGCTGCTGTAGTAGTGTCTCTACCAATTACTGTCCAATCTTCTAATATTTCCCATAATAAATTTTTAATGTTATTTTTTCTTGATGATTATCTTTAAAAGGTTAATATATGTCTATCCTGGATTCTATGAATGAATATCTTAGAACTAAGTGCTGACACTTCATTTTTATGCCTTTATCTGTGTTGTGTTTGTAGCTGCATTGGGGTCAATTAGTATCACTTTAACTGTCATGAGCTAAGGAGAAATGGACAGAGATAGACTTAAGGCTAAAAAAAACTCTTTTGGGGCCAACTAAAGGCCAAATGCCATTATGGTACTTATACTCCTGAAAATTTCATAGTAATGTGAATAAAAAAGGAGGCAAGAAAAAAATATTGCTATGTGAAATACAGCAATACAGACATGCTGAATTTCAAAGAACCAGTCCTGTAAGAGTAGGCAATGCATGTTGTAGACAATAGAGTTTCACCAAAAAGACTATATATTATATTAAGGTTGTTAATTTGAAGCTTCTTATATTTAATTTATAAATTTTAAAAATAATTTATAAGAATTATAAACTGAATATTTATATATGTAGGTTTATGGTGTTTTACTTAGGTTTACACATTAAATAACATTATAATAAAAGTAATTTAAGTGAGTACTGGGATCATAGAATTTATCCTTCATAAATTATAACTATTTTATTCAATTTTGATAAGTCTGTTTCACATCAAACTTCACAACCATTGCTGGAATTATCCCATAGGGCACGTGTAAGTATTTGTTTTACTGTTGGACAGCTCTGAGGATTAGAAAGTTTAATTTTTATTGCTTCCTGATATTACATTTCCTGTAAGTTCCAACCATTGGTAGTAGTTACACTTAAGAACAACTCAAATCTCTTCTCTTTTTTGGGAACTTTAAGTTACAGGAAAAAACTATCATTTTTTTTTTCCTTAGCCTTGCTTTCACAAATGTTTTTGAGAACTTACTTTGACCAAAACAGTGCATAAGCCATGTTTTGCTCTTCTAGCTTAACAGCTACACTCCTTCTAACTCTTCCGTGAAACCTATTTTTTCCCTAATTACTGTAATTTATACAAAGTCTACCCATGTTCCTATTGCAATGTGGCACCTAAAAATAAACATATACAAAATGGAAACTTTTATTTATTATAGCCGATAATAATAAATAGGAATTATTAAACTCGACAGTGTATTGAGCATTAGTGGGGGCAGATACTGAAGTAAATGCACACTATTCTTGTCTTCCAGGAGTTTTGAATCTAGTTGAAAATAAAAATTACAAGTTTAAGAAATACTAAATATTATAAAAAAATATGCATTGTAGGAGTTCATAGGGCTCAGGAAACTTAGTTCTAGATTGTTACTGGATGTTTCCACGTTCTAACTAGGGTTGTCTTGAAATCCAAATTGAGTGTGAAAATTACCATTGCAAGCAAGTACCAAGTGATTTGCCCAAAGTAACATAAATATCGGTAGTGCCAAACTGGAACCCAGGTTTCTTTGTTCTTTGTTTGGTCCTTTCTCCACAAAGAAGAGCACACAGAGGAAATATAGCACAAAGAGAAAATCTTTGTTTGAGATAGGAAATTAGGGATTGAATTCACAATTTTTGGAAACGCCATTGGAAATTGAACTTGCCAAAATTCTAATTCTTGTAATTGCTCCTTGTTTAGCCTACAGCGAGCGAAGACTGTTACCATTCTTTTTGAATCGAATTTTGTTTTGATTTTAGATGGAGCTCAAGCGCAAAAGCCAGCTTCTTTTCTTACGGGGGAAAAAAAGTTCTTCAAACAGGAAAAAAACAGGAAGCCTGGAATGTAACCAGATAGGTTGTTTCCGGAGTCCCACTTACCCTTAAGCAATATGGTGAGCTACTTTTGCACTTGCGCAGAAGGAAAAGTTGGGCGGGGAGTTCCGCTGCGTCGGGTCGCGCTCCGGACAGGGATTGGTAGCAGCGGGCGTGAGAGGCGGAACCGGAAGCGCTTGTGTTGTGGGACTTAGCTTGCTCGGTCCCGGTGTCTTTCCAGCGCCTTGTTTCTAGAGGTTGGTGCTGCCTTTGCCGCGGGTGCCATGGGAGAAGCGGAGAAGTTTCACTACATCTACAGTTGCGACCTGGACATCAACGTGCAGCTTAAGATGTAAGGGAATCGGGACAGTGACTGGGATTGCTGGGGCTTGGGGACGCTGAGGCAGGGGCCTGTGGGTTGGGGGAGAGAAGATGGTTATTAGCCTAAAGGCCTGCGTAGGGCGGCAGGGAGGGTTGCAGCCAGGGAAGCGGAGGAGAATGGGAGCGTGGAGAGGGGCGATGTCAAAGAAAGATTGAAGACTAGGTCTCTGGGAGAAGGGTAGCGGTAGGAGGCTGCTCTAAAGTCCCACGATGTTTTACTTTGTTTGAAGCATCTTGCTGTTGACAGCAACCTTTTGAGGGTTTTTACATTTTACAGATGAAGGAATCAAGTCTCAGTTAAGTCGTCCTCTGGCTGGTAATAGTTGGAAGGTCTTTAGAACGGGGCTGGCAGGTGGAAGGGAGACTAAAGAAATTATGGAGAGGTAGACACAGGCAACGACCTAGTAGTTGAGAATAAGATGAGCACATGGATACAGTACTAGAAGCACAGGAGGTGATAGAGGCTTAGATTGAATCTTTGGACCGTGTGGCATTATTTAGCCAGGGAAGTTGGGAGTCATTCGGAGGTGACGGTGGCAGTTGCAAAGGGACCAGAAGATATGAGAAAAGAGCCTTGCAGGAAAATCTTGGGGCATCACAGTTGAAGTAAAGGCCAAGGGCATGACAGCTTGAGATGAGATTACTTACTGGAACGGAGACTGGGAACTGGTGGGACTGAGTTGGCAATTATGTCCATTTTAGGGCAGTCTTATAGAAGTATTTTCATATGTGAAAGCTATCATAAATTATGAATCATATCATCATTCATAATATGTTTAGTCAGTATTCGTCTAATGTGCCTCTGGCAAAGGGCTGCATACAGGCAGTGAGTACGTTTTCTCAGCTGTCAGATGCACCTTTGAAGGACTGTTTCCTTTTATTTTCAGAAGTTACTTATTTCAGACTCTGACAGATCTTTTACTATCCATCTTGTGGTGGTAGTAAAAATAATAATTCAACAACCAAACTATACTTTTGTAAAATCATTTACACACCCATTTCAGGAAATTTCTACAGCATGTGGCACTAGTTGTTTATACAGGACTGCATTGTTATTATTTGGTAAAGGGCTTTCCTTCAGTCTCCTACCTCTCAGTATTTCTTGGACATATGAATGAATTTTTTGAAACTTTTGAATATTAGAAGGAAAGAAGAAAAGTGAAACAAAACAAAACAAAAACAAACACAAAAAAAACCCCTGACCTGTTATTAACAGTTACACACTTGGTATTTTGAAGCAACAATAAAGCATAAATTAGAAGTTTGACAAAATTCAGTGCTAACTGTCTTTCAGCTTCTGTGACTGCCATTGTTGTTTATTGGGGCACAGGAAGTAGCAACTTAGAATCATATAATCAGAGAATAGTGAATTCTTTAATTCAGCTTGTTCTCCCCTTCAGTTTGTTTCTCCAGTTCAGTTTGTTCAGTTTGTTCTTTAGTTTAATTGCTACAGTTTTAATAACAAGTTACACTTTGATGTCTCTTTTCTTAGCGCTGTAATTGGAAATCAAACTGCCTGAGAGACATAGTCACTTTGGATGTGCCAAAGCACTTTAAAAGCAGCTGTCTGAAACTGGCACATCATTAGCCTACCCCTCTAACTCTAATCTTCCCATGTTGTCTCTCTTATTTTCGTGATTGTTGGCATCATTCAGCAGGTTGGTTAAGACAGAAAACTTTGGAGTTCTGCACACACCCCTCTCTTATCTTCTGTGTTTAATC
Source organism: Acinonyx jubatus (assembly GCF_027475565.1). Lineage (NCBI taxonomy): Eukaryota > Metazoa > Chordata > Mammalia > Carnivora > Felidae > Acinonyx > Acinonyx jubatus. The sequence goes on from NC_069392.1 coordinate 61,009,563, forward strand.
ATTCACAAATTGTCTTGAATCTACAAGCTTCATATCCTTGATCCACACTTCAGTCTCTCCTCTCCATTATGTTCTTATACTGCTGCCAAAAGTATAAATCTGATTGCATTACTGTCACTTCAGATCATTCATTTAACAGATTTTTGAACGTTCACTTTGTGTCAGGCGCTGTGCTGAATATGGTATCTACCTAGCTTCATTTTATACCTACTTTTCATTCTCATCTCTAGCTTCTTTGCCACATGAGCTTTATGCTTTAGCTATACCAAACAACTTGTAGTTCCCTAAGCCTACCATCTTGCCTCTTTGCCTCTATATATGGTTATCTGTTCTTCTGGGATGACTCCTTACCTTTTGGTTCTCATCGCCATATATTGTTCAGGCTCATTTCAGACATCTGTCTGGGATGCTAAACTCTTGCTCCCAAGCAAGGTTAGGTGTTCCAGAGACTCTTTGAGTTATCTTTCTTCAAATGTCTTTGAAGGACATTGGCTGACTTTGGCCTCTTCTGCCCTTGTTTCTATTCTCAGCTCTGTTACTTTGTGAACAATAAGCTTGATCTCTGAGTCTCTGCTTCATTATTTATAAAATGAGAAAAGAGTGAAAAGTAATAGAGTTTATAAAATGCCAGGCACAATATTTGACATAATCTTGTCCAAGCAATATTCCCACCTCTTTTTTAATGTCTGTACGTATCTTTTATGACTTCTTTTTAAAAAAATTTTTTTGTTTTTATTTTATTAAAAAAATTTTTTTTAATGTTTATTTATTTTTGAGACAATGCGAGAGACAGAGCATGAGCGGCGGAGGGACAGATAGAGGGAGATACAGAATCTGAGGCAGGCTCCAGGCTCCACGCTGTTAACACAGAGCCCGACGTGGGGCTCAAACTCATGAACCGCGAGATCATGACCTGAGTTGAAGTTGGATGCTCAACCGTCTGAGCCACCGAGGCGCCTTGTTTTTATTTTATTTTAAAATAAAATAGATTTATTTTATATTTTGAGAGAGAGAGAATGCAAGCAGGGAAGGGGCGGAGAGAGAGGGAGACACAAAATCTGAAGCAGGCTCCAGGCTCTGAATCGTTGGCATAGAACCTGACTTGAGGCTCTAACTCACAGACCGTGAGGTCATGACCTGAGCTGAAGTTGGACGCTTAACTGACTGAGCCACCCAGGCGCCCCTCTTTTATGATTTCTCACTGTGTTTTTTTAATTTAATGTGATCAGATAATATTATAAGTTACATTATATATATAATGATAATATATATAATAATATATATATAAACATATATAAGTAATAATACATAGTAACAAAAATTAAAAGAGTAATAAAAGAATATACAGTTACAAGTAAGTGGAAGCAAAGACTTTATTTATTATTTATCTCATCTTTCATTTTTGGACGTCTGTGCCCAGCACAGTGAATGTTTGTTGAATGAATACATGAACAAGTTCTCAGCTTGAAATTAAGTGAAACTAAGGCCTGGAAAGCTGGTGATGTCTAGAAGGTAGATCAAGAGATGATAACAGAATATAAAATAAAGTAAAAGCGTAAAATAGAGAAATATGTTGATGAAGATTAGAATGATTTTAGGTATGTTGGGATTTTAAGAGCCCTTTATAAGATGTAAAAGTGGCTTTAATTTTATATACAGGAAAATGTTGAGGTAAGATTACCGTGATACAAACATAAACTATTTTTGGTGTATGTTGTGTATATGTTTAAAATGTCTATAAACATTATTATTCTTATACTTTCAGAGGAAGTTTGGAAGGGAAGAGAGAACAAAAGAGTTATAAAGCTGTTCTAGAAGACCCAATGTTGAAGTTTTCAGGGCTGTACCAGGAGACATGCTCAGATCTTTATGTTACTTGTCAAGTTTTTGCAGAAGGGAAGCCTCTGGCCTTGCCAGTGAGAACATCCTACAAAGCATTTAGTACAAGATGGAAGTAAGTTGGTGTCTTGCATATTGTGGGTTCCAGACTATTCTTCTATTTCTTTATAAATGTGGCAAAAATGATTTGGTAGGGATTAAAGAGGAAATTTAAAAAAAAATTTTGTACCTAATACCTGTAAGCATTGATCTAATAGTTTAAAGCAGTAGCCTCCTCAGATGGAATAAAATATTATATATAGTAATATTGTAAGCGCAATTTAGGTAGAAGTGAATTTGTGTTTGTATTCAATATATTGGTGTATTTTTATAAGTACTTGACTGATTCACAAAATGAGCCAAACCAAAAATACATGTGTAACATCTTTAAATTTTCTACCACTCTACTCCCTGAACACATGAACACTTCTGGATTGTCTGAAATGTTGTCCAACCTGATGTTTGTAGCTCAGATTTTCAGAGAGAGAGATCTGTTGTCATCTGTTCGGATCAGATTTTTATTATTATTTTAAATATGAAGCTAACTTAAAAAAAAGTTCATGGTTTATTGAGCATGGTACATTAGCAGACCATTGTTGGGTTGCAAGGTAAATCTAGTGAACATGAAGTTCCTGTTTTTCCAGAACACTGTTGTGGGTCCTGAAATCAAACTCTTGTCTCCTCTTATTTGATAGATGATGTGGTGCAGTTTTGTTGCTCTACCCATGAGGGTTATTCAGCACCCTGGTAGGCTCTCTGCAGGATTCACAGGTTATGTGCCTCTTAAGGAAAAAGCTTATGCCCACAGTGTTAATGAAAAAAAGGTGTGACCAAATGGACTACCAGGTTGAGGGTACAGCCCTGTGTTTACCAAGTGTGGTCTAGTAGGTTGAGAAGGGTTTTTTCAGAGAGCAGAAGTCTGAGCTCTAGTGATCTGGCTTCGTTGAAACCAACTATTTTAATAGTGTAATTTCTTTAGTAGTCCTTTTGTGGATAGCTATAAACACAAACACACTCAAGTATATATATATGTATATACTTGTTATTTTGGAAAATTTCAAACCTGCAAATGTAGAGAGAATAATACATTGAACTTCCAAGACTTTATCACCTGGCTTTGATAATTACTAAATCAAAGCCAATCGTGTTTCATCTATATCCAGTTATTTTAAAGCATATTCCAAATATTTTATCATTCTGTGTTTCTGTGTATTTGTTTTTTGTTTTTGTTTTTGTTATTTTTTTTGAGAGAGAATATGTACATGCAGGGGGAAGGACAGAGGGAGATGGAGAATCTTGAGCAGGCTCCACGCCTAACGTGGACCCCGACTCAGGGCTCGATCTCACTGAGATCATGACCTGAACTGAAATCAAGAGTCTGATGCTTAACTGACTGAGCCACCCAGGCATCCCTTTGTGTATTTCTTTTGTTAAACAAAACTGCAATACATAATTATAATACATAATTACATCTAAAGCAATGGACCAGGATTCCTTAATTATATCAGGTTTTTAAACTGGAATCAGGAAATGTGCAAAAACCTGAAATTGTATGCAGAATTTTGTATCTTGTGCATTTTTACAAGGACAGAGCTCAAAGCTTTTATTAGATTTTTTGAGGTGGCTTATAACTTCAAAAAAGACTTCAAAACTACAAATTAGTTTTAGACCATCAACATTTATGGTGAGTTCCACTTTTCTTGGTGATGGAAATTGTATAGTGGTTTTGCTTCATGCCTTGGCAATAAAGAAAATTAGAGAAAAAGCATATTCCCAGTTACAGGGAGATTCAAATCTTTTCTCTTCCCATTTGCCAACTCCTTTCTTCATTTGTTATGTGTTATGTATTGTTGAAAGATATAAAGACTGCCATATTCGCTGTCCCGAAGTTTGAATTTTTTTTATATTTTTAAAATTGTGACTACACAAGTAAGTGCTTACTACACAAGTAAGTACTGCAGAATAATTAAAGTGGCTTCTTTTAATTGAAAGGTTCAACACATCTGTGTAGGAGATAGGGTGAGAAAATACCTCATGTTGGGTTAATATGAGGATAGGCTTTTTGTTTGGTTTATTTGTTTCTTTTAAATATATTCTTTTGGCTCAGGGGGAAGACATTTGTAGATTTTGTACACCCTGCTCTTTGGTATTTAAGAGGTGAATTTTTTACAGTTTATCAAACCAAAAATTGCCCTCCTAAAATGCTTGAGGGCAAACTTTTCACAGTCACCTTCTATACACTTAAAAAAGAAATAGTGTAAACTTAGGAAAAATAAATTATACTGTAAAAGCAAAATTTGGCATTTCCTTAGTTTAGACCGTATTTTTGGATAGTTGAGATTCCTAATGATCTGAATCTGATTTTTGAGATTCTGATAGTGAGTTGTGAGAGTTCAAATAGTAAGGATTCATCCAAAATTTACCCAAGTCTATTCTGTCTTCTCCTATTCTATCCTGTCCATAGTGGGGAATCTTGTACTTTAGTTACATTTAAATAGAGTTGTCATTTGTGTGGAATATTGCAGATTTCCATGTTTTATATGTAAGTATTATTCTGTAGGCAAGTGGTTTAAATCTTTTTTTTTTTTTAATTTATATTCTCTCCTGTCCCATAAAGGATATAACATGACTTTAGAGACAGAAACAGACTGATAATCTAATATAATTAAGACATGACAAAAGTAGGATTTAGGAGTGCACTGGTCAGACAAGAAGGTTAGTACAGTCGTATGTGGGGTGGTGAGAATCCAGCCATGCAGAATCAGGCTTCAGAATATTGAAATGTTTTGAAAGTTGCCAACTAGATTTAGTCTCTAGCTCAGTGAGGGTTGGGGCGTGTGGAAGGCCTGATGTGCTAAGAGGGAGAGAACAAAATGGGGTTCAGAATTTATATCTTCTTGATATCTGATCAGATCTTTCCATAATTTCTGGAAAATCTAGAGTTTTGAAATCATATATCTGCAGATTGATTTTCTTCAAAAGAACTCTTCTGCAGCAGTCCAGTATATAAAACAGGTTACAGTATAGTTAATTTGATTTTAAAAAGGTGTGGGGGTGTGTTTTTAGATGACAAGTTTGAGGCAGATGATTGTGTGGTCATAGATATTGTTTTTTAGTCAAAGGACAGAATATAGAAGTGAGAATTTCCATAGTTCATTTTGGATATTGTTGTTGATTTTTCTGTCTTTAGCCTGTATTAGTTAATTTTTGTGTTTTTTTTTCCTTGGCACAAGATGATACTGCTTAGTATTTACCCTTTCAGTCAGACCCACCTGTGTACAGTAATTAAATAAATTCATTTAGTTCCTGAAGTTTATCTAGTGAAGAATGGCTTTTTTGAGAAAGGCTTTTTTGAGAGATGATTTATTTTTTTAAGTTCTTCATAGAAGAAAAGGATTTAATAACTTTTGATTCTCCTTTAAATTGGTAGTCATGTCTAATTTTCCTGTAGGTCCTTGAATTTATATGGTGGGCATAAATGATTTACCCTTTACGTTTTTGAAAATTCTGTTCAATTTCTTACTGATGCAGATGTATTTGACCTAGACTGGGATATGCCCCTTTGATAATAATTTTGAGTAAACAGAGTACTTCTGAGTAAACAGAGAGAAACAGTTCTGTGTGTCTTCTGGGTATTAGTTTGTGTATTGTTTGCATAATTTTCTTTTGGGATTTTAAAAGCCATCTGTTGTTTAAGGGAGTTGAAATTGTCAAATAGATACAGTATGAAGTTTGAATGCAGAAGAAAATTTGCAGGGATAAATAGAAATAAAAAAAAGAGCTGTGTTATCATTACTAAATTATTAAGCATGAACATTCTTTAGTGAAATAATATATACAGGTATGCTTTAAAAATTTGACACCTGATAGCTTTGCATTATCAGTATTGATGAAATAACTTGAGGAACAGAAAAATATGTAAAAAATTGTCATATGTTTGTCCAGAGCAGTCTGGTAACTTCTTCATGTTAGGGTGGTAGTAGATAGTCTACTTTGACCTCTTTAGGGTTTTGGTTGTTTTTTTCTCCTTTGTTTAGGTACTCTTGTATAATATGGGACCATACTATCCTCAGCAGCATTTTGAATAATTCTTTTTTTTCTCTTTATAATGTAAAAACTGTGTTCTGGAAAATGCTTATAGATAATCATACTTACATTCAAAACAAGTTTGGATCTAACATGCTTGTGTTTTACCAGATTTTTATTAGCCATTATCACTTTCCTGTGTCTTAGTGATATTATGTGAATTTCTTGATTAAAGAATACCAGTGTAAATTTTCATGAGCTTGGCTTTTCATTATTTTTTTTTTCATGTGTTCTATATTTAAAATTGAAGTTGCCTCCATCAGAATCGAGGTAAGTGTCACATTTTTTGTAGTACCAACCTAATCTTTTGGAACATTTTCTCTGGACAAATCATACAAAAGTATGGTTTGTTAATTTAAAAGGAAGTTTACACACACACACACACACACACACACACACACACACACACACACTTTATTTCCTTAGCTTTATGTTTATGTTGACTTTATTTCTATAGCTGGAATGAATGGCTAAAACTGCCTGTAAAATACCCAGACCTGCCCAGGAATGCCCAAGTGGCCCTCACTATATGGGATGTGTATGGACCAGGGAAGGCAGTGCCTGTGGGAGGAACAACGGTTTCGCTCTTTGGAAAATATGGGTAAGCATTCTTTTCTTCTGATCTTTTAGGAATGTTGGGAGAGCTTTTCTTTTTGGGAGAGCTTTAATAGTTTATACCCACTCTGGTGCTCTGTGTCCTATGAAGCAAAAACATATTTGGTATACATGATTCCTTTATTCTTGAGACTGAATTTGACACAAATTTCCTATGGGATATGCAGGTAGATTAATTAAGAAACACAACTTCAGTTACTATACAATTAGTGATTGGTAATATGATTTCTATTTGAAAATAGTCATTAGAAATTCGAATCTTGCTAGAAAAAGAGGCTCTTTGGTGTATACTGTAATTGCATTGTTAAAGCATTTTTTTTTGCTTTCTCAAAGTAGTGACAGGGCAATAAGCAGAGTTAAAAAGCATTGCTAATAATGACAGTGATTACATCACTGTGACTATATCATTGAAAAGGTGTCAACTCAGTTTTTAAACATTTACAGATAATAGAAGTTTGTTGTAAAACAATAACAACAACAACAACAACAAAAGCATAATCCTGAAAGGTATTTTTTCTTCTTTTTTCTCCTGGAACAGAAGGATCACTATCTTTAGAGAATTGGTGATATTCTATTATTCTTTTCTGTGTTTATTAATTGGGGTTTTCCTCTAAAGAACGTGGTCTTTCATCAGGTATTGAGTTATCTCGGTACACTGTTTATATAGGAAAGGCAGATGAATGTTGACTTTTTTCTCCTTTACCAATTTTAAGAATGAGTTGGTGTTCTGATAACTTGTCTATTTGATGATGGAGTTTTTTTTTTTCCTTTTTGTTTTTAAGTTTTGTCATTAACTTTTAGTCTTAAACATTTTTGAAATGTTTTAATTAATTTCTGTCTTTAGTCTTCACAGTGTTCAAACACTCCCATTTTTGGTCAGTAATAGTTCCTTCAAGCTTATCCCCTCCCTGGTTCTGTGACAGTACTCCAGTAGTCATTCGTACCTTCTTTGCTGTCTGGTTGACACACTATTTCAGGCTAATTGGGCAGTTTCTCATCCCCGAACTGGAATCTCTGAAACCCTACTTCTTTTCAGTGCAAAATATGTAGAGAACTTAACGTAGGTATTATCAGACTTATTAATTTGTGTTGATTTTAAAGTCGGATAATGTTATTGCCTGAATTAACTTGCACATCATTAAATTTAAACGAAGATGGTCATATTTTGATATGTTCGTTTACTGTTTGTGTATGTTTCTGTGAATTGCTTTTTGATGTCCACCTATTTTTTCAAAAAGTGAAATATAATTCACATGCCATAAAATTCTGCTTTCTGAGTTGTCAGTTTTCTTACTAATGTATAGGTGTTATTTGTAGATTAATGAAATTAGCCATTTGCATGTTACATGTTACAAATACTGTGTTTCCTGTTCGACTTTTTTTGAATTAGTATATATTTATTTGTTTGCTTGCTGTTCATGGACCTTAAATTATCATGTTGATCAGCTTTTATTTTTATGGGTTGTGAATTGTTTTAGAAAGTCCTTTTCTAATTTTAAAAGAGATTTCCTCTTATGATTTTTATTCTTATTTAAGTCTTTGATTCATCTAAAATCACTTTCTGAAAGGGGTGATGTATTGAGAATCAACTTAAAAAAAAAAAAACAGAAGACTGACAAATGGCTACTTATTTGTCTTAACACTATTTATTAAATTGGCCTTTGTTTCCAAATGTTTTGAAATGATACCCTTATATATTCAGTTCATCACATATTGAAGTCTAAGAGAAACAGTGTAGTATATCATACGGTGGTGGTTAGGGATGCAGCATGGAGAACCAGATTATCTGGGTTCAAATCCTGGCTCATTTGTTTATTATCTTTGTACCCTTGGGCAAGTTATTTAATATCCTGCTGCCTCAGTTTCCTCATCTCTAAAATGATATAACAATATTTATCTTATAGAGTAGTTTATGATGATAAATTACTGAAGACACATAATTAACTTAATAAGTGTTCAGTAAATATTAGCTTCAACATTATTTCTGAACTATTCTGTTAGTCTTGAATACTATTATAAAATGTTTTAATATTAGATGGGGAGCATTTTCCTTATTTGCCTTTTTATAATTTCTCTGGATATTCTGTTTGTTAGATAAACTTTTTATTATTTCTTCAAATAAAAAAACTCACTGTTATTTTGTTAGGAAATTGTATTGAATTAGATATGTTAATTAAAGGAGAAAATTGACACCTTTGTAATATTGAATTTTGCCATCCAGGGATAGGGTGTGTTAGAAAGCCTTCAACTCATGAACAAAATCTAGATGTAATTTCATTTAGAATACTTTGGTTGCTTAATAATGTGAAGGTATTTTTGTTTGATGTAATTATTAAAGAGATATTTATTACTGAAATTCATGAAAGAACAAATTTAGACATAGTCTGACACATTACATATAATTTGGTTAAAATAGCATGTTACATTAGAATGGACATGTCACTAAGTCAGTATTGTTCCTTTTCCAGAGTGTCTGTTCCTTTTTGCTGTTCTCTACTAGGGTGGGGTTTGCCACACAGTAAAAAAGTGCACAACAGTTTATTACTCTTGCTGTGTAGTTAGTGGTTAAATGTTCTTGAGAAACAACAGATACACCTCTTGGTTTTTCCTCTTGACCTCTTTATAAGTGGTTTCCCTTTTGGAAAATCAGCTGGAGGTTTTGTCATAAAAGCACACCTCTGCATTTAGATGACCTTAGGATATAGTTTCAGGAGACAATTGGACTAGACAGTAAGTATGAGACAACTGAAATTTCCACAGAAGTGCAGTAAAATGAACTGCCTAAAGCCAAACAAACTCTTTCTTTCTCAAATTAACATTTGTGACCCAGTTTTACTTGACTTTTGGCAAGTTTTTGAAAAGTACATGAAGTCAGTAGTAATCAACCTATGAATAAGAAGCATCTGGTAAGCTCACTAGACAGTCATCTTCCTGTGTTCTCACTAATTTAGTGAGAGTGTCATGGGGCCCAAGATTCGGCATTTGTAGTAAGCAGGATCCCGAGTGATGCTGTGGCCTATGGATCAACATTTTGGGAAACACTGCATTAACCTTTTTATAATAGTCGACTTGTAGAACTTATGCCAGCAGTTGTTTTCAAAGTTTCTTTCATCCTGTTGCCTGCTTGATTTGTATTTCTGTATGAACCCCAGTAAAGGAAGCATTCCTTTACCTCTCATCCAAACCATGATGGAAATGTGCCTGAAACATGAGTCAGTAGTATTTGTTGTACTTTAAGGAGTAATTAAACCCCAAATATTTCCATGAAGGTAGTGGTAGCAATAGGTGGGAGTTCAACTTCAATTCGTTTTCCTGATATTAAGTAAATTAAGACTTTGAATCTTGGAGAGTCCTCTGTTTTTTCATAACTCTTAACTGGACATTAGGTCATGCTGCCCATCCATGTCCTGAACACATGAGGTGTCAGGTGAAAATAAAACGTGTTGGAGATTGGTACCGACTCTGTGCAACTCCCTCACTTAGAGCAGGGTTTCTCAAATAGGACTGGTTGACTTATTACTTTCCGAATTCCTGCCTTATCTCTGTACTGAGTATCTCTGTACTTGATTATCTGAATTGGCTCACTTTTAAAACAAAAACAAAACCAAAAACAAAACACATAGCTCCTATGTGGTTGTATATCAGTTAGCCAAATGATAACATCAGATTTCAATAGAGGTTTCTCTGATACTTTGAACAGTGGGGAAGGAATAAAGAAAAGGTGGATCATCTCCTCCTGTTCCCTCTAGGTTGACATTTATCCTGACCTTCACCTCAGAAAAAGGAAGCATAAGAAACTTTATGAAATTGAAATAAGTCCTTTTTCTCTGTGTGTCTTGGGGCCTTTCCTTGAGATGAACTGGGTTGTGCTGCATGTAAGCCCAGGCGTCTCCTGGCACGGTACTAGACTGTGTGCAGCTTTGTGTGTGACTGCTCAGGATGTTCAGGTGTTGTGGCAGGGTACACACCTCCGCTAGTACTGCGGGGTCACAGCTGCTTCTCTGCATGCTGCTGCTGACATTTCGGCAGAGAGAGTGGCATCCATCTTTTGGGTGGCCTCAGCAGGAAGCTGCTGCAGTTGTTTTTTTTTTTTTTTTTCCTTCCTACCGTTAAAAATCATGTCACGTGCCACCACGGTTTTTGTGATTTAAGGAAACTGCTTTAGACTGTAGTTTCCTCAGATGTTTCTTGAACCATTACATAACCCCAGTTGCTCCTCACCTTTTCCCCTAAGTAGGGCTGGTATGGACTTAGTTTTTAAGAAGTGGTCTTCAAAGCATGTGATAGTTGTCTTATAATATTGGGAACCTTGTGACTGTCAACTCTTGGTATTTGCTAATGTCTGTTTTGTTTACTTGAGTCTGTGTGAAGCAGTGCTTCTTGGAGAATAGTATAATTAATAATTGAAAGACTCATCTCTTAAGATACAGCCAGAATGACTAATTGTCCTCATTTTGAAAGTTTAGCTGGTGAGATTTCTAAGTAGCTAAAAAACGGATTGATCATTAGATTGAATTGGCAGAGAACCATAAGCAGGCTGCAGATTTCTCGTGCAGATGTTTTTCCACATGTGAATTTGAAAGTCAGGGCAGTGGCTGCGATAGTGGCTTGGCACTGGGAGCTGGAACGTCAGCAGCAGCTGTTGCTGGGGCCTCTGCTGGAGTCCGAAGGAGATCCTGCTATGCTGTGTCTTTTGTCTTGCCTGTTTGGCTTAATTTCCCAAGTGGACATGATGCTCTGAGCATCTTTTGGCTTGCCACCTGGAGGCTGTGTAACTCTCTGCAAAGGTTCCATTAGTGTCAAAAGAAAGTAATATGTTCACTTGATCATTTGAGTCACTTGGCATCACCCCTTCCCTCCACGTCCCGTATCCTTAAATCTTCTCTCCAGATTCATCCCAAGGCACCTAAATCATTTAGTAAACTGACTTCCTGCCAAATGTACTTATTTTTGATTTAGTTACATTCAGCCAGTCACAGTATTCACTGGGGGATACAGAGGTAGAGAGAAGGAAGGCAGGCCTTCTGCTGTTTCTCAAGGTACATGTAAGGATATTCATTTAAAGTGGCATTATTGCTTCACTGTACCCAGTTTCTTAGAGACTAAGCAGGTCTGCTTGATATTGAATCTATACCTGATTTGAAAGAAAGTGAACTTTATAAAAGGCTGGCATATGTGCTTTTTTTGTAATATAACTTTTTGATCTTTAATATGGTAGATAAATCTTGAGAATTTTTATTCTTTACAACTAATCAGTGCATTTTTGGGGGGCCTCTAAGGTAAGCTTTTGCATGGCTGCTGGGTGCCACCTGTTTATTGCCAGCCTTAAAGACCTTGTAACAAGTATGGTTATACCTTAGTCTTACTGTGCTCATGAGCTTGTAGCTATCGTTTATCATTCCATTCTCATTGTTCATGGCATCATTGCTTATATACATTACAGAATCAATGAAAATCCTCTTTATTATCTGGGAAAAATCTGTGAAGAAATTTTCCATTAGTCAGAACATGATAATAAATGGCTTAAAAATTTTATGTAAGCCTTTTATAGTTAAGTATAATGTTTTTAAAGATGGAAAAATGCTGTATCAATATATGTAATGTACTTTATTAAAATTTTTTTTAACGTTTATTAATTTTTGAGAGGCAGAGCATCAGTGGGGGAGGGGCAGAGAGAGAGGGAGACACAGAATCTGAAGCAGGCTCCAGGTTCTGAGCTGTCAGCACAGAGCCTGACTCGAGGCTTGAACTCATTAACCGTGAGATCATGACCTGAGCCAAAGTCCAACGCTTAACTGACTGAAGCCACCCAGGCACCCCATAATGTACTTTATTTTAAAAAAAATTATTAAATGTGAGAGTGTGCAAAATGCTTTGGACTTGCCTACTCACTTCCAGTCTTATTTTTTTCCATTGCAGTCATCAGCTTGCTCTTTGAGCTTTGGGAGGATGCTGTTTGATAGACTTTATATTGTTTGAAAGGTCTTGTTTAAAAAACAACAACAACAACAACAACACTTAAGAAAAAAGAGAACACACTAACAGAAGGACATCTCTAATCCTTCCCTGAAAAAACACTCAGACACTTAATAGTAACATATTTAAAAAACAGTTGTCTAAATCTCCTTTATGACTTTGCTCAACCTTTTCTCTAGATCTTCTTGGTAGCTTTTGAAGGAAATTTGGCCATCAATAATCATATATATAGTTTTTCACTATAAAGCAGGATCTCACCATCCTCAGATTGAATTTTGGCTGTATGTTAAATCTCTTGATTCATAGACATGGGATTTTTTTTCTTATACGAATCAGCATTTGTATTCTGTTTTAGACCTATCTCTTGTGCAAAAGAAGATAGAGAAATCATGATACCTAGTGAAAGGCTGATAATAGCTAACATTTATTGAATACTTCCTGTGTGGCAGGCACGGTTCTAAGTACTTCTTACTTCTACCGATCTATTTAATTTTTCTAACAACTCTGAGATACAGGTACTCTTTATAATCTTATTTTATAGATGAGAAAACTGAGACATAGAGGTTGGGTAATATACCCAAGGTCATGTAGGTAATAGTTGATGGCACTGCTGGGATTCAGATCCCAGCATTTTGACTTCACCTTCTACTGTGCTGAATTGTCACTTAAAGTAGAGAGTTATGTATTCATTTAAATTTGGTTTCAGTTATTATAAATGTGACATTCTTTTATTTGATAGGAATTTGGTCTCTGTTATTTCTCAGATCTCCACTGAAATGATGAAATGTGAGTGTGGTCCATTACGGAACTTTCTATTTCTACTCTGCTTGTAGGATTTCTGTAATAGTTCTGTGTGGAAGGGAAAAGAATGGCATGTAAAAAAACAGTGTTAACATGGATTTTAGTTGCTTAGTTAATTGCTTTACAACCCACTGGAGGTTTCAGGCTTGGCAAGACAGACATGCATTTTCCTGTGTGGAATTCTCTCTGTTTTAGGAACCTAAATGTCCTATAATGAACTGCATTAATTTACTTCTACCCTGAACACTATCTTTTCGCCTAGCATGTTTCGCCAAGGGATGCACGACTTGAAAGTCTGGCCTAATGTAGAAGCAGATGGATCAGAACCCACAAAAACTCCTGGCAGAACAAGCAGTACTCTCTCAGAAGATCAGATGAGCCGCCTTGCCAAGGTAAACAAGAAATTTGGATCAGGTGGAAAGTTCTGAATGTGTCTACTATAGTACAAATGACATTATGACTTGTCCGATTATTTTTTAATTTAAATTTAATTTTTTTAAGTTTATTTATTTTGAGAGAGAGAGAATGAGAGGGATGGAGGGAAAGTAGGGGAGGGGGAGAGAGAGAGGGAAAGAGGATCACAAGTAGGTTCTGCACTGTCAGCGCAGAGCTGACATGGAGCTCAAACTCAGGAACCATGACCTGAGCTGAAATCAAGAATCTGACTGAGTCTTGATTAACTCACTGAGCCACCCAGGTGCCCCTATTTTAATTTTTAATAAGAATATTATTGAAATAATAGTTCACATACCATAAAATTCACCCTTAGAGAATGTATAATTGAGTTGCTTTTAGTAAATTCACTAAAAGTTGAATATGTAGTCACACTACTATTTAATTTTAGAACATTTTCATCAAATATGTCACCATGCACTGTACCTATTAGTGGTCAATCCCCGTTCCCTCTGCTCTTTGGTTCCTGGCAACTACTGATCTACTTTTTATTTCTGTGGATTTTCCTATTCTGGACGTTTCAAAAAATTGAATTATATAATACATAGCCCTTTGTGTTTGAATTCTGTCAGATTTGAAACTGTGGAGCTTTTGGTGATATTTTCAAGATAACCACTTTTTTTTGGTGATATAGTCTTAAAGATGCAGGTGTTACATGCTACAGATTCTTACATTGCTTGCTTGGAGGTAAAGATTCCTTGTATTACTAGCTGGTCTAAATGGCTCTCACACCTCACCTGTCTCTTTTTTTTGTAAGCAGACTGAATTACTACCTTTTAATTTAAAAAATGCTTCATTTATTTATTTATTATTATTATTATTATTATTATTTTTAATTTACATCCAAATTAGTTAGCATATAGTGCAACAATGATTTCAGGAGTAGAGTCCTTAATGCCCCTTTACCCATTTAGCCCATCCCCCACCTCCCACAACCCCTCCACTAACCCTCTGTTTGTTCTCCATATTTAAGAATCTCTTATGTCTTGTCCCCTTCCCTGTTTTTATATTATTTATGCTTCCCTTCCCGTGTGTTCATCTGTTCTGTGTCTTAAAGTCCTCATATGAGTAAAGTCATATGATATTTGTCTTTCCCTAATTCGCTTAGCATAATACCCTGTAGTTCCATCCACGCAGTTGCAAATGGCAAGATTTCATTCTTTCTGATTGCCGAGTAATACTCCATTGTATATATATACCACATCTTTATCCATTCATCCATCGATGGGCATTTGGGCTCTTTCCATACTTTGGCTGTTGTTGATAGTGCTGCTAGAAACATTGGGGTGCACGTGCCCCTTCGAAACAGCATACCTGTATCCCTTGGATAAATACCTAATAGTGCAATTGCTGGGTCATAGGGTAGTTCTACTTTTAATTTTTTGAGGAACCTTCATACTGTTTTCCAGAGTGGCTGCACCAGTTTGCATTCCCACCAGCAATGCAAAAGAGATCCTCTTTTTCCACATCCTCGCCAGCATCTGTTGTTGCCTCAGTTGTTAATGTTAGCCATTCTGACAGGTGTGAGGTGGTTTCTCATTGTGGTTTTGATTTGTATTTCCCTGATGATGAGAGTGATTTGATCATTTTTTCATGTGTCGGTTGGCCATGTGGATGTCTTCTTTGGAGAAGTGTCTATTCATGTCTTTTGCGTATTTCTTCACCGGATTATTTGTTTTTTGGGTGTTGAGTTTGATAAGTTCCTTATAGATTTTGGATACTAACCCTTTATCTGATATTTCATTTGCAAATATCTTCTCCCATTCCGTCAGTTGTCTTTCCATTTTGCTATTTGTTTCCTTCGCTGTACAGAAGCTTTTTATTTTGATGAGGTCCCAATAGTTCATTTTTGCTTTTATTTCCCTTGCCTCTGGAGACGTGTTGAGTAAGAAGTTGCTGTGGCCAAGATCAAAGAGGTTTTTGCCTGCTTTCTCCTCGAGGATTTTGATGGCTTCCTGTTTAATTTAGGTCTTTCATACATTTTGAGTTTATTTTTGCGTATGGTGTAAGAAAGTGGTCCAGGTTCATTCTTCTGCATGTCACTGTCCAGTTTTCCCAGCACCACTGGCTGAAGAGAATATCTTTATTCCATTGGCTATTCTTTCCTGCTGTGTCAAAGATGAGTTGGCCATACGTCTGTCAGTCCTTTTCTGGGTTCTCTATTCTGTTTCATTGGTCTGTCTGTTTTTGTGCCAAAATATTGTTTTAATGTAGTGTTTTCATTTAGGAAAAAAGGTAGGTTCAATTCTGTGTTTAACTCACAACAATGTATCTTATGTGATGAATGTTTGTTCACAAAGCGCTATGCTAGATACTGCTTAAAGATCCTTTTACAATTCTTTTATTAAGAGACTCTCTTTTAATTCTTACATGTAAATTTCCTTTGCAATCTTGTTCGTGTGGATAACTCTTTAGTGTCTGGAGAAAGTTTTCATGCCAAGCATTTTACAGCTTGTTGTCTCAACCTACATATGGAAGAAATATTAATTATCAAGAATAAGTACTTGCATTGGGTTTGCTTTGTTCTTCAACATAAAATTTTCATTGTCAAGTTCATTCTGTGATTTTTGTATTGCTCTTTTATGGAAAAGTGATGTATGTCATGGTTTCCTCGTAAGCTTTTTAAGCAAATTACTGTTGTCAGCTTCCCTCCCCCCATAATTAGAATTTAATTTCTAATTCAGCCACTCATTCTGAGGTTTTGTTTGCATTTTTACATGGGATACAGAAAAGTTCTCAAGCTTTTCATATGTCAGCCTTCTTTTTAAGAGTTTATCTTGGTGATGGACTTTATGCTACACTTTGTGACTTTTATAAACCTGGAACAGTTATAGAAATTTTATCAGAATCAGCTCATTTATAGGATGTGGGTCACAGAAGGTTAAATCTCCAATGCAGGAGGAAGGTAGCATGTGTGGAAGAAGTAAAGCTCTTAAAATTTTTTTCTGTTTGTTTTTTGCGAACAGCAATGTGATGCATATTATGGATGAAATTCCAAATTTGAGGGGGTAACAAGGAGAGTCAAGAAATACATCCATTTTGGTTCTCTTTTAAATGAATTATTTATGTTTCTGTCCATATGTTCCTAATTTTTTTTCTCAAATTATTTTTGTTGGAAGATTCAGATATAATTTTTATAACAGGTGACTATGCCATTTTTCAAAAAGCAGTATATGCAGCATAGGAATTTGTTTGAACTGGACTTCTCTGGATTTGTAAGGTAGCACGATGTTAAGTATTTCTCATTTTTATATTTTGAATTTTATGGTAGGAAAAAAAGATGTGACTTGATAGTGATCAACTTTTTTTATGATTGAAACAATAACCGCTTAAAGAGTTTTATGGGTTCACATTTATTCTTTTGGTTCTTAGTGCACAGTTGCAACTCTGGAAACGACGACTAAGCATATGCAGAGCAAAATAAGATGTTGGGAAGAAGCTTTCTTAACATGTTTGGTAATTGATAGTAATCATTAACTGTCTAAATTCTTTATATTGAAGAATATGGCAAGTTTGGTCCTACTTTTTTAAGAGATACTAAAATTTTAATGTTGTCTGTATTTCCCAGAGTGGTTAACAGTTTTCAAATAAATTTTTATCCATTAATTTCTAAATCTTTAAAATGGGTGTAAAAATTAATGAGAATAAGCATCTTACAGCCTTTCTGAGGCTATTTGTAAATGAGCTCTTTTCAAAGTTCTTTGCTCCTAACAGAATTGTACTTGTTATTTCTGAGTGGAATGGAAGCTTCAGAACTTGCTATGCTGTGACTTCTTGCTTTAGTGTTACCTCATGTTCCCCAGAGACGAAAGAAAAACTATTAAAACCAGTAATTACTTTTCTTACATGGAAAATACATCGTGTTTGTAGCATTGTTGAAAGAACTGTTCCCTCTTTGAAGGAAGCTCTTTCTTTTTCTTGGCACTTTTGGCTAATGTGTTTCATTCTTTCTGTATAGAAGTTCGTCATGCTGTTTGAGATTTCAAAACCTTTTCAAAGCCTGCTGCTGTGGAGGAAGAACATGTTTTAAAAAATGATGTCTTAGGTTTGATGAAATTGGAAGCTTGGGTACTTGGAAGCACTTTTCAGTGGGAAGAGCACTGTGGTATGAGTCAGAGACTTGGCCATCCCACTGACTCACAGAAAATTTGAGCCCGTAAAATCAGAAGTTTAGAATGGATGATTTCTATGTAGGTCCTGTGTAGCAGCTATTCATACTCTGTTATTCTAAGAATACTGAAATAGCAAATGATCAGGATTATTTATCTAACTGGATTTTACAGTTATCACTTTAGTAGAGAATAAACATGTGATCATCTATTTGCAGTTGTGAATGAGCTGTGTTCATGTCATTCCTTCTGTGATCTGTATGCCAAAAGTATTATTCCGACCTGCCTAATAGGAATGATATGGCTGTGCTCTTAGATTTTATTTTTGTTGTTGTTGTTTGATTCGTACCTGTTTCTTTAGTTACACCTTTTTCAGGCTGGCTTCCTGAGTCTGTGTCTCTTGTCTCACACCAGAGACAGTATACTTTGTTATTTGTTATACCTGAACTTAAAATTATACTTCCGTATTTCTTTTGTTCTGAAAATTGTGCCACAGTAGCTCTTTTCCCCCTTATTCTCCTGCCCCTCTCATTTTTCTGGTTCCACATTAAAAAGTTTGTTCTTTTAGATTGGCATTCTCTTCCACAGAACACTTTGAAGTTGTCTTTGGTACAGTACATTTTTAAGAACTGGAAAAGAATGTGTATGATTGTGTTTCCATTTGTATACAGTAAGAACAGATTTTAGATATAATACTCAAATTTCTCACACTACCATTTTAAGAAAATAAATAAGTATTCCAGTAGAAGAGACTTAAATGGTTAGAACTGAATGGTTTATTTCTTGTACTTTGATTTTCCAGCCAGTGAATTTACCATGATTGTTTCTAATTGTTGAGAAGGCAGTTGGACTCAGAGTAGATAGGTGCACATAAATCTTAATAATAGCAAAGCATAGTTACCATGCATTATACCCATGAGCCAAAATAAATAACACAGAGACAATTTTCAAAATGCAGTGTAAGAAAGTCTATTCAGTTATAGAAGTGCTTCAGTCTTGGCTGCCTGGGGATAATGGGACAAGAGGACTGTGAAATGAAGATGAACTACTTAAATGACTTGTGAAAAGATGGTGTTCGATAATTATTAAGCAAAGAACCTCAAACTCCAGCTGGACTAAATATTTTTATTCTCACTTATTGCTTGCTTAACTATGAAGTTTGTATTATAACTGCGATATGAATAACTGAAGTTTAAAAGCCTGATTTTTAGGTTGAATATTTTTAAAAGTCAAACCCTTTCAGAGGGAGTTTAGTGGAATTAACGTCTCTAATGATTTTACATCATTTTGTGAACATGCCTAGTTTTCCTTTGAGGAAACGCTTGTGAGAAAAGGAAACAAATTGGAAGTCTTCAGTTTGGTTCTTATTTTTTAAAAGTTGGATTTCTTAGACTTAGCAGGGAATAGGGAGAAATGAATTCATTAAAATATACTCCTCTCCCATCCATTTCTTCCTAATTATCTTTTCTACCCCAGCTGTACATTTTCCTATTTAATATTTACAAGTATAGTATCTTTCTGTTTGAATTGATTTGTGAAAATAATCAAAGGCCAGACTTCTGGAGCATTTATTCTACTTTCATTGTCCATGACCCAGCCTTTTAATGATTGTGGGCCTTACTTGAGCAAATTTGCCCATTGTTCCCATCTGCTGCGTTTTTCAGCTTGTCATATTGTAAGAGTTTTATGACTAGGATGCATATCCACCTGGGGTTTTGGATGTGACTACCAAGCTTCAGTGTTTGATTTATATTTGAATCCATGTCTTTAGACATGAAAGGTTAGTGCAAAAGCATGCCTCTCCACTGTCTCCTTTTCATTTTAGCAGCTCTGCTTGATGCCTTTGGAATGTGCTTTAGTTTCTGTCAATTTGATTAAGAGGAGGCAAAGAGAAAGTAACCCACTAGATGAAAAATGCTTTGTGGTCTGTGTGACACAGATAGGTTGGGGAAAGTTGAGTGTATAGGTGAGCATTGTGACAGTGAAGTTGTGGTAAAGTGAGGTGATGTTTCAGGCTGACCCTAACATTGTCTGCATGGAGTCATTCTGGGTCCAGGGTCCAGACTTCAGGTCTATAGCAGTAGGATCTGGATATTTTTAGTTCATTCAGGAGCAGTTAGTATCTTGAGAATAGGCTCATGCCAATCAATTTAAAGAGTTATAATCTAGAGTTGTACTGTCTAAAATAATAGCCATAATTCACAACTAGCAATTTAAGTTAATAAAAATTAAATAAGATTAAAAATTCAGTTGCTCTGTTACCATAATCACATATCTAAGTGTTCAATTGCCACATGGGGCCAGCAGCTATTGAACAGTGCAGATATGGAATATTTCCATTATTGCCAAATGGTCTGTTGGATAACACTGGTCTAGAGTGCCAATTTACTAATTTGTAATGGGCTGGTAACCATATTATTATCTTTCTGGTAACCATGTAACTTGTATCTGCTACCCAGGACACCATTTTTTTTTTCCTTTTTTTTTTTTTAACGTTTATTTATTTTTGAGACAGAGAGAGACAGAGCATGAATGGGGGAGGGTCAGAGAGAGGGAGACACAGAATCCGAAACAGGGTCCAGGCTCTGAGCTGTCAGTACAGAGCCCGACGTGGGGCTTGAACTCACGGACCGCGAGATCATGACCTGAGCCGAAGTCGGACGCTTAACCGACCCAGCCACCCAGGCGCCCCATGGACACCATTTTTTAAGGTACCTTGGAAATTAAATTAGTCTTCAGGAGATTGTTGATTTCTTAGTGAGCCATAAAGGAGCTAAGCCTGAAGGAGCTAGAAAGTTCTGTAAGTCATTTCAGTTTGGGGAAATCTTAAAAGGACTTTCTCTCTCGACATTAACTTTTTAGTTGCAGCATTACTTGAATATGCTGTCTGCACTGCGTCTTTTGAGTAAACGTTGACAAATGATCATGGTTACAAAATAATCCTTTAAAATTGAGACCAAGGTGACAAATTTTCTGCTGACATAATTTCGTGAAGTGGGATTGAGGCTATTTATTTTAGATTATTGTATAGTACTCTTTGACCTGCTGAAACATTTGCCCTTGAAAGAAAATAGTTTACATTGAATGCATTACATTGCATGGGTACTAGTCTAGAGGCTTTAATTAGAGGAGCTCACTGAGATTTTTATTTCAAGTATATGGAAAAGTCCTCTTTTTTAAAAATGTTTTTATAAAACTAAATTTATTCAATGTAAGGGACTTTATTCTAAGATTGTGTTCTTTCTGTGCTTTTGAGTATTAAAATGACCCTCATTTGACAGTAGCATTTAAAAAATGACTATGCTTGGCAAAATAAGATTTGGGAACATCTATAACTGTAAAAAAATTCAGTTGACATGCTATATTATATTGGTTTCAGGTGTACAACATGGTGATTTGGCATTTATATACTTTGTGAAATGCTCACCACGATAAGTGTCGTTACCATCTGTCACTATATAGTTATTATAGCATTATCTGTCTCTATCTCCATCACCATCACCTCCTGTACTGAAGGCACACTGCTGTATGTTGGAGACAAAAAAAAAAGTTATTGGGTTGATGGATGCTGTCATTATTCATAGTGCCATTATGAGTAATAATAACTAATAATGATAATCAGCTTGCATGTATAAAATGTTTAATGTCTATAAAGCCCTTTAGCATAGATTGAGAACTAAAATGGAGAAGTGGTAAAAATCATGGCTTTGGAGACTGTTTTTCATTCAGATTTCAGTTGTCTTTTGTTTAGTTGTGATCTTAGATTAACTACTTAACTTTGTCTAAGCCATGAAATCCTCATCTGCACAATAGAAATAATACTTACACCTACTTTCTTCAGTTATTGTGAAGACTAAATCTAAATGAGATAAAATAATTAAGGATTTTGCATATTGCCAGGCATCACTGAGCATTAATAAATATTAGCTGTTGTTATTACTTTATCTTATGTGCCTTCATTTGATTCTGAGTGTAATGATTAGACACTGTACATATTAGAAAATGTACCAGACATTGTTTTTAAACTAATGAAGAGATGGAGGCTTAGAGAAGTTAAGTGATTTGCTTTAAGGTGTCGTGTTAATAAGTTGAATCTGGACCTAAAATCAGGTCTTTAAATTCTTCATGTAAATGTGTTTCCAAAGGTAATTATCTTGCTTTCTTAAGATTTAAAACTTGTGAAGGATTTTTTTTTTGTATGGAGAATACGTTTTTCTTATCAGGAAGATTAGAATTGAAAATAGAAGAGACAGAGGGAGTAAGAAACTGTATATATCTGGAGGTACTCACTCAGGTATGGCATAAAAAAAGATGGTGCCCAGGAACTTAGTAAACAGTGACTTGCCTGTGGTCAGTACCTATGGCAAATGTGTGCCATGAAGGAACTAGAGTTATAAATGAGACTTGTGACTTCAGTTGTTACCAATGCATAAGTTAAAGGTAGTAAGTAACAGTCACTCTTAAGATTTCTTTCACCCATAGACCTCAAACAGCTAAGGCTTAAGAGGAAAGGAAACACGATAGTGAAGAGGATAAGTGTTGTTCAAAGAAACAATATGATAGGAACTTCAGGGTGCAGATGCATGTGAGAATCCTTTGCTAAAGATAAAAGAAGGAAACAGATACTGATAAACTTGTGAAAACATTTCAGAGCTGTGGAGAGGAAGGTGCTGATAGTTTCTTTGTGTGATCACAAAAAAATGATACAGCTAGAAAGTTATTAGTGGTAATGAAGTCTCATTTGTGCAGCCCAGGCTTTTGTCAAAGTATTGCTTGATCACTGGGTAATTTTTTAGAAGATTAAGGAAAAAAGTTGTGGCTTCTCTAGCATTAAGTTATTATCAATATGAAGGAACCAGTTGGTGAAAGGGGAATAATAGGAAGTTTGGAAGAAACTAAGGATGTCTCATTATACCTTGAGATTGCAGTTATAGCCAAGGAATGGGATATTGATCAAGAGTGGGGTTAAGAAAACAATTTCAACTAGAATGGAGAAGGACAAGACATTCTGGTGATTTGAGAATCTAAAAAGGAAGACAGCCCCAGAGAATCAGTGATTCTCAAGTGGTGATTTGGGCTGGGCATAAGAAGGATTTATGACAGGAATTGTTTTGAAGAAAAAGTCCCTAAAGATAATAATATTTATATTTAAGATATATTTTAATAAATATATAAATAAAAATATATTTAAATAAATATATATTTAAAATATATTTTAAATATAAATATTGTTTTGTTTTGAAGGCACTTAAAGCACTTTTGAAGTAGGTCTATGTGAGACAACCTAATTGAATTAGTTGAGTTTTATCTTCTTCATCAAAATGTTCTTTAGCCTAAGGGAGTTAACCAAGTAAGTTAAGTGGTAATTGAACCCTAAGAGTGGTGAGAAGAGGTAGTAGAAGGCACTCACAGACTGTAGATTAATTCAGTTTTCCCAGCTCTGCCAGGTTAAATGCCTGGGTTTTAAAATTACGTATGTGTACAGTTATGTTTTTAATTTTTATTTTAAAACAATTCAAATAAAAATAATACTGTAATGGACATCCATGCATTCATTGTTAAGATTGAACATTCAACATTTGCCTTGTATCACAGTGTTTTAAAAAAGGAGGAAAAAAACCACAGATACTTGTTAAAACTTCCCTCGTTTTTTTTGTTTGCAATTTGCTTTTTTAAGCTTAATGCTGTTTTTGAAATTTATCCATGTCAATATATGTAGCTTGAGTTCTTTCATTTAAACTCCTGTGTAGTATTGCATTGGATGAATAAATCAGTTTATTTGTTCTCCCAACAATTTCAGCTTTTTGTATTATTAATAGGGCTAAAGTGAATGTCACTTATTGCCCACAAGTGATTTCTTTACTATAGAAATCTAGGAGTGAACTTGTTGGATTTCAAAGATTAACATCCATACATTTTCTGTTCCATTTATTTCTAAATTTCAGGTAGTTTTTGTTGCTATTGTATATATTTTCTAAGGAGTGTATTTTTAGATTCGTAAAAAGGAATCTGGACTAACATTGAGTCCTGTTTATTGACCTTATGTTCAGCAACAATTCTGAACTCATTGTTTCTAATAGTTTGTCTGATAATTCTTTTGACTTTTCTATGTGATAATCATCTTAAAAAGTTTTAATTTCTTACATTTATGTTTTTCTTGTATGACTAGTACATGAAGCTCTGGTATAGTGCCTAACAGAAACAGTAGTAGAGGCATCTTTGTGTTCCTCCCGACTTTAGTGAAAATGCTTCTTACATTTAACCATTTGATAAGATGTTGGTTACCACTTCCTCGTATATTTTTTAAAAATCAGGTTAAGAAGGTCCTCTTTTACATTACCAAAGCTCTATGCGATGGATGAGTGTTGAAACTTACCAAAAAATTTTTGGGATCCTTTTACCAAATGTTTTTTTCAAAGCAGTTAGTGTAGAAGGCCTGAGGGCTGCTATTTTTATGAGGTCCTGCCTGCAATGTTGGCCCTTGGCTGATGTTTGAGAACTTGGCTTCTGAAACATTACCTAGCTGGTATAGATGTATAACTGTGCCTAGGCTGTCTGTACATTGTGATTGATGGTGAACACCTGCTTTCTTCCTAGGAGTCTAGAACTTTGGTAGGTGATAGCAGAGAATGCCTGTGTGACTAGCCCTCTATAAAAACTTCTAATCTCAGTCTCAGTGGGCTTTCTTAGGCTGCATTTTCCTTGCTAGAGAAAGAAGCATACCCAAGTATGTTTCTTTTTGGGCAGGGGAACGAAGGTATAGGAAGCCTGTGTATGGACTTTTCCAGACTCTGACTTTTCTGTTTCCCTTACTGAACCATCTAGCTGTATATTCTTACTGTGTTGCTATAATAAATCTTAGCTGTGATTACAACTGCCTCTGAGTCCTGTGAATTTGTCTACTGATTTTGGGGACCCTTGATAACACTCAATAATGTAATGGATTACACTAATAGGTATTCTATGTTAAACTGTTCTTGCATTCTTAGAATAAATCCTGTTTCATCATGATACGGTTTTTTTAAATTCCTTGACTCATTTTGCTAATTTTATGCTGAAGTTTTGCATCTATATTTATAAGTAAGAATTGCCTATAACTTTCCTTTCTTTGACTTTATTGCTCTAATTTTACTATCATGGTCATACTGATCTTAGCATGTTTTGTGGATCCAGATTATGAAACCACTTGAGTTTGAAAAAGGGGAATAAAGGGTGAAGAATCACTCTACCTAATATTAAGGCATACGTATGTTTGTGATAAATAATGTATTATTCTTTTTTTGTGGGATTTCTTGATTTATGTTTAATGTTTTTGTATTGTTATATTTTGAAATAGTTGTTTTATTTTCAATAACATACTACCTGAATTTCAGACAGATGTATTCCAGTTTGCTATGATTATTGATTTTAGCTTTCATTGGATTGTAATTGTAGATTGGAAACTCATCTCTTACGAGACTTACCTTTCTAAGTTGTTATACCTATTTTACTGTTACTTCATATGTTTTAGCTGTTTGTTGTGGGAGGATTTTCAGTTTTTCTTAGTCTTCACATTATTGAAATTGGAACTCAAACCCAATGTTACTTGCTTATCTGCTGTTACCGTTAGATGAATGTAGAGAACAGAATAGCTATTTTGGAAAACTGAGATTGGCAAATGTTTGGGGTTTTAGAAATATGATTTAAGAAAGGAGTTTGTGATAGGCTGGACATCATTTCTTGTTACAGATTTGAGGACACATTATCAAATTGATGATTTAAATGTGTACTTGCATAATGGTATTCTCTGGTTAGATTTTAGAGACACGAGAAACATGGAATTATCCATGGAGATGGTTTGAAAAATGAAGGCATTGCCTTTTATTTTATGCTTTTAAAATTAATAGAACTATCAAAACTGATGGAAGATTTAAATAGTAATGAGATACATTATAACTAGGTAGGAAGACTGGCAGTCAAAACCCCTGATTTATAGCTCTCACAGTTCATTGCATAACCAGCTATTTCTGCATTTGTAGATGTTTTTCATTGATAAAAAGTGGTCAGTTGGACTCTATTCTCTCTGTTTTTATAGAAATCATAAAAATGCCCTTATTATTGTGATTGTTATCATCATCACAATGAAAAGCAAACAATTGAAACTTGACCACATAGTAATGAATACAGTAGAAGTATTGTCATGCTCTCAAAAAAAATGAGAACCCCATTTATGTATTTTGTCTATAATAATGTACTTTAGGGGCGCCCGGGTGGCTCAGTCGGTGAAGCATCTGACTTTGGCTCAGGTCATGATCCCAGGGTTCGCAGTTCCAGCCCCGCTTCTGGCTCTGTGCTGACAGCTCAGAGCCAGGGGCTTGCTTCAGATTCTGTGGGGGAGGGGCAGGGAAATCTCTGTCTCTGTCTCTTTCAAAAATAAATAAACATTAAAAAAATTATAATAATGTACTTTAGTGACAAGAAACCAGCAAAGCCAAAAAACTCCTATTTTTAAATGTTTACGTTTTGGGGGAAGGAAAACAGTGGTCAGAAGTGTTAATGGAAAAATTTCTTACTTTAAAAATGAAAAAACAGAATCCTGCTATAAAATTTCAGTTAGGCAGAAGCATCTCACTTTGGCTTATTTCCTTCCTTAGATCTTTTGTAAATGACAGTAATAAACAACAGAATTATGATGACAGCTGCTGAAATTACTCAAGGCTATGAAACATTTTCAGTGGCACCACTGACATCATCAAAAATACCTCTTAAGCACAGGTTTTTATATAAATAATACGTGTAACTTTTATAAACATACCTTATATGATTTGATTCTGTGTTGCTGTTCTTTTTTGTCATAAAAGGAAGATTTGGGAATCTCTTCTAAATTTGGTAGATGGTATATATGGTAGAATCTAATGCTATATGGTAGAATCTTCTTTATCAATCACTTTGGTTTGCTTACTGTTGTCTGAGACTGTCAAAGCTTTTAGATTTGTCTTGAAAGCAAGGGTAGCAAGTAGACTAAATTAGTTTTTGTCAGTGTAAGATTGAGCCCTAAAAGAATATTGATTGATGTTCTATAAATCTGTTGTCTGTCTTGACAGCGATAGTTTCTGCCAGAAAAATAGGAAGTAACATGCTTTTAAGAGTAGATTAATCTCTGAGAAATTTAACCAAATGAAACTTTTATGATGCAAAAGCTACTCTTCGTAAATAAGATTTACATGTAAAATTTCAAAGTAAAAATTCAAGATTTGTAGCTAAGATATCGTTAATCAGGAAGATAGAAGAAACTTCTGCTTCCTAAGAAAAAATACATAAGTGTGTGTGCTGAGTCTCTAACACACATACACAGCTGCTTTTTTAATCTCAGTAGTTCACATGAATTCATATATACAACTGTATTTGGTCTTGAATTATAAATTACTATGGTTTGTATTTGATTTGATACAGGTAGGATGCATCATCTTATGTTTATGGAAGAATTGTACGTTTTAACAATAGAAATTTATGAGCCATGGTGCATCATGTGAATGCATTAGCTGGCCTATAATGGTATTCTGTTCAATGAATATTTATTAATTTAGCTCAGTTCCAATCTAGGCTCAGGGAATTGTTAGAGTTGAAAGAGTTATATTTTGGCCTTTACGTTGAGGGAATTTAGAGGAAGAAGATACAAGATAGTTGAATTAAACACCATTTATATAATCATGCAGGAGAAAAATAGTCTTGTGTCTGGTAGTAGCAAGCACTTTTATTGGTCAATATTCTCATAACTGTTTCAAGACAGTTCACATAGGTTCACGTAGATTCACATAGGTTCTGTGAATCTGAAAGTTTTCTGTGTAGTGACGGAGCAGAGTAGGTTTTTTCATTTGTTTAATATTCCAGTGGCAGGGGAAAAAACACAACTTCACCATTTTTTCCCCCTTATATCCCCTAGAGAGCATATGTGTATCTGGCCCAGGCATCATCTATCATATACCTCCTGTTTTTTGGGGGGTGGGAAATTCATTTATTTCTAAGAGTCCTTGTAAAGTTTCTTGACATGAGTAAGGTTTGATACATAAAACCTATAAATTTCTCTATATAGGGGTTTTTAGTAAACTACATATTGAAAAATAGTAGTTTTTAATTTATACAGTTCTTTACTTGGACCTAGTTGAAAGGCTTTTGGAAGAAATAATTTGAGAGAGAACAATTATGTTAATGCCTGGTTTCTATTTTAGGTGATCAAATTAAATTATTCTGCTAGGTCTTTAAAAAAATTTTTTTTAATGTTTATTTTTTGAGAGAGAGAGAGATACAGAGCACAAGTAGGGGAGGGGCAGAGAGAGAGGAAGACACAGAATCTGAAGCAGGCTCCACGCTCTGAGCTGTCAGCACAGAGTCTGATGCAGGGCTCGAACTCATGAACCGTGAGATCATGACCTGAGCTGAAGTCAGACGCTTACCAACTGAGCCACCCAGGCACCCCTGTGATTTTTATTAAATTGGGATCATATTGTCTGTGTGTTTAATTGAGTCCCATTCTTGCACTTAATGTGTGTTTTAAAAATTGTTCCAGGTCATTTAAGAGACTTCTACCACATGATTTTTTTTTTTTTTAAGTTTATTTATTTTGAGAAGGAGAGCCTGAGCAGGGGAGGGGCAGAGAGAGAGGGAGAGAGAGAATACCAAGCAGGCTCCACACTGTCAGCACAGAGTCCAGTATGGGGCTTGAATTCAACGAACTGTGAGATCATTACCTGTGCTGACAATTAAGAGTCAGAGGTTCAATCGACTTAGCCACCCAGGTGCCCTTCTACAACATGATTTAAAAAAAAATTTTTTTTAAGTTATATATTTATTTTGAGAGAGAGAGAGAGAGTGCATGCAGGAGGGGCAGAGAGAGAGAGGGAGAGAGAGAATCCCAAGCAGGCTCCACACTGTCCACGCAAATCCTGATGTGGGGCCTGAATTCAAGAACCACAAGATCATTATCTGAGTGAAAACAAGAATCGGATGCTTAACCGATTGGACTACTCAGGCACCCACCCCTCTAGTGAAGTTTGGGGTGATGGTGGGGTTCGTGGGGTCCAGAGCCAATGACCCAGAAAATTCTTGAAGATGTCTTTGGTGAAAAAAGGTGATTTTATTAAACCATGGGGATAGCACCCATTGGCAGGAAGAGCTACACTGTAAGTGTGGCGGGGGGAGGGCGGGTTTGTGGGGGTGGTGGTGACCATTTTATGGTGTTGGGGGAGAGGGGGTTTCCAAAGAGACTTTGACATGCTAAAGACTTACTGGAGGCCTAACTGTGGTCAAGCTAAGGTTGTTTTTCCCTCTAGCAAAGCATTAACATTGAGACAGTAGGGAGTTCCTGGACTTTAGGCTATGATGGATGGGATTGCCTTTTTCTGGTAAACTGATGGAGACTCTTATGAGTTTAACCATTTGTTTTTTGTCCTTTCCCATTTTTGGGTAGCCATGAATGTCCAAGAAATATCATACTGTCCCACCTGGGAGGGAAGGTGCTGTTAGCCTGCACCTTGCCCTCAGCTTGCCCCATGCTCCCTCATCACCTCTACAACATGATTTTTAAAGCCTACAGGAATTTGCATGCTGTGGATGGATATGCCATAATGAATTTCAGCAGTCCTCTATGGTTGAATATTCAAAATGTTTGTGAATCTGTGCTGTTCTAAAGCCATTATCCACTTTAAATTTTCTGTTGGCTTGAAAATAAAAAAGGAGGATTTTTCTGAGTCATATTTAGATTGCTAATTTGATTTGCTCATATACTATATTTCCATGTCATCAGACATAGTCATAAGGTATATGTGGGTGCTTAAAATCAGGATTAAAGTTTGGTGTACATCTTTGAATTCTTTTATTTTATCAGTTATATTCTGTCTTAGGTGTTCATCTTGTTTTCCAGCTACATACTAAACTCTTTATGCAATCATGTCATCTCTAATGTTGCAGGATTTTTTACCTCAGCACCCAGGTTGTATTGTCTCGCCACTTCAAAGAATGAAGAGATGGACACACACTAAAATTAGCTGCATGCAAAAGTTTATTAAAGTATGAGATCAGAAAGGAGGAATAGTATGAACCTCTCTTTACGGAGAGGGGGCATCTGAAAATGAATGCCTGAGACTATAGGCAAGGGACTTTGTATTTGTTCCAAATACTCGGAGCCCAGGAGGAGACCAGCTACAAGCACTCGGGAATCAGAAAACACTGTTTATTTCGCACCTGTGCTGGCCAGTGGGGTCACTTCCAAGGGCTGAGCCTCCATTTTGGGTTTTACTAATCTTTTATACATATGTGCTTCCAGGTTGGGTGGGACTAGTATAGTCAAGCTTCTGGTTCCTGGCTGCTCGCTGATGCAAGAGGCAAGCAAGATTGCAGAAGCCAGAAGCATGCAAGGGGAGTATCTGGCCTCAGACATCTTGCTGGCTCTTCTTACTTGCTTTTACCAGCTTTCCTTCTCATGTTTTATAAGGTTTTTTTGGCCTCTTTCCTTTCCCCTTGTTCCTTCTCAGACTCTATCCTTATTGGCTTGGTAACTCTAAATGCCTAGTCATTCCTTTTTAATTGGGTTTTTGTTGTATGAGGGGTGGTCTGTGGCCATACTGTTCCTTGTGGGTCATTTATGGTCTACTTATTTTTAGTCAGGTCTTTTGTCATAGAGAAGCCTGAGGTGGGGGGGAAGAGGGGGGCAAAGGGGAGGGGTAAGTGGTGTCTGTCACATTCTCAGGAGGAACTTTATGTCTGAGGGATTTTGCTCTAGATCCAAAGCTCCCAGCATTGTTTTAAAACATGCGTTTTTCCCCCACCCAGGGACCTCAGGTCCTAACCTTTCCCTCTCTGCCTATTTTATCCTATCTTTGCCTATCATATTAATAAATAAAAGTAATCCCCTTTCATGGCACTTGTGAACTTAAGCCATGTATCTGATATTGTTTGATAAATACATGTTGATTGATGTCTTTTGTAAAGATAAAGTAGGTGTATGAATATGGAAGAAATTCGCCAAGGAATATTTGTAAAGCAGAAATCCTTTCTCTCCATTTTCCTTGTGAGTGAGTCTCTTCCTCCTCTTCCTCACAGATTCCTGGGCAGACTTGAAATAAACATTGCTTTTTAGTCCTTATTCTTTCCTTTCCCTCCTTAGGCTTTAAGTGTAGTATCTACTATAAGGAAAAATCTAGATATTGATGAACCTCAAGAAAGCAGATTCCCAGTAAGCGTCTTATGTATATATAGATCTTTCTACCCTCCACCTTAAAGATAACTTGATTTATTTAATTAAATGTTCATTGAGGACTACCTTCCTCCTGTTTCTTTAATGCCTGAGCATATCAAGCTTATTTTAATGCTAACAGCCATTTCCTCTGCCCTGGAGGTTTCATTCTTTTTGTTTGGCTGATTCCTTTATGTTTCAAGTGCCTGCTTAAATGTTAGGTGCTTGAGAAGCCTTCTTAAGACTACCTATTATTTTGTGTCACAGCACCCTGTTCAGTACTTTTACATCAGTGTGTCAATTTGTTGATACACATATAGACATTTACCATATGATTGACTCACCCCTTCCTACCCTTAAGTTCTATGAGGGCAGGAACTTGCTTCTGTTGTTCAATATTCTGTGCTTCCCTCCAGAGCAGAGGACCTAATGGAAGTTTGTAACTTAAAATAGCAATCAAGTACTATATATTTATGTTGAGAGTATATAAATGTTATGCCCAGAATTCATGATCCCCAAAAACCACCAGGGAGCCATGTCCCATGCAAAAGCAAAAGAGCCTAATTCGAGCTAGCTCGAGCTCGAGCTCAATCCCCTACCTGCACCAACGCAGTGGTGAGATACCGGGGAGAGAGAGAGCGAGAGTTTCAAAAGCACAAAGGTTTTATTGGGGTCTAGGGGCAGTTGGTGAGGTAATGGCTGTGGCCTCAGCAGATTGGCTGGGGAAGGGTCGGAGTCCTGTAACGCAGGTCGCTGGGGCGTGTTTTGATCTGGAAGTTTGAACGGGTGAGTGGGAGGTTACTCAAGGAGAGGAGGCGTGGTCAAGGTGAAGGACACAGAACAAGATGGAGTCGGCAGGCGTAGGCCCGCCCTTTCAATAAATACTACGGAAAAGTGACCCAATGGCATGAATCATTCTTCTCTTCAGTTTCCTTTTGAGTGTTACCCCTTTCTCTGATACCGTGTTTCCCATCCACTCCCCACAAGTCTGAAGCAGAATTCTGAAGTATACAAACATTTGTTTTCCATCTATCACCCTTTTACATTAGAAGGCTTTTCAACAGATATATTCATTGAGTAAGTGCTAGGTTCTATCAACCCTCATAGTTTTAGCACTCAGGAAGCTTATAGTCTAATAGAGCAGATAGAAATATATCTAGTAAAACAGATAAGGAGAGATGAACGGTGAGTTGTGATCACAAAGTCGGTATTCCCAGGGATGACTGTCAGATTTGGCATTTGTTTTCCCAACTGTTCTTAGTTCATATGCAGGGCACCAAATTGGCCTACTTTTAGTTCTGTTCTTAGTACTTGTATTGAACACCTACTAATCTGAGACCTTGTTTCTGCCTTCTCATTACATCTGATAATACATGGTTGGTTAGTCCTCCAGGCAGTTTCTTGGGCATGTTGTTATTTGCTTCTTACAGATTTTTTTTTTTTTTTTAAATAGACTTTAAAATCCATTGCTGTAATTTTGGAGAAGTTAGAGCTAGTAATTTTGCTATTACTTCTATGACAGTGGGTTTCTCTCTGAATTCTCTGTGTTTTCTAAGTTTCTCTGTAGAAACCTGTGTTCCTTAAAAAGTGAAAATGACACTTTCATTGATTTGTTGACCTATCTCCTTCCTAGGATGGGCACCCTAGTGAGGATTATTTCTTTACAAGCAATTTGAAACAGACTGTACTGGTTTTATCCTGCTATTTAACAGAATGCAGATTTGCTCCTTTGAAAGATCTAGGTCACTGACATTTGAGACCCAAAATGAAATATAAGTTTAAGTTCATTTTTTTAAAAGTTTATTTATTTTGTGTGTGTGTGTGTGAGAGAGAGAGAGAGAGAGAGAGAGAGAGAGAGAGAGAGAGAGAGAATGAGAATTCCAAGTAGGCTTTGCGCTGTCAGTGCATAGCCTGATGCAGGGCACATTGCGGGGTCGATGTGGAGCTCAATGTGGAGCTCAGACTTAGGAACCGTGAGATCATGACCTGAGACAAAGTCAAGAGCTGGATGCTTAATGGACTGTGCCACCCAGATGCTCCTGTTAAAGTTCATTTTTGTTTTTTAGTTACTGTGAAAGTTCCTAGACTGGAGACAACCAGCAGCTTT
This sequence comes from Acinonyx jubatus, assembly GCF_027475565.1. Taxonomy (NCBI): domain Eukaryota; kingdom Metazoa; phylum Chordata; class Mammalia; order Carnivora; family Felidae; genus Acinonyx; species Acinonyx jubatus. The sequence goes on from NC_069392.1 coordinate 61,042,798, forward strand.
GGACTGGTGAAAATCATCCAAGTTTGTCTCTATTGTTATCAGCACCTATAAGAAATGAAATGACGTAGATTATGGTCTAATTATGATAGTTGCTTATATTGTGCATAGTGCTTTACAATTTTATAAAATTTTATAAAACTTGTAGTAAAATTTTTTCCTCTAATATTTAATCATTTCATCCATGTTGAGTCTTCAAAGTAAAATGTCTTTATAAAAGTTTGAAGAACAAAAGGGGTGACCGGAGTATAGTGTGTAAGTTGTAGGAGATCATTTTGGAGAGGAAAACAGGACTTAGGAATTGTGATAACTAATTCTAGACTTTGTCTATTGCTTGAAATCTAGGTAAGAGTTGACTGCCTTCTGCAGAGTCTCTCCCACTGCTCTTTTGCAATTGAGCAATCAACTATATTGTACGCGTGGGCTTTCCAATAAGTGCTGTGCTAACTAGTCTCTAAAAAACACCCTCAGTGATGCCTCCTGATACTTCTACCCTTCTGTTCCACATTGGGATCTGCATTAGTGCTGTGACTCATTTTAACTGATACAGTCCTGTGAAGTGATGCTATGTCTCTTCCAGGCCTAAACCTTAAGACAGTTTGATAAAGCTTCTGTTTTTCACTTTTGGGACAGGGAGCTATATGTGAGAAGTCTGGGTATCCTATTGTACTGACTATATTGAAAGACTACCTGGAGAGGGAAAAGCACTGAGAGTAGATGCAGAAAGAGAGAGGCCCACCCATCCTGGTTTCCCAGTTGAATGCACTTTTTCCCACAAATGTATTAAACATGTGAGTGAAGTAAGCTATCATGAACATTCTAGCTCCAGCCACCAATATGACAGTAGACTGTTGAGACACTGGTAGGCCAATAGAAAAAAAAAATCTAGGTGTCTCACAAGAAGATGGCTTCTTGAGTTTTTGAAGTATCAGAAATAAAAAACTGAATATTGTTTTAAGGCACTCAGTGCCTTAAACTGAGTGCTTTGTTACGTAGTAATAGGTAAATAGTGCAGAGGCTAGTAGACATTTTAAATGGTAACTTTCTAATTCTGCAGAAATTATAAAACTATTCAAACAGAATTAGTTTTATAGAATATAGAATTTCTTGCAATTTCAGAGTCTGATGCAGGAGACAAACTGGTAAGCAGTCATAGTATAAGTGGTATCTCTCTTTTGGCAGTCACTGTTGCATTCAATGGAAACAGTGATTTTTCCATGTCAGGGTACATAGTATTCCATAGTGTACATGTATCATAATTTACTTAATAGTTTAAGATGGACATTTACATTTCTTTATGTCTAAATTTTCTGTATTGCAAATAAAGATGCAAAAATGTGAATTTAGGATAATTAAACTTGTCCTCGTGCTTTACCAAGTTTATGGTACTACCATCTTAACCATTGACATTCTTTGTTATAAGTTTGAGAATGGTCACATTTACTATTCAAATGGGGACATTTGGAATATGCCATATAGGAAGTAATATGTATTAGTAGACATGAATTCTGGAACTAATGAAAATGACCCCAGAAAATTTATGATTTGTCTGATGATTTAGTAAGGGAAAGAAGGAGCCCCACCACATTCTCCCACATCTAAACTTAGCCTGCTATTGCTAATTCTTTCCTCAAAGGAAACTAGTGGAGAATCAACCACAATAACATAAATATGAAATTAGTATTTAATAAGTTACAAAAATTAGTTGAACTTAAATGTCTTACTAAGAGTGCATATTAGAGTGGGTAGCAAAACCTGGTGGAAGGAACATGGACTTCAGGATCATATAGACCTGGGCTTTAACTCCTCATTCTGCCGCTCTACTGTAGTAGTTGATAATTATCTGCAAATCGGGGTCAGAACTATTTATTTTATAGTGTGGTTAGGTTATAAAAAGAGCCAAAAATTTGGTGTGTGAATAAATGTTATTTTCCTCTTCCTTCTTGCTATATATGTCTAGGAATATAAACTCTAATTACTGGTTTTTACCGTTACTTTGTTCATAAAAGCAAAGCATGTAATATGACCCTTTATATTTTCATTAATTTTAAAAACCAGTTTGGAACATGCTGCAAAGTGTGTGCGAATATAATTCTTTATAGACTACAGGAAATAATATTAACTGTTGTATTTTGCATCCATTATCTCTGAATTTTGGGAGTAGGAATAGAAGTTAATACTTTCATCTTGTAGATATGGGTTCAAACATTACAGATTGGTAGCTATGCTTGTGAGCATGGCATAATGTATAGAACTGTTGAATCACTATGTTGTACACTTGAAACTAATGTAACATTGTTTATCAAGTATACTTCATGGAAAAAATGACGAGTTAGAGGGCCGCCTCAGTGGCTCATTGGTTGGCTTAGTCGATTGAGGGTCCAACTCTTGATTTCCACCCAGGGTTTTGGAATCAAGCTCCATGTCAGGCTCTGCGCTGAGCATGGAACCTGCCTAAGATTCTTGCTCACTCTTCCTGTTTCTCTCTCTCCCTACACCTCTCCTCTCCTGCTCATGCATACACGCACTCTCTTTCTCTCAAAAAAAAAAAAGACAGTTGGAAAATGGAGTGCTAGGATTATAACCCAGGTTCTCTGGCTCCTAGTCTAGTACTCTTTAGGTCATATTGCCCAGTGTTCTTTTGGTTCTCTTGTAACTAATTCTTAGTCTCTTTCCATGATGGTATCATATTTGTTTAATCTTCAACTAGAGCCAATGAAATGCTTAGTCCCTGCTTTGTATGAGGAACTGTGCTAAGCACTTATGTTGCCTTATCCATTTTAATTTAGAGATAACCTCAGGTGAAAAGGAATTTGAAAGCTAATCTGATATTTTTATATTACGATAATCCTCAAACTTTTTGTATGAAGTTACTTTTTTTCACTCCTGAAACAGTATGACCATGTAGTCATGATAAGAATCCCTTAATTGAAGAAGATAAAGAATATTGATGGTGAAAAGTTTTTAGTTCCTTGAGACATAATAATTGATGGAAGTGTTTGGCTTCCTTGTAGGCATACCACCATAACATACATAATGGGAAAGAAAATGACTGGTAGAGTACCATGTAAGGCTTTGCCACCCAGTTTTGCTTTATGCTATGAATTTGTTCAGAATGAAAGAGGGGTTTTGATACATGAATGATGCTGTGTTTAAATTACACTTTATAAGACAAAATCTTGTTCCATTTTGAGGATCTTGGAAATTGTCTTGAATACTCTGTGTATTTGAAGTGTCAGTGTATTATTTAATTTCTGAAACCAAGGGTAGATTGGTATGTATATAAGACCTTCAGAGGACTGTACCAACTGCATCTGTAGAAATTATTTTTTCTTTTAAAAAATGTTTTAAAAATGTTAATTTTAATTTTTTAAATGTTCATTTTTGACAGAAAGAGAGAGCTTGAGTGGGGAAGGGGCAGAGAGAAAGAGGGAGACAGAATCCCAAGCAGGTTCCAGGCTCTGAGCTATCAGCACAGAGCTCACTGCGGGGCTTGAACTCATAAACGGCAATATCGTGACCTGAGCCGAAGTCGGATGCTTAACTGACAGAGCCACCCAGGTGCCCCAAATGTTTGTTTATTTTGGAGTTAGAGACAGCAGAGCAAAAGCCTGGGAGGAGCAGAGAGAGAGGGAGACATGGAATCTGCAGCAGGCTCCAGGCTCTGAGCTGTGAGCACAGAGCCTGACGTGGGGCTTGAACCCATGAACAGTAAGATCATGACCCGAATATAGTTGGATGCTTAACCGACTGAGCCACCCAGGTTTCCCTGGAAATTATTTTCTTACTGCTAATTCTTTTTTATTATTAATTCTTTTATCACTTCCTTTCAAAATTAAAACACACATGCATACCTATGCACTGAAATCTTGGAGTATTAAATTATAGGCCTCAGAGAAATACCTTACTGTGTGTAAATGATTTTTTATAGTTTTTTTAGATTGAGAGGAAGGAAATAGACAAGGTAGTTTATTTCTCATTTGAGAAACTATTCTTAAAAAAAATTTTTTTTAACGTTTATTTATTATTGAGAGACAGACACAGAGCATGAGCAGGGGAGGGGTAGAGAGAGGGGGAGATGCAGAATCTGAAGCAGGCTCCAGTCTCTGAGCTGTCAGCACAGAGCCTGATGTGGGGCTCGAACCCACAAACTGGGAGATCATGACCTGAGCCGAAGTGTGTTGTCTAACCAACTGAGTCACCCAGGCGCCCCGAGAAACTTTTCTTATTATAAACCTGTCTCTTTGTAATGAAAATATAAGAAATGTAGAACATGGAGATACTTTTAGGAAAGGCTTCATTATTTTTTAACATGTTTAGATTGGCAAATTATGGACCTTTAAATAAAATGTTTGAAAATTGTTTTTCTCTAAAAATCGTAGATGATTAGTCTCTAGCCAAGTCCATCTGTTATCCTGATAGTTGTATACGGTTTCTGTTATGTATAGGAACGTGTCAAATGTGAAGGTGACATTACTATCCATTTTTTAAAAGATTTTTTAAATATTTTATTTTTGTAGAGAAATATTAGGTTCATCGTGATATTAATAGGAAGATACAGAGTTCCCATATACCCTCTGCCCCCATATCTGTGTAGCCTCCCCCATTATCAGCATCCTCTACCAGAGTGGTACATTTGTTTTAATTGATGAATCTGTATTGACACATCATAATCACCCAAAGTTCATAGATTTCCACAGGGTTCACTTCTGGTGTTGTATATTCAGTGGACTTGGACAAACGTATAATGACCTTTATCCATCATTATAGTATTGTACAGAGTAGCCTCACTGCCCTAGAAGTTCTCTGTTCCACCTATTGATTCCTCTTCCTTTGCAAACCTGAAGCAACCAGTTATCTTTCTATTGTCTCCATAGTTTTACCTTGTTCAGATGTCATATAGTTGGAATCATATAGTATGCACGCTGTGTAGTTTTTTTCAGGTTGGCTTTCTCATTTAGTAATGTGCACTTCAGGTTCCTCCACATCTTTTTATGGCTTGATAGCTCTTTTCTTGTTAGTACTGAGTAATTTTACATTGTCTGAATGTACCACGTTTATTTATTTATCTATGAAGGACGTTTTAGTTCTTCTAAATATTAGCAATTATGAATTAAGCTGCTATAAACATCCATATGCAGACTTTTGTGTGGACATAGTTTCAACTCCTTTGGGTGAATACCAAGGAGTACATTTCCTGGATTTTATGGTAAGAGTATGTATTTTTTTATTTTTTTAAGTTTATTTATTTGGAGAGAGAGAGAGAGAGAGAGAGGGAGCAGGGGTGAGGCAGAGAGAGAGGGAAAGAGAGAATCCCAAACAAGCTTCATGCTATCAGTGCAGCGCCCAATGCAGGGCTTGAACTCATAAACCATGAGATCATCACCTGCGCCAAAATCAAGAGCCAAACCCTTAACTGAGCCACCCAAGTGCTCCAGATTATGTTTAATTTGTAAGAAACTGCCACACTGTCTTCTAAAGTGGCTGTACTATTTTACATTCCCCGTGTAGCGACCAATTTCCAGCAGTGAATGAGACTTCCTGTTCCATTTCTGCATTTTCTTCCTGTTCTATTTCTTCCTGTTCTTTATCTGCATCTGGTGTGGTAGGGTTTTACAGATTTTGGCCATTCTAATAGGTGTTTAGTGGTATCTTGTTTTTTTTTTTTTGTTTTTCTTTCTTTCTTTCTTTTTTTTTTTTAAAGAGAACGAGCACCAACAATCTCAAGCAGGCTCCACGCCCAGCACAGAGCCTGGTTCGGTGGCTCATTTTCATGACTTTGAGATCATGACGTGAGCTGAAATCAAGAGTCAGACACTCAACGGACTAAACCACCTAGGTGCCCCAAGTGGTATCTTGTTTTAACTTGCATTTCCTTGATGACATATTGATCATTTGCCATCTATGTGTTTTCTTTGATGAGTTGTCTGTTAAGGTTCTTTGGCACATTTTTCTTAATTAAGTTGCTTATTTTCTTACTGAATTTTAGGAATTCTTTGTATATTTTTCATAACAGTCCTTTATCAGGTCTTTTGCAAATATTTTCTCCTAATCTGTGGCTTAGTTTCTCATTTTCTTAACAGTGTCTTTCACAGAGCAGAAGTTTTTCTAATTTTAATGAAGCCCAGCTTGTCAGTGATCTCTTTCATGGATTGTGCCTTTGTATTGCATTTAAAAAAAATCACCTCCATACCCAAGTTCATCTAGTTTTCTCCTATATTATCTCCTAGGAATTTTATAATTTTGCATTTCGCATTTAGGTGTATAATCTATTCTAATTTAATTTTTGTGTGTAAGTTCTGTGTCTAGATGCATTTTTTTGCATGTACATGTCCATTTGTTCCATCACCATTTGTTGAGAAGACTGTCTTTGCTCCATTATGTTGTCCCTCTTCCTTTGCCAAAGATCATATGTCTGTCTTTATGGAGTCTAGTTCTGGGTTCTGAGTTTTGCTTACATGATTTATTCATCTATTCTTTTGCCAAAACCAAACTGTCTTGATTACTGTAGCTTTATATTAATCTTCAAGTTGGGTAGTGTCAGTCCTTCAATTTTGTTCTTCTTCAGTATTATGTTGGCTATTCTTGGTCTTTTGCCACTCCATATAAACTTTAGAATCAGTTGACATCTACAAAATGTCTTGCTGTAATTTTGACTGGGATTATATTGATTCTATAGATCAAGTTGGGAGATACTGACATCTTTACAGTATTGAACCTTCCTATCCATGAGCAGAGTATCTCTCCATTTATTTAGTTCTTGGATTTTGTTCCACAGATTTTTGTAAGTTTCTTCATGTGGATCATGTTTTGTTCGATTTATACCAGTCTCATTTTTGGGGTGCTGATGTAAATGATAGTGTGTTTTTAATTTCAAATTTGACTTATTATTGGTATGTAGGAAAGGGATTGGCTTTCATATATTAACCTTGAATCATGCAACTTTACTATATAATTGCTTATTAGTTCCTGGAGTTTTTTGATCTTTCTTTATTTTCTACATAGATAATCATGTCATGTGCAGATAAAGGCAGTTTCATTTCTTTCTTTGAAATTCTTATGCCATTTATTTCCTTTTTAATGTCTTATTGCACTTTTTCCCACTATTATGTTGATGATCATTACCATTTTTATTCTCCTTTCTGTGAAATCTATGTTAAAATTTTCTTCATTGTATTTGTTCTGCAGCTCACCAAAGCTCATCGACAAGGACACATGGTGAAAGTAGACTGGCTGGACAGATTGACATTTAGAGAAATAGAAATGATAAATGAGGTGGGTTGTATCCCTCGTTTTTTGCATTTTGTTTTCTTACAAAATATTTTTTCCATATTTCTAACTCAAACTTTGTTTTTTTTTAACTTTATCTTATTATGAGAGAGCATGTGCATGTGTGCATGAATGGGGGAGGGGCAGAGAGAGAGGAAGATAGAATCCTAAGCATGCTCTGTGCTGCCAGCATGGAGTTCGACTTGGGGCTTGATCCCAGGAACCATGAGATGGTGACCTCAGCTTTAGTGACTGAGCCACCAGGCAGCCCTCTAAGTCAAACTTTTTGAGAAGCATTGTTTATTGACAGATAACTTACAAATGTGAGAGCATTGAGGATAACCTGTAGTTGTGAGTTCTATGGTAATAATTGGGAAATTTGAGATACCTGTTTTTCTTTAATTTTAATGTTCTCTCAAACCATGAAGTAGGTATAAGTTATCCTTAGTGTACTGAGTATTATACAAGTGAAGCCTGTGTTAAACTTGATGCCTCTTTTGGGTGTTCTCTTTCTCCATTTGGCAGCATATATTTATGTTCAATTCAGTATTGGATTCTTTCAACCCAGTGCTACCTGTTTATTTCAGTAATCTTAAGTCATTGTTAGTAATTCTCCCCAGTTAAGATACAGTGTGTATTATGTACTATGTACAGCACTCTGCACCCTTTGTAAAGTTACATGGTTCAAAGTAATTTGTTTGTTTTTTAATCTTGTTTACTGGCCCAAAATATGTTTAATTAAAAGATGGCTTCCGTGAAACTCCGAAAGTTAGAACAAAATTTTCTTTTCTTTTTTATATATTTGCACTGACCTACTACATGTTTGGCCTAACATTCTGTGTCTGGGTAATAGAGAGAACAATTATTTTAATCACATTAGGAGAGAGGAATTTCAATTTTTGTGATATGCCTAATTTACTGTGATTACCACAGGGCATAACTGACTTATTTTATATTCTGTGAATGTTTTTTTAGCAGGTTGAAAGAGAGAAATTTTGAATTTACAATGAACACTTATAAAAGTTAAATTCTACTATTGTTTATTTAAAAAAATGAGTGTTTTGTTTAACAATACTTACATTCAGTATGAATAAACTGGGCATCTTTTCTAAATTTATTCATAATACATTTTCATATTGAAACAGAAAGAAGAATTTATTTTTTGAATTTTTATAATAGTTACATTCCTAAAATAGTTAAATCAAAGTGTTTTCATTTTTCTGTTCTTCAACTTAGATACCCTTGAGTGTGTGTAGAAGAAGCTGTGTCACAGCTTACTTTGTCCAGCCTTACTCACCTTCCCTTCTTTAAAAGATAGGAGAGCATTGCCATTACCATAATTAGACTATTATATGCTTCATAAAGCTGAACAATTTAAGTGACTTCTTTAGACCTTTATGATTTTATACATACAGATTTAATACCATTTTTAAAACTGGGTTAAGACTTATCACCCTTTTAGACTTTATTTTCACTTTATTATTGTCCTAGTGTTTGCTTTTTTCCTTAAGAGGACACATTTATACATGCAATATTTTTTTATGTTGGAGAAAAGTAACTATTTCCCAGTATATTTAAAGTATATTGATAAAAATGTATAAATGATTGCCAGTTATCTTAAGACCATTTGTGAATTGTGAATAACTTGTAAAGGTTGTATCTGGGAAGCTCAAATAGCTTCTGTTTTTAATTATATACTTTACTTAATTTACATACTTAGACATATGGTTTAAGGATAAACAGTTATTTGCTTAAATTAGAAGTCCAAAACATCTTTATTTCTGAAATAAAATAGTTTTCGTGAAAATGTATATAAAATACCTTCCAAGATTTTATATAATATAATCCAACTAGAATAAACCAGAAATGTCATTGACTTTGAGGAGGGAGTTATAGGAGAATAGTAGACACTACTTTATAAAACAATGGTGCTATATAAAATAAAATAGCAGTACTGTATAAAACAGTGTGTTTATAATAATGCAATAAAAATTTACTACATTTTAAGTTGTACTTGATAGGTCATGTATTACTGAATTGGAAATAATGATGTATTACTGATCCTTTAAAGGAATGTTGAAGATCATTATTTTTCATAAAAATCTTTTTTTTTTTTTAGAGTGAAAAACGAAGTTCTAATTTCATGTACTTGATGGTTGAGTTTCGATGTGTCAAGTGTGATGATAAGGAATATGGTATTGTTTATTATGAAAAGGTATTTGTCTTGGAACTGTTTATAGTCTCTGAAGTAGAGGGGAGGGGAAACATTAAAAAAAATTACTGTTGTACCTGCTGAGATGAATTATTTGGTTGCAGGATAGCAGCAGACAGCTGTCAGCCGCAGCTGTTTGTGTATACACAAATCAGATCATATAGCTACAACAAGATTACAAAAACCGATCATTCATGTAATGGAGTTCTGGGTTCCAGAATTCAATAAATATGCAACAGATTAAAAACTTTTTGATTAATTGTTTTGTAAATTGACAAGTAGGACATTAAAGCAATAGCTTTGTTAACAATTGATATTCATTTGAAAAACAAAAAGAATAATTTTTTTAAGTGATAAGGTGTTGAAAATTAAGCGTATACTTCTTATTTGAGTAAGCATATATAATGTGTTGGAATTGTATATGTGATCCTTACATAAGTATGCTTATGAAAGCCATTCTAAATATGTATTTTTTATATATAATTAATGCAGAATTAAGAAAACCATGTTATCTGACTGAGTGATAACAAGTACGCACTTATGGATTTGTTCTGGTCTGCTCATTATGCAGAAGAAAGTACGTGTATGTTTGATATGTAGCTAGATGAAAAATATCTGTGCCTTTAATGCTTGTTGAAGGGTCTTAATTTAAGCACTATAGAAATAATTGCATGCATAGTTCAGAACTACGTAAACCAGGTATTATTGTGGAAATACTTAGGTGCTTAAATCATCGTGGGTGAGGACAGACTTTTTGATACATGGCATAATAGAATAATATTTCTTCTAGTATATAGTTATATGCAGTATATTTGTTTATTAGAGGCAGCACTTCTAAATTATATTTACGCTCTAGTGTTATTTATTAAAGCTGTCTCAGTGATTTTTGAAAATATACATCTTTTTATAACTATAAATTATTTGAAAGATCTTTTTGTAATGGAGTTTTAAGGTTTATATAGTTCATTTATGATCATTTTTTTGATACTTTTCAAGTTAACATATATCTTTTTCTCTTAGGCTTGTACCCCTTCTCTTTAATAAAAGGTTAGGAAAAGTTAACTTGTTTCAGCTTTTTATTTTATAAATGATAGTCTTTGGTAAAAAGACATTAGGAAGGTAGACTATTTAACATTGTTTATTAATTCATTAGAAAAACTGCATTAAAAACAGTGGGAAATACAGATGAGTGAAATTATTTTGTCACTAATACACTTTAATAAACTCACATTTTACATTTTATACTATATCTCATATAATTTAAAGCATTATTTCCTGCCCATGTGGAGTTTATATTGCAAAAACATGATAATGGAAATGGTACTTTCAAACATAAGTGATGTGAAGAATCTTTTGAGAGACAGCTTTGATAATAGATGAAATAATAACAGAACAAAAATTAGAAGAATTTCAAGTATTTTTGAAAAGGTTCTTGACCCCTTTCTACTGCTTCTTGAAAATTGCTCATAAATTAATGCTTGTCTACCTACCCTGTCATATTTCCACTTAGTGTAAAGATTGCTGGGCCAGTGTATTGAATCTAATGGAAATAGACTTTCTTGTCACCTGTCTTTTGTGACAGATAGCCTTAGTGAAGATTACTTGTCACAGTTGGGCTGATAAATGTGTCTTCTGGTATTGTGACTGAGAACCAGCCTGTTAAACAACGGCTGTGGGAATTTGTGGTTTTCTGTAAGACTCAATTATTGAACTAAAGTCAAGTCACAGTACTTCCCCTATTTCAGTCTCTCCTGGTTTTGTGCACATTATCTAACAAAGGAAATACTAGCATTTGGAAATTGACAGAAAAACTTGATCCAAGATGTACAGTTAGGAGGAAATGAATTTTGCCCTTCATTAGTTTAGCTTTTCCCACTATGTACACAGTGACATTTATTATGCTGAATTACCTCTCTTGCCTGATTTGGATAAAAATAAAAGCCAATACTCTTCAAAAATGATAATACCAACAAAATAAGGCAGCTTTATTTCTTAATAATTGATGGATTGATTCTTTTTATTCAGGTTTGCATTGCATTGAGGAGGTGTCCCTCTAAGAAGCAATGCTGCTGAGTCTCTGTGTGTAAAGTTCAGCAACATTAACTCCACACCTAAAATTTGACTTCTTTGAATGGAACTTTATTGTGATAATTTGAAAAGTTACCAACATCTACTCAGTAGTTTTTGCAAATAATGCAACACATCCCTTGTGCATTTTATTCATATTTATACTTATTATATTTTAATTATACTTTGTGGTTTCTTGTTTTAAGTTGGAAAATGAGGACATACTAATTTTGACCCATTATCATTATAAACAGTTAAAAAAACTTACAAAAACAATCTACTAGTTTCTATATCTAATATATCTAAAAACTGTAACAGCTTTTTGTTAGATTTTATTTTTCCCAAAGTATTTCCTCAGCAACAACAGATAAAAAATGGATATGTATTTTAAAATACAGTTGAAAGAAGATACTTTTTTTTAAAAGGGAGGAATGATGTTCATTAAATAGAATTAAAATACATAGGATGTGCATTATCATGTATTATTTTTTACTCTTTGGTTAAATTTTATCTGTTTTTTTAACTTACTACACTGTAACCCAGGATGGTGATGAGTCATCTCCAATTTTAACAAGCTTTGAGATAGTGAAGGTTCCTGATCCTCAGATGTCTATGGTGAGTTATTGTCAAATTTCTTATGAAAGTGTGTTTCTCCACAGTGATTATGACTTGGATCCACACATACACTTTCTTTTAAAAAAGTATGTAACTAATTCAGACACCTAAAAGTAATTCATAAGTCCATTTTAGCTATCTGGAGTCAAGTTCAGTGAACTTTTACAGTATCAACACCTAAAAATAAGGTCAGGAGAGTATAGTATTGGGGAACCATTTTATTTGATTATTGGAAGAGTTAGGGAATGTAGTCTTGAGAACTTAGGGAACAGGTATTTGAAAGGTTGTCGTCATGTGGAAGGGGAGTTTGTTTATACTGGAATGAAACTGTAGGCTCAATGGATAATTATAGGGAGACTGATTTTGTTGGAAAATATGGAAGATTGTTGTAGCTACAAGAACTTTTTTATTTGGATCATGGTGACCTGGATGATTTTGAGAGATACCTACATATGGAAGTTTGAGATGATAACACTTTCAGGGATAGGAAACAGGAAGAATTCTTACTTTGTACCAGAGGATTAATTAGATGACTTTAAATTTAGAAAGTTTCAGGCAAAAAATACTTTTAGTAGCATAATGGATACCATGATATTCACACTTAAAACTCCTTTACATCACTCTGAACCATCTTATTCTTATTTTTTTTACCTTTCTAATTGGATTAGTTACCTTCCTAATCAGACCAAAGTGGATTAAAAGTGGCATATTAGAAGATAAAAACATGATGATAGAGGTAAATACACATCATTAAAGCAGGAAGTAATAACTGATGGCCCAACACCAAAGGAAGAGATGGCAGAAAAAAAGCATAAAAATTAGGAAAAAAAAGGTCACTTGCAAATCTTTTAGAAACAAACATCCTGAATTCCTTCACAGTCCCTATGCATAGTATAATAAGTTCAAGTTAATATGTCTAAAATTGAAACTGAATTTTCATTATAAGATGATATTATATTTTTTATTCTGGATATTTGAAACACATGAATGGACATATTTTATGCTTACCTTCAAAGTAGCCAACAGTAAAAAAGATTTTTGGGGGCACCTGGGTGGCTCAGTCCATTGGGCACCCTGTGTCGGGCTCTGTGCTGACAGCTCAGAGCCTGGAGCCTGCTTCAGATTCTGTGTCTCCTCCTCTCTGCCCCTCCCCTGCTCATGCTGTCTCCCCCTGTCTCTCAATAGTAAATAAACATTTTAAAAAAATGTAAGAAAAAAAAAAAGTTTTTTATACCAGGACCTTAGTTAGCACTGTTACTCCTACCAAAAAGTCCGGTAAATGAGATGTTTGTATTTTTAGTGTATTCTTTTCTAAAGAAGATACTCATCAAGAGTTAATAGCTTTAGGGTGCCTGGGTGGCTAAGTTGAGTGTCCAAAATCGGCCCAGCATCACAATCGTGTGGTTCCTGGGTTCTAGCTCCACATCTGGCTTGCTGCTGTCAGCATGGAGCCTGCTTTGGATCTCCTGTCTAGCTTCTCTCTCTGCCCCTCTCCCGCTTGCACTCTCTCTCAAAAATAAATAAAGCTTAAAAAAAAAAAAGAATTATAGCTTTAACATTATGGATACTGTAATTAAAACAAAACAGGGGCGCCTGGATGACTCAGTCGTTTAAGCGTCTGACTTTGGCTCAGGTCATGATCTAACTGGTGAGTTCCAGCCCCACATCAGGCACTGTGCTGACAGATGAGAGCCTGGAGGTTGCTTCACATTCTGTCTCCCTCTCTCTCTGCTTCTCTCTGGCTTGAGCCCTGTCTTTCTCTCTCTCTCAAAAATAAATAAATATTAAAAAAAATTTTAAAACAATTAAAAAAGTTTTAAATGCAAGTGGGCAAACACCAAAAAGATAGAAAGAAATCCAAAACTAAAAAAACCAAAACTACTCTCCTTATCCCCTGTGCTCAAAAATTTAGTTCAGTTTGTAGTCATGATTATTTACCAAATAGAGGACTATATTTTAACAACAACAACAACAAAAAACCCCCAGCTATTATACTACTGAATCAGAGAATAAAGCACTATAAAACTTCTGTAATTATACGCACATGTGCTAGCACGTGTACATACACAGATAGACACAGATAGACTGATAGAACAGCAGAAAAAGCCCAGAAATAGATCCAAGTACCTATGCAAATTAGTATATGATAATTAGTGGCATTTCATTACTGGAACATAGTCGTGGGGAACTGGTTAGCCATTTATAGAAAGATAAAATCAGACCCATACCTCACATCATACATTTCGAAAAAGATTAAGTCAGATCCATACTTCACATCATACGTAGAGAAAAATTCCAAATCAGGGATTTAAGTATTAACCTTACTAGTACTTTACTGTCAGTGTAGGGAAAGCTTTGTAATCATGTTATGACTCAAAATCTAGAGACTGTAAAAGAAATGATTGATAAATGTGACTACGTTAAAACAATCATATGGCAAAACACTATAACAAAGTCAAAAGACAAGTGACAGACTGGAAGAAACTCTTTTTGACCTACATCACAGACAAAAGGGATGAGTATCTAATGTATTGAGGATTCTTAAAAACTGAAGTAATAAAGGACCAGAAAGCCAATTGGAAATTAGGAAAAAGATATGAACAGATAATTCACACATGCAAAATAAAAATAAAATAAAAAAATCCCTTAAGCAAAGACAGTATGTTCAAAACTAATGGCTTTGGCTATAGTTAAAATAGTCCATACCAAGTATACATATGTATGTTCAAGCATTATGGTCACCATCCCTTCCATCAGTCACTGCTGGCAGATGTCCCAGGGTCATTAGTAGCTCATAGGAAGAGGGAATGCTTTAGTCTGGGTTGTCAGGGAAGATTTTAGAGTAAAGGTGATACCCAAGTGGGTATGAAAGCCTTGAATATATGAAGAACGAGGGGGTATAATGAGATATTTTAAGAAGCTGGAACGGTATGTGGATATTATGGCACTAGTGAAGCATAAGGCATATTTAGTTTCCCTATCTCAATATGGTGATATTTAAAAGAAACATACACAGGGGATGAAAGTTGTAACAAGAATAAAATGTTAATTATTTTAAAATGGTTTTAAGTAAGCAACTACTTACTTTTATATTTCTAATTGGCTATTGAAACTTCCTTTTGATGAAGTTTACATTATTGATTAATTTTATAAATAATTTATAGGAGAATTTAGTTGAGAGCAAACATCACAAGCTTGCCCGGAGTTTAAGAAGTGGACCTTCTGACCATGATCTCAAACCTAACGCTGCCACAAGAGATCAACTAAATGTAAGAGAATTTATGGACCAATAATATAAAAATAATGAAATGTGTAATTTAGTTGCAATTGATGTGATAACCACTTCATTTGAAAGTGATTCAGGTGCATGTGTTTTCCAGGGTAATGAAATCTGCATAACTTCAACAATTTTGCATTTTCTGTATGTTTTTTGAAATCAATTTTGGGGCTTTAAGAAAATATATTAATCCTGGAGACAGAGAGACAAATAGTATATACTTTCTTGATATAGTGGTCTGGCCACCATATAGAAACTGGCCCCAAGGTACATTGCCTGAGGGAAAGCCCTGGTGTGCAGATATGCATTGTTGTGTGCTTTGACTTGACAGGGAAAGTGTTCATTATTTATTTCCTTTTTCCTTTTGGAAAGAAAGGGGGATTTTGTTATTTTGATATGGTTTATTTTTGGTTGAATTAAATGAGCTCTGTAGTTACAGATTTCTATATGGAGTGTGACTTATTACATCGTTTTTTTCTGTCCCTGCACTCTAATAATATCCTTTTTTGGACTGAGAAGTACAGCAAATTTAAGCCTAACTCTGCTTCATGTACATTTCTCTACTTCTGTAATATTCTATTATAGAAATATTTAAATAAATGAAAAATTTTAAATGAAATGGAAATACATAGGAAGAATATATTTAACCAACGTAGTTCTTTTTTTCTTTGTTGTAGATTATTGTGAGTTATCCACCAACCAAGCAACTTACATATGAAGAACAAGATCTTGTTTGGAAGTTTAGATATTATCTCACTAATCAAGAAAAAGTGAGTATCTTGAATATTTTCGTATATCAGATTTATTTGCAAAATTTGTTACTAATGAACAGGAGAGGTAAAACTGCCATGGAAATAAAATGTTATTGTCAAAATAAAAACATGCTATAGAGCAATATATATGATACTTCATTTTTTAAATATTACAAAGGGTATATACACAAAGATACATGTACCAGTTTGTTGCTGCATAGATTATGTATAGGTGCATAGTTTGAATGGGTTAAATCAGAGAGACTTGGGTTCACTTTTGGTAACACTACTTATTCTTACTAGGTAAGGTGAGGAGAATTGCCTTGGAAGCTTGGTTTCCTCATTTTTCTGGTGATGACAATCCTTGATAGGTGAGGTAATACTGGTGAATAACCTGGCCAAGTACCTGGCACATAGTAGATGCAGAGTAAATGTTTCACCTCTATCTTCATGGTTCTCACCTCTTTGAACTTGGAAGACTACCAAACTATTTATGTTATTAAAAGGAATATAGAACTTTGGAGGAGATGTGCCTGGAGAGGGAGTATGAGAAATGTAATTTGAAATGTATAAGTTGAGTCATAGAGTGGGATCCATCTTGGCATGCGGAATAGAGGCAAGGTCAGAACTAGACATTGCTTTTCTTAATGAAACCATGGAGTTACTAAGTTTCTGGAGAGAATTAGGATAAAGTAGTCAGCACTAGATTACAGTCTAGGGACTTGGTTCTGAGTCTTACTGTTGCCACTAAGAAGCTTTTTGAGTACTGGCAAATCACTTCCACCTGTCTGAATTTTAGTTTCTCATATTTAATATGAGTTGATTAAATGTGAACTTTAAGTCTCTTTTAGTTCTTAAAATAGTCTGTAAATTCTTAGAACATAGGTTCAGGGGCTAACCTTTAAGATATAAGAATAATAACCAGTATCTGTTAATCAGCCACAGTATGCCAGGGATCTTTTAAATCCCACAACAACCCCAGAATGTTGGTGTGATCATGAGTGTTCTGTGTATGAGGAAGCTTGAGTCTTAAAGACATTAAGGAACCTGTGCAAGAAGCACAAAGCTCTTATACCATCTTGATGTGCTCACATCTGTGAATTAGAAGAGAACTTAGTGGATTTTAGAGAAAATATTTGCAACATCACGTACATGCCTCAGCAGGAATTATGAAATGTGTTGGGCACAAAACATAGCAGCACAGGAAAATTAATATCTGTCAGAAAGCTATTACATAATTATATGAGAATGAATGAATATGTTTTACAATCTCATGAGACAGTCTTTAGCTACTTTAACTTGTTTTTCTGAAACAATTTTATTTCTTTTCATTTCTAAAGTAAAGGTAAAAATTCAATTGCAGCTCATCTTAAACTTTCCAGCTTTACTTCTTTATCTTTTATTGATGCCTTGGGAAATTCTTTGTAGATGAATTATATTAACTCTCCTTACATCCTTAACAAGAGTGAAAAAAGAATTTTAAATTTCCTATAGCTTTGAGTGTTATTCTCTTCATGACTGCAAAAAAGGAAATATTCATCAATAAAAACTTAGGTTGTGATTCTGGGTTTCATAAAAAAGATTGAGTTAGTACATGATACTCTGTTAAATGAAGAAAAACCTTGGTCACAGAAATTGCATCTTGAATGTAGAAGAGTGTTTGCTAAAACACACAGCAAGATATTGAATTAAACCTGTTAGAATGTATGGGTTCAAGAAGCATAGAAAAGATTTACAGAGCAGAACTGCCTTAGATAGAAACACTTGCAAGAAAAATTGTTTGTTTAAACAAGTAGTCACTTCCCACCGAAATTCAATTACTTGCAGATATGTGCAAAAGAAATAAAATGCTCAAGTGATATAAAGTATGTGACAAGTTTCATTTAACTAGTTGATTTCAAGTTTTTGAAATGTGGGTGATGAAACTTCAGTTCTCAGGACACATTATAGGATTCTTATGATCACTAGAGTAGTACAAACAATATTTCTTAATGTTTGGGAAGCACTTTTCAGTAGACCAGATATATATATTGGCTTTCAAGTGACCAGAGGAATTATTCACACAGCCACATTTGTGTCTTTGTAATAATTTAAAATGGGTTTTGTAGAAAACAAATACTCTTGTACTCCTGTCCCTTAATTTACTTACACAAAGAAGTTCTTTCCGTGTCAGTTTCTCTGAAACTGATTTAGGTTATTTGGCATTGGGCCCTGAAGCTGAAAAGATTTGGTGGAGAGAAAACAGTGGTCAAAAATTGATGGAAATTAGTTCTTACAAACTTACATTTCTTATTTACTTTTTAATTAAATTTGGTCTTTCCACCTATTTTTTTCTAAATGACCTGTATTAAGTATTTTGGATAAAAACCTTCTACTCTGGATGTGATGTTACACCTACGAAGTTCACAGTAATCACTTTATCTAGCAAAACCAGTGAAATTCAGGAAGATTTTAAAAATTTGTGGCTTTAAAAATAAGTGGCTTATTATTATGAAATCCAAAATGTGAATATTGTAACTTTTCAAAACCAATAAATGGTAAATGGCTTCTTATAAAAATGTTAATTGAAAATAACTTTCTTAATGCCTTTCTGTTATCTTTGGAGGAAAAAAAGCATAGGAACTGTCACACAGTGGAGGTAATAGTGATGCACTGAATGTTCATATGAGGCTTTTCCTGAAGTAGCTGTTGGGACCGTAACATCAGGACAATAATCATATTTGTGCTGTCAAGAAGTCGATGAGGAGCAGAAATGAATTCACTTTAGCAAGCAAAGTTACCACTTTGGCCTAGTAATATTTAGACTCTAGGCTTCGAGATACCATTTCTCCTTCTTCATATAAATTAAAACTGTTTTTAGAGAAAGGATATTTATACAGAATCAAAATGGGGAAACATAAGCATGTAAATTGATTAAAGGTTATCCTCCTAATAAACATTTAGGTAATTACTATAATAGATATGTAGAGTATAGCAAGATCAGTGTGCTATGATATGAAGGAAATTTCACAGAGCAAAAGATTGGTCTTAAAGTTTGAATAAGCTTCGATGATATTTTTTATGTGATGATCATTTTTCATGGAGAAGAAAAGCATGAGTAAGGCAGCATGTTAAGTTCAGAGACAGAAAAATTTGTGTGAATGGTTATAAAATAAACAAGTTGGAGTCAGTTTGAGCCTTGGATTCTAGCTTGGGAGTTGGATTTCACTGGTGATAGGAAACCACTAAAGCAACAGAGTATGTCTTAAGAAGTGATGTTTTAAGGAAGTTGAATCAGGGTGGGTTGGAGCAGATCTGAGAATGAAAGAAGAGACCTAATTAGGAGACTCATGTATGATTTTGAGAGTGATCTTGGAGGGCAGGGGAAGGAGAGGAGAATGTGTAAGATGACTTGGTGACAACTCCCAGGAGTTAGGCTTGAGTGCCTGAAATAATGAAATAGGGCAAATGGAAGGAGCAGGGTGAGCAGATATTTTCAATTTTGAAATTAGAAGCACAACTGTGATACTGTGATCTAATAAGAAATATATACTTGGTTTTTGTTTCTGGCACAGTTTCTAAAGCCCTGGGGATTTCCTGAGTGGTAGGGATGGGGTGGTGTCTTTTTGTTACTCATAATAAGCCCCTTTCAGCCATACCTGAGTTTATGCTAATGAGGTGATTCTTGCAAGATGGAGCTGGTTGCTAGAGGAACCAGCCAGATGAATATGATTAGAGGGTTGGAATTTTCAACCTCACCCCATGACTTCTGGGAGAGGGACTAGGCATTGCATTAATCAACACTGGCCAGAATAAATCAAACCTATGTAATGGAACCTTCATGAAAACCTATAACGACAAGGTCTGTAGAGCTTCTGGGTTGGTGAATGCATTCATGTGACAGGAGAGTGGCACATCCAAACCTCTATAGGGACAGAACCACCTCTGCTTGGGACCCTTCCAGACCTGTCCAATGTACCTTTTCATCTGGTTATTCATTTTGTATCCTTTGTAATAAACCAGTAGTAATAAGTAAAGTATTTCTGAGTTTTGTGAGCTATTATAGCAAATTACTGAGCCTGAGGAAGGTGTCATTGGTAACTTCTGATTTGTAGCCAAGTCACACACAAGTGTGGGCAACCTGGGGATCCAAAATTTGTAATTGGCTCTAAAACAGGAAGCAGTTTTGTGAGACTGACCCTTTAACCTGTGGAATCTTCAGTAACTCCAGGTAGTTTCAGAATTGAACTAGATTTTGGGACATCTAGTTGGTGTTCTCAGAGAATTAAGCAATTGTTTGGTGTGGAAAACGACACATTTGTTGTCAGAAGTGTCCTGAGTAGAGGAATAGATTTCCCTTTAGCAACAAATTAGAAATTTCCCATAACTTAGTTGGTAGAAGTTAAAAATAGAGATATATATGATGAACATAGTTTTTTTCAGCTCTGAAGTGATTGTGAATGTGATTCTAAGAATAGGAGGTAATAGTGAAGAGGTTCTAAGATCAGAAGGGAGGTTAATTAAATACTGCTATTTAGGGGCGCTTGGGTGGCTCAGTCGGTTAAGTGTCTGGCTTAGGTCATGATTCATGGTTTGTGAGTTTGAGCCCCGCATCAGGCTTTGCGCTGACAGCTCAGAGCCTGGAGCCTGCTTCCGATTCTGTGTCTCCCTCTCTCTGTCTGCCCTCCCTCCCTTGCTTGCTCTTTATCTCTCTTTCAAAAATAAACATTAAAAAAAAAATTGGAAATACTGCTATTTAAAACATGGCAATAAAAGTGGTAATGTTGTCATTTGACATTGCACCCAACATCAGAAGTAGAATAACAATAATATCAGATGATAAAATAATTAACATCAAATATATATTATTTCCAAAGTACTGTTCTAAACATTTGCGTTCAGTAACTTATTTAATCATTACTGCAACTTTATAGGACAAGTCACTTAAAAGTTAAATAATGTGCTAGAGGTGACTCAGCCAAAAAGTCATGGAGCTGGGAATTAGGATTTGACTTCAAACACTCTGGCTCGAAAGCCTGTACTCTCCATTTATCAGTGGAAACTCTAAAGATAAAATTGCTTTTGAATCCTTAAATTTACATACATCAGTACAGCATCTTTAAAGGGCCAGGAATTAAGTATTATTATTGCTTCAGATTCTTACATTTTCTATCTTTCTCATTTCCCTTCTCCTTGTTTTCCTTCTTCATTCTACTACCTCTTTGCTTACATTTGTAACATTCAGCGTTAGAAAGTTGTATAATTCTTTGTACAGTGTCTTAAGTTCCTTGGAAGCAGCATGCTATAAATCTTACTAGTAAATCTGTAAATCTGAGAATCTGGGGGTTAGATTGTTTCAGTTACTGAGCTGAGTACATCAGCATGCTGCAAGATTTGCTTGTAAGTACATATCTGCACATTTCTATTAAGATTGCTGATGTGCTGTGAAATGGAAAAGGTTTTGCTGTAGTTATTTAAGAAGTATTGCTTTGTTTCAACATTCAACATAGAAATGCATTCTAGAAGTGAAAAATAAAATGCATGGAATAAGTTAGAAGGGTGGTCTGTGTTCTTACATGGAGAGGGAGCACTGTGCTAAATGGCATGCTGTCGGTACTGAAGAAATGGATAGCTACCCTTTCGGAACAGACTCCAGTTGTAGAGATAAGAATGCCCACAAAAGTGTTTGGCAGTTAAGAAGAGCATCATTTGAATGAAAGGGGTAAAATTGAGGTAAGTACTAAAGGAAGAGCTCAGAGTTGCTGAGAACTTACTGGAAAAGTTGAGTCTGACAAGCTGGCCTTGAAGATGACATTACTGTTTGGGTGAAGAGCATGGGGAAAGCTTGTAGAAAGGAATTAGAGAGTGATGTATTAATTAGGTTAAGTTGGTTGAAGCATAGAAAGAGAATGGGAGTTAGCTTAATGAGAGAGGATTGTGGTGAGAAGTATCATTGAAGTGTTTGGAGAAAGAAGCCAAGGTTTTGTTGTTATGTTTGTTTTTTGTTTTGTTTTATAAATTAGAGTGATCCTATTATCTAATGGGAAACCACACTATAACAATATGGTAGTCATCATTAACTATTGGAAAAGTTGTCCACGTACTGGGGGGGGAGTTAAATTTACTCTCATTCTCTGCAATGAAACGGACATTGGGAGGAAGTTACATGAAAACACTTCTGTCTTTTGGTTCATTATAGTTAAAAAACAACAAAAATGGCTTCAAAGTAGGTACTTTAGAAATTAGCCACTGGAATTACTTAAATATTAAGTCTCTTTTTGTCAGGGATATTAGAAGATACATTTCTGTTGACAATTGGTGGTTCATGCTAACATTACTTCCAACTTGAGCTTCTGAGAATTCCTGTGAAATGATTAGAAGAGAAACTGGTATTAAGGCTCTTAGCTAGAAGGCTATGCTAAACTCTAAATGTGTGGTGTAGTGAGAATCAAGCTGAGGGGAAAAATGCAGGAAATATTGCTTGGGAAATAATGGACAGGAATTGGTAATGGATTTAGGAGATCAGTGTTGATGGAATAATGGCTCTACGGGGCATGGATTTAGCCAGTTAGGAGATGGCAGTGCCTTAATGGTAGGGAGGAACCATCTGGTGAAAGATGCATGGGCTCAGAGTTAGTGGATCCCAGTTTTGGGTGTAGCTTCTTCACCATTTTGAGGTGACAGGCAAGCCACTGACTTCATTGAGATTATATACAGTTTGAGCACTGGACTAGATAATCTCCATCGGGCCTTTTTGCTTAATTTACTTAAATCAAGAATAAGTTAGGTCATGGGCATTAGGGTTCATTTTATGTCATACTAACCAATAACTGTGTTTTGTTGTCCAAAAGGGCATTTTCTTCAGAACTGTATTAGATTACTAATGAAAAGATTTTAGTTGGGCAGAACAGGAATTTTAAATTAAAAAAAAAAATTTTTTTTAACGTTTATTTTTGAGAGACAGAGAGAAATAGAGCATGAGCAGGAGAGGGGCAGAGAGAGAGAGAGGGACACACAGAACCGAAGCAGGCTTCAGGCTCCGAGCTGTCAGCACAGAGCCCGACACGGGGCTCGAACTCACAGACTGCAAATTCATGACCTGAGCCAAAGTCGGACGCTTAACCGACTGAGCCACCCAGGTGCCCCAGGAATTTTAAATTTTAAAGTTATCTTTGTTCAAGAGATGAATTCATAGACAAAGAGAAAGAAGAAAATGGGATCAGCCAGGAAACTGTTCCCAGTGGGGAGATGTGACAATAGAGATAGTTTTTTATGGAGAACAAATATACAACCTTGTTAAAAGAGCACTTATTATGTATGCAACCATGAATGATATGCTCGAAGGTCATTTATTTACCTGGACAATCTTGTAAAAACTTTAGATAGTTATGCTGCTTGTCTAAAGAAGTGAGGTTCCAGAAAGATACTACAAACAGGTAGCTGAATCATAGAATATTTGTTGCTGTTTCTGTGTTTTTCTCTATGCTTGTTTGTGTGGAGTTTTTGTTTGTCTTTTAAAATAGTTACTTCTCTGTGTAAGAGATGTACATATTTAATTTAGTTTGAGCCCTCATGTGTGAGTATCTAGGAAACCCAGTGATCCTGGGGAGGTTTGAGAGTGAGGTTCGTGGTAGGGATTGTACCTTTGCTTGACTTTGAACTCTTTTTATTTATTGGCTGCAATATTTTATGTCCCATGTTGATGTTGTAAAATGAAGGTTGTTTGTAAAACATCTCATGAGAATATGTACGCCTCTTTATTTCCATGTCTTGAGGCCTGCACTATTTTGTTATTAAAAAAAATTTTTTTTAATGTTTATTTACTTTTGAGAGAGAGAGAGAGGGCGGGGGGGGAGGGGGCAGAGAGAGAGGGAGACACAGAATCTGAAACAGGCTCCAAGCTCCGTGCTGTCAGCAGAGTCCTAATCCGGATCTTGAACTCAGGAACCGTGAGATAATGACCTGAGCCGAATTTGAATACTTCACTGAAGGAGGCACCCCAAGGCCTGCACTATTTTAAAATAAAAAAGGAAAATGAGGAAAAGTCAAAGAAAACTTAAAAATTTGTAGTGCTCTGTATAGTGGTTTAACTTGAAAAATGTAGGGTCGCCTGGTACAAGGTACAAGGTACAAGCCAGTAAGTACCTTCATGTGGGTTCAGACTGGGTGGCTCAGTCCATTAAGTGTCTGACTTTGGCTCAGGTCATGATCTCATCACGGCTTGTGGGTTCGAGCCCTGTTGTCTGGCTGTGTGCTGACAACTCAGAGCCTGGAGCCTGCTTCGGATTCTGTGTCTCCCTCTCTCTCTGCCCCTCCCCTACTCACGCTCTGTCTCTCTCTCTCTCTCTGTTAAAAATAAATAAAACCTTAAAAAAACAAAGAAAAAACTAAGCTGAAAAATGTAAAGTTACAGGGAACATGCTTTTTTTTTTTTTCTTTCTGTCCTGCAGTATTTTTCTAGGAACATATGTGTAACTATGTTTAGTGGTTACACATGGAGTCTGTCATCAATTCTGTGACTTTGTCATCAGGACCAAGTGGGAAACTCTGCCCACTCACTCTTGACCTTTCCTTTTCCCAGGTAATAGGCTGTTGTTTCTAATGTTAAAATCTTTTCTGATTTTAGGCTTTAACAAAATTCTTGAAATGTGTTAATTGGGATTTACCTCAGGAGGCTAAACAGGCATTGGAACTTCTAGGAAAATGGAAGCCAATGGATGTAGAGGACTCCTTGGAGCTTTTATCCTCCCATTACACCAATCCAACTGTGAGGCGTTATGCTGTTGCCCGGTTGCGACAGGCAGATGATGAGGTACATTGTTACTCATTACTCTTCTTTGGGTACATTTTAAACTAGAGCCTGATTATAGACTCATTTACTCCTCCCCACTCAGTCCAGTGTGTGTGTGTGTGTGTGTGTGTGTGTGTGTGTGGTAGAGAGAGGGAGAGAGAGAGAGATAGGTAGACCAGAGAGAGAGAAAGATTTTTAGAAGGGAAGAGGATATACTAGGTGTGTTTTCAGAAGTAAAATTAAAATATTCCTCCAAGGACTCTTCTGTGAAATGAAAATTTACTTCCTGATCTGTTACATGATAGGACAATCTCTCCCAGGACATTTACCTGGCAGCAGAGCTTGTATTGCTCTGTCTGGAAAAAGGAATTCTAATGAAAAATGGTTTAATGCGGCACCAGCTAGGGAATAATTCAGATCCCCTCTATCAGTCAGTATACAACAAGCCACATTTAATTGCAGCCTTGAGAAGCCCTTGGGGCCTTTAAAGCATAGAGATGCATGGTCATCTTATTCTCCTTCAAACTTCTCCTTTAAACTTTCAGCTGCTGACAATTACGTGTATATGTAGATTTTCTGAAGGTGGTTTTTAATCCTCTGGAAAGCCAAGCCTGCAAACTTTATGCTGGCTATTTATATACATATAAAACCACCAGGGAAGGAGGAACACTCTGTGGACACAAAGCATTGCTGGATTTTGAATTGGAGTTATTCCTAATAAGATAGAGTAATCCAGCAAGTTTTTTAACGTACTAATTTTTATATGGTGAATGAATGCCTTTTCCAAACATAACCTAATAATTTATGCTAGCCTGCAGGGCTTATGGGATACAGGATAACTTTTCTCAAGTCTCGATGTATATAGTTGATTCCTTAGAATAACTAATACTGAAGATCTTTTTTTAAAAAAAGTCATTTTGAATTTGTAGTGGCAAAACATAGCACTAAGGTCGATGTATGTCTTTAATTATAGTAAAATATGAGCACTAAAGTAAATAGTCTAGTGAATGCTCACATATAATTTACCCATCTTCAGTTGCCAGCTCACAGCTAGTCTTGTTTCATCTGTAACACCACTTATTTTCTCTTCCCCTTTTCCTACCCTTCACCGGATTATTTGGAGGCAAATCTCAGCTGTTGTATAATTTTATTGGAACAGTGTTTTTTACTCTTCCTGTCAAAAAGCAATCCTAAGCATTGTGATTCAGCATATTATCTTCTTTCTCACTGTCTTTACTGTATCACAAGTAAAATTTATTACATATTTATTTGAAATGTAGAAATGTTGAAATATTTATTGTGAAATTAATTGGAAATTTAACTTAAATCATTAATTCTCAATGTTTGATATGAGTCATAGCGTTTAGCTAAAGGCCTCTGGGCTACAGTCAAGACAGTACCTTCGTGTGGGTTCAGAATTTAAATAGAAAAATTATCCGTCCTAATTTTTGATTGTCTTATTTCAATTCCCTCACAAGCTTCTAGCTTAGTATTTGATTGTCTCTGGAGATAGCTGTATTCATGCAGGTACTGAACTATTTCCAGACCATTTTAGAATTTTTGTTATTAGGTAGAGGATAATGATAGAAACATTGTGTACACTTTAAATTGCAAAATATGGTAGTTTTTTTTAGGTTTTAGAGATCTTAATCTTTGAATACCTTTCTGAATTTAATTTGCTAATATTCTATTTAGGAATTTTTTATTTTTATTTTTATAAATTTTTTTTTCTTTAATGTTTATTTTTGAGAGAGAGAGACTGAGAAGGTGAGTAGGGAGGGGCAGAGAGAGGGAGACACGGAATCCAAAGCAGGCTCCAGGCTCTGAGCTGTCAGCACAGAGCCCAGTGTGGGGCTCGAACTCATAAACCATGAGATGATGACCTGAACTGAAGTCGGATGCTTAACAACTGAGCCACCCAGGTGTCCCTTTAGGAATTTTTTAAAAACTGTATTTCTTATTGTTGTGTGGTTCAAAAGGAGAGGTTCCCCATTAGAGTTTGAGGAGGAAGTGGCATTTGAGATACTCATTAAAGGAAGAGTAAATGTTCACAGTTGGACATGAGTTTACATTTTAAGTGGAGAGACCAAAATCAGCAAAGGCAAGGAGAGTGAAAAGTAATAAGAAAATAGCAAGTATTTCACTTTAACTGGAATGTGGGATGTATGTAGCTAGCTGTTCAGGATGTAAGATCAGAAGCTGTGTCCTTCTAACTGTAAATGCCTATATGAAGAATTACTCTTAATTCAATAAGAAATGGGAAGTCACTTAGTGATTTTTGATACGGAATTTTGCCTGTGTACCCTGAAGCATTAGAATTAACTTGTTATTGAGAGAAATGGTGATCACTATCTAGATAATATTCCATAGCTCTTGGGAAATTTTACTGAATTGCCTCAGATGGAAACCTGATCTTTTCTTTTGTTTTACTCCAATGCTATGTCCTTCATGCTTAGAGGAATTTTATGTTTTTCAAGATGTGACTATATAATGAGCAAATAGACTTTGTACAAATGAAGGAAAGTATAGTTTGAATATAGAATACCAAACCAACAAATCAGATAGTGATGAGTGACAAAAAGAGGAACGTTTTCTTCTGAATTCCTCCTTTGTGGGGAATTTAATAACGATATAGCCCTTTTGATTTCATGTGGAAAGTCTTCTATAATTGGGAAAACATAACAGGTGATATACTGAGCAGCATTTTCGAAGCATGCTTAGCAGTGAAACACAATTACTTAATTCTCCTGAGAAGGATATTTGTCATTAAATATATTAATCAGTTTTTTGTTATGAAATTCACCTTTTTTCCCTTTGAAAAAGCATACCTATTGCTGTTAGATGTAATAAGTCTCAAAATAATAGTAGAAAATCAGATGTTTATTACTCCAGTTAAAAAATGGTTTTGGGGCACCTGGGTGGCCCAGTCCGTTAAGCTCTTGATTTTCGCATAGGCTGTGATCTTATGCTTTGTGTGATCGAGCCCTGCATGGGGCTCTGTGCTGACAGTCTGCTTGGGATTCTTTTTCTCTCCCTCTTGCTCTGCCCCTGTCCTGCTCGAACTCTGTCTCTGTCTCTCTCTTTCTCTCTCAAAATAAATAAATAAACATTAAAAAAAAATGATTTTTAGAGAACAAAACACTGTAGAGGTGCTCTGACACAGTCGTTTGATTTCTGTGGCCACTGACATTGATATATTTGAATATGAATGAATAGGCCAGTTAAACTTTTATTTAATTTTTTTGTGGCAAAATCATAGTTAGTCGTGAAATCCTGTGTATTCTTCCCCTGTCGCTATTTAGATAATGATAAAAATATTGACTATGTCAATGTAAGAAAAAAGGTACGAAAAAGAATACAGTAGAGTATAAAGTAAAGGAAAATAGGTTGTTGGGAGTGGACTTTGTCCTCATGGAGTTTGCAGTAAACTGGAGAAGATGAAGAGTAAATAAGCAAATAACTACAAATTCTATAGCTGTTACAAGTAAGGAAGGAAAGTGTGGATCCTGACTGAAGTTCTGACAGGGGATTTCACTTGGCTTATAGGCCTAAAGAGGAGACTGAGATTGAGGTGGTATTCATCAAGTCTCAACAATTATCTGATTATGAGTTTTGAGGGGCTAACTAGGTGAGTAGCAAGTGGAACTCGAAGATAATGAAACTTTAAAAAAGTGTTTGAGTTGTGTGGATTTCTTCAGTTTATAATTGGTTTTAAAAGTGACACTTTGGGAGTTTTCTTAATAATCATTGAGAAGGGCTAAGAACTACATTTATGGAGAGTAAGATAGGCTTCATATCCATGCTAAACATTATATTAAACTGGAAGAGTCTTTTTACATTAAAGGAAAACTTAGAAAAGTAAAAACTATTTTGTTGACACTTTTGAGTCCTAATTATCGTGTTGATTGTCAATATCAGTATGGGAAATTTAACCTTGGGCATTTGTTTTTTTAAGCCATTATTGCTAGTTGGCAGGAAAGTAAGCTTTTCCTGTAACCAAGAGTGTTAAAATTAAAATGTCTGTTTTATAGGATTTTTCCATTTAGGTAGCAACCCAAATTCTCTAAAACCTGAGCTCTCAAGGAAAAAAAAGAAGAAAGGACTCAGGATTAAAAAAAAAAAAAAATCCTAACCAGAAAAGTTTATGAAACAGGAATTCTTTGAGAACTTGAAAATTTGGAGTTTCTTATGAAATCTTAGACATAAAATGCCGTTATCTGATCTATTGCTGAAAAAAGGATCCTTTCTAAATTTTTTAGTTTTACACGAACCATCTTAATCCTTGTTTTTGTTTTCTGCCTTGCGTTTTGGATACCACTTTAAATGCATTTGTTGGCCATTTACTCTGTGCCAGGCACTGTTTTGTGACTTTCTTCTATTAACTGATTTAATCCTCACAATTTATCTCTAAGGTATAGATTATTTTGTCCATTTTACAGATGAGGACCCCGTGAGGCAGCAAGAGGTTAAATAACCCAGTAACTTGCCAAAAGTAGCACAGCTGATAAGTGGTAGATGAAACTAAACTGTTAGCTTGATATTTAAGAATAAATGATGTCTATAATCAGTTGCATTTGTTTTTCTAATATTAGCCTATTTTTGTTTGTTTGTTTTCCAGGATTTGTTGATGTACCTATTACAGCTGGTCCAGGCTCTCAAATATGAAAATTTTGATGACATAAAGAATGGATTAGAACCTACCAAGAAGGATAGTCAGGGTTCAGTGTCAGAGAGTGTGTCAAATTCTGGAATCAATTCTGCAGAAATAGATAGGTATGGATATGCAGGGAGGACTTATGTTCAAATCTAATAGTCTCCCCTCTTTTCAAACTTCTCCTTTCCTTTTTCCTTAGATGTACCAGGCCCTAGTTGGTACTAAGTTTAAAGTTGTACCGATAAATGTGACATATGCACTCACAGAACACATATTACTGTATTACAGAGCAGTGTTTTGCAAGCTGTGGAGTCAGAATACTTGAGTGAAAATCTTGACTCTGCCACTTACTAGCTGTGTAAACTTGTGTAAGGTGCATAATCTCTGCTTGGCCCCAGCTTCTCATCTTAAAAATGGGAATATAATAATAGTAACTGATTTTTGCAGGTTGTTGGAAGATTAAATGAGTTAATACACATAAAGCACTTAAGATAGTGCTTGGTAAGAGTTAGAAACTGCTCATGCAAAAATAAAACAAATGGTGGGGCATGGTAGTGGACTCAAATATTTTATTGTAAAGTTTATGTTTTACACCTTTATGCTTTGCACCTTTTTAGTAGTCATAATAAAAAAAAATGCCATAGTACTTGAATTAAAAGCTGTTAACAACAATGACAATTAAGAGCTCCCACCTCTGTAGCAGACACTGTGAGGGGGCCCACATACATTAAGTCATTTTAATAACCCTCTGAAGTACATATTCATATCTCTAATTTAGAAATGAAGGACTGAACAAGAAGCTAATTGTCCAGAGTCTTATATCCTGCAAATGGTAGAGTTGACTCTAAAGCCCACGTTCTTTCTACTTTGCCATTTTGGTTTCCATAAAATCTTAAAGAATTTGAGACAAATAGGAACCTTTGGGTGAGAAACCTGAGGCTCATTGATGAAAATTATTTTGTGAAGGTCATGAGATTTGTTAATGACAGATGAGGTCTAGAATTCAGATTTCCTGAATTAGTCCAATGATTACAGTTATCCCATGGGCTTAAGTTTGTGTTTTTGAATTTTTCACTATGATTATGATACTGCTGGTTTTATCTTTTGTGTTTCATTTGAAGAAGAACAGAAAAACGGGAAAGATCATTTTTTTCTTCTATTGTCTGCTTTATATTTTTTGTTTTTAAAAGAACAGACCTTTGACTTTGTCTTCCACTGTACATTGGAGGTCTTCGGTCTCCAGTCATGCTTATTTACCTTCTTTCTTACATCTGCCACCTAGAATATTTTCTTAGAAGTCTGTTAAGATTTTACAATGTAATGTAAGCTGTAATTGAGTATTTCCCAATTATGGTCTGCTGCTCACTAACTTCTATATTTTGTAAAAAGATAAAAAAAAAGAGATGGGCTGCTCTTGTGGGCAGAAATGTTTGGGAAATGGTGGTTTAAATTAAAATGGGCTTTTCAAAAAACTACAGTACTTATCAAAAACCTTTAATATGCCATATTGCACAAAAATCTTCTGAGAGGACTGTGGCCCATATTTGTTGACTATAGGCTTTTTCCAGGCTATAATGTGACTCTAGTGTTGCACACAACATGCTTTAGGAAGTGATGCTTTAACCAGACAGAGCTGAGGTGAACTATGCTAAAAAATGTATATCTTCTCTTATAGGCAGAGTATTTTACCTATCAGTTATATCTCCTATTACTTTTTCAGCTCCCAAATTATAACCAGCCCTCTTCCTCCAGTGTCTTCCCCTCCTCCTGCATCCAAAACAAAAGACAGTTCAGATGGTGAAAATCTAGAGGTGAGTACAAAGCTTTTCAAGTTTCCTACAGGAGAAATCTTATAAGATTTCAAATGAACATTTTATGTTGGTCTTTAAAACATTGATTTTGATTAATAAACAAAATATTACAACCTTATTAAATAACTTGTTTTATGATGTATATGTATGTTTATGACTTTCTTCTCAGCAAAAAGTGCCAGATAGTCAATTCAAGGCATTTTATTGGTGCTTTGGGCATATAAATGGATTAATGAGAAATGTGAAAATAAACTGGGCGTAAATATTTTATTAAGGAAACTCAGAATATTTATTGTTAACATTTATGAATATTACTGTAATTGTCGGTATTTGTGATTACATTGTAGAAATGTATGACTTTGATACTGGGACTTTTATACTAAGTAGCTGTTTTTAACACATAGAGAAAAATTAAGTGAAGTTCTTCTAAATAAGTAGACTGATTTCTGAGGTAAAATAGGCCAAATAGGCTAGCACTACTCTGAAAGGTACTTTTGGAAGTACCTTTGCAGAAGCTGATGTAGTATGTTGTTGAATTTCTCCCCAAGACTTCTAATTTGAGAAGAACTTTTCACATCTCTGATGTTGAAAACAAATAGTACATGCTTTGATACTAGAAAGTTCAGCTAATTTTTTTTTAATGTATATGCATATTGCTTTTAGTCAGATTTTAGGAGTTAATGTTAATGTGTGCATTATTCCTGTTTTTATTACCGTTAACCAGAGTTTGATATCTGCCTACCTTTTGATATAATAGGAAATATTTAAAAAAGAATTTTACATTATAGGATCATAGAATCCTTAGGGGAGCCCTTTAAGTAAAGAACCATTTAGCTCCAGTTTAATTGTTTTGCCTTTTCAAAGCTAAGGTACTGATAGATTGATTCAATAATTCATCCTTTCACACACTTTTTTAAAAAAAGTTTATTTATTATTTTAAAAATTTTTATTTTTTATATTAAAAATTTTTTAGATTTTAAATGTAAATTAAAAATTTTAATTTAATTTTTTATATTAAATTTTTTTTAAATTCTATTTACTTTTGAGAGAGAGAGTGTGTGAGCAGGGGAGGGACAGAGAGAGGCACACACACAGAATCTGAAGCAGGCTGCAGGCTTTGAGCTGTCAGCACAGAGCCTGATGTGGGGCTCAAACTCATGAACCATGAGATCATGACCTGAGCCGAAAGAAGTTGGATGCTTAACCAACTGAGCCACCCAAGCGTCCTTTAAGTTTATTTATTTTGAGAGAGACAGACAGGGAGAGAAAGAATCCCAAGCAGGGTCTGCACTGTCAATGTGGATCCTGATGTGGGTTTCGAACTCATGAGCCCTGAGATCATTACCTGAGCTGAAACCAAAAGTCAGATGCTTAATCGATAGACACCTAGGCACCCCTCACACATATTTTTTAAGCTCTTATTATGTACCAGAAACTATCCAAGGTGTGGGGGATGGTGCAAGAGAGAACAAAAGAGTCAAAATCTTTGTCTTCATGGAGCTTATATTCTGGTGTTTAGGCTGATGATAGTGATACTTATATATAGTAGAAAAGATAATAATATCTACTTTTTAAGGAAAAAATAAATCAGAGAGGGATGATTAGGGGGTGTTGGGGTGGGGTTAGACAGTTGTGATTTTGAAAAGTGGTCAGGTAAGGCCTCCCTGAAAAAGTAACATCTTTTGTAAAGGTGATAGAAGTGAGGGAACAACCATGTGGATGGTCTGGGGAAAGGAGCATGTGAGGCAGAGGGAACAGACAGTATAGAGGCCAGAGCTTAAGTGTGTGAGGAAGAGCAGAGGATGCCTAGCTCCAGAGAGTGAGCAGAAGGGAGCATGGGAGAAGAATGAGTCCAAGAAACAGCGGGAGATTAGCCATGCAGGGCCTTGTAGGCCATGTTACCAAATGACTTTTAGTGAGAAGCTATTAAAATAATCCACATAAGACTTGTTGGTGGCTTAAACTAGGATAGTTTACATTGAAGAGTGTGTGAGGTGATTGGATTCTGAATGTTATATTCAGAATACAGTTGTACACACTGTCACTCGAACTTTAGGCTAAAAATAAAAATAGTTTTTACATATTTCTGATTCCTTCTCTTGTGAAAGAAGGTATATTCCCCAATTTTTGGATACACCATTGTACATGTCTGTTTGACCTGTTATTACTTAGTGATTAAGCCATTCTGCCTTTTCTCAGCTGAAGAGTTTCTTAAAGGGTTTATGTAATTCAAGCTTTCCCAGAAAGCACTGGGACTTATTTTGAGTACTTTTTCCCTCCCCTTTCCTGTATTGCTCCCAGCAGAGTATAATGCTGCACATGCAGTCATCCCCTTTAAGGTACTTCTAAATGGTTAAGTGTTTAGAGATGTCTAGGTATTATTATCTGACCAAGCTGAAATTCCCTCTCTTATCACTGCAGATACTAACATTCTTGTCTTCTCTTTGGCACTTGAGGAGTGTCTTGCCTTTTCCCATCATTCCTTTCCCTGTTCTTAGAGTTTTAGGAAACCACTATGCATGTCTGGCCAAATGTTAGAAACAAAATAGAAACTCAGCTAATCTAATTGCACAAATATGGTCATTTTCCATAAATTCCCTGGATTCTTGAAAAGAAGATATATTCCCCAATTGTTGGGTACACTATTGTACATTTATCACTAGAACAAGCTTGAAGTTTTTCTGTGTTTGATATCTTAAGAATTAGGGTAAAAATACCCCTGTATCATGGTAGAATTGTCAATTTCTCCTTTTTGCCCCCTGTTGATGTTTGCTTTAAATATTTTGAAACTGTTTTATTAGGTGCATTCGAGTAAATTGATTCTTTTATCACTGTTTATTAATGACCTCCTTTATATTTAATCATATTATTTGCCTTAAAGTCTGTTTTGTTTGATAGTAATGGAACTTCGTCTTGATCAGTGTTCACTGGTACACTTTTCAGTCCTTTCATTTGAGTTTTTCTCTGGAAAGCATATAGCTAGAGTTCGTTTTTCAATCCTGTTTAACACTATTATCTTTTAACTGGAGGTTTTACCCCATTTTTATTGTGTTTAGAGCTCTATTTGGATTTATTTCCTCATCTTATGTGTTGGTACTTTTCTCTCCTTAAATATTTTTTCCTTGCTTCTATTTGGCTGGATCCCCTTCCTATCCTTTGTCTCTACCCCTAACTTGGAGGTTATATTGTCTTTATCAATTCTTTAACTGTGGTAGATATTTTAACATCCATCTTTTAAATTTGGCATAAGAAGTATTATTCTCCTCCAAAACAGTGTACCTCTTTACTTGTATGTCACTTTTACCCAGTGACTCAGTCCTATCTTATTTAATTCCCTAATTAGATAATATTATTGTTGTAAACAGTAGTAATAAGTATTTAGAGGTATTTATTTGTGTTCTTATTTACTGTTTCTTTTTATATCTTTGACCTTTAATAGGAGATCATTTTTTTCCCTAAAGCACATTTTTTTCTAGTTGTTTTAAAATTTTAAAAATTGCTCACCTAAATTGAGTTTAAAAATTGATAGTACATATATATGTACTAGCAAAAAGTACATTTGTTTCACAAATATTTTTATATTTAATTCTTCCCTGTTTATATAAGCTCTGTAAATCATTTTTTAATGAAAACAGCACACTGTCAAGTGAAATATGTGTTCTCTATTCAAGTATATTTACAAAACTATATAAGACCATAATGTCCTTCTCAGAAAGCCAGAGATAAACTTTAGGCTTAGATTCTACCTGTTACATACATGGATTCAGTATTATGGCTTTCTGGTTGAGGCATTTCCTTAGTGGACATTTAAATGTTGCCCATTTAAAATCTAGTGCTGAGGTTTTGGCTCTAAAATTAGATAAAATTCTTGCCACTTCTGACAGCATCTGGCATATCTGCTTTGTGATAACAACCTTTTATTACTAGAGCTTACTTTCTGAAATACCCCTACCACATAGACACTTCTAGTCTGTTGATCTCTACCCCTTTTTTTGTTCATCAGCCCCCTTCAATATTTGCTTTCCTCCGAATATAGCTTTTATCCCTTGGCTCAGCATTTTAGTCATTTTTTTTATTATTACCTTCAGTTCCCCTAGTAAAATCTCAGCTCTTGATAAGGCTACTTACCTAACTGCTTTATACCTGAATATTGCTGAAGAAAAGCACATAGCCTAGCATGTTGGCATTACTCTAAATTCATGATCATAGACATCAGGTGGGCACTCAATGCTGTCTGCCATCTTAAATTTCTCTCAGTGGGTTGGGTTGCTCTCCCTGCTCTTCAGTGACTCCTTCCTACTTTTTCTACTCTGTTCTTCATGCCCTGCCTCACACTTAATGGAAACAAATAGAAGTCACTAGGTAAGAATGGTCTCAATTTCCCATCACCAGGATTTACAGAATCCTTTTCCATCCTTTCCTTCTGTTTTCTTACAGAGAAGAAATATAACTCCCTTCAAAGATACATTCTCTTCTTTTCCTGGTAGAAATATTCAAATATCTTAGTATCTCTTATCTGAAAAATTCAAAAATGAAACAAAACAAATCAAAAAAAACTCTTGACACCATATCCTTTGAAACAGCACCTTTATGATCAAGCTTCTAAAAGGAGTTGTTTGTACAAACTGACTCTTCTTCCTTTCTTTCCATTCTTTAATCCACATCATTCTGGCCTTGGCTTCCCATCTTTATATCAAAACTTACTTTGCTAAAGTGGGAAATGACTTTAATTTTTGTGGTTATATATACTTCTCAGTTCCTCTTTGCAGTATTCAGCAAAGTAAATGGCTCCCTTCTTGAAGGACACTTCTCATGGTTTAGATGATACTGTACAGCCCATGTTTTCCTCCTCACTTCTCTGGCTGCGCCTTCTCAGTTCCCTTTGTCAGCACTTTCTCTGCTGCCTGACATTTTAATGTTCCTCAAGGTCTCAATTTATACTCTGGCCCCAGGCAGTACTGATAAACTCAAATTTATGTCTTGCACATTTCTCTCATCTGAGTTTTAGATTCATATATCCAGAAACCTACTTGATCTCCTTTATATATCCGACAGGCATTTCAAAGTTAATATTTCAAAATACAACTCTTTCCCCACACTCCAACCTGTTCCTCGGTTGGAATTTCCATCTGTGAAGTAGCAGATCAGCCCATTTGTTAAACCTATACATTTGGAAGTTACTGTCCATTCTTTTCCTTCCTTCTTCCTTTCCGTCAGCAAGTCTTATTAATTATACTTCCCAAATGTTTTAAAAATCAGTTTTTTCCTCTCCATCTTCATTCTCAAGGTTCACTCTTGCAGACTACTGTAATAAGCATCCTAACTGATCTCAGGCCTATACTTCTCAGAGCAGCTGGAGTCATTTTCATAAAATAGAAATCAGATCATCTCATTCTTCTGCCTAAGACCTTTTGTTCGGTATCCATTGCTTTGCAGACAAAATCCATACTCAATAGTATGACCTTAAAGGTCTTGCACAATTGGGCTTTGCCTGCCTTTTCAGCCTCCTTTACTTTCATGTTCACCATATTTAGCTCTACCAGGCCTCTTTAAAATTTCTTTAACAGTCAAGTTTAGGGCCCCTGTACATAGTGTCATTTTGGTCTTGCCTAATATCACATCCCCATCGCTGCCTTTTCTGACCTCCTGTGATCTGAATTATTCCTCTGACTTTCTTTGATGTCTGTCCTCCACGAAGTGTTAAACTCTAGTAGGACAAGTAATTCTGTGAACTGTGACGTCGTTAGCCTCTCATATTCTGCCTGATTGAGAATAAATATTGGATGAAGGGATGGTGGGATAGATGGATATGTGAAAATCTGATCTGTGACGAGATATGTAGATCAAAACGAGAGACAAACATAGACTCTCTTCTTTCCTTCTTGTTATTAGCAGATGGTAATAAATATACATTTCTTTTAATTCTTTCAGCAAGATCTCTGTACCTTCTTGATATCAAGAGCCTGCAAAAACTCAACACTGGCTAATTATTTATACTGGT
This sequence comes from Acinonyx jubatus, assembly GCF_027475565.1. Taxonomy (NCBI): domain Eukaryota; kingdom Metazoa; phylum Chordata; class Mammalia; order Carnivora; family Felidae; genus Acinonyx; species Acinonyx jubatus. The sequence goes on from NC_069392.1 coordinate 61,080,223, forward strand.
ATGTGAAATAATTTTCTGTTTATTTTCTTATTACTGGTGAGGACTATTTTTTTCCCCATACTATAAACATAAAGGCAGTTTAAAATAAGGTATAAGAAGTCATCAAAAGCCTAAGTGTAGTACTTACATCTCTCTGGCTGTGCTTCTTTACAACTGTGCTCGTGGAAATGCTTGTTGGCACCACTGTTTGTCTTCCCTTTACTGATTTGCCATGATCTAAGATAAAACTGGGTAATGGTTTTGCAGTTTGATGTCTGTTTGCCTTTTATGCTATTTAAGTAAAGTACGATACATCACAGTCCTTGAGGAGTGTGTATTTTCACATTGTTTAACAAAACATTGGAATCATGCAAACACAGGAAGTTGGAATTTGAAGTTACCTCTCTCATAAATGAAGAAACTGAGGCAGAGAGAGGCATGATGTAACTCAACTGGGTAGAACCTCAGTTAGAATTAGATCATTTACTTAGCACTTTGCCATTTATAGAATACTTTCAGTGACCTTTTCTCACTTGTTCCCATGAAGTTAAATAGGGCAAGTAGAAGTATCTGTATTTTACATGAGAAAGGTTCCCTTTTGAGTTGAAGGAAGAGAAACTAAGGCCATAGAAAGTTTGACTGATTTCCTGAGACACAAGTAATATGAGGCTTGGCTCCCTTTATCTGTCACAGGATATTAAAGTGGAAAGGACAAGTAGCTTAAGCCCCAATGAGTAATATATTGGTTAAATGAAAGAAGGCACAATGTTTAAACACTAGACAAGAGAGACTTATCCAGTTTTATAGAGCAAATGAAGGTCCAAGCCAGCTGGGCCAGCCTTACCTGAAGCCTTCTGTACATTCAGAAATGTTTAAACTTATTGACATACTGGATAGTATTTAACTATGGAAATTATCTCTGATCTAAAATACTCCTTGACTGTGTTTGTTTAAACAGTAGAAATGGATAGATACCCATTTTGAAAACTCATTATTTTTGAAGTATAATGAGGCATTTTGCTTTCCATGAAGAAATAAAACAAAATACTGTCTTGTTTTAGACTGAGTTTGGAAAACTGTGCTGTAGATCAAATCAAGCCTTAATTTCATTCCCCCATTCTCCAAACATAATGTTATTTTGGACACTGCCCTTGTAGCCAAGAAATAGGCAACTAAATCAGAGGACTCTTATACAAACATAGCTGTCCATTATGGACATAAACAGTAAATAATTGTTTAGTTTTAACCTTTATGGTTCCCTTTATGATGAAGAAAAACTGCTATCAACAATTGTGACTAAATTTGTCTCCCCCCTCCCCCCCCAATGCTTTGGAACCTGTACTTTTTTTTCCCTATTGATCTTAGTAATGGAAAGAAAAATAGTTCCTACTTTTGTTTTAGCAGTGTAATATAATATTCATAAAACTACATTTCTTTCACAATAAATTTCAGTATGTCCTTAAAAAACACCCACAGAATGTTTTGTCTAGTTGTTAATCACCATTTTTATTTTGAAAAGTTTACTTGGAAATTCACATATTAACAAATACCTATTTCTTTGTAATGTAATCTCTTGCTTCCTAATGTTCTCCATATTCCAATCTAATTTCTTAAATGTGTGTCTATTCACTGGTGTTATGGAAAATTTCCTCATGAACATCTAAGTAAATATTTAAAAGGAAATAAAAAAAATATAGCACTCAGCATGGTGCTGAGTTTTTGAGTAAGTACTTACAAGCTTCTCAGGTATTTTTAAATTAAGTTTTAGTTTTTTAAGTCATTTACTTAAAAATACCTTTATAGGTATTTTTGTTTTCTCGCACTATCTATAAAGAGTTTTCTCTGGCTCAGAATTTATAGTCTAGAGTAGTCACTTTTGTAAGAGCTATGTGTGCATATACTGATTAAATGGTGTTTTAAAATTCTGTATTCAGATTTAATTGGAGACCAGATTTCATTGTAGAATCTCAAGTTAGTTGTGATAGAAACTTTGATCTCTTATTTCAAGTAGGAAAATTTTCAAACCATTTTGAAAACAGCTAAACAATAGGAACCCTGTTAGAGGAACAATTTCCAACAAGGCAGTAGCTTCCATTCAGAAAGAGTGCTTTTTTTTCTCCATAGACGATAAACAAAGTGCAACTCCAACTCCCAGTCTTAGAAGCATTCCATCAAACTTAGATTTGATTTGTGTTTTCCTGCTATATCTCTGATTCATTGAAGCAATAGCATGTGCTGTGTCTGTTCCTTCTCAGAGGAGTAATTGTTTTTCCTGTAGTTACAGTCTGCATATTACATATTCAGAAATACTCACAGGGAGGAAAAAGCTATTGATGGGGGCTTCTGACGTTGGTAGACACTGCTTTTGTGATTGTTGGGTGAAAACATGGAAAATAATTTCAGTACTTGGTTTAAAATGATCATTCTCTTCCTTTGAACATGGACAAAATAGTATAAAAATATTAATCAAATGTAACATTTCAAGGCCTCTCACTCTAAGCGTACTCTTATTATATAACATAAAAATTTTAATTGTTTGTGCTATTTTCTTCTGAACATTTTGAATTTCCTTTTTCATTTGTTGCCTTTCCAGTGATTTAAATGGGATTCCTGCTATAGCTGAATCCTTAGGGGCCTATAGTTGTACAGACAATCCTTTTAAAATGAATAGTGTCAACCTTTTAAGCCACAGAGGGGAGTTATAGTCTCCAATCTGTAAAGTGTTAGGCATCAGGATCTATAAATCGTTCCACTTTTTTATTTTTATAGCTATTCCAGTATGTCGAAATTGAAAGTAAACTTTGGATGCTTTGACATGTTTTTGTATGACTGTTAAGACCTTTCAAGGTAATAAAGGTTATTTACCTCACAAAATGAAATTGCCAGGAAGCAGGTAGCCCACTGATGTCATCTTACAATGGGTACCTGGACAGTTTTGTCTGCATTTCTACTTGAAGATGATAGGTTTCAAGGGAATACCTTAGAGTGCTTTGTAGAATCTACTTACTGCTGTGACCAGAAGATTCAGAAATGATTCAAATCTACGTCTTTTAGTCTTGATCTAAATTTGTCCTTCATATATAATTGTCATGATATAAATGACACTGTCATCTGTATTTTAGATGGACTTTTCTTTTTGTAGAAGAACTTTGGCTTGGAAGAGTTTTGACCTTTATCCTGAGCATCAATGTAGACCCTCAGTCAAAGGAAATGGTCAAAGCTGTGACCATTGTGTGTTTACTTGGTGTCAGGGAGACCTGAACAAAGCAATGGCTATATGTTCTGGTTATCTGTATTGTTCATTTGGAAGTGAATTTCTGTGTAAACACACAGAAAAAGACAATTAATATACTAAGGTGATGGAGATAGTCAAGGACTTTAAAGGATGGAAAGTTTTGGATAGGTTTTGAATAGGACTGTGTTGGCAGTTTTATAGTTTAGAATCACTGTCTATTTAACACTCCTAGGTAGTGTCCTGAAATGACCAAACATTTTGGAATACTGTGAATAGGAAATAGGAGTTTATCTTAACTGTTCTAGCTTATTCATCTACAACAGAGCTGTCCAATGAAACTTTCTGCAGTGATGGAAATTATCTATAATGCTGCACATAAGGCTACTGAACACCTGAAATGTAGAATGTGTGATTGAAACACTACATTTTTAATTTTGTTTGATTTTAATTAATTTTATTAGTATAAATACTATTTAGTCATATGTATCCTGTGGCTCTAGAAGGCTTCCTTGATTCAAGATTAAAGAACGCCTTCTTGAATTTTTGGCTTAGAACTTCTGTTGGGAACATGATATGGTGGCTGTAAGGTCATGGTTCAGTTCTTCATTCCACTTTACAGAAAATTCTAGGTTGTGCAACTCTACGACTTCAGAACAGCTGCTATTATCATGGTAAACCATTGCACTGGTTGGCTAATAGAGGAGGTAGAGAGGCTTTTACTTTTATCAGTCCTTAAAATTTTTCTGTGTGTAGGACTATTAGGGGTGTATCCGGGGCTGCTGAAAAATTTTAAGATATGGCATATGGCATCAGTTTCTTTGTAATCTATGAAGGGAACTAAGAGTTAAACACATGAAACAGTGATGAGCTAGGTAACATCAGCACAAGTTGTCTGAGAGGCAAGGCTTATTCTAGGAAATCAGAGAAGAGTGAACTCGTCAGGGTCTGTGAAGACTTCCTAGAAGAGATCAAGTGTCTCCTGTACTTGAAGGGTGAGTAGAATAGGGAAAGGTGGAGACTGGAAGGTCTTTCTGGAAATTCCTACAACATGAGCAAGAGCACCAAGTGGGTGCATACTAGGAGTGGTTAGGGGACTGACCTGACTGCAGTGTGTGTGCATACATGGAGGATAGTGGACGTTTGAACCAGATGCTTGGGGCCACAGAAACTGTTTTAAAATAGTCAAGGGGCACCTGGGTGGCTCAGTCGGTTAAGTGTCTGACTTGGGCTCAGGTTAGGATCTCATGGTTCGTGAGTTCGAACCGCACATCGGGCTCTGTGCTGACAGCTCAGAGAATCTGAAGCCAGCTTCAGATTCTCTCCCTGCCCTTTCCCTGCTCATGCTCTGTCTCTCTCTTTTTGTCAAAAATAAATAAATATTAAAATTTAAAACGGTAGTCAAGAGGGAACCATTGATGTTTTTGTTAATACAGGTGGAACATTATGAAGATAGTTTAAAGAAGAAAAATTTAGGGGGCTTCTGGGTGGCTCAGTCAGTTGAGTACCCAACTCTTGATTTTGGCTCAGGTCATGATCTCATGGTTGTGAGATCAAGTACCCTGTCCGCTCCACATGGAGGATGGAGCCTGCTTAAGATTCTCTTTCAGGGTACCTGGTTGGCTCAGTAGGTTAAGCGTCCGACTTCAGCTCAGGTCATGATCTCACGTTTCATGGGTTCAAGCCCGCATTGGGCTCTGTACTGACAACTCAGAGCTTGGAGCCTGCTTCAGGTTCTGTGTCTTTTCTCTCTGCCCTTTCCCTGCTCGTGCTCTGTCTCTCTTTCTCAAAAATAAATAAATATTAAAAAATTGATCCACTGAAATCAATTTAAAGCCTCACAGTCTAGCATTTGTTATTTAAAGAAAAATGAAATAGAACAGAGTAGCAAATATTAACATACTGTTTATAGAGTATTTTTGAAACTTTTTTTCCGTTTTTTGGGCATCTGTGTGTACCCACATGGCTGTGTATCCTGAGTTGTGATATAAAATGTGTTTGTTAGTATGGCTTGTTCCCATGAGAGGAGTTAGAAAACATTGGTGTCTGAGCTCTAATTCAGATCAGTGGTTATATGACTTGGCAATTATCTAAGCAGTTCGGGTGTAAAAATATATTAAAAATTTCTTTAACCCTCTAAAACCATAATTTTGTGATACACAAATTTATATATGATTATATATGGATTTTTGAGAAATGGGGAGATTGGATGGGAAAAAAACCATTTTAAAATTATTTTGCAAAAGTATGTAAATGAGAAGTTAGCTTCAGAGTAGTTTTCAAAATAAGAGAGCCATATGTAATACCAAAAGTATTACACAGATTATGAAAATATTGTTTGAGTTACTTGGTAGACATGGGAGCTTAGATGATTTCTGAGGATGGTAATGCTGTATGTACCTTATAAAGTATTAGGAGAAAATGTTGGCATCAAAAGAACATCTAGGATATTATACAAATTAAGGCATTATTGTTATTAATTTACTTTTTTATAAATGGTTGTATATGTGTCCTACTTTTCCACTTTTATTGTTTTTAAAATTTTTAAAGTTTATTTATTTTGAGAGAGAGAGAGAGAGACAGACAGACTGCATGTGTGTGAGGGAGGGGCAGAGCGAGAAGAAGAGAGAGAGAATCCTAACCAGGCTCCACACTATCAGCATGGAGCCCAATTCGGGACTTGAACTCCCAAACTGTGAGAGCCAAAATCAAGAGTCAGATGCTTAACTGTCTGAGCCACCCAGGTGCCCCTAATTTTCCACTTTTAAAGAGTGATAGAAGAATATGTTTCATTTCTTCCACTTATTTTTTGCAAATGTGAATTAATCAAGTTTTGTGGAAAAGAATATGTATTTACAAAATGAATCTGAGTGTCATTTCACCTCTTATGAATTTTTAAGGTATGTGATAGTGGAATGTGAAGATCAGGACACTCAGCAGAGAGATCCAAAGACCCATGAGATGTACTTAAATGTAATGAGACGATTCAGCCAAGCATTGTTGAAGGTAACCATTTAATGTAGGGGTTGCCAAAAACACCGTACATGGGCCAGATCTGGTCTGTTGCCTGTTTTGGTATGTCCCATGTGCTAAGGGTGGTTTTGATGTTTTTAAATGGTAGAAAAAACCAAAAAGAATAATATCTTGTGACATTTGAAAATTATGTAAAATTCAGATTTTAGTGTTCATATGTAAAATTTTATTGGAACATGATCATGTTTGTTCTCATTGTTTATGGCCACTTTTGCACTGCAATAACAGTTGTATAGTTGAAATGGAAACTGTATGGCCAACAAGACCTAAAGTGTTTCTTCCTTGATCTTTTACAGGAAGTTCATTGACTTCTGATTTAATGAAATAAAACTATACATGTAACAAATTCCAGAACTTTGCTTTTTTATTTCCCTTTGTCTTTTCTATTTTGTTTATCAAGATAGGTACATTTTTAGAAATCTGACAATGGTCATATTGCAGGTACTTACTACATAACTTATATTTTTGCTTCCTTAACGGTTGTTAAAATCTATGTAAAGCCATTTTCTCCTCTTAGGTGTTGTGATTCTTAAAGCACTGTGGCACAGTGCAGCCAGCAGAGGGTGCATGGGCAGTGAGAACTGTCACATTATTGATCTGTGATTTGCTGCAGAAGTATATTACTTCACAGCATCTTTTATCTGCAGTTTCATGTTTCATGTTCTTAAAATTTTAAAGCACATCTTATTGAGCTCTTTGAGCCTAAACATTTCTATAGTTCTCAGAACTTCTCTGCATTTAGCTTATTGGCAGATAAGTACTTGGTTGTCTCTTCTAACGTCAGTCTGTCACAGCTTTTGTCATCTTGTGAAGAAATTTCATTTTCTCTGAGCTTAAATTTCCTCACTTTCAAAATGAGGATGATAACATTTGCTCTTATACTGATAAGCCACCCTTATCAGTTTATTGAGAAGATTAAATGAGAAAATGTATTTTATAATATTTTATGAACTGGGTATTCACTACATAAGACTTTATGGCATTTAATTTTTATAACTTACATTTTACGAAGCAAGCATGCATTATGTTGCTATTTGAGTGCTTTCCTTTTTTTTTTTTTTTCCCAGTAGAGTTTTCGTTCCTTGAAGGTGATATTGTTTCTACCATATGCCCAGTGCATTTCTAAAGACATCATAGGCTTTCAGATACTTACTGAGTCAATGAGCGAATGCATTTTGGGTGAATGAATTCTATCTTATCACATGGTTGTATTTGAGAAAAAGTGCTATTTTTGATAGATTAGTATTCGCTGAAGACTCAGATAATTTTCAACTTTGGAAGAGTTGGCAGTGTTTAAATAAGCTAGCAGTTTTCTCATTATCTCTGAATCAAGATAATTAATCTTTTTCAATTTCACTTTGTATTGAAGTTTGTAGCTATTAGAAGAATAAATAAAGATCACCCATGCTATTAAAGAAACCCTTATCATTATGCTACACAGAACTAATTTTCCTTTCCTTTGAATCCCTTCAGGGTGATAAGTCTGTCAGAGTTATGCGTTCTTTACTGGCTGCTCAGCAAACGTTTGTAGATCGTTTGGTGCATCTAATGAAGGCAGTGCAGCGTGAAAGCGGAAATCGTAAGAAAAAGGTAAACCTATGGGCTTTGCTTTTTATTTTTGACTAATGATGTCTTGGTATCATAAAATACTGAGTCCTGGTACTATCTTTTTGGGTTGATCTATTTTATGAAATTCTTATGCAATTATAATAATAGGAGGATTTATAAGTATTGATTATGTACAGGATCCTGTTTTATGAATTTATATCTATATAGGTATAGATAGATAGATTTAAATCCTCACAACAACTCTGTAAGTTAGATGATGCTATTATCTCAATTATAAGAACAAATAGGGGTAGAGGGGTTAAGTAATTTGTCTACCATCCTCAGCTAGTAAGTATTATAGTTGGGGTTTGTTCCTAGGCATTCTAAGTCCATATATATTTTTTAAGTTTATTTATTTATTTTGAGAGAGAGAGTGCAAGTGGGGGAGGGGCAGAGAGAGAAGGGGGACAGAGGATCCAAAGCGGGCTCTGTGCTGACAGCAGAAGGCCTGATGTGGGGGCTCAAACTCCCGAACCATGAGATCATGACCTGAGCTGAAGTTGGACGCTTAATTGACTGAGCCACCCAAGTGCCCCTCTGTGTCCATATTTTTAATCTACAGTGCTTTATTGGGTCTCATTTTAGCATCTTAGCATCTTTGAATATAATCTGTTTGATGTGGAAAGGACCTGTATAGATCATTGCTACTGGAAGCACTCTGAGAAAATGAAAGTCCAGAGTGACTTGCCCAAGGTTGCAGAATTAGTTGCTCGTGACCTCACTGGCTTTGCATCTGTTCTCATGGCTAGAACAGGGATCTTTCCATCAAGTAAGGCTTCTACTTGATGACAGTAGATGAGTATTTGTTCTTCATATGTTGTTTTTCCTCATCACTAGCCCAAATGATGTGAAGGATTCACTCTGAATCTTCTCTTTACCTAATCCCATCACAGGCAGATCTTTCTTAGTGATCTTTGTAAAGGAACACAACACACTTTACTGTTGTTCTTCAGACTTGTGAGAGGAAGGTGGAGAGAGGAAAAGGTGAAAAACTGAATCAGGAGTTCAAAGGCAGGGGATCAGCTGTAAAGAGAAATGCTAACAGATATGTGTGTAAGGAATAATATTCACAAGGTTAAGAAGGAGAAAATAGGCGGAAGAGAAACACATTTTTATTGAGATGACCTTTTTTTTGTTGTTGCTGAGAAAAATAAGAAACCAAAGTTAAATAACTAAATCCCTACTGCTGTTCCTTCTGGAGCCGCTCTCCCCAAAGGTGCCTGTGTGAGGGAGCAATGTGATCCCACATACCCACCTGCAGGAATGTCTGTTCCTGTGGCTGTCAGTGTGGGGCATAGATTTCAACCAGCTTGTTTTTGTGTGGTGTGCTCTTCTTTTTGGCACACACACGAGTCTCTGGCTACACTTCAATTTTAGCTATCCTGGAGGATAACTGACTCCTTACCTATTTGAGGCATCGCTTAAAGCTTCCTGAAATAACTTTTGTTTTTACCACACAGCCTAATATTTAAAGTTTTTTTTAATGTTTATTCATTTTTGAGAGAGAGATACAGAGTACGAGTCGGGGAGGGGCAGAGAGAGAGGAAAACACAGAATCTGAAGCAGGCTCCAGGCTCTGAGCTGTCAGTACAGAGCCCGATGTGGGGCTTGAACTCAAGAGCTGTGAGATCATGAACTGAGCCAATGTTGGATGGATGTTTAACCAGCAGCCATTCAGGTGCCCCCAAAATTTAAAGCTTTCATTTTGAATGTTGTTAAGTATTCTCGTTTCACTTTATCATTCTTTAGGTGATAATATTCATGTATTTGTTGTATAAAAATGTATTTGGCATGCCTACAGCATGGATCTAGGGCTATAGCAGCAAACATAAAGATCTCTATTCTTAGGGAGTTTTGGAGGAGAAAGTAAATAGAATAAATAAGTGAAATATGTAGCGTGCTAGATACTGTGGTATGCTACAGAGGAAAATAAAGCAGCAAAGGAAGTAGGAAGTGCTGGGTTTGAGGAGTAAGGCAGTGAGTGTTTCACTTCTCAATAGAGTGGTCAGGAAGACCTCACTAAGAAGGTGACATTTGGACAAAGACCTGAAGCAGGTGAGGGAGCGAGCCATGTGAATATTTAGAGAAGACCATTGCAGCCAGAGGGACACCCAAGTACAAAAGCCCTGAGGTGAGAGTGTTTGTGTGTGTGTGTGCACGTGTGTACATGCGCACGAGAGATAGAGAGATGTATGTGTGAAATAGGAAGAAGCCCGGTGTATTTGGAACAAAGGGAGACTGGGGGAGAGCAGTAGGGGATGAGGATGGAGGACAGAGATAATAGGGACACAGATGGAATATATCCTCGTAAGTCATTACAAGGACTTATGACTTAAACACTGAGTTAGCGTAGAATCTGTTGGGAGTTTTGAACAGAAGAGTGACGTGACCTGACTTTGGTTTTAGCAGCAGTACTCTAGTTGTTTGTTTGTTTTATGTTTATTTATTTTTGAGAGAGATTAGAGTATGAGCAGGGGAGGGGCAGAGAGAGAGAGGGAGACACAGATCTGAAGCAGGCTCCAGGCTCTGAGCTGTCAGCACAGAGCCCGATGTGGGGCTTGAACCCACAAACAGTGAGATCATGACCTGAGCTGAAGTCGGATGCTTAACCAACTGAGCCACCCAGGTGCCCCTAGTTGTTTATTTATGTTAAAGTTTATTTATTTTGAGAGAGAGAGAGAGAGAGAGAGGGAGCAAGCACGTGCATGTGTGTGTGATTGGGGTGGGGCAGAGAGAAAGGGAGAGAGAGAGAGAATCCCAAGCAGGCTCTATGCTATCAGTGCAGAGCCCAACCCGGGGCTTGATCTTGTAAACTGTGAGAAGTTGAGCCGAAGTCAAGTGTTGGACACTGAACCGACTGAGCTACCCAGGCGCCCCTCCTTTATGATGCATTGCACATAATTTTATGGTGCTTTGCAAACATTTTAAAGTTAGTAGAATTAGTTTTTATGTCTTTACCCTGTATATTATAAACTACCTTTACATTTTAACTCAATTCTTTCTGATTTGTTCTCTTAGAATGAGAGACTACAGGCATTGCTTGGAGACAATGAAAAGATGAATTTGTCAGATGTGGAACTTATCCCATTGCCTTTAGAACCCCAGGTGAAAATTAGAGGAATAATCCCAGAAACAGCTACACTATTTAAGGTAATTGTGATGGATATCTAATGTATATCATTGGAACCTAATTCTGTAAAGCAAAAACACTCCCTTCAACAATGATTACGTTGCAGACAATATCTATAATTTTTATAGACAATATCTATAATTTTTATACATTTTAGTACATGCTAGATAAAAAATTGTCTTTTGTTTATTCAATGTGTCTTGATTTAAAGATCTTTTATTATCAGTAGGCATTTTTATGTGAAATGTGTAAAATACACTTTTTTTCTTAAACTCTGGGTTTTTTAATCTTTAATTTTTGAACTTTTTATTAATTAGAACCACACCTACTTTTTCCATGTAAGCTTTAAAAAAAAATAATTGCAAAACTTATATTACTCATTCAGTTCATAAATCCATGTAGTAGCAGTCTCAGTTAACCTTTTTAACATTTCTTGATCTGATATCTGTTCTTGTGACTTAAATTTTTTCTTGTATCTTCTACTAGTAATTCTCATTAGTCCTTTATAGCATGTCACGCTTCTTTTGGCTGGCCATGACTTGGATAGTTAGAAAGAGCTGGTAGCAGCCACTTTTTCCACTTAGTCCCAAGGAGTGAGCAGCATTAGCTGTGAAGCGTCATTATCTGTTAGGCATCATAAAGAATGGTCTCAGGGATACCTGGTGGTTAAGTTTTGTGATTCTAGGGGTACAAGGCATAAGTTGCACTCAGATATTACTTTGTATCCAGAAAAGAAAGGGCTCATAGGACAATGACTTATGAATATAAAAAGGGGTGTGATTATAGTAAGAAGTAGTTTGGAATTTTTTCAAGGGTGTGTTTAAAGGCAGCCTATGGCTGCACATCTCATTCAACTGAAAGGCTGAGTTTTATAAAGCAGCACTGAACCTTATTGCATGGTATGGACTCTGATAGTTTCTATTCTTTTAAGAATTATTCTGTTCCATTAAGTTTTAAATTTAACTTGCAACTCGTTTAATTGGTTTTAAATCTCATTAATGGATTATTACCTGCAATTTGAAAAATACTGGTACAGGAGATAAAATGCAAATATTTCTCAGCTTGTGCTTACAACCCACTGGAAGCTGAAATGTAAAGAGTTGCACACAGACATTAACAACCAGTATACCTGTATACAACTGGTGTTCCTTTGGACTTGAACTCTCAAACAAGATCAGCTTCTAATATTCACATTCCCTGAGGACTAATTGAGAGCAGTAAATCAAAAAGGTAGTTTTACCAATTTTTTGAAACAGGATGAGTTGAAAGCAGGAGTTGTAAGAGTGGAGTATAAGAATAAACCTGCCACTATTGTTAGGTAGATTCTGGACCCATTTTCTCCTGAAGTATGCAGATAATTATGTCTTACATGCACAAAATGGGTAGCCAATAAAATACCATGAAATGTATTTTTGATCCTGATATTCAGTTTTTTTTTTTTTCTTCCAACCCTAAAGTATGTGAGCATTCTTGAAAATTCTGGGTTGGAGTTTAGGGTTAATGGTTTTAGGGTATTTACTACATAACTCTATCATAGTAATTCTTTTTTTTTTTTTTTTCTTAAGAGATCATGCTCATGCACAAGAGCAGGAGTCGGGGAGGGGCAGAGGGAGAGGGAGAGAGAGAATCTTAAGTAGGCTGCATGCCCAGTGAGGAGCTCCATCTCAGGACCTTGAGATCATGATCTGAGCCCAAATCAAGAGTCAGAAACTTAACTGACTAAGCCTCTCAGGTGCTTTTCTACTGTAGTATTTTTTAAAAAGTTTATTTATTTACTCTGAGAGAAAGAGAGTAGCAGGAGTGGGAGAGGGACACACACACACACACACACACACACACACACACACACACACACAGAGAGAGAGAGAGAGAGAGAGAGAGAGAGAGAGAGAGAGAATCCCAAGCAGGTACCCTGTCAATGCAGAGCCCAATGTGGGGTTCAATCCTACCAACCTCGAGATCATGACCTGAGCTGAAATCAACAGTGGGATGCTTAACTGACTGAGCCACCCAGGCACCCCAGTCATAGTAACTCTTAATCATTTTTTGGGTCACAAAAGCCTTTGAGGTAATTTATAAAATATATTTTTGCTTGGGGTGATAAAAGGATACTCCAAATTTAAGATAATTTAAAATTCAGAGTTTTAATACACAAGAGGTTGTAAGTTCTAAACATATATTCACTGAAGCATTTTTGATGCCTTTTACCCCTTCATTTTATGGGGAACTTTTCAAGCATGCAGCAGTGTTTAAAGAATTACACAGTAAACAACTATATATACCTACTGTTTGACTTTTGTTAACATTTTATGTATTTGTATTTGCTCTGTCGCAAATTTGTCTGTTTATCCCTCTGTCTGATACTTCTTTCTGTTATTTCTCATCACCTGTGTAAATTAAGGTTGTAATGGCTTTCTTTGTCAGACACATTTCTTTAGACTATCATATATTTTTTCCAATTTCAATATTAAAGGATTTTTTTCCCCTCAGTGATCTAAACTAATAGGGCATCTTTTTCTGAACAGTTTTCTGACCTTTTATCTCCAAGTAGGCATCTCAGTGTGCTACTACTCCACATGAGGTGGTTTCTAAAGTAAGTTTAATTCCATTAATTATTGATTTAGACACATTTATAAGCTACATTGGAGATTTCAGCTAGTTAAGGGAAAGATTCAGGGCAAAAATATAATTATTCCAGAATAAAATATATAAGTATTTGAGACCTCCCCTCATTTTATAAAAGAGGAGTTTGAGTCTCAAAGCTGCATGACTAATCGTATGCCTGCTATTAGTAACCATGGCTCATGACTTTCTATCTGGTGCATTTTTTTTTTTAATGTTTGTTTATTTTGTGAGAAGAGGAGAGTGTGTGTGCATAAGTGAGGGACAGAGAGAGAGGGAGAGAGTTCCAAGCAGGCTTTATGGTGTCAGCGGGGCTCAGTGTCACAAACCGAGAAATCATGACCTGAGCCGAAATCAGGAGTCGGATGCTTAACTGAACTGAGCCACCCAGGCACCCCTCTATCTGGTGCACTTTTATGCTGTAGTTTTATCTCATTTATTTCATTTATGTCTGTAATACTAAAATGATGATGGCAAACATAGATAGAACATCTGCTTTGTATCAGGCGTGGTGCCAGACTCTTGTTCCTCTATGGTTTCTAATCACCTTAGCAGCTGTGCAGAGGAAGTGTTACCTTCATTTTACACGTGAGGAAACAGGGTAAAGAATATGTGTAAGATCCAACATCTAGTACCTGGTGGAGCCTGGATTCCTATCTGTGACTGACTTCAGAGCTTTTGCTCTATATGCTGTGTAATCTTCTGAGTATTAGCTAGTTCGTAGTTTTCTTCAAGGATTCCTATTGTGTCTTGTTGTCAGCCCATTTTGTTTCTTTAGGTTCTGCTTACCTATTTGTTTACCTTATGTGTCAGCATTTCCTATGTGCATGGTAGATCTTTGTGCTTTAATTTACATCCATATTTGAAAACAATATTTTTATTTCAGAGTGCTCTTATGCCTGCACAGTTATTTTTTAAGACAGAAGATGGGGGCAAATACCCAGTTATATTTAAGCATGGGGATGATTTACGCCAAGATCAACTTATTCTTCAAATCATTTCACTCATGGACAAGGTAACTATAACTTTATATTGGCAGGGACCATTTTTTAATTTTGGTTTAGTATATATGCAGTGAATGGACACTGAATTTTTTTTAACATTCAGGTGCAATCATAGGAAGCTCAGCAATCTCCAGTTGACCTTAAACAACTTTAGTTGTTTTTATGCACTGCAGATTGACTCTTGGGTTGAGTATAAAATGAAATTGCAACTGTTCCTTTTTTTTTTTTTTTTAATTCTTTTTAATGTTTATTTATTTTTGAGAGGGAGATGGAGTGTGAGCGGGGAAGGGGCAGAGGGAGGGAGACACAGAATCCAAAGCAGGCTCCAGGCTCTGAGCTGTCAGCACAGAACCCGACACGGGGCTTGAACTCACAAACCGTGAGATCATGACCTGAGCCGAAGTCGGTTGTGCAACTGACCGAGCCACGCAGGTGCCCCTGCAATTGTTCGTTTTTATTAAAACTCTTTTCTCAGTTAAGTTTTCTTGATGTCAAGTTTAGTAACTCCCTTCCTCTTAATCAACTAGATCTTTTTCTTCTTTAAATTGCATCTCTGCCTCTGGCTTTTAAAGGAACGTATTTGTCCTCATTTCCTTTTTTTCTGAGTTCTAAAATACTTTGTGACTAGAAAGAGCTGCATAAATGAGTTGGAAGACCCCCAGTGTTGATTGGAAACTATTGACAGTGATTTAGAATAAGTTTAAAAAAATTGACATTCCATCAAGTGCTTAATAAATTTATTTTTGATGATCAAAGTAGAATTAATTTAGTAATCTCTTATAATAAGCTATTATAATACTTACCTGCAAGACTGCTTCAGAACAATCTTTATACTTGTTTGCTTAATGTATTTTATCATTTGATCAAAAGCTGCTACGGAAAGAAAATCTGGATTTGAAGTTGACACCCTACAAGGTATTAGCCACTAGTACAAAACATGGTAAGTTTATTTTATACCATGGTTGTTTATTTGAGTGTCTAATAAGTATACTTTTCCTCTTTTAATTGAAAGTTAAGAATGCTAGAGATTGAATTCATTTGTAGCACTGAAGGCTGACTGGGCCTCTTTCCCTTTCTCCCTGGCTCCCTCTTGAAATCAGCATATTTGTAAGACAAATTAATACCTTTACACTGTATTTCTTTGCATTCAAAACTGGTTATAATTTACAGTAGTTTTTTTCATACTAATCTGTGTCCAGAATCATCATTTGAGAGTTACTGTGACCCAGAGTGACTCTGTATTGTGCTCTTAAAAAAAGCCACTCAGCAATGATGCTGCCTCTGAACTAGTTTTTTTGTTTTTGTTTTTTTTTTTTTTAATATAGAATGATAGCATCTAAATCTTTCTGAGATTGAATAACCTCTGGAAATTTGATAGACGGTTCCCTAGGAATGCTTGCCTACAGCCTATTGTCAATTCCATGGTCTTGATACTCTCCGAGCTTCTCACCCTTCGATACCTGGGAAAAACAAAAGTATCCATTTTAGGTTTCTTGGCCTTCTGCTGGCCACCCTCAAATCTTTTTGGTGGTGGTTTAATTCCTCTTCTCGCTTTCGGAATGATGTTGTTTAAAGTGCACATATGATCTTTGACTATCCTGCATAAAATGATTTACTCACTTCCATTCGTTCTTTGGACAAAGTCACAAGCCTTAGCTTGTTTTACAAGTTCCAGCATCCTGTGACACACTCCTGTACCTGTCTCTCAAGCCTCTCTTTTTCCAGTCTCCCCCTTGCTTCCCAGGCATTAGCCACATGGGCCACCTTCCATTTTCTCGAATGCACCGTGCTCTTTTCAGCCTTAAGGCCTTCATTTATGTTATGATCATTATCTTTAGCATCCTTTCCTCACAGCTTTACCTATTAACTTTCACTGTCCTTCAAAGCATGGCTCAAATGTCAGATGCCCTCTGATCTCTATGGTAATTTAGGTCTCCCTACACTATTCTCTTTCACAGTAACTTTTTATTCACAATATTTATCCCAGTAAAAATTGCAGGCTTCTTCAGTGTATAAAGGCAGGGTCAAAGCTCTGTTTTTTATTGGCAAACTTATTATTGCATGGGAGAAAATCAGTAAATATCTTAAGTGAACTGATACACACTATTCCCTGTTTGTGATACAGGAATGAATGAGACATTTCTTACTTTAAAGGAGTATACGGTAGTTCCTTCATTCAACTTTGATTTTTCATAATGTCCTCCTCCTTTTTGGTAGTTTAAGGGATTTATACTTCTGTAATTTCCAGGAAATGGCAGAACATGAGCATTAGATAAAAAAGGCAATGAACATAATGCAGTTTTAGGCTTAGTTGATTGATATTATATAATTTCAGAGTTCTTAAAGTGATTTTAAATTTGGAATATTTTTAATTGGCATATGTTATAAAAGTACAGAAAGAAGAAATTTTTGTGCATATTTAAGAAGCTTAGCTATTACTTTTTGTCTGTGTATACAGTAATAGAAATTGCCCTGGAGAAACATACAGATTAAGTCAGTTTAATTGAAAGAAGAGTTTACTTCTAGTTCCTATGACTCAAATGCCAGTCTAAACTTAATATATTGTTTACAGACTCTTTAAGTCATTTGAGTATGCAGTGTATGCATTTGAAAATGAAGGTTATTCTTAGTAGAACCCTTACTATTTTTATTGCTTTTAACCAGTGTTGCGCTTAATGCAGTGCATGTATTTCTTTGTAGGCTTCATGCAGTTTATCCAGTCAGTTCCTGTTGCTGAAGTTCTTGATACAGAAGGAAGCATTCAGGTACAGAACCAATTTTAAATGAGTTATGCAATTCATGAATATAATATCGTTTTAAAAAGTTCAATCTTCATAAAAAGTGTGTAGAGTTAAAAGTGCATGTTTCATTTTATCACTGTTCTTTCCTTGAGTTGTTTTCCGTTTCTCAGAAGTGAATAATACTAAAAGTTGCAAATTCTTCCATGTTAGTATGTACAGATGCTTAGTTCCTTAAACGGTGCCTGGCACATAATAGGGGAGCGGGAATAAATTTTAAAAGTTTGTTAGTTTATAGTTATCTTATATTCCAAATTATGGAAATTCTACAGTGTGTTTAACTACAAATTAACATTTGGCTGTTTCCAACTTTATGGTTCTTCAGAACAGTACTACATGCTCTTGCTCACACATGTTTTGCTCATTTGTTTTTAATGAGCTCTTTTCCCCTTCAACCTTGTTGCTGTCCTTTAATATAGGAATAGGTGAGCAGTTCCTAGGATTATGCCATGTGTGTCTTTGAAAATTTTTACACTTTATAGACATGGATCAATTCTTATCACATCTTAATGGTTAATTTGTGTTATTTAAAAGAATTTTTTTAGTGTTTTATTTATTTTTGAAAGAGAGAGAGACAGAATACGAGCTGGGGAGGGGCAGAAGGAGAGGGAGACACAGAATCTGAAGCTGGTTCCAGGCTCCAAGCTGTCACCACAGAGCCCGATGTGGGGCCCGAATCACAAACTGCCAGATCATGACCTGAGCCAAAGTCAGATGCTTAACCGACTGAGCCACCCAGGCACCCCAATTTAAATATGACTTTCTTTTTCCCTGTGTAAGAAGAATGTATGTGATTTACACAAAAAAACCTGATATGCCTGAAATGAAAGCTAATACAGGACGGACTTGACAGGGGATATTTGTTACAATGTGTTTTTGTCTTTCCCAGTTTAGCATGTAATTCAGTATGGAGTTTAGATTTGCAGAAAAGCATTATTCTCATTTCTTGGCAAAGCAGGTGGTTATACTGTTCTTTGGTTTAAGGAATAATCACTTGCAGTAGTTAAACATTCATGCTCACTAGAGTCTTTTGGGTTTTCCATGTATGTAACACGTCATCTGCAAATAGTGAAAGTTTTACTTCTGCCTTACAAATTTGGATGCCTTTTATTTCTTTTTGTTGTCTAATTGCTGTGGCTAGGACTTCCAGGGCTATGTTATATAAAAGTGGTGAGCGTGGACATCCTTGTCTTGTTCCAGACTTTAGGAGAAAAGTTCTCAGTTTTTCCTCCTTGAGTATGATGTTAACTGTGGGATTTTTATATAAGGACTTTATTATGTTGAGGTATGTTCTTTCTAAACATACATCGTTGGGGTGTTTTTTTCTTTTTATCATGAATGGATGTTGTACTTTGTCAGATGTTTTTTGCATCTATAAAAATGATGCAAAGATAATTTTAAGAATAAAAATTATTCTTTCTCTTATTAATGTGACATACCACATTGATTGATTTGTGAATATTGAACCACCCTTGCATTCCAGGAATAAATCCCACTTGATTGTGGTGAATGACTTTTTTTTTTAATGTATTCTTGGATTCTGTTGGCTAATTTTTTTTAATTTAAAAAAATTATTTTTAATGTTTATTTTTGAGAGAGAGCGAGATTGACAGAGCATGAATGGGGGAGGGACAGAGAGAGAGGAGACACAGAATCTGAAGCAGGCTCCAGGCTC
The DNA here is from genome assembly GCF_027475565.1 of Acinonyx jubatus. NCBI lineage: Eukaryota > Metazoa > Chordata > Mammalia > Carnivora > Felidae > Acinonyx > Acinonyx jubatus. The sequence continues at coordinate 61,099,304 of NC_069392.1, forward strand.
TGAGCTGTCAGCACAGAGTCTGACACAGGGCTCAAACCCACAAACCATGAAATCATGGATTCATGAGCCGAAATTGGATGCTTAACCAACTGAGCCATCCAGGCGCCCCTTGGTTTGCTAATTTTTTTTTTTTTTTTAAGATTTTGCATCCATGTTCATCAGAGATACTGGACTACTAGAACTGATAAATGAATTCAGTAAAGTCGCGGACTACAAAATCAAGATATAGAAGTCTATTGCATTTCTATACGTTAATAATGAAGCAACAAAAAGAGAGGAAAATAATCCCATTTATAATTGCACCAAAAATAATAAAATACATAGGAATAAACTTAACCAAAGTGGTGAAACACCTGTACTCTGAAAACTATAAAACACTGATAAAAGAAATTGAAGATGACACAAAGAAATGGAAAGACACTTCATACTCATGGATTGAAAGAACAAATATTGTTAAAATGTCTATGCTAGTCGGGGCTCCTGGGTGGCTCAGTTGCTTAAGCATCCAATGTCAGCTCAGTTCATGATCTCGCAGTTTGTGAGTTCGAGCTCCGCGTTGGGCTCTGTGCTGACAGCTCAGAGCCTGGAGCCTGCTTGGGATTTTGTGTCTCCCTCTCTCTGCCCCTCCCCTGCTCGCACTCTGTCTCTCTTTCTCTCAAAAATGAATGAACATTAAAAAAAAATGTCTATACTACTCAAAGCATTCTACATATTTAATGTAATCCCTATCAAAATGCCAACAGCATTGGGGCACCTGGGTGGCTCTGTCAGTTAAGCGTCATCCAACTTTCGGTTTTGGCTTAGGTCATGGTCTCACAGTTTTGTGAGTTTGAGCCCTGCGTCAGGCTCTGCACTAACAGTGCAGAACCTACTGGGATTCCGTCTCCCTGTGCTTCTCTCTCTATCCCTTCCCCACTCATGATGTCTCTGTTTCTCTCAAAATAAATAAACTAAAATAAAAGAAGAAAATCCCTTAAAAAACTACCAACAACATTTTTCATAGAACTAGAACAAACAGTCCTAAAATTTGTATGGATCCACAGAAGACCCCATAAATAGTCAAAGCAATCTTGAAAAGCAAAATTGGAGTTATCACAATTCCAGACTTCAGATTATATTACAAAGCTGTAGTAATCAAAACAATATGGTACTGGAACAAAATTAAGACATACACATCATTAAAACAGAATAGAAAGCCCAGAAATAATCCACACTTACATGATCAGTTAATCGTTGACAAAGGAGACAAGAATATGCAATGTGAAAAAGTATCAACAAATGATATTGGGAAAACTAGATAGCTACATGCAAAAGAATGAAACTGGACTACTTTCTTAAATCTGAAAATGGATTAAGGGCCTAAGTTTGAGACCTGGAACCGTAAAAATCCTCCAAGAGAGCATAGGCATTAATTTTTCTAACATCAGCTGGTAACAACATCCTTCTAGATGTTGTATGTAGATGATGTCCAAGGCAAGGTAAACAAAAGCAAAAATAAACTGTTGGCACTACATAAAAATAAAAAAAGTTCTGTAAAGTTCATAAAAAAATGACCAATAAAACTAAAAGACAGTCTGCTGAATCGGAGAAAATATTTGCAAATCACATATCTGATGAAGGGTTAGTATCCAAAATATATAAAGAACTTACACAACTCAATACCCAACAAATAATTGAATTTAAAAATGGGCATAAGACATTTCTCCAAAGAGGACGTCCAGATGGCTAACAGACACATGAAAAGATGCCCAACATCACTCATCATCAGGGAAATGCAAATCATAACCACAGTGAGATACTACCTCATTTCTGTCAGAATGCCTAAACTCAAAAACTCAAGAAACAACAATTGTTGGTGAGGATGTGGAGAAAACGGAATCCTCATGCACTGTTGGTGAAAATACAAACCAGTGCAGCCATTGAGGAAGACGGTATGCAGGTTCCTCAAAAAATTAAAAATAGAACTATCCTATGGTCCAGTAATTGACACTGCTGGGTATTTACCCAAAGAATATGAAAACACGAATTTGAAGGGGTATATGCATCTTTGTGTTTATTGCAGCATTATTTATAATAGCTAAACTATGGAAGCAGCCCAAGTGTCCATCAATAGGTGAATAGATAGTAGGGCGCCTGGGTGGCTCAATAAGTTAAGCATCCTACTCTTGATTTAGGCTCAGATCATGATCTCACGGTTTGTGAATTTGAACCCCGAGTTGGACTCTGAGCTGACAGATCAGAGCCTGCTTGGGATTTTTCTCTCTCCATTTCTCTCTGCCTCTCCCATGCTCATGCTCATTGTCTCTCAAATTAAATAAACTAAAAAAAAAAAAAAATCGATGATACACGCTTGCACACACACACATAGGAATATTACTCAGCAATTAAAAAAGAATAAAATCTTGCCATTTGCAACAGCATGGCAAGATCTAGAGGGTATAATGATAAGTGAAATAAGCTAGTCAGAGAAAGACAAATACCATATGATTTCACTCCTATGCAGAATTTAAGAAACAAAACAAATGAACAAAGGAAATAAAGAGAGACAGATCAAAAAACAGACTTTTAACTATAGAGAACAAACAGAACATTAGCAGCAGGGGGGTGGATGGGGGAATGGGAAGAAAAAAGCAAATAGCTGGGGCTCAGAACATTAAACTGCCTAGGGTTGATGTTTTGCTATGCAGTTTTCCAACTGTAACCTTTAGTCACTTCTTAACCCTTTGTGCACAGAAGAGTTAACAGAGCAGACCTGAGGCTATTACCTTTAGAAAGGTCTGCTTGCTAAGTTAGTCTTTGACTGGTATCTGGGAACTTGGCTTTCAGTGTTTTATTCCTGTGTTCTCTGATAAGAGTGGTTCAGTGTGCCTAAACTGTGCAAATAATTTGATTTACAGTGAACAACTTGCTTTCCTCCTAGAATTTTAACAGTTGCTAGACAGAGGGTGACTTTATGACCAGCCCCCAGTAAAAACCTTGAGTGCTGAGTCTATAATGGGCTTCCCTGGACAGAAACATTGCACCCAGATTACTGCCTTTTTTTTTTTTTTTTTTTTTTTTTAAATTGGCATTGGAGAAAAGTAGTAAGTATGCTCAGCATATCCCCTCATAGAAGAGAGCCAGGAGGCTGACACATGGATTTCTCCAGACTTTGCCCGTGTATTTTCCCTGTCCAGATTCTACTGTGTATACTTTTGCTTTAATAAGTGTCGCTTGTGGTACAACCATATGTTGAGTCTATGGTTCCATCTAACAAACTTGTCGGAGTTGTTGACCTCCTAACATACCCTTTAGGTCTCAGTTTTTGCATCTGTGAAATTTGGATAATAATTTAATAGTATCTGCCTCTAGGATTAGTACCTGAAAATGAGGTGAAGTGTATGTAGAGCTTTAACATAGTTTCTCACTGAAATTATTATTTAATAAAGTTATTAGTCATTACGTGGCTGTGTGCAGTTGTGATTTGGTAAAATAAGGACAGTGCAGTTGGTATATTGATTCTTGGTTTCATGTCTGATCTGTGTAAATAGTTTTGCTGAGTCAGAGGTTATTCTCATGTTCAACTTCAGTAGACAATTAAAACGTATTTTCTAAAATAGTTGTTTTTGGGAAGTTATTCTGTTTCTCATTGCTATACATCTTTGCCTAATCTTAATATTGTCAGACTTTTAAATTTGGTATTGTAGTTTTAGTTTTCCCTAATTATCACAGGTTGAACATTAAAAAATATATGTGTAGGCTATGCATTTCTTCTGTGGAGTCGTTATTTACATCTTTTGTTCATTTTCCTCTTGGGTTGTTTGGGTCTTATTGATTTATAGGAGTTCTTTATATATTCTAGGCATAGATCCTTTGTCAAGCCCAAGGGTGTTCAGAAAAGCTGAAACATAGGGTAAACTTTTTTTTTTTTTAAACAGCATGTTACTTGTGTTTTCAAATAGTATATTCTGTTTTTCTTTAACATCTACATGTAAGGGAATAGTTCTAGTTGGTAATCAGAAACAAAACAAAACATTATTTTCCCCACTGTTTCCAGACTCTTTGGACACTCTAGTGCATGTATTGTGTCCCTATAATTCTTTTGTTCAGTTAGCATCTCTCTCATATTTATCTTTCCATCAATTTCCCCTGGGAATTATTGGCACTTTCTAATCATTTTTATTGAGCTTTTTTTTTAAATTATTATTATTGATGTATCATTGACATACAGTATTATATTACTTTCAGGTGTACAACACAGTGATTTTGACAATTACATACATTATGAAATGATCACCATAAATCTAGTTACCGTCTGTGACCACACATAGTTATTATAAGCAATATTATTGACTATATTCCCTGTGCTGTAGTTTATATCCCCTTGACTTATTTGGTTTATAACTGGAAGTTTGTTAATGCTAACAGTGTTTCAGTAGCTACACTTAAAAAGTAATTTCAATAACTCATGTTCACTTTAAGGAGAATGTATGATACAAAAAACCCCCTCTGAATTGTTTACATTCAGAAGAAAGGTGAAAAAAAAGTGATAGAGTATAGAGAAATAAAAGTAAATTCATTTCATATAATGTTTTCCCCCTAAGGTGTAAAAGTAGCAGCATACTTTTTTTTATCTTAACTGTCTGCAAGCACAGTAGTAAGACTGATTCTTAGAATATACTTTTTAAAGTCCACATTTTATAATTATTGACTAAACATTAGGCCAGGTACTTGGTCATGTTTTACAATTGCAAAATGTCTGATTTGTTAAGGATTGTATTGAGTTTGTAAACATGTGAATTACATCTTTTCAGAACTTCTTTAGAAAATATGCACCGAGTGAGAATGGACCAAATGGAATCAGTGCTGAAGTTATGGACACTTATGTTAAAAGCTGTGGTAAGTTTTTCAAGCTCTATTTTCCACTGATGCAGTGAAGTCAAGGAAATAGGCTATCCTCATGTTGCTATATTCATACACATTTGTACATTGTAGGATTTTATCTTACTCCATGTGGGCTGCTCTAACAAAATACCAGAGACTAGGTGGCTTGTAGGCTGGAAGTCCAAGATAAGGTACCTACTTGGTCAGTTGACGGCCCTTTTTGGGGAGAAGACTTTTGTTGTATCTTCATCTGGCAGAATGGGCTAGGGAGCTGTGTGGACTCTCCTTTTAGAGAGCACTAATCTCATTCATGAGGGGTCTACCCTAATGATTTAAGCACCCCCTAATACCATTACATTGGGCTGTATGATTTCAACATGTGAATTTTGGGGGCCACAAAGACATTCAGATCATAACATTTCAATTCTGTATAAGAAGATGACTAAAAGATATACTGATAGAAGAAGTCAATTAATGTTTTGACATAATAGTAATTAACAAGGTATAAATTCTGTTTAGTCTTTGGTGAATGTATCTTTGCAATCAGTTAACTGTGTTATTATTACAAGTTATCTCTTCCTGGAAGCTGTTAATTTTCTCCAAGATTTTCCCTGTGTTTGAGTAACTACAATTAAAGAGACTGAGGGAAAAGTCTCAGCAATAATTATGCGTTAGATAAATCTCAAGAGCTATGTTAGGAGGATGCCTCTTATGATATTTATTTTATGGTCCCTTCCTGGAAATAAGTAGGTAGTAGAATGCCAGAGGGATTAATTCACATCGTTTCAACCATTTATGCCTACCTATCCTCATGAAGTTTATGTTCTAGAGGATTTTTTAATTTTCTTAAGCAGTTTTTTGTTTGTTTGTTTTATTTGTTTTTGCTTTTAATAGCTAGATTGTTTAAAAGAGGGTTAGTAAAGGAGTTGACACTAGAGTTAGCCCTGGATGGGATATGGTATATAAGTTGTTCCTGTTTTAAGTTCCTATTTATACCTAAGGCAAAGTAGGTAAGGGACTTTAGACACATGTAACAGTTGTATTTAAACTTTCATATCATTTAATGGCTTATAAACTGATTCTTATACATGACATTTAAAAATTTTTCACAATGTTCCTATGAGGTAGTATTCCAGATTATTTTAGACAACATAATTTACTCCCAAATTTATACTAGATGATATATAAAGAAGTACATCTAGTTGGCTGAGAAGTATAAAGAAAATGTAATATAGCTGGGAACTTTAAAAGCACTGAAATAAAACATGTATGTGTATATTAAAATCCTTTATGGTTTTAATCGTATATTTACTGAAGGAATATAACATGGTACGTGTAACTGTGCTCTCCCTTAAAAATGACCATGTACAGTGTATTTAAAGACTAAAAAAAAATTATTGAAACATTCTAGAGAAAATGTATTATTTCTTTTAGTTCCCCTTGCTCTCCCAACTCTGTATTTCTCTTTTCTTTCTCTCCTTCCCTGCTTTCCTTCTTTTCTTCTTTCCTTTTCCCCTTTCTCTTCTTTCCTATTTTTTTTGACCTTCAACTCTTGTTTTCTGTGTTCTGAAAAAATTACGTATCATCTAAAGACTAGGCAGGACATCTAAGATCACTCACATGACAGTTCATAGTTCATACTGTCTTTTATAGCAAGACTTGTCTGTGGCTTGGGGTTCTCTGTGGCTTGGGGTTCTCAGAGCTGGGATCCAAGAGGAAGTATTCTAAGAAACAGAAAGTAGAAATTGTTGGTTTCTGATGGCTTGGACTGGGAAGCTGATCATTTGTCATTTCTGTTATAATCTCTTGGTCAAAGCATTCACAGAGCTTGCCCGGACCCAAAGGGAGGGGTTATAGTTCCCACCTTGAGTGAAAAGCACGTTAAAGAATGTGTGGCTATTCTTTAGTCCACCACGCCTAATTACTGAAAACTTTTTAACATCATGAATCTATTTAACAAATGAATGCTAACTTTTTCTGCTTGAAATATATACATACACATACTATCTATAAATATTGACTAAAATTTTGAAAGCCCTGCTCACTCTTAGTAAAATTACTGGAACAGTATATTATGGTTGCATTTCGTAATTGTTTTATGTAATGTTCTATTACACAAATGTTCTATTACATAAAATGTCTTTTATGTAACGTTCTATTTTTTTCCAAGACCTAATGAAAATATGACTGGGTTTTTCATATAAAAAAATAGCCATTTCAAATTGAACTTCTTGGGGCACCTGGGTGTCTCAGTCAGTTGAGCGTCTGACTTTTGACTTCAGCTCGGGTCATGATCTCACAGTCCTGAGATCAGGTTCCGTGCTGGGTGTGGAGCCTGCTTAAGATTCTCTCCTCCCTCTTTCCCTCTCCTGCATGCTCATGCGCTTGCGCGCGCGCTCTCTCTCTCTCTCTCTCAAAAATAAAGAAATAAGTTAATTAATTGCACCTCTTGGATACTTCAGTTCAAATTGGATCTTGCTCCTTTCTTTCCCTAATATTGTACTTTTATTCCTTTCCTGATAATCGATTTGATGGCAAGCCTTCTCTTCATCTTATTTTGAATAGCCTTCTTTTTCCTTTGTACCTTGTTGTGTTACAAAATAATCATTTGTATTTTAGGGTGTTTGGTATATTGGAGGTTGAAAGCCATTATTTGAGTTTTTCATTAGAGGATTTAGTGATCAATAAGTTGCTACTTTGTACTAGAATCTGATTGTTGGACATTATCATATAGATGTATGTATAAGTTTCATTTTAGAAAGTAAAGGTTTAGATTTTTGGCAGAGTGTAAGAAGAAAGTGATAATAGTTTTGGTGACAGTTTTTTTCCAGATTATGCAAGGTATCAAGTATATTTCATGCAAGTAAATAGAACATTAATTATTTTTACAAATATATTTTTGCTAAGTAAAGGGAGATACTATCATTTGGTTCTCTAATATTTCTCTGAATTTTACATCAAAGTTGTATTATAATACCAATTTAAAGATATTGTGCATTTCATATGGGCTCAAAACGCTAATGGGCAGCATCCTTTTGACAAAATTCTCTTCGACAATCTACTCTGTGCCATCTCATATTGTTTTGAATCTGTTATCTGTGCTTTAAAAATTTCTGGGGATCATCTGACTCTTAATTCATGTCTTTTCCAGCATGTTCTCTCTTAAGCATTGATACTTTGAATTATTGGGACACCCTGATTTCACCCCCCCCATTTATATACATATGAAAGAGAGAAGATCATATGTTATCTCACTTGACTTAAAAAACAAAACAAAACAAAACAAAACAGCGGTGCTTGGGTGGGTCAGTTGGTTAAGTGTCTGGCTCTTGATTTTGGCGCAGGTCACGGCCTCATAGTTTGTGGGATCGAGCCCTGTGTCATGCTATTAGCATGGAGCCTGCTTGGGATTCTCTCTTCCTCTTTCTCTCTGCCCCTCCCCTGCTCGTGCACTCACTCGCTCTCTCTCAAAACAAATAAACTTTAATAAAAGAAAAAAAACAAAAACATCTATTAAAATGACCCTTAAACATATTTATGACCTTAACCCACTGAGGCAGGGTAAAGGCTCCTTCCCATACATTTCCCATTTCCATTGGAAAATAATCCAGTAATAATTACTGTAAAAGCAAACGTGATGATAGAAAGTCGTATATAAAAACATCTTGCTTTGTCAGTAGAGACAGGCAAAATTCATGGCATGTCTAGTTGTGTAAAAATTTTAGGTCAAATGTACTGTTGCTACACATGTGAATCATTACTCTGTAGAGGTAGCTAAACAATGAAACAAAGTAAATAATGATAAAACTAATTTATAATGAACCAAAAGATAAGCTGCACCATACAACAATTCAAGTATATTGATACACAGTGATGTTCTTTTGGAAAATTGCCAGTGTTTTAACAATGTTCTGATGCACATTATCAGGAGTTTTCTATCCTTCACAAGTATTGAGTGGCAGCCAGATTGCTAAGCGACTCACGTATTAGAGAGCTCGGTGTCCTAAGTTCTTACGTGTTCTCTTTATGAATTTCCTTTAGCATGGCGCTCACTAATGTCGGAGTGGAGGGCCATTAGTCGTTTGTGGATTGCATATTTTGCAGCAGTTTTAGAGCAGCACCACTCCAGCATTACCACTGTAATCCCTGGACCAGCAGCATTGGCTTCATCTGGGAACCTGTTTGTATTAACAGAATCCCAGGCCTTGCCCCTGATGTTTTGATTAGAATCTTCATTTTAACAGGATTCCCAGGGGATTCTAGTACATTAAAGCAGAAGGGAGTACACAAACTGTGGTGTGTATAGCAATCACTTTCTAGTACTGCCCCGAGAAATTCTGATGCAGCAGGACTCAAGTGGGCCCTAAGGGTTTGCATTTTTAAGAAGCTCCTAGGGGAGAGTGATGCTGCCAGTCTGTGCATCATTTTGAAGAGCAATTTCCTAGCAAGAGTCAAATCAGTTTCTTCCTACAACCTTCCTCATAGTAAGTATTTTAGGATTTTTAGGCCACATGATCTCTGTTGTAGCCATTCAGCCAGGCCAGTGTCATGCTCAAGAAATAGGTAAATGAATGGATGCGGCTGAGTTCCAGTAAACTCTATAAAATATAAAAACAGAGGAGGTCCCATTTTGGCCGTCAAGCTGTATTTGCTCACCCTTTATGTAAGTGGCCCTCAAGTCCCTCAGTGGACCACTTAATGTGTCAACAATTGTATTCAGCTGAAGTTAACATAATCTATAGTGATGCACGCACACAAGTCATTTTCTTTTTTGTAAGAAGCCCAGATGTCAGTCATTGTAGTTGCTTTAGCTGCTTGTGGATGTTAGGGCCAACCAAAGTCTTTGTGATTTTCTTGGCCTTCTCCCAGTGGTCCCAAATGACTATTGCAAATGCAGTCATCATGTTTGCAGTCCAGCCAACCAGGAGAAGAAACCTAAAAGGCTCATTTCCCAGCTCATCCAGCCCCATCTTTAAACATGCTCATCACAAACCTACATTTGCTTATAGTTCCCTGGACATGCCTACGTGCAGGTGAGGCTGGGAAATACAGTCTTTTACCTAGGCATGGTCTTGTCTCCCAGATCCTGGTTTTGTTTTAAGGAAGAAACAGATTAGATAGTGTGTAGGCAAACTCGTAGTTCCTGTCACACTGCAGGCTATATTTTGAGAATAACTGATTTGTTACAGTTTAGTGAAAATTGTTAGTAGACCAGTAATATGATTAAAAGCATTTTTTGGGTAATAGTCTGCTTTCATTCATTCTGTACATATGGATACATTTTGAAATATATAAAATGTATAATTTCACCTGTAATTAGTCTATGGTTAGTTATTCTAAACAAATACACTTGAACTTAAATATCTTGAGTGTTGCATCTGTCTAAATAGCCACTTTGGGGAACAGGAGTTATACAATGGAGAAGTGGCTTGAGCCAAGGACTTTAGAGTGAGAGTTAGGTTCAAATCCCAGCCTAGTGACCTTGGACAATCTCGTTAACTTCTGGAGCCTGAGATATTTTCATTAGAAGGATAGTTACAGTACTTAACTGGCATCATTAAAGGGCTAGAGATGATGAATGTAATGTGCCTACCTAAGGTACTAGCTTTCAGTAAGTTGTAACTATGATTAATTAATTAATAATTAATGATTAATCCAGTGAAATTAATTTGGTCATTAACAGGTGGTCCAGTCTTTTTCCTACATATTAACTGAAATAAACATGCTTTTGTAAATACTGATATAGCCATGTGTATGTTTATAGGTTATGTTTCTTGTTACATTAATAATAGAAATAGAATGGAAAAAATAATCTTCAAAAAGGTGATATTTGCTTAATTTTATTTGAGCATTTTCAACACATGGCCGGTTTCCAGACTTTTTAGAAGAGAAAGGCAAAAGAATAAAGATAGAGCCAGTGACTCTGCCCCTAGCCCTGCTCATGTAATTTTTCTTAATACTTTAGAAGATTGTGCTGTTAACTTCTTAAGCACCTTTACCACTCAAGTGAATTTAATTGTTTTTCTATCTGCTGGCACTTCACGATTGTTTCTCCAAAGATTTTTCTTTTAAACCTACATTTACTTTTGTTATCTTATAGATAATAGGGTTGTGGGATGCTTGACTTCATTATGTGTATTTCTGTAGACACTTCTTTTTTCTGCTGTCATCTGTAATATGTGTCCAATTTGAAATGAGAAATGGGAGAATCATATTATAATTAAGGTTCCTGAAGCCTGAATTAACTTTTGATAGAAATGACTTTTATAATTTGACAAAATTCTACAAGATATTATTTCTCATGCAAATAGCAATTTATATTGAGTTTAAACTGATAAACTCTTCATAGAGTCAAAGAAAATTACACAATTGAGAATTTGGGTGAGAAATGAAAAAATAGTAATTAAATTGAAATGAAAGTAACACAGACTGCTTTTATACTCATTTGTATGTTTGACCTGGTTTGCATGTGTTTTCACAATTTTTTAACTGTTATTTGCAGCTGGATATTGCGTGATTACATACATACTTGGAGTTGGAGACAGACACCTGGATAACCTTTTGCTAACAAAAACAGGTATCAAATCATGGCCACCAGTAGATGTATATATTTTATATGCCGGTGATTTTTACTGTGGAATCTGCTTAGTAAAACAAAATAAGTTGCATAAAACAAAATAAGTTGCAAAATGTGGTAGGCACATTGCATATGTGAAGAAAAGTCAAATAGTCTTTTTTTTTAAATGTTTATTTTTAAGAGAGAGAGAGAGAGACAGAGCTCATGAGCACAGGAGGGGCAGAGAGAGACAGAGGGAGGAGAGAGAGTCCACAAGTGGAGGAGGGGCAGAGAGAGAGAGGGAGACAGAGGATGCAAAGCAGGCTCTATGCAGAAAGCAGAGAGCCTGATGCGGGGCTTAAACCCACGAACTGTTGAGATCATGACCTGAGCCAAACTTGGATGCTTACCTGACTGACCCACTCAGGCACCCCTGAAAAATCATATAGTCTTAAAAGTCCCTTCATATGGGACCTTTGAAAGAAACTCCCATTCTTTTTTATTTTTTTTTAATTTTTATTTATTTATTTATTTATTTTGAGAGCACAAGCTAGGGGAAGAGGGGTGTGTGTGTGTGTGTGTGTGTGTGTGTGTGTGTGTGGAGAGAGAAAGAGAGAGAGAATGAATCCCAAGCAGATTCCACGCTCAGCGTGGGCTTAATCTCATGACCCCGGGGTCATGACCTGAGCTGAAATCAAGAGCTGGACACTCAACTGACTAAGCCACCTAGGTGCCCCCAAAACTCCCATTCCTTACAAAGAATCACTTCAGTAGTAATTCTATGGGTGGTCTTCTCGCTCTTCCTTCTGAAAATGCCACCTTTGGGAGAAAGCCCATAATAATGTATGCAAACAGTTGAGTTAGTGTTACTTACTGCTTACTTACAGTGTTACTTACTTACTTCCTTACTTACAGCTCTAGTTAGTGTTAGAATGAGCTCACATTAACCCCTGTCTTTAATTTTTTGCTTTTCCCCTTGGAGTTCCATGGAATAATCATTCTCATCCCCCTCTTCGTGATAATTATTTAGCCCCTTGGCTTTAACACTATCTTGAAGCAAACAACTTTCAAACTTACAGCACTGTACTTTAGTCCATTTCATTAAGCTTCAGACTGAAATATCCAACCACTTACTTGACATCCAAATTATATGGTCAGTTGTAAAAGTTGTTCCCTTCCTCCACTACCTGCTTAATAATACCTGCTCCTCACCTAATTTTTTCCCATCTCAGTAAATTGCAACATCATCCACCCAGTTGTTTAAGCCCCAGGCTTAAGAGTCATTTTTAATTCCACTCTTGGCCTCATTTCACGTATCAAACCTATTAGCAAATATTGTCTACTCTTCACCTCCAAAATGGATCATGAAGTTATCCACTCTCTTCATTTCCACTCCTTTGACTCCATTTGAAGCCACTACCATCTTTTGCCCAAACTATTTGAATAAAATCTGAACTCTTTACTGTGGTGCTTGTGGCTTGCCCACACTGACCAATTTGATTGTGTAATGTCAATACTCCTGCCTCAGACTAATGCCCTTGTTTTTCTCTCTGGAAAGCTCTTCTCTCAGATCTTTGCAAATCTGACTTTGGTTATTGAGTCTAAGTTTGAGTGGCATCTCCTTAGAATAGCCTTTTCTAACTCTCTGATCTGAAATGGCTTCTGAAATGTACTTGCCACACCACCCTTCTCCATTACTCTCTATTATTGTTTCGTTTTCTTTAAAGCACTTACCACCAGCCAAATTTATCATTTTTTGTACGATAAAACAAAGATTTATTGAGCAACTGCTATGTGTCCGGTATTGTTCTGGGTTCTGGGGATACCAAAATGAACAGAACAGACACAAATCCAGGTCCTCATGGAGGTTGTTGATCTTCTCATCATCTTCTCCCATTCAGGATGCAGGTTCCATGAGAGCAGGGACCTTGTCCATCCAGTTTGCTACCATTCCTCCAGAACCTTGAACAACACCTAGCTAAAGTGATTGATAGATCACTGTTGAATTAATGAATGAGTAAATAATTCTTCTCTTCTGTGTAGTCTTTTCTTCCCTGGGCTAAATAATTCAAGTTTCTTCAGTCTTCCACAGAAAATAGATTTTAAATTACTCTTAAAATGGTCTCTCAGGTAAGAACATTTTCTGTTTTGTTAGTATTCCTCCAGATTGTGATACCAAGAATTTAACACATCAAATGTAATTTAATATATCAAATGTAGTCTAATTATTAATATATAATTATTAATTCACATAATCTAGAATTTCATATATTAGTGTGAAAAATTATCTGTGACAGAATTTGCATGTGGGATTCATGTCTGTGTCAAGGCCAGGCTGTCCCTGTAGTAACTAGGACCACAGAATGTTGTGGAGGTTCTCGCCAAATTTGCCAGTGTAGCAGAGGATATTTAGAAAATGTTATGGTGTATTTGGAGAGAATTTTAATTTGGAAAAAGTTTTCCTGTGTTGTTCCTTAATGCTCTGATATTTTAATTGAATCTTTTAACCACAAGAATCAAAGTACCAAAGTGATTCTGTTGGTTTTTGTATTGAAATTATTTTATAATTATTTTATAACTACAATGCAATTATTTAATGTATAGAGTGCCATTACATCTATAATGTTATTTTCACGTATCTTGTCACATACCTTGTCTCTTCTTTTGGAAATTGATAAATAATAGACCTTTTTCTTTTGGACTTTGAGAACTGCTCTTTGTGTGTGTGTGTGTGTGTATGTGTGTGGAAATTGATAAATAATAGACCTTTTTCTTTTGGACTTTGAGAACTACTCTTTGTGTGTGTGTGCGTGTGTGTGTGTTGTTGGGGATTTTTAAAAATGAGATTTGGAAATCAGAGTCTATTTCATACACTTCTGTGGTCCAGTTCACAATTAATTTGTTTTAATGGAAATAGAATATAAAATTTCAGAAGCAGGTTTTAAGCATCTTGTCACCAGTTTTCCACTAGAGGGTGCTCTAAATATGACTTTAAAAATCAAAAACTTACAATGTGCTAGATGAGAGACATGTTCTCTTTCTTTTGAAACGGCATTTCTTTTGGTTATTTTTTCTTAACTGGTCTTTAATTATTTCATTATTGATATCATACAGTTAGCATTTTAAGTCTTACTTGCTAGGATTAATGCCTTTAATTTTCAAGTTTAGTTTTAATGAAATTAGATTATATAAGGAAATACCAATTATATCAGGACAAATGCAAGTATGATGTATTCCTCAACCTCTAAAAATTTGTAATAATTTATTTTAAAATGTTTTGTGTTTATAGTCATTTTTTACTGACAGTTTATATTTCAAAGTGGTTTTTACATATGTGATATAATTAGACTTTGTATAATTTAGACAAGTATTACATATTAAATTATATACATGAATTTTGAATGTGGTTCATTGCAGGAAATACACCTTAGAACTTGTAGTTAAAAAATGCCTCAAGTATCATGAAGCTCCTCCATTGTGTATTTTGGATCCACTATGTCTTAGGCACAGACTGTGATGTATTAAAACTTTAAAACTTTAGATTCTCTTATGTAACTCTCCAGTCTCAGTGTCGATGGTGCAGTTTTTATTATAAGTAACATTGCTCCCATTCTTCAGAATAAAATACCTTTTGTCTTCTTATCTGCCACCTTGAGCAGGTGTAGTATCCATGACTTTGCTTTCAGATGAAAGTGGTTTGGAATTGTAATCAGAGTTCCACTGATTCTTCTGTGCCCAGTTCCTTGGCATGAGAGATGGAGCAGAGAGGAAGAAGATACTTAGATTTCATTTTATTGGGGATCTCTTGGAGATTTGCCCCCAACACACTGTTCCACCTGTAAATTTAGATGAGACACAAGAGGGTCAGATTGATGACTTTAGAAGTGTGTGGAGGAAAATGTTTCACTGCATAGAAAAAATTTCAAAATGTATACAACAATAATGTGCAAAAAGGCAAAATATGAGACTCAATTACAGATTTCCCAGAAATTTTTTTGCCTGGGTTTATTGGTGTGTTGATACTTTAGCTTGGTTGAAGTATCCTCAGTTTGTCCAGCAGAGGGCATTGTGTGTCCACCATAAATGTGACAGTCTGTTAATTCCTTTGTCAGTGTATTGCCCTGTGGTCACTTATAACATTGTTTTCCTGAAGCAAATTTGGAGTGAATGGTATTTCACTTATCAATGCAGTGATGTAGCATTATTTGGGCAAGAAATTAAAAATTTAAGCTCTAGAATGGGATTGGAAACGTAAATTTCTTTTAGAGCTGGTATCCTTTGAGGAAGCTTTGAGAAGTTTGTTCAGGGTTATTTGATTGTGACAGGACTCAAAGCCTGATTTGGGTTTATCTCAACTGTGGGGAAAAATTTTTTTATTGTTTATTTTTTAAAATTTGAGGGGGAAAAACCAGGACTGGTATAACTGAAAAACTTTATTGTTTATGATTTACAGACTTTATAACAGAATGAACATTTATATCAGTATATAAATAAGTGAAAAACATTCATAAATGAAAACAAGGAGCTAGATATCTGTAGTAAATGGAAAGTTCCCTGTAGTTCCTGAGGATGGCTCTTCTAATCTGGAGCTGTCCATTTGTACAGTGAGAGGAGTGGTGACTCTTTGTCTGTCTCAGCACTTCAGAGTAATGCTCTCTGAACCTTTTGTCACAAAGCCTGAAGGTAAGAAAGTCATTGTTCCCTAATTGGAAACTTTTCTTCATCATTCTTTAACTTTATGTCAAATTGATGCACATCCTTTTTTAATTCTGAGGAACAGTCTCACATAGGAGTTAATGTGTCAGGATCTAAAATAAACATCTTTAGTTTTAAATTGCCCCTCCACCATTGGGTGACTTTGGGTAAGTTGTCTCTCTCTATGACTCAGTCTCTTTTCTGAATGTGCCCATAAGAGTAGAACCTCTCTGCCTGTGGTGTGTGAGAGTTGAATGGGATAATGTGGGCAAGGTTTTGTACGTATCGAGCATATAGTCAACATTTCTTAAGGACTGGCTAGCTATTATGTTTTTCTTTGTTGGTTTACTACCAAAAAAGAAGAATGCCTTCCTTTTTTGGCTTATGTAGCTTTTTTATTTGCAGTCATAATTTTAGAGATAAAAATATAATTAATGTATTTCAAAATTTTCTTTTTCCCACTCTTAAAAATACAAACTCTTTTCAGTTACTGCCTTTTAAATTCTGTTTTGATTGGCTCTTTATTTTAGTAGTGTAGGAAGGTTTATAAGAGAGAAACAGTCAATTTTATCATGGATTTAATGTTATTCTTTCTGTTTTAAGGTAAATCTTGATATTTTGAAAGTAAATATGTTTGTTTAAGTGTTTTATTTTTTTCTTAGGGTATAACACAGTAGTTCAAAATCTTCCATAGGGAGAACTTAGTTACTACTCAAATGGTAATGCTTCCTAAGCTATTTGTATTTAAGTTAATTAGTTTGGTAGGTTAAAAATACTGTAAAATCTAAATCTATAGACTTACTTTATTAAAAAAAATATTTAGTGTTTATTTATTTTTGAGAGAGAGAGAGAGTGTGTGAGCACAGGAGGGGCAGAGAGAGTGGGAGACACAGAATCTGAAGCAGGCTCCAGGTTCCTTCAGCATAGAATCCCATGCGGGGCTCAAACCCACAAACCATGAGATCATGACCTGAGCCAAAGTCAGACTTTGACTGAGTCATCCAGGCACCCCAACTTGCCATTAAAAAAAAAATTATTTATTTTGATAAAGAGAGTGGGGGAGGGGCAGAGAGAAGGGGGGAGAGAGAGAGAATCCCAAGTCGGTTCTGTCCTGACAGTGTGGAACTTGATGCGGGGATCAATCCCATGAACCATGAGATCATGACGTGAGCCAAATTCAAGAGTTGGACAATTAACTGACTGAACCACCCAGGCACAACGAAATCTATAGATTTACTTTCTTAATGTGCTTGTTTATTCCCTGGGACTTGAGAGAAAGGGGTGTAAAATGTTTTATGCAGTTGGTAGGCACCTAGTAAATGCTTTTAAAATGAACAAATGAATGAAGTTTTTTCCTGTTATTTTTATCCATCTTTAGGGTTTCTAGAATAATCTGTTTTCCTGCCTAAACTTATTTTTACTGTAGACTATAGACATAGTATTACTTACCAGTTTGTTTTTTCTCAGTTGTTGTATGCAAAAGAGAATCAGGCACATAAGACCACCCCTTTTTAATCCATAAATACTTTTTAGTCTCTATTAATCATTACTTTAGATGCTTAGATAATGACAAGGACTCACAATCATGTGAATAATTTTCTTTTCAGACATTATTTAAAATATGATATTTTGAAAGTTTCTTGAATTTTTCAGTATCAGAAATCTGGCAGTCTTTTTTTTTTTTTTTTTAATTTTTTTTAACATTTATTTATTATTGAGAGACAGAGAGACACAGAGTATGAGCAGGGGAGGGGTAGAGAGAGAGGGGAGACACAGAATCTGAAGCAGGCTCCAGGCTCTGAGCTGTGAGCACAGGCCCAACGTCGGACTTGAACTCACGAACCATGAGATCATGACCTGAGCTGAAGTCAATCACCTAACCAAATGAGCCACCCAGGCGCCCCTGGCAGTCTTCTTATACTTAATGAAACCTATCATAAAGAAATTGTTAATGGTGCCTTAAAAGGTGCTGGGTTTTTTTCTTGTTTGTTGTTGTTGTTTGTTTCTTTTTTAGAGAGAGGGAGAGGGACAGATGGGGAGAGAGAGAGAGAGAGAGAAAATCTTAAGCAGTCTCCATACCCAAGTGTGGAGCCTGATGTGAGACTCAATGTCACAACCATGAGATCATGACCTGAGCTGAAATAAAGGTCGCTTCACCAATTGAGCCACCCAGGTGCCCTGGTGCTGTATTTAGAAGGACATTGTTTCCTCTCATTAGAAGTAATAGAAAATGATAAAGTGCTATATATACTCTTTATGCCTAAGGTGCTGAAAATTACATCACAGAGAAAGTAACCTAGTATGAAGAATGTGCTGAGTTTCTATGAGCTACACATTCCAGTAAAAGTACGCATTCCAGCAAAAATACCTGGAAGCTGAAATAATTAATGCCTTTGCAGGTAATACATAGGTTGGTTAGATTGATTTAGGTCAGATTGTGGAGACAAATCAATCTGTTTCCTTTTGTATCACCTTTTATATGGCAAAGCTTGATTCATTGAAGTAAAACTGTAGATTAGGACATTACTTTTTTTATGTAAGTTTTCTTATCAGGTGATATATTTCTTAAAGCTGGGTAGACACTGTATTTGTTTTGCAATACATAATTTGGAGGGGGTTCATTTTTAATGAACTTTAAAGCATTCAAGTTCCACCATAGGCTAGCAACCATACACCAGATATAAAAAGTTAGTACATTTTTATAGTGACCCCTCGAACAAAAGAGGTGTCAAATTTAAAAGTAATGGGGTTGTACAACACAGAGAAACAGTAACCATTGGTATCAAGTATGAGTTTTTATTCACTGAAGTGATTCACCTTGCCGCTGTCTCTTCCATAGTAATCTAACTGAAGTTAAGAGTTGTATTAGTCAATGTAAAGTAGATCAGAAGTCCTCAGACTTTGTCTTGTATCAGTATCACCTGGAGAGCAACTTAAACTATAGATTGCTGGGCCCCAGGCTCAGTTTTTGATGCAGCCTTGATGGTAGGCCTGAGAATTTAAGTATCAAAGAAAACTATCCATAATTATCTGAAAACGTAATTAAAATTCTAAGTTTGTATATATTTAGAAGCTGGATTCTCTTCTTACTTAAATCAAAATAACACAATAGAAAGAAACAAATATGAGAATCTAGCAGTCACCTATTGAACCAGACATTAAAGAGGTTTGCAAAATGAAAGGAGTGCCACTCATCTCATTAATTTTTTTGTATTAGAAAATAGTTATTATTCATAAAAAATGTTAAAATGTTCACTTATTTTTAGATTAATATTTTTGGGAGGTCTCAGTTTTAATTTAAAATGCAGGAAATATCTATAGAAGTAGCCCAACTAAGGTTTATTTGGGGTCTTCAGTAATTTTTAAGAGCATAAAATTTTACACAAAAGAGTTTTAGAATTAATATCAAAGGCTGTTTTTTAGGTTTTTAAAAAAGTCTATAAAGGGTTTCTGTTCTGTTTTAGACATTAAAACAGTCCTGTAGAAGAAAAGAATATTGCAGGGAATAGATCCTTTATTGGCCTTAATAACTGTAGGAAAAATGAAAATGAAGATCATTTAAAAGTTTTTCTTTTTTTAAAAAAAATTTTTTTTGTAACGTTTATTTATTTTTGAGATAGAGAGAGAGACAGAGCATGAATGGGGGAAGGTCAGAGAGAGGGAGACACAGAATCTGAAACAGGCTCCAGGCTCTGAGCTGTCAGCACAGAGCCCGACGCGGGGTTCGAACTCATGGACCGTGAGATCATGACCTGAGCCGAAGTCGGCCGCCCAACCGACTGAGCCACCCAGGCGCCCCAAGTTTTTCTTGAATAGAAATGGACTATATAATCAGATATACTACATAGATATGTTTTGCCCCCCTTTCATTAGTTAGCTAAATTTTGTTCCTATCATCAGAAACCTAAGATCTTAACAGTTGAATCTGAAAAAATAAATTATATGAAATATTTAGCAGATAATTGGAATGTTTATACTGATCTTTACTTATGTATGTCTTATTTTCGTTACTCAAAAATGATTACTAAAAATATTTTATCATTACTGTGCTTTTAACTGTAAGTGAAAATAGCTCTAACCAAGTATATCATAAGGGCTTAACTAATAAGCATTGGGAACATTCGGAGTGTAGCTTAGGGAGCGTTTTTAATTCTAAAAATATAGGTTCCATTGTATCAGTAAATGGTTGTTCACTACCTTCTTTGTTTCTAGGTTTCATAGTAGGGCAACTTCAACATTCACATGAAGAAACATAAGAAAAATACAACATTCACATAAGAAATAAAAGGCATTCTGTGGAAAAATAGTAAAATGTCAGGTGTATGCCAAGAAACTGAAGACTGGGAAACTTATTATCGAGTAGAGTGGCAGGGAAGAGTATTTGAATTGGGGAATTGTGTGGGATTTAAAAAAAAAAATTGAGTTTGGATTATAGGGAACAGAAGAAAATTGTCCAATAGAAGGTATAAGCAGAGTTGTGAAAAAAATGGAGTAAGTACAATTTTGAGATTGGTCATATGTAATTATTGTATAGACAAAAGGGAAATTAAAAAAAAACTGCTATAAAATACAGTTCATTTCAGCAATATCTTTTGTCTTTAATCCAAGAACTACAAATACTTTGAACCACAATTTTAGAAATAAGTTCGTGTCACTTATTCAAATAACAAGAAAATTTAATTAGCACATCTTATTCCCTTTGTATTGCAAGTCAGGGACAAAAGGTGGTATTTGCAATCAACAAACATTCAGTTTGTTTTATGTACACTTTACCTCTTGATTGTTTAAGATTAATAAATTTGTTAATAGATTTGAATAAGCCCATACTTCCTGAATTTCTTAAACATTTTTTTAAAAATTTCATGAAGTGCATTTATAAAATCATTGTAAGTTTCATTTTAGATATTAACTTTAAAAGAGCCGCTCCCTTTGGTATCTGCAAGGATGAATTTTCTTAAAACATTAATAGCTTCTTTTCAAAATACATGACTCTTTGAACTTGCAAAGCATAATAATGGTTTCATTGTTAGATACTGAATCTTTTATACCTTATAATTAAGCAGTAATCCTATTCTTTGAGAGTTTTCTTACAAGAAAGATAGAAATATACTCTCCATTTGCAAGCAGTGATGCATAGCCCACACTGGACTTCCAGTAATGCCTGTGGTGAGACAGAGAAAAGTGGGGCTAGGTTTCTTATTAAAGGATGGAGCCCATTAAATAAACCACGTGTGATGGCTGATACAGTTTGATACTAGGATAGCATGACTTATTTAAGATCAGTTTGAATCAAAGAGGGTCAGATAGGTTATCTGCTCAAGTGCTAAGTATCATTAGAAATTATATTGGTAACAGAACAAAACAGCATTAAAAAAATTTTTTTTTAATGTTTACTTATTTTTGGGAGAGAGAGACAGAGAGTGTGAGCAGGGGAGGGGCCGAGAGAGCACGAGACACAGAATCTGAAGCAGGCTCCAGGCTCTGAGCTGACAACACAGAACTTGATGCAGGGCTCAAACTCATGGACCACGAGGTTATGACCTAAACCGAAGTCAGACCCTTAACCGACTGAGCCACCCAGGCGCCCTGAACAAAACATTATTTAAATAATTAAACAAAACCAAGGAAAGCTTATCTGTACCTATAATGTAAGTTTTTCATCTCTTTACCTTTTGAGGGGTACTGGTATTTGTCTAACAAGGTAGAAAACAAATGGGAGCTCCAGAGTGAGAGGGAAGCACAGAATGAAGTGCTTAGCTTAGCTACAGGGAATACACATTTAGTTTAGGGAAATGGAATCCTTAAGAGAAGTTGATCAGGACTTTTTACCAAATAATGGAAAATTGAATGATAGCCTGCTTCCTTGGACCTTAAGCATTAAGAAATGATGCTTTGCCAGTAAATACTACAATCATCAAACTCCTTGTTCTAAAAGTACTTTCTCATCTTTTTGGAATCATGAACTTCCCTTGGGGATTTGGTGAGGTCTATGGCTTTCCCCCCAAAATTAATTTTATTGTAGTTAGGGACCTCTGAAATCCATTTTGGAATTCTGAAATGGTGTTTTCCAATCGTGAGTAATACACAGAACTGTTTTAAATAGAAGTAAAACGCATTGTGCTGAGTTTATAATCTTAAATATGTACAAGGTAAAGCTGATACTAACTTCTTGTGTGTCTACTCTTCTATACTGTAAAATAAAAATAACTTTATAAATTAAATCATGTTACAAACTAGCAAAATGCAATTCAACAACATTAATGACAGATGAAATAATATTGTAACTAAATGTCACTTGCAGTATGAATATGGTGCAGATAGTATAGTGTGAGTTTGAGTTCAGAGCACTGTAAATATATCTCATGTGAATGTTCTGAAACTACTTTTCTCTACTTGAACTACTTTATAACCTTCATTATTTCAGCATGCTGTTAGGTAATTTGAAGATATAACCAATTCTGCTTGTCTTAGTGTTAGCCTGAAAAAGTTAAAGTAGCCTTGTGTTTAATACCAACCCAACCAAAAAGTGAAATCACAGGATAGTACTAAGTAGTAAGGTAGCATCTAGGTGATCCAGACTCAGCCTGTATTAATTTTGTTGTAGATCTTAATGGAAATGAAAATACAAAAATTTTAAACAAAACAATTTCCCATAAGAACTATCATTTCCAGAAAAAAATTTCTTGCAATAGCAATGTTATTAAAAGGTGCCTAAGCTATAAATGTGAAGTTGAGGTGTCATTGGTTAAGTAAATGCAAAATAGCTACACTGAGTCCTTCTGCATGCTAGGGCATTATCCTAGGTTTCAGTACTATGCAAAAATAAATAAAGCACAATTCTTAATTATAAGACTCCTAATGGTTCAGTAAGAGTTAACTTTGGGGAGAAAGATAAGTGAAGAAATAATTTCATTATACTCTTAGCTGAAGTGTTTTGAAGTAGGAGCCTCACTAGTAACTACTTACGAATCCTTGTTTAGTAAGCCCTGGGTGTGAGCTTGAGGAACCAATTCGCTAAACTGTTACTTTGTTATTTTGGAGAGAGCAAACCCTTTTCCAATTCTCTATAGGTTCCTTGCTCTCTCTATCTAATTATAATTCCTTCTCCTCTCACCTCCCCCATCTGTCATTTACTATACTAGATACACGCATTTTTTTTGTGAGATTTTCATCATTTCTTCAATTTGAACGGAACATTTTAAGTGTGGTATAAGCTTGAAAAACAAAGACAAGGAGATGATGTGGAGAAATGGAAAACTGGTTTTCAGTGCAATAGTTACATTGTTAATGGGTAGTTTTTCTATAGGCAGGTGATGATAGTGTTTAAACCTTCCAATACTTGTTTTGTGAGCAATCATGAGTAAGCTGTTGTTTCTTTTTATATATGAAGTCCATATCCCAAATGTAGTACATTGTCTGCTGTCTACTCCAGTTAATTTTCAGTGTAGTTTTTTTACTGATGCGTGAAAATAACACCAGTGTCTACTTTGAATTTTACATAAGCTTAATATCAGTATTGCCTTTAATCTGGACTTATTATTATCATTATCATTATTATTATTACCTGGTCTTGGCAAATCCGAAGTTCTCTCTCATTTTCAAAGTTGTATAGGATTTCCCGCTTAATGTATTATTTAGTTTTTCATTGTAAGAACGATGCCTGAGATGAGTTGCAAATAAGATTGCTTATCCCTTTAATATTTAATTTTACTAATCCCTGGCAGTAGTGATCTCAGGTATAAGGAACATATAAATACCAATTCAGTATATTTTAAATGTCTTTGAAGTGGTACTTATTAATATTTCTTTTTGAGCAGTGTTTAGTATTTTACATTTTTTAAAAAAGTGGTATTCAAAGTATTTAAGATAAACATTTGTATGCGCCTTTAGGAGACATGGTCATTAGATATCATATAGCTTGATTTAGTTTTATGTTCAGACTAAAATGTTTTTTTTCCTCTGAGGGACATAGCTTCTTAAATGAGACAAGGCTACAGATGTAATCATTCTTGACTTAAATGGGTTTTTTTATTTTGCTTGACCCTGTCATCTGTAGCTTAGTTGGAAATAATAATAATGACAGGAGACATTTAGACTGTTTACTGTGTATCAGGTACTATTTTAAGATAACATATCTTTATCTCTTTTTAATTCTGTCTTATGAGGTAATCAACAGTATTAACCTATTGTGCAGTTTAGAAAGTGAGGATTAAAACATTAAGTGGCTTTGTCTGGGTCACATACCTCATCAAGTGAGACGTGAAGGTGTCAGTCGTACTAAGGGGCAGTTATACCACTGACTCAGAAGGCCTGCCAGTGTGTCACTGTTCACCTGGGATTTCATTGCCACACCCAGAGTCAGTTCTATGCCCATCATTGCCTTAAATTTCCAACAGTGACCTAATGATGGAGTATAACATTCACAGATAACAGTAATAATGCACAGAGAAAGAGGTAGGGGGTTTAGCTAATATGTTAATGGATAGAATTGATGTATAAAAATACTTTGCAGGATGGCAAAAGTATGCTCAAACTCAGTACATGTACTTGAAGAAGGAAAGTTTTTGTCTGCTCCCCTTGAGGGGTAGGGGGAACCTAAGCTTCCCAAATGCATGATGGAGGATAGGTTTTCACATAAAACAGGTCATATAATGTATCACAAGACAAACAAGAGTGGGAAGATTACACTAGGAAGATTTTAGGTTGTTGTTTTTTTAAATGAATTCATCCCTTCATTCAAGAGTGAGTGCCTAGTGTGCCAGAAACTATTCTAAGGCATGGGTAGAGTGATGTACGAAACGGCATAAATCCCTGCCTTGGTGGAGCTTGGGTTGTAGGATCCACGCGGCTACTCTGTGTTAAAATGTATGCTTCTTTTACACCTACTTGTAAGTCACAAAATGCTTATGAATTCGGTGGTGAATCCTTCTCTAAAGTGAATGATCAATCACATTTTTACATGTTTAGTCTGTGGGCTTTGGCGACTCATGGAGAATTTGTCTTCATGGGCACTGCAGCTGTATTCAGTTCTTGGTAGACATAAATACTGTGGTTTGTTCCTAGTTTGCAGCTAATGAGTGACATGGATTAGTTGAAAATGGTTTAGAAGAAGCGAAGAATATAATTTGCAGTTTGGGGGATTTTTTTTTTTTGTGAAGGGAATAGTGAAAAGTTGTTAAAGGATTCGTTTCAGAAATACTTACAAGTGAAAAGTTAAAGGATTCGTTTCAGAAATACTTAAAAGAAATGGTCTTCCGCTGTATGAATGGAGTTTGTGTAAACTTCAGGGTGAGAAATTTGCTGCAGGACACTAATTTCTGCTAGTACCTTAAGTTATGTAGCCTTTGATTGTCTTTGATTCTGGAGATCTTGAAGTAGAATATAGATTAATATTACTATGATATTATTTTAACTGAAGTTTCATTTGAATAACTGCGTTACAGTGAACTGCAGTATGCTCTTAAGGCCACACCTGAGCCTGGCTGTAGAGGATTCAACAGTTGAATAGACTTCATCATGACTTAGTATTCGTTGTGAAGAGACACTGCACATACGATAATATGACATATTCCCTTCTCAGTTTTTAAAGATAACAAATGAGTTTCTTATCAACATCCAGGCAAACTCTTCCACATAGACTTTGGATATATTTTGGGTCGGGATCCAAAGCCTCTTCCTCCTCCAATGAAGCTGAATAAAGAAATGGTAGAAGGAATGGGGGGCACCCAGAGTGAGCAGTACCAAGAGTTTCGTAAACAGTGTTACACGGCTTTCCTCCACCTTCGAAGGTAAGTTGATTTGCTTGGCATAAAGAATTTAGATAAATTCATTTCATAGAGTAAGAAAAGGGGTTTTTCCAATGTATACATTCTTTCACATCACTCTCTCTCAGAATGACACAGACAAATGTATTTAAAAATTTTTTTTTGTTTTACATTTATTTATTTTTGAGAGACAGAGCACAAGTGGGGGAGGGGCAGAGAGAGAATGAGACACAGAATCAGAAGCGGGCTCCAGGCTCTGAGCTGTCAGCGCACAACCCGATTGCAGGGCTCCGGGGCTCGAAGTCACAAACTGTGAGATGACCTGAGCGGAATTCAGACACCCCACCGACTGAGCCACCCAGGTGCCCTGGTATTTCTTAATATACGTTTGATGTCTGTTTTGGGAAACAGTCTGATAGCAAGAGAAAGAAGACTCTCCTGCTTTCCTACTAAATACTCGATTGCTAAATCCACCAAACAAGAAGCTGACATTACACAAGATTAGGCAAATATGGAAGCTTCAAAATCAGTGGGTTAATATCATTTTAATAAAATATACTGTGTTCTTTGACAGTGCTGGAATAGAGAAAAAATTAAGAAGCTTCATAACCATTCACATCTCCCTGAAGCCAGTCTGGAAGGATTATAATCACGATATTGAGTTGTTTAACTTCTCCCAAGCTCACTTCCCACTTTTTTATCAAAGAATGAAGCATTTAGCTTATTTAAAGTGATATTAATCCATTCATTTTTATTCTTTAGCAACTTTGTCAGCCTTGGTTTTGGTTGCTCTTCAGGAGCATTCAGAAGTTTGTTAAATGATGGAGTAATAAATGTTACACATGATTTTGTCTCCTTTTAACACCTCATCAGTCATTTTGCTGAAGGAAAAAGGTTGATTTTTCTCTATACCTTCTTTCTTCTCCAATGCCATTCCATCTCTGCTTTCTTCATCCTGGTTTACTTAGAACTTGTAACATCATATATCATCAGGAAAAAAGTAAATTAAGTCAGGTTAGTTAAATTTAGGACATGGCTCTGATGGTTAGTCAAAAATGACGGGATCATTTGACTCTAAATCCATTTTCAACTTAACTTTGCAAAAATGAATATTCTTAGTCCAATGAAAACTCCCAGCCCAGGAGACCTACTACCTTCTTTCACCTCTTCCAGATGAAATTATAACCAGTAGACAGTGAGCTGCCTATGCACATGGGTTCTGTCTTATTTGTCTTTATAACCTGTTACTCATATGGTTAGAACGTAAGACTCCCAGTGTATGGTTATTAAATGAATTTCTGCTTCTTATCTGGGTTGAGACCATGTTCCTGGACGATGTTGATGCAGTTGGTCCTAAGAGAGTGGCTGTACACTATTAATTAGATTGCATCTTGGCAGTGACTCATTAGGCCTTCATTGTTAACTCAGTCTGTACCATGTGTCACAAACTCTGATGTGCATTTTACAAACAGTCACACTATTTATCCTTTAGGTGGCAGAGTGACTCAGTTTTGCTTTCAGAAATGCTAAAACAATAATGGAAGATGGGTGCTCTGTGATTTGTCTGGTGATGCAGAAACACTTTCGGAGAGATGAAAGTTCCACTTTAATATCTTGGGATTTTTAATTTAAAATAGTCCAAGCCTCCTAAAAGCTAGATGGAACCATGGCATTCTCGGTAAGGAGGCAGACAATGATATGAAATGATAACTAGAGAAATGTCAGGGGTGCTCTGTCTTACTGAAAGCAGAAGGAAAACAATGTGCTTTATAAACTGTCATTGATAATGGATTAGTAGCAATTCAGTAGAATGGAAAAAACAGAGGCAGGTTATTAATGTGGAGCCAAAGTTAACTTTTATCACTGCTAAGAAAAATCACAGAGTAATCTAAATAATTTTATGTTAAGTTATGAAAACTTTTATTTTTTATTTGTTTTTAAATGTCACTATACTTTGGTTAAGATCAGCTGGACCCTAATATTTGGATCAACATTTATTTTTTAATGTTGTATTTTGGAATATGGTTCTGTTAGTAAAAATTTTTCTTTATGACATGAGAATTAACCTGATAGTTGAGTCAGTTTGGAGCTAAGGTTACTTGACACTTTTATTATTAGGGTTTGGTTTCATGGTTTTTGTTAATTGTTGCTCATTTCCTGCAACAAGAAACCATTACTAATATTTGACCACATAAGTAGAGCAGTCTGTTTTGAACTAAGTTGTGAATGCTTACAACTGTATAGATGTTAGAACACATTTTATGGTGTTATGATTTTCATGTAACAAAATATATTATTATCTTTTACTAAATAATACCTATTAATTACATGCATTCCTATTTTTAATATTAAAGGTTTTCACTGAAAAATTTAGACCATCTTTGTATGACCTTATATTTTTTCTTGATACTGGTTTTAAAGATTTCTAGTAACCTTTAAATCTATTTTCTGGGTAGGATATTGAATGACTACTCAGAATGTATACTTTCTGTTTGGGGTCGCTCACCCTATCTTAAATGGAAAATGCAGGTTCATAGCAGCAGGTGTAAAAGTTAAGGTTGTGACAGATGTTCTACAAAATAATTGAATGTTTAAGCTTCTTATAGACTATTCCTTATTTACATTTTGTTTCCTTTTGCTACAATAATAGAAGCATGGGTGGTTAACTTAAAACCAACAGATAATCCAGAAAACATTAATATTTGCCTTTTTAAAAAGAAACACACATATGTTTCCACAAAAACAAACATTTTAACATGGATCCTGGCTATCCATTAGAATTGCCTGGGGGAACTTTAGGGGGAAAATAGTTTGGGGGCCCATCTGATTTACTTGGTATGGGATTGGGCTCAGGCATTAATATTTTTAAAAAGCTCCCAGGTGAATCTAGTGGGCAGCCAGTTTTGAGAACCTCTAAAATATTACTCTGAATTTACCCTGAGATTCCCTTATGACAAGATGGGAAAAAACTGTATGGTCAACAAAGGAGAGTAAAAGTAATTGAGGGTTCATAGAAAGAGCATATTTTATTCATGACATAATACATAGCAGGTGGCTGTACTCTGCTGATGCCATGGTCCTTGCAGCCCTCTCAAGTGGATCTTCTTTATTTCCATGTCCTACATATTGTAGAGCTTAGAGAAGGGCTTGGTGCCCCCCTTGCTCCCTGCTGCAACTTCCAAATGATTTCTTTCCTTGCTTTCTTAAGGAAGAAAAGCATAGACACACACACTGGGAGATCACACCAATAGGTATCCTCCCCATTGCTAAAAGTCAGGTGTCTGTCTGTCATGCTCTATTCCTTGAAAACTTGTATTGTCTACTTCAAGACTACTGCTGTGACTTCCACATTCACATAAGTGGCCCAGCCATGACCTGACCTCTGAGTGTCTTGTCCTCTTCATGTAGAACCAGCCTTGTCTACTGCCTCTCATGAATAACATTAATTTACCCCTCCAAAATCTCAATCACCAGCTTTCCACTCTGACCAACATCGTCTATCCTTGCAGCTCATTTTTGGATTATACTCCTTCCTGGAAGACTTCAACCTCACTGATAATGTCCAGTCACCATTACACCATATAAAATTACACCATACTAAATCTGCCTTATATTCTCACTTTTCTCTTTTCCCCACTGAATTTTATGCCCTCAAGCTATAATCACTGCCCTTCTCTCTAAACTTTCTTACACATTTTTATCCAGTCCAATAACCTCACCTGCTGACACTTCATCTCTAATCACAACTCTGTTCCTTCCTGTCTCATGTGTACAGTGCAACAGCTGTACGTTACTGAAGAAACTTCCAACAGCCATGGTGTTCTCACCATTGGTTTTAAGTAGCGGTTCTCAGCCAGACCTGTTTTACACTCCCCTTTTCCCCAAAGCACATTTCACAATGTCTGGAGACAGTTTTGGTTGTCACAACTAGGTGAGAACCTCCGGCGTCTGTCTGGTGGGGAGAAGTCTGGGATAGTCCTAGACATTGTACTTCTGCCCTAGTTCTTTACTCTTTCACGCCCATTTGCTTTAAAAAAGTCTATCTTGGTGCCTGGGTGGCTCAGTTGGTTAAGCGTCTGACTTCGGCTCAGGTCATGATCTCACGGTTCGTGGGTTCGAGTCCGTATCGGGCTCTGTGCTGACAGCTCAGAGCCTGGGACCTGTTTTGGATTCTGTGTCTCCCTCTCTCTCTCTCTGACCCTCTCCCACTCATACTCTCGTCTCTCTCTGTCTCAAAAATAAACATTAAAAAAAAATTTAAAAAAAAGTCTTTCTCAATGTCTCCACTAACCTTCCTTTTCTTCCTTCAGTGTAAGACTTCCAGATGTACCCTATCAAAACTAATTTTATCGAGATAAACTGTCACCTATACCAAATCTAGTGGCCACTTTGCTTTCTTGCCACTTGACACAGTTGAGCACCCCTTTGTTCCTGAAAACCTTTTTTCGATTTGGTATAACCCGCTCCTCTGTTTTCTTTTTGCCTTGCTGACCACTTCTGCTTCTTTCCTGATTTCTTCCCTCTTCTGTCTGACCTTTACATATTAAACTGTCTAGAATTAAGTTCTGGATCATTTTTCCCCCTAAACTCCTTTTCAGTATTTTCATCCAGACCCGTGGCTTTAGTTAGGAACCAAATGCTGGTGTTTTGAACTAATACCATCAGCCCTGATATCCCCCCTGAGTTCTCTGACTGCCTACTTGATGTCTTGACTAAGAGTCTGGTAGGCATTTCAAACTCAATATGTCTAAAACAGAATATTACTGATCCTCAGCCCCAAATCCTGCTCTTTGTTCATTCTGTCTTATTTTGGTGAATAGTAGTTTCCCATTGCTTAGGCTGAATCCTTAGTAACATTCAGTTCCTCTGCCCCCTCTCCCTTGCTCGTTGAAACCATCAGCAAGTGTCATCCACTCCATCTCCAAAGTACATCCAGACAACATCCATATTGTTTCTTTTCTACCTGGACATCTGTGAAATAGTTTCCCTACCTCCATTCTTAGTCCCTACGAGATGGCCAGTGAGAGCTTTTATTCATTTATTTTTATTTTCTTTTTGAGAGAGGGGGAGAGAGAGAGAGCGAGCAGGGGAGAAGAGCAGAGAGAGAGAGAGAGAGAGAGAGAGAAAGAATTCTAAGCACCCTCCATGCTTAGTACAGAGCCTGACACAGGGCTCGATCCCACAACCCTGAGATAATGACCTGAGCCAAAATCAAGATTTGGAAACTCAACTGACTAAGTCACCCAGGTACCTCTAGGGATATTCTTGACAGGAGAAGAAGCTGAAAAATTCTAACACACTGCTGTTTTTTCTTTCTTTCCCACTCTCTAGGTATTCTAACCTGATATTGAACTTGTTTTCCTTGATGGTGGATGCAAACATTCCAGATATTGCTCTTGAACCAGATAAAACTGTGAAAAAGGTAACTTTTATGTTTTCTACTTTTTATATATAAAAGATGTTAAGGTTTTAATAACCCATTTCCCCTTGATGTCCCTGGCTCTAGACTCTTAAGTAACATAAATTAAGAAAAAGAGCTATTGTATAATTATTTTTTACCTTCCAGAACACAACAGCCTCTTAGGTCCATGCAGCCAGCTCTGTTCATACCCACAGTCACATGACTAGGTCATTGCATCTACAGAGAAAGATTACTGCTGCAACCATTGCTCTTTTTTTTAGAAAGTTGTAGCTCTCCTTTAATAGTCCTGATACGATATCTGATGCCTGGCACTCACAGGCTATACACGCTAAGGATCAGAGACAAAATATTATAATCCTGTCTGGGACAAGCCATTCTATATCCTTCCCATCCATACCTTGGTTACCAGAGTTTTTTTCCATGTCAACAAAGTAGAGACATCCCCTTTAACTCAGCTTCCAAAGAGAAGAAAAAAGGGTAGTTGTCATGTAGGTGAACAGTGATTCAGACTTGCCTTACCATGAATTCTTTGTTTCTTGTTTTTGTTTTTGTTTTTTAACATTTATTTATTTTTGAGACACAGAACATGGGGGAGGGGCAGAAAGAGAGGGAGACACAGAATCTGAAGTAGGCTCCAGGCTCTGAGCTGTCAGCACAGAGCCAGATGTGGGGCTCAAACTCAACAAACCGCGAGATCATAACCTGAGCTGAAGTCAGACGCTTAACCAACTGAGCCATCCAGGTGCCCCTGTTTTACCATGAATTCTAACAAGAGATGGGAGGAAGGGCAACAGATTTGAAGATTTTTATCTGAATTAGCTTCTGATTCTCTGATTCAGCGGGCGTGTTGGGGGTGGTGTATATGAAGTGCTTTTTTTTTATATCCAGAGAATAACGTAAGATCGCCTTCAATATCAGTATGATAATCATTATTGAACTTGAAAGAAAGATAGTAAAACTTTTTACCTTGCAGAAGTATACAGTTACTCAAGGACAGTAGCAGTCTCTGAGATGGAGTCTCTGTGGTGGTTGAAAATAATAATTGGAACCAAAAAGCTCTAAGTTCTGACATAACCGACTCCGAACCAACTCCAGATTCCTCTGGATTGAACATTGTCTTAGTCTATTTGGGCTGCTGTAAGAAAGTACTAGAGACTAGACGGCTTATAAACAACAGAGAAACAAATTTCTTATAGTTTTGGAATCAGGAAGTCCGAGATCAGGGTGTTTGTATGGTCAGGTGAGAGCCCTCTTTGGGTTGACTTTTTGTTATATCTTCATCTGGCAAAAAATGTTAGGGAGCTCTGTGGGATCTCTAAGAGCACCAATCCCATTCATAAGGGTCCCATGTTCATGATCTAAGTGCCTCCCCAAAGCTCTACCCTAATATCTTCACATCGGGCATTAGTATTTCAACATGGATTTGGAGGAGACACAAATATTCAGACAATTGCAAACATAAATGAGAATCCCTTTTACTTGGTTTTATAAGTCTGTCACAAACAGTGAGGGGTTTTAATGTAAATATTGTTCAGTCTTTTAAGTAAATTATCCTCTTATTAAAACTGCATTTATTATTGTATCCCCAAGCACTGTTTCAATAAACACCCTTTTCCCCTTAGGAAATAGACTACTTATCACACTGGTTTTTGGCGTGGCTTATTTTTGTCATTTATTTTTTATTTATGGACTAAACCTGGTCATCAAGAAAAGTAATTGGTTGATGAAAATTTAAAATTTCCTTGACTATAATTGATGGGTGCACTAGATTCCAAATACTATTATTTTTTTGTTTTTGTTTTTGTTTTTTGCATTGATATATTCAGGATTTGTTTTGCTGTGTATTTTAAATCCATTTATCTCTGGTTATATATTCACTTTTCCCTAACTTCACTTGTGTTCAGAAGTCAAATTATGAAAATTCTCTAACGGTGTTTGTCAAACTGAGTCTTCCAGTTTCTTCTGCCAATTAAGTTATGTCGTTCTTGTTCTTATTAGATCTTCTATTTCTCTTTTAGAAAGTCATGATTTTACTGTATAAGGTCAGTGACCTTTTGTTAACAGTTGTCTTTGCGGCCCTATCTTTTAACACAGAAGTAACTTATTTTGTGAAGAAAAAAATGCATGTATGTATTAGTTGTTTGCCTTTAGATGGATACTCCTTAGCTGTTTTCTGATTTCAATTAAGTGAACCTTGAAAAAAATGTATTTCACCAAATATCTCCTCAAAAGGGTATTTCATAAAAGGTTTTCTTTGCTTTCTGCTCTTTTATTAAGAATATGAAGTAATTATTTGCAACATACACTTGACATTAAAGTCCTGATAATGTTGTAAACTTATGCTGGAATAGGCTAAAATTTATGTTTCATATATTTCATTTTTTAAGAAATGTAAATATTTGGGGCGCCTGGGTGGCTGAGTCGGTTGAGTGTCCGACTTTGGCTCAGGTCATGATCTCAGCTTGTGGGTTCGAGCCCCATGTCGGGTTCTCTGCTGTCAGCACAGAGCCTGCTTTGGATCTTCTGCACCACCCCCCTCCCCGCCCCTTCCCAGCTCATGCTATCTTTCTCTCTCTCAAAAAATAAATAAACATTAAACAGAAAAAGTGTAGATTTTTATACCTTGTTGGAATAACAATTGCTAACATTACTTCGAAGTCTTACCACTTGGAACATTTTTGTGTTGGCCTCATGAATAGAAGCCAACTAGGGAAATAGAGTGTAGCAATTTGAAGCTGAGAGAAGGAGAGATTAGTTAAATTATTAGAGTAATCCTAACAAAGTACAACAATATTTTCCTGTCTCCTTAACTTAATTTAGTATATATCAGTTTTGTTTTAATTTTTGAAATTGAATACTTATAGATGGGATACATAATATTTTTGTTGATGAGATTTGTTCATTTCTTATAAAACCCAATTGCCCAAAAAATGTGAGATGGAATCACAATGATTTAAACACATGGTCATCAATCACAGACATCAGTTAAGTATCTGGTAGTAGTAGGTTAGTGTGCCAGTCTTTGCTATATGCTGTGGGAAGCTTGCACAGAAGTTGCTTTAATCCTTTTAATAATTTAGGACAAAGTTATCCAAGTAGTCTAGTAAAAATAATGCATATTGATAAATGCAAACTGTTGTAGTGCTAATATAACCAAAGCATAATGGATAGACTAATTTTCAAAAATGAGCAAACAGATCATACTGGTTTTTTCTTTCAATAAATTTTATATGAACTACTTAAATCATAAAGAATACAGATGCTCATGTAACAAACACCCAGTAATCACCATCTGTATTTAAACATTTTGCCCTATTTGCTTTAAATCCTCTTTTATTAATGGATCAAAACAGTCATTAGTGTTGAACTGCACCCTACCTGCCTTCCTCTAGTCTAAGGGTGATTATTCTCCTACATTTACCTTTATCCTTCTCATGAATATTTTTTCTACTTCATTCATTCACTCAACAGTATTTATTGAGCTATTTAGATTTACTATGTCTCAAGCACTATCTTATTGTTTGAGTTATAGTAATAATAAAATAAAATTTCTTGCCTTCAATGAGCTTACCTTCTAATAAGGGAAACAGGAAAGAAACAGGATAAAGTAAGTTAAAATATGTAACATATTAATAGTGATTAGTGTTTAGAGAAAAAATAAAAGTGAGGGGAAAATGAAATGTTGAGTTGGCATTGATTTTGAAAATTTTAGGATTTGTGGCCAGGAAGGGCCTCACCAGTTAGGTTTGTCAGCTCTTTCTGAATAAATTAAAAGGTATTTTATGAACCTGTGGTATGGAAATAAGATTTCTTAGCTCTCTCCGACTAGATTGTCCTAGTGAATAAAAGGAAGTTAAGATATTTGAGATAAAAGAAAGACCTGTGTATTCAGAAACTGATGTAACATTGTATGTTGACTGTACTTCAATTAAAAAAAAAACAAAACAAAACTATCTTTCCTAGCAAATTACTCACTTTGTTACCAGGGAGAGTGTGTTGAAAAAAGGCAATTGCCTATCTACAGGGAGTTTTGAATTTTCTTAGCTTTTCGATACAGGTGAGTCTCTATTTAGAAAAAAAAAAAAGAAAGAAAGAGAAATAGAATAGTTTAATGGATAAACATCACCACTTAGCAGTGCTTTTTCATTTGTGTTTTTCTTTAAATGAGTAATAAATCTTTTAAATTGTGGTAATGAGTTTATTCAAAGGAATTTAACAAGATAATACTGTTTTGTGTTGAAGAATAAAGGGATATGTTCTTTCTCTAAATTGATCTTTGACTAATCTGTAAAACAAAAAAAATTATATACATATATATTTGTATGTATACATATTTGTATGTATACACATATTTATAATGAATATGTGTATGTATAATTGAAAATCTACAAATTGAAGATCTGTTTCGAATGACCTGTAAAATTAAATTTCCTTGGTGCCTACAAGTTATGTTTATTAAAGCATATAAGCCATAATATCCACTCTTAGGGAGTTTTGGTAATGTAGGTGTCATTTTTCTTTAGCAGTCTTGTGTCCTATCACAAACAATTATAGCATTGATTCTCTTTTAGCAGTAGTTGGATGGGGGTTTCAGTTTTTATCATTTTTCTTTTTAATTACTCTTTATTTTAAATTCTGGTTTTTATTCAATTAAGGGATTTTTTTTATTATTCTAATGCAGTTCAGGTAATCAAATGAACTCAGCAAGGAAATACTGTTTAGATTAAAACTCTTTTTTTCACCTTGATGAATGAAAAGTGTTCCTTTGTTGTAATAACTTTTGTGATTGAATAATTATTACAAGGAAAATTTTTTTATTCTAATAATTTAAATAAAAAATTTTAATAGGAAGTGTCTGCTTTTATTATTTTAATGAAAGTTACTCTTATTTCAGAGATGCTAAACACTAAATTGTTTTAAGCAAAAGTATTTATTAACGAATGCTAAATTAGTTTCGCAATGATGTGTTTTGAGCTTTCAGAGACAAAGGGTAAAGATTAAGTATAAATGATATCTATGTGCTCCTTATGAAAGACAAAATAGTTTAAATTTATTTTCTTAATGTTTATTTTTTAAAAGAAAGAGTATACAGAGTATGAGTGGAGAAGGGGAAGAGAGAGAGGGAGACAGAATCTGAAGCAGGCTTCAGGCTCTGAGCTGTCAGCACAGAGCCCCACACAGGCCTTGAACCCATGAACCATGAGATCATGACCTGAGCTGAAGCTGGACGCTTAACCAGCTGAGCCACCCAGTCGCCCCCAAAGACAATATAGGTTAGTCTAGAAATGTGTGTTGTGTGGGGAATAGCTCTACACCCCTGAGAGTGTGGATGCAAGAAGAGTGTACATCAAAAGGTCATTGAAGACAAACTCAATATTTAGTACTAATTGGAATGTTAGAGACTGTGTTTGTGCATGTTTGTGTGCATGCACACATATAAATAGAGCTTACGTATACAATCTGAAGAGCAAAGAGAATATAGCTTGAAGAAAATGATTAGAATCTTAAGGACCTAGGGGACAATA
The DNA here is from genome assembly GCF_027475565.1 of Acinonyx jubatus. Taxonomy (NCBI): domain Eukaryota; kingdom Metazoa; phylum Chordata; class Mammalia; order Carnivora; family Felidae; genus Acinonyx; species Acinonyx jubatus. The sequence continues at coordinate 61,136,129 of NC_069392.1, forward strand.
CCAAGTAGGCCGGTCAGTATATGTGATACCAAATCAACCATTTATATGCAGTTAACCTTAACTTCATTGTTATAAAAGATTATTTTTTCATATTTGGTAAATAACATCTTTTTATGCCAAATATATATATTCTGTTTGTGTTGCAAGCGCATATACAAGCATTTAAGTTTTGATCAATTGGCTGAAGTTCTGATTCTTCTGATCTGTAGTTTTTTGATGCTTTTAAAAATAGTTCCAGACCTGTCAGACACCTTTCTAAGTCAAGGAAAATAAAGGATTAAATTCAAAGAAGAGATATGCCATTAATTGGGATTCAGAAATAGGAGAGCTAGTTCATTCAAGATAGACTTTCAGAGGCACCTGGGTGGCTCAGTCAGTTGAGCATCCTACTTCAGCTCAGGTCATATGAGTCATACGAGCCATACTTCAGCTCAGGTCATACGAGTTTGAGCCCCGAGTCGGGCTTTGTGCTGACAACACAGAGCCTGGAGCCTTCTTCGGATTCTGTGTCTCCCCCTCGCTCTCTGCCCCTACCCTGCTCATGCCCTGTCTCTCTCAAAAATAAACGTAAAAAAAAAAAAAAAAATTAAAAACAAGAAAACCCAGACCTTTAGATGTCCCTCTGCCGAATCGTCCTTCACTCTTTATGCCCACCTCTCTTGTACTTCCCAGCCTGAAGCTGCAGAGCTGTTGGGTCATTTGGTATACCTCCGATCTAGCAAAGAGATGAGCACCATTCCACGGCCATGGTTGTTGTACTGTGTCCTTCTTCATTTTTCTGGTAGTTAAATTCTATACTTAACAATAAATACTAAATACGACCATTTTTTATCTGCTTGGAAACATCATTTTCTCCTTGCCTGCTTTTTCCAAAGTATATATGGATCACTTATAAGAGGAGAAAGGAGTAGAGTATAATGCTTATAAGCATTATCTCCACTTATAAGAGGAGAAAGGAGTAGAGTATAATCTCGTGCAGTGGCATGAGATTGTCTGGAAGTGTGAGACCCCTGCCATCAGTTAAGGGTCTTTGGGTTGGCTTCATAAATTCTCTGTGCCTCAGTTTCTGCATCTTCTAGATGGAAATACTATTCTACTTCACTGCTATCTCAGAGTCAGGCGAAATCTTGATGTGAAGTGTTTTACACAAAGTGGTCATCAATAACATTGACTTTTATTTTTTAGGAACCATTCTCATATGTTTCTACTAATTTTTCTAGTGCTTCTTGTTATTGGGAATCAACTGGAACTATAAATATGAAACAAAGAAATTTCTGTCACTGGAAATTACAGACCAACTGAAGTAGTTCTTTGCAGAGGTATAAGGAATTGCTATAGGAAGGGAGACATTTTTGGAAGATCTACTTCAGTTGATTTTGCCGGTGACTAACATAGTTTCTGTTCTACTATAGGCAGTGAAACAGTGGGGGAGAATATTATTATCATCTCACCTTGGTATAACCATTTAATAATGAACAACAGGGATAAAGTGAAGGAGATTATTTATTAATAAATATGTCACATTTTAAATCTTACACAGTAGTTCTAGCTTCAAAATGTGAAAAAATAAAGCACCCTTTTGAGTTAAAAGAACAGTTTTTTTATTTTTAATTTGCAGGGCCTAAGATCATGTTTACTATTTAGTTTTTCTTTTTTTAAAAATATAATTTATTGTTAAATTGGCTTCCATACAACACCCAGTGCTTATCCCAACAAGTGCCCTCCTCAATGCCCATCACCTACTTTCTCCTCTTCCCCACCCCCCATCAACCCTCAGTTTGCTCTCTGTATTTAAGAGTCCCGTGTGGTTTGCTTTCCTCCCTCTCTGTTTGTAACTTGGTTCCCCCCTTCCCTTCCCCCATGGTCTTCTGTTAAGTTTCTCAAGATACACTGACTTATTTTACTTAGCATAATACTCTCCCGTTCCATCCATGTTGCTGCAAATGGCAGGATTTAATTCTTTCTCATTGCCAAGTAGTATTCCATTGTGTATATAAACCACATCTTTATCTATTCATCAGTTGATGGACATTTACGCTTTTTCCATAATTTGGCTATTGTTGAAAGCACTGCTATAAACATTGGGGTACCTGTGTCCCTATGCATCAGCACTCCTGTATTCCTTGGGTAAATTCCTAGTATTGCTATTGCTGGGTCATAGGGTAGTTCTATTTTTAATTTTTTGAGGAACCTCCACACTGAGGTTGCATTCAGAGCAGCTGTACCAGTTTGCATTCCCACCGACAGTGCAAGAGGGTTCCCATTTCTCCACATCCTCGCCAGCATCTACAGTCTCCTGATTTGTTCATTTTAGCCACTCTGACTGGTGTGAGGTGGTATCTCAAGTGTGGCTTTCATTTGTATTTCCCTGATTATGAGTGACATTGAGCATCATTTCATGTGTCTGTTGGCCATCTGGATGTCTTCTTTGGAAAAGTGTCTGTTCATGCCTTCTACCCATTTTTTATCTGGGTTATTTGCTTTTTGGGTGTTGAGCTTGATAAGTTCTTTATAGATTTTGGACACTAGCCTTTTATCAGATATGTCATTTGCAAATATCTTTTCTCATTATGTCGGTTACCTTTTAGTTATGTTGATTGTTTCCTTTGCAATGCAGAAGCTTTTTATCTTCATGAGGTCCCAATAGTTCATTTTTGCTTTTAATTCCTTTGCCTTTGGAGATGTAACAAGTAAGAAATCCCTGCAGCTGAGGTCAAAGAGGTTGCAGCCTGCTTTCTCCTAGGGTTTTGATGGTTTCCTGTTTCACATTCAGGTCTTTCATCCATTTTGAGTTTGTTTTTGTGTATGGTGTAAGAAAGTGGTCTAGTTTCATTCTCTTGCATGTTCCTGTCCAGTTCTCCCAGCACCATTTGTTAAAGAGACTGTCTTTGGGGCGCTTGGGTGGCTCAGTCGGTTGAGCGCCCGACTTCGCCTCAGGTCATGATCTCACAGTTCGTGAGTTCAAGCCCTGCATCGTGCTCTGTGCTGACAGCTCAGAGCCTGGAGCCTGCCTCGGATTCTGCGTCTCCCTCTCTCTCTGCCCCTTCCCCGCTCATGCTCTGTCTCTCTCTGTCTCTCAAAAATGAATAAACATTAAAAAAAATAATAATAAAATAAAATAAAATAGAGACTGTCTTTTTCCATTGGATACTCTTTTCTGCTTTGTCAAAGATTAGTTGTCGTATATTTGTGGTTTCTCTATTCTATTCCATTGGTCTATGTGTCTGTTTTTGTGCCAATACCATACTATCTTGATGATTACAGCTTTGTAGTAGAGGCTAAAGTCTGGGATTGTGATGCCTCCCATGTTGGTTTTCTTCTTCAATATTAGTTTGGCAATTTGGGGTCATTTATGTTTCCATACAAATTTTAGGGTTGTTCTGACTTTGAGAAGAATGCCAGTGCAATTTTGATTGGGATTGTGTTGAATGTGTAGATTGCTTTGGGTAGTATTGACATTTTAACAATATTTATCCTTCCAACCCATGAGCATGGAATGTTGTTGCACTTCTTTGTATCTTCTTCAATTTCCTTTATAAGCTTTCTATACTTTTCAGCATACAAATCTTTTACATCTTTGGTTAGGTTTATTCCTAGGTAACAACCAACAAGGATAGGGTGATTTACAGCATATAGCAAAAACAGTAAACTTTGACACTCAAAAGAATAATAACTTCAGAACTTCTTGTAAGTTATAAAACACTTCTTTGTCACAGAAATCAGTCATAATATATTGTAATAACGTCTGTATCCATTTGGTTCTGTCTCTTCAAAGTATGTTCTCCCCCCACCCCCCCCCCCCCCCCACTCAAGACTAACATACTATGATCTTATAGGTTCAGGATAAATTCCGACTAGACCTGTCTGATGAAGAGGCCGTGCATTACATGCAGAGTCTGATTGATGAAAGTGTCCATGCTCTTTTTGCTGCAGTGGTAGAACAGATTCACAAGTTTGCCCAGGTAAGTTCTCAGTGCAGTGGACTTTATCTCTGCCTCCCCGTGTCCTACCCCAGAGTCCTCAGAGAGCCATACTTTTCTCCTGCTAATGATGCCTTTTCCTTATTTTCTTTGTCAAGTCGTTTTTGCCATCTCAGCAGCCAGCCACTGTGAACATGCTGCGTACATTATCAATTCTAAAACAGCCCACTGAAATTTTCTTAGTCGTCAGCTAAATTGTGGAGTATTAGCATTGGTGTATTTGTTCTTTGGCGTCAGTGGTGATTGTAAACCTTCCTTGAGAATGATCATGGGTCTAATGGTGGCCTTGGCAAGTGAGACTTGAGCACATGTTGGGTTTTCACAAATGGTGAAGTGCTGGGAAAGGAGTTTTGAAGCTGAGTGAAGCAGTGCGCATCATGTATGGAAAAGGTCTGTCTGTAGCCTTACTGTTAGCAGAAGCTTGCATACAAATGTCTGAGGGAGGGAGACCTTTTCACACTAGCCTGTGATGCTAAACCTCAGGTTTAAAGCCTGGTTTCATTATGAATTTCATAATGAGGATGATTATGAAAATGGTGAGCAAACAGAAAAATAAGACCTCTTTCCCTCTGTCCCCTACCCTCACACTCTTCTCCTTGTGCACCCCTTCCTCACTTTGCATATTCTGTTCGTAATTTTACTAATCACCCAAGCTCAAAGCCTGTCCGCTTGACTTCTCCCTCACCCGGTACCATTGTACCACCAAGCCTTGCCAGTTTAACTATTTCTTTAATTACCATTTTCTATCATTTTTGGACTCCTAACATTTTAATCCATTTTTTGCTCTTTACGATACCTTGGATAACTAAAATGCTTTATAACTCTTCTCTCTGTTTTAGCCTTTTTTTTTTTCTGTAAGCATTTTTTATTCTAAATATCAGATATATTTTCACAATATAATGTTTTACTTTGTCCTCTCGCCCCCCTTGTTAATGTCAATGTGCAGTGTTTCCCCGTTGCCTAACAGTGAAGACCGGTCTCTGGAAGTTTAAGGCCTTCCAGGATTGTATTCCAAGCTACTTTCCAAGCTGTTTCCCTAATACTGTCTCTGAATATTTTGATCTCTTCTGTCTCTGTGATTACTTTGCAGCTGCCATTTCGTCAGCACCAGAACATCCATCTTTTCTTAAAATGAATCTTTGGTAAACTTATGCTTACCAAATCCAGTCTGTCCACCAAGATGTATTCTTAATGCCACTTTGATTGATCTTCCTCTGGATATTTATAATACTTTTAACTTATTGAGTTGCACTTATATTTGCTTTCTGTTATAGATATTTGTTAATGTTTATTTATTTTTGAGACAGAGAGAGAGAGAGCATGAACAGGGGAGGGGCAGAGAGAGAGGGAGACACAGAATCTGAAACAGGCTCCAGGCTCTGAGCTGTCAGCACAGAGCCCGATGCGGGACTCGAACTCACAGACCACGAGATCATGACCTGAGCCGAAGTTGGCCGCTTAACCGACTGAGCCACCCAGGCGCCCCTCTATTATAGATATTTGGATTCTTGTCTTATAACTCCTAAAATGCAAACTTCTTGAAGTCAGGGCTATATCTGTTACTCACCTATTAGTACAATGGCTTATCCACTTAAAAAATATCCAATGAACTTAAAGGGGTGTCTTCCTGTAGATGTTAGCCTATACCCTTTTCCTGGCTTAACAAAAAGTTTCTTCTCCCAGAACACCAATTCAGGTCATATTTTATTATAAGGACCAAATCAAGTTCTGCGTCCCAGGTTATTAATCCTATCCAGTCAATTCTCAAGAGAATAAACTGTGATTCAGATGGTATGTAAGTGATTTGTCTAGCCAATGGTGCATCTGAGTCCACACATAATACAGCAGAGTGTTTTAGAGCAATAGAAGCAATAGAATAGGATAGAAGTCCAGAACGGTTTAATGACTTAGCCATCTTCATGTGGCTAACAAAGAAGGGACAGAACCAAAACTTGAACCCAGATCTTCTGACTTCCATATCTAGTATTTTGAAGCCAGTTCTCTTGTCAACATTTGCTCACCACTATTTATGTTATGTGTTAATGAAATTTTCTGTGGCATAGCCCACGCAATCCTGTTATTTTCTCTCCCTTTTTCTTTCCCTTTATTTTTTAAGTTATTTATAAAATTTTTTTTAATGTTTATTCATTTTTGAGAGACAGAGACAGAGTGTGAGTGGGGGAGGGGTAGTGACAGAGAGGGGGTGACACAGAATCCAAAGCAGTTTCCAGGCTCTGAGCTGTCAGCACAGAGCCTGATGCCGGCCTCGAACTCACAGACCATTAGATCATGACCTGAGCTGAAGTTGGATGCTTACATGACTGAGCCACCCAGGCGCCCCTCTTTTTATTTTTTTTTTTAAGACAGAGAAAGACATGGAGCACAATGGGGGAGGGGCAGAGAGGGGAAGATACAGAATCCAAAGCAGTCTCCAGGCTCTGAGCTGTCAGCACAGAGCTGGATGCCAGGCTTGAACTCATGAACTGTGAGATCATGACCTGAGCCAAAGTCAGATACTTAACCGACTGAGCCACTCAGTCGCCCATCTCTCTCTGCCTTTTTCTATGTACACCTTTTGTTTTTCTTTTTTAATACTCAAATAGTTGTAACATGTTTGAGGTTAGAAACTTTTAACTTCTGTGTCTTTGCATTTCCTTTAGAGTTGGTTATTTATATTTTATTTTGCTCTGTCCTTATTGACAACTGTACAAATTTCTCTCCTTCATGGGTTTTCTTTCTTGTATACTTGAAGCTTCTCATTTTTCTCCCTTATTTTCCTGGACATTTATTTACCATATATAATGGAGCTAAAATTCCACACTTGAAATTAATGCAGCTGCCTAACACCTCATTTCAGATTATCTCTAGCTATGTAACAAACCTGAACTTCCTAGCTTAAAAAACTTAAAAAACTTCTTATAATTCTCTAGTCAAGATTTCAGCCAGAGTCCAACCACATGGTTCTTTTGTTTCTTGTTACGTCAGGTGGGTTCACTATTCAGCTGCTTTCAGCCCATGATTGGGTTTGTCTGAAGGGCCCAGAAGTTTTCACACATCTCTTTGGTGCTCTTCCAGACGGCCTCTCCACTTCTGTCACCACTCAGGACTCTAGCCGGGGCTGCTGTTCTACTGCATGGTGACTGGCTGCTCCACAGGAACGCGAGAACAGAAGCAGCAGGCCTCTTAGAGCAAGTCTCAAGGCCAGCCCCTGTTCTCAGGAACAAGAGATAGAGTGTTCTCTTGGGAGGAGAGGGATTAAGTGTTACATCTTTGAAGGCTTAACTACCACTTATTTGATACAATCCAGGTTAAAGTTTGAGCCTTCAAGTTCTGTAAATGAACTTGTGGCATACTTTACTATAGTTTTGAAATTGTGTTGTCAATTACATAAGATGCCTGTTTTTGCATTGCTGTCTCCATCTAAGAATAGAAAGACTCTTTCTCTTAATATTCTGTGTTAAAAATAGAGGAGACAGAAAGCTAGATTAAAAAAAAGGGACCACATATTATCTGGGGGAGGTAGTAATAGAGGCACCTTCATTTACCAATGTCTCTGGGCCTCAGTTTCCACATCGGTAAAGTGATTGGTATTGAGGTAAAAACTAATATAAATTTAATCTATAATCAGAGATGTACAAAGGTCACTTGCTTTCCATATATAAAGCTTATACTGACTACTACAAAAACTAAAAGTAAATGAAACCCCCAGCACTGATGGTTAAATTATGAAGGTTGTTGAGAACTAAGAGTTGATACACATACCTTTAATGTTCACAGAGAAAATATGAATATGGATGATAAATTGGTAATAGAAATGGATGTATTCTTAGATGTGGGAAGGATCATTTTATACATATGAACTAATGGATGGTTATATTTCTTGGAAAGAAGTATTAAGTCTTTTAGGTTTCTATTTTCTTAGAAATCCTGGATAAATAGTTATTTGATCTTACTTGGTCTTCGTTGTTACAAACTTTCTTGGGCTAGGATAGATTCTTGATAACAAAATAGTGTTATTATCTAAAATTGAGGCTGTAGCAGCATGAATATTAATAAGAGCAAATATCTGGATTATTCCAGTGACTTAATACTACCAGCATCATCCCAGACAGGTAAAAGTGGAGGTTTAATGTAACATGAATATTTATGTAGACAAAAATTTTTAGACCATCTCTCTCAGCTGTCTACTTTATAATGACAGATAACAGTGTCTGAGACAACAATAGCCATACTTTATTTATTTGAGCTTTGTATTTCATATAGTGCTTCGCTATTTTTTAATATGATATAATCCTTAACAACCACAAAAGTGAGTTTTAACATTCTCTTCTTTTATAAATGAGAAGGCTGAGCCACATAAAATGTTTCCTAACTTATTAAATTCAGGTCTTTACCAGAATATCCCCTTTTCTACATCCTAAGAGATGAACTTGAAAATGCTCATGCTATCTGAGGTTTCCTTAAATATATTTGTCACCTGTGTCTGTACTCTTGTGCAACTGAAACAATATCAGAATAAGAATAAACTAAGGATGTTTGATTTCATTGGAATTTTTTTAGGCATTGAGGGTTACAGGAGACACTGAGTAAAGTTTTAACTTCACATAGTCTTTTGAAATTATCAAATGACAGAAGCATAGCTATATCTAAACTGAAGTTTATTTTCTTCTTGAAACTCACACTCCTAAATGCAGTATATTTTCTAAATAGTGACTATGTATCTTTTTTAGGTAGTGATACTAATAAATTATTTGCACATGCAAATCCGGGTGACCAACATCTGTTTCTTCTGGTCACTCAAAGCATTTATTATAAAGATGTACATTGCTAAATGAGTTTGGCTAATTTCAGTGCATTCCTATTAATCACTGTGGATTGTAGGACAGTTTTCTAAAAATGGAGATAAATTAATTGATACATGTTAACAAAAACTATAGTTTTTCAGCATAAAAGAAATTATAGTCTATAAGAAGACCACAAAATTGCCACATAGAACTATTATGTTGCAATGCTGAAAAGCCTTATTTTCTTCCATCATACCATTTGCTAGGAAGGGTAGAGATTAAACACTGCAATATATGTTGCCTAGCAACACCCACCTATTAGTGATACAAATTTTCCACTGAAAAACACTTTTATTTAGGTCATTGTCTTTGTAATTGCTTCATCAGAACTCTTGTCTCCACTGAAATGGTCTTTAAAAGGCTTTCTAGTCTTAGCTGCACAGAAGGGTAGAGGTCACTTAGTTTGGGGCACTTACTGCACTAAAACTAGGCCTTTGGATGGTGATCTCTCACAGTACAACCCATTTCTTCCCTGTTTTTACTTTCTCCTGTCTCTCTCTTTACCGATTGATGATAGAAGGCTAGAAAGTGGGGTGTGGTTTCCAATCATTTTAATACTTAGAGGTGCATTTTTTGCAGACTGAGAGTAAAGCAGTAACAGATCGGGTTCAGAAAGTTTGCCTAAATTCCAGCCCAAGATACCGAGAACACATTACTGCTATACATTTGGCAAGAATCCTTACTTAGCCCCTGTGGTGTTCAAGGGGGAAAAGCACAGGTCCAAGCAGAGGGGCACCTGAACTTAACACTTGAGGTAAAGTTATGTGCCTTTAACTGGAGAGAATTCAACTATACATACTTGTGGGGATTAAAAGAAAAATGAAAGGAGAAAAACAATGTGGTTATTTGACCTGATGTTTTTCCTGAAGAGCATACGTCCTCTAATAAATGTGAGATGAGCTCCTTTGGTAATGTTTCAGACCCAGTGTCTCCCATGACTGTGCTGCATGTGATTCCAGTATTGAAGATTCTCGTGTTTTGCACAACACGGCTTCTGAGTACAGGCAATCTATCTGCCCCATCTGCTGCTCAGAGAAACAAGTTGTTTTGCGTCAGTATTAAGGGAAAAGCTTCCTGTTTTGGACTTTTGGGGGAGATAACTGTCTGCAATGTGTTTCCTTGTGAAGGGCTTTTCTCGAGTAATCGTGTTTTTTTGTGTTGCTATTTTACCTTTGTGTACTGACCTTACCACTGACCACAGTGTAGATGTTTGCACTGTGCCTGCTCTACCCTCTACTCTCCCGTGAGAGCGCATAGATGCAGAAGATGCCCGCAGAGAGGAGAAGAAAGCATCATTTCTGAGTTTATGTTATATGGACCGTATTTTACCATTTGGAATAAAGGACAACAGTATAAAATATTTTATTGAACAAAACAAAGAGTATTAAATTCTTTAGCCAAAGAGAAATTTTTCTCAAGAAACAAACTTTTTTTTAATTAAATAATTTTCTAAAGAGTCAGATGATTCCCAGACCAGTGGCTTAATTAAGTATCATAATGCCAGTATATCATACAAAACTATTTTATATCATTTTGTGTCCCCCATCTGATCTATTCCTAATTTGTTTGAATTATCCTGGGAGGAATAAAAATTAACAACAAAGAAACAGCAATAATAGTAGTAATTACAGCCTATTGAACACTTGGATGTACCAGGAATTATGTAAAGAGATTTCTCTGCATTGCCTTGTTTAATCCTCACACCTGTGAAGTGTGTATATCACCAGGCCCGTTTCATCGATGAGAAAACCGAGTCTGAGGTTAAATAACATACACAAGGTCTCGTGGTTAATAGGGGACAAAAGTCCAGAATCAAACCCAGACCTGTGGTTGTAGAAATAGACAGTAGTTTCTAAATCATGTTTTTCTTGATACACGTTAAAGCTTTAATTTAATGGAGGTGAATGGATTTTTTTGTGAGTAGCGAGTTTTAAAAAATACACTTGTAAATAAAAAAAGAAATGAACTTTAATTTTTCTTTGATCTTTCATCTGCCCAGTGAAAGAAAAAGTCAGCTGTGCAGACAGCCAATGGAGTATGATATAAAAAGGAGCCATTGGGAGTAGTTACTCCCAGGTAAATATGGTAAATGTGGGACAACGTTTATTTTGCACGTTGGTCATAAACCAGTCTTGCTTGAATTTTATTGACCCACATGTGCTCTCTGTTGCACTGCTGTCAGCACCACGGCACGAATAGCCATCAAAACCTGTGACATTTAAAAACCTACTAGAGGAGCTTGCTGCATTCCAAATGTTTTAAAGTCTTAAGATCAGTTAATTACTATAATAGCAACAGTCAGCAGAATGCCGCAGAATTTTCAGCTAAAATGCCCTGCAGTTTACTTTTTATCTGTAGAAATTTAATTTCCTTTAATTTAATTTAAATTCTTAATTTCTTCTCTGGGGAAAGTTTTTAAACACTTGAGTATCATCCACGGTGAGATTTGTGTGTTTGCTTCATTAACTGCTTTTAGGAAGGTTAGTCGTCATAACCTTGTTTTTCTGCCCTTCTGGTTACATTTAACTGTTTTTTATAAATTCATCAAATGTACAGGGCGTTTTAACATTTTGGGACTGGCTCTGCTACGTAGTATTACTAACTTTTTTCTCACAGAGACACTTTGAAGTACTTAGGAGATATATTATAGACCGTTTGTTCAGTAGCAGTGTTTTTCTCACACATACAAACACATATATACACTTGTGTGGTTTTTTTATCGTTTTCAGGATATTTAGACTTCCTAACAGGTGAGGACCCTTCACAATTTGGCTCTAACCTGCATTTTCAGCTTTAATCATTTTCTACCAGCCTTAAAAAGAGTCCTTTTTGTATTATACTCTAATGATTTACCCCCATGACAATTTCCCATACGTAGTATTTCCCCCCAAACCCTCACAAGCACTACCTCTTTGCTCTTTGCCAGGAATGAGTTCCCCAACCATTGCCCAACTTTTGGATATGCTTGTGTGTGTATATGAGTGGTGACTCTCTCTATGAGCATTTTGTCTTCAGGTTTTTTGTTTTTTGTTTTTTTTTGTCTTAAGTAACTTGGGGACTCTCACACAACCTGAGGCATTCCTGGCACATGGTAGGCACCAAATAAATGTATGTGATTTTATATAAGTGCCCAGGACCATTTAAGAAGTTGATTTTCTCTGATACCATCTTCTTGAAAATATTCAAACATCGTTTTGTTTTCTTTTTTTCCCTAACTAGGCTCCATGCCCAGCATGGAGCCCAGCATGGGGCTTAAACTCAAAACCCTGAGATCAAGACCTGAGCTGAGATTAAGAGTTGGATGCCTAAACTACTGAGCCATCTAGGTGCCCCTATACAGCTTCTTTTTATTTTATTTTTTATTTAAAAAAATTTTTTTTACATTTATTCATTTTTGAGAGACAGTGCACAAGAGAGGGAGGGGCAGAGAGAGAGGGAGACACAGAATCCGAAGCAGGCTCCAGGCTCTGAGCTGTCAGCACAGAGCCTGACACGGGGCTCAAACTCACAAACCACGAGATCACGACCTGAGCCAAAGTCAGGCACTCAACTGACTGAGCCACCCAGGTGCCCCCTATGCAGCTTCTTAAATCAGAAATTACATTCCTCTTATTAGCATTAAAGCTGAATGTTACCATATTCTTACTAGGATTGCCACCCTAAATCATATCAGACCAAAATCAGTCAGCATCTTTGACATTTTTACACATATATGTGAACGCACATCCACATCCACAAATACTTGTCAGTGAGTTTTTTTCCCCCTCATGTTTTTTCTCAGAGTAATAATGAGGTGAAGTTCACGGAAACAAGATTTTGTTTCACATGTACAGCATTCTTATTTCCTCCGAGATAATGGCCAACATCTATTTTATTGAATAAGATGGCACATGAGTTATGGATGACTCAGTGTATGTTCACCCAACAGGGAGAGTTGTTTGTGCTGAGAAAGTGGTGGTTGGTGGCATCTGTACGTGTTAATGACAACTATTAACTGTTACAGATTATTTTTGCTTAGTAGTTCTCAAAAGTAAGCATCCTCTCAGTTTCAATGAATGCTAATGTAGAGAGAAAATGAAAAGAGGGTCAGTGTCACAGATCTCTTTATCAGCCATATTGAGGTAACTGTGAAGAAAAGTAACAAAAATAGGTGATAAAAGCATTGTTTTCTTTTATTTTTACTTGGTATCTTAAAATCAAACACGGTTTGTATGTTGGCCCCCAAACAACTCTTGACCGGACTTCCTTGTTCTTTCAGGACTACTTTCTTTGATTTGATTCCAGCTCAGTACTGGAATAAAGTGGTTGCACTCAATGAAGTGGAATAAGCAACAGGTTTTCACAGTCTCTAAAAATGTCATGACAAAACTAAGCATTTTTTTTTAAAACTATAGACTCTGTTGTCTTTCTTTGTGAACATTGATGTTAATTACTACTTGTTTATCTGTTTTTAATTTTCATAGTACTGGAGAAAATGAAACTGGGTTTGGCACCTCAAAATGTTTGGCTCTTTAAGAGAACTCCTTTAGAAGCAACCTCTGTATAAGGAAGACTTCAGAGTAACAAGGAAGAGAACATTTAATCTTCAAGATACCATGTATCCTAAATGTTACATGGTGCCTGAATTCAATTTCCTTGGATGTCCCTGTCTAAATATTGTCTTGAAGGGTTTGTTTTGAAATACTGTATATATTTATTTTCAAATGTACACATTGTTAATAAGCTAAGAAGTGAAAAATTTATTCCAGGATCATGTATATACTTTGAGAGTTCTGGAAGAATTTTATGTTGAAATAGTAAAACATTTTAGTCTCTGCGTTTGAAATGTTCTTTCTTTTTTTTTTAATCATCTCTTCACACCAAGACAGCAGTTATGAATTTGGACTGTCTCACTTAAGAAGGCTTTTTTGTTGTGCCTCTCCCTTCTCCCTCCTTCTCTTCCCCCTCTTTCTCCCCTGCTCATGTTTGTTTTTGCCTAATCTATAGTACTTAAAGGTTTACATATTGTGACTCATTCTTTTACAAAAGTTCCACAGTTGCATATACTTCAAATAAGACAGTCATTTTCTCTCATTTTTAAATATATATCTTTTTTGAAAACTATAGTTAGTTCACAGTTCTCAGCTTGTAAGTACATGAATCAAGACATGCAAATATGTCAATCTGAGTCACTGGCCAGAAGATAACAATGACACAGCTGTTAGTATTGAGCCCAAGATATTTTTACATACACATGTAAGCATAAATTGTCTTTCTGCAATAAATACTTTTTTGATGTAAACTTACTTTTCAAAAGCTTTTTGAAATAGCTCTCCTAGACTTGTTAATATAATATATCTTTCCTGATTATTGTTTGTATTTAATAATAATTATTGATTATTATTTCTGATAGTTGTTTGTCTTTTAAGACTAAAAGTCCTGCTAATCCATCTAGCCTTTTTCCTCGTGGAACTTTGGGAAAATGGCACATCTGAAAATAGAAGAGTAACACACTAATAATCTCTACAAATTAATGCATTGCATAGTCACATGTGACTTTGTTTTGGAAGAAAAACAATGTCTCATTCTTCCATTGAGTAAATAATATTTGAATAAATATTAAATATCAGATGACAGAAAGATTAGAAGGTTAAATTGAGGCAGTGTTTCAGAGAGTACAGTCAATTACAACATCTGTTTGTCACCACATCGTCATTATCTGTGAGCTTGCCCTTTTAGAATGAGGTTACCAGCTGGATAGCAAGCACGTAATTGGGAGACATCCTTAGAGGCACATGGAGTTTGGTTTGTGTAAAACATACATGCTGACTTGAAAACCAGAAAAGATGAAAGGGCCTCTGCAAATCATCTTTAGAGACTTGATGCCCACATGAGCTGGAAGCTCCATCCTTCTCTTGCTTTTTCTGTGCTTCACATGTTTCTATCACTTTCTGTTGTTATGAAGTGTTGAACCCATCTGCATTCTCTTTCTTTGAGTCCTATGTCTATTGGCTCTGAAAACTTTTCTCAAAATGGCCCTGTTGAAAGTGGCCAACCTTCTGAACTCTTAAAATTCTTTATTTATGGCCTTTTAATTGGCATTTAGTAAAGGTGGGTATTATTGTTATACTTGCATCTCCCAATTCAGAGGTTTGGCAAACTTTTTGTGTAAAAGGCCAAGGTAGTAACTATGTTAAGCTTTGGAAAGCATATAATCTTTGTTACAACAACTCAACTCTGCTGTTAGGGGAAAAAAGCAGCCATAGACAACATGTAACAAGAGGACTTGGCCAGATTTGACCCTCGAGCCTTCATTTGTTGACTAGTTTGAGCTAAGTTTAAGGTAAAAACTCCCATCTTACTCATCTTTATGAACTTTCCTGCACTTTGCATAGGTAGTAGTATGTTGATAGCAGGGCTCAATGAATTATTTTTGGACTAATAAGGAATTCTATAAGGGCCAACACTGACAAGTGGTATGGAGAGTTGATCATGAATAACCTTGTATTCAGTGCAAACTTGGTAAGAATCATAAGGGAAGTAAAGTTTTCTAAGAAGGAAGATGGGTACTGAGTGAGGAAATAGCATCTTTGAGGATAGACAGTGGCCATGGTTTTGCAGAGAGTATTTTAGCTGTGGGTGGTGAGCCTACATCAGAAAGAAAAGTGATTTATCAGTCTTAATTTCTGTTGCTTCAAGCAACCTCTTTGTTCCTACTCTCTTCCCCAAACTCGATTGTTTTTGTTGTTCAGAGCCTTCTTTACAGTGTAGTCTGTATGTTTCTTCATTATCATTACCTTCCACATTCTGTCAATATTTGTTTTGAGTTTGAGAAAGGTGTTTGTGAGGACACAGTGCTTTCATTCAAGAATGTGGGTACCATGGTCACGTACCATAAGCACTCAGAGTGAGATTTCTGCATTGAGGAAAGAAAATGTTGATGGCAGCCACCAAAAGTGGGGCTGCAAAAGTGGGGAAAGAAGTAAAGTGTGGCTCACATTCCTAAATGAAGGACTGATACAACCTGATTTTTGCTATTCTGTATACACTAGGCTTAGATGTTCCCCAGCTCATTTGTATTATAGAGGTTTCAGTTGGGTATATGTTGTAATAATAGCAGTCAACATCATTTATAAAGGCTCACTGTTATATATTAGGACTCTGCTAATTGCTTCATATGCTTTATCTCATTATTCTGTATATAATGGTCCAATGAGGCAGATGTGTGTCCCCATTTTCCAGAATTTTAAGACAGTTGAGTCATTGCCCAAAGTTAGGTTGCAAGTGAGAGGAGAGTTGGGATTTGAAGTTGAATAACTCAGATTCTAGTGACCAGAGTCTTGACCATCAAATTCTCCTGGCCTTCATTTCTCACTGAGTCCGTGGTGACAGTCCTGACCTCTACTATGTGCAGGAGGTATGTGTATGTGGTCCATGAGACTTGGATCCCCCCAAAACAAAATTCCATTTATTTATTTGTTGATTGATTGATTGTTTGATTTGTTGACTGATTGTAATGAACAGGATTACCAAAGGTGCAGGCAGTAGTTAATAAAACAAAATTAAAAATTCTTGAGAAAGTAAATTGAAGTAAATTTCAAATTTTTAAGAAATGGAGTTGTATCATCATACCACATATTCATACTTGCCTTGGCATAAATCATTCGAAAACATACAGGTAAAATAAATCTTGACTATGCAACTGTTAACCTACAATCCTGATGTACCTTGTATCTTTGCACATAGACCTAACATTGCAATTAAAAAATAGATAAATAAACCAGATTGAGACTTAGGATAAAAAAAAAAATAGATTGCAAAACACCATGGACTATCTATATCAAATACAGAAAATATACTGGTTTGCCAAAATGAATAATTTGATATGAACTTCACCATAAAGAATGCATACAGCCTGGATGGGATCCTGGAAAAGAAAAGGGACATTAGCTAAAAACTATAGGAATCTGGTAGCAGTTTAAAGAGGAATGGTATGAGTAGCCTCAGAGGGTCGTGAATGTCCCATGATTTGTGTCCACTTAGAGAAGCTGAACTGCTTCAGAAGGCGATCTTCCACCTGAAATTACTCTTCAGCCCTCTTGTCTTTCTTGACTTTGACATATTTTTAAAAGTACAAAGCAGTTAGATTTGCTTTGTACTTAGCAAATCTAAGAAAATTAGACAAATTTTGTCCAATTTTCCTCAAGGTTGATTCATTTTTTTGTAAGAATACTTAAAATGCTGTGTTCTTCTCAAGGCATCCCACCAGAGGGTACAAGATGTCAGTTTGTCCTATTCCTGGTGTGGTAACTTATTACTTGGTTAAGATGGTTTCCAGCTTTCTTCATTCTGAAATTAATTTGTAGTTGATACTTATAGAATATTAAGCAATTCATAAGTTTTATGAGGAGATACTTTAAAACCATGTAAATATCCTGTTCTTTACCACTTTTACCCATCAATTTTAACATGGATTGATGATTCTTGCCTGAATCATTTATTACTATGGTAAAAGCCAAATTGTTTCTTTTTTTAATTTCATTATTCTTCTACGATTTTTAGTGTTCTACTGTAAGATAGAATTCTCCTTTATCCATTAATTATGCATTTATTTGTTTATATTAATATGGCTTCCTATTGTATTAGGAAATGCATTCCTATTATCACTTATTTTGATGGTAAAATTGCGCCAGAACTGAGGTATTTTCAAGCTGGTGCCTGTGTCCCTTGACATAGTCCCAATATTCTTTGAGCCTTTTTTTACTTTTTGGCACAACAAGATATTCCAGGCTCATCTCCTTTCTCTGCCTCAGCTCTGGAGTCAACCATTTCTCCAAGGAGTCCTAGTTCTTAGCTGGTCTGAATTTAGCAAATAACTCCCCAAATAAAATACCTGATTTTTCTAAAAACAGAAGTTAATTTAGCATCCAATATTGCCATTGTGGAACTCTGGAGTCTAGATAGGGACATATGGATATAAATAAGCTCAAAATAGAGTAATCCATATCCGAATGAACCAGCTCCACCTTAGGGGTCCTTAGCTGTAGATCATCACCATCCTAACTGCCTTGAAACCATGAGGACTAGTCTTATTATTATGCCCTTTATCTCTGTTTATGTTGGTCACTGCAAGAGACCCAGACCTCCTTAAATCATTCTTTACACCCAGGTCCCTCATTTCCATCAGCTTTGTACAACCCCTGTCTCCCAAACCTCTGGACTTCCTTGGGCCGTTATCCATCCACAGAATGAATCTGTGAGAGTCAAAGTTTACCTTTTGTGCTGTATAACTAGGTATTGCCTCTCTCTCTCTCTCTCTATATATATATTTAGAAGAAAAAAGCAAGTAAACCAAGTTAGTTTCAGGAATTCAGTGAAAAGTGAACTAAAAAAAAAAAAAAACACCTCAAGAGTATATCCTAGTGCCTCTATACCTTCAGCCACATTCTCTTTACACAGTACTGAACAATTACTGTTTTGTTCATAATCATGACCCTTTGCAAGATTACCAGTCATCAAAGGAAACAATTATGTTTAGTTAATTATACCAAATTCCAAATACTTAGTACAATGTCTATCTAGCTCAGTTTTTCAAAAAGTAAAATAATGGTTAATTCTCAATTAACAAGATAATAATTAGAACTTCCATCACCAACTTTAATTAAGTTGGATTCTTGATCTAACCTTCTCTTTTAAACCTAATAAAGAGATCTGAGTTTGGCATAAAAAAAAAAAGTTTGACATAAACTTAACTTTCAAAACTGCAATCCCACTCTTCGATATCTACAAGAGAATTGAAAACCTGCCCATCTAAAGACTTGTATATAAATATTCCTAGCATGATTCATAATAACCCCCCAAATTGGAACCACTCAAATGTCCATCGACTGACGAGTGTCCAAACAAAACATGATGCATTCACACATTGGGATATTCGGCAATAAACAAAAACTGCTTACACTGCAACAGTATGGATGAACCTCAGAAGTATGACATTAAGTGAAAGAAGCCAGGCACAAAATAACCACGTAGTATAAGCCTCCAGAAACAGTAAATCTTCAGAGGCAGAAAGCAGATCAGAGGTTGTCAGGCGCTGAGGTAAAAAGGAGAATGGACTATAAAAAAATGAGGGAGCTTTGTGTAATAATAATGTTCTGAAACTGGAATTTGGTGATGGCTGCACAAGTCCGTATTTACTAAAAGCGACAGGATTACATTACGTAAATTGTACATCAGTAAAGCCAGGGTTAGGAAAAGAGATCCGAAGCAACTCCAGGTCTAAAGCAAGGCAATACTGGCTTCCTAGCTCGCCGGAGGCGCCAGAGGTGGCCAGGGAAGTAGGTTGGCGCCTTGGCCGGGTCTCCGCCTCCTGCGCACCAGGTGATTCCGGGGCGACTCCTCCCCAGGCCGCCGCTTCCACCACGTGTCTACCTGGGCTTCGCCTCCGTCTCCAATTTCACCCACGTTGTAGCTGTGGGACCTGCCGTGAACCTCCAAGGCCCTGGCGGACGCCACGTCTACCAGCTGTCCTTCCAGAGTCACCGAACCTGGGAACCTGGCGTCTTGCACATTTCCAGCTTTCTTGCCTGTCGGGGTAAGTGTGGACCAGCCCAGGCCGCTGCAGGGGAGCGAGAGGAGCCCTCGAAGCCACGGAGAAGTCCGAGGCCCCAGGCGGGTGCTCCCAGACGCCCACGGACGCATGTTCCTGAGCAGTTGGCCCAACTCCGACCAAGATAACAAATTGCTAGCGAGACTTCGGTCTTGAAGGGCAGTATGGTGCTTTATACATTATTTGAGACGTGAAGTCTTCAATTCAGAAAATGCTTGAGACTGGAAAGTCAAGTGCGAGGCAGAAATCAAACAGGAGGCCATGCTCAGGGTATAAGCGGACACCTCCCAACTTCTGGGCACTTCTCTTGGGGCCTTTCTCCTGCTTGGAGTGAGAAAGCACCACCGCCTTCACCATGAGGAGGAGAATAACCTCTTTTTGAGTGTTGCACTCCCGTCAAAAAGGTAACCCCTTTAATCCTTTTATTTGCAGCATGCGTGGCTGGTGAATTGGCAGTGGGTAGCGCCCTTTCTATAAATTGATGCCTCTTAAGTTATGAGAGGACAAAGCCAAACTGGTGTTCTGGGATTACCGGAACTCTTTCTTGCCTCGGGAGAGGAATTTGTCTCCCTTCCCAAAATGTATTGGTAGAAACCTCCAGTGGTTCTAATCCCTCTTCTAGGGTCACTGCTGCAGTACCTGTGGGCATTACCACTACGAAGCAGAGGTTTGGGCTTGTCTTTCCCTAGAGAACCCTCCCTCCCCCACCCCATGCACCTTGCTGCCACTGAATCAGTAGAATTAACCCTCAAATGTCTGGTGCATGTGTACACACACCTAACTCAAATTTCCTTATGAGCATCTCTCTGAATCCAAAAACTGTTTGGAACTTGCTCTCAAATGTTACTGTACTTTCTTTCCTATGAGAGCATTTATATGCCAGTCCGCTACAGCTGAATGGACTCACTTCTGCCATACCCACCCACAGTCCGGGTAGTTATGCCAGAAACTCAACAGTGAGCCCCTCAGACATCACTGCCATCCTATTTAGTGTGTCACAGAAAGAAAGGCCCAGAAAATGCAATTAACAGCATCAAGTCCAAATATTTCTTCATATCGTGTCCTTACTTCCTTGGTTGCTCTTTCTTCGCCACCTTTGTGGGTTCTTCTCTGATGAGCCCCTAGATGTTGAACCACCACAGTGCTTGTGGCTGGGACCCTATGTTCTTTCTGTCTGTACTTCCGGAAGTTATCCCATCCAATCGCGTGGAGTTAGAGGCCAGTGGTGGCCTGCTGATGACGGGGGCCAGCTTGGTGGGGGTACTACGTGTGCAGTTGCACAAAACTCCACATTCAGAAGGGCCCTGAGCTTAGTTTAATGCTCTGTTGTTGCTGTGTTAAGAGCGTTAGTAATTTAATCTTTGAGTTGGTGTTTTTTATCTGAAGTCTGTTGAGACAGTGGAGCATGTGCACGAGTGGAGGAGGAGATGCCCATAGTAGGTTTATCTGCCCTTGCTACTCCATTAGCATTTATGGTGCCAGGTGAGCACAGAACTCTGGGAGGCCCACAGTACAAGGGGAGAGGGGATTCAGTGAGACTCAAAGAGAGAATAAGATAATTATGTTCTATCTGTGACTGAAAGTGGGGACACTGACAGCTTTAAGAGGCCACACTTTTCATTTGAAACAGAACTCACTTGGAAAACGGAAAGAAGACAGTGGTGTTCTAAGAACACAAACATCCAAGAGCCCTGTGCACATCCGAAAATGTCAGGGAGCTCTGTGAGTGTGTGAGTGTGTGAGTGTGTGTGTTTGTGTGTGTGCGTGTGTGCATGCGCGCGTGTTGTGGCAGTGAGGATGGTGGTTTGAAGGTTAAGGCCCATACCATGCACAGCAGTGCCTGTTATGAGGCTTCCATCTGTAACTCATTTTAAAAAATATTTTTTAATTGAAATATAAGTGACATATAACACTGTGTAAGTTTAAGGCATACAATGTGCTGGTTGGGTACATTTATATATTGCAATGTGATTACTACAGTAACGTTAACATCCTTTTCACGCCTCTATCATTCTTTTTGTGTTGGGAACAGTTAAGATATAGTCTCTTGGCAACTTTGAAATTTATAATACAATATTGTTCACTGTTATCACTCTGTTGTGTATTAGATCTCCAGAACTTACTTGTCTACCAGTTATAAATTTGTACCTTGAAACAACATCTTTCCAATCCCTCCCTACCAAGCCTCTGGTAATCACCATTCTACTCTGTTTTTATAAATTCTTTTTTTTAGATTCCACAAAAAAAAGTGATATTTATCCTTCTTTGTTTGACTTATCTCACTTAGCATAATACCCTCCAGGTTGATCCATGATGTTACAAATGACAGGATTTTGTTCTTTTTGAGGCTGAATAGTATTCCATTGTAGGTGTGTGTATGTATATATATACACACACCCACCATGTTTCTTTATCCATTCATCACTTGACGGACACTTGGGTTTCCCGATCCAGGCTGTTGTGAATAATGTGTTTCCATGTTTTGGCAATATCTTGGCTGCGATGAACATGGATGTGTAGATATTCCTTCAAGACACTCATTTCAGTTCCTTTGGACATATACCCAGAAATGGGATTATTGGATCAAACGGTATTCAATTTTTAAGTTTTTGAGGAACTGTTATACTGTTTTCCATAATGGCTGTACTAATTTATATTCCCACTAGCATGGTTCCTTTTTCTCCACATCCTCACCAACATTTGTTATCTTGTGTCTTTTTGATAAAAGCCATCCAGCAGGTGTGAGGTTGATAGCTAATTGTAATTTTGATTCACCTGCAACACTTAAATTCACATACCCCTGGGCTCAACCATTTCTATTAAGAGCAGCGGCTTCTCCTGACAGAACTCACTGTGTCAGCCACCCACCTTGTGTTGTGCATCGATCCGAGGTCACCAGCCTAGACTTCTGATTCCTTCAAGCATATTTTACTTTGAGGACCTTGCTATCCTTCCTGTCATCAGGCTTTTAGGAGGCACCTACTTCCATCCCATATACTCCCTTAATCTTAGAATTTCAGAGTTGAAGCAAGGTGCTTTTTTTCTGCCTCACAGTCCTGTGGGATCGTCATGCAAATTGTTCCATCCTTTCTCCTAAAGTCTGCACACAGTCAGGGCCAGGGAGAAGATGCCAACCTCCCAAAGTCAAACCAAAAGCCCCCTTCCTCTTTTTCCATAGGACTTGTGCCTTCCTAATGTACATCAGTGTAGCACCGTAGTTGCAAATGTCAGTGCCAGAGCCAGAGTGCCTGGGTTCCGATTGTGGGTGCTCATATCTTACCAGCGTGACATTGAGGAAGTTGCTTATCTTCTCTGTGTCAAAATTGGCTTTAAAAAAAAAAAAGAGGGATAAGAATGGAAGTACCTCATAAAATTATTTTGAGACTTAGATAAATTTTCTGTGTGAAGGTTGTGTAACAGTGACTGGCCTGTACTAAGCATTATGAAACTGTACTCTATTATTAATTTTTCAAAAATGGCTAAAAAAGAGATATTTATACAAGCACCAATTTAACCAGTACTTACTGTGTGCTTAGTACTGAAGATAAACTGTTGAAAAGAACACATCTGGTTCCTGCTTGTATGGCTCTTATAACTTAGTGAGAGAGATGGACAATAACCAAGCGCGTAAGTAATTAAATTAATAACTATAAAATGGAATAAATATTTTGAAAGAAACAACTGTGTGCAGTGAAAAAGGATACAGGAGAAAGACCTAATTTAGATATAGTCACCAAAGAAGAATTCTTTGAGGAGGTGATCTTAAGCCAATGAAAGATGAATCAAAGGAACTATCAGTGGAAGAGTATGGGGTCATTGTGGCAGGAGAAGCTTTATAGTCAGAGGGAACAGCATGTGCAAAGACCTCAAACGAGGATAAAAGGCTGCTTTGTGCAAACACCTGAAAGCTGGTGTGTCTAGAACCTATGAGCAAAGTGAGACACTGAAAGATGAGGTGGGAGAGGAATCATGCAATGTCTTATATAAGCCATGGGAAAGATTCGAGATTTCATTATAACTTTAAACTTTTATTTAAAAAAATTTTTTTTTAATGTTCACTTATTTTTCACAGAGAGAAAGAGAGAGCACGAGCAGGGAGGGGCAGAGAGAGAGGGAGACACAGAATCCAAAGCAGGCTCCAGGCTCTGAGCTGTCAGCACAGAACCTGACACAGGGCTCGAACCCACGAGCTGTGAGATCATGACCTGAGCTGAAGTCAGATGCTCAACCGACTGAGCCACCCAGGCGCCCCTAAAAAAATTTTTTAAAGTTTATTTATTTTGAGAGAGACCAAGAGTGAGAGTGGGAGGGGCAGAGAGAGAGGGAGAAAGAGAAACAGAAGTATGCTCTGTACACTGTCAGCATGGAGACAGATGTAGGGCTCAATCTCATAAACCATGAGATCATGACCTGAGTTGAAATCATGTCTGCTGCTTAACCAACTGAGCCACTCAGGGACCCCTTATACGTGTAAAACTTTTAATAAGGGCACCAAAATGATTTGTTGAAGTTATTATTACTTTGTTTCTGGTGTAAACAATGGACCTTTTGGGAAAAAATCAGGGAGACCAATTAGTAATTTTGGAGGCAATTATAGTGGTTTGCATTAAGGTTTTATTTACTTATTTATTTTAATGTTTTATTTAGTTTTGAGAGAGCGACAGAGACAGAGCGTGAGTAGGGGAGGAGCAGAGAGAGGGAGACACAGAATCCGAAACAGGATTCCAGTCTCTGAGCTGTTAGCACACAGCCTGATGCAGGGCTTAAACCCATGAACCGTTTGATCATGACCTGAGCCAACGTCAGACGCTCAACCGACCAAGCCACCCAGGAACCCCTGCATTAAGGTTTTAAAAATGGCTACAGGGACAAGTGAATGAGTTTGAAGTTTGGTTTGGAGGAAGAATGGATAGAACTTACTGATAGAATATGAGGATAAAGACTGGCCCCAGGTTTTTTGCATGAACAATGGGATGAATGGGGTCACTTGCAATGATTAAGTACAAGTGACAGAAGAAGAAAGGGGATTTTGGGGGGAGTTATGAGGATGAATTTTCAGTTTGGACACTTTGAGAAAGCTGTGAGATAGTCAACTGTGGAAGCCAGTTGAAGCACAGCTTGTGACAGCTGCAGAAAAGGATTGGGGGATATAATCTCAAGTTTTCTGTTAGTAAATGGTATTCAAAGGATAAAAATTTATGAAGTGAAAGTGATCAAAAATGCTCAGAACAGGCTTCAAAAAGGACAAATTTAAAGGACTCAAGCTCCCTGGTTTCAAAACTTACCACAAAGCTATAGTAATCAAGACAGTATGGTATTGGCATATATTAGACATATAGATTGATGGAATATATTTGAGAATACAGAAATAAAACATTAATTTATGCTCAATTGATTTTTTTTTTACCTTATTTATTTTGAGAGAGGGAGAGTGTGAGCAAGGGAGGGTCAGAGAGAGACAGAGGGAGAGAGAGATTCCCAAGCAGGCTCTGTGCTGTCAATGCAGAGCCTGACATGGGGCTCGAAACCATGAACCATGAGATCACAACCTGAGTTGAAATCAGGAGTCAGATGCTCAACTGACTGAGCCACCCAAGTGCCCCAATGGTCAATTTATTTTTTACAAGAAAATCCAATTGTGATAGGGACTGGTTTTCAACAAATGATGCTGTGACAGTTGGATAGCCTTATGCAAAAGGATAAGGTTGTAGCTGTTTACCTCACATTATACACAAAACTAGCACAAAATGGATCATAAGCCTTAATGTAAGAGCTAAATCTACCTAAAATGGTTAGAAAAAAAACAAAACAAAACATAGGAAATCTTTGTGACCTTGGATTAGACTATGGCTTTTTAGCTATGACGCCAAAACCATAAGCAACAAAAGAAAAAATAAATTGCACTATATCAAAATTAAAAACTTTTGTGCTTGGGAGAAAATATTTGCAAGTCATATATTTGATGATGGCCTTGTATATAGAATATATAAAGAACACTTACAATTCGGCAATAAAAAGACAAATAATAAAAAAATGAGAGAAGATCTGAATAGATATTTCTCCAAAGAGTATGTATATACAAATGGCCAATAAGCACATGAAAAGATGCTCAACATTATTGGGGCGCCTGGGTGACTCAGTTGGTTAAGCATCTGACTTCGGCTCAGGTCATGATCTCACAGTTTGTGAGTTCGAGCCCCATGTTGGGCTTTGAGCTGATAGCTCAGAGGCTGGATCCTGCTTAAGATTCTGTGTCTCCTTCTCTCTCTGCCTCTCCCCTGCTCATGCCCTCTCTCTGTCTCAAAAATAAATAAACATTTAAAAAAATTAAAAAAAAAAGAAAAGATGCTCAACATTATTAGTCATTGAGGATGAGCCCCTTCATACCCACTAGGATAGCTATAATAATAAAGACAGACAATAACAGTTGTTGATGAGGATATAGAAATATTGGAACCCTCATACACTGTTGAGATTGTATAATAGTTCAGGAAGCTTTGGAATGCAGTTTTGCAGTTCCTTAAAATGTTGCACAGGGTTACCATATGACCTAGAAATTCTACTCCTAGCTATGTTGAGATAAACTAAAATATACATCCACATAAAAATTGTATACAAGTGACCATAACAGCATTATTGATGACAGCCAAAAAGTAGAAACAACCCAAATACCTGTCGACTGATGAATGGATAAATCACTGTAGTGTATACTACAGTGGACATTATCCATCAGTAAAAAAGAATGAAATTTTGATACATGCTAGAATGTAGATAAACCTTGAGAACATGCTAGGTGAAAGAAGCCAGCCATGAAGGCCACATATTGTATGGTTCCATTTATATGAAATATTCAGAGTAGGCAGATCTCTAGAGTAGGCATACTAGCAAGCTGAGTATGAGGAAACAACCACTGTATTTGGTAAAGCAGCATTATCTTTATTTCCTATTAGACTCTAAGTTCTTTGAAGGCAGGTTGATAAGACCATCAGTTTGTATGGGACAGAGCCAGCTGGGGAGGGTTGTAGAGTGAATGGCAGGTGAAGGACTGTCTCCACTAGAAACAATAAGTGGAGACAATTGGCAGAGCTGGTAGGTGAAGGGGCAGATGGAAGAGGATATAGGGCAAAGGGATGTTTTTCTCTTTAAAAACACAGAACTAGATAATAGAGCCATAAGAGGATGGTTATGAATTGAAAGAAGGAAGGCTGATAATGGAGAGAGGGCTGTAAATAAAAGAGTAAAGTTCGCAAGAAGGTGACGAGGCTTGTCATCCAGAGCCACGTGGAGAACTTTGTTTTAGATGGCAAGAGAGTGATCTTTCCACTGTCAGGGGCAAAAGGTGGGGCAGGAGAAAGATATAAGAAGGTTGATACAGGGGCATCTGGGTGGCTCAGTTGGCTGAGTATCTGACTCTTGATTTTGGCTCAGGTCATGACCTCATGGTTTGTGGGATTGAGCTCATTTCAGGCTCTGCACTGTGACAGCATCAGCCTGCTTGGGGTTCTCTGTCTCCCTCTGTCTCTGCCCCTGCCCTGTTCTCTCTCTTTCTCTTGAAGTAAATAAATAAAATTAAAAAAAAAAAAAGAATGGAACTCTAGTTAATTTTTTTAAAAGAAGGTTGATACATAGGAAGGAGTTTTAATTTGAATTTTTAATTCCATAGTGTAAAAATGGTAGGAAAGGTTATTAGTTGAGAGTGATAGGATACTGTGGGAGGTTTGATGGGAGAGATTATATTTAGAAATGTCATCATCTCACATTATTACAATTTTGTACGTGTATGTGTCTGTGTTGAGAAGTTGTAACATACTCTCTTAGTAACTTCCAAATATACAATATTTTTAACTATAATCATCATTCTATACACTGCATTCCTAGAACTTAGTCTTCTTATAACTGGAAGTTTGTATCTTTTGACTAACTTCATGGGTTCCCTCACCTCTGGCAACTCCCTAGATTTAGGAGTTCATTTTTTTTTTTTTTTTAGATCCCACATATAAGTGAGATCATACATTAGTTGTATTTTTCTGACTTATTTCACTTAGCATAATCCCTGCCATGTCCATCTGTGTAGTTGCAGATGTTAAGATTTCCGTCTTTTTATGGCTGAATGATATTCCAGTGTGTGTGTGTGTGTGTGTGTGTGTGTGTGTGTGTGTGTGTGTGTGTTGCATTTTCTTTATACTGTTATCCATCCATGGTCATGTAAGTTGTTCCATGTCTTGGCTGTTGTAAATGATGCTGTAGTAAACCTGAGGGTGAGGATGTCTCTGTGAGAGAGTGATTTCATTTGGTTTGGATATATACCCAAAAATAGAATTTCTGGATCATATTCTTTGTTCTATTTTTAATTTTTTGAGGGACCTCCATGCTGTTTTTCATAGCGGCTTCACCAGTTTACATTCTTACCGCAAAGATTTCCGTGTGCACAAAGATTTTTCTTCCTCCACATCCTTGCCAGAACTGTCTCTTTTCTTTTAGATAATA
This sequence comes from Acinonyx jubatus, assembly GCF_027475565.1. Taxonomy (NCBI): domain Eukaryota; kingdom Metazoa; phylum Chordata; class Mammalia; order Carnivora; family Felidae; genus Acinonyx; species Acinonyx jubatus. Next base: position 61,164,028 of record NC_069392.1, read on the forward strand.
GCCTTTGTAAAAGATAGGAGGTGATATCTCATTGTGGTTTTGGTTTCCATTTCCCTGATGATGAGTGATGTTGAGCATTTTTTAATGTGTCCATTGGCTATCTGGGTCTCTTCTTTGGAGAAATGTCTGTTCAGATCTCTTGTCCTTTTTCAAATCAGATTATTATTATTATTATTATTTTTTTTTTTTGCTATTGTATGAGCTCTTAATATATTTTCTGTATTAATCCCTTAATCAGATTAATTCCCAGTTGTATTATTTGTCTAATATCATTAATAAACATTAAGCATTATTAATTAATTGTGTTAATCAGATATGTGGTTTGTAAATATTTTCTCCCATTCTGTAGGTTGCCTCTTTATTTTCTTGATCATTTCTTTTCCTGTGCAGAAGGCCTTCAGTTTGTTGTAGTCCCACATTTGTTTTTGCTTGTGTTCCTTGTGCTTTTGGCCATATCCAAAAAAAATCATAGTGAGGACCAAAGTCAAGGAGCTTTTTCCCTGTGTTTTCTTCGAGGACTTTTATGGCTTCAGATTTTAAGTTTAATTCTTTAATCCATTCCTAGTTAATTTTTATGAGTGGTATAGATAGGGGTCCAATTTTATTCTTTTGCATGTGAACATCCAATTTTCCCAGCATCATTTATTGAATAGACTGTCTTTTCCCCATTGAGTATTCTTGACTCTCTTGTCAAATATTAGTTGAGGTATATGCATGGGTTTATTTCTGGGCCCCCAATTCTGTTCAATTGATTTATGTGTTTTATGCCACTACCATAGTTTTTTTGATTATCATAGCTTTGTACTATAGTTTGAAATCAGGAAGTGTGATGCCTCTAGCTTTGTTCTTTCTTAAGATTGCTTTAGCTACTCAAGGTCTTTGGTGGCTCCATATGAATTTTAAGATTATTTCCTATTTCTGTGAAAAATGCTGTTGGACTTCTGATACGAAGTACATGGACTGTGTAGATGGCTTTGGACAGCATGGATAGTTTAACAACATTAATTCTTCCAGTACTTGAAAACACAGGGTATCTTTGTATTTATTTGTGTCTTCTTCAGTTTTTCTTATGAATGTCTTATAGTTCTCAGTACAGATCTTCTACCTCTTTAGTTAAATTTATTTTTAATTGTTTTGTTGTTTTTGATGCTATTGTAAATTAGATTGTTTTATTTCTTTTTCAGATAATTTGTTGTTAGTGTGTAGAAACATGATTGATTTCTGCATGTTGAGTTTGTGTCCTGCAACGTAACTGAATTTGCTCACCATTATGACTCACCATTAGGAACTGAAGGTAAGTTAAATTCTTTTGTAGTGTTGACATCACCACACCTGCCCAGATTCATTATACATATTACTTTTGTAGTTATTTTCTTAGCATTGTCTGGTTTGACTTATATGATTTCTTTGCCTTCCAGACTTTGACATTTCACTGAAAGATGGTGAACTGGGAATGTCTTGGAATGGAAACCCCTGATGGTCTTGTTTTAGGGTATGTGCCACTGAAGTATTCAGGGTTGAAGGATTTCTAAAATCTGGTGTCAGGAACTTATTACTGGAAGCTACTTTTCCTGATTCCAAATCAGGGCCATTGAGCAAATTCCCAAACTCTTCTTTTGGGATATGCAAGTTGCTTAGGAAAGGAGACTCAGGTTCTTTCAGCTTGGCATGTAGGGACAGTCTGAAAGCTGCCTCTGATGATCAAATATTCCCTCTTCTTTTTCAAACATTTTTAATTGTACTTTAGTCCTCCTGTAGTTTAGTGTTCAACCAGGATAGCCAGCCCTCTTCAATATTTCAGCCAATCAGATAGCAGCTCTGCTCAGGGTCCCAGCCAGTGCATTTTCTTGGCACATATAGAATTGAGCTTAGCAATGAAATGCCAACTCATTCTCTATTTAGCTTCTCTAATGACCTCATTTTGCAACCTCATTCCTACCTATTCTCCTAAAAAGGAAATGGGTTATAAATGTGGTTGCATACATGGTACTCCTGTTCCTACATCCTAATTTCCTTTTGGACTTCAAAACAAAAGTTCACGTTATGCCTTGTAGGAACTCATGATAGAAAGGACAGTCATCTAACCCTCCCTGTTCTCACAGTTTTCCTAAAGCGAACTGGCGTGGAATTTTCCACTTCTGCATGTTTCCGCTCAGTTGAGAAAGCTTAGTGGTGAACTAAAAATGAATGTTGCCATTGAAATGTATCATGTTATGAAAGCATTTCCATACAGATCTATATATATAGAATTTTTCTCACCTTATTGGTGGGATTTTACATTTTTAAAAATCACAAGTACTTTGGATCTTGAGAATAAAGCAAATACCAGGGTAAACATTTTTGCTCATGTTAGTTCTAACTTTGAATCTTCAACTTCTTTACATGTGAACTGAGGTTTCCACCATTTTCAATGAAATGCAGGGTAGAAGGTTTCTTGTTAGGGAAAATATCTAAAAAGTGCTATGTTCCTTTTATAAGATTTTATAAAATGGCAGTGGTTTGAAACAGCAAAAAATAAATCTTTGTAACTCATAATTGTAGTGCCTAAAATCATAAAATGCTTAGAAATCACAGAGTTTAAACTCTGGAAACTGAGGCCCAGAAAGATCAACTAAGTGAGTCCTTTGAGTCACAGGGGAATGTGTGTGGGGCTGAGGCTATGTGTTGAATTCCCAGTCTGCAAACGAGCTCCTCCTTCCCGTGGGGAGGCACCTGCATGGCCTTCCCTGTGCTCCAAGTAGCACATCTTCACTGAAGATGGGTGAGATCCCATTTTCTCTTCTATCAAATGAAGGGGGTTGAATTAAAATTATATGATTCTGCCTGGCTAGAAAACAAGATGATTGTAGTCTCTGAATTTAGATAAGAAGGAATCCAAGTGGCAGGAGAAGAATGTGCTAAATGGGGTTTTTGACACCATCACAAATTTCAGTCACGTTTTCCTCTTCAAACTAACAATACAAAAATTCTTTGCATTTTTGTAACATTCTGTGTAGCTCTAGGGGACCTCCCAGTTATGGTTCATAGCATCCACAGCAACAGAGGTGGCTATGTGACTTGCGCCTGCCCTAGTCATAGTACCCATGCATGTTATATACAGATGGGAGTTTATGTGCTGTCACTGGGAGAGTCAGTTAAGAACCCTTTGCTGTGGGGTTACCAGCTGGGATGGTGTTAGCCTGGAGCTCTCTGTGGATCTTCCCAACCTTCCAACCCCAACCCTAGCTCCCAGCCCCCTGGTACAAAGGAAATATGACAGGAGAGAAAAGGGGCAAATGAGAGGACATGAGGGGCAGAGGCAAATGCAGTCATTTGAATCCTAGCCTTATCTATGCTCAAAGTGTCTTCCGGATCTTCCCAATTACATGAAGTAAGGAATTAGTCTTTTTTTTTTTTTTTTTTTTTTTTTTTTTGCTTAAGCCGATTTGAATTGGTTTTCTATCACCTTTATCTGTAAGACTCCTGACTAATGCAATTACCTATACCCAATAGGGGAATTGAAACTGGGTCAGGAAAAAGCTTCAAAGTAAATCCCAAGGATACTGGGTAATAGTGGATGATCCTTAGTTATTTTCATTTACTCATTCATTTACTGAGCACTTTCCATAAGCAAAGCACCCTAACTTAGGGGAGGGAAACTGAGAACAGAGCAAAAAATGAAACCAGAGAGCAAGTCAGAACATGATAAGGCCAACCTACCAACCTCAAGACCTATGGTTTGTGGAAGCAGGGAGTCAAAATCAACTGAAAAATCTGGGGGATGTCTTTTAGACAAGGTGAGGACCGCCTGGGACACTGAAGTTCCAGATGATTTGGGCTGGAAGCAGTTTGGTTGAAATGAAGATTTGGTGTGGAAAAAAAAAAAAAGAATGCCTTTTTGGCAAGGATTTTCTAGTATTGGTAACTGTGGTGCACTATGGGGTAATTTAATAACTTTTTAAGCATTTTCTTTCTGCTTAGAATTTGTGTAGTTTTCTTCTTTATTTTTGCTTTTAAAAAAAGTCTTTCTTACTTAATACTATCTGTAATGAAGAAATTTGGTATAATAATTGTCAGCCAGTGATGGATTTGTTAAATAAAGTAGGTTATAAAACATAATGGATTGCACGTTCCTATTTTTGAATAAAATAATACATGTGCATATAGAAAGATTTATAAGGGGATATATGCCAGTGTATTATCAGCAGGTGACTCTGGGCAGGTGGGTATCATGAATATTCTTTATATTATTTTGCCTGTCTGTATTTTCTGGTATTTTTGGAGTATGCGTGCCTAATTTTTGCACTAGGAAAATAATAAGAAAAACTTAAGAATTAAAAATATAAAAACAGAAGAAACTTGAACACGACCAGCAATGGCAAGAAGGAAGGGCTGGATTAATAGGAGGTAAATGGACATCTGGACAGAAAGTAGAAATGGCACAAGCAGAGATCTGGGACTGGGGGGCAGGCAGCTTATACTAGGAGTTTAGGAGAAAGGGAATGCAATGAGGAAGAGAGCTTTTTCTGTTGTACCTGCTTTGTGTCATCAGTATTTCAAATAGCAAGGTGAATATTGTTTTGAAGGGAAATTTCAAATAAGGATATATCAGTAAAAAGGCACTGCCTTGGGCTTAGAAAGTAAAATGACTGAAAAGTCAAAAAGGTATATATAAATATCAGATATATACGATATATATGTATGCTTTTTAAAGTCTATTTCAACATCTGTCGTTGTTTTGGACCTTGAATGTGTTGATGAGGGGTTAGCACACATGTGGCAGGTAAGATGCGATGACTTAATAAAGTTTGTAAGGAGAGGTTATAAGCTAAGGTGGATGTTACCTCTTGGATAGAAGCCCCTGCCTTTGCCCCTTTGCTGTTGACTTTGAGAGAAATTCAAAACACACTGACAATGTGAAACAAATAATTCAGAATGAAAGAATGTGAAAACAGAAGCAACAATGAAAAGGGAGGAGGGACTGCCAGGGATTCATTAGGACAACAGATATCAATCTCCATGTCTCCAGGAACTTGAAAAATTAGTTGGGTTACTGGAGAAGAAGCATTTCTCTTTGAATTTGACTGATGGAAAGGATCAAAAGGCATGAGTTAGAAATAGGTTTGTGAATCTAAATAAGCTACTTAATGTTGCTGAATACAGGAAAAAAAATAGATACATATTTTGAGCTTGCTTCTTAGAATGTTCAAATATACAAAAAAGACAAATTAGCAGCAACAACTTTCTATAGACTGAATCAGAACAAGCTAACAGTGATGGGAAGAATTGAAGTCTTGGCAATAAAGTTCTCTGTGGAAGATTTAAAAAAAACAAGGAAATAAAGCTTACAACATTGGAACAGCCTTTGAAATGAATATCCTTTATAACTGGTAATTATGTGAACTTTGTTCCAAAATCTGTGAATTATTCGATGACAATATTTCATAGAGAGTTTTCTTTGGGGTCATTTCTCTGTTCCTGGGTTAGGGATAACATAGGAGTACTTACCTGAAGAGAAGACAAAATTTGAGATTCAGAAGTTTTTTTGTTTTTGTTTTTTTAATGTTTGTGTATTTTTGAGACAGCATGAGTGAGGGAGGGGCAGAGAGAGGGGGAGACAGAGGATCCAAAGCTGGCTGTGCACTGACAGCAGTGAGCCTTATGTGGGGCTTGAACCCACAAACCGTGAGATCATGACCGGAGCTGAAGTTGGACTCTCAACCGACTGACCCACCCAGGCACCCCTGAGATACAGATTATTATTATTATTATTATTATTATTATTTTTTACTTCAAGGCACATTTCATTTAATGTCAAGAGTGTAATACAAAAGGCCCAAATGCAATGAAGGAAACATTCCCCCACGAACACCAACAACAGTGCTCTTTCAACATGTGCCTATTGAATGGAATGGGGATTTAATTTCACCACTAAAAAAGATAACTCAATAAGTCTCATCACAGCCAATATCCTATACAATCTAGTAGTGAAATGAACGTTCATAATGCTTCAAACAGTCTCAACCTGAATACCACACCTTTACGTTTGTACAGTCCTCCATAAGATTATCTACAGCACTAACAAGCATTCAAAGAATAAACCACTGATTAAAACCACATTGATTTAAGGCTCAATCATGTAATATAGAGCCCCAAACTAAATGGTTAAATATATGAACTACTTGTACTGACATCTATTATTTGATTCTCTCACAGCTATTAAGTTGGTTCTTAGTGAATGAAACTCTTTAAAGGCAAAATTCACCTCATTTGAGTTTTGACCCAGAAGTTCAACAACAATCATGAAGTCCACAGTCTTATTGGCAAAACTGACATACAGTGTCTCTAAGTCACTTTGCTCAAGGTTAAGAGCGATGCATATTCCACTTTTACATTTTACTGGAAGTTTACATGTTCAATTCATGATTTTAAATCTCTAGGTTTTCATTCCTCCAAACGGTCTGAATACACAGTGTGCCACAGACTTATGACTTCTCCTTCTCCCTCTATTTTCTTCAAACAGAAACATTTCTCAAGTGTCTACATGTTGTAGAAGGGAAAGTTTTCGGAGGTGGCCACTTCTTCGGAATAGTCTGATGCCATCAGGCCTCTGAAGCGAGGGGAGGGGGAAGAGAAAAAAGCTGAAACACAGGGTTCATCTGGTAAGTTTTACAATAACAATTACAAGCTGAACAGTATAGGAATGTGGCTTTTTTTTGGCTCAAAAAGTCTGAGTCTTGGTGTGGCAATGAGTACGTGGCTGTCCCACCACAGCTTTCTCGCAGTGGGACTTTCCGGGACGTCTTGACTGGGGACTATGATTTGTTTACCTATCAGGTGTATACTTCCAGGCACTCAGTTCATTTTGGGCTTGTTCCAGTTTGTCTTTAGTCTGTTCCAGTTCACCTTTCATTTTTAGGAGAAACAAGTTGATCGCTGGGTCTGCCGTCGTTGATCTCAGTTGGGCAACGCTAGGCTGCTGGACTTGCTTGAGGTACTGGATTTGAGTAGTACACTCTTGTGTCTCCTGCTCCTTGGTAGCTAGTGTCATTAGAAGGATGTTTTCCCTGCGGGCAGACTCTTGTTATTGCTTTAGTTTTTCTTCAGACTCCCTTAACCCAGTTACATCATTAGAATGAAGATCTATGTATTTGTCCTCCAGAGCTTGGACGTGTGCTTCATATTGTTTCCATCTTAGAATTAACTCATCTCATGCCATAACTTTAAAGTCTGTTTCACTCGGTCGAACCTTTTTTGGGAAGAGGTTCCTCGGTCATCTTGAATCTTCTCCAGATGGAGGCTGTGCAGGTGCTGCCCAGTCACACAGGCCAAGGCGACCAGACCGTGCTGCCGCTGGCCCCCATGCTCCTCCTCTGGCCACAGCCCCGGCATTCCCCTTTATTTGCGGGTCTCACTTGAGATTAAGTTTTAAGTGAAGGATCTATGATATCAGACTACTAAATGAGAAGATACAATATTTCTTTGTAGTAACATGGTCATGAGAAAGTTAAGTTAGTGAGTTAACAAGATTGGATGGGATCCCAGAACCTTTTCCTGTGACTGCTTCCTACCTCTTCATTTTCCATGACTCAAATTTAAGTCCAAGCTCTTGCATTTGTACCATTATTAGGGATACAGTGTATGTCCCACCCATTTGTCCTCTTCAGACAGTTTTCTGAGGTGTTGTTTTTGTCAGGGGATACCTATGGTCAGGCCCCACTCAGTGCAGCCCAGCAGATCAGGTTCTTGGCTGGCTTCCCAGAGACTTTGGTCCCTCACTCTGCAACAAATGACCTCCATGCCGCTGACAAGAATGCTCCTGCTGGAACACCCATTGTCATACTCTTGAGTACTTGAGTACTTGTCCAGATTAAACTGCTGCTGTTTGCTGGCTGTCAGGAGTTATTAATGCCCAGGTAGCAGGGTTTCCTGTTTCTCTTCTCTCTAAAGTAGATCCGGAGTTTCAGCTATAGTGTTTCAGATCACCTTACGGAGTCCTCACTGGGATGGAAAAGCACTTGTTCCATTCTCCATTTCTCTTCTGCCTGTTACGTCTCAAAGACAAAATTCTGGACTTACAGCTTCATCTGCCTTCTCCCCATGGTGCATGACTCCCACCTCCCACCTGGTTATTTGTAGTTATAACTAGTCTGTAGCACCCTCGGGCAGGGAAGCCCCATCATGACACTTAAATTTCTATAAGAAATTTGCTCAGAACCTTACATCTGCTGGTTAGGTGTGGACCAAACAGCGGCCCTCCCTGTACAACAACACCTGGAGAAAATCTCTAATTCAGCCGGAAGATGTGTTGGGAATAACTGTACCTGCACTCTGTATAGCTGTCTGTCTATACCTTACTATGCATAGTTGATATATAAAAAATTATAGAGTGCTTAGTGGAAGGGGTGGACACCCTTAAAGGTGTGGCTGATGGAACAGTTGTTAATGTGTTTCGACTATTTCCCTTTGCAGTCCATAATGCTTTTGTCATCCTATCTGTTGCTTTAGGGACTTGTGCCCTTTCTAAAACCAACCCTTAAGCATTGATTCTCTCAGTTGATTTCTGGGAAGGTTTTGGTCCTCCTACTGAGCTTTGCAGAGCGCTGGCTGCAATGGTGAGCAGTGGTGAGGTATAGCATATTTCTTTCTCTCCCTCCATCTCTTCCTTCCCCCATCCCCTCTAGATCCTTCCCTCCCTCCCTCCCTAATGCAGATGTTCTGCAGCTGTGTTAGCTTGGCGTTCTAGTCATCCTCTAGCAGTCTGATGTAGGCAAGAGCCCTAAAACCAGCGAAGGGGGCGGTTGGAGGGATCATCATCCATCTTCTGTCTACACCTCAACTGTCTCATCTTGCTAATGCAGGTTTCTGACTCTGAAGGTAGGGAGATGGAGAAGGAGGTGAGTGGGGGGCCTGCAAAGTCATTCCTTGAATGGTACTTCCCTGAGACAGCTTTGTAATGGTTGGGTCCTGCAGGTGACAGCTGTCCCTTTCTCAGGTCCATGCTGCAGTGGGCTTCTCAGAGGCCTCCTTCTGGGAGTGTGTTGCCGGCGACTTCCTCCAGGTCGCTGCTTTGCTCTCAGCCCTTCGTTTTTTGGCAGTTTACCTCAGACACACACACTGTCTGCTGGAACCCATCATCCTTCCTGGCAATTTTCTTGTGTGGGATTTAGCATGGCCCCTGGCCAGCTCTCTCTCCTGCTTGGACCACATCTGGTCCATGAGAAACTCCTAATGTAATTTTGGCCCAGCAAAGCAGTGGCTCTCCTTTGCTTTCCCTCCCAAACTGTGCACCAGCCATCTCTTGTCCTCTGAGTTTCGTAGACTGGAGTTGGCTCCCAGTCCACTGAGTTCTGTCCTTAGTGCAGGGAACCCACAGAGGTTTTACTTGTAGTCTCCTCCTTAATGCTTAGTTACAGGGCTAGACCACAGGAGAAGCTGAGTGAGAAGTATGGCTAGGCTCTGAATCTCTTCTTCCTTTCAATCCTGAGTAAATGCCGTTGAACTAAAAGTTTATGCTCTTTTCCTTAGACTGCAGTTCCCTCTGGCAAGCAAAGCCACTCCAGAGACCTTCTAGACACGTAAAATGAGGATAATAATAGTTCCTACATCATAGGGTGTATGAAGGTTAAATGAGTTAATGTGTATAAAGCACTTACAACAGATCCTGGCACATAGTAATTGCCATGTAAGTATCCGCTATTATCATAATTACAATGCCATGTGGATGAACCGTCTAGTTCTTCCCTCTCATTCCGTGGGCTTGCTGCAGAGGGGTGGAGGTAGAGGTGGGAGAAGCCAGAGGATCAGTCTTGAGCTGGTGACATGGGACCACGAGTGGGGGTACCTACATACATGAGGCTTACCCACTGGACAGGAAGTAGCTGATTAAAAATAGTGTTATTGGAATTTCTTTGAGCTAGACTTCATGAAGAGGAAATGTTGAATAGCCAGACAGTGAAATATTAAAATTATGCATTTGGCTGGATTGGAAGAATGAGTTGATGGGACATATTGCCTTGTTAAATATATACAATAATTAATTTGTTACTCAGTGAAGTAGGTAAATTGTTAAAATCCCAATTTTTTCCTCAAACAGTGCCTGAATGATTTGGCTAAGATTTCAGAGGGACTGTGAAGCCCAATAGGAATTAAGATGCCAATTCATTAGCCCATGGCCATCAATATCTTGCTGTCAGCAGTTGCTCATTTAGGCATTGAGTTGCTGTGTCTCCTCTGTTCTTAGGCTACTGAAAGGTGCAAAGTATGCATACCAAATACAGGTAATGCCTGGTAGTCAAAGCTCAATAAATGTGGACTGCATGTTGAATATTCACTGGCCTAACTGGGTGCATTCATTCATTCAACATGCCCTACCATGTCTTAGGGCTCTGTTAGGGGTTTTCCAAATTTTATAAAATTAACACATTCTTTACGGTCAGATAAAGTTCCCTCCAAGCTGAACTCATAAGCACTGTGATCAGTGTCCACCTGCTTTGATTGTTCTTTCTGCTTCTCTGCATGCTTGGGCTCTCATCAGCCCCTGCCGGTCTCCCTGTCTGCCAGTTTTGCAGCCTTGTTGACCAGTTCAGCCTTTACATGTTCTTTCAGATACTGCTGTCTGTGTCTGCTCTTTCCCAATAGTGGCATGTAAAACACGGGATGTTCTGCATGTTTTAATTTAGCCACATTGATTCCATCGATGTCTTGTCAGATACTCTGGAGCCTGTGGCCTCATCAGCCACATAGGACACATCAGAGATGGGCCCTCTGGTCTTTTGACCCTGATTATTCTTTCTTTTTGTTCTGATTTTCTTTTGGCATTATAGAAGTATGTGGACATGGAGAGCCAGGGGGAGGAGGAAGGGAGGGAATTAAGGAGGAGGGAGTAGGAGGTCAGTGCTCACAAAAACACAAGAACAAAGGAACTGCAAATTGGGACCTGTCTTCACAGGCACCTTCATTAGGGAAGTCAGTGGGGAACCATCCATCATCTTCTAGGACTCCTGGCTCAGGGCTGGCTTGGACCAAGTGAGAACTATCTAGGCAGCCACTTGTCAGACCCTTTCTAGGGACACCTCTGTGCAGTCATCCTGCCTTCTCCAGGAGGACCCTCCCACTGCCTTTTGGGGCTTCACATCCCACTTAGTTATTAAGGAGACAAAAGGAATGGTTGACAGAACCCATGGCTGGAGAGCAGCAGATAGTCTGTGGCTGGAGGGACAGGCTCTGCTTGGTAAAGGTTCAACCAGGTTTATTTTGTTTGGATGTTTTTGTGTAGTTGTTATTGAACACACCCAGACATGATATGTACCCTAATTGCATTTCCAGAGCATTTCTTGACAATTCTGATAATCTATTGGTTTTTAAAATTCAAGTCTTGGCATTGGAGGTTCCTTCAATACTCGAATCTAGTTTGTATGTGAAGGGGGGTCGGGACTGGGGAGTCCATGAATAATATATGCAATTTGTAACCATCTGTGGAGATGAAAATAAAATAGACTGGGTGTTGTGTGTGTGTGTGTGTGTGTGTGTGTGTGTGTGTGTGTGTTTAAAATCTCTGCATTTCCATCCTGTATTTGGAATTTAAAGTTTGAAGGGAAAGTTGGTGCCTTTATCTGACCTGTCAACATTATAGATGATACTGTATATTTATAAAGATATTTGCATATCTTCTATCAGATGGATGCTCTTAGTTGATTTAGTGTTCCAGTTGCTATTTGGAAGATGAATTAATATTTGAAATGAAAATGAAAAACTCTGGGGACCTGGTTCCCTGTCAGTCCTAGGTTCCTCATGTACTTGGGATGTTTGACCTTTTGGGGTTAATGCTGGATGTAGGGCATATTAGTGAATTAGGACCTCTCTTACCTCCTTGTCTTTTGTAACCACCCACCTACAGATCTGTAATGTATCTTAATCCTGAAAGTTTCCTCTGAGCTCTGCTATTCACTAGTTATCATTTAAAATGCACCTCCCTTCTATTGAGTTTTAAGTGGACATTCTTGAATACTTAATGTATCTAAGATTAAAAAAATAGAATGCTTTAAGGATTTCAACAATGAAAGAAAACTGTAAGAGTGTTTTTTGCATATATCTTATTCTGATTTTTCTAAATTATAGAAGCGCTATTCAATAGGAAGGACAGACTTTATTATGTATATTTCAAAGATGATAAAACTGATATTTAGACAGGTAAAGGATTTAAAGCCACAGTGAGCCTCAGCCCAAAGATACGAGAATTCACTGAATCTCACAAATGCTTTTTCTCCTATGACACAGCACTGCCTGTCTTCTCCAATAATGAAGTTTTAGGTAGTAGGATAGAAGAGGGAGAGGGATTTTTTGGTTGGAGAAGCTTACTCATACCCTTGAGGATGGCCTTCTGTTCTAGCTCATCCTAAGGAATAATATGGAATGATACAGAATTCAGTTTTTAATCCACCTCTGTAACTTGCTAGCCATGTGCTCTTTACAAAGTATTCAACATCTCTAAGGCCTAGTTGATATTTTGTAAAACGGAAAGACAATGAAGAATTGTAGTGAGAATTTGAGATGTGCGTGTAATATTGGGATTCTTTCTCTCCATCTTTCTCCCTCTCTCTCTGCCCCTCCCCCTCTCTATTAATCATAATCATAATCATAATCATAATCAAAATATTTGTTATTGAGCACTTAATATTGTACCAGGCATCACTGATGCCTTTCGTGAGTTTGATAATGTTATTTCCATTTCACAGATGAAATAAGTGATAAGGCAGCTTAACTAGGGTCACAAGGGTGATTAGTAGCAGGGATTGTACTGAAAGATCTTCTGGTTCTTTACAATTTCACTAAAAAAAGAAAGAAAAGCATAAAGAATTTTTGATGCAGTTCTTCCTTCTTGAAATACAGGAGGGGAGAGGGGAGGGGTGGGCATAGATGGAATAGGCAACTGAGAAGCAGGGGCAGAAAAACTGGGGAAAAATTATCTTCACCCTTTATGGTCACCATTTACGTTGCTATATATACAAAGGGTGCTTGGGGAAAGCTATAAAATAATTAATAGTGCATGGGAGGAACATTTATATTTCAATTGTCTACATTTAAGAAATACTTTGCGGGGCGCCTGGGTGGCTCAGTCGGTTGAGCGGCCCGACTTCGGCTCAGGCCACGATCTCGCGGTCCGTGAGTTCGAGCCCCGCGTCAGGCTCTGTGCTGACAGCTCGGAGCCTGGAGCCTGTTTCGGATTCTGTGTTTCCCTCTCTCTGACCCTCCCCCGTTCATGCTCTGTCTCTCTCTGTCTCAAAAATAAATAAACGTTAAAAAAAAAAAAAAGAAATACTTTGCATATCTGTTCAAGGCTTCTGATCATGGTCTTGAATATGAATGAGAGGGAAGGCAACAAAGGAAGCCCAGAGGCAAGAACAGCCAATTAGAGGGCCTCAGATAGGACACCTCAATGCCATAGAATCCCAGGTATGACTTTGTGGCCAAGCTGGGTAGAAGTCCAAATCTGATTTTGTCTGTTTTCTCACTGAGAATCAAGTCCCCTTCAGGGCCTCCTCTGAGATTTACCACTGATTGCTTCAGAACTGGGCCCATAATTTCCCTGCATAATTGGCTTGTGTGGGCCACGGGCGATATAAAGGTTATTGGGCTCTAAGCAGTCACTTCATAAATTTTCAGATGCACTAATTAGGTTCATGTGTGCTACAATCCTAGCAGAGAAAACAAATAGTTTTCAGCTACACTTACCTAAACTCACAAGACCTTGAGGGTTCTGCTTTCTGTTAGCATTAGAGCAAAAATTAACTTTCATCTTTCAAGTGAAGTTATGAACTTATGATAAAGACCCCGAGGCTCTGCATTACTTTGTACTTATCACCCGAGTAGCTCAGAAGGTCTACAGAGCAGGCACTGTGGTTTCCAATTTTATGCCGGAGACCCCTGATGCAGAGTTTAAGCACTTCCTGAAGCTGGCCACCTAATTGCTGGTAAAACCGAGACTAGAAACAAAGTGTTTCCACTAGATGGCACTGCGCACTAAGATAGAGGGTTAGTGCTGCCCTGCCCGCAGTTCACAGAGCTTGTTTATCAGTATACAGCCTGAAAGAGCTTTTCTCCTTAAAAACTAAAAAAAGAAAGTCTCCTTTTATGTTCTAGGGCCTTCCTTAACTCCACTCAGCTCAACTGTAATTTAGTGTGGTTAGTAACAAGGCACAGATCTGAGCACAGTATTCCTGAAATAGCTGTCCATTTTGGAGTCAGCCTTTATAAAGCAAATTTATAAAAAATTTATAAAATTTAAATTTCCGAAGACTGGGGTCATTTTTTTTAAACTTCCGTTTACATGATTAAAATTGAGATAGGTATCAAGAAAATAAACATCCCAGACAAAATATGGACTAGATAGAAACAAGAATAAGCAATTAAGATAAGAGTTCCAAAAGAAAATCATACATACCATTAGGATGTGATTTTGGTAATAATAACACAGAATAAGTTATAAGGAGAAATACTATTTTGAAACTTCATTCTCTTTGAATTACAGATATCCAAGGAATACCGTAATAGTGTTGGAAGCCAGCCTCTTTTGTTTGATTAGTGCACTCTTTCTATTCTAAATATTCTTTTAAAAGATATTCACTTTATAAATATAAGAAAATATTGGCCATGTGCTTGAGTTTAGTCCTAGTTGCTGTATTGAAATCTCTTTGTTGATCGTTTGCATGATAAATATTTCTGTCCTGGTTCCTGTTGAATTTTTTTTTTTTTTTAAAGAACTCCACCCCCCTTTTTTTTATATTTAATAGATTTATTTTTAAAAGTATGTTTAGATTCACAGGAAACTTGTTCAGAAAATGCAGGGAGTTCCCAGATCCCTCTATTCCTGCCAATTTTCCTTATTATTAACATCTTGCATTAGTGTGATGTATTTGTTATAACTGAGGAAACAATATTGACACGTTATTCTTAACTGAAGTCTGTAGTTTACTTAGGGTTTGCTCTTTGTGTTGTACAGTTCTGTAGTTTTTCACGAATGTATAGTGTCATGTATCCACCATTATTGCATCATACAGAATAATTTTACCACCAGAGAACTACTTTATGCTCTACCTATTCATCCCTCCTTTCCCCAGCAACAACCCTGGATCTCCCTTGATTTTAGATAGATGATAGATAGATAGATATAATTGTCTTTTTTTTTTTCCTGTCACTATAGTTTTGCCTTTTCCAGAATGTCATATAATTAGAATCATTGTACTTAGCCTTTTCAGACCGACCCCTTTCACTTGGCAATATGCATGTGTGGCTCCTTCATGTCTTTTCATGGCTGGTAGTAGCTATTATTATTATTATTATTATTATTATTATTACTGAATAAAATTCCATTGCATGGATGTACCAGTTTGTTTACCCATTCAGTATTGAATGTCATCTTGATTGCTTCCAGTGTGGGCAACTATGAATAAAGCTATTATCACTTGTGTGCAAGTTTCTCTGTGAACATGTTTTCAAATCATTTGGTAAATACCTAGGAGCATGGTTGCTGGATGACATAAATGTATGTTTAGCCTTGTAAGAGATTGCCAGACTGTTTTCCAAAGTGGCTGTACCACTTGGCACTCCCATCAGCATGAGTGAGAGCTCCTGACGTTTCATATCCTTATTGGCATTTAGTTTTGTCGGTGGATTGGATTTTAGCCATTCTAAGGGGAGTGTAGTAGTATCTCATTGTTTTAAAGGTTTTTTTTTTTTTTTTAATGTTTATTTTTAAGAGATAGACAGAGTGTGAGCAGGAGAGGGGCAGAGAGAGGGAGACAGAATCTGAAGCAGCCTCCAGGCTATGAGCTGTCAGCACAGAGCCCAAAGCGGGGCTCGAACTCATGAACCGTGAGATCATGACCTAAGCCGAAGTCAGATGCTCCACTGACTGAACCACCCAGACACACTGTATCTCATTGTTTTAATCTGCAATTGAGCATCTTTCATATTTATTTGCCATCTGTTTTCTTTGGTGAGTTGTTGATACAGATCCTTTGCCCATTTTTTAAATTGGATTTTCTTACTGTTGAGTTTTAAGAATTCTTTGTATGTTTTGGATATATGTCCTTTATCAGATATGTCTTTCTGCAAATATTTCCCCCAGTCTTTTGTTTGTATTTAATTCTCTTTAAAGGACTTGCTGTTTTGGACTTATTTTAAAATGATCTTGGGCTAACATGAAAGCTTCATTTCTTCTTTTCCTTCTTATGGCCTCTGCATGTAAAAGAAGCCAGTGGATTTTCAGGCAGGCTCTGCTTCTAGATAGGAAAGACAGTTTCCTCTCTAAGCATCAAGTTTCTCATATATAAATACAAAGAAGTTGAATTGGATTGCTTCTGAATTTGCACATAGCTTGAATGTGCTGTGAATCTGTTTGATAACTGCAGATTCTACATAGGCAGGGAGTTTTCAGAAGCTTACTTTCTCTACATGGGTGTTATTACTGAGGACTTTTGTGAGTCTTCACATATATTGAGGTCAGAAGTGGAGAATTCATTCTTCCTTGGGATGGGTACTACTCAATCCTGTTTTAAAGTGTTTGTAATTCTGTAAGATAAATAGAAGAATGACTTTGGAATACTGCACACAAACTCACAAAAAAATAATGAAGTAAAACCTGAGTTTGTAACGTTGAAGAAAGAAGACTGAAGGACAATTAGAACCTCTGCAGTAGCACTCTCAACAATAGCCAAATTATGGAAAGAGCCTAAATGTCCATCAACTGATGAATGGATAAAGAAATTGTGGTTTATATACACAATGGAATACTACATAGCAATGAGAAAGAATGAAATCTGGCCCTTTGTAGCAACGTGGATGGAACTGGAGAGTGTTATGCTAAGTGAAATAAGCCATACAGAGAAAGACAGATACCATATGTTTTCACTCCTATGTGGATCCAGAGAAACTTAACAGGAACCCATGAGGGAGGGGAAGGAAAAAAAAAAAAGAGAGGTTAGAGTGGGAGAGAGCCAAAGCATAAGAAACTCTTAAAAATGAGAACAAACTGAGGGCTGATGGGGGGGTGGGAGGGAGGGGAGGGTGGGTGATGGGTATTGAAGAGGGCATCTTTTGGGATGAGCACTGGGTGTTGTATGGAAACCAATTTGACAATAAATTTCATATATTAAAAAAAAAAACAAAAAAAACAAAAAACAAACAAACAAAAAAAACCTCTGCAGTAGTCAAGAGTAGTATCCTAGGAAGTGTGGTAGCAATCAGCCCAGAAGATGGTGTTTAGCATTTAGAGAGAAGAAAAAAAACCAAAAAACAGGCTTTTCTTCTGTCCTTCATGCCAGGGAATTGGGGATTGGTCAAACAAGAGCTTGTGGAATAAATGAAGAGTCCAAGGCATAGGATGATCCAACAGTGTATCCAGGGTATTTTCTGATCGCAGTTGGCATTGAGTGTGCTCCAGAACTAGACTTAGCTTATCTTTGGAGCTCGTTTCCATTTCTTCCCTTTGCTTGGGTGGCAACCACCCCGAACCCATGCATCATCACCAGATCCTAGTTCCAGCTGCTCCACCAACTCTTACTGATTCCAAGTCAGAAAGAAAAAAAAAAGGTTTTAATTTACCAGAGATCCTAAATACACTTTATGCGTCTCTACCTTCTTAGACAGATTTTTCTGCACATTCCTACCAGGTACTAGGCACTTGTCCCAGAAATAATCAAGTTCACTCCCATCTTAAGGCTTCTACTCTAGCTCTTAACTCTGCCAGTAGGTTTGTTCTCTCCCTGATTTTTGCAGACCTGGTAACTTGTTCAGATCTCAACCAAATACCCCTTCCTGGAAAGATGCTCTCTCTGACTCCTCAACCCAAAGTAGAAAGCGTTATCCTCTTTTCCTTCTTCCCCTCCTCTGTTTCTGGCTTCTGTTAGGATGATTAAGATTTCAAATTTCTCTTGTTACTCTATCACTTTACAAGTTATCCAGATAGTTTGTTTTCTTCTGATGGTTTCTTTTACATTTTAAACATATACACTTACCCCCCAAAGGCTAAAATTAATTAGTATCTTTTCTCCTCTGAAGCATCCTCTGAAGTTTAATCATGATCTTTGCCTTTTTTTTATCCTTAATATACATTTCTGCTTCCCAATGTTTGCCATCTTTTTTCTTCCTTTTTGCATTCCACTTCTTCTGTTTTCCTCATGTGCAAGTATATCTCTTGTATAGTTACTTTATTCAGGATTTGTAAAGAGTCAGTCCTTCTGCTTTTTGTATTTGTGAAAATATTTTATTTTGCATTTTGTTCTTGAGTGATTATTTTGTTCCCTCTCAAAATCTAATCTGACATTAATTTCCACACTACTCTAGAAATGTGAATCTTTGGTTTTATGGCCTCTGTTATTGCTTATAAAAGTCTATGTTATTAGTCTACAATTCCTTTTTAGAGAAATAGTCATCTCTTTCTGGTAGCAGTTGGAATTTCTCTTTCTCAGTTCCATTGTGTGGTTGTTCACTAGGAGATGTCTAGTGTGGATTGATTTCTTTATTTTGTTTTGTTTGGGACCTAGTACACTTCTCAAATATCAGAATTCATAACTTTCATTGATTTACATTCCAGTCTTTAAAACTTCCCTTCCTCTGCTTACATTGTATTTTATTTACTCTTTTTTTCTATAATGCCTTTAAATTTTTTTGTTCATTTGTTTGTTTGAGAGAGTGTTCAAGCATGAATGGGGAGAGGGGCAGGGGTGGAAGAGAGAAAGTGCCAAGCAGGCTCCACGCCCAGTGTAGAGCCTGACATGGGGCTCAGTCTCACAACCTTGAGAATCATGACCTGAGTGGAAATCAAGAGTCTGATGCTCAACCCACTGAGCCACCCAGTCGCCCCTAATACTGTCTTAAGATGGAAGGTAAAGTCGTTCAGTTGAGGCCTTTGAGTTTCTAGATTTCTTTTTGGTATTTATTTCTAATTTAATTCCACTGAGGTAAGGGAAAGTATTTTTCTTTTCATCACTGCTTTTGAGAAAATTGACTATCATATGCCTTGGTATAATTTTCTTTATGTTCTTGTACTTGGGATTATGTTCTTGTACTTGAGATCCATTAGTTTGTAGTTTTCATCAGATTTTGGAAAGTTTTGGTCATTATTTCTTTAAATATTTTTTTCTGCCCCTCTCCCTAAGGACTCCAATTATACACTTATTAGATTGCTTATCCCACAGTTCATTGATGCCCTTGTTACTTAAAATTTTTTTTTTTTCTTGCTCTCTTTCCTTTTGGATAGTTTTTATTTCTCTGTCTTCAAGTTCACTAATCTTTCATCTGCAATGGCTAATCTACCACTACATACACACTGTATTTTTTTCTCCTCAAATGTAATTTTAAACTTTAAATGTTTGTTGAGCTTTTATTCATATCATCCATAGTGTTGCTTACTTTTCTTTTTTGAACACCTGGAATACAGTTACCTTTTTTAAATGTTAGAAATTTTATTATTTCTATTCTGTTTGTTCATTCTCTTTCTTGTTTCTCTGTTTGCCTTTTTTTTTTATCATCTTGTGACTTACTTGAACTTTATTAGAATTCCATTGTCACTTCCTCTGGTATTATTAAATATAACATTTTATAGTTTTTATATATAAATATGTAACATATCACAGTCTACTTGTATCAACATTTTATTACTTTGAGTTAAATGTAGAAACCTTACCTCCATTTAGGTCCCTTTATACTTCCCACTCTTAAGACATAAATGTTGTTTAGTATCTCCTCTATGTGCATTGAGTATCACACCAGAGGATGTTACAATTTTTGCTTCATCCATCATGTATAAATATAAAAAACTCATGATGGAAAGGAGAGTCTATTCTCTTTACACCTATTTTTACCCATTATTTTTCTTTTAAAAATGTTTATTTGTTTATTTAGAGAGAAAGTGAGCAGGGGAGGGGAAGAGAGAGAGGGAGACAGAGAATCCCAAGGAGGATCTGTGCTGTCAGTGCAACGCCTGACATGGAGCTTAATCCCACGAACCCTGAGATCATGACCTGAGCTGAAATCAAGAATTGGATGCTCAACAGACTGCACCAGCCAGGCACGCCCCCCTCTTTAATCATTCTGTAAGAAGTCTGTTGGCGGGGTGCCCAGGTGACTCAGTTGGTTAAGCATCTGACTTTGGCTCAGGTCATGATATCACAGCTCGTGAGTTTGAGCTCTGTGTCGGGTTCTGTGCTGACAGCTCAGAGCTTGGAGCCTATTTCAGATTCTGTGTCTCCCTCTCTCTCTGCCCCTCCCGTGCTCGTGCTCTGTCTCTCTCTCTCTTTCAAAAATAAATAAACATTAAAAAAAAGAGGAAGTTTGTTGGCAAAAATTTCGTTAGTTTTATTTATTCTGACAATGATTTCAGTTTTCTCTTCATTGCTGAAGATTATTTTCACTAGATACAGAATTCAGTGTTGACAGTTCTTTTGTTTCAGCATTTGAAAAATCTGGCTCTTTTATGCCACTTCCTTCTGGCTTCCAGGGTTTCTGTGACAAATCTGCTGTCATTTGAAAAGTTTCTGTCCCCTGTAGAACAGACTAACTTCTTTCAAGGGTTTTCCTTTGTCCTTGTTAATAAGAAATTTGATTATGATATATCTAGGTGTGAACTTCTTTGGCTTTATTCTGTTTAGGGTTCACTTATCTTCATATACTTATCTACATACATACTTATCTTCATATATGAAAGGTTATGCCTTTCACTAAACTTGGAAAATTTTCAGCCATTATATCTGAATATTTTTTTCAGCTCCAACTCTTTCCTCTCTTTCTATATAGACAGTGATACAGATGTTAATGTTAGATCTTTTGTTATTATCCCAGATGTCCCTGTAGCTTTCTCCATTTTTTTAAATCTCTTTTCTCTCTTTTGTTCATATTGGGTAATTTCTATTAATATGTCTTCAAGATCACTCATTCTCTTCTCTGTTGTCTCCAGTCTACTGTTGAGCCTGTTCTGTGAGTTTTTTATTTTGGTTATTGATTGTATTTTTCATCTCCACATTTTTTCTTTGGTTATTTTTTATATCTTCTATTTCTTTGCTGAGATTTTCTATTTTTCATTTGTTTTAAGAGTCTTTATCATTGCTAATTGAAGAATTTTTATGATAACTACTTTAAAATTCTTGTCAGATGATTCCAACATCTGAGTCATCTCTGTGTTAGTATCTGTTGATTGTCTTTTCTCAATCAGTTTGTGATTAGGTACAGTGCATAGGTCCAGGTTGGGGAGGGAATGTTTAATTACCTTCTTGGCCCTGGTGACACTACCCTGGCAAAAGAGAAGCACTGACTTATGTGGCTTCATTGCACAGGAATTCAGGATGGGTGAAGCTTCTGGTTGGGCCCTGCTGATGTCTCCTTGGAGAAAATGAAGCATGAACTTGTACCTCCTTTTTGCTGAGACATGGGTATGTAAGCATAGCTCCCTAGTTGGTCCTGCCATCAGCACTATGATGGGGAGGTTGGAGTACCAGTGACATCTTCTGTGGGTGGGGGCTGGATCATTCACTACCTTGTTGGCCCCACAGATAACACAGTGCATTTTCCCATTGTTTTCCATTGGTGTTTGGCTGGAGTAGGGTGAGTATTCTCAAAAATATTTTCTGTTTTGTTAGGCTGGTCTTTTCCCTACTATTTTGCCTAGAGAGAATAATCTTTTCTTGGAGCTTTGTGTCCGTCTGGAGTTCTGGGTTTCAGGCTTCTACAGCATCATCTCTGGGATATATGGAAGACAAAAAGAAAACCCAGGGAACTCACTGCTGTGGTGTATCTCAAGTCCTTGTATTCTTTCTACCTGTCAGAGACTTCCTATGGTTGCTTTTTATATTATGTCAGAATTTTCTACTTGTTATAAAAACTATTTTAATATTTTTGTTTGCTAATTATAACATTTGTGCTTGTTATAGGTTAGGTTCAATCGTTTGGTTTCATTTTTCCTTATTAGGGGTTGTATTTTCTGGCTTCTATAATTAGATGCCAGTCTGACATGGTGAATTTTATTTTGGGGGGTTCTGGATATTTGTGTATTTTTATAAATATATTTGAATTCTTTTAGTACTTGTTAAATTACCTGAGAATAGTTTGATCCTTTTGGGTGTAATTTTTAAAATTTGTTAGGTGGGACCAAAATAGCATTTTGTTTGGACATCCTCTTGTTCAGTCATCTGAGAAAGTCATGTTTCCTGCCCTTTGGGTATCACCCTTCTTCATTGCTTGATGTCTAATCTCTTGAAAATTGTTTATACATTGCCTATTTATTTATTTGTATTTGAGAGGGAGAGTGCATGCATGAGCAGGGGAGGGGCAGAGAGAGAGGGAGAGAGAAAATTCCAAACAGGCTCTGAGCTGTCAGCACAGAGCCCGACTTGGGGCCTGATCCCACGAACCATGATATCATGACCTGAGCCAAAAGCAAGAGTTGGGCACTTAGCCAACTGAGCCACCCAGGTGCCCCTATATATTGCCTTTTAAAATTTTGTTTCAGGGGAGGGTAAATCTGGTTCCTGTTACTTCATCTTGACCAGAAACAGAAGTCTCATCGGCAGCCTTAAAATGGGAAAAAAAAAAATCACAGAAAAATAAGAAAAATGAAGTTTGGGATACAAATGTGAGGAAATGAGAAAATTTCATCTGGGTTCAGATGAAATTAGAGGTCTTTATGATAGTCTTCAAGAAGTACTTATTTCTTTCACACCTAGTTCCATCCTACAATTAATACTTAATGCCAGCAGTGCTAAAAGATGCAGCTAAAACAACTAACTGTCCAGTGTCTGGTCTTAGCTTTCTCTAGGGCCAATGGAAATAAACCAACTTCTTCTCTCATTTCCACTAAATCCCACCTGTTTCCAAGGACAAATTCAAGTGGTCCTGGAATCTCTCTGAAGCTAAACTAACTTCCTCCTCCATGTATCCAGCACTCAGAATGATTAATGTTGCTTTCATTGATGCAGAGAATGTTATAATTGGAAAGATGTTTAGAGATAAAAAAAAATGTCTCATTTTACATGCAGAGAATGAAAAGTGGGATGTGGAGAGAACTGATCAGTGCAAGTGATAGTATTAAGTACAATATAGTGAAATAGCCAAGGAAGGAATTCCTCTTCGTGTATCATAGATTGGGAAAGCCAAGTTTGTAAAAGTCACATGACTTATTCAGTGTTTTATAAAATGATAGACGTGGGTCATTTGGGCATAAAGTGTGTGTGTGTGTGTGTGTGTGTGTGTGTGTTTTCATACTTATAGTTCTTTCTTGGAAATGACCTATTTGCTGATGCTCAGATCAGAACTCCTTTTGCAGTAGTCCTAGAGTAACTTATAATTATTGTACTTTTAATGTTTATTTATTTTTTGAGAGAGAGAGTGGGGAGAGGGAGGGAGGGGCAGAGAGAGAGGGAGACAGAATCTGAAGCAGGCTCCAGGCTCTGAGCTGTCAGCATGGAGCCCGACGTGGGGCCAGAACCCATGAACCAACAGATCATGACCTGAGCCAAAGTTGGACACTTAACTGACTGAGCCACCCAGGTGCCCCAGTCCTGGAGTAACTTATGAGAAATCAAAGAACTATCTGACTCATATAATTCATTATATTATGAGGCAGAAGCCAGGATGTGGATATCTCTATCCTATCTCTGAAATATGAATCATGAATAAGGCTTATGTAATAAGAGGAAAACCTCTACTCCATTGCAACATTTCACATTTCCTTCCAGTTTTAACCCCTCAGTACACTGCAACCACCTGTAATATGTGGCCTTAACTCAGACAGTTGCACTGGGTGGTTCCTCATAAACACAGGTGTGGAGTGAGACTTTTCTAGACTTTTTGGTACAATTACAGGCACTTGGGGCCTCCTTCTCATGTGCAGCGTCTATAGACTTGGCAGATACTGAAAGGCATGATGCCTTATAATTTATATCAACTGTGTTAGAGGGCCCAAGATTAAAGTAAAACATCCCCAAAGAAAAGAATTATAATTATATAATTATATATATGTGTGTGTGTGTGTATATATATATATATATATATATATATATAATTATATAATTAGGTTATATAATTAGATGTCTCTGTTGAATAGATTAAAAAATATTGGCAGGACATGAGAAAAACGATAGTTAAACTGGCTTTGATTCCAGATCTCTGGTGTTTGAGAACTCTCCTAATATCCACAGCAGTCACCACACTAACATTTTACCCTGGTCAGGTGTAATGCCATCAGAACAAATGGTTTGGAAAACAGAAAACAGCAAAGACAAATTCTGAATAATTAAATGATCTTAGTATCAATTTATGTTTCCTTTGGTTCAAGGATTCGAAAGTTTGATTTTCCCTTGGTAATGTCCCAAAGAACAACATTCCTGAGGTTGCTTCGCAGAGTTCTTGTAACTAGATTAATATTGGCCATGGGATTTAATTATCGACTCCCTGTTTGCCTGATTCAGTGTTATTCACATGCTAGAGGCTCGGGCCATGTTTGTGGTTGATACACACATCTTACTGGCACAGTCGGGGTAATGAAAACATTTTGGGACCAGATAGAGGTAGTGGTTGTACATGTGCTAGATGTCAGCGAGTTGTTCACTTTAAAATGGTTAATTTTGTGTTATGTAAATTTCCCAAGCTGAATTTGGACAAGGAGGTAGGAAGAGGAGTGACTTGTGCCTAAAAATAAGCCTGTAGGAAGGATTATTACTCTCTAGATTGGGGACTCTGAAAATACACAAATACATTTTTGAAAGTTGTGTGTAAAATAAAGTGTGTGTGTGTGTGTGTGTATGTTATCTATTTTGACTTTCTAGAAAACTGCTTTGTTTACTTAATGCTTGTATATAAAATAATGTTATAAAGTTTTAGATACAAGAATATTCTAGAAAGATGAGTTCTGGCCGTGCAAATACATTTTGTGATAATAATTTAAAAATCTGTGATCAAATGAGATATAATATCTGAGAAAGAAAATGACATTTAAAGATATTAAGTGTAAAAAATATTCAGCACAATGTCATGTCCAGGAATTCCTGGATCAAAGAAGTATTTGCCAAACGATTTTTTGAAAAAAAAAAAAAAACCCACAAAAACAAACAAAAACAAAGCAAAAAAACACCTTATCATTAACAAGGAAATAAAGGGGATGGGGGGACTGACAAGGTGAATAAGAGCTTCATCTTGAAGGGCCTCCCGTTGGCCGCATGATGGCTGTCAGCCTCACTGAGTGCATTTATGTGCGGGAGTGTGTGTTGCTCTTCTAGAAACACAGAATGAGTGAGCGCTTGCCAAGAAGCCCAGCCCAGCCAGCAGCAGAGCCATTATTAAGCTGTAGCCCTAGAGCCTCCCGGTTTTATTTTATTGTTTCTGGGATGAGAGTGCTATGCAGCTTTTAGGCAACTTTCTTTCCAAGCAATTAAGTCCCCCATCTCCCCATCTCAGAAGCCACAAAAAGGAAGTACATAGAAGGGGGAGGCGGCCGCGTGGTGGGGGCATCCAGGTTATTTATTACTTTAATAAATCTGGGTTCCTCCCAGCCCGCCTCAGACTCCTGTTTCTGTCAGGCTGGTGAGGACAAACGATCACTTAATTGTAGGGTTTGTGGGCCGAGGTGGGTACCAAGCAGTTTATTGTCCAGGAAAGGCTGTTAAGTAAGACAATGTGATAGTGCCCTGGACAATATGTCATTAAACAGGAATTAAAAGCAGAAAACTTTCAACTAGCCGGTCTCTAACTTGTATTAACTACTTAAAGGCAGGGTCGATTGTGTCTGGAGCCCAGGGTGAATCAGAAAAAGGGTTAGTCAGACAAGCAGGAGACCAGAAGTGGCTGTGGAGTCATCGTGTGTGTCCTGTCCCCTGAGAGCATGTCCCTGGCTTGCTCCATCTGGACAGCGGCTGTCATACCTGGGGACTGGAGGCCGCCAAAGTTCCAGCAACGTGTGCTCTTCTGTTATTTCACTTGAACTTTATTACGTCCTTGCAATATATGGGCCATGTTCCTATTGCCACATGAGAAGGTGGGCAGGGCCCTTGGGGCTTGCTTAGGTCACACAGTCAGGTGATAGCCCTGCTGAACGTGGGCCACCTCTTCTCAGCTGCTCAGTTTCACTGGGAGTGGAAATCTCTTACCTCGGGGAATCAGCTTGAGTTCATTCAGGCAGAGTGATATTCTTGGGTAGATTAGAGTACAGTTTCCTGCCTCTGGGTTTCAGGAAGGGAATAACTAAAGAACTTTGAATAATGGTCAACCAAGTGATCCCTGCTTCTAACAGCATGACAGAGACATTAGAGAGCAAGTGAATAAATAATAAGAGAATGGAAATTTCAACTTGCCTTTGCTTATAGCTCTACTGAACGGTGCTCTTTGCCTTTCTGTTCTCACTTTAGTTTTTTAACCTTATCTCTTTTTTTTTTTTTTTAATTTTATTTTGAGAGAGAGAGCATGAACGGGGTCGGGCAGGTGGGGGGGAGGGGAAGAGAGAGAGAATCCCAAGCCGACCCTGTACTATCAGCCCTGCAGTGTCCGAGCAGAACCCAACACAGGGCTCCATCCCACGAACTGTGAGATCATGACCTGAGCCGAAATCAAGAGTTGGATGCTTAACCAACTGAGCCACCCAGGAGCCCGCCCCCTCATCCCTCTTGAAATATCTTCTCTATCTGCTCCTCCTTATTTGTGACTTTTCCTTACTACCCCCCCCCCCGTTTCTACTGTCCACATCCCCTATTCCATCCAGCCTCTATCTTTGTCTGTTCCTCTCTAGTCTGACAGTTTGTTGATGGTTCTCTTTTCTACTTTTCCTTTCCTCTTCCTTTTCCTACCTTTACTCCTGCTTTCTTCCCTTTCAACTTACATAAATGTGAAACTGAAGAGTAATATCTATTTTCAGCCCATGTTGGTTGTATTGAATACATTAGTATTAGCTGTTAATTAAAAATAGCAAGTGTTGAGTATTTTATATTTCTCTAAGAGAAACAGCATCAAATAAATCAAAGTCGTTCTTGGGGTGTCTGAGTGGCTCAGTTGGTTAAGCCTCTGACTTCAGCTCAGGTCATGATCTCGTGGTTCGTGAATTCGAGTCCCATGTCGGTTTCTGTGCTGACAGCTCACAGCCTGGAGCCTGCTTCAGATTCTGTGTCTCCCTCTCTCTCTGCCCTTCCCTTGCTCACACTCTTGTCTCTCTCTGTCTCTCAAAAATGAATAAATGTTAAAAAAATTTTTTTAATTCAAAATCATTCTTGTACGTGTCTCTCAATTTTTTTTTTCCTAGGAGGTCAGTAATTCTCAGAAGTCATTTCCTAGCCCATTATTAGTCTGTTTGTAACCTACCCAAAAGGGTTTTTAGACAATGGAAAAAAAAAGGATTCTCAACATTTTTCTAATTCTGTGAAGATTATTTGCTCAATTCTGTATTTCTCAGATTGAAACCGAATCCTCTTTTCTCTTATTTAGTCCATAGCTGAGAGTGGTGTTTTTCTCCTAACAGTGCACTTGAATAGAGGGTTGAGTAATGACCCTGACATCCCAATTCTTCCTTCAGTTTTATAGAGGTTTGTTTCCACTGTTGCTCTCTGCTTCTATTCTGCCTTTGTTGAGCAAGATTATCCAAAACTTGGAAGTAAGGCAGAAAGAATCTTGCGTGCCCCTGTCAATGTCTTCCTAGAGCATTTTGTAACATTCACCTTAGGGTCATCTCACTTTGAGGAAGATAACTTTGTTTGGTTTATTATTTATTATTAGATTAAGGCTCAGATTCTCTAAAATTGGTTGCTAAATTGGGAAAGATTTATGTGTTGCAAATGGTTGTTATTAGGTAGAATAGATACCTCCAGGGGCTGTGGCTTTATTGTCCTGTAGGACATTAACTGGTTTTCAATCTAAGTTTGCAATCTTCTTTTTTTGCACTGACATATATCAGTTTCTCAACTCCTCAAATTGGCTTTGCCGTCCTGCTGTTTCCTTTATTAAAGAGTTAAATACATCTTTGACTCATCTCTTTGCTCATATGACAGTTAACTTATTGAAAAATGTTCTGATATCTTCAGATATAGCTCAGGCGACACTTCATGCAGGGACCTTCCCTTATTATTTCTGCAACATCCATCTTGCCTTTCCAGAGTTTCTGTAATTGATTCAAGTGAGTTAATATCTCTTTATTTACAAAAAAGTGTACTATTTTAGAGACAGAACCAGTGTTGTATACTTTTTCTTTATCCAATTCTTATCCATCAATGAAAACAGAGACAGTCTCCTTAAATGTTTATTGGATTGGATAGAATTGAACTGAATCTGTCTCAATTGTCTTCAGCCTTAGGCTGCTAACAATAGTTTGCATGGAAAGAAAGCTTTAGTGCTCACAGAATATTAGTGTCTGGAGCTCTCCATTATTGTCTCTTGAGAATATTTACACTGGCTAGTGTTTGCTCTCCTAGCTGTCCATCTCTGGCCCAATTTTGGAGCCTTTCCAGGAATCTCTTGGTAAGCAGCAGAACAGATTTGAGTCATTTTGCTTAATGCCAGTAAAATGTCACCTGGGTGCCACCTCGGGGTGCTGGGCTGGAACTAACAACATCATCCCTTCCTCATCTGTGAGTTGTACCCACACTGACTAGATGCTGCCTGGGAATTAGAGAAAATGTAACATTTGTGCCCTTCTTTTTTTTGTTTTCATCTGTTGAAATTAATGTGTCATTGTGAAGATTCTAAACAGATGGGAAAAGGTCAAGGTTTCTTTGTTGCTAAGTATGTTTCCATGGCTACGGCAATATATGTGCATTATCAGAAAGCATCATTTGTTTGGCTGTGGTGGCTCATTAGCGGAGGGAGGAGCCCCCCTTTTGATGGTTCTGGGTGGTTTATTTCTGTTTTACTTTTTATCTTGTTCTGAGAACCACAGTGATAGGTTGGAAGACAAATAAACCTGGTAGCTGTAGGTGAATAATACTTGCAGCAGCTTAACACTCCCATATAAATAACCCAAACAGTTTAATTGGGACACCTGAGCCCAGATTAAAAATGAAGCAATGTCCAAACAACTGGGTGTCTGGGTGTTGCTTGTCTTAGGGGTTCAGTACTTTGTGGAGTGCCTGCCTTTTTTTTCTTCTGCTTCTCGGTACTTTGCTGCCGAGGAAAGCCCCATTTTGCCTGCTGAGGGGAAGCCCCATTTTTTTTCTGGATTTTTCTGGGAAATACTACCTTCCATACTTGTTGCTTTTGTCCTTCCCAGATGGTTTTGCTCCAAGGCATTTCTGGGATTGCAGTAGGGAGATTGAAGAGGAGTACCTTGGGTCAGGCAGTATTAGGACTAACAGAATTGACAAAGTTTATCCCAAAGGAAACATCTGTAATGAAAATTTTTGGATACAAATGCATGGCAAATTGAGATTTAATTCAAGTAGAATCTAAGAGATTTGGATACGGGTGAAATAGGAGTGAGTGTCTTTGAGCAGTAGGGGGTGCTAGAAGTCAGACCCATGGCAAGCTGCCTGTTGGGTTGTAAGCCAGATCCCAGTCAGTAGCTAAGAATTTCAGGGACATAGCCCACATCCCAGTGAGAGGCATTGATAAGGCAGGCTTGAAGGGGTATCATCCAAGGGAAACTGAGGTTCAAATCTGCGTTTCAACCCTAGTGAACACATAGAGTAGGCACCGATGCTGTGGATAGCATTCCAGACTTAACAGTGGCAGGAGGTAATTCCAGATTCTGCTAGCCATTGGAGTCAGCCAAGTGCTGCTCAGCTTCATAAGGACTCGTTGTAGACACGTGACAGGCCTGGGATGTGTTTGTCTCTGCATTTCCAGCCTCCAGCATCAGGGCTGTTCTCAGCAGGGTTTGGTGACCACTTGGTAGTAAACGTGTGATCTGGGATGGCAGTGCCTGAGGGGTGGAGGGTTCATGCCTCTCACTTTGAGTAACCAGGACAGCCAAGAACAACCTTTCTCCACTGGTACCACCCTCACTCTGTATCCTGTTGTCTCTGGAAGGTGATGGATGGTTTCTAGAGTGAAATGCTGGTGTGACAAGAGGTTCATTGGAAGCCACAAAAATGGAACTGTTTGTTCTCCTTTATCAGCCACTGAGACTGGCTGATTTAAGGCAGTCTTCTCTGTTTTCTGGCCTAAGGCTCCTCATTGGTCCAGTTCAGGGCTGGGCTTGCAGTGTTAATGGTTCTGATGTTGATTTTTTAAATATATGCTAGAATAAACAGCAGAAAATATCCTGGTATCAGATTTTAAAGTGAAAGAAATCCATGTTAGTTAATATCTTCAACTGATACTTCTACCATTCGGTAGATGAGAAAAATATGTCTGATCCCTCCATTTCTCCTGCCATTACTTTAGTCTGGGCTATCACCATTCGGGTCTGCTTTATTTGTTCAACCTTTATTTTGCAACCAGTCTTCTCTGCCTCCAGTTCTCCACCTTAATATGTCCAGCTCACTGCTGCTGGAATTATTCTTCCTAATACTATCATTTGTCTGCTCAGAAGACTGTTGTGTGCCCCACTACCCACAGGATAAAGAATAAACTCATTAGCTGTGTACTGAAAGCCATGCACTAGCCATCTTTATATTCCATCACCACAAACATAGAACAGGTAGGCTGGCTTCTTTGCTCTCCCCGGATTGGCCATTTTTCCTTCCTGCATGCAACGTGCTTTCACATGTCTTCGCACACTCATACAGACTGGTTTCCTGCCCTGGTTTCTCTTGTACCTGGCTAAATTGTTATGCACTGATTGACTCACCTGTGACATCCTGGGCATGCCTCTTTCATGGGATGTACCTTGACCTTATCTATTTAGGGGTGCAGAATCTGTGTCATATTCATCTTGGTTCCCCAGTTTGAGGCATGTACATTTGATTGAACTGAAACAACTACAGATTTCTGCTCATGTTATTTCTCCTTTGGGAATCTTCTTTTCTCCTGTGTCTCACCTCCAGCCATGTCTCCCCCAACCCTGCTGCATTCTGTGACTAGTGAGCTACTTTTTATCTTTCAAGAACCTGCTTATACATCAACTACTTGTGAAACCTCACCTGACTCTCTCCTCCCATTTACCTTCATTGCAAGCAGTCGGAGAGAAGCAGCCAGGTTGCTCACGATTGTGTCTGCAGACTCCAACCCAGGTCCTTAGTACTTGTTTGAGGGAATTAATATTTATTAATTTTATTTCTAAGACACTATACTTTGTATAAAGTTCTCTTATCAGAACTGTCCCTTTTAATAAAACAAGGAGTTGTATAGATAGGGCAGGCAACATTCACCTTTTTTTTTTTTTTAATACATGAAGGGATAAGATTCACATGGAATGGAATCTGGCAAAGGTCAGAGTTAGAAAGCAAAAGATGTGGGATTCAAATCATTATTTATGACTTAAACTGAATGATCTTTCACTGTTTCCATAGGGAGATGATTGCCAAAGTCTGCTCCCCGTGGATTCTAGATTGCCCATCCACATGGATTGCCCCGAGTCTTCAGTTTGATGCTTCAATATCCCCCTGAGCCTGCACTGACCCCCTGCTTCTGTTAGTTGGCAGGACACCTATTTGACAACGTGTAATGAGAGGGAGCCGACATCTGTGGAGTTACTAGGTGCTAGAGATTTCATAGTTGTTATGCAATTCTTAACAAAAAGTCTTTGCTCTACCTATTTTTTATCTTTTATTAATGTCACATATTTTGTAAAATTTCTCAGTGGGGGAATAAAGGCTTTTAGTCCTTATTTATGTCAACCTACTTATAAGAGAAGCCAGACTCAAATTCTTATCTTCTGTCTCCGATGCCATGGTATTTCCATCAGACCACACTGCCCAATTAAGGAAGGGAGAGAGTTAGGGCCTCTTGGACATGAGCATGCCACATTCTTAATAACACACATTTGAAAAATTCCTTTTATTTTTCACCTTTCAGAAATTCCCTTCTATGGGAAGCTAACAAGCAGCCGACCAAATACTAAAACAGAGGAACATCTTTGGCCCGATTTGTCCTTTGTAAAACAAGAAAAGCATGATTTCTTTATCAGAAAGTACAGGGCTTTTTTTGTCATCCTGTCACACAACTGTATTTCAAAAGTAGCATTTAGTTTGGTGCAAGCACTGGGCTCTTAGATAACCCAGCTCCACCAGGGCAAAATGGCAAGGGAAGAAGGGCATTCTCCTGGAAATATCTGGTCGATATGTTTTCCTTGAATGTTCCTTCTGCCATGTGCTTTTTTTTCTGTGAAGTCGAGGTGCTGGAGGAATGTGGGTTTTCTCTAACAACAAAAAAGAAAGCATGAAATTTGGAAAGAAAAAAAGAAAGGACATTTCAAAGCCATTCATTATCAGGAAACTCATGAAAGTTGGTAGATAAGGTATGTTAGAAGTAATGTTATACACTCTGGCCAAAATTACTTTATATGTGGAGCTTTTCTGGATCTGGAAAATCACTTTGACTGTCCACATGATTACAAAGGGTCTAACTTTAAACACGAATTAAGTAAAGGGTCACTTGCTTGGAGGAACTTAAAGAGATGAGAGATGAATGATGGAATCATTGATTTAAATATTTTTTTAAGTTTATTTATTTTGAGAGAGAGACAGAGAAAGCATGAGCAGGGGAGGGGCAGAGAGAGAGGGAGAGAGAGAATCCCAAGCAGATTCTGTGCTATCAGCACAGAGCCCAAAATGGGGCTCAATCCCCGGAACCATGAGATCACCGCATGAGTCAAAATCAGCAGTCAGACACTTAACCAACTGAGCCACCCAGGTGCCCCCGGAATCACTGATTTAAAAGGCTGTAAGAAATCTTAGAGAATATCCTCTAGAATGATGTTTTTCAAACCACTGGTCATAACCCTTTAGTCGGGGATGAAATCAATTTAATGTCAGCTTTAAAAAGAAAAAATTAGAATAGAACAGACCAGAACAGCAAAGTGAACTGCATATAAAAAGATTAGTGGAATTTTCATGGAATTTTTATTTTTATGCACATATACATGATGTTTGATTTAAAATATATTTGTATATTTCTTACAGTGGGTCATGTCAAAATGCTTAAAAACCATTACCCACTAAGTTCCATGAGAACAAGGAACTGAATGTCCTTGTCTCACACCCAAACAGGGTATTTAAAAAGTATCTGTTGACTGATCTAGTCCACCTCTTTCATCTTACAGTCATATCACTGTGGCCCACAAAGGCGAAATGTCTTCTCTAAAGTAACAAAACTGGTTAGTGACAGAATCAGGAGTTCTTCGTACTGAGCCATAACTTACAATGCTTCTACTCCATCATTCAAGAAAAAACTTTTTGGCAGAATTGTCATTGCATTGGCAACTGAAACTATTGCCCCTTAAAACATGAATCCCTTTTCCAGGGATCTGATACATTCCTGATCTCCCCAGTGCTTCCTGGGTCTTCCCACTATATCCATGCACCTTTGCCTTGGACTTGGTACCTGTCCTCAGACTATTGACCATCATCGCATCCTTCAGCTTGCCTAGACTTTTGGTCATGGTCTCCTTTACTTTGGCCCCTACGATGTTGTTTTAGATTCCAAACCCTATCACCCAGACATGGTCATCTTTAACTCATACTTAAAAAAAAATTAATTTTACTTAGTTTAGTGGCACAATAAATTTGTTGTCTGCTTTCTTCTAACATTTTAAATGACAACATGTTTGATGATGTTGAAATGCCTGTAGAAAGAGAACTCAGAAATAGGGTGGCTTTTCAGAAGACAAAAACCTGAGTAATGTTACATGTTAATTGGATTTTGAGTTGTAGGAATCATTATTTCTCAAGAGTAAAGGGGATGCATCTTTCTGTTAGGCTACAGAAAACCAATAGCCATTGTATATTAGAGCAGCTACACTGAAAACCAACAGTTTTTTCCCGATTGGTGCTTCTCTCCGTAATGGCATGGCTCAGTCAAGAATCCCTCTTCTCTGCAGTGCTAAGCAGCTGACAGCTGTAAAGGGGAGGATGGCACTGTGTAGTAGTGACTTGTGCTGATGGAGTAATGCACTGTTTGTTTTGCACTTGGGTCTTGTTTCAGAGACTGGTAACTTCCTTCTGTTTTGATAATTGAATAAATAACTCCAAGAACTAGGAGAGACAGAGTAACATAAGCTTCTTACAGAACCAAGGTAAGATGACATATCATATTAAAAAAAAAATCTAATTAGAAGTGAGGTGGTTTGCATTGAACTCCTGGCTCTATCTCCAAGAACTTGTATATTTGGGACCACTTACTTCCTTTGTTTGAACCTCTGTTCTCACATCTGCAAAGTGAAGGTTTGATAAGACCAGTAGTTCTGAACCTTGGGTAAACGTCAGAATCACTTGAGGAGTTAAAAACAACAGCAAACAAAGACTGACAGGTGGGCTCTACCTATAGAGATTCTGATTTAAATTGGACTAGAGTGGGGTCTAATTTAGGTATCAAAACAAAACTCCTTAGATTATTATAATGTATAGTAAGGGCTAGATGACCTCAAGGGCCTTTCAAGATCTGATATATTATGGTAATTACAGTGAAAGCACGATGGTTTTAGGCAAATAACTATTTTAGGTATAGTAGAAATACAACTCAAACTGGAATGAGAAAAAATGAAAAGAAGATATTTAATGACTTTGGGCTTCAGGGCTTCCCAGTGTGAACTTTGTTTCCATTTGTGGTTTGGTCTTATTTTCTCCCTGATGCAGTTTGGCTACCCATGTTTATCAAGGAAAGTTAGTGGATTCACCTACTGCAGATTCACCTACTATAGATCCATCAGTGGAAAAATGAGTTGTTTCCTTCTAATATCTGTATATCAGCTCCAGAGATGGGCTCTAAGTGGTCTTGCTTGGCTCATCTGTCCCTCTCTTGGTGTGTTGGGTTATATGATTGACAGTCACACTATATGGCAGCCTCCAGATGCTGCCCCTTTGGATCTACTACATCATTCAGACCAGGACCCCTGTTCACTGGGTTGCTCCCAGCTAGTGATCAAGCACATTGAGGGTACTCAAATCAGGTCATTCCTTCCTGATGAGGGATTCCTCTAATGGGCTCTAGTGAGTTCAGGGTACTCTCCCACCCCCACCATTGGTCTGGCTGAGATTCTCAAAACTGCACAGTAATCTGAGACCCTTTCTACCCAGTTATTCCTTCTCTTTCTCCTTTTATAGATGCCAAACCTGCATTGTGGTCTAAAATGAAGGTTCTCACGTATTCTACTCTCTCCTTCATCCTTTGCTGGAGTTTCCTCCTAGAAATCTCTTGCTTACTCATTCAGATCTGATGTCTATTTCTTGGAGGACTTGAATGGATTCAAACTAGAACCACATGCAATGGGAATGATGTGGTTCACCTAGGCAAGAGATGTCAGGTGTTTGAAAGAAAGCACATGCCTGCTACAGGCTTCATCTTTGGATCTCTGTCCAGTATAGGTCACTCTAAGAGAGGATACAGAGCAAGTACTAGTACTGAGCAACTCAGCCTGTTTCCAGCGCTCAGGTGTATTCTAGAGGAGACTGATATTCCCACTGTCCAGTGAAACCCCTAACGATGTCAGATCTTCATGTGTTGAAGAGTTGGTTAAAAAGAAATTAATCAAGAGTCATCTGGGTGGCTCAGTTGGTTGAGCACCCAACTCTTGATTTTGGCTTAAGTCATGATCTCAGGGTCATGGGATCAAGCTACACATAAGGCATTGGGATCTGTGCTGAGTGTGGAGCTTAAGATTCTTTCTCTCTCTCTCTCTCTCTCTCTCTCTCTCTCTCTCTCTCTCTCTCTCCCTCTGCCCCTCTCCTCTGCTCATGTACTCTCTAGAAAGAAAGAAAAGAAAAGAAAAGAAAAGAAAAGAAAAGGAAAGAAAAGGAAAGAAAGAGATTAACCAAGATGCACATCCAGAGTTGTTACATGTGTCAGTCTGAGCCCTCTGCAGACATCAACCATGGAGCCACTTGTCTTACTAACATTGGACTACCCATTGGATGTTTCCAGAGTCCATTTAACTTTTTTAATTTCAAAAAAGAGAAATACAATCTCTTTCTATTCATTATGTAGAACTGATAAAAGCTGATGTTTTATTATATATGCTTCACATTTGTTTTTTGGCTGTTGTTTAATGATTGTGCTTTTTTAGGGGAACTTTATCAGAATGATGAAATGCAAGGTTTTCAGAGGAGAGTAAGTAGAATTCTTCCATTACTTCTCCAGCCTTAGCCTCAAGGTGTCAGCCCTGTGATCCCACCAATTTTCCTGGAGATAATCCAGTTGATATTCATTAATTCTTTCATTTGGGAAAATTATTTAAAAGCTTATTATTAGACTAGTGATTCTGAGAGGAGTTACTTTTAAATGTGATCTTTTATAAGCTCTTTGGTGTGAGCTACTTATTAGCTTAGATTTCCAGCTGGTGACTTGCTGAGAGCAGGAAAAGGAAGGAGCAATTTCAGTGAACTTGGGGGTGAGAGCAAAAGTGTCTGTGGCACAGGGTGCTGTCTCCACAGGTTGGCTCTGAGGGCCACTAGAGTCATGGGTGTGAGCTATCTGGGGCCACTGGGCACCGCTGAGGGAACTATGATGTGAGGAACTAGGGAGATTGAAGGAGAAATGGGGGAGGATGAAGGCAGAGGTTCTTTGCTTTGTGATTTTGCCTAGGACCTGGCTTAGATTGTGTTTGCCTGTGCAGCAAGATGTGCAAGAGGTACAGTGACATCCTGAGCAGAACAGGTGGTCACAACCTCCCTTGCCTCTCTCCAGCCAGAAGGAAGCTAATGTCCAGCCCCTGGCGAGGCCAAC
The DNA here is from genome assembly GCF_027475565.1 of Acinonyx jubatus. Lineage (NCBI taxonomy): Eukaryota > Metazoa > Chordata > Mammalia > Carnivora > Felidae > Acinonyx > Acinonyx jubatus. Next base: position 61,200,790 of record NC_069392.1, read on the forward strand.
TCGATTCACCAGGTGGAGCACAATGATCTGAGGATATGTGCCAGCTCTCCTGCCTAGCCAAGCTGTGAGACCAACTGTTCCTTATTTTCCAAGCATTGAGCTGCTTATGGAATTTGCTCCTTTGTGTAGCAAATTCCTCTCCTCTGGATTTGCTTGATCTCCAAGCCTGAAGTCAAGCCAGAAGTGGCTATCGTATCTTCTCCCAACCACACATTTACAAACCATAGTAACCACAACACATATTTATGGCCTCTCTTCTTGTTTTCCAGGGGCTTCTGCATATTCTGCCTGGTTTGATACTAGAAACTAAGCTCTACATTGGATTGGGCAGATGTTATCACCTGTTTGGAAGGTGTTGGCCTGAGGTCCAGAGAGGCTAATATGAAGCAAGTGTCAGAGCCAGGAGTCCGTCTATAGTCCAGGGATACCAGGGATACTGTTACTGCTTGGGTAGATAATGCACATTCTCACTTCCTATTGAATAATATGTTAACTCTTATATGGCTTTTATATTCAGGTTTTGTTGTTGTTGTTGTTGTTGTCCTCAAGTAGCCAAATGAAGGAAAGAGGGGGGCATTAATATGGTGAGGCTCAAGGCCATCCGTTTGATAAGGCAAAAGTAGAATTTGTTGGAGCAGATGGTCATGTCTGTGTCTTATAGGAGGAGCCTAAGAGCAGGAGTAAGAAAACCTGAATTTTATTTTAGTTATTTTACTTTTTAAGTTTATTTATTTATATTGAGAGACAGAGAGAGTGTGCACAAGTGGGGGAGAGGTAGAGGGAGAGAGAGAATCCCAAGTGGGTTCTGTGCTATCAAGGCAGAGCCTGATGCGGGGCTTGAACCCACAAACTGTGAGATCATGACCTGAGCTGAAATTAAGAGTCAGACGCTTAACCGACTGAGCCACCCAGGCTCCCCAAGAAAACCTAAATTTTAATTCAGACTTGTGGTGGATTATCTCTGTGACATTCATTGAACTCATTTAACCTACGTCTTGTTCTCTTCTTAAGGAGGAGTAACACTAACCTGCCATTTATGCCCCCAGAGGGTTGTTAAGGTAATCTGGTCGAACTATAAAATAAAATTGCACTTAAAATTATAAAGCACCATTCAAATAATAAGGTATTTTTCAGCATTGTCTTCATTATTTTCACATAGAAGGACTAAATAGGTATCTGTTGGAAGAACGAATGAAGAAATGAATAATTTGTCTCTTTTGAATACTTTGCATCTTCCCAAGCTCTTGCAATCTATTAAATCCTTCAAACCCTCCCTCTTCCCAATTTCTCATTGATTAAGGTCAGATTGTCTTTTTCCCTTTGCCTTTAACTAGATGTCAAAGTTTGTCACCAAGTTTGACTAATAATGAAACTCTTGGATACTACAGGGGAACAGATTTACTGATTCAAAGAACCTAAAGGGGCCTGAAAGACCATCTTAACCATCTCCTTATTTTACTAATGCAGCTGTTGAGATCCACAAGGGTAAAAAAAAAGGCTACAGTGGGCTCATTCACCCAGTTAATGCCAGAGCCACTAAATCCAAGACTCTGGATTTACCAGTGCAGTAGTCTTTCCAGTTTCTAATTCTGGGAGGAGGCTTGCAGAGTGAGAAAGCCAGAGGAACCCCTAGGACTGTCTGTCTTTGGGGCTTTCCTTAGATAAAAGAATGAATTTCAGAAGGCCTGTCTCTGCTGCCCTGACCTCCTAGTTTTGAAGACCTCCCTCTAAAAACTCCTTCATCCAACACAGCCTTCCAGTTCTATAGCCCACTGAAACTAACTCTTCTAGGCAGTATTGTTTTTCTGATTGATGCTTTGGGGACACATGATTTAGTGCCCATATTCTTGTTGTTTGTGCACTTTTTATTTTTTATATCTGGAGAGGGTGAATTTAGTTGATAACTCATATGGAGAGCTCACTGAGGAAAATTCTAGAGTGTTGGTCCCACTTTGTTCAATAACTTGGAAACAAAGGAGGTCTTGTCTGGTTTGAACAAGCTGGAGCAGGCTGGGAAAAGTCTTAGAGGTCATATTTCTTTTTTTTTTTTCTTTTTCTTTTTTCTTTTTTGGGAGGGTGTTCATTGCTTTAAACTTTTTATTGAGGCATAATTGGCATACAACATTGTATTAGTTCAGAATGAGTTGACATTTGTGTATACATTGTAGAACCATTACCACAGATCTCGCCAACACCCATCACCACACACAGCCACAGTATGCTTTCATATCTATGATCTTTTTAAAGAATTATTTCTTTCTTGATGTATTCAACAAATATTTTTCTTTAAAAATTTTTTTTGTTTTAGAGAGAGAGCATGTGTATGAGTGGGGGAGGGGTAGAGGGGCGGGGGGAGAATCCCAAGCAGGCTTAGCACAGAGTCTGATCTGGGGCTTGATCCCATGACCCCGGGATCGTGAGTTGGGATCCCGTGACCCCAGGATCATGATTTTGAGCCAAAATCAAGAGTTGGATGCTCAATGATGACTGAGCCATCTAGGCACCCCTATTCGACAAATATTTCTTGAGTTCCTATTATGTCTCTGGCCCTCTAGGTAAAGATTGTTTTATACAGTTTACAGATCAACTGAGGGCTAGTGATTCAGCTAAGCAGGGAGGAGACACAGCTTAGACTTAGGACCTTCTGATTTTAGGTTCAGTGATCTTTCTGATATATCATGTGCTGGGTCTCCTGACTTCTGCTATATGCTCAATTCCTCCAGAATTAAACTATGTACTCATAGCATGAAACAGTCATATAGATATAAGAGGTCAAAGCTTTGAATTGAATATTGTAGAGTAAGCATGCAGTTAGTTGCTGAATTTTTCACATTTTAACTGTTTATGCCCATGTTGATTATCCCACACCTTTGCCATGCTAGCTGGTAAGTATTTGAATATCACCTGGTTAGGACTCCATCACATTTCAGGCTGTGATATTTTTGTTTGTTGTTTATTTTAAGAAAACTTTTTAATTGCGGTGAAGTGAAAAAGTGAAGTGAAGTGAAGTTCACCATCTTAACCATTTTTAAGTGTGCAGTTCAGTGGCCTCAAGTACATTCACATTTTGTGCACCCAATCTCCGCAACTCGGCAAAACTGAAGTTCTGTGCCCATCCCCCCCCCCCCCCAACTTGCTGGCAACCACTCTTTTATTTTCTGTCTCTGGCTTTGTTCTTGCAGACAGAGACTTAGCATTCTGCAACTGCTCTCTTTCTGTCCCTCCTGTTCTCCCAGTACAGTTACGTACATGTTAGTGTCATTTACCTCTGAGCCCAGTGTTATACATAAATTATGTTTCATTTCTTACATATGTTCTTATTTTGTTCTGGTGTAATAATTGCCTCATCTAAAGATTTGGTCATTTTTCTACATGTCTATTGCTGATTTTTCCCCTAACTCCAGTGGCTTCTTATTAAAGGCTTTTATAGAGTCAAACCTATCAGACATTTCACGATCTCCATGTTTTCTTGGAGACACTGCTCCTGGAGCCCTTTGTGCTCATACTCTTCCTATCTAGATGGGTTGTTTTTTAACAGGCTACATTGGTTTTGGGCTGAATTAGCTGCTCAGCTTCGGAAACGGTGTTGGCCAGAGAACTACTCCAGCCCCTCACTGGCTCAGGTGCGGTTTATTCATTCAATGAATCCTTTTTCCAGTTGTGCTCTGGGGCCAACCCTATGCCAGGCCATGGAAATGGGTCAGAGGGATGGTGTGGAGAGAGCACAGTACAAACCTCAGTTTCCTCCTCCAAAATTGGAATAAGAAAGTTTATTTCATAGAGTCCTTCTGAGACTCAATTGCTATAAGGTTTGTGGAAGCACTTAATAAATGATAACCCATGAGAGAAATAAAGGGTGGTGTTACTTTTATGCAGAAAAGAGTAAAATAGTTATTGCATGTAGCATCCTGTAACACATATAGTCAGGTACACTGATCTATAAGCTTCTACTCTGTGGGGGTTAGGTGCTATTCACTGTTATTCTTGGTCCCCTGCATTGTGTCTGACACATGATATATGTTTGAAGGAATAAGGAAGTTAATACCAGAGGAAAAGTACAGAAAGCAAGTCCTAAAGAAGTTCACTGAAGTGAGTAAATTTGGTTATATGAAAAGATGGTATGACAGCTTTCATGTAGGCTTAATGTAAGGAAGAGCCTTCTAAAAATAGAACTACTAACCATGGAATGAATGCCCAGTAGTGGAAGTACCGAATCATATGTAAATATATTTTTAATTTTTTGAGGAATCTCCATACTGTTTTCCACAGGGGCTGCACCAGTTTGTGTTCCCACAACAGTGCATGAAGGTTCCTTTTTCTCCACATCTTCGTCAACATTTATTATTTCTTGTGTTTTTATTTTATCCATTCTGATTTTACTCCTGTGGAAAAGGAACAAGACAAATGAGCAATAAAGAAAAGAAGCGACAAACAAACAAAACACAGACTCTTAATATGGAGAACAAACTGGTGGTCACCAGAGGGGAGGCTGGTCTGGGCATGGGTGAGGTAGATAAAGGGAATTTAGAGACACTTATCTTCATAAAAACTGAGAAATGTATAGAATTATTGAATCATTATATTGTACACCTGAAACTAATATAACACTGGAGGTTAATTATATTTGAATTAAAACAAAAAACAAAACAGAAAACTTAAAATCTGTGCTGCATGTAATAAAAATATGATAATCTCATATGCCTGCACATTTTCAAAGTAGTTTTACATTAATCCTTTCATTTGATTCTTACCATGATTATAGTACTGTGAAAATAATAATACATGCTAAACACTATTCTACATATATTATTAATATGTTAATTATTATGTTATATTAATTGTTTAATATAAGACATATAAATTCATTTAATCCTCACAAAAGCTGTGAGGCGGGTCACTATTATTATCTCTATTAGACAGTGAAACTAAGGCAGCAAGAAGTTAAAGAACTTCACTAAGGTCACACAGCTTAAACGTGGAAGAGCCAGGATTTGAACACATGCCTTACAAAGCCAGCATCTGTGTGCTCTCAACCGTTGCACCACGTGGTAGAGAAGCAAATCTGATGCTTCCTGGCCCTGGTCTGAGCCATGCCCAAGTGGCCCAGACAGTGGCTGCCTTTCTGTAGAAGGCAGCCAACTCTCCATTCTGGGTGGTTTTTGCGGTACTGGTGTTGCCAGTTCTGAATGTTATATGGCATCCTCCAGTTTATTTATTTTTTAAAGTTTATTTATTTATTTTGAGAGAGACAGAGACAGGGCAAGTGGGGGGGGGCAGGGAGCGAGGGAGACAGAGAATCCCAAGAGTGCAGAGATGGGAGGCTAGAACCCAGGAAACCGTGAGGTTGTGACCTGAGTCAAAACCAAGAGTTGGATGCTTAACCGACTGAACCACCCAGGCGCCCCTGGCATCATCCAGTTTTTAAGTGTGTCAGTGAAGTGAATATATGCTTTAATATATATGTTTGTATTTGTATGTTAAAGCAGTGTTTACACCAAACAAACTGGGAGGCTAGATTTAGCTTGCATGCTCTGCAAAGATGTGGCCTCTATCTTTGCTGAAACCTGGGGAAACACCCCTTTTCTGACATGCAGGGAGAGGTTAAATGATGTGCTTAAGGTGAGAACAGTGAGTTGACTCTGGGCGTTACAAAGACCTGGCTTTTATCTTGTTCTCATATCCATTCTGTGCCATGTTTAAGTAAACACAAGGTGAAGAAAGAAAGAACTGGAGAGGGAGCCACCCTCCCTTCTCATGGACCGCATCTTGACATCCCTGTGGTGGATTAAAACGGCCACGGATCCTTTGTTATTCTTGTCATTGAGAGATGGAGTCTCTCCATCTGCTCTCCTAGTGATATGCTTGACCAAAAGAATGTGGCAGAAGCCATGTTCTGAGACGCCTAAGATTAGTTGTAAGAGGCCTTATAGCATCTGCCTGTGCCTTTTGGTACCCTTGCTCCAGGGATGCTTTGTCTGGAACCTGGCCACCTGCTGTGAGAAGCCCAAACCACATGGAGAGACATCTGGGCTCCGAGCCATCAGCCAGGATCAAGTGCCAGGCACGCAGCCCAGGCTTCAGTGTAGTGAGGGCAGATAACCCCGTCCTGGATGTGAGCCCTTCCTCCTCAGCTGCCCCAGCTGATGCCACATCGTTCAGATTTCAACTTCCCATTGCTGCCTCTTCTAAATTTTTGACCCACAAAGAAATGTGAGGCAAATAGTTATTTTAAACTACTATTTTGGGGTAGTTTGTTGCACAGCAATAGGTGACTACAACAATACCTCTAAATGTTTCACTCAGGGACACACTCTCAAAGCTGCAGCCTCTCCACCCTCTTCTCTTAAGATTCTCCCGCAGAAATTTCATTTACTGCTGGAACTTCACACAAGCCTGGGAAGTCATTTTTGTAAAAGAGGGCTTGGGAGGTTCCATTTTCATATTGAATGCATTTGTCATTTGGACACAGCTGACAGGTAGAAACCCTCCGACAAAGGGGTGAGTGACATGTGTGTGTATGTCCCTGGCCATGGGATTTATCATCCCCCCTCTGTGGGCCTCTGGAAGACAAGTAGAGTTGGAAGGATGAAAGAGGTCTCTGTAATGACTCCAGGCACTGTTGGGATTCCACCTGGAGTCACGGCGGTGATTGAAAGGGCCTGTTGCGGGAAGAGAGAGCGAAGTGTGGCCCAGGGTTGCTGCATTGGACAGCCTGACACTGTGGGCGTGCCAGACTGAGTGTGTCTGTATCCACCTGGCAGCCCGTCGTGTTCATCTCGCCGTAAGTGCTGTGCCAGGGGCTGGGGCTCTGCCAGGGCTGGGGCCCTAAAAGTGAACAAATGTGCCTCTTTCTACATAAAGCTACAGACTTAGAGGATGTATGTGTGTATACACACTTATGTACATGCATATATACACATGCATATATACCTACATACATGCATTTATACACATACATTTATATACACACATGCATATATACCTACATAAATGCATGTGCACAATGTAAACAGTAAAATGAATTTATTACCTGGGCTGATCTTTGTAGAGTATAAACAGGAAATGGCTTTATTCTCTTCTTATTTCCTGTAGCATGCTTTATCTCATTTCCCTTCTTTGCCTATTTTTTAAAAAATGTTTATTTATGTATTTTTGAGAGAGAGAGAGAAAGAGAGAGAGAGAGAGCAAGCAGGGGAGGGGCAGAGAGGGAGATAGAAACTGAAACCAGGCTCCAGGCTCTAGTGCAAAGCCTGACACAGAGCTCAAACCCATAAACCATGAGATGATGACCTGAGCCGAAGTCATATGCTTAACCCACTGAGTCACTCAGGCACCTCCCTTCTTTGCCTGTTGGTGGCATCTTGGGTAGATTCCATAGCTGTGCAATTCCTTGTAACTCTTTTTTTGACAGTGTAGAGTCCCTTTCGGGTATTCAGAAGCCTAATTCTGTCCTTTTTAAAACTTCTAGATCTTGTCTAATATAAAGCTTCTCTTCTTTCAGAGCAGGTTTAACTGGTGGCTTGGTTACCAGGGGGGACCAGTGATCTATTTCTTCTTTTTGTGTTTGCATGTTTCCTCCTTCTGCTTCATGTTCCTTCGGGGCTTGGGGGTGGTGTGGGGGAGGTGAGGCCAGGCACTAGATGCTGCAGGGATAGGGGACACAATGATTTACATGACTAATGGTCTGTAAGACAGGCATGCACGCCTTCGCCTGTAGCAAGTGTACAAATGCTACATGAGGCACACAGGTAGGCCCTCCTGCCCAGTACCACCCCCGCACCTCCAAGGTCAGGATTTCTGCAGTGCAGTTTCCGGATGTGGAGGCCACATTCTCCGACTCCTGGCAACCCCTTTCTAGCTCCTGTCCCTGGAGGTCAATCCAGAGGCATCCAGCCCTCTTCTGTAGGATCTCATCAGGTTGCTCCCGCTCTGCCATGTACCCTCTGTGCCATGCACTTGGCCCACAGGAAATGTATACGTCTAGGCTAAGCCTGACACTGCTCCCCTGCTGCCCTTTCCCTGCCATCCTGGCCTCCTCTGGCCAATCCTATGCAGCCAGGCTCCTCCAGGTGGGAAGCAGGTTCCAGCTTCTCTGTCCACGTGTGTCACCTAACTTAAGCTCTCCCAAGAATGCTCTGGACTTCATTTGGATCCCTGGCTGCCGTGAGGCCTATGATTCGGTGGTACAGTAGGCATCCTGCTGGGAAGCAGGACTCTAATCTCCTCCTCCAACGACTACCCCAGGATCTATAAATGATGCTCTTCAAGTCCTTTCTCCAGCCCCTTGGTTGAGAAAGGCCAAGAACTTCTATTCCTTCACTTCCCATTTCCAGTGTTCTTTCATATAGCCTGGATGGTCAGGTGGTCTTCAGCTTCTTGCTAGAATGTGTAGTTACTTATCTGGTGTCCACAGTGTTAGCCAAGATTCTAAGATATTGGTAGATGTCCCATTAAATACAAACTCTTCCCAGCCACACTGATAACTGTTAACAGGAGCCAGGGATTAAACAAGTCCAAGGGGAGGAAGAGGCAGGAATGCCTTGAGTTACTGAGTATCGGGGAGAAGAGCTCTGGAAGGACCAGGGGGGTTTCATCAGGGAGGACAGCAAGGAAGGAATTCTAGGCAGACACATGAGAACAAACTTGGTGACAGAGTTTGGTGAACTCCAAGCTCAGCAAGTCTGCAAGTTGGGTCTGTGAGGGAGGAGTGGCAGTTAGGACTGCAGAGGCCAGCTGGCTCAGGGGAGGGGAGGCGGGGAGGGATACTGACCAGCCATAGGTATGCAGTGCTGCCATATCATTTATGAGTCAGAAGGGGGCTAGGAAAGGAAGCAAGGGAGATCAGTTAAGAGATTTAGCCTTGCTTGTATGAAGGATAATGAAGGCCTGCTTTAGGCAGGATAGACATAGAGAGGAGAGCTGGTTGGAGAAAGGTCTTCAGATAGAACTTAGTGATTGATTAGCTATGCGGTACTCAGGGCTATGGATAGGGAGTAAAACCTTGTCTGGGTCTCCCAGGTAATAGCAGTTACCTTCAAAATTTTACTTCCTTACATCTTCCTTAGATACCCAATTGTCTTGTGTGCTTGAATCTCTCCGTTCCTCCCCAGAGGGGTGACAGACACTGGTAAGTGGGTGGCAGAGTATTTATTTGATGGTGGTGGAACAGGTCCATATGGCTGCAGCCCATTTTGGCCACATCAGTAAGACTGAGTGAGGTAGGTGTATGGATATAGTCTATAAAACTCCCACCTGAGAAAATGCAAGGAGCTCTTATTTTTAAGCAGATATTGTTTGTGCAGCTTGTTTGGCAATCAATCATGAACTACCTGTGACATTTCTTCTCTTGTTATCTGGAATTGGTATTTAAGTCTATAAATCCACTCACCCCACCCCTCGGGGCTCTGCTCCTCGGTTTCCAAGGTGACACAGCTAGCTGGCAGGTAGACTAACCCGTGCTGAGTTGTTAGTTGATACCATAGGAGGCAACTCTGAGTAATGCCAGGCATTTTAAACCTAGTAACATTCAGGCTTCTTTTGAGAAGAAAAAAATATTTCCGACCCAGAGTAATGACCTAGATAATTTTAAGTTATAACATCAGTTCAGTAGGTATGCAGAACATTTGAGTGTACAGGGTGTGTTACATTACTTTATGTACTTTCATTCAGACCAAATAAGACTCTGAGCTCTTAATCTGCCAGGCCTGCAGGACATTGAATCTTATTACTGTTTTCTGAATCTCAGCTAACATATCTACTAAAGGTTGTGCAAAGGTCTTGGGAGAGTCTTAGGGACAAAGCACGAAAGCCTTTGGTCCTGCTATGTATCAGTGAGGTGGTCTTGTCCCAAGTTCTCAAGGCAAGTTAAAGTCCACTTCTCTGCTCCCTCAAGACCATGTCTGGGGACCAGAAATCCCTAGGATCCAATTCTCCAAGGTGTGCTATGCACCCATTTATCCCATCTCCTGCGCTTCGTCATGATGGGGAGTGGGCATGGATTTCTACTACGTGATGGACCTTCAGAGATTTTTCTCCCTCCACAGTTGGGTAAGTCTGACATCATTTTTTCTATTTCTTCCTCTCTCCCTAGTAAGGGCCTTTGCCTCCTTCCATCCCCCTTTTGTATACTCAGCATATTTCCTTCATCAGTGAAGTTTTTATGGAAAGCTCTGTGTGATGTGTTCATCAGGCAGATTCAGTACGGCCCCACAAATACTCCTGATGTGAGAGAACACAAAGTGCCCCAATTACTGTGTGGAATGGAAGTGGTGGGCGATACAGACCACAAAACACAACATCTCAGTAAATCCTTTTATCTCTTGTACAACCATAAAAGTAAGTAAATGTTTTTTAATGCCTCTGCCTCTTAACACAAGAATAAACATAATAAAATTATTAATCAGAAACAAATACACACTCCAATAAAATTTATATATTTTTTTCCAATAAAATTTATATTAACAATGTTACTCATGTATGATGATGGTATTTGAAAAAAAAAAATTCAGTCCATGTGCACATGGCTCTGACTCCAAGGCATGGGCCTTTGGAGGTCAGCATGAGTGTACTTTGTGGTGACCTCTTTTTAAATAATGAGCTGTGATGTGATTTGGACTTTACATTGTAATCATTATTTACATAATAAACATGCTGTGCTCTTTCACCATTATTTTGAGACAATTAAAGTAGTACCAGTTATAACTAGCTCCATTACCAACCTTCACACAAGCTTAGACACAGAAATCATGTGATAATGTCTGGTTTTTAGATGGCCATTAACCTAAGCCCGTATATACTCATCATTTCAAAGACCATTGCAATACAGACAGAAAATTCAGAAGTTTTTGGATTGAATGCTTTGAATTCTGGCCACCTATGAATCCTAGGCCCTTGGAAGCCAGTTTGGAAACATTGCTATGGTTGCATGAGTATGAGCTTGAGTCAGAGCTGAATTTGAATTCTGCCTCAGTTTCCACCTCTATAACATAGTAGTGATAATACTTACCTTCTGTATTAGTTTGTTAGTGCTTCCATAATAAAATACTAACAACTGGGTGGCTTAGAACAATAGAAATATATTATCTCACAGCTCTGGAGGCTAGAAGTTTGAAATCAAGGTGCTTGTAGGGCTGTGCTCCTTCTAACGACACCACAGAAGGATCTTCTCCATGTTTTTCTCTCAGCCTCTGGTGGCCTCACGCATTCCCTGCTTGTAGATAGATTCCCTGCTTGTAGATAGATCACTCCAATCTTCCATGTTCACATGGCATTCTTCTGTGTCTTCACATCATCTTCATCTTCCCTCTGTGGGTGTCTGTCTCTTGTCCCAACTTCCCCTTTCTATAAAGACACTGGTCATGGGATTAGCACCCCCTGTGACCTCACTTTAACTTGATTACCTCTATAAAGACCCTGTTTCCAAATGAGGTCCCATTCTGAGGCACTGAGAGTAGGCCTTCAACACCTTTCTTAGAGGCTGGGGACATAATTCCAACCATAGCATCATCCTTTGCTATTCTCCGGATTAGAGATAATGGATATAAAATGGCAAGCTCAATTTTTAGGGGTGCCTGGGTGGCTCAGTCAGTTAAGCTTCAGGCTCTTGGTTTTGGCTCAGGTCATGATCTTGTAGTTTGTGAGTTTGAGCCCTGCATTGGGCTCTGCGCTGTCAGCGGATTCTCTCTCCCTCTCTCTCTGCCCCTCCCCCTGTTCATGCTAGCTCGCTCTCTCTCTCTCTCTCTCAAAATAAATAAATGCACTTTATAAACTTCCTGGCTCATTTTAAATGCTTAATAAGGAGCAGTAAGTATGTTCATAATAGGATGGCTCATTGCCCCTCCCAGAGACAGTTCATGACGACATTTACATTCAGCATAAGGGCTGTAGTTAAGGATTTCCAACACTACGATGTATCAGTGAGAGAAAGGCTCTTTATTATAGATCAAATTCCACTAAAATGTTTATGTACTCTCAAGGCTAAAGCTGTCACATTTCTTTATCTACCATGTTAGTCTTCAAAAATCTCTTTGGACCAGATTGTGAATCTTTTGATCTCATTCACTATTCTATCTCCGTTATCCAACAGCTGCTAAGCAAATACCAGCCCCTCAGCCCTTTCAGTTTAGGTTGTGAGTTTCTTTTCCTTTAAAGAAGCAGCCTGCTATCTATCTATCTATTTATCTATCTATCTATCTATCTATCTATCATCTATCTATATCTATATGTGTGTGTGTGTGTGTGTGTGTGTGTATTCTTCTTTACTTTTTTTCTTTCATTGAATTTTGGCACTGAATCTGATTCTCCCACAAATTAAGAAAATTAATGCCAATCTAGGGGCAGTGAAATGTGGAACCTAGAAAGAAAACTTTGAAGGAAAGTGAATATGTGTGATTAACTTTTGTGGGTGTGTCCAGCTGTGTCCAAAGTCTTTGAAAGTGTCTGCATTTTAGTACTGGGCTGTCATATTCCATGCAGATTAGAGTCCCAAGGGAACTCTGAACAGTGGTCCTTGCCTCACAGACATAAAAACGTTCCTTGTGGAGTCTCATGCCCATTAAAGCAAGGAATGGAGCCTAGCTTATCAGACTGGCTGAGGTTTTTTATGTGGTGGAGGGAGAGTGGGGGACCAGCTTTATAGAATGCCCTATCAGGTAGATACACATTTGACACAAGAATGCTGAGTTATCAAGTTTTCTCCAAGGGCAACCATATATCTTGGGAATCCAGAGCCAAATTATATTTGACATTTCATTTAAAGCCTGAGACATCTTGATGTTAAACCAGAGTCTAAGAGTGCTAAAGTACGGGGCCGTTCAATTTGACAGAGCGGATGTTTCTATTCCTATCTCACCTGCATGGGTAATAGACAAGTCCTGATAGTTCTTCCTTATTTCATCCAGATGAAAATCACTGAGTTAGCTCTTTGCCGAAATGACACTAGCTCAAAGTTATTTTCTCTCTGGCAGTGTGCAGAGAGCACATCTGGAGCCATTCGGAAGCTACATTGGGGCTGGTATTATTTATGCAGTGGGTAACAAAGCTATATTTACTTGGCTTACATTCTGGATTGAAGAGGTGTGGGGGTGTGTGAGCGGGAAATCCATGAACCAGACCCTTCGGGTGACATTTCCTCCAGATGAAAGAGGGAGGGGAGAGGGTGGAGGCTGGGAGAATTGCCGTTAATCCAGGGGGGCAGTGATTTCCATATCCCGCTTTCCTTTTTAGGAGAATCTTGCACTGCTTGTCCTTGTGGGTGTTGGAAAAGGGGCAGGGAGGACAAAAAGGGACAACAGGAAGGCTATTTTAGCCCAGTGTTTTTGACAATATGTGGAAATACTTTGTTGTGTAAAAATAAGAAAAATTTAGACACAGTAAGTTAGTGTGGTGGTATATAACATGTAGATAATTCATAAAGAAATGTGTGTATGTGCTCAATTTTTATTCATATATTTTTGTACTGAGGGAGTGCAGGGTCAAAAACATTTGGAGATAACCAGGCAATGGCCCGTACTGGTTGTTATGTTTATTGCCTTAGGAAATTACAAAAACAGAGTCAGCCCATCTGCTAGTCAGGAATTATTTTAGGAGTACCTAGTATGTAAACAGTCCTGTGCTAAACTTTACAATAGAAACAGAGAAGCATGCATGATGGGCTTCACCCTCAAAATGCCCCATAAGGGGAAAGAGGGACAGGGATAGCCCGAGTCCCTGGAAAGTTGCCAAGGACTATGAACATGCATCCGTGTATCCATGCCCATGGTCTGCGTCAAGCCTCCCAAGTAGCAGGGGATCCAGAATAGTGGGTGAAGGAGTGAGTGACCAAGTAAATAAACAAATGAAAAAGTGCTTTGTCAGACTGAAGCTGAAGGAGAACTCAAAACACATCGGGCTACAGTGGTCACAGAGAATTCTTGGACGCAAAGGAAAAGCTTAGGAGCTGTGAATTCTGTTTTATCTGTGAAATTCTCCAGGTGCAGCCAGTTTCGTTTCCAGAGACCCCAAACAGGACCCACTGGCAAAAAAAGGCTTCTTGAAGGATGAGAGCAGACACATCAACCCTCAAACACCATCTGTCATGGTACCTCTGTGCTCCAAAATGTCCATTTTGCCTCATTTATTACCTCTCTTTTTAAAAATGTTCCTATCATGTTACAGCCCAATGTTACAGCACCAGTAGAGGTGTATTGTTGAATTTTAGAGAAAACAAAAAACAACAGCACATTCTCATCATCCAGAAGTCAACATGGTTAGCACCTTATTACCTATCCATCTGTGCATATTTATACCAAAATGAGATCATACTGGATATACTTATCTGCAACCTGCTCCTTTTTTCAGTAATGATGTCCACCTTTCCATTTTATTAAGTTGCAAACTCACCAAATATTCTCCCAAAGGACACTCACATGACTCTTGTAGTTGGTTTCTCCTGTTATCAGTCCAGGACCACACTGAGTAGGCTGTTATGTCGCATCAGCAGTGGTACACTACAGCTGGCTTGTACTGTGTACAAGGAATTCTGGAAGCTATTTGATATCACACAGGTAGCTTGAAATCACCATTATAGGGGTGTTTACTGCATGGAAATTGGCAAATAGTTACAAATTGGGGCTTCCCCATCATATTGAACTGGTTGTGAAACATTTACTGGCACACCTTTGATGCTGGTATCAGTTAATCTCATGTAGCACTCCCCGCCCTTTCTGTTTTATGCCACTGACTTGTTATGCAGGTCAGTTGTCCCACAGAATGTACTATAATCTGGATTTGTTTGGCTCTCGGTGCCATTTGGCACACATGTCTCTTGTATCTCATGTATTTCCCATATACTGGAAGTTATGCCAGAAAGCTTAATGCAAACGTTTCTGGCTAATTTTAGGTGATTTTAGAGGTACAATATTGTAGTATGCCAGGGGACACATATTTTTTGACCCATCATTAGTGATACTAACAGTGACCCCTGGGTTTTTAAAATAAGGGCAATTTGAACGCTCCATTGTAAAATTACTTTTTTTTTTCTCTTGAGACTAGAGAGTAATCTGTTTGGCATTATTTGGCAATGTATGAATGCATTACCTCAAACCATTCACCTACTGGTGTTAACACCAATTGATAATCCTTCCTTGAAGCAGTTAATCTAGTTAGAGTTTCTAAAAGGTTTTAGAAATTCCACCACTGCTCCTTCATTTGCTAGCTGATATTCTGATGTAAAGAACAAATTTCCCGTAGCAAGTGGGCTGTTTTTATTGCCCTGAAACCAGATGCCACCAGAAATGCAAGATAAATGATCAGCTGTTTTACTTCCCAATTTTCAAAGAGAGGAGTTGTGCAAGTACTTACCTCAAATGGTGACAAATGTGATTTCTATGACTTTCTCTTTTATAGTATCATGATGTACTCATTGATTTTTCATTGATTCAATCTGTTTCAACCCACTAAACTCATTATTCTTTTTGAGGTCCAGCTTTGACAGGTTGTAGCTTCTCCACATTGGCCCCTGGATCTGTTTGGCATAGTCCCGTTAATCTTTGCAGGCTTGCTTGCTTTCTGATACAGCAAAAGGTCCCAAGCTCATCTTGCTCCTCTTTCTCTCCCAGACTGAATCAGCCATTTCTTCTGGGAGCCTTGGTTTCTTCCCATGGGGAACGGTAATAGAAGCCATAATCTGGGCACCAGGGATATGCACTACTGTTGACATTGCATTGCTTCTGGAATCTTTCAGGGGTCTTTGAATATATAATTAAAAAGTCGTGAGCTCATATTCATAATTTAAATTTGACTTTTAACATTGGAATGTTCTTACTCATTTTACTTGCATTATTTTTATACTGAAAGTTTTGATTCCTAAAACATAATTACTTGTTTTTATATTAAAAAGAGTTTGAAAACACCAATACCAATTTTTATAACAGACAGTATAATTACTGAGGAAGGTTTATTTTTGTGTATGTGGTTATTTTTCCGTAGAGTATCTCACACTAAGTCTTTACAATTAAAATACTATGTTTTCAGGTCCTTTGAATTAAATTCTATCACTTTTACCAGTTTGATATATAGTTTCATTTGTTTCCATTTGTTTTCAATTTGAGGCTTTTTTTCCTTATTTAATTTTTTTGAGAAGTTACTATATCAACATAATTCAAAGGTCAGAACAATACAAAATATATACACCAAAGTCTTGGCTTTCATTTCCCCATCATCAGTTTCATGTACTTATTTAATAATTAGCTTCCTACTTATCATTCCAGAATTTATTTTTTTTAATGTATCTCCCCCCACCATAGACTGTGTACATCATTCTGTGTCTTGTTTTTTGTTATTGTACAATATTATTGGCGATCTTTCCGTATCAGTACATGAATATTGTCCTCATTCTTTTTTGCCTTTGCAGAGCCTCCCTTTTTAGGAGGTCTATCATAGGTGGAGGATGTAGAATAAAAGCAGAAGAGGGGGAGTTAGGAAAACAAAAGCCAAACTCTGTTGTTTGGGAACATCAAAACAAGGTCAGAGACAAGGCGAAGTGGGAAAGTCCAGGTTTATTCCAGCTGGGAAGAAGGGCATGTTTGGTACTGAATAATGTTATCTCAGCTTATACCAGACAGCTACCTTCCTTCTTAGGGGCTAACACTTTCTCCAACAGCTGAGCCCTGCTTACTCAGTATGACAAGGTACCAGGTTCTCTGTGCTGTGGTAAGCCTGCAAATGACAAGGACCAGCATTTCTTAGCTAGCATCATGGTGTCCAAAGGATCTGATGATTGATGAGAGGTTGATGAGGTCAGATTGGGTCTCCTGTTGGAAGGAGACTGATGGTTGGTCTCACTGAAGTTGTTCTTTATGATCAAGTCCTAAAGTTTTGTGCTTAATTGATGAAAATGGGCTGATGTAGAGTCCAGGAATACCAAGTTTATAGCCATGTTCATTTGTTACTTCATTTATTCAACATATATTTATTGACTGCTATTTTCTAGTAACTTAGCTAGGCTCTGAATATGTAAAGCAAAATAAGATATAATTGTGTTTAAAGGATCTTCTAGTATAGAGCAGGCATCCCCTAGTGTTTTAAATTTCACCACACCTCAGCACTAAATACTTTTCAACACGCATCGCAATTATCTTTATTTATTCCTAACACTTTGCCACTCTAATGTGAACATTATGAAACTTACACAAAAATACACCTTACGAAGCGTTTATAAAAATATAAATAGTGATGTTTTTTTCTCTCAGAATGGTTTTGTGAAAACTGTTGAATAAAATACCAATGTGATATGGGTTAATGCAACTTGTTAGACATCCAAGTAGAAGTTAGGTTAAAACAGAATTTGTCAAGGGTCTTCTTACCTGGGTATCTAGGTATCAGGATCTTGCCTCTAATGTTTACTTGGAGTTACCCAGTTCAATTAAACCAAGTGGACTTTTGTATTTTTAAGCTAAGACTCAAGGAGACAATACAAATACTTCTTTTTTTGCGGGGTGTGGGGTGACCATATGTAATATCTACCACCTGTTTAAAGGCAAAAGGTCCTGAAATTGTTATCCAGTTCGTCTGCCATAAGAAACTGGTGATGATCCTAATTGGTGTGGTTAAGGGGATAGTTTGGATCCACCTTTGGATTTCTTCTGGATATACCATAGTATTCTGTGAGTTAATGTTAGTGTATCTTACTCTTGATTCAAAAGTACTATTACTAAGGAATAGTCTAAGCTTAATCATTCAAAATAAAGCCTTTAAATACTTAAACTCTATTAGTTAAGTTTGACGAAGGAGTTTTTGCCTCCCTGGTGGTCTCAGAATTGCTGCCATCAGCTCTGTGATGCTGCGACATTTTGCGACTTGGGTCTTCTTGGCAAGAAGATTCTCTATGAGCTGTGGTGCTTAGGAGTGAGGGTGGGATGGTTAACTCCATTGCAGAAAGACCTCCTTCCTTCTTGAAGTCTTGGTTGAAAAATGAGTTCCCTCATTGTGGAAAACATAAGCACTATGACATTTTCTGCAGACATTATTAAACATTTCCATGGCAACAGTGAATTAGGACACTGAGTTAATCACTCATGCCCAATATTTTGTCAGTTACAATAAGATAGAAATATCAGTGCTAAATCAGAAATGTAAACATTTTTTTTAAACTTCAGGCTTACTGTCTTAAGTTGGAAGAGAAATTGAAAGAAAGTAGTTTTCAAGTGTTCCACAGGAGACTTGTTTTTAGAAGAAATAAAAGAATTTTTTTAATTTCCATGGTTGTTTGTAGGTAAACAAGTGCCACTAAAATGTTTGGAAATCATTTACAGATATATTTAAATATCTCTTACTCCAGTCCTCAGAATTTACTTTGCAATATTAATTACTTAGCAAAAGTCCCTTCGCAGGTAACTTAAAATGAGACTTCAGCCTGAGTCAGAATTGTTCAGATTTGAAGTGTCACAATCCAAATTACAGAAGCCTTGGCGAACTTTGAGGCTTGGTTTAGAGTTAAGCTGACAAACAGCAATGAGCCAAGCCTGGTGATGAAAGAGAAGGCCTCCTAACATAATATCTTGGCAGACTCTCTGTTCTCTCTTTACGGTCTCTGCTTAGCTCTCTCTTGTGAGCCCCATTTGCAATATTAATATAATAACATCCGCATACATATATTTATAGGGTGCTTCTTTTCCAAGGAGGAAAGACATTAAGATTAAGCCAAGTATTTTTTATTTCCCCAGCCATATTATGAAAAAACAAAACAAAACAAAAAACAAAAAATAATTGCTTTTCTTGCCTCTGGGATGGAAAGCCTCAGTTATCTACAAGTCACCAGTTTATGCTGGGGATAAAGGTAACTGAAATTAAGCATCATTTTAAACCTCCATACCACTCTTGGCATTAATGAAGACAAGTTTGGAAAGTGAAATTTTCTTGGGGAGCATTTATTCAGCTTTGTGGCGTTAACCAGCAGAGAGGTGGTGCCTTCACTGAGATGGCCGTCATGGCTCGCCACTTGCAGAAGCATCCAAGCATACTTACTGGCTCTTGATTGATACATATGCATGTCCTAAGCACTGTGCACCTGAACCTCCACTTGTAGCCCTTTAATAATTCAACTTACGTTTATTTGTGTGATCGTTTTATGAATGTTTGTATTCCCTTAGGCCACTTGTTCCATCAATGCAGAGACCCTCTCTGACTTACACTCAGTTTCTGCACAGGTGCTAGCAAATAGTAGTGCTAAATACGTATTGGTGGAAGGAAGGAAAGAAGGGAGGAAAGAAGAGAAGACAAGGAGAGCAACAAAGAGAAGGAAGGAAGGACTGAATTCAAAAGTACAATGTAGCTGTAGTCCTTGAGCTCTTGGTTGAGGCTCTTCAAGTGTTTTGGAGAGATGCGTCTATTTTTAGTTACTAAGAGCCTTCGGATCATGATGGGTAGGGTGACATAGTCCTGTTTGCCTGACTCAGTCCTCGTTTACTCTTAATTGACATGATATAATTATTAATAGTGTGCCTTTTCAGTCTCAAAAGTGTCCTGACTTGGCAGACAGATTATAGTATTCTCCCCCTTATCAACAGGAAATATTTTCCAAGATCTTCAGGATGCCTGAAACTATGGAGAGTACTGAGCCCTGTATACATTATGTTTTTTCCTACACATACATGCCTATGATAATGTTTAATATAGAAAATATGCATAGAAAGAGATTAATGATAATAACTAATAAAAGAGAACAATTATAAGAATATACTGTAATAAAAGTTATGTGAATATGGTCTGTCTCTCTGGAAATATCTTACTGTACTGTACTCACCCTTCCTGTGATGATGTGAGGTGATAAAATGTCTATGTGATGATATGAGTGAGATGAATAATTTGGGCATCACTGTGACATAGTGTTAAGATACTACCGACCTAAGGATAAATCAGAAGAAGGATCATCTGCTTCCAGAACTTCAAGGGTAACTGAAACCATGGAAAGTGAAGCCACGGGTAAGGAGATGGGGGGTACTGTATACGGTGATGCTAGGGAAGGGGATATGGAAAATGGGATCTGGTGGCATTAAACTCTGCTGACTCAGTACTTTTCTGTTTTTATGAAGTATGGGCCCAGACTCCACCCCTCACAGCTTTGTATGAGAGAAAAAGAATTTTCTCTTTACCTGAGTTCTTGGCTGAAACTCCTGGAATAAAACACAGATTAATAAGAGAAAAACAAGTGGAAGTTTGTTAATACATATACTTCATGTATACATGGGAAAGACCCAAGAAAAATGAGTAATCCTAAGAGGTGGCTTTAGAATTTAGGGTTTAACAAGTCTTTTTTTTTTTTTTTTTGTTAATGTTTGTTTATTTTTGAGAGAGAGAGTGTGAGTGCTGGAGGGGCAGAGAGAGAGAGACACAGAATTGGAGGCAGGCTCCAGGCTCTGAGCTGTCAACACCACAGAGTCTGATGCAGGGCCCGAACTCATGAACCACGAGATCATGACCTGAGCCAAAGTCGGACACTTAACCAACTGAACCACCCAGGTGCCTCTAATAAATCCTAAGGAAAAGGGGGCAGGGTATAAACCTCTCAAGGGAGAGTAAATGATTATTAGGGACAATTCTTCCTATCTAGATGACTAGATAGGAAATATGTCCAACAAAGTTTGTCTGGATGTGGTGTTGGACTTCAGTCTCCTCTCCTGTCATAAGACTCAATCCTACCTGGTTGATGAAACTCCTGAGGAGGGGATTTCTGACAACTGTGTCCCTTTTGGAGAATCTGTCTTTAGGCAGATCTGGGGAGTTCAGAGAAGGCCTCTCCCTGCATTTGCTGTTAGGTGCCTACAGCTCAAAATAATTTTTTAAAGTGGAATATTTTGGGGTGACATATTCTGCTGCCCCTTCAACTTGCACTCCTTTAACTGACCCCATGTGCGGTGCTGCTCTACAAGAACTTTTGAATGAAAATATTTATATCATTTGACCACCTTTTGGTTCTTCCAGCATACACGGTCTGTCTCCAGTTTCTTAGCCATCAAACAGAAGTGAAGCAGCTGGAAGAAGTGGTATGTTCCAAGTGTCTCAGTGATTCCCTTGGTCCTCACTTGTTTGTGACTTTCTGTAGCAACCAGAGTGCTTATTTTCACTGCCGGATAAGAGCAACGGAGAGAGAAATGAGAGCCAGCGTTGGTTTGTACAATATGAACACATGAGGACAAAAAAGAAACCCTTCGTTAAGTTACCTGAATGTCTTATTTATTTGGCTTCTGTCATTTAGACGGGGGATTTGGAAATAGCCAAAACATTCTGATCTTCCACTGTTTATTTAATTATTTTTCTCACCATATGTAACTAGTACTCTTCTGACTTCATGCTTCTGGAGGGGCAGCAAAGCCAGACCCGCTAAGGGTTCAGTTGCAGCTCATTGTGAAGAGAATTAACGCCTGAGTGCAAATGAAGCCATAGCTTGTCCCATCCTCATTTTGGCAATGAAGAAATCAAGGCTCAGAGAGGTTAGGTGACTTGTTGAAGGTCACACAGCTGCGCAAGACTGAGTAGACTGCAGACCAAACATGGATCGCCCTCTGATTTCTGATGCTCTCAGTGTGAGGGGACGCCAGAGTTCTTGCTTCAGAAGGAATGTGCTGAAGCAGGATAATTGAGGAGCATCACACCAGGCTCTGAGAGGGATTTGCAGCCATCATGGGAAATTTGGGTGCCTGGCTGAAACTGACCTCAGTCAATCACTGTCTCTTTCTCTGGCTATTGGGAAGGAGGGGGTGGAATTTTTTGCTTATGGCTATAGTTGCAAGTTATGGGTTTGTATTTTGAACAAATACGTTTTTTCTTCTTAAAAATTTTTGTTTCTGGTAAGGTTAGATTGGGCACTTGGTTTGTCGTATCCAGCACCAGGGAAAGAACATGGCTTCTCCCTTCAAGCCTGTATGTAGTTTCCAACCTCTGCAATTTTATGTATCTCAGACCAAGTAGTCCATACATCTTAATTATGCAATTATTTGAAAGATTCCAATATTGTCTACTTCTCAGAGGTCTCTGGAATACACACCATACCCCCTCTGATTAGGGGTGATTAGGGGTGATTAGAGAAATACCTGATATCAAACTGTTTTCACATTTCCTTCTGTATCGATTGTCCAAAAGGTGATTATTGTGGCTGCTCAGCTGGCTGTTCTCATTAGGAATCCATTGATTGTAGGCTGGTTATGGTTCCACACGCCAGGCTAAATGTGCTGCTTTCGATTCATAGTGTGAGGCAGCCAGATAAGAAAAAGGAAAATGAAAGCCAGCATTTTATTGTCTAAGCTCTGGTTAAATTGCTCCACCTTCTCGCTACTTTCCCAGCTCCCTCCCACCAAAGAAACAACATTAATTAGTCTTTTCAGCTATGCAGTCTTTGGAAGCAATACTCTTGATCTATTGAAGGCTGCATTATTAAAATTATCTGCTGTGTCTGTCCTTAATAAGGTCAAAGAAGGAATCTATGAAAGCTGATTCATCACAAAGGCCCTGGGGATGCACATCATTGAGAAAGCCAATTTTATTTTCCTACTCCAAGAGAGAATTGGGTTGCAGCCTCCCTTATCAGAAGTGCAAAGCCCAGAGAATCCACCATTAATTTGGAGAAAGCCCTAATCAGTCCACCTGGCCTTTTTTTGTGGAGGGTTCCTCAAGACCAGGCCACCTGTGGAGGATGAAGTTGTGAGGGAGGATTTTAACTCTCTAAGTGAATGATAATTCCTCTCCGGAGATGCTTGTCGGAATAGATTTCCCTGTGAGCTCTCAGCTTACACTTCTTTAATAGTTATTAATGCCACTGTATTGGTGATACTTTTCTACCATGATAAAATCTCTCCAAAAAGGATTGCTATCACATGCGTTCAACAGGATTTAGGACGGCAAGATGCAGGGAAAGAGAATTGATTTTCCCTCTTTTAGTCGAGGACAATGATCGGTGTGTCTTACAGCACAAAGTCTGTAAATTACTTCAAAATTGCATGGGATGTTTTTCATAATGTGGAGACTCCCATCTTGGTCACTTTACCTTAATTTGTGTGTTGTTAAAGAAGAGTTTGTTTCCTATTTCTCTAAGAAATTGAAGTTCTGGAATTTGGGGAACAACCAGTGTAGGAAAAAAATGGTGTTTGGCTCCCTACTGCACCAGGCGCATCGTAAGCAATCAGTGAATATTTGTGGACTTGTGGATACACTGCCAAGATTAAACGTTAAAATTTCCCATGAGTCATTTCAATACAGCTCCCGTTCACAGTAGGTAATGAGAGCTTGATCTTTAACATAATTCATTTCTTAAATAAGTGTAATTATAAAACTATGGAATCTGAGTACTGGAGGTTCTGTGAACTCTCCTTCACATCAAACTCAGGCAGCAACTGAGAAGTCCTCATCCAGCCTCTGGCTCTGGGGTCACAGTAAAATTTCCCCCCTTTACAGACCTGCAATGATATTCCTAGAATATGTGTACAATTTTGGTCTGACCCCTAGCCAAATAATAGGAATGTTAATAAAATGAGCAGCAAAGTTATTATTATTCAAAGCCTTGAAAGTAATAGATTCCTCTTGGGTGAGAATGCTGTGGTCATAAAGGTTTTTATTCGGCTTATATCTAGAACTTTCAGGAGGGTTCCAGGCCCTTTGCTTGGAGTGTGAGGTATGAAGGTCCCTAAACTACGCTTCTATCCAGTCAGTCCAGTTGACGATATTAGTAAAAGGTTATGTTGCATAGAGGAGATAAAAGGATTTCCCAGTTGGATGCACCATAGAATACAAAAAGATTCTAGTCTGTTTTGGAAATTTTGGCCTGCATGAAAGCAAGTGGCTGGAGAAGAGTATGAGAAGCAAGAAGGAGCCAGGCCTTCCAGGATCTGATAGATCAAACTGTGGATATTGGGGAGATTGTGTGGCTGACAGAAGATTCAGACCTGGGATGACAAGATCATCCTTGCCATTTACAAAGTTTGTGGCTCTCCATAAACCCAAAGGGAAAAAAAAGGCAGGAATTCAGGCTATAGTAAGTCCCACATCGAAAACATCCTGAGATCCAGCCTTAGCCATTGCATTATTCTCCTGAGGGCTTTTTGTGTTTCTTCTCAACCATTTCAATAACAAACTTGGGGGACACATCCCTGTTGGGAGACCACTAATTTTTATTTCTCAGTGCCAATGTCACAGGGAAAAATATCATTTTATGTGACTCTAGGAAAATTGATCTTCAGATGGAATAAAATATCCTACACGTACTCCTCATTTGATTTCTGATTTACATAGTAGCTCTGTGTTCAGCAAGGAACACCCTGCATGGCTTCCTGATGCTGACCTGGATTTTACTTAGAGCTGCCCTAAATTGTGTTATGCTGGTATACCTCTTGTTCAGTATTCAGTCTTGCTCCTCTGTAACTTAATATTATGATTTATTTCTGACTTGGCTTTCCTTTATCAAATGCTGACTTTTCCTAAGAGGTTCATGTGGAAATATGCTGCATGGCGGAAAAAAAAAAAAAAAAAGAGCACAGTTTGGCCTCAGGGAAAAAACATGAATAGTGACCCAGGGACATGAATACAGGGCAGAAGAGATGGTGCCGTGGGTATATCAGCAACCAACAAAATTAACTCACTGCTTTGCCTCTTGCATGTAGATGTTGTGCAGCGACTATAGACTTTAGCACAGAAAATAAAGTTAGGCTGTATTTGTCTGCCAACGACCTGTTCTTTTAACCTCGAAGTTCCAAAATTTGCTTGGAAACTGACACTTTCATTTTATCATGGCCCACTGAACCAAGTTTTAAGGTATGTGGTGGCTCTCATCCTACCTAAAAAGCAAATACTACTTGCAGTCTACTTCTGAATGATTTCAAAGAGCTCAAAGGTAAATGACTCAGAGATAGATTAAAATGTCCCTTGAAATACACCCAAATTTAACAATTAGGAGAAGCGTTCTTGAATAAACACATCAAGAGGGTTGTTGAGCATATATAAGCTTAAATGGTCCATATTTTGAAAAGGCAGTGAGTCTATGGCTTGTTTTCAGGGGCTGAGTAGACGGCACAGTAAGTAAAAATGGCAGCAAGGTCATTTGTTTTATCAATTCATTTATTGAATAAATTTTATCATTTATTCAGTTAAGCAGTAGGGATTCTCTCCTACCAAGAAGGACTTAGGTTAGACTAAGAACAATAAGAACAACAGAAAATAAGAAAGCATTACCATTCAAGAGTATGAAATCGCTTCTCTCAGTCTTTTGGGATTGAAGACATTTTTGTTGGTACTGTGACACTAAAACATTCCCTAAAAGAGCAGATAAGTAGATGGCTCCTAATGTATCGCCCAGGGCTTATGGTTTCCTATTATTCGACTAACATCCCCTTGGATGTTTCTAAATCACTTCTTCCAATTTCTCCAGTGTTCAGAAACCTACTGGATAGAGTGAGGTGTTCAGGAGTGGGTTCAAATCCTGACTCTGTCATTGGCTTGCTCTCTTAATCTTGAACAAGGTGCTTAGTATCCCTGAGCCTCAGTTTCCATATCCATGAACGAGGAGTAGTGAAACACCAGCCTTGTTAGGTTGCTCTGTGTGTTGAATGAAGTAATAAGGGAAGATGCTTAGCTGGCATTGTAACAATCTCTATTCAACATTCTTGGCGTGCAGGCTCATCACTTACCTCTTCCTAACACAGCTCATGCAGTCTCTACTGGCTGTTGTATTTTCCAGTCTATGAATACCCTTGGCATTGTCCCATATCTGTACTTGTTCCACATTATTCTCCCGTCTGTGGAACCTCCAGTGACAGTGCAGTCTTTCTAGAGAGTCTCTGAAGTAGAAACATTACCAGTCCATGCTGAATATAAAAATAGACTCTTAGCAAAAAGAAAGACTGAATGCGATTGAAGATGAAATTCTGCATTTCCTAGGGACGTACAGGAATAGAAAGTACTTATTTATTATTTAAAACCAGGTTAAAGTTCAAGTATGTTTCTGTCACTATTCTGGCTGTCCTAACTATACAGAGAGTCTTGGTTCCCCACTGAGGCTGAAGCTTATATGTGATGGTCAGTGCTGCTCCTTATTGTGGTTTTCCCAGGGCCTCCCCTGGGACAGGCAGAGGGCTTCCTGCCCTCCATGCTATGAGTCAGACATGACATAAACGTCTCCAAATGGTTCTTCCCCAGAATCCTCCTTGCTCTCTCTCTGCGGTCCAGCCAGTCTGTGTGACCTGCAGCCTGCTCTGATGCAGCCCAGCCATAGGTCTCCATGGTGCACGTTGGCTGCTGCTTCTCAGGGTCACTGCCTTGTGGGTGGCCACCCCATTCTATTTCCAGAGTTGTCTTACATCCAGATGGTCTGCAATGTAATTTGCATTTAGAGATCCCTCAAGCTGGGGGCACCTGGGTGACTCAGTCAGTTAAGGGTTCAACTCTTGATTTCAGCTCAGGTCATGACCTCATGGTTGGTGAGTTCAAGCCCTGCATTGGGCTCTGTGCTGACAGCGTGGAGCCTGCTTGGGATTCTCTCTCTCTCTCCCTCTCTCTGCCCCTCTGCACTCACTATCTGTCTGTCTTAAAATAAATAAATAAATAAATAAACAAACATTAAAAAATATATTTTTATCAATCCCTCAAGCTGAAATACTTTTGGAGATAACAATTGTAAATATACCACTTTCCTGGGTTATGCCACCTTGTCCCCATTCAAATGCACATGCTCCTGGGGAGGATACATGTCAAGCCATCTTTCCATCGTCCATAGTGTTAATCTCAGACCAAGCTGAGACGAGTTTGTGATAGGTGTGAAAGGGAGGAAAAATGTACAAGGGGGTGAGATGGTTAATATGGGAGATGTCCGTGAAGGGAATGGAGAGAGGATTTGGGACAGGTGCACACACACAGAGGTAAGAAAAGAACCAAACCAAATGCCTCAGATGGCACAGTTTTGCCTTGAGCTGGCCCTGCTTGCCACAGAGCAGCCAAAGGTTTTCACAATGCTTCAGCCATGGTAGTAGCCACCTGTCCTTCTCATTAGGAGCAGAATCCCTTATTGTTAGTGGTAGATTCCACTTATGTGTAAGGTAGAAGTCCCCTGCTAGAGCAAGCCTTTGCAGAATGGTGTTCAGGTTTTCAGAAAAGCCCAGCACCAGCGTATTTCTTATCAGCTTTGAAGGTTATAATAAATCCCTCCTTCTGTTAATTCATAAATCCTGTAACCACATGCCATTTTTGGGCCATATGCTTTCCTTCCTCCCTCTAACCCTGGGAAGATCTTTTACATCCAATCTCTGTAGATATCAGAATGTGAAATCGGGTATGGTTATCTTGCTCCTCTAATCAGAAGGTCAGCAGTTACCTGGGGCTTTTCCATCTGTCCTCCAGCTGAACACTGGCATTTAGTAAATCAAAAATTGGTTACAAATTAGCAAAGCTGACTGGCTCAGTGAGATCCAGCCTGGAGACTTTATGGAAAGGGTGGCGGTTTAAATATGGTTTGAAGGGAGATTCTAGGTGAACTCTATTTGTCAAAGCCGTGGAGTAGCAGCGTAGGAGATGAGAGATGTTCTCCTGGGGAAAAGTGTCAAATCACATGGGGAATGGGAATATTTCACAGGGTGATTATTGAATTTTGAGCATCGCTCTGAGTGGATTAGGTGTAATTTTTTTTTCAGATATAAGGAAGTAGCTGGTAACAATTTTCTCAGAAGTGTTTCAGTTTAGAAATCAGTAGGAAAGCCTCTCCTGCATTTCCAGCAGTTTGCCAGGTCCTAGAGTGATACAGGGTAAGTTTCAAAGTACGTAGAAACACACATGTGAAATAATTTGCAAATAATAATATGAAAACCTATGTGGTGTGGATTACAGATGCATTAGGAGCTCTAGAGAGGGCGTGAAGGACAGTGTCAGCTGAAGAAATTGCAAGGAAGCTTCACAGAGAAACCAGGTCTTTGTGCTGATGCCATACAAATTTCTGTTCCAGAGGTAAGAAGAGAGGGGGCAGGGAAAGTAAGTCTGTCCAAGTGGAGCTGCAGGTAAGTGCTGGGAAATGGCCGGGGAGGGAGGATGTTGGTGGTCACTGGAAGACCGGCCAAGACATTTGGAGTTGATACAAATCAAAAGGGTCCCCCGGTGTTTCTCGAAAATAATATAAAAGATAAATGGGGTGCTTTAGTACACATCTGGCCTTTGGAGTTGAGATTGGGAAGGAAGCCCAAAAAGGATTAGCATAATAATCCAGGCAGGACTTGATGGGACTGACCTGTGAGGAGGATGAGGAGGATGTGGAGAGAAAACAGTTTTGCAGAGGAAAATGTCAGTGAAAACCCGTAGTAATGCATCACAGGACAGACAACTGTAAATAATTGACAAACTTCCAACCTTCGGGGGAGGGAAATACGGTACTTCTGGCAGTGGTGAGGGGCTTCTCCACTGGAATGTCTCCATTTCAGCCAGATTTCTCTGTCTCCATGTAAAGCCAGACCCCCCTTTAATAGGAAGGGGTCCGATGTCCCTCTCTGCATCCAGCTGGGCTCAGGAGCCGGCTGGTCATGCTGGGATGTTAATGTAGCCCGAGGCTGCCACTCTAAGTGGAGCTGGGATGGGCCTGCCAGGTAACAGGTGGTGGCTGTGGAGGAGTCTCAGGGCTCTGAGATTTAAGAGCCCTGGCCTTCTTTGTTGCGAAGGACTCGGAGCTCCCTGGCCACTTGCACCTGTTTTGTACATGCTGGGAAGCAGGTGCAAAAAGCCTGGTGATAGCGGGTTAAGTTCGGTGTGTACCTGGCTGGCCACCCAGTATTTTCATCTCAGAATGGTGGAGTGTTTCCTTTTTCATCATTTTCCTGTGCACATTAATTTGTGTGGAGGGTTTGAAGGAGATACAGAATTTTTCCCTTCAGAATTTACTGCATCTCTTGGCAGACATGTTATGCTAAAGTGCTGTTTGCAAACTTAGGCAGTGGCAAAAGTCACGAACACAATGAGAATATCAGAGGTGCAGATGAATCATGTTGGAGCCGGGGCCTGTTCAGTCTTGGTATTGCCAGAATTTAAGATGTGAGGGAAGAAGGTGGCAGAAAGGGGGAGGGCAGACGAGGGTCAAGGATGTAGGGTCAGGAAGTGAACTAAGCTGAGGAACAGACAGGTTGGATTGAGCAGTTTCGCTGGATGCTGGGGCAAGAAGGAAGAGACTGTTGGTCTGGAACCACCTTTGTTTTTTAACAAATTTGTTTTGGGGGCGGGAGGGGCAGAGACAGAGAGAGACAGGGGATCCAAACGGGCTCTGCACTGACAGCAGAGAGTCCAATGTGGGGCTCAAACTTCACAAAACGTGAGATCATGACCTGAGCTGAGGTCGGACGCTTAACCCACTGAGCCACCCAGGCACCCCTAGAACCACTTTTTATGGCAGCACTTACTCATAGTTCTCAGAAGTGTCCAGCCTGGGGAAGCTGAGTGAGGGGCTGACGGTGACTCCTTTGGAGCCAAGCCTACCATTGATGATTTTTCTGAGCTCGTGAGAGAGGTAGTTCTCCTTCAGTGCGGCCTAGGGATTGGGAGGATGTCAGAGCAGAAATGGAATTTCTGAATCACTGTCCTATTTGGTCCCTGTAGCTGAGGCTGAGGGCTCTGCAATGGGGCATGTAACCAGGGCTCTGACTCCCCTTAGCCATCATTTTCACACTTGCAAAAAATGATGTATTTTCCCAAGCGGGCAGGTGGCTGCCTATGGCAACCTTCAGCTAAATGAAAGCATTCTCTTGGTCTCTGGGGAGCTAGATGCTGACAGACGGGCTTCTAGGATTTAGAATTTCCTAGGTTTGTTATTTGAGGCTAACAAAAGAGAAAAATCCATCCTGGATGCAATTAGATCATTTTTTGTTGTCTTCTCCCCCCCCCCAACCCCCACACAAATAGAGGAAAAAATGTGAAGGACAGGAGTTTTAGTGCTGTTGTTGGTAATTTTAAGCCCAGTGTGGATGAGATAATATAATAAATAAAAGGTCTAGTGTGCTCTCTGAAAAAGCTGTAATGCCATGAATACACTCTGTGCAGGAGGGAGATTCTCAATATATTCAAATAGAGTAAAGGAAAATTTTATTATGATACCATGTAGTAAGGCTCCTGTGCAGAACTAGAAGCTCCCAGAGGAAAGCAGTTTCAGAGCAACTGCCACAGACAGGGAGGGGCATAGCAGGGGGGGAGCACCCGTAAACAGGGTGCCATCCCATGGGTGTGTAATGATTCAATTGTGATACATGTCCTCCCAATATTGTTATTGCTAATGAACAGTAGTATATTTGATGACTCCATTTTTAAAATATTAACTTGGTTGAATTATAATTTACCTGCAGTAAAATTCACTAATTTGTTTTTTAATCTTTATTTATTTTTGAGAGAGAGACAGAGTGTGAGCAGGGGAGGAGCAGAGAGAGAGGGAGACACAGAACCCGAAGCAGGCTCCAGGCCCTGAGCTGTCAGCACAGAGCCTGACACGGGGCTCAAACTCATGAACCATGAAATCATGACCTGAGCCGAAGTCGGACACTCAACCAACTGAGCCACCCAGGCACCCCAAAATTCATTAATTTTGTAAGTGATGCAATTTGATGAGTTTTGGCAAATGTGTATAGCCATTTATTTACCAATATGATCAAGTGTAGAACAGTTCCATCACCCTAAAATGTTCCCTGTGCCTTTATACAGTGAGTTCCCATCACCCCCCTCCCCGGTATCCACTGGTCTGCTTTCCATCATTATGGTTTCTATGGTTTCAGTTTTGTCTTTGTTTTTCCTTTCTGCTATAACTCTAAACTAACCTTCTAATTACCACATTGTTTCTATATCTTTGTTAATATTACAAATCTCATTTTAGCCAAGGCTTTGGAACCTTAGAGCCATTCTGTCTCTTTAAGGTAGTTGTGTAGATTTTCACTTTGATCCATAACGTGGTTTATATGTGATCATAGTTTAGCTCATTTCTCTATGAGCCCTACCCCCACCGCCCTCCCCCCACCAAGATTCTTGGTGGGGAGCATCTCATTGTTACCTTTATGGTTTAAGAATTATGGAAGGAGATTATATGTGTATATACGCAGGGAGGCAGGAAAGGGTCAAGAGGAGATGGGGGGCAAGAAGAGGCTGAGGGGAAAAGGACTGAGTATTGCTGATGGAGCAGATCCTGATCCTGGAGGTAGGAAGATGGAATATGTGGCTGGCTTTGGGAAGGGTGGTGGGTGGAGATGCTGCTGCTTCTGGGACAGCAAGTTAGAATAGATCTTGTTAGCAGGTTGATTTAACCTAGAGGTGAAGACTCTAGTCATGTGATGAGAGTGACCAGCATGGATAGACTTGGGGATTCTCAGGAGTGTGCTAAATGTTTATAATCGTTTGATGAGATGCAACACAGCAACAACATGGTATTAAAAAAGAAATTTCAAAGGAGCATTGTAAGGTCAGTTGTTCTGTTAGGCATCTGGGCACCATTTTCTATGGGTTCTTCTTTGATCAGGCAGAACCTCGATTCTGCTCAATTAAATTTTTATTAAAAAATACTTTCATATCTGGGGAGCCTGGGTGGTTCAGTTGGTTAAGCATCTGACTCTTGATTTCGGCTCAGGTCAGGATCTTATGGTTTATGGGTTCTAGCCCTGTGTTGGGCTCTGCACTGACAGCACGAGCCTGCTTGGGATTCTCTCTCTCCCTGTCTCTCTCTGCTCTCCCTCCCCTCCCCAAATAAGTAAATAAACTTAAAAAAACCCTTTCATATCTACATAAAAGTGTTAAGAATATTACATTGCACCCATAAGTCCTTCACCTAAATTCAACCCAAATTCACATTTGCTTTTTCTTTATCTCTCCCTTGGATGAAATATCCAAAGTATTATTCTTACAGCAATTTTAATAATTATTATCATCTTGCTGAATCATTTGAAGTATTTTGCAGAAGTCATGACTCTTCATCCCTTCAGCCCATGTTTCCCAAGAACAGGGACATTTTTTTTAAATACATAATCATAGTGTAATTCTCAAAATCAATAAATTTAACATTGATGTAATAGTACCAATCTGACATGCAGTTCACATTCAGATTTCTTCCACTACAGGAGCTTACATTTCAAGTGACTCTCCCAAAACCAAAATAGTGTATGATTCAAGAGAATGATAGTGTCACAGACCTATAGGTCATAGAGCTGCTGTTTGGGAGAAGATGGGTACCCATTGACCACATATATGCTTGGTTTACTGGTAAGTGTCCAAGAAATACTTGTTTAACTGACCCAGAGTACTTGAACATTTGTTAAAAAAATCATTTTCTTGTTTTTCATATTTTTATTCTTAGCTTTGCTTTGGGAGCCCTGTTGGTAATGAGTGAGCAAGTCTGGGCCATTAGCTATTTGGAATACTTCATCTCTGCTCCATTTCTCTAGTGCCTTGTAACAGGCAGGACTATACAAAAGAAAACCCTTTTTACTGCCCCAATTCATATCAATCAAAGACCAAGGAAAGGATCCTAATATCTTTCTAAAATGTTTTCATTTATCTTGGAGTTTAGTTGTCATAAAAACTGTGTGTTTAAAGCGTCCGTTGGGTGTAAATGGTCCCATAAACTCTTGTAACTGAGTGACATGTGATAATGAAAGTACCTTCACAAAGAACAACAAAATGGATCTTTTTTTTATTGTAATCATCAAATAGTATGCCCTAAGGTATTGATTGAATTATACATAAACCTGATGTGGAGCTATAAAAAGGATGCTAGCATGCTGGTTCAAAACAAACCACACACAGATTAGTCTGCGAGACATAACCTTAATTCTAACAGTATCCAGCTTCTGCTGGATGGATCACAAGACAAAAATATTTCTGGACAAAAATATCCCCTGTATATTTGTTATGATTTAGGGTGTACTGTGAGAAATTTTATCAATCAAAAATAGGAAATGTGTATTCAAACAAGGAAGAGACATTTATTTAGGAGGCAAGAATAAACACACAGGAAGGTGGCTAATGGTCCAGGGTATTTCTTTGTAAGCTGCTATAATGGAGGTAGTGTTCAGAGGAGAACAGGGTTGTCAAGGTGTGTAAAATCTAGGGAATACTTTGTGGAGTATTTGGTGGTTTGACTGAGTATCTAGTTTTGCATATTTTCTACCTTAAATGTTTAACTGTTTTAAAGAAATAAGCAATTTCTTTTCTTTGAATTTTTAATTTTCAGTTGCTCAATTGAATGTGTACGGTGGGTTGGGCAGAGTACTGGGATGTTGGGCTTTGGAATTCTGTTCTTCACTGGTTAATTTTCTCCCTGATAAGGCAACCCTTTAAGCATCCTTATCTGCACAGAACATTCTGGAATGAAAAACATGCTACCCCTCACATTTTTTCTTCACCTTAAATATCTATTTTTATAATGTATCTTATGCTTTTTCACCTTCATATATCTGCTCATGCTTTCTACTCCTGGAATTCACTGTTTCTCATTTCTGTGTATCCCAGTCCTACCCATCTGTCAAGGTCTACCTCAGATCCTTCTTTGGTGGGAAGGCTGCCCTGATTGCCCCCATTGGGGATATACTCTCACCTTCTCTAATCTCTTCAAATACTTTTAGCTGTACATTTTCTATGGCCCTTCTCACTTCCTACTTGGTATGATAAGCATGAATAAGTATGTTTCCTGTTTCTTCTGATCTGTCAAGCACATGAGGACAGGACTTGAGCTTGCTTTTTGATGAACCTTTTTTGTCAAATTTGTGAAATTTGTAATGAACTTTATAGATTTAAGAGCAAAATGGTCATGATAGGATATAACATTTTAATGAATTAGTCCAGGAAAAATGCATTTTAAAAATTTGTTGCCCAAACTGATATTTCCGGTCTTTTTTAAAATTCAAGTTAGGTAGCATACAGTGTAGCCTTGGCTTCAGGAATAGAACCCAGTGATTCATCTCTTACGTATGACACCCAGTGCTCATCCCTAAAAGTGCCTTCCTTAATGCCCATCACCCAGTTAACCCATACACCCCACCCCCCATTCAGTCTGTTTTTTTAACACTTAAAGAATCTCAGGGACTCTTGATACTATTGTTATAACTATTAGATGTTATTTACATAGAACTAATCGGCATGGCTTGATCCAAGGTGAAAAAAGTGTAATAGTCTACATCAGAGTTTCTCAATCTCAGCACTCTTGACATTGTGGGCCGACTTGCTTTTGTTATCATTTGTCCTGTGTATTGTAGGATGTTGAGCAGCATTCCTGTTCTCTACTCACTAGATGCCAGTAGCATTCCCTACTCTACTTGTGAAAATCATCAGTACTTATTTTATTGTTTTTACATTTTATTGTATTTTATTGTATTTTTTTTATTTTATTTTATTTTATTTTATTTTATTTTATTTTATTTTATTTTATTTTATTTTATTTTATTTTATTTTATTTTATTTATGTTACTTTATGTTATTTTATTTATATTTTAAGTAAGCTTTGCACCCACCATGGAGCTTGAAGTCATGACCCTAAGAGGAAGAGTTGTTCTACCGACTGAGCCAACCTGGTACCCCACCAGTCGTGTAAATTAAAAACATTCCCTGACATTGCCAAATTGTCCCAGGGAGCGAAGTTGTTCCCTGTTGAGAAACAACACTGTGTGATAATTTTGCAGTTGACAGAGAATCTTCCAAGCAGCTTCTCTTCATTTCTGTCTAGCTCTTCCTTTACTTCTTGGTTTATATCTAGCTGCTGTTGTTTTCTGTATTTCTTGTCATTTTATTTACTTGGATTTTTTTTTTTTATTTTGCTGTTATAGTACCTTAAGTAATATTTATTTTTTTTAAGTTTTTTTTTTAATGTTTATTTGAGAGAGAGAGAGAGAGAGAGAGAGAGAGAGAGAGAGAGAGAGAGAATGAGTGGGGGAGGGACCGAGAGAGGGAGACACAGCATCCAAAGCAGGCTCCAGGCTCTGAGCTGTCAGCACAGCTGACACAGGGCTGTCCCCCAACACAGGGCTTCGAACTCATGAACTGTGAGATCATGACCTGATCCAAAGTCAGATAATTAACCAGCTGAGCCACCCAGGTGCCCCACCTTAAGTAATTTTTTAAATGAAAGGTGTATGGATGGTAAAAATAAGTAAAAAGGAACCTTAGAGTTCCTTTTTGGAGGCAGATATATGTAAGTAATTTTTTAAATAAAAGGTGTGTGGATGGTAAAAAAAAAACCAAAAAGTAACCTTAGAGTTTCTTTTTGGAGGCAGATATACACATATATGCTTAATTTATTTCTGACAAAGTTGTCAAAGAAATTCCATGAGAAGGGGTAATCATTTCAACAAATAGTGCTAGAATGGTTGGATAGCTATAGTTGGATTTGCAAATGGTTAGAACCAAAAAAAAAAAATCCTCAATTTTACCTAACATATAGAAAAACTATGTTGAAATGGATTATATTTCTAAATGTAATAGCTAAAGCTAAAACAGAGGAAGAATCTTAGTGACTTTGAGTTTTGCAAATAATTCTTGCAAATAATGCTCTGCCTTTTTCTGTCTCTCAAAAATAAATGGTTTTTTTTTTAAAGAAAGCATGCATTCACACAAAGTCTTAAACACTCATTTTCTTTTGCAGTAGCCAAAAACTGAAACAAGAGATACACAAATCATAGTATATTCCTGTTAAGTATCCCTATTTAACATCAAACTTAAACTATTGATACATACAATAACATGAATAAATCTCAAACTAATTATGCTGCCTGCAAGAAGCGTGACAAAAGAGAGTATATGCTGTATAATTTTGTTTGTATGAAGTTCTAGAAAATGTGACCCAAAATATTTATAATGAAAGAAATTAGATCAGTGATTGCTTGGGGGAGGGGAGAGGGATGGGAGAAAAGAATTCCAAATGATCATGAGGCAACTTTGGGGATGGTGATTTTGGGGTTTTTATTTCTTGATTGTGATGATGGTTTCATGGTGGTATAACATGCTAAAATTGGTCAGATTCTACCCTTTAAATTTTACCGTATGTCAATATTGCCTCACATTTAATGCAACTATTAAAAAATTACTCCCCAAATTATATTTTTGTAATCTGTTTTGTAGCTTAAAAGTAATCTTCTGGTTTCTGTTTGGAAGGCAGGTGTTGTGATATGAAGAAAATGGGCTCCTGAGTTATGTAGAGGTGAATTTGTACCATTGCTCTGGGGAAGTGGCAACTTCCCAGAGGAGTGACTTGTGTAAATTCTTTTGAGTTTCAGAACCTTAGTTTTCTCTTTTGGAAACAGGTGTAATAACAATTACCGCAGAAGACTGATGGGGAGATTACACAGTATAGGCAATCAGCTAGCACAGTGATTCCATGAAAGGATCAGTTCCCTTCTCTTCTGCCTTCTCCACAAAGCCAGGCGTAGGTGTAACAGGTGCTCAGTACACCCTCATTGTTTCAGTCACCATTTGCTTGTTTCAATTTAGTTGGTGTAAGAGTCTAAAACACTTTATCAAGGATTTTCCAATCTTGCTTTTTAAATCTTGGCATTTGAAATAAGAGCAAACTTTGTAACTAGAGCACATTGGAGTAATTCAACTGCCAACGTAATTGTATACTCACTGCTTACAGAAGTTACTTACAGAAATGTGAACTTCCCCATGTACACAAAGCAACGAGTAAGACTTAATCATAAAATGAGAACCTTGACTATGAGTTTTTGGACTGGAAAAACATAATTATTTGGAAAGTTCAGTCATATTAATTTTTTCAAATAATACAATGCATATTTCCTTAATCCAGAAAAAAAGGGTTTGACTAATTTAATAAGGCAGGCATCCAGCAATTCAAAGAACAAATATCTTCTTGAGGCTTCAAGAAACTCTCCATATGGAATGTGCTATTGATGGCATTGTTTTCAAACAGTTTCCTTTTCCTTCTTAGTCTGATATGAAAGCCCAGGGAGCCACAGGGAGAAAGAGTACTACTATTCTATTTTTAAATGTCTTCGGTAAGACCATAGAAAAGTTTCCTGTTAGCCTCAGTCATTCTGAAGCCTTGGTTGACAGTTAAAGGCTGCTTGCTTCCAAGGGTGGATTGGATCAGATGGAAAGTCCTTTATATACTACTAAGAAACCAGCAAGGAGATACAGAAAGCTATAGTCTGGGCAGAGACCATTGGTTAAAAGATGCATTATCAGCTGAATAAATGTAAAGCAGCTCGGTTTCTTCAAGCCATGGTTTAACAACTGCTTGAAATGTTGCTGTCATAATGAAAAACAAACAACCAACAAATTTAAAAACCACAAATTCAGTTTTGATTTTTTGGAAATTTGTGTTTAAATCATGTTTGGACTGAAGTTTGCCATTTGTTTAGAAAATTCTCTTTCAAAACTGCTAACCAGATTGTGCTGTGATTCTAATGGAGTGCCTTAAAATATTCAAGGATATTAACCTCTTCAAGAATCCATATATACTTTAAAATTTCTCATTCATTGGAGGCTGTTAGGCTTATAATAACCATGGCATTCAATTTCATCTCTTCATTTAATGTAAATTTTTGAGATTCAAATTATTTTTAAAAAGAGGCAGGTTATCATGAATAAATCAGTAAGCAGTAGGTCCCTACAGCTGACACTGTTAATTCCCTACCCACATGTTCATGGCAATAAGGCTTCCTTGCATGCTTTCCAAATTTCCACTTGCCAGCACCTGTGACTCTACCTGGGCGTTCTCTCTGGCTGTTGGAGCCTGCTGTGGCTACCCATTGAGCAAGCCAGAACTGCTCATATATTCACCACTCCCCTTCAGATGAATAGTAAATATCCCAAATCCTTCCCCCAAGGGGTGGGATAACACCGAGACCCATGTTCTAAAAGATTTTACAGTTCTATAAATGAATTAAAGTCCAGCTGTCCACTGTAGTGACTTGCTTGACAAATTTCATTGGTCCTTTTCTTTCCTGTCCCATCTCTCCGCACCCACACCACATCCAAATCACCCACTCTCCATACTCCACACCCACATCACCTTCACAATAAACCATTGCACTCACGGTCTTTATTAGGCATACCTGTACCTTTTGATTTTAAGCTGTGCATTCTCTGGAGTCTTCTATTAGAATTCATGTGTTCCTGGGAGACTAACCCCCTAAAGACTTGGTGTTAGTTATCAAAGAGTAAGGTGATATGCTGTCAAACAGGGCACTTCTGAAGACAGACAAGTCAAGAAGGAGGGTTATCTTCAGCAGACTGCTTTCCTCTTTTCACAACTGCCATGAGAAGGCCAGCAGAGATGTCAATAAACCCCACCTCATTAAACCTGGGAAGGGATCTCGGAGGGGGCATCTCTACTTTCAGCCTCAGGGAGGGTTGCTTGTAATACATTTAATGATTGTAATGCATTTAATGATTCCTCAGTAGAGAATCTGGCTCTGTGTGAATCTGCAAAGCAGTCCCAAGCCTACTAGCCATAATACAGAATATTTTGTGCTCAATGATAAGTAAAAATTCTGCTTAAAGCTAACTTGCAATTATGGCTATATAAATAATGGCACACATATTTTTCTGTTGTGGCAGGATTTGAAGACTTGCTTAGTGCCTAAGACATGATGTATTTGAAGGGAGAACACAAACACATGACAATATGCCTGTCTCTGTCTAGTAGTCATATTTTTGGTGGGGTTATAACCAAAATAGAGTGGGGAAGGAGGCCATGCAAAAATGCACGTTGTCTGTTGTGTGGTGAGGGCAAGGCAAAAGGTCTGTCGGTGGTAGAACATGGTGTTGATGAGGCCAGGAGGTCAGTCTCTACTGGGATGAGTGAAGTTCATACTAGGGAAGGGGAAAAAGGAAAACAGTTCTGAAATATTTGATAGGGACTGTGATTCCAGATTCTTGTATGGTACCATGTAAATAATCTCTTGCTCCAGCTTCATAGGAGAATATGAAGCTCTTGGAAGGACACCTTACTTTTCAGTAATTCTGTGGAGATGCCTGCCCACCTCATCCCCAACTGTAAGGATAAACTTGAACTCTTGTAGGTGGGTGTCTTAGTTGTTTAAGTTTCCATAACAAAATACCACAGGCAGGTGGCTTAAACAGCAGACATTTATTTTCTCACATTCTGGAAGCCAAAAGTCCAACATCAAGGTGCCCTCAGGGGTGGTTTTTGGTGAGCGCTCTTTTCTCAGCTTGCCGGTGACCTTCTAGCTGTGTCCTCAAAAGGCCTTCCCTCTGTGTGTGTGCAAAAGACAGATCTCTGGTGTCTCTTCTTAGAGAGGGAGGATTAGGGCTTGAATATAGGAATTTTGGGTGGATGCAGTTTAACTGAAAACAGTGGGAGTTATGGACTGGAAGCTAGCAGGTCTGAAATAAGTTGTTCCTCTTTCCTGAACCTTCCTTGGAGTAATGGGGCTGTGCAGACACTCTGGGCACTCTGTAGTCTAGAGGCTAGAGGAAAGGGATCTTCACCTAGTGAATATCTGCTCTGTGGAGGGCTATTTGGTATAGCATTTTAATTACCATACGAACCAAATCTTGCATTACAGGTGATTTGTTATTTTCTGTACTAGGAAATTGAAGCTCAGAAAAGTTAGCTAGTACATGGCCAGGATCCAAACACAAAGCTTTTGTTTTTTCTACTCTATTACTGTGATTCCTCCCACTGAGGGATTTCTTCAACAGTTGATTACAGGTTCAACCTTCTGTATTCTTCCCTGGTATTCAGCTGTTGTCAGTTGTTAAAACTTAATGGTGAAGCTTCACCAGGCAGAGACATATAGTTAGGGAGTTATAGGTTATTAAAGGTTATTTTTTCCATTGGAGATTAATTATGCATAAATAAAGGAAAGCATTTTGAAATTGTCATATAAATCAATGAAAATAGCATTTAATTAATAAATACCTTTAAAAAGTGTTTATTTTTGAGAGGGAGTGAGAGAGCGAGCATGCACATGTGTAAGCAGGGGAAGGACAGAAAGTGAGGGAGAGAGAATCCTAAGCAATCTCCACTGAATTATTGTGTATCCAAGCTTAAAGCCTCTGAGGTGATGTGAAACCATTTTTAGCCCTTTGCAGGCATTTTCTCTGCTCTGGTAGGTACTTCAGTGTCTATGTAAAACCTCTAATGATAGATTATTTACATTCTAATTATGCTCACCTGGGAATATGGAGGAAGCCTTAGTACAAGTACAGGTAATCTTCCAAATAGAAGTTTCCTGGATTGGTTGTAGAGTTTGTTTTCTTTCCTCTAAGGGATGTGCTATTTCATTTCATTTTTTTCTTTTATATATGTGGTCTTGTTCACATGGTCTTTAAGATGATGGTCACATGCATCTTCACATGGTATTCATAGGCCTGCTACTCTTTCCTGTTACACTTCATAAAACACTTTCTTTGGGTGTATTTAAGTTCTAAGTTGGTGGTTGATGTCTGCTAACCATTCACACATAAGCACAAACATGTGCACACACAAGGACATACAGGAAGTATAACATTGGTCCATTTCATAGTTCACAGTGTAAGCGATGCTGTTATCATAACAATGCTTTTTACTCACCAACTAAGAAGCTAGCCTTCATTCTTAGGAAGATGTTGATGTGAGCTGCCATGGCAGTCACTAACTTGTGGTTCTTTACACCCAAAGAACAACAGAAGTTTACTTCAAGATGGAAACCCTATAATTACACCTTTTTTTTTCCTTCTGGTTACCAATCCCCTATTTCTTCAACTGCTGCTTCTATTGCATGGTTTCCAAACTCCTTTCTATTGTGTCTGCTTTTCTGGTTTTATTGTTTATTGACCTATCTTCTCAAAAATGGCTTTCACGTGTGGCCCCCAGAATCCTTGGGTGATCACTGAGTACAGTGGTAATTTGCCACCTGTGATTAAAATATTACACTTCTGATATAGACTAAGATTACACAAACTATAAAATATCAGTGTCACATAATTGGTTGATACTGGGCCTGCAGTCAACCAGAAATTTTCACTTGAATGCTGGCTAAACCAGGTGTTGGCTGTTATCTTGAATGGGCTTAGCATGCTTATAAAAGCAGTGAGAGAGTGCTTTCTCGCCCCTTTTCCCCTTTGTGAGGTTACGGTCAAGAGAGAGTATCTGCTGGTGCCTTAATCTTGGACTTCCCAGCCTCTGAAATGGTGAGAGATAGATGCTTTTGTCTATAAATCACCTAGTTTATGATATTTTGTCATAGCCTAATGGACTAAGACAATATGAGTAACAAGTGCTTTTGTATGTATCAACTCTTTTGAGGTGTGTAAAATATATCAGATAGGAGTTATGGGCATTATCTTATCCATTTGGTAAATGAGGAAATAAAGGCCCAGAAAAGTTAGGTGACTTAGCCGTCACCATATAATTTCTAAGTATTTAAACAAAATACCTTTGGGTTTCATTGTCTTTTGAGTATAATGAAATAAGATTTATTTTATTGTTTATAGAATTTGCAGTAATGCCCAAGAGCTAATTGTCTAGTTAAATGTATTTTTATTGCACAGGCATACATAAACTGTGCATAGATGGGTTTTTAAAAGAAATAAATCTCTTATTTCACAGCTCCAAGAGGATAGTTGATTTCACTTTAGCATGTTTGTTTTGGTTGCTGGATGTCCACATTTTATGTGACTTTAATAGTAGGAATTACACATTTAATCTGAAGTTTTTAGTTAACAATATGCTATAAACATCTTTGTTGTAGTTAGAGTTCATTGCCATTATTTTTTGAAAATTATATTTTGAGTTTAATAGTTTATGTAATTAAAAATAGTTTAGGTAATTCCACAGTGACTGTTGATAAAACTATCAACTTCCAGAAACAGGTAAAAAAAGCCTGTTGCTATGTGACAAGCTGCATGTATCCATATTGCATTCCGAAGGAGTTGTCATGATGTGCCAAGCTTATGGTCCTATAGTCATGGCCTAACATTCTAAGGGTTATTTGTAATTATTTTGCTACCTTTGATGCAAAATGCTATCACATGTTTTCATTTTGCATTAATGGTAAATATTTTCCCATGTCTTTGGCATTTTTTTCATATGCTTTTTCCCCTGTTGTTTGACCTGTTACCTACTTAAAATTTTTTTTGATGAACTACTTACCAAACAGGTTTGAATCCTGATGATGGATAAAGTTTAGGTTACAGCTTGTATTCTCAATGGTGCTCATAATTAGACCGAATCTCTCTAAAAGGGGATAATTCTCCATGTGTTATATATGGTTGGTTTTTTTGGGGGGAGGTCTATTGCGGGTCTTGTGCAAAGGGCTCCGGTTAACTCCCTCAGTGCCCTTGTGTGCTGGGTTCCCCATTCTCTTGGAAGAGAGAAGTGCTTGAGTCTGGCACACCTGGACTTTCCATGGAGTTTTGCTCTAAGAGAAGGTTTCACTCTCCACTGCTTTCTCTTTTAATGAGGAGACGATCAGAATAGCCTTTGCAGCTGGAGACCAGACTAGCTCAGCCCTGAGCACTTTGACCTTAAATGTCAACTATTGGCACCTGCTTTCTTTGTGGGACATTGGGTTTGTACATGGCCTGCCTGTCCTCCTTGGTGGAAGCCTCCAGCACCAGCTTACTTCTTATCAGGCTGTCTAGATAATGCTTCCAGAGTGGGGGTGTCATTTATTGGATAACATGCTTGTGTATCCACCAGACTCAAAAGAAATCAGGCACTTGGAATCATTGTAAGTATAAAGTGATACATAAGATAAAGATATGGGTGACCCCACCATGAGTAGTTTGGTACCAG
Organism: Acinonyx jubatus; assembly: GCF_027475565.1. Taxonomy (NCBI): domain Eukaryota; kingdom Metazoa; phylum Chordata; class Mammalia; order Carnivora; family Felidae; genus Acinonyx; species Acinonyx jubatus. Next base: position 61,243,502 of record NC_069392.1, read on the forward strand.
TGATTGCGTGGGAATGTGTTTTTTGGTCTTTTTTAACTCTAACATGCAGATATAAAAGGATTTTGGTTTTGGGAGAGGGAGGAAAAGAGGGATCAGATATCTGTTAAATCCTATTACTAAAAAAACAAAAAACAAAAAAAACCCAAACATTATTACCTATTCTAAGTGTATTTGTATGTTAGATAATTGCATAATTGTCTTTAAAGATTGAAAACTAGAGTTTTAATATGGCAATAAGCACTCTTCTGACAATGTAATAGCTTTCAATTTCTTAATTTTCATACTTGTTTTTCCTTTATATGAACAGAGTGAAGTTAGAAGCAACCTATCAAAACTTTAAAATTCTTTTCTTCTGAGGGGATTTACTTAAAAGAATTTCTAAGTTTTAGAAGTAAACTTTCCATTAAGGTTTAATGCAGAAAGGTACACAAAATGTATATCTGTTTCCACAAAGTGAACAGATGTGTATAACGAGCACCACATGAAAGTAAACCCCAGTTCCTGTAAGTCTCTTGCACCCCTTCTCCGTCACTGTCCACACCCCATCCCCACAAAGGTAACTATTTCTTTCTAGTGCCATGGATGAGTTTTGCCTGATTTTGAAATTTATGTAATAATTCAATATGTACTCCTGTGTTTGGTTTCAAAAAGTAAATTTTCTAAGGAAACCTGCTTAGGTGCTAAGAATGATTTTGTATGTGGTTATTTTTCAGAGGTGTTTTGTTTTTTTTCAATTATGTATCATGCTTGTTCAATATAGCAAGTTTGAAAAAAATGGAAAAATAGGAAGAAGACAATTCCTATTCCTATCACTCAAAGACAACCATTTTGGCATATTTGCTTCAAGTATTTTATCAATGCATCCATTAACTAATAAATTTGTAACTCGGTTTTGGAGCACCCATGATGTGTAGGCAACTAAGATAGGCACAAAAAAAATGTGGGCAAATAGTTGATTTTTACATAGTTAGAGAAGTTTGTAAGTTTAGTTATATCTTGCCTTTTCACTTAACACGGTAGTGTAGGCCTTCTGCATTTCCATGCTGGCTAGTTAAAGTGAGGACAAGAGGGAGAACACACAGGCAACTTGACCTCTGGTCTTGAGTTTGCTTAAGCTTGATCTGCCCATCTGTGGGAAAGAACAAAAGATTTCCCTACAGCTCTCTTGGTGGAGGGGAGGGAGAGAGAGGAATTGGGAACAAAGAATGGAGAAGGGCTAAGGGGTTCCAGTGACAGGGTGAGGAGTTCCTGCGTCTTGATGGTGGACATGAGGGGAATGTTCTGGGCTGGTGATCAGTGAATAAGGACTTGGAGGCCTCAAAACTGAGGGCAAGCTAGGAAATCAGGAAATGAGGGCAATGACAAGGGGGCAGCTAATAAGTGGAAAACCATGAATTAGGGAAACCAGCAAATTAATCCTAGGAGCTGATACAAGGAAAATGGAGTATTCATAAGCCCAGAAAAAGAAAAAGCAAAAAAAAATTTAAGAAAAGTGAGCTGGTCCTGGATCAGGGTTGGGGGAAGCTCTGGGTAAGAAGATTAGTGGAGACTGCAGGCTGGAAGATGGGTCACAGGCTTCAAAGTTTCCCAGCCCAACCACTTCAGGGGAAAAAGAGGAGGCAAAGGAGAATGATTCTCGTGACCTCCTCCTTTCAGCGCATGTTGTGGAGGGCATCAGAAGCTGAAACTCACCTGAGATTTTTAGGCCTAAGCTAGAGGGTTACAGAGCCTGCTGCTTTGATCAGAAAATCCTCACTTTTATTTATCCCTGTTATCTTGTGAAGATAAGCTAGGTTGGAATAGAACTTTTGACATTAGTTAGCACTTCAAATAATGGTTGAACTGGAATGTTAAAGGTATTAATAGCTGTCCTTATCTTAGTTAAAACATATTGAGGGCTTTGCAGTCTTAGAACTAGTGAACTGTATCTCCTTAATCTTCACAAAGATCCTATAACATAGGTAACCATACCCATCTTACAGATGAGGAAATGGAGTTTCAATATAGTTAAGTACTTCATACAATGAAAGTCAGCAAATGTGTGGCAGAGGGAGACCATATGCCATGTGAACCTTCTGCTAAGTATTATCAGGAGCAGGGGGTGTGAGAAGAACCTCCCTGCAAGGAGCTCTCAATCCTGAAGACTAGGTCATCAACCACCTCTGCCTACATAGGGGAAGTGAGACTGTGCGGCAGGGGCACAGAACAAAGGGCAGCCCCAGAACTTGTGTTCCTTTGCTTGGGTATGAAAGGGGTAACCAAGGTGGTGATGCTGGAGGTTCACAGATGAACTCTAGAGGGGCAGAGATGTTGGAATCAGAAGGAAAGCAAATGTCCCTTCTCCAGAGCAAGGTGCCAGGTGCCAGGTGCTTGCATGTACATAACAAGGATCTTCAAAGAGAGGTTTTTGTCAGGCTCCCTGCAGCACTCCCTGACCTGTCAAGTTCAAAACCTGATTCCCTGTTCTCAGCTGAGTTTACTTTTTAATCTGATGAGAATATATCACTTGAAAAAAAGTCTTCATGGGCATGATAAATATTTTAAAACCTTTAGAAAGTCAGGGGAACTTTAAAACTCCTTTGTTCCTAGGATGCTTTTGCTTCAGGTTTTTATGATCTTGCTCCTGCTGTGTCTTCATTTCCAGGTACCTTCTGGAGTGGTACTTCGCGACCTATTCATGAGAATATTTGTATAGCATTCTGGGGTATTTTCATGACTTGAGGGAGTTCTCTGTGAAATGGTGAAAACAGTCATTACCTTTTCTGCTAATACACAACAACAAAAATATACTTCTTAAACTCATTTTTAGAGAAATCTGAGCTTCAGCTTCAAAAAACTTTTGGGGGTGGAGGGCACCGGGGTGGCTCAGTCGGTTAAGTGTCTGTCTTCAGCTCAGGTTGTGATTTCATGGTTTGTGGGTCTGAGCCCTGTGTCAGGCTCATGCTGACAGCTCAGACCCTGGAGACTGCTTCGGATTCTGTCTCTCCCTCTCTCTCTGACCCTCCCATGCTCATTCATTCTCTCTCTCTCTCTCTCTCTCTCTCTCTGTCAAAAATAAACATTTAAAAAATTGTTCTATTTTTTATTTTTGAGAGAGAAACCGTATAAGTAGGGGAGGGTGGAGAGTGAGAGAGACAGAGCAGGGTCCAGGCTTTAAGCTGTCCATACAGAGCCCGACACGGGGCTCAAACCCTTGGACTGTGAGATGATGAGCTGAGCTCAGTTAAGTCGGTTAAGTCGGATGCTTAACCAGCTGAAGCCACCCAGGCACCCTGATGGCTTCAGCTTTTTAATACAGAGTTAATGTTTGCAAGGACTACATACAATTTCTGATCAAGATTTTAGTGATATATTCAAACTGTTGATTGTCTTTGTCAACCAAGAAATCTTATTCCACAAATGGTTTCAGAAGAAACTTAAAACAATTTTTGCAATTATTTTACAATTTACAACTGCTGAAATTACATTTAAGGATCTAACAGCTCTTTTCTTTCATGGACTAAATGTTGACATTTCTTGTGATAATGTGAAAAGATTAAAATCTAATTGAACTTCTTGATAGTAAGTATTTAGAAATAATAATGGAGTTCTAATTTGCAGAACGTGCATGGATTGTTAGAGCTGTCACTCTCAGATAACTTGGTTGCTAATAAAAGGGCACATCAGCTGCAGACTGATAGAAGTTTCTGTGTATATGAAGGCAGGGATTCAGGGCGCTGCCTGAAGACTTACACGCCAGGCACTTCCACCTGAGCCCCTACCTCACCCCGAGTGGCCACACGTTGGGCCACAGGTAGAAAGGCTCCTTGTTTACCCAGAATACGACCTCTCACAGCTTTGTTGGCTCTTCATTTCAACAGCAGTGCTGTGCTTTGCAGCTGGCCTCTGAAGTTTATTGTCAGGGAATACAGCACCTCCCCATCTGCATTCAGCCCAGCAGTGCGCACAGCAGCCCCTGACAGGCGTCACTTATCTTGCCAGTGGCCTGAGGGTGTGTGGTACTTCAGACCTGCTCCTCTCCAGTATGCTCCATGCAGCCTGGAGGAGGCAGATGATGGTTACTACTGGCCTGTTGGCTTAGGCTACACTAGACTCCATCTGGCTGCCCCAGAGCTGAAGGGATCAGTAACTCCTGGTACCTGTTGCAGCATACTTTGTTTTCTTCCTGAAAGGTCTGATTTGGAGGGATAAATTCTTGTTCTTCCTGATTTTGTAGGAAATTGAGCTTCCTTTAAAGTTTCTGGAATATAGTCTACTGTCATACCAGATGTTCTTGCAAACCGCCTATTTGGGAAGACAAGAGGCAGCAAAGTGTAATTTCTCAGAGGAGAGACTCGAGTGCTTGACTGGCAGGCTCCAGATCTTAGCCAGTTGCTAGCTGTGTGCACTGTGTTCCTCTCCCCATCTGTATAAAGTAGGGATGATCATGATAATGCTGAGAGGATTGGCTTAGTTAATGCATGTTAACTACTTAAAATAGTGTCTAGTGTTGTATCTGATGGTATTGGTTGATGAAAAATTGTCAAGAACAACAAGCTGATGTTACAGGCGTTTCTGAGAAGTTGGCTAGTACTCTAGTAGACTGGTAGTTTTGTTTTTGATGGAATTGGATTCAGCGGAATAAACAAGGGTTATGAAATCTGAATAGCTTTAATGAATTATGAGATGGTGGTCTTTGTTTTGGGTTTCACTTTTCCATCTATATTCTTCTCTGCGCCCAGAATGGACATTATCTTTCCATTTTAATGATTTGCAACAAGACGACAAGCCAGAATTAAGGTTAGGGCTTACACCTGGAATAGCCACCTACCTCTAAGAGGATTGAATCTTCTGTTGAGTGGCATTGAGTTGCGAGAGTAGCTTGCAGATAATATGGAAACTCACGGACATAAATTTAAAAGTATTATGCTCCTTGGTATCCAGATCATCTTAATTTTTCACATTCTTTGAACCTTGGACTTGGGATAACCATAATAATCAAGAGACCACTTAAAATTTGAGTCTTAACTAAAGACACAAGTTGGCTTCACAATTGAAATGGGAAGTCTACAGAAGGAGCAGACTTTGTCTTTCTCCCATTACAGGTTTTGTCACAGGAAAGTGGATTAATACAGTAACACTTCATTGTAAATGGACATTAATGAATGCTAAATTACCACCAAATTCCTATGGAATTGCACATAGCTACTTTTACATTCAAAGAGTTTTTTATGATTAATGTTATTGTAATGAATACCAAAGAAATTAATAACCGTTTGTCACTTTAAAAAGTGTTACCGATTAATTTTATGCTATTTTTCTATTCTCATTTGTCATAAGAGTGAGAACCTAGAATTTTAATGTCTAATATGTGGTGTGAATTAAAGAAGTGGCCGTGCCACACTGACCTTTTCAATATTCTAATCTTTGCTTCACTGACCTCTTAGACCTCTTCCTGGCAACAGTTAGGTTTTTGAGAGGAGGGAGAGCTGAGCCTGTTGAGTGAGTGAGCAGAATGAGGAAATATTTTAAGACACACTTTCATAATTCACTGACTGTATTGGAAATTCAAATTTTCAGACTATTCATTATCTTGACAAACATTGTAATGTGTGCAGAATATGGCACCACATAAATCCATTCTGGTGACAAAGACTGTAATGAGAATGGGAAATAGTAGAAACCCAAAGCAATCACTTTACAATCTGGAAACTGGATAAAATGAAGGTCCCACCAGGTTTCACAGGAGTTCTTTCTTGGCACTCTTAACAGTTGCTTTCTGCAGAAAACACAGCACAGCCCCATATCCAGGCACTCATAATGGGAATTTGGACACATTCATTTGGAAAGTGGCCTCTATCCAAGTAGAACATCAATTTAACAAATTCATGTCCTTTACTCTGTGGGGCGATGACTTGACATCGATTGCTATTGAATAATTCACTTCTATTTTGAAGGGACATATATACATGTATTTGTTCACTTATTCAGCTATTCAATACATACTAAGTAATGTGGGTGCACAGCATTATGCTAGCTAGTATGTGAGGCTTACAAACTAAGATTAAATATGGAAGAATGGACACTAAAAGTACAAATATCTGAGGATAGATCTCTTAAGAATGAGAAACTGGCTATATTTTTCTGGAGAATAGAAGAAGGATCACTCTGGTCATGAGGAGCCTGGGCCGTTGTGTGTTTTGTCCCTGGAAGTGAGTATGGCAAATCTGCATGAGAAGGGTATTTAAAGGATAGGCTAAGGGATGACCATAGGTTTGTATTTTCAATGATTTTATAAAGAATGGGACATACCAGTATAAAGTTTTATTATTCAAACAAAATTTTAGCCAGTCACAATCAGTACATGCATTGCACCAACATATGTGCTTAGCACTTGCTATAGGAAAGCCTCGTTTTTATAGAGTGTTTAAAGAGGTGGGAGCCAGTGAGCTATGGTTGACACTGTGTCCCACTTAAATGTACTAGTATTTTAGTGTCTGTGGTGACTGCACTACTGTATGTCTAGTCTGTGTGACTGAAACATGCAGTCAGAATAGTTTGATAGTGATTTTGAAAGCGGGTGGGTGGTCTGAACTGAAAGTATATCCAGTTGCTGAATTTCAAAGCAGCATCATGGATTAAGACAGGGTAGGCAAGTATTAGTGGCTCAGTTAGTTAAGCTTCCAACTTCAGCTCAGGTCATGATCTTGAGGTCCATGAGTTCAAGCCCCACATGGGACTCTGTGCTGATAGCTCAGAGCCTGGAGCCTGCTTCAGATTCTGCGTCTCCTTCTCTTTATGCCCCTCCCCTGCTCATGCTCGCTTGCTCGCACGCGCTCTCTCTCTCTCTCTCTCTCAAAAAACAAAACAAATATACACTATTAAACTTTTGAAAAATGATTTCTTGGGGCACCTGGGTGGATCAGTTGGTTAAGTATCCAACTCTCGGTTTCTGTTCAGGTCACGATCTCGTGGTTCATGGGTTCGAGCCCCTGCTAGCAGAGAGCCTGCTTAGGATTCTTTGTGTCCCTCTCTCTGCCCTTCCTCTGATCCCTTACTCTCTCTCTTGAAATAAATAAAACTTAAAAAATAGATTAAAAAAAGGAACACTATCTTTAAAAAATGATTTTTTAAAAACTATTAAAGGTTTAGCCAGTGTTAAAACTTCCCTGAATGACATTTCTTTTGCCTCTTTGGGCTAGAATCCAGTAAGTGCATATGATTAATTAGCTGACAAGAGACTTAAGCTTTTTTTTTTTTTTTTTAAGTACTTGTGATGTATTTTGTTAGTTTTGGAAAAATATTAGCCATTATCTCTTTAAATATTGCTTCTTCCAGATTCTGTTCTCTTCCTTAGACTGTTTATATACAAGCTTGTCAACAGCTCTATGGAAATTTTTGTATCAGATAATTAATATCTGTGAGAGTAAAATTCATTATAGGATTGCTTAACAGTACTTTTGGTCTCTACCTACTAGATGCCAGTAGCAACCTCCTAGAAAGTTTTGATTGGAAAAAAAAAATGTTTAGATACTACCACATGTCCTCTGGGCTAAAAGGAAGAATTATCTGACATTAACTACTGAATTAGATGTGTATTAATGCTATAAAAATTTGTAGCCCATATATCTTGTGCCTATCCTATCTTCTCCTTGTTTAAGTCTGTATGCTTCCTAGCCCTGTGTTACCATTTTTTTAAAATTTTTTTTAAAATTTATTTTTGGGAGACAGAGAACATGTGGGGGAGGGCAGAGAGAGAATGAAATACAGAATCCTCAGCAGGCTGTCAGCACAGAGCCTCATGATGGGCTTGAACCCACAAACTGTTGAGACCATGACCTGAGCCGAAGTTGGATGCCCAGCTTGAGCCACCCAGACACCCCAATGTGTTCCCATTTTTTATTCGTTTCATCAATTTTTTTTCAACTTTGTTAAACTCCCATCTTAATTTCAATTGTTTTTCAATTCTAGAATTTTCACTGTAGTAAAAAAGTTACTGTCTGAAATACTATATCTTATTTAGTGTCTTGACCATAATACTTTAATTATGTCTATTAACTTGAAAATCTGGATCACTTGTGGGTCTATTTCTATTTGCTATTTAAACTCTTGGTCCTATTTTTTTTTTTTTTTTCCTATACCTGGTCATTGAATGCCAGACATAGTTTATGAAAAAAGGAAGAGATTCTGGTCTCCCTACAGAGAAGATAGTGGCAGATCACATCAATATAGTTAGAAGCTAGTTAGGATTGAGCTAATTAGAAGTTGAGTGTATAGCTCTTTGGGTATCCAAAGTAAAAGCCTGAAATATTTATCAGGATCCCTTTACTTTATGGGCTTTGAATACCATTTCTTTTCCTTACTAACATTGTGAGAGTACTAAAATTTCTGCTTAATTTTTCAGTCTTTCAGAAACCATGTTATGTTTGGTTTATACCTTACATATGTTCTCTAGAAGCAGAGTCAGGGTTAGTGATTCCTGTAAAAGTAAGTTATTGAGTGCATAACTCCTCAAAAGAAGAATACTGAGGAAAGCAAGATACAGCAAGAAAAGAAAGCCTAGCAGGAGAATTAACTAAAGATTAGCTATATATAGCTAAAGATGAGCTATATCTTGGTCTTAAGCTCTTTGTGTAGCACAAATCATAGTGTAGAGATAGTCTACGTAAAGCAAAGGGACAAACCTTTTGTACTTACCATATCCCTGAGCATCCTTGGTGGCAAGGCTTAACCTCTTGAATGAGACTGCTCCTGTTGGCATTTAGCCAAGGGAAATTTGGAGAAAGGGACAGTTTTGAGCATTTGTCAGCCATTACTAACAATGGGTGGGTCTGTGTATACAAGCTCAGGGAAGGGGATTTGGCTCCAGGCACCAAGGGCTTCAGGGGAAGTACAGTCCTTGCACAATTTAAATTCCTTTCTCACATTCAGATGACTTCATTCAAACACAACTGTGCCAGTATGTTTGTGACCTTTTCTGGATAATCTTGTTTAAAAAATCAAGGAGAATAGTTGAATTTAATTGGTCCTGAACTTCAAATTGACTTGTAATTCTGCCCCTCACCCATTACCCATTCTAGGTTTGGCTCCCAATTGGTTATCCCTTCTGGTCTTCATGGCTGGCTTAATAGGGTGACCCATCCAGACCCTCATTACTGAGGGGTCTTAGTCTCTGGTTACCATACCCTTATCAGACTATGGTTTCTGAATCTTCCCATTTATAGTGACAATTGGGTATGAAGTCACCAAGATGCCCCAGTGGATTAGCAGAGTATCAAATTTCTTCCTTCCCCCATCATGTAGTATCAGTTGTACATTTTCATAATGATTCAGGTTAATTACCTCTTCCAGCAAGGTGACTCCTTTTTTGTGCCTACTAGCTCTTTGACATAAGGGACCCAAAATGACAAGGCAGAAATCATTGTCCTGGATTAGGGTAGGCCCTAAATCCAATGACAAGTGCTGTGTGTAGGAAAAGAGAAGGGAAGAATACCTAAAGAAGGTAACATAAAACAGAGTTTGAAGTGATGTGTCTGCAAGCTAAGGAATGCCAAGGATTGCTCCAGCCACTTAAAGCTAGGAGACAGGCCTGGAATAGATTCTCCTTCCGAACATCCAGAAAGATCCAAAATTGCCAACACCTCGATTTCAGACTTTTGGCCTCCAGTACTGTGAAAGAATAGATTTTTGTTTGCAGTTTCCAGTTTGTGGCAGCCCTAGGAAACCAATGTGGATGGTCATGCTGTCTGAGGCTTTGTGAGTAGAGAAGGTAAACTATCTGGAATATGAGCCAGCCAAGATAAAACAAGACTCTGAGAAGTTAGATGTCCAATAAATCAACCTCCCATGAGACACTGGTCTTCATCAGATTTGGTATTTTACTGGAAGCTCTCAGCATTGCCTCTATTGCTCGGATATTGGACATTAGCCTTACTGACATTATGAACCCTATGAGCCATGCATAGCCCTGTGTCTGTCACTTGGGCTAATTCAGTGTTGATCACATTGGACGAGCCCTTGTTAGAAGAAAGAAGCTGGTTGATCCCTGAGAAGACCTCTCCACTTGGTTGCTTGGACTTGTTCTGCAGTTGATAATTTCTGTTGGGCATTTATGTGCAGTCCAAAGATGCTCACATTTTGTGCCCACTCCCCTAAATCCAACATTCACCTCTTGGATATTCTTGCACTCAGTTTTCTAATATTGCAACTTCAAGGCCTCTGATCAGATAGGCAAGTCATTTACCACTTCATGTAAGTACAAGTATATCCTAATTTTGGGCCACTGTATTTTCTACATAAAGTGAGTAGCAAGTTGTTCCATTTGAATCCTTGACATTGAGAGTATTTCTTCTCACCATTGTCTTTCAAAGACCTGTATGAGTGGACCTGTAATGAGATAGCAGTCTGTTTCTGTCTTGTATCCACAGACCAAGCTGATTTACCTGTTAACCAAGCTTGGTTGTCTTACTCCTTCTCCAGCTGCGGATAGAGAATGTCTCATAAGACCATATGTATGGACCTCTGGACTAGCCCAAACCTGATTTATGAAAGAATTTCCACTTTATGATGGGTTTTTCTTGGCCCGTGCAAACTTCCAGCTTGATGCATCTAATAGTATGGAGTGTATGGTGTTCATTTGTGGTCTAAGGGTCACTTGGTACTCGATAAATGTTCAGTTTCTACCAATGCCAAGTAGCATGCAGAGCTACTTTTCGAATCCTCTGTAGTTATCTGCTAAAGTTGGTATGGTGTTGCTTCAGAAACCTTGAAGTTTTGCTTTCAATTCACTATTAGAACGCTAGTAGAGTCTCTGTTTCTTACTCCAATATATAAACATCTTGTATTGCTCTGGGCCTCACTTAAAACTTTACAGTCTTTGTGACCTGATGAATGGGATTGAGCAGGATTCCCAAGTGTGGAATATGTGTTTTCCAAAACGTGGAGGCTTACCAATCACTGTTTCTTAATGGTAGGAGTTGCCAGGTATAATTACTTTGAGGGAGCTATTCTAGTATGCTCTGGATCACCAAACCCCCAAAACCTTGACAAATAAGGCAGGTCTCTGAACCTTAGAGATGTATCTTTGATGTTATAGAATGCATTTATCTTACCAAGGCATCTGTAATTGCCAATTATTATCAGGTTTGATAAACCTCCCATCTATATAATGGACAGTGTGATGTTCTGCAGAATGTCCAGATGGTTCAGATCCTATTGAACTATATTTTAACAGAAAGGATAATTTTTAAAAATTTTTTTAATTAAAAAATTTTTTTTCAATATATTAACTTTATTGTCAAATTGGTTTCCATACAACACCCAGTGCTCGTCCCAAAAGGTGCCCTCCTCAATACCCATCACCCACCCTCCTCTCCCTCCCACCCCCCCATCAACCCTCAGTTTGCTCTCAGTTTTTAAGAGTCTCTTATGCTTTGGCTCTCTCCCACTCTAACCTCTTTTTTTTCTTCCCCTCCCCCATGGGTTTCTGTTAAGTTTCTCAGGATCCACATAAGAGTGAACACATATGGTATCTGTCTTTCTCTGTATGGCTTATTTCACTTAGCATAACACTCTCCAGTTCCATCCATGTTGCTACAAACGGCTGTATTTCATTCTTTCTCATTGCCACGTAGTACTCCATTGTGTATATAAACCACAATTTCTTTATCCATTCATCAGTGGATGGACATTTAGGCTCTTTCCATAATTTGGCTATTGTTGAGAGTGCTGCTATAAACATTGGGGTAAAAGTGCCCCTATGCATCAGTACTCCTGTATCCCTTGGGTCAATTCCTAGCAGTGCTATTGCTGGGTCATAGGGTATGTCTATTTTTAATTTTTTGAGGAACCTCCACACTGTTTTCCAGAGTGGCTGCACCAGTTTGCATTCCCACCAACAGTGCAAGAGGGTTCCCGAGAAAGCAGGATAATTAAGTTGGCTTTTCAAGACCTACAAATTTATATGGCTTGCCCGAAGTGAAAACAAACTGCTTCTAATTCTCCTTTCTGGTGAATACCAAAAGACTGTATTGGTAAATATTCCAGGTATAGAACTATCATATAACCAGGGATGTGTTTATCTGCTCTACTAAAGATAACCTTTCTGCTATGGCAGCTGTACTTGGGACTACTACCTGATTAGGTTTGCAGTGGTTCACTATCCATTTCTGTGATTCGCTGGGCTTCTTGCAGGAGCCACATCAAGGAATTGAATAGGGAAAGATGGCACTGCCATCGCGTATTTAAGTCTTTGAAAGTGGCATTGATTTCCTCTTTCCATGATACGATACTGTTGATTCTGATCTTGACTGAAAGAAGTCTCAGGGAATTCCATTTGACTTTTCCTACTATATTAGGTCTTGCTTTTTAGGCTTAGGAGCCAATAGGAAGTTTCTGGACTGTTACTCATGTCCCTTCTAATTAAGCAATTTGGAATTGAGAAATTCTTACCAGATGTGCCCCTAGGCATATTGGGCACTGTGAGCTGGACGTGGGTCAGTATTTTTTTTTTTTTTTTTTTTTTTTTTTTTTTTTTACTGCCTGGGCCCCATACACTCAAACTCTAGCAGGAGATCATGAGGACTCTTGGGGTCACTGCTTCTCAGCATCACCTCATAGCCTGTGTGGACACCTAGCTTAGAAATATCTGGTTATTCTTTCTCCAGTGTGTGGTTGTCTGAATAAGGAGCCATAGTCACATGTCAGGAAGACGGTGGACAGCATGAGTATGAATACTTTCTGTGGGGTTACTTCATCTTTAGGACCTGGATTCTCTTGGATTTGATGGGTCCTGAGTCTGAGGATTGACTTTGTTATGGAAAGAGGCCAAGTATCAGGATTTTTCATAAGGTGAATGACCTATTCCTTCTGCTTACCCACTTATTATCTGTTTTCATTGTGACTTGTTAATCAGTAGTGCTGATGTCTGTCCACCCTGTTCCTAGGTCAACACTAGGCCGTTCCATCCTTGTTGCCTATTGCGGTGATTTTGACCACTTTGCTTGAGATGGTTAAGTGCTGCCACTTGGCCTCTATTCCAGGCTTCTATATTTCCATGGACAGTTGTTCAGATGTTTAGTCCTTGGGGTTTCTTCTTTGACTCATGGGAGTCCAGTTCTGTAACTGTATCTGCTATTTTTTTAAATAGTTTTTTGGAGTTCTTAGTAGTTGGTAGGGATTACATAATACATCTTTATCATCTACTTCAGGTAAATAAGGACTTAATTACTGTAAAATATGGCAACTTTGATCTAAAATGGCTTAATGTCTTCCAGTCTCCTGTTTCTCTTATTATGGTACTATATAAGAAGTCTCTATAAATTTTAAATCCCCTAAATACAGTGTTTTTATTGTCTTATACAATCTTCAAAAAAGTACTATGAGAATTTCAGGAAATCTATGTGGTCTTTTATTTACCTATATATTTACACTTTTTGGATGTATTAATTTGTTTCTAATGGGTATAGGTTATTTTACAGGCTTACTTTATTTCATCCTGAAGGACTTTTATAATATTTCTTGTAAGGCAGACTTGGTGGCAGCAACTTTTTTCAGACTTTACCTGGAAGGGCGTTATTTTTTCCATTTTATTTTTTTTTAAAAGAAGAGATTTACTGGATTTAGGATTCTTGTTTGACAGCACTTTGACTATGTCCACTGTATTTTGGCCCCTGTTGCTTCTGATGCAGAAGTCAACCTTAAATAGTACTGTTTTCCTTTGCATAGGATTCTTTCCTCTCTTGCTGTTTTCAGGATTTTCTTTGTCTTTGGTTTTCTGGACTTGGGCAATGATGTGTCTAGGTATTTGTGTTTTTATAATACCTGGGTTTCATTGAGCTGCTTGGTTGTGTAGTTTTTAAAATCAAATTATAAAGTTTCAACCATTTAAATACTTAAATATATATATTTTTAGAACAGCTTAAAATTTATAGAGCACTATTAGTACAGAGAATTCCTGTAATTCATGACTTAAAATTTTTTGACTTTATGATGGTATGGAAGTGACACATTCATTAGAAACTGTACTTTGAATTTTGAACTTTTCCCAGGCTAGCGATATGTATTCGGGTACTCTACAATACTGGACAGTAGCAGAGAGCCACAGTTCCCAGACATGTGATCACAGTGATAAAGAACGCATTCACTTAGAACCATTCTGTACTCATATTACCATTCTATTTTTCACTTCCAAGGAGATTTCCAGTAAATTTCATGAGATATTAACACTTAAGTATAAAGTAGGCTTTGTGTTTTATTTTAGCCCACCTGTAGGGTAACATAAGTGTTCTGAGCATATTTCAGGTACACTAGGCTGAGCTATGATGTTCATAGCTTTATTAGATAAATTAGGTTTATTAGATGATTTTTTGACTTGAGATTTTTCCAACTTAAAATGGGTTTCTAAGGATTTAACCCCATCATCCTGGGAAGTCAAGATCTGTACATCTAATACCTTTTTTCCCCTATTAATATTTTATTATGGTATGTTAAAGTTGCTGAACTGATTAGGAGACCTTACTATTGACAAAAGTTCATAAGATTTTCAGAACTGCTTAGTTTTTACCCAATGTCTTATTTCTGTTCTATGTTTTCATCTAGGATATCACATTGCCTTTAGTCATCATGTTATCTTACATCCCTCAAAGCTGTGACACTTGCTCAAATGTCCCTTGGTTTTGATGACCTTCATAATTTTGAGGAGTACTGGTCAGATATTTTTTATAATATTTCTATTTTGGGATTTGCCTTTTTCCCCCCCTTGTGGTTAGACTGGTGTTAAGTGTTTTGGGGAAGAATACCAAAAAAATGCCATTTCAGCATGCATCAGTGGCACATACTATCAAACTAAATGATGAGTGTTGGTGTGACCAAACTCCAGTCTCTGAGCTGTCAGTGCAGAATCTGATGTGGGGCTTGATTCCACAAACTGTGATCTCAACCTGAGCTGAAACCAAGGGTCAGACACTTAACCGACTGAGCGTACATTTTCTTAATTTATGGCACTACGATGTGCTCTAGGCTCACCTTGTATATTTCCTTCCCCTGTCTTACAATGTTAAGAATGGTGTTTAAGAATGGAGTATTTAAGAATCAGGAATTAAGATCTGAGTGCTGTTTGTACTTTTTAACTGGAGTATCATTGCTTGTATGTCCTCTCAGCTAACAGAGCAAGGAAATGTGTTTTTGCTAGCTCATGTATATGCATATAACTAGAAGTAATTCCCTATGTAATCATCTGTATTTTAAGCTGAACCTGAGTTCATGCTGATGTCTCGGACTCCAGTCCATTACCATATGGATCGTTCTATGCCTCTTTCACACCCTTATTTGTAAACTGTGACTGCAATAGTGGGAGACCTGGCTCCTACCGTTTATTCTGAATATTGTTCAAACACAGTTTATCTGGATATACTAGAATTAATTCCTACCCCCATGGGAAACACCTTTATCAGTTAAAGAGCAGTGCTTATGTACAGTCTTTTTTGCTATTAGTTTTACAGACTTGACTCATTGCCAAAATTACCTAGATCAGCGTGCTATTCCCAAAACCAAGTCAGTGAGGTTTTATTGTACGTGTGTTACATAGTTAGTTGAATCACATTCTATATTCCATACTAGGATTCTCCTAACATCCTCAATGACTTTTAAAAATGTGCATACATTAAGATATACTCTTTGTGCTGTGGAGTTCTGTGGGTTTTGACAAATGCATGATGTCATGTAACTACCATTACTGTATCATACAGAATAATTTTATTCTTGTAAGATTTCTGTGGTTCACCTACTCAGCCCTCCTGCTCCTCTCCCAGAACTTTCATAGTTCTTCTACTTTAGTCTTTTCTAGAATGTCAAATAACTGGAATTAGAGTCTTTAAAGACTTTCAAATTATTTTATTCCCCAGTATGCAATTAGTATTCATCCATGCCTTTTCATGGTTTGATACCTTATTTCTTATCACTGAATAATTTTCCATCGTATAGACTTACCACAGTTACGTTACTTACTTATTCTGGGAAATTTGGTTGCTTCTGATTCTTGATAATGGATAAAACTACTATAAATGTGCAGGCTTCTGTGTGGCCATGTTTACCCCAACACTTGAGTAAATATGTAGATACGAGATTGCTGGATTGTATGCTAAGCCTATGTTTGGTTAAGTAAGAAACTGCCCAGTTGTCTTCCGATGTGGCCATACCACTTTGCCACCAGGAAATTCACCAGGAAATGAATAGGAGCTCCTTTTACTCTACACTCTTGGATGCAATTGGTATTGGCAAATTTTTAGACTTTGTCCAATCTGTGCTTAGGAGGATTTCGTTGTTTTAATTTGTAATTCCTTAATGACTAATGTCTGTCTTTTCCATATATTTGCCATCTATGTATCCTCTTCAGTGAGTATCTGGTTTTTATTTTTTGTGGAGTTTTAAGAATTCTTTGTTTTAGATACAAGTAATTCATCAAATGCATGTCTTTTTTTTTTTTTTCAACGTTTATTTATTTTTGGGACAGAGAGAGACAGAGCATGAACGGGGGAGGGGCAGAGAGAGAGGGAGACACAGAATCGGAAACAGGCTCCAGGCTCTGAGCCATCAGCCCAGAGCCTGACGCGGGGCTCGAACTCACGGACCGCGAGATCGTGACCTGGCTGAAGTCGGACGCTTAACTGACTGCGCCACCCAGGCGCCCCCAAATGCATGTCTTTAGAATATTTTCTCCTACTGTGTCATTTGTTTTTTAAGGGTCTATGAGGTAATTAAAAAAAACTTATTTTTAAGACCTCTCTATGGCCAATGTGGGATGCCAGCTCACAATGGTGAGATCAAGAGTCACATGCTCTACCAACTGAGCCAGCCAGCAAGGTACTCTGAGAGAATTTCTTAATTTTAATAAAGTCCAATTTCCATTTTTTTCTTTCATGGATCATGTTATTGATGGTATATGTGAAAATTCATTGCCAGATTGAGGTAATCTAGGTATTCTCTCCTACGTCTTTAAATTTTATAGTCTGATGTTTTACATTTAGGTCTATGGTCTTTTTAAATTTTGTGTGAGATAAAAGGTCTGTATAAACTTTGTTTAGCATGTGGATATCCATTAGTTGAAAAGACACTCCTTTTTGTATTGGTTTGCCTTTGTTCTTTTGTCAAGATCAATGGATTGTATTTGTGTGGTTCTCCTTTTGAGCCCTCTATTCTAATGATGAAAGCATGCTTTTGCCCTTACCATGCTGTCTTGATTATTACAGCTCTATAGTGATCCTTGATATTGAATAACATCTCCTAATTCTGACCACTTTCCACAAAGCTGTGTTGGTGATTGTAGACCTTTTTCCTTTCAGAAAATAGACTTGAGAATCAGTTTGTCAGTACCTACTAAAGAGCTTGCTGGGATTTTATTTCCCTCTTAAGTGAATCTGGAAGGGCCAGATAGGGCTGGAGTAGTGGAAATTGCCTTCTCCCAAGTGGGATAGGGTAGGATAGTCTCTCCCACTGTGCAGCATACCTTTGTTATAGAGACTGATATGGGCACATTTCACAATGGTTACTTTTACCCTTCCTCTGACAGAGCCACACAAGATTTTTGTTAGTTCCTCACTCTAAAAGCACGGTGGGATTCCCAATCATAAAAAAAAAGTGTGGAGGTTCCTCTAAGGATGCATCCCCCAGGAGTTTCACTCTCAAGCTAGTCTCTAGGTTCCAGAAATTGATCAAAATTACCAGTTAAATATTCCAACTAGTTAATTGCTCCAGTGGCTTCTGCTCAAATAAACAGACTATTACTGTAAGTCTCTAGATTCAACTGTCTCTTCATTTTCAGGGTGGTTGTTGGCCCTGTGAAAACAGTTCTGAGTCTATGAAATTAATGAATTTTTCATTTTTTTAAAGATTCCCCCCCCCGCCCCCCTTGCTATGAGGATAGGAGTAATGACTTGGATCTTTTCAGGTTTCTTTTTTTTTTTTTTTTTTTTTTGCCACTTATGCTCGTTTTCTCCTGCAATTCACATTACATGTGTGTTGGTATTTCGTGATTTTCTGATAAGTGTCACTTTTTCTTTAATCTTTCATTTCTCACATCACTTCCTCTAGCCATCAAAATCTGTTGAGGCCATCTAACAAATTTTTCATTTTCATTACTACATTTTTAAATTGGAATTTCCATTTTGGTCTTGAACTTTCTCTTTAGATCTCTTATTTGAGTCTTGTCATCAAATTTTCCTTCAATGCTTTGAATAGGTTTTCCTTTAATTCTTTGGACAGAATAATGGCTGCATTGAAATTTGGGGCTGCTAAATTCTACATGTAGTTCTCCTCATTAATTGTATGGAGGGTTTTTTCTCAAGTATGGGTCACAATTGCCTGTTTGTTTTTTTTGCTACCCTGTAATATTTTGTTAAATTGGACAGCTGAGACAATATATTAAAGAAATTTTATATTCTTTTTTGTCTTATTTTCTGTAACTTACCTGCACTTAAACTGCACAATTTATTGCCCCTTCAGTGTGTAGTTCCTGGTGTCTCTGCTTTTTTTTATTATCTAGCCTGGCTTCCTAGGAGTCACCCAGCATCCACATAGCTTAATGGTCAGTCAGTGGATAAGCAATAGCTTGTGCTCAAATATGTTAAGCCAGTAAATCTTCCTCCCTCTGCTGATGATGTGTGGGATGGGGAACACATTCAGAGTTGTGCTAGTTACCCAGTCGTCTTTTTTTCGTTTTGTTTATCAGTAATTACTTTATTCAAGTATAACCTAGTGTTTCAGGTGTGTATTCTAATGATTCAGCAATCCTATACATTCCTCCGTGTTCATCAAGATAAGTGTACTTTAATCCCCTTTACCCCCCTCAGTCCTCCTACCAACCTCCCCTCTGACAACCACTAGTGTGTTTTCTACATTTAAGAGTCTGTTTTTTGTGGGTGCCTGGGTTGCTCAGTGGGTTAAGTGTCTGACTTTGGTTCAGGGCATGATCTTGGGTTCATGAGTTGGAACCCTGTATTGGGCTCTGTGCTGACAGCTCAGAGCCTGGAGCCTGCTTCTGATACTATTCCTCTCGGCCCTCCCTGCTCAGTCTGTCCCTGAAAAATAAATATTTAAAAAAATGTTTAAGAGTTTGTTTTTGGCTTGTCTTTGTTTTCATTGTTGTTTTTTTTCTTAAATTCCACCTCAAGAAAATTAAAATCTAATAACTGTATGATCCAATAATTTACTACTGGGTATTTACTCAAAATGAACACACTAGTCTGAAAAGATTTGACTTGTACTTTCAACTCCTCTCTCTTGGGTATATCTTCCATATTTGCATGGATCGCCAGTCAGGGATGTGTGGGAAGTTTAGCTCTCTTTGGGTGTTCCTTCCAAGGACCTTCCTACTGAGTTTGTCTGGTTCACTTCTTGATCCAATCAGGACCACACTCTTAGGCTAGTAGAACTGTTTCCCATTTATGTCCTACTGCTGATGCTGTCTCTGTGTATATTTAAAAAAAAAAAAAATTCCTGTGTCTGGAATTATGCCCAGTCTCTCTGGCAGAGAGAGCTACTGGTATCTTGGTCATCCCCACATTGGCAGTACTTGCATTATCATTGACAAAACTGAAGGTGAGTGGTGGATTTTAGCCCCAAACAAGGAGGGTACATAATGTCTTGAGTTGAAGGGCCAGCAGTTTTCCATAAATCTTCACTTGTTGGCATTTGGTTAATTTTTTTAGAGTAACAAAAGAGTTGTTAGACAATTGTATCCTTTTTGGTGGGCGTAGGGAAAGGAATTGTTAACCTCTAAAGATGCACTTCTCCATACTGTAAACCTCCTTTTCTAGAATCTTTTTAGAAGTTATAGACCATCTTGTTACTGGGAGCACTCACTGCTATCGGTGTAGTTCCTGCTTTTATATGTATATAATATTTCAAGTGCACAGTGACACTGCCAATTCAAATTTAGGATGATGGGATTTAAAAAAAATGTAATCTTTGATTTTTAACATCTATATATTCTCTCTCCTATGCCAAAAGTATGGTCCTTAATAACACCAACATAATTGCTTTATCTCACAGGACAAATGTACCCTGTCCCTGAATTATACCAAATAGTGTGTTTTGAACTGTGGTGTATGTTTTATAATATGTTGATGCTGATCTTTAAACTTTTTTTTCTGCTGTGTATTTGTATATTCGTTACATGAGTCATGATATATATGCTCATCTTGGGGGGGAAATTTGTGTATTCTACCTTGCCAAATTCTTAAATGTGCTGTTTTATATCCATGATTGATAACAGAACACATTTCAATGAGATTGAGAGAGCTATCCCACCATCCAGTTCTGCTGCACACTTTTATTACACCATAATTCTCCAAACCTGATGCAGTTTACATTCCAACTTTATGTCAGATGGACTAATGTACTTTAATAATACTGAATATTAAAGATTTTCCAAAGTAGTTTGTAAAATTGGTTATTTTGTGCCACTTTATAGTTTCTTCCTACTTATGAGAGCCACATGGCATCAGGATACAGACCATTTAGAACGTTCTGGATGTGTCACATCTCTGCAATTCCTGGAAGACACGTCATGAGGGACTCTTTTGGTTTCTACATGTGACAGTGGTAAGTGGAGGAACATAGCTAGAGAATTTAACTAGAGTGAATTATATCTTGTTCTCCAGACTCCAAAGAAAAAAAAACAACTAATAACCTACAAGTGCCCCTCCCCACCATTTTTTTAATTAGGAAAAAAAATTATTCGAACTTTGCCTAACTTTTAAATCATCCAGAAGATAATTTAAAGTAGAGATGATAAAAATGAACCTCGGGCACTCACCATCCACCTTCAGAAGATCTAAACTGAAATTGCTTAATGAATACCTCTATCCACTTACCTTTATTGAGTATTGGTTTTGAGGCAAACACCAAATATCAGATTATTCTGTAAGAGTTTTTAAGTATTGCCAAAAGATAATACAGCTGTGCTTATTTTTTAAAAGTATTGTCATAGGTTAAAATGAGTATAACTGACATTAGTTTCAGGTGTACAATATAGTGATTCAACATTTGTGTACATTGCAAAGTGGTCACCTCCAGGAAGTCTAGTTATCATGTGTCCCCTTAGAAAATTAATAGGATGTTACTGACTCTATTCCCCATTCTGTGTATTACATTCCTATGACTTACAGCTGGTAGTTGGCACTTATTAATTCCCTTCTCCCATTTGTACCCTCACCTGTTTCCCAGTGACTATCAATCTGTTCTCTGTATCTATGAGTCTGGGTTTTGTTTGGTTTTCAGATTCCACATATAGAAGAAAACATGTATTTCTTTCTTCATCTGACTTCACTTAGCATGATACCCTTAAGGCTCATCCATGTTCTTCAAAAGATTTCATTCTTTTTATGGCTGAGTGGCATTCCATTGTGGCTATATACACACATCTTCATTCATCCATTGATAGGCACATAGGTTTTTTCCATATTTTTGCTATTGTAAATACTGCAGTGAACATAAGGACATATATCTTTGTGATTTGGAGTTTTTTCTTTTTGCATGGGTAACCAGTAGTAGAATTTCTGGGTCCTATGATAGTTGTATTTTTAATTTTTTGAGGAACCTTTATACTGTTCTCCACAGTAGTTGTGCCAGTTTACGTTCCCAACAGTGCACAAGGGCTCTCGTTTTCTCCATATCCTTGACAACACATTTCTTGTTTTTTTTTTTTCTGATAATAGCCATTCTGACAGTGTAAGGTAATATGTGGTCTTGATTTGCATTTCCCTGATGAATGATATTGAGCATCTTTTCATATGTCTATTGGCTACTGGAGGTCTTTATTTGGGGGAAAAATTCTTTCAGGTCCTTTTCCTATTTTTAAAATGGGATTACTTGTGTTTGTTTGTTTTTTGTTTTGCTGTTGAATTGACGTTGTTAGTGATTTGGGATATTAGCCCTTTCCTGGATATGATCTGTAAAGATCTTCTCTGATACGTTGCCTTCTCATTTTGTTGATTTCCTTTGTTGTGCAGATCCTTTTAGTATGATGTAGTCCCAATACTATATTTTTGTCTGTTTCCCTTGCCTTTGGAGTCAAATGAAAAATTAGACAGGTAAGACTGATGTCAAAGAGCTTACCATCAATGTTTTCTCATAAAGATTTTGTAGTTTCAGGTTTGTCTTCAAGTTTTTTATGTATTTTGAGTTAATTTTGTATATGGTGTTAGGTAGTGGGCCAGTTTCATTCTTTTGCATGTAACCAGTTTTTCCAGCACCATTTATTGTAGAGACTGTACTTTCCCCATTATATATTTTTGGCTTTATTTGTTACAAGTGAATTAATTATGTGTGAGTTTATTTCTGGGCTCTCCATTCTTTTCTGTTGACATGTGTGTGTGTTTTTATGCCAATACCATACTTTTGATTACTACAGCTTTGTAGTATAGTTTGAAATCAGAATGTGAAACATCGGCTTTTTTTTTTTTTTTTTTTTTTTTTTTTTTTGTCCTCAGGATTATTTTAGCTATTAAGGGTCTTCTGTGGGTTTCATACAAACTTAAGAAGTATATATTCTGGTTCTGTGAAAGAAAATACTGGAATTTTGATAGGGATTGTTATGAATTGGTAGACTATTTGGAGTACTATAGACTTTTTAACAATATTAATCTTTCTGATCCATCGGCATGCAATATCTTTCCATTTGTCTTCAATTTCTTTGACCAAGATCTTAAAGCCTTCATTCTTTTACCTCTTTTTGGTTGTTTATTAATAGGTGTATTCTTCTTGTTATTATAAATGGGTTTTCTTGATACATTTGTGATAGTTTATTAGTGTCTAGAAACACAACAGATTTTTGTCTATTGATTTGGTATCCAACAACTTTTCTAAATCTATTTTGTTTTGTTTTTTTTTTTTTTTGGAGTCTTTAGCATTTGCTGTATATAGTATGTCCTCTATAAACTGTGACAGTTATACTTATTCCTAATTGCTATTTTATTTCTTGCCTAATGACTGTGGCTAGAACTTCTAATACTATAGAGTGAAAGTGGCAAGAGTGAGAATTCTTCCCTTGAACCTGATCTTGAGGGCAAGCTCTCAGTATGTCACCATCTCGTATGTTAGCCGTGGGTTTGTTATATATGGTGTTTATTATGTTGAGGTATATTTCCTCTATAGCCACTTATATCTATTTTATCATAAATGGCTGTTGAATTTGGTCAAATCCTTCATCTATTAGTTAATTATATGATTTTTATTTTGTTAATGTGGTGTATCATGTTGATTCGTAGATATTGAGCCATTCTTGCTTCCTTGGAATAAATCTCACTTGATCATGGTGTAGGATTTGTTAAATGTATTGAATTTGTTGAGGAATTTTGTCTCTATGTCCATTAGGGATATTGGCCTGTAACTTTTTTGGGTAGGGTTGTGGTGTGGTTTGTATGTGTCTGGTTTTGGTACTAGGGTAATGTGAGCCTCATGAAATGAGTTGGTAAGCTTTCCTTCCACCTAAGTATTTTGGAAGAATGAGAGAGAGAGGTATTAATGCTGCTCTGAATGTTTTTTAGAATCTTCCAGTGAAGCTGTATGGTTCTGGACTTGGGTTTCTTGGGAAGTTTTTGATGACTAGCAAGGAAGTTAAATCACTTTTCACAGTCTTAATCTCTTTATCATTCAGTCTTGGAAGACTGTAAATCCCTACAAATTTACCAATTTTTGTGTAGGTTGCCTGATTTTTTTGGGTATAATTGTTCATAGTAGTTTCTTATCTTTTGTATTTCCATGGTATCAGTTTCAACTTCTTTCACTTCTTATCTGAGCTTTTTTTTCTCAGTGAATCTAGCTAAAGTTTTGTCAGTTTTGTGTATCTTCTCACTGGATTGACCCCTTTATCATTATAAGTGTTCCTCTTTGTCTATTACTACAT
Organism: Acinonyx jubatus; assembly: GCF_027475565.1. Lineage (NCBI taxonomy): Eukaryota > Metazoa > Chordata > Mammalia > Carnivora > Felidae > Acinonyx > Acinonyx jubatus. Next base: position 61,267,383 of record NC_069392.1, read on the forward strand.
TCTTTGTGTTAACTATTTTTTACCTTTATTTATTTTGAGATACAGTGCATGCGTAAGCAGGGGAGGGGCAGAGAGGGGCAGGGAAGAGAGAATCCCAAACAGGCTCTTTGCTGTCAGCACAGAGCCCGACTTGGGGCTCAATCCCACAAACTGAGATAGTGACTTGAGCTGAAACCAAGAGTCGGATACTTAACTGACTGAGCCACCCAGGCACCCCTACATTCTTGGTTTTAAAGTCCATATTGTGTGATGAGTGTAGCTACTCCAGCTTTCTTTTGGTTTCCATTTGCACAGACTTTTTTCAGTTCCTTCGCTTTCAGCCTGTGTGTTCCTTAGTTCTTGATGCCGTTGTAGGCAGCATATAGATTGCGTGTGTGTGTGTGTGTGTGTTAATGCATTCAGTTACAGTCTTAATTGGAGAATTTAGACTTGGAGAATTTAGAATTGGAGAATCACTTTTACATTTAAAGTGATTATTGGTAAGTATGTAATTATTGGCATTTTGCTAATTGTTTGCTGGTTGTTGTTGTAGTTCAGTTTTGTTCTCTTTGCCCATGTGCTTTGATAACTTTAGTATTATATTTAGATTCTTTTTTTTTTTGTGCGTTTTCTGTCAGTTTTTTGCTCGGTGTTTATCACGAGGCTCACACGTGTCATTCTGTTTATATTAGAGTACATTTTAAGTTGATAGCAACTTAATTTTGAACACATTTGAAACAAGTTTTGCTCACCTCAGCTGCACTTTGTTGTCACTTTTTACACTTTTGTTTTCTCTATCTCTTGGAGTTGTACTTAGTTTTACAGATTTTTTTCTTTAACTTTAGTACATTTTTTTTATATACCAAATGAACTACCTTTACTATATACTATGTGCATCTCACCTTTTCCAGTGAGATTTTTACTTTGCATGTTATTAGTGCTATTGACTTCCAGCTTAAGGAAATACCTGTAATATTTTTTGTAAGGCAGGTTTAGTAGTGATGAATTTTGTTGTTGTTGTTGTTGGTTTGTCTAGGAAACTCTTGTTTGGAAAAGGTTTCCTTTTAGCACTTTGAATATGTCCTGCCACTCCCTTCTGATCTGCAAAGTTTCTGCCGAGAAATCTGATAACCTTCTGGGATTTTTTTTTGATGTAACAATTTTTCTCTTGGTGCTTTTAAGATTGTCTGACTTTTGACACTTTAATGATGTGGCTGTCCTTGCATTTATCTTATTGGGGACTCTCAGAGCTTCTTGGACCTGGATGTTTGTTTCCTCCTCCAAGTTAGAACTTTTCTTTTTAAAAAAATTTTTTTTATGTTTATTCATTTTTGAAAGAGACAGAGCACAAGCAGGGCTGGAGCAGAGAGAGAGGGGGACACAGGGTCTGAAGCAGGCTTCAGGCTCTGAGCTGTCAGCACAGAGCCTGATGCGGGGCTCGAACTCACGAACCACGAGATCATGACCTGAGCCGAAGTCGGATACTCAACCGACTGAGCCACCCAGGCGCCCCTAGAACTTTTCAATCATTGCTTCTTCAAGTACATTTTCCCCCCTTTATTCCTTGCTTCTCCTTCTGGGACCCCTATCACACAAATGTTATTCTACCTAATGTTGTTGAAGAGGCCCCCTAAGTTTATTTTTAAAAAAAATTTTTTTTCTTGTTCTGCATTCCATTGCTTTCTCTTGAAGCTCACTGAGCCATTCTTCTGCTTTATCCAGTCTGTTGAACCCCTCTAATATATTTTTCCCTTTAGTTAATGTATTCTTTAACTCTGACTTAGTACTAACTTTAACTCAGTACTTAGTCATGTTTTCTGTTGCTTTAAGTTCTCACTATATTCATCCATTCTTCTCCCTAGTTCAGTGAGCACCTCTTTGTGATCATTTCTTTGAATTCATAATCAGGTCAATTACTTATGTCCCTATCATGTATGTCTTTAAGATTTTGTCTTGTTCTTTTCTTGGGGGTATATTTGTTTACTCATTTTGCTTGACTGTGTTTCTCAGTATTAGATAAAATAGCTGCCTCTGTCTTGAAGGAGTGCCTTGTTAGGTGATGATCCTTCTTACTCAATTTTGCCCTAGCTTTTGCTTGTGTCTTGAACCTTTGTCCAAAGTACCTGGCTTACTCTTCCTATGGATTGTCCAAAGTGCCTGACTTAATCTTCATTTGACCCCATTTTTTTTCTTTTCCATATACTTTTTTTAAAATTTATTTTTAAATTTACATCCAAGTTAGTTAGCACATAATGATACAATGATTTCAGGAGTAGATTCCAGCGATTCATCCCATATGTATAACACCCAGTGGTCATCCCAACAAGTGTCCTCCCTAATGCCCCTTACCCATTTAGCCCATACCCCCACCCACAACCCCTCCAGCAACCCTCAGTTTTTTCTCCATATTTAAGAGTCTCTTAGGTTTGTCCCCCTCCCTGTTTTTATATTTTTGCTTCCCTTTGCTTATGTTCGTCTGTTTTGTATCTGAAATTACTCATGAGTGAGGTCATATGATATTTGTCTTTCTCTAACTAATTTCACTTAGCATAATACCCTCTAGTTCCATTCACTTAGTTGCAAATGGCAAGGTTTCATTGATTCCCGAGTAATACTCCATTGTGTGTGTACATACACACACACACACACACACACACACACACACACACACGCACACACCACCCTTCTTTATCCATTCACCCTTCGAAGAGCACCCTTCTGAGCTCTTTCCATACTTTGTTTATAGCACCACTGTCAACAATAGCTATTGGGGTGCATGTGCCCTTTTGAAACAGCATACCTGTATCACTTGGATAAATACCTAGTAGTGAAATTGCTGGGTGGTAGGGCAGTTCTATTTTAATTTTTTTGAGAAACCTCCATACTGTTTTCCAGAGTGGCTGCACGTTTGCATTCCCACCAGCAGTGCAAAAAAGATTTTCTTTGCATCCTCACCAACATCTGTTGTTGCTTGAGTTGTTGATTTTAGCCATTCTGACTGTGAGGTGGTATCTCATTGTGGTTTTGATTTGGATTTCTCTGATACTGGATTTTTTTCATGTGTCTGTTAGCCATCTGGATGTCTTCTTTGGAGAAGTGTCTATTCATGTCTTTTGCCCATTTCTTCACTGGATTATTTGTTTTTTGGGTGTTGAGTTTAATAAGTTCTTTATAGATTTTGGATACTAACCATTTATCTGATATGCATATGACACAATTTTTGGGGATCCACCACAACCTGTCATTCCAAGGGGAGAAATTTCTTTTAACACGTAGTTTTAGCAGATTATAAACCAGATCCTCAGGCAGCAGTTTTGCAACATGTAAATATTGTGGAACAGCAATAGTAGTCCCTGCTGGCCTCCAGACAAGATTTGGAAGTGTTCTCTGGATGACTGTTGAAGAAAAAAAATGGGTCTCCAGACATGGGTATAAACTCCTTTCTAGGAAGTGTCCCTGAGCTGTAGGGGAGGCTAAGGTATGTACAAGGATGATGTCTTCCTGGTTAAATTCCCTGGGAGTGCCTCCTTGGTCTCTAGATGTGTGGGAAACCTGAATCCTGTCTCTCCGGTATGAGCTCCAGGCCAATTAAATAGGCCTTTTCACAGGAAGACTGGGGTTATGTTTTAGTCTGCTGTCCCTGCAGTGCCCTGGGGTGTGTGGCTTACAAAGAACTATCTTTATGATTGTTAAAGTCCTATGGAGCTCAGAAACACCAGATGTCTTGGCCACCAGGGCCAGAAGGTGAAAGGGTGTCCCTGTATGGACTGTGTGTGCCTATTTGCTTTAGCTGGGCAGCTGGAGAGTGCAGGGTGTGGGATACTCTTAATGTCCTTTTAAACGCAGGGAGGAAAATGGCTATTCTCACCCACTCTGGGCTTCAGCAGTGCAGTGGGAGAGTGCCTTATCTGTGTAGCAGCACTGGCTTGGGCTGCTGGTGGGAGAATGCCAGGATCACTCTGCCTCACCAGTCCTGGATTGGGAGTGGGGGAGTATCATGACTTGGTGCTTGCCTGCTTCAGAGTGGGGACTGCTTGCCCCAGCCTGTCACAGCAAGGCAGGGGGTAGTGCGTCTGAATTCCCCCTGCCTATGCTAGCAGACTGCGGAGACTGCAACAATGGTGTCTGGTATCACCTCCTTCTCTAGGGAGCATCTCAGCTGTCCCCTGCTCCCAGATCAGCAAATGAGACTCCCTTACATCTAGTTGAGGAGCTTTTGAAGCTGATGTTATTATCTGTGCTGTCCCTCCCCACTTCCCTGTTCCATCGGGTGTGTGAGCCCACACATGAGCCCAACCAGAGAGGAATGTTTTCTGTTGCACTTTGGGATCCCTGGACCTCAACACCATTGGTTTTCCGAGCCATATGTTCTGGGGACTCCCCTCTCTGATACAGGTCCCAGGGGTCGGAATGTTCCAGGTGGGGCATCAACCCTTTATTCCTTTGGGAGAAGTGTCCCTCTGGTGAGATCCCTCCCTATTATGGGTCACTGTTCAAGGGCTAGGATTTTTTTGGTGAGATTATGTTCCTGCCTCTCTACCTGTCTTGATGTAGTCCTTTTATCCTTTGTTGGAGAGCAGTTTATCTTGTTTCAGATCTTATTCAGAGGAAAATGATCCTCACATAGTTGTATATCTGGGAGGAGCTGAGTTTAGAATCTTCTTATGCTGCAATTTTGGACCCCCTTTAAATAACTTAACATCATCAAATACTTCTGTGTATCATAATTCCTAAACAATCTGTATGAATTGAGTCTGAAATTTTGGTACTTTGCCTTGTTGATGGAACAAGGTTCTTTGTACTGCAGAGTTTCAGTCTGGATTTTGATGATGGCATCCCCCTCTGTTATATTTAGTATGTTCCTCTGGTCTATCTTTTGTAAATGGAGGATTGAATGTAGTTTGACCAGATTTAGGTAGACTTTTTTTTCTTTTTTTTCTTATTTAAAGCAATGTTACTCGATAAATGATTTTTTCCATTTTTTGGCATTGGTTGTCTGGCTGCCTCTCCCTTAACAGCTATTGATGGTCCATGACTAGGTGCATTAATTCATTAAAACTTAGAAAATAGGGCTATTCTAACTTAATATGTTTAAAATTAGAGGTATATATAGGTGTGTGAATGGATGTATTTCTGAAATAAACCTCTAAGTGGAATTTTTAGAAACCCAATGGTGTAGTTTATATACAAAATGCAGGATGAACTCGAAATGTTACATTTAATGAAAGAGCCATAAACATAGAAACAGGCTGTGGAATGTCATAAGAAGATAATACCCATGGCAATTATCCCCAAATGGTTAATATTCTCCTCATACTTAAAGTTCTTTGAAATCCTCTGTGCAAAAGATGTAACCACATACATTCTCAATATTAAAAAAAAATGCTATAATGGTCTTTAGTCCAAAAAGTTACACATGTTTATTAAACATAAACATAAAAGTGGAGAAGTTAGGTGATTCCATTGCCTGGAGAAAACCACTGTCCAAGGGTGTTGATACTATTGCTTGGTGATGTAAAATCTTTGCAACTGTAAACAGTGATACTTAAGCTGCAAAGTGGAAACACAAATAATGTTTAAAGTGCTTTAGTGAGCTTCTGTGCATTTTTTGTGGTCAAATACAAATAACACAAGACTTACCATTGTAACTATTTTCAAGTGTATAATTCAGGACAGTTAAATACATTCAGTGTGGTGCAACAACCTTTGCTATCTAGACACAGAATTTATCATCCCAAGTGAAGACCTTGTGACAGGTCACAACTCTGACTAGAAATTACCGTATGCTTTTGAGTTTTAGAGTTTACCACTTACATCTCAGTGGTTTTCTAAAGGAGATAGCAGGAAATAGAACCAAAATACTTCTTGGCTTCATGGAGCTTGCATTCTAGTGATAGTCATAATACAATTACCACCTTCAAAAATGAAAAATGGCAAAAAAAAAAAAAAAGGTGGGGGGAAATTACCCAGGGGAGGTAAAGGACATGGGTGTGTTCTTCCTGTAGAGTCCCTTAGATTTCTTGACTGTAATCTAAAGTTTATGATACCCAATCCTTGATTTTTCAAAGAGCCAACAAAACTGCAGTGGTGGCAGATGATCCTGTATTTTCCTGTGGATGAACAAACACTTCAATTACAAAATTGCAACATAAATTTAAAAAATGACATCTGCATCCCACAGAGTGATGGAGTTTTAGCTCTGAAGCAATCCTAGATAAGATAAAATTCAACCTCGTTGTTTTACAAATAGGCAACTGATACTCATGGTAGATCAAGCATTTAGTCCTAACCAACCAAGCACTATCTGAATCTATAAAGCAGTTATGCTACTAAGGCAGTGTTATGTTTTATTTTTGCTTCCCCCCACCCCCTGAAACATTGTCTGACAGCTCACTGGTTCGAATCCTTTATCTATAAAAATAAGCTTTACTTGGCTATCCTAGGAAGAATGGAGGTTGACTTGGCTCAACATTGCATATCAAACACGTTTTAGTTTTGGTCTTTTTGGTGTCCATGTATGATAGTCAACAGCAAAACTGCAGAAGGAGAGCCTGAATGAGAAACAGGACTTACTGAAATCTGATATGGCTCATGAACAGTAGCCCTAGGATATGGATGTTGGGGGGGGGGTGGGGAAGAGGGGCAATATGCCCCTGAAGGACATATCTATTGCTACATTTGTAGCTATAGAGAACTTATGTCCCTAAGTGGGAACCTCTTGATCTTACAAGTCAGAAGACCACTCTCTACTCTGCCATCAACTAGCACCCAATTGTGTGTACTTGGCTTTGAGGCTTTATGACAAAAATCCTTCCCAATCTACTAACCTTCTCTCATGCTTCAATTAGTCTAATCAAGCAAACATGACTGAAGGTTTCTTTGCCAGTTAAAAACCCTTGCCAAATGGTACGGTCCTATTTCTGAACTGGGTGTTCTCATTTACCTTGCAAATTGTAGTTTGTGGATGGAGAGAAGGAAGGGTGAAAAGATTAGGCTGAATCTGTCAGTACTTCAACTGAAATGCATCCAGTTCCAAGAAGACCAGTGGGAGGCCTTTCAGGGGTAGTCCCACAGAGGATAAGAACAGATTTGCCTTGGATCAATTTGAACAGGAAGGAGTCTGCCAAAGTTTTATGTGGGGCTGGCACTTGGGGGCAGAAGGATAAAAATATAAAGTTGTCTTTGTTCCCATCACATACAGAGTCGTTCAGCATACTACTTAATTTGCAGTCTTGTAAATTCACAAATGGAGAAGAAGGGGGAAGGGTAGAGGTGGAAAAATGAGAGGTCCATAATCAGGGCTGGGAATAGGCCTCCTTCTTTTAACAGGGTGCTCTCTGTGGGATCTGGGTGGGTGGATAATTTAAAGGGAGCAATTTGGAGTATTGATATTTTATCATCTAAGCATCATTATAGCTTTGAGAGCTAGGTTTGGCATATATTATGACCTTCATTTTAGGTGAGGTGGTCCAGAGATGAGGGTGGTAAGCTTTTGTAGGATCATTGATCTAATCATTCATGAGGGTGAGTTGGTTTAAGTGGAGTACATTGTCAGATCTGTTTGTGAGCTGGTTGGCCCACCATCTACACTGCATTGTCTCCATGCCTATTATGGGGCCATCTTTCCTGTAAGGACTCCTATCAGTAGGAAAGATCTTGTAGTCCAACAGAGTGGCATTGCCTACTCTCTGCAGCAAAGACCTCAGTCCTAGAATTTGTTTAAAGGCATCCATAACTCTGATGGTTAGAACATAAATATGACTTGGGGAAAAGGATTGGAGTTGCCTACAATAATTTGTGGTTAATGAATTGTCTTAAGGGTTTTATGTGTCACTCTCCCACTCACTGCTTTGCATGGTAGTGGCCCTTTTCCTATTAAAAGACTTTTCTCATTTGAACTGTTTTATGAATAGAAGGCTCTTTCATTTTTCACAGCTGATTTCCTTTTATTGTCTTTATTGCAGTTTAACAGAGAGACAAATGACACAGCAAACAGATGAGGGAGACAGCCCCCGCCTTTCCTTTATGTGTTTTTATTAACCTTTGTTCATCTCCTAGCTCAGGTTTTGGGATGCAGGCCTTTTGTGTGGGTCATAAATGAACAGCCAGATCTGAAGCACTGTTGAAAAGCTCTGCAATGGGGCAGAGTAGTCTGTGAAATATTTGTTTTCTAACATTGTCTGAAGTTACAATGACAATGATAGGAACAATCTAACACCAGATTTTCACACTAGGAATAGAGGTCTCTGGACATAGAGACCTTCAGTATGCACTACATGCCAGAGATTCTAAGTTTTCTGTTAAATGAATGTATTACTATAGTAAGCATTTTAAATGGGAGAGGTGTATATAATATGAAAATTATCTTGATTTGCCTCCCCCTTCCCAACACCACTGCCTCATAAGAGGCTTCATAAGAACGTATGTAAAAATACTACATAATAATACATATTTTATGACTTATTTTGACAAAAATTGGCTCAAAACTCTAGTCAATGTATTATTCAAAGACACTCTTCTTACTTAACATGTTTTGAAAGGTTTGCCATTGCCACTTTTTATAAAATCTTGGGTTAGGCGGCATTTCCCTCTTGGTAGGTATTTAATTATTTTTGTTAATACAGGTAGAACTGCAGTACATCCTTGAACATGCATTTGTCCGTAGGATACACTTCTAGAAGTACAATTCCAGTGTGGAAGGACCTGTGCAGTGTTTCAGCAGACAGATTTCCTTCCGGCAGCTGTACTGCTTCATCTGCCCACCATCTTGGGTACAACAGTGACCCAAGGCCCCTTGTATATTACTTATTTTAGTTCTCAGAATACTCTGACAAAAACAAAATTCTTAATCTCATCAACTGAGGATTACAAGCTTCAGAAATGTGAAGTATACTTGGCTAAGGTTACACAGCTACACTAAGGAAGATTTGTCCATCACACAGTCTCATGCTCTTTCCATAGTTAGGACTTTGTAGACACAACACCCTATCTAGTTTTGCCATTAATTGTTTTTATGTCTTGGGGAAGTGGAAGTCGACTTTTTAGCTCCATTTTCCTTTTCTATAAGATCTAGTTGGACCACATGATTTTAAGGACCCCTTTAGCTTTAAATTTTGAGTATATTTGGGGGGTATAGCTTACTAATACCATGATTGATAGTATCATTCTAATAGTAGCAATAGTATCACTTATAAAGAGTATTGAATACATTTTGGATAGATCTTCATTTTGTTTTTTCTACTTACAAGTTATTTACTTTGGAAGAGGAAGAAGGGGGAGGGGCAGAGGGGGAGAGAAAATCCCAAGCAGGCCCTATGCTATCAGCATAGAGCCCAACACAGGGCTGGATTTCATGAACCGTGAGATCATGACCTGAGCCAAAATCAAGAGTTGGATGCTTAACCAACTGAGCCACCCAGGCACCCCTATAACTTTACTTTCCAAAGGAAGAAAGGATTTGAACTAGGGTTAACTTAACTGATACTAAGAAGGTTAATATTACCATAAATAAACTTGTTCAGGATTTCTTGTGTGCTGAGCACTACTCACCCTTTGGAGTGTTTGCCTGCATTATTGTATACTGCCGTCCCTGTGCTGCAGTGACGATGGGTTGTTACTATCCTACAGATTAGGATAATGGCAGGGAGGGCAGGTAACCTGCCCAGAGTCTTACAGTGTGTAGTGCATGTTTGAACCAAAGCTGTCATACCTGAGACTGAGCTTGGAAACCTGTCTTTCCTTGAGATGTTTTTGGGGGTTGGGGGTGATAAAAGCAATTCCTCTTTCTAGCATTACTAACAAAGGGTTAAAAAACAATGTTGTAGATAACTAATTTTTATTCTCTTTAGGCTCAAAAGTTAAAACCTTAATTTGGCATAAAAATTTTTTAGAGTGTTTACAATGTTACACGTTCTTCTATTTACATTCAGCTTAATCTTTGCTTAAGACAGCATCATTTTGGAAGTATTGTTTTGATTCTTGCTCCTGGGGTAATTAAACTGAATTATCCATTTTTTGCCTTTTTCTAAATGACTTGGAATTGCCAGGCATTTTGAGTGTTTGAGGTTCTTTTTTTAAATTAATTGTACATTAAAAAATTGTCCAAGTTAGTGTATAGTGCAACAATGATTTCAGGAGTAGATTCCTTAATGCCCCTTACCCATTTAGCCCATCTCCCCCTCCCACAACCCCTCCAGCAACCCTCTGTTCTCCATATTTAAGAGTCTCTTATGTTTTGTCGCCCTCCCTGTTTTTATATTTTTGCTTCCTTTCCCTTAATGTTCATCTTTTTGATATCTGAAATTCCTCCTATGACTGAAGTCATATGATCTTTATCTTTCTCTATTTTGCTTAGCATAATACCCTCTAGTTCCATCCACATAGCTGGAAATGGCAAGATTTCATTGTTTTTGACTGCCGAGTAATACTCCATTTTGTGTGTGTGTGTGTCTGTGCACATCACATCTTATTTATCCATTCATCCACCAATGGACATTTGGGCTCTTCCCATACTTTGGCTATTATCTATAGTGCTGCTATAAACATTGGGGTGCATGTGCCCCTTTGAAACAGCACACTTGTGTCCCTTGAATGAATATCTAGTAGTGCAATTGCCTGGTCGTAGGGTAGTTCTATTTTTAGTATTTTGAGGAACCTCCATACTGTTTTCCAGAGTGGCTGCACCTGTGTGCATTCCCACCAGCAGTGCAAAAGAGATCCTTTCTCCTCGTCCTCACCAACATCTGTTGCCTGAGCTGTTAATGTTGGCCATTCTGACAGGTATGAGGTTGTATCTCATTGTGGTTTTGATATGTATTTCCCTCATGAAGAGTGATGTTGAGCATTTTTTCATGTGTCAGTTGGCCATCTGGATGTCTTCTTTGGAGAAGTGTCTATTTATGTCTTTTGCCCATTTTCTCACTGGATTATTTGTTTTTTGGGTGTTGAGTTTGCTAAATTCTTTACAGATTGTGGATACTGACCCTTTATCTGATATGTCGTTTGCAAATATCTTCTCTCATTCCGTTGGTTGCCTTTTGGTTTTTCTAATTGTTTCCTTTGTTGTGCAGAAGCTTTTATTTTGATGAGGTCCCAATAGTTCATTTTTGCTTTTGTTTCCCTTGCCTCTGGAGATGTGTTGAGTAAGAAGTTGCTGTGGCTGAGGTCAGAGAGGTTGTTGCCTGCTTTCTTCTCTAGGATTTTGGTGGCTTCCTGTTTTTATGTTTAGATCAGTCTTCGATTTTGAGTTTATTTTTGCGTATGGTGTAAGAAAGTGGTCCAGATTCATTCTTCAGCATGTCACTGTTCACTTTTCCCTGCACCACTTGCTGAAGAGATGGTCTTTATTCCATTGGATATTCTTTTTTAATTGTTTAATGTTTATTTTTGAGAGAGACAGACAGTGTGAGTGGGGGAGGAGCAGAGAGAGACACACACACAGAATCTGAAGCAGGCTCCAGGCTCTGAGCTGTCAGCACAGAGCCTGATGCGGAGATCACACCTACAAACCGAGAGATCATGACCCGAGCTGAAGTCGGATGCTCAACCGACTGAGCTACCCGGGAGCCCCTCCATTGGATATTCTTTACTATTTTGTCAAAGATTCGTTGGCCATATGTTTCTGAGTCCGTTTCTGGGTTCTCTATTCTGTTCCATTGATCTGAATGTCTGTTTTTGTGCCGATTGAGGTTCTTTTTTACAGTATGTTGTTCTTGACTTTGTGTCAAGGGGTCAGCACTGAAAGCCTCTGTGGTATGGAGAAGGTATGCTGAATGGAGGAGGATGTGCCCCTTTGGTGTAGGGAGCCATAGCATTCAAACCAGGACGCTGTAGAGGGTGAAATGGGGCATGATTTCTAATTGAGCAGAACAAGGGAAGAACATGCAGCTACCTCAGACTGGGGTCTATGGTAACTTTACTTGGAGCCAACTCCAAATACTGGTCGAGTTACTTGTTAGAGTCCTGCCACAAGCAATTTAGATCATTTGAATCAGTCTTGTCATTTGCGAATACATGGACAATAATGCCAAACTGCTCTAAGGATGAGAGAACAATTGTGTAGAACTTGTGGCATATGGTATGATAGTAGTTGCCTCACAGGCTTGTTGAGAGAATGAGGGTGGATGACATAGTAAGGTGCTTAGCATATAATGACCACTCTTTGCCTGTTCACATTGTTGAGGCTCTTATTTTCCTCTGCTGTAATTACGTCTTCATCTGGCTACTTCCTCTTGCACCTCCCTCTTAGCTATTTCTAATCTGATGCAGGCTGGGGAATGAGATAACCAATTTATTAGTTCTGGAAAGATGCCACTTCTGAAAAAGATAGACATATTTTTACTGTGGGAGAAAGGATCACTTGGTGTCTGTGTCCTGAACGGTAAATGTCACTTGGTAATTGATAGTGTCTAAAGCTTCTTGGTGATTAGAATATTATAGGTTGGCTGATAGGTGATTTTTAGGTATTAAGGTAATTTAATTCAATAAATTTTAGTGTCCTATCATCTTGCAAGGGAGGGAGACATCCTCTCCAAAGCATCTTCTCCAAAGTGAAATGGGGTAAAATAGAACTTCTAAAGCATTTGACAGTGAGGCAAATGCTTCTGGAGTGTGAAGGTCTGAACAATGTAATTCTTGCTTCCCAGGAACATAAGATGCATTTATTATTAAGAGGGAAGTGAATTTAGTTTTACTTTTTATGTAAGGGGAAAGAATTATGGTGAAGTAGAATATACTTGCGGTACCAAAGGGACAGGTAGGGTGAATGAAATAATGTTGTTGTAATTTTATTTATTTATTTATTTAGGTAATTCAACAATTTCTCTGAGCTGGGATTTTTGTTCTCCATCTTCTTCACTAAAGTAGAAGTAAAGATCACATCTGTCTTAAAGGTGTATCTGTAGCACCCACGCAGCCTGTGGTACATAGATTTTCAATATGTAATAATTAATAAAAAAAAGCCTATTGATGCAATCTGGTCAACTACTTACACTTGAGTTGTAATTAAGGGTTTACTTTCTATAGTTGTATGAGAATGCACACAAAATTGTTTGCTTCATTATGCATCTTCAGATGACCATTAACCTATTAGTAGAGATTGATCATTTTGGGGAAACAGAGACATTACTTGAGTATTAGCCCATAAAGGATAATGGCTTTTAAACAGCAAGAAAACTCTGCTCAAGTCACCTAATGGTTTTATCTGCTCTGATTTCTTTTGTGCATACTTAAATTCAGTCGCTTATTGAGTGCCTGCTATATGACAGGCACTGTAGTATGCATGAAGCACAGATGGAGAAGAGTGAGTGGGTGAATGAGATAGGTCATAAGTTTTCATGAGTATATTTCAGTTTGCTTTCACAAAAGCTACTAAGTGTGTGTGTACACACACAATGCATTTCTTACATATGTGAAAAGATGATAGACATTGTCTTTGTCCCATGTTCCCCATTTCTGGTTAAACTGTTGGGCTTCTTTATCCTACCCCAGGAAAAGAGTACTGTATCTTAGCTCTAGAAAATCCAAGGCTCTCTGGACAGTCATGGTAAATGACTAACAGAAATGTTAGGACACCCTGTTCATTTTTGCCAGTTTTTGTTGTGTTTGGGTGGAAATGTTTGCAAATACACCACCTCTTGACTGTTCTCATTAATGGTGGTGAACAGAATGTGGGTAGGCAAACTCCGTAGCTAAACATTTACAGTGTGCTTTCGGGCTTGGAAACATGGTCAGATAGAACCAGCCAGCCTGCCTCTTCCCTCCTCCTCTCTCTCCCCACTGCCTTCTCTCCTTCCTGCCCCTGTTTCTTTGTTGCTTACTCTCCTAACTTTTGATGGCCTTTTTGTTGGTCATTTATTCTGTAACCATTGGCTGAGCTCCAGCTCTTGTTAACAGCTATGTTGGGGGCTATGGCTAGAACTGTGGTTACTGGGGTTAGAAACCTCATAGTGTGGTGAGAAAGATGAAAAATACATAAATATGAGTGTGTTTTACTAAAAATCCATAAGAAAAATTATGGGCTCCATGAAGGGAGGTTGACTATGTCCTCTAGGGAGGAGGAAGAGGCTTCACAGCTGACGGAAGTAAGACAAGAGTGGACATCAGGCACCATAATTTCCTGATCAATGGAGGCCACATATTAGGACATTGAGGTTTCATCCCAGGTCTTCAAAGAACTGGGTGAGTTTAGAAAAGTTGAACTTGTTAGTGTTTCAGCTTGCTTATCTACTTGTTAGTAAAAAGTCTTCAGTGCTGTGAAGACAGAATGAACAGTATCTGAGAAAGCTCTTTGATAAGGCTTAGGTAGTTACAAATTGTTATCTGCATTGTGCAGGTACAGAAATAGTCTGTGCCTTTGAGTTTTCTTCTGAGCCAGCCATTCTCCTTGTATCTCTCAGGGGAAATCCAGGCAAAACTAGGACTCTTTCTTGAAAGACAAAACCAAGTGACAGTCTTGAATTCTAGTCCTTGGAAAAACTAGAAATTTTAAAAAATGGTGGTAATGACATCATTACCTTATGCTTGAGGATGAATTAGAGCATTTCTAAGCAATTTCCACAGTGATGATCTCCTGTGACACCTAGGTGAAAGTTGTCACCACCAATGCTTTATAGAAAAGTCCACTAAGGGATAAAAAAACAAAACAGATTACTTGGTATTAAGTCCAGAACTCAAATAATTGAGTGTTGGGATTCTAAAAGGAAAGAAACCTTAAATAAGAGTGTAGTTAGATATTTAAGGAGGGTAATGAGGTTGGGAGAGATGAAGTAACTTGTGCAGGGCCGCACAGTTAATTATAAAGTGAAATTGGACCTCAAACCTGTTGTTTTACTGGCTTTGGTAGCTGAGTTATGCTATGCTACATCTTAATTCTGAATTCATCTTCAGTGGTCAGGTTCTTTCATAATGACTGTTAAATTCTAGGATGAATATTCACCCTTTAAAAAAATTGTTTAATGTTTATTAGTTTTTGACAGAGCAAGTAAGGGAGGATCAGAGAGAAAGAGAGGGAGACACAGAATCTGAAGCAGGCTCCAGGCTCTGAGCTGTCAGCCCAGAGCTTGACACAGGGCTTGAACTCCCGAACCATGAGCTCATGACCTGAGCTGAAGTCAGATGCTTAGCTGAGACATCCAGGTGCCCCTATTCCCCTTTGATATCAAAGCTTTTCTATCAGTTTGTGGATGATCTAAAACTAATACTTAATTTTTGGGGAAATTCACTGGATGAAATAATCCTACATTCTGCAGATAAATAAACTCATTTGTTTTTACCATCTATAGATTTCTCCTCTCACTGATTTGCTTATTTGGTAAAGTTGAACATTCTGGTCTGGAATTACCTGGGCATACCAGGAGTTATTACAGCCTCTGGGTTTCCTACCTAGGCTTTGGGTCCATCTTGTGCTCTGAAGATATATGGGTGGGAAGGACATTTGCAGAGCTCCAAGTGTTAACTGTGCCTGTATTCCCAAACCAATCTCAGCAAATTGACCCCAGGTCCTAGAACACAAGTAAACATGCCAGGTGAAATTTAGTCTCATTAGTTTCCTTCCATTCAGATGATGGAATTGATGCTTAAAATGATACCAGTATTGCTTAAAATGGCTTACCACTGTCCTCATGTTATATTCTTCTTTATAATCGCCAACCTGCAATGTCGTCATCAAGGCTAGGCTTGCAGCATGTCATCACTGATTGGAAGATGCTCTGTTGTTGGTTTCATTGACCAGAGTTTTGAGGAAAAGCAAGACAAGCTGCCACTTTAAGGCCAATTATAGGATCAAATCCAATCCCTTCTATAGACCATACTGTTTGATAAACTGGATATATTCATTCTATATTTCCAATACTACATCCTTTATCAGTATTTAACAATTGATGGCGTAGTTCTAGTCCGTCTTCAAAACCTGAGAACCAGGAGCACAGATGGTCCAAGTCCCAGTGTAAGGGCTCAGATTGGACACAACCACCAACACTAGGCAGAGCCATCTGCTTTATTCAGTCCATCAATTAAAATACTCATCTCTTCCAAAAACATTCTTACACACTCAGAAATATTTAACCAGATTAACCAGATTATCTGGGTATTGATTACCTAGTTGAATTAACACATAACTTTCTTGGCTAACCAAATGCATTTTAATCATAATGAACATGAAGAAAACTTACAGATGAAGATAAATTAATCTTATAACTAAAAAAGCATATATAATGAGAATTTTTATCATCAAATTGACAAAAATGTGAGTATTAATAAAGGGTGTTGCTGATGGGGTGCCTGGGTGGCTCAATCAGTTGAGGCGTCCAATTCTTGATTTTAGCTCAGGTCATGATCCCAGGGTCATGGAATTGAGCCCCACATCAGGCTCTGTGCTGAGTGTGGAGCCTGCTTAAGTTTCTCTCTCTCTCTCTCTCTCTCTCTCTCTCTCTCTCTCTCCCCCTCTCTCTCTCTCTCTCTCAAAAAAAAAAAAAAATGGTCCTGCTGATGAAGGTGCAGAAACATGGAACAATCCACATGAACCTGGTGGGAAACATTATATAAGAATTGGGAACCTGTGTGACATTACGTGTAAAAGTCTTAAACCTTTATATACTTCAGGATCTATTGCAGAAATGATAGTTTTATAGAAGTAGACTAAAATTGACATTCAAAGAGATTCATTGCAATGTTAGTGTTTTTAAATATACTACGTACTTAGGATAGAATCTAGGCGTAGAAAGATGTTAACAATGTGCAGTCATAGCTACCATTGAGGATTTATTGTATGCCAGGCACTATGCCAGGAACTTTGAATATGGATCTTATTTTTAACCATTAATACAATAGTTTGGTCCCTCATTGGATTTTATTCTTGTTTCAGAAAAAAATGTTTAATTCTTGAGTTGAACATGAAGACCTTTCCCAAGATGTCCCCTAACCTATCTTCCCGACCTCCAATTTTTTTTCCCCAACTTAGAAATGGGGAAAATGAGGCCAAGAAAAGTTGTGAGCTAAGGCCAAAGAACAAATCTGAGGTAATGTGATGAGTGAGATCCTCCGTTCTTGGTGCCAATTAATGAACTTTTTCATTCCACATGTTCGTCTGGAAAAAATATATCCTAGTTGACAAACATTCACTGAGCATGGGATAAATTCCAGACATTGATCTAGGCAGGTGCTAGAGACACAAAACATAAACAAAAACCTTTGCTCTCTAGGAATTCACAACCCATGGGAAGACAGACTGACTCAGTTTTAAAAACTTGAAAGTGAAACCATTGTCCGTTGAAATTGTGTCCTTTTTGGTTTTAAATAAGATATCCATGGATGACAGACTCCATGTAGTTTGACAGATGTGAAGATGTGGCAGGGGATTATCGGCTCTTTCCTACTTAGAGGCACCCCCAAATCCTGAACCTACCACTTAAAACTCCACAAACCACCATGCACCCGTTTAAATGCTCCACGTGGGTTAATTTAATTAATCCCCAAAACAGTCCCATGAAGGAAGTAGTATTCCTTCTCACGTGGCAGAAGATGAAATGGAGGCAGTGAGAGACCAGGTGTAACTTGCCCGGCCAGTGAACCAAAATTCGAGCTCAGGTGGTCTTACTCTGCCTGTGTTTCACTACATGCAGGATGCTACATCTGAATTAAAAACCAAAGGATGTGGAGCAGGAATTCATTTTGGGTAGAGGTATATGGAGTGTTGAAAGCCTTTGGAGGTTCAGGGGTGCTTAATTGTTTTGGGGGAGGTTCGGGAAATTGTGGGAGGTGGAGTGGGTGTGATCTTTGCTCAGGCAAGGGGTGCTCAGCTGTGAGGCCTGAGCCCTAGCAGGGCCACTCTGAGGAGTGTGGCTTTTACCAGTTAGGCAAGTAGAAGCCACAGAGAGCTTAAGCATGTAAGAAATATGATCAAGCTTGCCTTTTAGAACGATCACGTATTAATCAGTTGACAAAGTGACCGAGATGGTTTTGGTCGGCTTCTAAACCCCTGACCCTCTGACCATGGTTCAGCCACACTCGTCTTCAGTACAAAGGGAATTGTCCTCAAATGGAAACCATTGCTCACTGCTACAGGGGGTTAATAAAATCTCATGAGGCCAAGAGAGCCAAGTCACAATTTAAAAACGTTGCTTCCCAGCTGGCAGCTGCCGTGAGTGAGTTGTGAGTGTAGGCGTCTGGCAGCTCTGCTTTCACTGGCAGTATATTGCTTTGCTTCCCCCTCATAAACCTTTCTATTTATTTTGTGGGAGGGTAGAGCGCCTGACGGACCTTATCCAGGAGGCAAATAAAGAAGCAGGAGGCCTTAAATCTTCAAGTTCTGGAGATCTCTAAAACAACACAAACCGTGAGATTGGAAAATGGGGGAACTTTCCTGGGCATCCACCTGTGGTGACTTCCCTCTTCCTTTAGTTCCCTTTTTCCACTTCTGGGACACCTGCTCCCTCCCTCATGTCTTGTCTTTGAATCTTAACTCCCAGTAGGTAACAACGCTCTCATATTACCAAGACTTCACATTCCATTTCCCTAGTGCAAGCCTGCCCTTTCCAGAACTGCCCACCTTTCAAAATTCCTTCGTTGCATTTCTGGCTACAGCTATTAAACCCCTCCTGGGGCTCAACTCAAATATGTGTTTGGAAGAGCAATTTAATTAAATTGCCTCCCACTAAGGTGTAAATAACTTCTAGCCCCCAACCCCATCCCTCCAATCATCGCAGGTATGTTAAAAATGTAATGAAAGAAATGAGTCTCTCATTGACTATAGCAATGAAGTAATAACAGTATCTTCCAAGTGGAGGGTATATTTCAAGGTGCCTTAAAACATGCTTGCATTGAAGCCACCCCACTTCTGGGTAAGGTTCTGTTCATTGTGTACTCTGGTCTCTATTCTGTTGTTGAAACATTTGTGCTTCCTATTTAGCAGAAGCAGCTGTTGTCCTTTTGCCTCTGCTTAGGGGCTCTCTAGCCTGATTGCCTGCAAGCCTGAGCCTGTTGGCTTTTGCTCTGAGGATTATAATCCCCCTGAGCTAGGAAGCAAGAAGGGGGTGGGGCAGATGATTGGAAGAGAAAAAGAGAGGGAGGTGTCAATAAGAATGAATTACGTGTATCCAAAAGAGAAATGGAAGTTAGTTTTAAACAATTACCAGCAATAATGGGAAGAATTGGTGGCGGCAAACAATGTGACAAAATATCCAGCAAGTTCATGGCTTACGGTAAAGTCTGTACCAGGAGATGGGAATGCTTTTGAATTTAATCTTGTGTAATTAATGTCTTAGAGTCTTTCTGTTCCCACCTGTACAATGAAGGGGGATGGAGCAGATAGGCTAAGTATCCATTAGATCTAAAATGAACTGATCAGATATAGGGCTTCATGTGGAGACCGTGGACCTGTGTGTTGTAACATTGACCTGCTTTATATACTATTCTGTTGAAGACCAGTTTCTCTGCTATAGGGTAGAAGAGAGGCCATCCCAACAGTGAGTTAGGGTAGGAAAAACACCAAACTTAAAACCAAAGACTTGGGTTCTAGTCCTAGCTTCACTTCAACATTTGAAGTTGGACCTACTAATATAACCAAGTCGTATCTCAGTTTCTTTGTAAACTGGTTCACAAAGTCATGCATAACCAGAACTGGTGTTACCTGGTGGCTGCTGAACAAGGTGGGGACAGATGCATGGTGGTAATATAGTTTGTTAAACTTGTATTTCAATTTACACTTAACTGATTTCTTTTTTTTTTCTTTTGCTAAGTCAAATGGCAATGGGAAATCATAAGTTGTGTGTCCTGGACTATCAACTGTGTCAACAGGAGGAGGATGGAGGTGAAGTTAATGGAGTTTTTCTAAATTCTGTCTATCCAGGCAAGATAATCTTTGATCTTTCTGAGTTTTATCCATCATTGAAAAGATTCTCTTGGACTACATGGGTTTTAGTCTCTCCCCCAGTAAGAACACATGATTGACAAGCATATATTTCCCATCATAGACCAAGGGACTGATTATAGGCAGAAATGGAAGGAACCTTGATCTCAGCTACTCAAGAGGGCAAAACCCCAAGAAAGATCAAGTTTGCTTTGCATGGTTGGGAATTGCTTATTCAGGCTTAAGCTTCCTTCATACTAAATATTACAAAGAGTTTGGATGTCATCTTGATATTAGAAAAGCCACTTAGGTCAGGCCTCTTACTGCCCCCATTTGTACTGTTTGCTCTCCCTGTTTACTCACTTGAGCAGAAAATCATCTGTCACTTCCTATTGTTACCTTATTATGTGGGTGTGCCTTACACACTTGAAGAAAATCTAAGTTCTTTTGAGTCAGGAGCTCTGTTTTTATATCTCTTTAATCTTAAATGTTGAGTTCTTGAATCAGAACATAAATTTATTCCAGGTTTAAATGTCGTTGGTCTTGGTATCTCCAATACAGGTTAGTATAGGATGTCCTTTATGATCTCTTATAATGGAACTTGGTAAATACTTCTTGGGTTTAACTGAAGACTTTTATCTGTAAGATCTTGGCTTCACTGATTTAATTAGAAGTAAATGGGGAATCTGATCTGAGAAGTGTACAGACTAGGGGATATAGCAGTCTTTGCCTCCCTAACATTAGCATCCTGTTAAGGTTATATTCCTAGAGAAAGATAGAACTGTCCCAGGAGGGATAGAAAAAGGAAATAACTGTGAGCTTTGTGGTGGTGGTGATGTTGGCTGGTAGCCAACAGCTCAATCACTACAAGGCCCATTAAACTTAGAATTCCATATTCATCCAGTTGGTGCTTAGAAGATTCTTAGAAATGATCCAGTTCTGTTGCCTAGTTTTATAGATAAGGATGTTGAGGCCAGGGAGTTTAGAGAATGTCTAGTTTTGAAGAAATTGTCCTGGGAAGGATATGTATGTCTAAAAACACACAATTGCACAGCTTAACAAAAAGGGTGTTATATGATTGTTGAGTAAAGCACTTAAATAATGGCAGCAGAAGCACAGTAATGGATCTCGGTGGCAGAGACGGCCAGCCCTCTTCCAAATGTTACTTCTTCCCTTCCATGTCAGAGGGTTGTTTCTGGGAAGTGGATGCTCATTTAAGGACATTTTCTAGCTCTTCCTATTTCATGGGACATAGGACTGGATCTGGGCCATGGAATGTGGAATGTGGGTAATGGTGATGTACGCTGCTTCCAGAACTGGATCCCTGCAGGTTTTTCACTCCATCCTCCATGATCTCTTTCCTTTATTCTCTTTGCTCCAGTCTTGCTTCATTTGGTCTTAACAGTAACTTCTCAATTGTCTTGACTTCCAGTTTATAATGATTTAACCTCAGCTGAGATTTACCTGTCAGGTCAAATGTCCTGGAGGACAGTGTGGCCTTGGCTATATTTGCATAGCTTAGAGAAATAATTTTTTTCATTTGTCAGGTTGGCAAAACTCAAGTTTGATATATTTGTTGGTGAAGATGTGGAAAAACAGGTTTGCTTACACATTTGTGTCAAGAAGTACAATTTTATAGAGAGCAGGTAATAGTAAAATTAAGTCATTAACCTCACAAAGCCACCTCTAGACCTAAGCACACCTGCATGTATTTGAAATCCTATGTAGACAAAATTCTCCCTTTTAGCACCATCTAGAATATTATGTAGGAGGCATTCCAAGTATCCATTAATCAAGGGATGTTATGAAACACAATCTATACAATGAGATACTGTATAGCTGAACCAAATAAGGAAGTCTATTTTTGTTCAGGAAATATTGCCAGAACATAAATTGGCAAGTATAAAAAGCAAAATTGAGAACAATCTGTATAGTATGCTATCATTCCTTTTAAAAGGAGATAAAATATTTTCATATGCTCTCATTTGCATGAAGAGACCCCGAGCTGAGTGTGAAAGGAGTTGAGAAGAGTATAGACAGGAACAGAAGTGAGAATATTTATTAACCTCTACCTTATCACATTGTTTTGAGTGAATTACCTATCAAAATACAACTAAAAATAAGAAATTATGGAGGTCATCCCTGTTTGCTTATATGCAGAAAGGCACAGGAGTGGTAATTACTGGATAATTAATATTAACTGTTATTAAGGAGAAGTCATGCTTTACTTTGAGTAATTGACCTAGAATTTTGAACTCTGCCTGTGTCAGTCCTAGCTGGGTCAGCATGCTACATTCATAGACTTGTGTTTTCAACTCTAAGAATTCACTTAATTGAATGAAACTCTTCTGCTTTCTTTAGATAGGTGTTTTTCAAGAAATGAGCAGTTTGAGTTCCATGAGCTTGTTTGTGTGAACTTCCTTAATAGCTTCTATTAAGAGTCTACAAAGTATCATTTGCTCTGTTGAGATCTGGGAATAGACACTAAGAAAAATATTTTAGGGAACCATAATTGAGACGGAGGGAGAGAAGAATAAATACCTTGGAATGGGCTTCCCCCCACCTTCAAATTGCTGTGAAGTCTTGAATCTTGGTAATCTCACAATGTGACTCTGTTTGAATAAAGGGTGAAAAGATAATTAAAATTAAGTGAGGTCCTTGGGGTGAGTCTTAATCTGATTGGTGGTCTTCTAAGAAGAAGAGATTAGGACACAGTCATATAAGGAGGAAAGACCATGTGAAGACAAAGGCCAGTTTCCTCAGAATGAAATCCAGTCTGCAGACATCTTGATCTTGAGATATCCTCCAGAACTATGAGGAAAATTTGTTGTTGAAGCCACCTGGTCTGTGATACTTTGGGGTCCTTTGAGAAAATGAGTACATGTCAATAATTCAGTTAGAGCTGTGGTGGGGAAGTCAGCCCCTTGGGTGACAGAGGAGAAGCACAGAGAAGGAGCCCCAAACTTAAAGAGTTCAGACAAGGCAGAGAGGTGGCCTCTGAGCATAATCTAGGAGGCAACTCTACTATTATCCTTATTTCCTAGAGGAAGAAACTGAGGCATGGAAAAGTTGCATGAATTGCCCCAAGTTACAGAACCAAAAGCGGCAGAGCCTGTGTTCAAACCTAGGCAAATTTCTCCTCGGCATGGCTTTTATGACTATATTCTGCCTCTGATAAAAATTTACCGAGAGGAAATAATGTGAGACAAGGTACGCACAGCGTTCAGGGATCTCCATGTATATGTCTTGAACCTAAAGCAGGAGGTTGGATAGCAGCAAGTGGTTAGGGGAGGTTCTATGGGCCTCCCAGGCGGTATGGATTTTGGATCTTAGAGGGAAACAAGTGGAGCCTTATCTATGTAATTTAAAGTAGGTATGTAAGGAATTTATGCCCCCACCATAAACGTTAAACTCGATGAATTTCCACAAGCTGACACACTTGTTACTGGCACCTAGATCAAGAAACAAAACATGACCAGACCCCCCAGAAGTTTCTTTCTGTTCTCCTCATTCATTATCTCCTCCATGGATAGCTACTCCTGTGACTTCTAAGAGCAGAGACTAGTTCTGCCTCATTTTGATCTTGTACCTAAATGGAATCATGCAGAGTATACGTTCCTGTATCTGCCGCCTTTTGCTCTTATAAGTCTGATCTTCATGTGTATGGTTGAAGGGAGTTCATTCTCTTTGCTGTATTGTAACAAAGAGTGTATCTGCCTCTATTCTAGTGTTGGTTGCCATGTGTGGCTTTTAGTTTGAAATGAATATAAGTGCTGCAATGATAAGCCTTAGAAATATTTGACAGTGAACATATGTCCCTAGGAGTGGAATCACTGTATCGCAGGGTATGTGTATGTTGAGTTCTAGCATATACTGCCAAGCGACATGTCTACCTAATGGTAAAATACTAAAAGCTTTTAACACTGGGAATACCTTCTGTTGAAAATTTTATTGGAGGTTTCAAGCATTGTTAAAAATACAACAGGAGACATGATGTGTGCGTGAAATCCAAAAGAATCTTAAAACTGTTAGACGCAAGTGAATTTAGCAAGGTTTCTTTGTATGAATTGATACAAAGTAAATATATCAAAATTGTATTTCTGTGAACGGACAAAAATAGATGAAGACAAAATCTCAATGATACTTTTCATAGTTTTATAAAGTATCAATTAGTGCATACTTGGCATTCAATTCCTTCCCCCATACTGAAAATTACAAAACACCATTAAGAGAAATTAATAAAGAATAGACCATACTACTGATTCTAGTATTGAAAGATGCGGTACTATAAAGAGGTTAATTCTCAAACTCCTTCATGGGTTCAGCGTAGTCCCAAACCCCATCTTGGCAAGTTTTTCCATAGAGTCTGACAAATGGACTCTAAATACATTTATGGGGGAAAAATTAAAGTGGCCATTTTAAAAATTGATACTAATTGAAACATAGTGTCTAACAACCTAGAAAAATGCTGTTCCCTAGAATTAATAAACTAGTCAGATGAATATAATACACACTCTAATGTCTTCACTGTTAGGATCTTGAACATAATGGCCATGAGAGACCAGTACAGAAGAGGGGTTTAAACTAATCAGAAGAGAAAAGCCTAAAAGAGACAAAAAACTTTCTTAAAGGTATAAGTCCAAGGCAACTAGGATAATAGCTGACTGTTACTTCAATCCCTCTTTCCTAAACTCCTGTATAGAACCCAAATGAAGAAGTGCATTTCTTCTTCTTTTGTGGGACATTCATGGAGAAGGCAACCTACCCAACAAGTTGATAGGATGGAAAAGTAGACAACAAACCTAGGTCAGTCTTGTGAATTTTAGCAGTCTATTTTAGTAGTGCTATGGGAAGGTGCTGTATTGGAGGCAGGCCATTTCTTGATGAATACAACACTGTCGTGAGCATTGAAGCATATGGCTGTTTGAGTACTACATGAAGTGGTCAGCTTGCACTTAGGGCTATACTATAAAAGACGTTCTTTTCTCACTAGATTTTCACCCAAGTGATGAGAAGCTCAAGCTAAATGATGAGAACATAAGGGAATGAAGACCAGACTGAGGAGTATCCAATTGGCTGTCACGTCAAGCACACTGAGGCATTTGTTCCAGAGGAACACCTGGGTGGATTGCCATTATTTAAATTCTTTTTTTTTTTTTTTTTTGGTTTGCCAAACATACATGGTTAAATTGTAAACATGAAATGCCCCTGTGCTGGGATTCCACTGTATCGGATGACAGTCTTTAACTCTTTCTATTCCATTGTGACGGCCACCATCTCCATATCCCCTAATAGGAGCAGGCTGTGATTTCTTTTGGCTCTCTATTTACATGGGGAAGTATTCCATTTTTGGATAATGTTAGTTATTTATCCAAAATTGAAGAAAGCAAGCTGCTGGCAAGAAAAGGAAATAACTATTTCTTTCATGAAAATAACAGGTTACTTCCATGTTAGTTAAACACTTTGAGTAACTTGTCAACAAAATTAGTGTGTTTTCCTCTCTTCCCACAGATTTTTACATATTATAGTGAGAAACAAAGTCTCAGTTTCATGAGCAGAAGCTTCTGCAGTTGCTGGGATATCCTTAAGTGCATTTCCCATTTTAGGATTGAGACATTTGAAATAGGCTGTCACATGTTCCATAAATTTTTGTCTTCACAAATTTCACTTCCACTAATTTTAACTTCTCCTAAAACAACAAGGTCTTTAGATTCCTGCTCTCCAAGCAGGAGAAAAGGATTAATAGCTGCTGTGGTTGGAACAGAAGTGAAAAGAGACCTGTTGGAGGAAGAGAGAGAAGGCTGCACAGCTATTCATCCTAGTTTGAGGAACAGAGGAATGGTAGAATTTAATTACTGGATGAGGGCTTAAAGATGATTTAAAATGATTGGGGCGCCTGGGTGGCTCAGTCGGTTGAGCGTCCGACTTCGGCTCAGGTCATGATCTCACAGTCCGTGAGTTCGAGCCCCGCGTCGGGCTCTGTGCTGACAGCTCAGAGCCTGGAGCCTGCTTCCGATTCTGTGTCTCCCTCTCTCTCTGACCCTCTCCTGTTCATGGTCTGTCTCTCTCTGTCTCAAAAATAAATAAACATTAAAAAAATTTAAAAAAGAAATGATAAACAGTTTGCATATTAATAAAAACAAAACTTTGTAAGGCCTGAAGTTTTTGAGGTGTCCCAAGGCATAGTTGTGTAACACTTTCTCACCATGCTTTATTGACACTCTGTCAACGTCTTAGGTCAATAAATGGACTTGATTCATAGAACTGGAAATACTCTTATTTGCTGTTGCCCAATTTAGGGATGACCCATTACTTAGGAAAGTCTTGGTGTCTTTCTCTACTTGACACCAAAAAATCTTTCAATTATTTAATTCAGAGGTACACCAATCACCAGGTTGGTTACTTGTGTATTTTTGTAGACTGGATAAAGATTTTTATTGAACTCAACTACTTGCCAATTAATGTCAGTGGATATTTCATTATGCTCCTCAGGTGAATTGACAACTTGTAAAAACAAGTTTTAGAATATAGCAAGACTATTCTGTGTTCAAAACGCTTTCACTTCATGAATTGCGTGTGTATATATCATGTTAGCTTGTGAAATCAGCCTTCCTAGATAGTTATGATGTGCCTATAGAACAAAAGTCTTAGTTGTCAAAGACATTCAGAAATTTTTAATGTATTTTGTAGAAAGGAAAAGAATAGAAAGCAGTAAAGTCATCAGGTCTGTTACTTCATTGGGCATATTCCATGATTCCCTGATGAAACGTTTAATAAACACCTAATAGATGCTAGACACCATATTAGGTTATGGTGAGTGAAAATAATACAGAGTAACTCCTCAATCCAAGGACTCGGAAGGGCAGGGACATGGTTCTTTAAGGTCAAGAACAAAGACCCTAACTTGATAGGGCTGGCAGGTGGGGAAATGTGAGATGTGGTTGGGGAAAAAACAGGCAGGTGCCAGACAGAAAACCTTGCAGGCCATGCTAAGTATTGTGGTCCTTGCCTAACAACATTGAAAAGGCCTTGTAGGATTTTATGTAGGTGGTGCCATTTCTTACATGGATTTAGGAAAGCAGATAGGAGAGGCCCAAGCAGGTTTTCCTTGGAATTTGGTAATTGATTGAGTGATCCACGTGAGAGGTAAGGGGAAGGTATCTTGAACTGGAACGGTAGCCTTGGAGATGAAGGAGAGATCTTATCAAGAAGAAAAATTAAGAAGGTTTGGTGACAGGATCTGGGGTAAGAGGAAAGTGTCAAGGATTGCTTCTCGATTTCTGCTTTTAATGACTCTAACTCAATCTGAAAAACGTTTTGTGTGTGCTCAGCCTGACTTTATCCCTGGTTAAGTTTTGTAGCTCACTGATTTATTAGTATAAATACGTTAGAGCATGATATTACCAAAACCTGAGTCAGCAGTTTGACCCCAAATTGTTAACTTTATTCTCTTAATGGGCCACAAATTCTGTTCGTTTCTCTTGCTTTCTCAAGAAGCCTTTTGATCCCAAATTGCCCTGGGAAGGGAGCATGGAGCTGTTCAACTATAGATGTGTCTTAACTCAAAGTGTGTGTCCTACAAATACAGATCATGAGTCTCTTGGAACAGTGGTTGGCATACTGTGGTTGCTGAAGTCTTAAGATCTGGATGTTGGATCATTAACTCTGCCTTTATATAAGAGGAATTTTTTACTTTACAGGAGGAAATTGTATGTCCTGAATATCCCAAGGGAAGAGGGTATGAAGTGAATGCACATTACATTTTCCTTCTGTACTCTCTGTAACTTAGTAAAGTGACTCACGTAATGTGGGAAATATGTCAGTAAGTCAGCTGAGGGAAAGGAGGAGGAAACCTGGTGTCATGGAATGCTCATGGAGGTTGGGAAAGGCCTGGGTTGACTGTCCTCCAGGGACCAAACCCACCAGTAAGAAGTACTCTGTTCTCTGATCCTGTGATATACTTAGAAAATGATCATTTTCCTAACTGGACTGTAAGCTCAGTAATGGAAACGGCTTAATCCTGCTCACCCTCAAATTTCCAGAGCCCGGTTAAGTGCCTGGCATATGGTTGATGAATAAATACTTCATAAATGAAATGAATAAAAGTGGTCTCAACAATGGTGCGCAGCACGAGGTGGAGTTACGCTATGTTCACATGTGGTCTGACTGGTGCAGAACAGAAACAGACTCTGTTAGCAAACCATACTGCATTTGGAGCCATTTTGAAAATTTTTCTTAAATTAGGGGGCTCCTACCAACATCAAAGTACAAAGATGAGATGCTGGGTACAGGAATGAAGGGCTAGAAGGATCTAGACTAGCCACTGTGGTTTTAGCCACTCCCTGGGGTTTTAGACAAGTGTGCAAACTTTAATGGAATTGCTGTTAAAGAGGGTGACATGAAATCAAGAGAGTACCCAGTAAAATCATTAGGAAAAGCATAGAACTGAGCTGTGGATTACTAGGACTTAGAGACTGTGCCTCAAACACAAAAATGTGAGTGTTAGGGCTACAGATAGGGTCGTTGTGTGCTCTCCCAAGAATACACTCTCTAGTGGGCCACAAAAGAAAGGGGTCCACTCTACACAGGTTTTCAATAGAGACATGCCTTTCCCCCACCTAGGAAATGACCCTTTGGTTGAAATAACTTTTTACAGGAAAAAAATGATGTTTTACATCAAAACAGGTGCATCTTCATTGAGAATCAAATAATTTGGGAGAAGACCTATTAGTACTCTCATATAATAATGACTTTTAATTGTTTTTCTTAACAAGTTGTGAATAATTTTTCTTAAGACCCGTGTTGCCAAACTTGGCTTCACTTTGAAAGCTGTGGATGTTGAAGATGAGGAAAATGAGGCCAGATGAACAGGGATGAGAAAGGCTGGAGGGTACCTGGAAGGGTGACATATTTCCTTGGGCAGCCTGTGGAAAGCATTGACTTTCCTTTGTTGTGAATTTGCTGATGTTTATTTCCAACTAAGTCATAAGCTTAAAGTTGGGGACTCTGTCCTATGTTTCTCTTACATTCTTCAGAGTACTTAGATGGGTCCATTAGAATTACCTAGATGGAATAGAAAATTCAAAATTATGCATTTTAATGGAGGAGAAGGTACAGTTTCTTCTGTAAACACCTGTATGAAATGTTTCAGAGGGGATTGGGCATTACAGGAATTTTGGAAAAGGAAAAAACTTTGAGAACATCTTAGTCTTGAAAAAAATTATTGTCCTAAAAGTAAGGAATTAAATGCTGGACCATGAAACCCGAGAAGTAAGTCATCACTTTGCTGCTTGCTTCACAATCAGTCATTAACCTGGACCTTTCCCCAGTTTCTGACCTGAAATATGTAGGTCACTTAACAGTTTTTTGACCTTCTGTTCCTTCAGTTTTTTCTTAAGTGTAATTTCAAAAGGAGCCTCTAACAGAGTTGCTGGGTGGAAGTAATGGTTCTCTTTTGAATTGCCAAGCTCCTCGTGACTGGAACAAGAAATATTTGTACCAGACAGCTTCCTTTATTTGCTTGACTTGATTAATTATTGCTTGATTTGATTAATTCTGCTCACTTATGATGACCAGTATCTCATTATACCTTTATCAATAGCAGCCCTTTATTAAACAGGATTCTTTTTTCCTTGTGCTTATTTTTCTAATTAGGTGATATTAATAAGGATGTTTTTATGAACATCAGTGTTGCTCCCTCAGGTGTTTTGCTTTTGGGTTAAGCCACTTACAAAATGAATCAACAAGTACAACAGGGGACTGAGGTAGAAAGTCCTAGGTCATGAGTGCCTGGGTGGCTCAGTTGGTTAAGCATCTGACTTCAGCTCAGGTGATGATCTCATGGTTAGTGAGTTTGAGCCCCGTGTCGGGCTCTGTGCTGACAGCTCAGTCTGGAGCCTGCTTCAAATTCTGTGTCTCCCTGTCTCTCTCTGTCCCTCCCCTGCTCGTGCTCTTTCTGTCTCTCCTCAAAAATAGACATAAATAAAAGTAAAAGAAAAAAAAGTCCTAGGTCAGTTACCTATGTCTCCTGATGAGGGCTTCAGTAGAGGGTTTATAGGAAGTTTCAGTAGATACAGCAATGTCTTTACTTAGGAACCAGTTAGACCATCGCTGGTTTTCTTTAAACATTAAACGTTTTATTGGAGAACTTCTCACAGGCCTTGGGGAAAACGTGTGACTCCTTTTAAATTAAAGTAAAATCATCTGATGAAATTGACTTGCCTCATAGAGCCTTTGACCCTGAAACCACCTTGAAGAAGAGTAAATGTTTTAAAGTTTATTTTAGGGCTTTATTAAAAAGGAAAACATGCTTTATGGTTATGCCTTAGAGGTCAGTAGAGGTTCTGGCCAATCTTCAACCCTGTTTCCACCTCTGGTCACAATAGAAAAGCCTGTTCGGGAAGAGGATTCTTTGAGATGTTCCATGATGAGTGAGGAAAACTCATTTCTAATCCCTCCCCCAGACCCCCATTTTGGGCTGCTCAATGCAGGAAACCACTTAAATACATCAGACCTGCAAAAAAACTTATTAGGCATCAACTAACTTAGGGGTTTGGTTCAAACTGTAAATTGGGAAAATAAACTGAGAATTCCAGTGGCCTACCATGAACAATAGGAATGAGGATTGTGTGATTTCAGGAAACAATAGAGTTGCGTCTGTGATGTGAAAGTCATGGAAAACTTATAGTTCAGAGCCCCTCTCCAGGTTACTATATAATTGTGGTCATTCCTGGTTTAAATCCACTGCCCTCTCCTATCCTCTTGTAAAATTGAACACCCTGTCAAGGGTGTGGTCTGGAAGGATTGGATTCCAGTGTGAGTAGGTTATCACTTCATTTGTGCCAAGGAAAAGTAGAGTCTGTTCAACAAAAGAAAATTGTGTGCTCCACGGTAAGAGTATGGCATGAAATGATAGAACAGGGATGGAAGAGAGAAGCTGAAAACTCCTTTCCCGTTTTACAGTCTGAGCCTGAGAAGGCTTTCTGTCTTAAAGCGGATGTATCATTTAAGGTCTGGTTTGGAATTATTCCATTGCCCCCTGCTTTTAGATCCTCTGTTTTTTCTCTCCCATGGCTTCTATTTAGATTTCTAATAGCATTGTTAAACTTGGTAAACACTTAAAATGCTGAACTGTGCTCTCAAACATATATTACAAGGTAAAGCCACAGGGATATTGCATTATAAGTGAAGATGATGGGGGACAGTTCAGACTAAATTTGTAATGTACTCCGCTTAGCATCCCGGGAGCCTCCTGTTGCATTGTGCAAAGTGGAAGAGGCTCTGTTACAATTGTCTCCATAAGGCAGTATTCCCAGGTGACTTGTAGGAAGAGTCTCCATTCCTGTCAGATCACAGGGTAGAGCCAAGGCCAGCTGAAAAATATGTAGTGCTTGGGCTGCTGTAACATCAGACTTCATCACCTCAGGTACTCGAGGGGAGATAGATGTTTCCAGAGCAATTTTATTAAGGATAAACTTAGGATAAGAAAAACAAGGGAAATACTGTTTTTATTCCTGGCAAGTATTTTATTTAATTTTTTCAGTATTAGCATAACAGCTATACCTGCATTAGCAGGACAACCAGAGAATCTGTTGAATAAAATGCAGAAAAGTCAAACCACCCAGCAAGCTTGTTACTCATAAAATTTTTTGCATACACCTGGTTTTAACATAAGTGTTGAAGCAATAAAATAAGAAGTGGAATCTCTTATCTGAAAACTTAGTATAAATGTTAGGACATTAGAGCTGTTTTCTAAGTGTGTGTGTGTGTGTGTGTTTGCCTTGAGGGAAGCCTGGCTGGCTCAGAGGGGCATATGACTCTTGGTCTTGAGGTTGTGAGTTCGAGCCCCATGTCTGGTGTAGATTACTTAAAAACTTAAAAAAAAAAACCAAAAAACCGGGGGTGCCTGGGTGGCTCAGTCGGTTAAGCATCCGACTTCAGCTCAGGTCATGATCTTGCAGTTCATGAGTTCGAGCCCCATGTCGGGCTCTGTGCTGACGGCTCAGAGCCTGGAGCCTGCTTCAGATGCTGTGTCTCCCTCTCTCTGCCTCTCTCCCACTTGTGCTCTGTGTCTCTCAAAAATGAATAAATGTAAAAAAAATTTTTAAAAACCTGGTTTACCTTGGATTTGAAAAATGTTGTTTCTAAATGTTAGGTGGCTTAAGAAAGCAGTAACATGTGAATTCTGTTCTGAGACCAGTCCTTCCTGTGAAGGAAGAAACAGGGAAATAAGGGCTAGAGAAGGAGAAAGATAAGCTATAGTTGGTTTGTTCCCCCCCCCCCCACCCACTGATAATATATTAAAAGTAAGACCTGTTAATTTTAAGAATTTATTTGGGCAAAAATCGATTCCAATTCGGCAGTACCAAACCCAGAAGTACTTAGGAGGGCTTTCCTAACAAGAGCTCAGGGAGAGACTTTTGCAGATAAGAGGTGGAAGCAAAGTAAGAAAATTATTGATTGGCTATAACTTGAAGCCTAGTTGGCTCTGATCGGTCATCCTTAGCATTTCGACTTTGTAACCTTCAGGCTTTTACAGACTGAAATTTTGGTTGGTTTACAAAGTCTGCCAGGGCATTAGAGCCACATGAACCCAATGGCCTCCTTGTTTATCAGTTTAACACAGCCATGTCACTATATTCCATTGCCAGGGACCCACCTATACTGTGCACAGCACCCAGCTTTCCAGAATTGGAAAGAAGGAACTGAAGGAGCGGTCCTTCATCCCTTACCCCTGTGCAGCCTAGGCCACTGTCCTCTGAGCTTTGAAGGGTATCTGGAAATTGCCTGAATTGATTGGTTCTCTACTGGCTTTTGCAACTATTTCTCCTGTACCGTGGCCTTCTTTCTCAAAATAAGTAGACCTCCTAAAACCAGAACATAAAATGTCTTCTAAAAACACCTGAGATTTTCTAGACTTAGTTACATAAGCAGAGACACAACCATACAGGAAAGCGTGAAACCTAATCTGAGACTGCATGAGGTAGCATTTCTTTTGTGATTGATAATAATGGTAAGGAATAAAAATGCTGAGAATTAAGTACCAGGGAAGCGTGCCAAGATTTTTATACACATGACCTTTTTATATTGCCTATGATAGTATGTATCATGAGGAAATTAGGCTCAAAATGGAGATAGGACTAGAACTCCAGTCTGTGATTCTAAAGCCGTGCCTCTTTACCTCAAAAACTCAATAAGTCCAAACAGTTTCCCCCACCATCAGCTGGTAAAACTCATCCCCTGAAACTTCAAGGTACCTTAGTCTCCTGTCTCATTCTTCCCTCTTAGAATGACTTTTACTAAATCATTGCTTGAGACCTCTCCACAAGGGAAGTAGTATCGACTGGTGGGGAGGAAAGATGTGTGTTAGGAAGTAGGACTGGCACTCTGTGTGTGGCAGGGTAAGAGGGATCAGAATTTTTGTGTAAAATAGGACAATGCAAGCACAGATCTGGAGAGATGAGAATGAGTATGGGCAAAGATGATGTTCCTGCATGTTTTCTTTTTGCATCTTGCCAGGACGAAATTAAATTATTCTTCCTGGAATGAGTGTAAGAAGTGTGCATGTCTAATTCACTTAAAGACCAGAAAGGAAAGAAAAAAAAACCCATGAACAGAACATCAGCAGAATAATAAAGGAAAGGTACATTTTTCTGTGAAGCTTCTGATCTATTTAAATTGTACAACTTTTAATTACTATCTCCTTCAGGCATAAAAACCCAATTCAGTAAGATAATTAGCCAGCCAATGGTGGAAAATATTTCGAAGATGACTCACCAATGAGCAGCATGATTATTTCTGTTGTATTTTCCTCTTTTTTTGCAACTTAAAAAATTGTGTTGTTCAGTTGGAAATTGCAGCTTCAGGAATAATGAATTTAAAGGGAAATCGGGGACCTTCACTTAAAGTGCCTTCATCATTTTCATATTTTAATTAGGTTGTGTATATTTACAATCCCTTTGGATGATGGGTGACTAATATGTAGAAAAACAGGCAAAGTTAATTGAGAAGAGAGGTAAAAGATTAAAAAATTTGTGTGGTATAAAGGAGTGTAAGTACTATTAGTTGATGATTTAGGATTTTGTGTTAAACCTTTATTGTAGATGACATCTGAAGTTGTCTTTCTCTTTTTTTAAACTCTAGGTACTGTGTGACAGAGGGGGTGTATTTTAGTAGCTATTTATGGAGAGGAATGTGTGTGGAGGGGGGGAGGGTGGGGAGGGAAGTGCCCTCTAAGAAGAAGATAAAATTTAGCTGTTTAGTCCTATATTTAGCAAACATAGGACTGGTGAGGAGAGATCTGATCACCACGATGTCTCCTTTGAAGGATCATCATGTTAGTCATATGTGGCTTTGAAAACTAAAGGTTGGAAACTACTAAAGAATTTTCTAATTAGAACTGTCCAACAACGGGACTGCTGCTTGATGAAGTAGGAAGTTCCTCTTCAGTGAAGTGTTGAGACACAGGCTGGAAGACCATCTGGCAGGGTTGTCAAATGCTGGGTGTGACTCCACAACCAGTTGGTGTATGGATGGGAGAAGTTGTGTTAAATGACTTGATCCTCCTAAGTTCACATTCTCAGATTTTACAATGGCAATAGGATTCTTTCAAGGAGGGGTAAAATCATCAGTAAAATTTATGTAGTTTCCAAGGACATTGGTAAAGAGTTGATAAAACCAAAGAATTCTAAAAGGAAGTGTCATTATGTTAGGAAAATTATTTAGTAGAAAGAATATAAATACGGCACCTTAACTTAAATTTTTTTTTAATATTTACTTTTGAGAGAGAGACAGTGTGAGTGGAGGAGGGACAGAGAGAGAGGGAGACAGAGAATCCGAAGCAGGCCCCAGGCTCCGAGCTGTTGGCATAGAGACCAGCACGGGGCTCGAACTCACAAATGGTGAGATTATGACCTGAGCCAAAGTCGGATGCTTAACTGACTGAGCCATGCAGGTGCCCCTATGGCACCTTAATTTTTAGAGGTATAACATAAACAAAGCATGCTTGAGTATTTGGATTATTTTGACTGGAGTTTATTACTCTTTAAAATTGACCTATTGTCCATGGCACCTGAGTAGCTCAGTTGGTTAAGTGTATGACTCTTGGTTTCAGCTCAGGTCATAATCTCACAGTTCATGAGGTTGAGCCCCATGGGGGGCTCTGTGCTGACCGTGCAGAGCCTGCTTGAAATTCTTGTTGTCCTTCTCTCTGCCCCTCCCTTGCTTATGCTCACTTGCTCTCAAAATAAATAAAACATTCAAAAAACAAATTTTTAAAATCGACCTGTTGTCATATCCATAGATCCCTTACCTAAAGTTGTCCAACTGTATCACCAGGTCTTCCCAAGAACCAGTTGATCTCTAATCCCAGCTTCCTTAATTGCGGAAGCGAGAATTCCAAAGATACAACCCAGTGTTGACATCTCTTGTTAATTAAACCCTAAGGTAGTCACTGCTATGAAGGGACTTTGTATATAGAATTATGAATCAGACTTTAAGATACAGAAATTATCCAGGGTTTTTTGGGTGAGCTCAATGAAATTGCAAGAGTCTCCCAGCAGAGACCATGTGTGTAGGAAATCCTAGAGGTTTATCAGAAGGGGAGATCAGAGAGACTCAACCCATGAGAAAGATTCAACCCAGGGTTGCTGACCTTGTGGGCGAGGAAAAGGCCCACAAGTCAAGAAATGGGGGCAGCTTCTAGAAGCTGAGTACAACTCCTAGTTGACTGCTAGCAAGGAAACAGGACTTCAGTCCTATAAAAATGCATGGAATTTTGCCTACAACCTGAACTCAGAAGAAGTTTCATCCATAGAGCCTCCAGTATGGACCCTTTGATTTCAGCCTTGTGAAACCCAGAGCAGTAAAGCTGCTGAATAACAAACAGGTGTTTTAAGTTGCTAAATTTCGGTCAGTTACAGCAGTGATAGAACTCTAATACAGCAATAAAATAGTACTATGGGTGGTCCTTGCTAGTTGTTAGCAGAAAAACTTGGAAAATTTGTTACTTGAATTCACATAATGAGTGAATTGTATTTAACCTTTTAGGAATGTTTTTTCTTCAAATAAGATGACCCATTAGTCAAAATGATACTTCTAGTGATGAAGTCCACAAGACTGATACTTTGAGAAGTGGGACTTTCCTAATACTCTTTGCTTACCCAGGTTACTGTGTAACCCTTTCAGTCCATCCCTTGGTATTATTTATCCTTAAAACACTGCATGAGGGATTCCCCTTTCTCCACATCCTCATCAATACTGACTTCTTATCTTTTGGATAATAGCCATTTCAGTAACTGAGGAGATCACTCACTGGGGTTTTGATTTGCCTTTCCCTGATGATTAGTACGTGATTTTCGTGTACCTGTTGGCCATCTGTATTTATTCTTGGAAAAGCATCTATTCAGATCTCCATCCATTTATTGATAGCTTTTTGCTAAAGAACTATATGAGTTCTTGATACAGGTTCTTGATACAACCTTCAATAGGTTGCCTTTTCTTTGTTGATAGTTTCCTTTGTGCAGCTTTTTAGTCTGATGTAGTCTTATTTATTTTTGCTTACATTGCCTTTTGGTGTTAGAGAAAAAAAATCATTCCCAAGACTGATACTGAGGATTTATTTCAGGAGTGTTAAGGTTTCAGTTTAAAGTACAAGCTTTTAATCCATTTTGAGTTAATATTGTGTATGGCATAAGTTAGTGGTTTCCAGTTTCATTCTTTCATGTGTTAGCCTGGTTTTCCAAACATTTATTGAATAGACTGTCCTTTTCCCATAGTATATTCTTGCCTCCTTTGCCCTAAATTAACCATATATATGTGTGTTTATTTCTGGACTCTATTCTCTTCCATTGATCTTGTGTCTGTTTCTATGCATACCACATTGTTTTGATTAATACAGCTTGGTCATTGGTTTGAAATCAAGGGGATATGGTGGCTCCAGTTTTGTTCTTTCTCAAAAATTGCTTTGCCTATTAGGGTCTTTATTGGTTCCAGACAAATTTTAGGATTGTTTTAGTTGTGTGAAAAATCCCTTTGGGATTTTGATAGGGATTGCATGGAATCTGTAGTTTGCTTTGGGTTGAACATTCTAATAATATCCCTTATGTGAAATATCTTGCCTTTTATTGGTCTTAAGTTTCTTCCATTAATTTTCAGTGTACAGGTTTTTCACATCCTTGGTTATTTTATACCTAAGCAATTAAAAAATTTTTTTAATGTTTATTTTTGAGAGAGAGACACACAAAGTTTAAGCCGGGGAGGGGCAGAGAGACACACACACACACACAGAGAATCTGAAGCAGGCTCTGAGCTGTCAGCACAGAGCCTGACATGGGGCTCGAACCCACAAACTGTGAGATCATGACCTGAGCCGAAGTCGGACACTTAACCGACTGAGCCACCCAGGCGCCCCCTATGAAACTTTTAATAGAATTGTAAGTGGGTTTGTTAATTTCTGATAGTTTTTTAGGGTGTAGAAACACAAGAAATTTTCATAAGTTGATTTTTGTATCCTGCAACTTGACAAATTCATTGATTCTAGACTCTCGGTGGAGTCTTTAACATTTTCTATATAAGATACGTCATATGCAGGGTGCCTGGGTGGCTCAGTTGGTTAAGCTTCACACTTAAGCTCAGGTCATGATCTCCTGATTTGCAAGTTTGAGCCCTGTGTTGGGCTTCATGCTGACAGCTCAGAGCCTGGAGCCTGCTTTGGATTCTGTCTCCCTCTCTCTCTGCTCCTCTCTCACCTACACTGTGTCTCTCTGTCTTAAAAATAAATAAATTAAAAAAAAAATAAAAATAAAAAATAAAACATCATATGCAAATAGTTACAGGATTCCTTTTGAATTTGGATGCCTGTCGTTTCTTTTTTCCTGACTGTCTGGCTAGTACTTGAATAGTAGGTTGAGTAAAAGTGGTAAGAGTAGACCTTGCCTTTTTCATGATTTTGGAGAAAAAGGCTTT
This sequence comes from Acinonyx jubatus, assembly GCF_027475565.1. Classification (NCBI taxonomy): domain Eukaryota; kingdom Metazoa; phylum Chordata; class Mammalia; order Carnivora; family Felidae; genus Acinonyx; species Acinonyx jubatus. The sequence continues at coordinate 61,305,169 of NC_069392.1, forward strand.
CAGCTTTTCACTACGGAGTCTGATGTTGTGAGCTTGTCATATATGGCCTTTATTGTTTATATATATAAATATAAATATATATGTTTTTAATAACCACTTTGTTGAGAATTTTTATTATAAATAAATTTGAATTTTGTTAAATCCTTTTTCTGCACCTACCTAGATTATCATGATTTTTTACTCTTATTTTGTTGTGGTTGTGTATCAAGCTGATGAATTTGTGGATATTGAACCATCCTTGCACCTCTGGACTAGATCCCACTTGATCATGTTGCATGATTCTTTTAATGTTTTGTTCAGTTTAGTTTGCTACTATTTTGAAGATTTTTGTGTGTTGATCATCCCTGTGTGTACACTTCTCTATGTACAGGGATAGTGGCCTGTAATTTTTCTTTGTGGCATCCTTGTCAGATTTTGATACCTGGTAATTCTGGCTTTGAAATGACTTTGAAAGTGTTTGTTCATTTTCTGTGTTTTGAAAGAGTTTGAGAATGGTTGGAATTCTAATTTGGATATTTGGTAGAATTCAATAAAACTGTCTTGTACTGGACTTTAGTTAGAAGTTTTTTGATTACTCATTAAATCTCCTTACTAGTAATCAGTCTGTTCAGTTTACCTGAATCTTTGATTCAGCTAAATCTTTGATTCAGCCTTGGTAGCTTGTATGTTTCTAGGAATTTATCTGTTTCTTCTAGAATGTCACATTTACCGCCGTAGAATTATTTTTTATGATCTTTAGTATTCTGGTTGAAAAATACATTGGATGTGATTTCAGTTTTTAATTTATTAAAACTTGTTTAATGGCCTAACATATGAACAGTCCTGGAAAATGTTTCATGTGTGCTTGAGAAGAATGTGTATTATGTTACTTTTAAATGGAATGTTCTATGTATATCTGTTAAGTCCATGTGGTCTAATGTGTTTAAAGCTGATGTTTTTCTATTAACATTTTTTTTTCTTGTCTGGATGATTTATCCATTAATGCAAGTGGGATATTGAAGTCTTTAACCGTGGGAATCCTGGGAAGATGGCGGCGTAGGAGGGTGCTGGGCTCACCGCGCATCCTGCTGATCACTTAGATTCCACCTACACCTGCCTAAATAACCCAGAAAACCGCCAGAAGACTAGCAGAATGGAGTCTATGGAGCCAAGTGCAGACCAGAGGCCCACGGAAGAGGGTAGGAAGGGTGGCGAGGCAGTGCGTGCTACATGGACTGGCGGGAGGGAGCGGGGGCAGAGGGGCGGCCCGCTGGCCAAGCAGAGCCCCCGAGTCTGGCTTGCAAAAGCAGAGAGGCCGGACGGAGTGTGTTCGGACAGCAAGCGGGACTTGACATCTGGAAAGTTATAAGCTAACAGCTCTGCTCAGAGAACAGGAAGGCTGGAGGACAACGGGAGGGAGAGTTGTTGAGCCCCGGACGACAGAGCTCAGCTTGGCGGGGAACAAAGGCGCTCACCAGCGCCATCTCCCTCGCCCATCCCCCAGCCAAAATCCCAAAGGGAACCTGTTCCTGCTAGGGAACTTGCTTGCACCATGCAAACACCCAACGCTGTGCTTCTGTGGATCCATCCCTCCAGTGGGTTTGACTCCCTCCCGGTGCCGCAGGGCCCCTGCCGAAGCGGATCTCTGAAGGAACAGTGAGCTGTGCCTGCCCCTCCCGCCCCTGTGCACTTTGCCGATCCACCCCAGCTAATATGCCAGATCCCCAGCAGCACAAGCCTGGCAGTGTGCAAGTAGCCCAGACGGGCCATGCCACCCCACAGTGAATCCTGCCACACACACTGCCACACACCAGAAGGCACATACCAGTCTGACTGTGGCCCCCAGTGGTGGGCTGGGGGCAGACATCAGGTCCCACTGCGGCTCCGCCCACCAACTCAAGTTATTCAAGACGCACAGGGGAAGTGCCCTGCAGTCCCTCACCACTCCAGGGACTATCCAAAATGACGAAGCGGAAGAATTCCCCTCAGAAAAACGTCCAGGAAATAACAACAGCTAACGAACTGATCAAAAATGATTTAAACAATGTAACAGAAAGTGAATTTAGAATAATAGTCATAAAATAAATCACTGGGCTTGAAAACAGTATAAAGGGCAGCAGAGAATCTCTTGCTACAGAGAACAAGGGACTAAGGAACAGCCAGGAGGAGCTAAAAAATGCTATCAATGAACTGCAAAATAAAATGGAGACAACCACGGCTCGGATTAAAGAGGCAAAGGAGAGAATAGGTGAACTAGAAGATAAGATTATGGAAAAAGAAGAAGCTTAGAAAAAGAGAAATAAATTCCAGGAGTATGAGGGGAAAATTAGAGAACTAAGTGAGCCACTAAAGAGAAATAATCTACGCATAATTGGTATTCCAGAGGAGGAAGAGAGAGGGAAAGGTGCTGAACGTGTACTTGAAGAAATAATAGCTGAGAACTTCCCTGATCTGGGGAAGGAAAAAGGCATTGAAATCCAAGAAGCACAGAGAACTCCCTTCAGACGTAACTTGAATCCATCTTCTGCACGACATAGCATAGTGAAACTGGCAAAATACAAGGATAAAGAGAAAATTCTGAAAGCAGCTAGAGATAAACGTGCTCTAACATATAAAGGGAGACCTATAAGACTCGTGACCAATCTCTCTACTCAAACTTGGCAGGCCAGAAAGGAATGGCAGGAGATCTTCAATGTGATGAACAGAAAAACTATGCAGCCGAGAATCCTTTATCCAGCAGGTCTGTCATTTAGAATAGAAGGAGAGATAAAGGTCTTCCCAAACAAACAACTGAAGGAATTCGTCACCACTAAACCAGCCCTACAAGAGATCCTAAGGGGGATCCTGTGAGACAAACTACCAGAGACATCGCTACAAGCATGAAACCTACAGACATCACAATGACTCTAAACCCCTATCTTTCTATAATAACACTGAATGTAAATGGACTAAATGTGCCAACCGAAAGACATAGGGTATCAGAATGGATTAAAAAAACCAAGACCCATCTATTTGCTGTCTATAAGACACTCATTTTAGACCTGAGGATACCTTCAGATTGAGAGTGAGGGGATGGAGAACTATTTATCATGCCACTGGAAGTCAAAAGAAAGCTGGAGTCGCCATACTTCTGTCAGACAAACTAGACTTTAAAGGCTGTAACAAGAGATGAAGAAGGGCATTATATAATAATCACAGGGTCTATCCATCAGAAAGAGCTAACAATTATAAATGTCTATGCGCCGAATACAGGAGCCCCCAAATATATAAAACAATTACTCACAAACATAAGCAACCTTATTGATAAGAATGTGGTAATTGCAGGGGACTTTAACACTCCACTTACAGAAATGGATAGATCATCTAGACACACGGTCAATAAAGAAACAAGGGCCCTGAATGATACACTGGATCAGATGGACTTGACAGATATATTTAGAACTCTGCATCCCAAAGCAACAGAATATACTTTTTTCTCAAGTGCGCATGGAACATTCTCCAAGATAGATCACATACTGGGTCACAAAACAGCCCTTCATAAGTATACAAGAATTGAAATCATACCATGTATACTTTCAGACCACAATGCTATGAGCTTGAAATCAACCACAGGAAAAAGTCTGTAAAACCTCCCAAAGCATGGAGGTTGAAGAACACCCTACTAAAAAATGAATGCGTCAACCAGGCAATTAGAGAAGAAATTAAAAAATATATGGAAACAAACGAAAATGAAAATACAACAATCCAAATGCTTTGGGACGCAGCGAAGGCAGTCCCGAGAGGAAAATACATTGCAATCCAGGCCTATCTCAAGAAACAAGAAAAATCCCAAATACAAAATCTAACAGCACACCTAAAGGAAATAGAAGCAGAACAGCAAAGACAGCCTAAACCCAGCAGAAGAAGAGAAATAACAAAGATCAGAGCAGAAATAATATAGAATCTAAAAAAACTGTAGAGCAGATCAACGAAACCAAGAGTTGGTTTTTTGAAAAAATAAACAAAATGGATAAACCTCTAGCCAGGCTTCTCAAAAAGAAAAGGGAGATGACCCAAATAGATAAAATCGTGAATGAAAATGGAATGATTACAACCAATCCCTCAGAGATACAAGCAATTATCAGGGAATACTATGAAAAATTATATGCCAACAAACTGGACAACCTGGAAGAAATGGACAAATTCTTAAACACCCACACTCTTCCAAAACTCAATCAGGAGGAAATAGAAAGCTTGAACAGACCCTTAACCAGCGAAGAAATTGAATCGGTTATCAAAAATCTCCCAACAAATAAGAGTCCAGGACCAGATGGCTTCCCAGGGGAGTTCTACCAGACGTTGAAAGCAGAGATAATACCTATCCTTCTCAAGCTATTCCAAAAAATAGAAAGGGGAGGAAAACTTCCAGATTCATTCTATGAAGCCAGTATTACTTTGATTCCTAAACCAGACAGAGACCCAGTAAAAAAAGAGAACTACAAGCCAATATCCCTGATGAATATGGATGCAAAAATTCTCAATAAGATACTAGCAAATCGAATTCAACAGCATATAAAAAGAATTATTCACCGTGATGAAGTGGGATTCATTCCTGGGATGCAGGGCTGGTTCAACATTCGCAAATCAATCAACGTGATACATCATGTTAATAAAAGATAAGAACCATATGATCCTGTCGATCGATGGAGAAAAGGCATTTGACAGAATTCAGCAACGTTTCTTAAAACCCTCGAGAAAGTTGGGATAGAAGGAACATACTTAAAGATCATAAAAGCCATTTATGAAAAGCCTACAGCTAACATCATCCTCAGTGGGGAAAAACTGAGAGCTTTTTCCCTGAGATCAGGAACACGACAGGGATGTCCACTCTCACCGCTGTTGTTGAACATAGTGTTGGAAGTTCTAGCACCAGCAATCAGACAACAAAAGGAAATCAAAGGCATCAAAATTGGCAAAGATGAAGTTTAGCTTTCACTTTTGCAGATGACATGATATTATACATGGAAAATCCGATAGACTCCACCAAAAGTCTGCTAGAACTGATACATGAATTCAGCAAAGTGGCAGGATACAAAATCAACGTACAGAAATCAGTTGCATTCTTATATACTAATAATGAAGCAACAGAAAGACAAGGAAACTGATCCCGTTCACAATTGCACCAAGAAGCATAAAATACCTAGGAATAAATCTAACCAAAGATGTAAAAGATCTGTATGCTGAAAACTATAGAAAGCTTATGAAGGAAATTGAAGAAGATACAAAGAAATGGAAAAACATTCCGTGCTCATGGATTGGAAGAATAAATATTATCAAAATTTCAATACTACCCAAAGCAATCTACACATTCAATGCAATCCTAATCACAATTGCACCAGCATTCTTCTCGAAACTAGAACAAGCAATCCTAAAATTCATATGGAACCACAAAAGACCCCGGATAGCCAAAGTAATTTTGAAGAAGAAGACCAAAGCAGGAGGCATCACAATCCCAGACTTTAGCCTCTACTACAAAGCTGTCATCATCAAGACAGCATGGTATTGGCACAAAAACAGACACATAGACCAATGGAATAGAATAGAAACCCCAGAACTAGACCCACAAACGTATGGCCAACTCATCTTTGACAAAGCAGGAAAGAACATCCAATGGAAAAAAGACAGTCTCTTTAACAAATGGGGCTGGGAGAACTGGACAGCAACATGCAGAAGATTGAAACTAGACCACTTTCTCACACCATTCACAAAAATAAACTCAAAATGGATAAAGGATCTGAATGTGAGACAGGAAACCATCAAAACCCTAGAGGAGAGAGCAGGAAAAGACCTCTCTGACCTCAGCCGTAGCAATTTCTTACTTGAGACATCCCCAAAGGCAAGGGGATTAAAAGCAAAAATGAACTACTGGGACCTTATGAAGATAAAAAGCTTCTGCACAGCAAAGGAAACAACCAACAAAACTAAAAGGCAACCAATGGAATGGGAAAAGATATTTGCAAATGACATATCGGACAAAGGGCTAGTATCCAAAATCTATAAAGAGCTCACCAAACTCCACACCCGAAAAACAAATAATCCAGTGAAGAAATGGGCCGAAAACATGAATAGACATTTCTCTAAAGAAGACATCTGGATGACCAACAGGCACATGAAAAGATGCTCAACATCAGGGAAATACAAATCAAAACCACACTCAGATATCACCTCATGCCAGTCAGAGTGGCCAAAATGAACAAATCAGGAGACTATAGATGCTGGAGAGGATTTGGAGAAACGGGAACCCTCTTGCACTGTTGGGGGGAATGCAAATTGGTGCAGCCACTCTAGAAAACAGTGTGGAGGTTCCTCAGAAAATTAAAAATAGACCTACCCTATGGCCCAGCAATAGCACTGTTAGGAATTTACCCAAGGGATACAGGAGTACTGATGCATAGGGGCACTTGTACCCCAATGTTTATAGCAGCACTCTCAACAATAGCCAAATTGTGGAAAAAGCCTAAATGTCCATCAACTGATGAATGGATAAAGAAATTGTGGTTTATATACACAATGGAGTACTATGTGGCGATGAGAAAGAATGAAATCTGGCCCTTTGTAGCAACGTGGATGGAACTGGAGAGTGTTATGCTAAGTGAAATAAGCCATACAGAGAAAGACAGATACCATATGTTTTCACTCATATGTGGATCCTGAGAAACTTAACAGAAACCCATGGTGGAGGGGAAGGGAAAAAAAAAGGAGGTTAGAGTTGGAGAGAGCCAAAGCATAAGAGACTTTTAAAAAGTGAGAACAAACTGAGGGTTGATGGGGGGTGGGAGGGAGGGGATGGTGGGTGATGGGTATTGAGGAGGGCATCTCCTCCTTTTGGGATGAGCACTGGGTGTTGTATGGAAACCAATTTGACAATAAACTTCATATATTAAAAAAATAAAATAAATATATGCCTACTCAAAAAAAAAGTCTTTAACTGTGTTGCTGTCTAGTTCTCTTTTTAGTTCTGTTAATACTTTATATATTTAGGTGTGCATATGTTGGCTGCATCAGTACATACAAATGTTAAATTCTCTTGTTGGATTGACTCCTTTAGCAATATATAATACCATCTTTTGTCTCTTACTACAGTTTTGGTTTTAAAGTCTGTGTTGTCTGATGTAAATGTAGCTACCCTGGCTTTCTTTTGGTTTCTGTTTGCATGGAATATTTTTTTCTACATCTTAACTTTGTGTGTGTGTTACTTCTGAAGTGAATCTTTCATAGGCAACATATAGATGGGTGTTGTTTTTTCTTGAGTATTTTTAATCAATTCAGCCACTGTCTTTTGATTGTAGAATTTAGTGTATTAACATTTAAAATAATAACTTATAGTTTTGAACTTACTGCTGTTTTTCATGTTCTGGCTATTTTGTATGGGACTTGGACCTTTTGAAAACTTTTTTTAAACAAATATCATTAAGAAATATAATCCAAAATGAACTTGCATCCCTAATCTGTGACGGTAAGCCACCCTGACTTTCCACTATGTGTCTTTTTAGCCTAAAGTCATGTGACACTAATAGAATTATTAGTCATGTGATATTAATAGAACTTGAGAGTTTCAACATTTTAAAAAAAAATTTTTTTTTCAACTTTTTTATTTATTTTTGGGACAGAGAGAGACAGAGCATGAATGGGGGAGGGTCAGAGAGAGGGAGACACAGAATCAGAAACAGGCTCCAGGCTCCGAGCCATCAGCCCAGAGCCTGACGCGGGGCTCGAACTCACGGACTGCGAGATCGTGACCTGGCTGAAGTCGGACGCTTAACCGACTGTGCCACCCAGGCGCCCCAAGAGTTTCAACATTTTTAAAAACAGTGAATAGTAAACATATTGTCAAGCCCTGTGTTATTAGACGATGGGGGAGAACATTCATAGGTAGGGGTTACAATTCCTTCTCTCTGGATTTTTTGATGTACTAGGGATACTGGAGTAGATGGTTCTGTATGAAACATTTTACATTACTAAAATGTGTGTAAAATATTACATAATTTTAAAGGAAACCGCAGCGTGAAATATTCACCTCATGGTAGTAACACTTCAGCTGGTAAATGGAAATTTTTACACCCTTAGTCAAAATACCTAACAGATTCGACACCTTTGGTATTTAAAAAGGTGTTTGGGAATCAATGCTTTTCTTTTGAAAAGACAGTCACAGTACAAGACGGTATTAGGGGCCATAAGGTACACATGGAGGATTACTAGTGGAATACATTAATATGAGTAGAAATGAGGTTTTCTAAGAAACTTATGTCCAGGAAGGCATTGGACAGGTAGTGAAGAAGCCAAGTAATTCCAGTGGGATTGGGTAAGAGAAGGGATGTCAGGATGTGTAGGTTGGCTGGGGGGACGTTTGGGAGGTTTAACCTGACCAGAGTGTTTACCAGTTTGCAGGGTTTCTCTATGACTTGAAAAAGGAGTTTGACCTTTCCTGTGCACAGGAGGCTATTTGTGAGATCTCACAATTCATCTATCTCTAGGCTTCCTTTCTCTTCCTTCACCTGCTTACCACCTCTTAATAACTACTAATCCTGAATATTTGTATGCATTTGAAATCTGATTAAAATTAGCTAGGGCAGGCTCAAAGGAGATAGTTAGAAAAGAGCTGCTATATCAGGGGTTATGTGAAGGGGAAGGAGGTATTCCTGCTGACCTCGGGTCAGCAGGAGTATTTTTGATAATGAGAAAACTGTGTTTAAATTTTGAGTCATGTACGTACAGAAACACTTCACTTACACTGTAACCTCTGTGTCCTTTTTACCTGAAATGCCTGCAAACCACCCAACCATAACACTAATATCTGTGAAAAATGGTAACAATACTAGAATGATTCCTGCCTCCTACCACAGGCAACTTGACCCCAAGCAGGGGGCGAGGGTTTCTGCCCACAGAACGGGAATGGTCTGAAGGGCAGATTGAGCCATAAACATTAAACGTTTCTGTGACAGGAAACCAAGATGATCTCTTGCAGCTTCCTCTTCTACCTGAGGTGCCATGGTTGGTATTAAACAATGAGATTAAGCTCTTGTCAGGCAAACTAATGAATTTTGGATTGATTTCTGTCTTCTGCAATGCTACTGACATTTTTGACAGCTATGATTTATAGGACCTTTATTGGGTCTATTCATGAGAGGAGCTGTTTATTTTGGTTGATGGGCAAGGTTTCTAATGTTCCCAGTGGGAAATGCTGAGGGCCAGCAGCATGGCTGTCTTGAAGGTGCTCTCAGGCTGTCTGGGGCAGGTTTCTTATAAATTTGTAATCAAGATCTCAGAGAACTAATGAGGGCAGGTTAGCTTGGAAATTGTTTTGGTGACATTTGACCAGTAGAATGCTCTTGGAAAATATATAAGTCTGCTGTTCAGCTACAGATCCTTAAGGAAAAAATTATACTTTGACATTTTATTTGCTTTTTTCTTTTTAATTTGAAATGAGTTAACAAGTGTCTGCAGTGTGGAGTAAGAATGTTAGTTCTCCCAAATGGTGGGAAAACAGTGTAATTTAAAGATTAAAATTAGGGTCTTTTTCTTTTGAAGAATCCTATAGCTCATAGAACATTTTTCTAACAAAGACTGGAAAATTTACAAATGATAATGGTTTCTGTAGTGGGCCACTCAGATTTAAAGACCAAGACAGTGAGTTTGCCCAGTTCTTGGGAGTGACAGCTCCTGATAGCTCCCAGATGGTCCCTTTCTGGAAATAGCCCTGCTGAAGGGCAATGCCTTGCCTAAGGTTAAGTTGCTTTCTCTGTCATTCTGCATTCAATGATTGGTCAAGACTGGGGTGAGAAGGCCTCTTTCCTCAAATGATGTCTTCTCTATTGGGCCATCCCAGCTCCACATCAGGGTTCAACTGTTACCTGCCCAATCCATTTTCTCCAAGAGATGTTCTTGAGATCACTTTGTAATCAACTTCCCAAACAGAAATCTCAACTTGGTCTCTGTTTCCCAGGGAGCTCTGCCTACAACAAGGAGGTGATAGTTAGAAGAGGTGGGCAGAATGCAAGAAAATTATCAGGGGTTGACTACAAATGGGATTTCAGGGATGAGAAAGGGAACAGCATTGAGGATACCTTGAAGGTTCCAAACCTGGGCATCAGGGAGGATGATGTTGCTTTAGGCTAAAGGGAATCCTTAGCGCTTCCCAAGGTGTGTGTGAGAAACCAGTCCCACCACACCTTTTTTAACAGTGAAAGATCATAAGGTGCCTGGCCACTGGCATTTACAGCTAAGTTCAACCTCTAATATAGAGAGGAAGATTACTATTAAATTGATAAGCAAAATAAAAAAATGAACATAATCTGTTGGTAATGTTTCTGAAGAGTGGAGCTGGATGGAAAGATAGGATATATATTCAGATGGGATTTTTTTTTTAAAAACACGTAACTGCTATCAGAACACACATATGACAAGAAAATAGGACTTGCTCGACAGTCAATAAATGCTCAGCAATAAAATCAATAGGCTGGATGCCTGCTGCTTATATGTATTCAGATGCTGATCACTGGGCAGCACAGGCAGTGGTACCTCTTGTGAACCAGGAATCAGCTTTCTGGAGGTCCACAGGGACATTCTTCATGTCTCTGGAAAGAGTTGACAATTGGTGTTAGGACCCTTCCCCTCAAGTAATTGCTAGGAATTTCACATTGGCTTTTTTTCTGTAAATAGGATAGGTCTTGACTTTTGTCTCTCTGAGCTCAGCATAATGTAACTGTCTTTCATTTGTCTTTCTTACTATAATAAAAAGATAATTCCAAGATGTTGACTGAAAATTCAGGAGGAAGAATCTCACCAAAATGGTGATTCAAAAATAGTAGTTGGAAAGTGATTTTTATAACAAAGTGTTAGACCTTGCTGAAAATTTAGGGAATACATATTCCCATATAAGCTAGGCTTCACACATAAGCTAACTGGGATGGCCTCTGGGGTGTGAGTTTAGGGGTTCTGAAGAGTTGTTAGAGGTTAAGCTTAAAAATGTCAGAACCTTAGTGACAGTAACTTAAATAAGTGAATGAGACATTTCTTTCTTTCCTGGGAGTTTGTTTTGTTTTGTTTTGGTCTGAGGCAGCAGGAGAGAGGGGTTGGATATATAATACCTAAAGAACAAAAAAGGAGGATTAAAGGTATGAATGAAAAACTGCCTGAGGTGGGGTGAGTGGGGTACAGTAAGTAAAAGGAAAATAGGCCTCAGAGATCAGCTTTAACTACCTTACAACCTTATTTAACGAGACAGCTATGGTCATATTCCCTGGATTTCAACCAAAAAGCCTGTTTGAAAAGCATTTTAACTGCTCCTTCCCCTGCTCTTGAGGCTCTGCATAGATTTACATGCTTGGAATATCTGATGTGCCCTGCTATTACTGTTTTCAGCTACTTGTTAAATCTTTCTCTAGGTTAGTCAAGTTGAATCCATACCAGTACACTGTGATAAAGACAGTCTTTCCTCTTTAGTTACTGGCCTAAGTTAAAAGGTTGGTTGAGTCCTGTCTGTAGTCACTTGATTGCTGCCAAGAACACTCCTGGCTCCCAGATAGCTCCTCTGTCAGCTACTGTAATAGACACTTAAAGGGATGAAGGTGGTAGTTGTAGGTTTTAGGGGTGGACCCACAGTGGGTTGTGACTAGATGTGACATCTTGTAACTTATTACTAGGAATGTCAGTGCATCAGTTTACTACTGATTTTGGCATATATTAGAGAAGGCTCAAAATTCAATCTTTAGAAGAGCATTACTTTAATGAAGTGGATTAGGTCCCTGAAATATGCAAATACCTTCTTGGTTCAGTCACATGAAGGTGAATATATACTCAAATAAGTGCAGAGAGAGAAAACATTGGGAGACCATTGGATTGAAACACTGTGCTGTTAAAATGCTATCGTGTCTCCTGGGAAGAGGAATGCTGAATGCAGGTGTTAGTAACCTTCATTAGTCAGAAGGACAAAGCTCAGACACCGCTCCTTCTGGTGTGTCTGACAGGACCCATGGTGGGTTGAATCTCTGTTCACTAAGTGGTTCCTTGAAACACTCTGCCCAATAACATTTTCACCGAGGCAGTTAGGAACAAGAAGGAAAGAGTTTTCAGGGGCAACTTGGTCAAGGCTTTTCAAGTTATAAGATGTATATGAATCTCCCATGGGTCTTGTTAAAATGCAGGCTTTGGTAAGGTACATCTGGGTGGGCCTGATGTGCCTTCTAAAAAGCTCCCAGGTAATACCAATTCTGCTGGACTACAAGCAAAGTAAGTAGGAAAGTAAGAAAGAACTGCTTGTTCTCTTCAGTAGCCATCTTGGAAATCAGTGGACTCGCTCTGTCACATTCACATAGATGGGCTAATCATTACTCAGCTGTTGTTTCAGATGTTGTTACTCAGCTAATGTCTCAGAAAGTAGGGCCCAGACTATTGATGAGAAGCACATTTCCAAATAGATAAAACCAGTGCTCTTTCCTCATTCTGTTTAAGAGTCATAAACCTAATTCTAGACTCATTTTTGCCACTGCCTAGCTGGGTGACTCACAGCCAATATTTAAAAACTGAGCTTCACTGAGAGAAATAACATGTCAGCCCGTCCTGTCTTCTGTGAGCATTAATCAGGTAGTGGAGGGGACAAGTGTGAAGTGGTCTCATGAATGTTTTGAGACAAGTCTAGGTAGACTGTTCCAGGTGGAATAAAGAAATGGGCAGTCCTAGGAAGATGGGGCTGGAATGAGTAGTTTGACATTCCTTTGTGTGTGTGTGTTTTGTGTTTTTGTTTTTGTTTTTTGAATACACGGTATTTCTGTGAGATGGGTGCTATATGCAGGCCAATCTGCACAGTGGGAGGTATGATCAATGAAGGCGTTCAGGTTTCTCTACCACCCTTCAGGGAGGGTGGCAGGAAGACAAATGGGGTTTATTTTCTCCAGCTCAGCAGCTCGTTTGCATAACATGGAAGAGAGAGAATGCAAAGGAAGGAAAATATTAAGTGGGACAGAATATGCTAAAATAGGTCAAGGGAGAAAATGAAAGAGTATTGTTCTCTCCTCCTCAGAAAATGTTGTGAAGATTAGACCTGCCATAGACCACAAGATTGGTATAGCAAACTTTTTTTTTCTTTTTCCAGCTACCAATGATTTTAATGATTAGATGAAGACTAACTCAAGATGGGGGCTATGTTGTGGAAAAGACCTGTGTTGTGTGGTTTTGGTGGGAGAGAGTGCCTATATCTTTAGCCAGGCCCAGTCCTTCATAAAATGAACACATAGGCAACCTGTTCTATCAGCTCGGTTTTCTATAATTTCTTCTTTCTTCATATCTGTTTAAAGTAATTTACACTAAGATGTTAATGATGATCTGTTACCTTTCCTAGCAGTGTTTCTGTCTTTGTAATCATACAGTGTGTGTGTGTGTGTGTGTGTATTTTGGCTATGATACTCATTTGTAGCCTGAGGTGATACTTACCTAATGTACTAAGGTCACACTATCAGGTACGGTGTTTGATGGATAAATTTATTCTCCTGGTCTGAGAGTCCTTCATTGCCAGCACTGTAAAATCACCATTTGTGCCCTTGAACATGTAGTGGGTGTTTTTGCCTTAACACACAGAAGGAAAAACCCTATCTGCCTTCTTAATGGATCGCAAAAGGGAATGTTAAATGAAACTCTGAGACTTCATAATCAAAAAGAAGTTTTGTATGTGGTCTGAATCCTGCCACTGGTTTTCCTTTTATTTTCCCCACACATGCCCTGCCCTGCCCTGCCCCTGCCACCACTCCAGAAGCCTGATAGCTGGGTGGTTGGGAAAGGTCCCAACTCAGTCTACATTTTAAATGAGAAGAAAAGTTCATTAGGTAAAGTTCTATATAATGTAATATATCAACAGTATTTCTTGCAAATGAAATGTTCAGGAAGTAGTACATGAAATAGCGTAGTGTCTTGCTGAGTTTTCTTTTGGTCTTTGTTCCATTTCTCTGGAAATGAATGAAGGTGACCTCACCATGATTTCTTCCCGATGAATCTAAAGACTCAGGATTAGAGTGGAGCTGGCTGAACCATAAATCTTCCTGATGAGGCTGGGGAGAGAGGACAGACTCAAATGCTAGTTGGGGCTGAGGGATCCTACTGGAGTTAGAGATTGAGAAGGGACCTAAATGCCAGCCTCACAGAGAACAAGCAGAAATTGAATCACCCACTTGGACAACTTATGTTTACTATAGAATCGGATATACATGGATGGACCCTGTGTTGCTCAGAGGATAGTTAAAACCCAGTAATGGGATAGCTCATCTGGAACTATCTTAAGAGACTTCCTCTAGAGGGATTTCTTCTGCCCCTGTGGTCACGAGAAGCAGAAAGATGGTTCCTGATTGAAGACGCATCTTGTGACTTCACTTCTTATAGACTTGGACATAACTCGCTGACAAGACTTAGAGCCACGTGGCAGTGTCTCTGTTGTCATTTAGGGGAGTCATGTACCATGTTGCTGTCCCAGATGGAAGCCTTCAACACCTTTGATATTTGGCATTAAAGTTTCCCCCTCACCCAACTGCCCCCCACCCGCAGATACTTTGTGTAAAAAGGGCTATGAGTCATCTTTAGAACTGGAAGAGAAAATTCACTTCTATAATTAAGCAATAATTATTCTTTCCTCTGAGAGAGGACTCAGGGAGATAAACAACTCCCAGATAAGTAAGGCTTAGAGACTGTGGGCCAAGGCTTCTATTGATTCACAGTATATTTCCCTTCCTCTCAAATAAAAAGATGTTAGTAATTATTTTTTAAATGATTCTTTTTTAATCATTTAAAATTTCTATTTTCCACTGTACTCAAATACTAATGATATTTATGGCCATGTTGTAACTTGTGGGGAGAGGGGAGACGGAATAAGCAGCTCAGAGAACCCACTCCCTCCCTGGGCGGCAGCTCAAAGGCACAAAGCAGATTTGCAGTAGTTGACCTACCAAGCTGCCTTTAAACAATCTGTGTGGATTTAATGTGGTGAATTATGGTGGAAGACCAAGAATGTGGGTCTGCTAAGTGTGTTGGATAGAGAAGAGGCAGGGTATTTGGGGAATCACTATTACAGGTAGGTACCTTGGATGCCAATTTTATGACCTGATAGTGAACTTGGTGTGTAGAAGGGGCAAGAGAGCTGGATGGGGATAAGAAGGCCTGGGTTTTGTTACTACTTACCTGTGTGTAAATTCCAGTGACCTGTGGTGGCAGTTTTCTTTCCTTGTTTTTTAAAAAATTTTAACATGTATTTATTTTTGAGAGAGCACAAGTGAGTGAGGGGCAGAGACACACACACACACACAGAATCAGAAACTGGTTCCAGGCTCTGGGCTCGCAGCACAGAGCCTGACACGGGGCTTGAACCCACAAACTATGAAATCATGACCTGAGCTGAAGTTGGATGCATAACCAACTGAGCCACCCACATGCCCCTCTATAGTGGTATTTTTCTTGAATGCTTTATATTCTACATAAAAACCTCTATAAACCATGTAGACTTGGGTCTTGGGGCCTTGGATTTGGAAGTATTTAAAGTAAATGTTCACCTTAAATGTTGTCATACTTTGAGGTTGCCTTAAGTGGGAAGTTTAGCAAATCCACTCTGAAATGCCTTCCTGAGGAAATTGGGAATTGGTATTGAATATAGAAAGTGAGAAAGCAGGTCCTCTGAAGTTGAAAATGGCTCTGGAGAATGCTAGGTATGCCTTTGGTTCCAGTTTTGGAAAACAATATATACATATATACATATACCTATGTACATACATATATGTGTATATATGCTATTTAGATATTTTAATTTACCTAACATTTGTGTTTTAGGTCTTTTATGCCCAACTGTTTAATAGGCTTTTTAAGGGAGTAGATTTTGTGTAAAATCTCTAGCATACCCTTGTTTATGTAGGGCTTAAAACTATTTGTGGAGGGGCGCCTGGGTGGCTCAGTCGGTTAAGCGGCCGACTTTGGCTCAGGTCATGATCTCGTGGTCCGTGAGTTCGAGTCCCACGTTGGGCTCTGTGCTGACAGCTCAGAGCCTGGAGCCTGTTTCAGATTCTGTGTCTCCCTCTCTCTGACCCTCCCCCGTTCATGCTCTGCCTCTCTCTGTCTCAAAAAAAAATAAACGTTAAAAAAATTTAAAAAAACTATTTGTGGAGATAATTTGCAGTCCGTGTAAAGAACACTATTATATTCTGAACGATTATTAGCTATTAAATTGATAAATCATCTTATAAATTCAAGTTCTTTAGGAATGGATGCACGAGGCATAGGTCATGGAAGAATAAGAATAGGAAATAGGCATCAATGATGGAAGACCTAGTTTGGGAGTATGAGTAAGAGGAGAGCAGGAAGAGAGCCCAGGTTGGAACTTGCTAGAGAGAAGGGAGATAAAGGAAAAGAGCGGGGCCTATCAGAGTAACACAAGGTGTATTTGGTTGTCCTATTGTCCCGAGAGATTTTCTCCTTCCCCTTCCCCAGTGAGCAAATAATTTCCTCCTCCATTGCCTTTCTCATCACTGACTTTGGCTGATGAAAGGTGAACAGAAATGATATTTTACTTCTAAGCAAAGCTTCAAAACCATTGTGGGATTGATCTGTTGGTCTTTTCTTTCTGATACACACCTAGCATGTTCCATGTGGGTCCTGCTCCTTCAGGCCAGTCTCAGGATGGAAATGCACGTAGAGCTGAGGTCACCCAGTGAAAGCTTAATAACCTTAAAAAAGGTTTTCTAGAGAAACTTGTGCTGTGCAGCATCCCTCTGGTCTAAGTAAATTGTTTTCCCAAACTGGAACCAAAGGTAAAGCTAGCATTCTCTAGCTTCCAGAGATAAAATGAAGTGACCTGTATTAAAAAAAAATACATATAGGGGCATCTGGGTGGCTCAGTCGGTTGAGCTTCCGACTTCGGCTCAGGTCATGATCTCGCGGTCCGTGAGTTCGAGTCCCACGTCGGGCTCTGTGCTGACAGCTCAGAGCCTGGAGCCTGTTTCAGATTCTGTGTCTCCATTTCTCTCTGAACCTCCCCCGTTCATGCTCTCTGTCTCAAAAATCAATAAAGGTTAAGAAAATTAAAAAAAAACATATATATGCATACACACATGTACATGTGCACATGCGCGCACACACACATGCACATATGCACGCATGCACATATGCGCACACACATATGCACACATATACATACACACATATACACACACGCATATACATACGCATACACACGCATACACACACATATGTACACATATGTACGCACACATACACACGCACACACACACGTGTGTGTGTATATATGATAAAATAGATTGGAAAATGTTGACTGAGTATCCATTGATAAATTCTGACAAGTTACAAAAATTTCTTTTGAAAATATTTTCATTCAGGTTAGAGAATGCATGGAAGTAGCTGAAAATTACTGTTCAGTAAATTCTGAAATGGAAAGTAATCAGAGAAGTTCATTTGGGTGGTGATATATTACCTTTCAACTCTGAACAGTTTGGGATTTAAGGAATAATCAGGGAGAACTTCCTGTTTGGAACCTGCAGGGAGTTTCATGTTATTTTGAAAAGCTATTTGTCTTTCACAAGCAAGAGTTTACCTGTCTGCACACCGAAATCATTCAGAAATCAGAGTAGCAGCTAACACTGGGAAGCTTGCTGTGATGCGCAGTAGTGTAGAGAGCCACTGGAATAGTGACACGCAGACAGTTGTCTGGACTTTACGCAGGTTTCTGTTTGAAGTTCCTTGGGCTTTGGAGATAAAAGACAAGCACAAGGAACAAGGGACTCAAACCAGCCCAGATGGCCTCTGACTGTATCTATGAGTGCAAAATTACTTCTTTTGTGTTCTCAGTTCATCTTAATATAAACTAGGAAAATCTGCCTCATTCTAATAATAACTAGCACAATTTTAACGGCTAATATTTATGATGCATTTTCATGGGCCTGTGTCAACCAAGATTGTTTTGGTTACAGTGGCAGAAATCCCAACCCAGTTGCTCAGGCACAAGGGAGGAGAGTTACCATGTCATATAATTAAAGCTGGGTAAACCAGAAGAGTGGCTGGCTTCTTGGTCTAAAGACGAGAAGCCACCGTACTTCCTTCCTCTCCTATCTTTGTTCTGTCTGTATATTGGCTCCCCCCCCCCTTTTTTTTTTTGATTGGAGGCTGGCTTTTTCCACAGGCTGTTTGGGGTTTCTGTTTTTCCAGTTGGTGATCAATAGTTCGGAGTTTGCCTGAAAATTTCCCAGTTTTAGTGCTCAAAGTCCTGCATCCTGTCAAATCCCTCAATACCAGGAAAATCTGGATAGTTGGTCACCAGAGAGGACAGGAGCTTTTTCCTTAGGCTATAGTTCAAAAAATAATTTGACTTTGATTGGGTTATTTGTCCACCCTAGAGGAGCAGTTACCACGGTTAGGGAGTGAGTTACCATGATAGAACCAGCTTAGATCAGGTACCACTCAAGGGCACCGATGCTTGAGGCAAGGAGGGCAGATTGGATAACCTTATGGTATTTTCCATTCTGATGTTTGCCAGGGGATAACTGATAGGCAAACCTAACATTCACTACCAACTAGAGTGAGAGACAACGAACGCTGTGTAGTGCACCTAATTTAGTCCTTATCAATCCTGTGATGAGAACTCTCGTCTCACTTTTATAGATAAGCTGAGATTTAAGAGGCAATGAGACCTACAAGTTAAATTTAAAAATGCCTTCACAGGGCACCTGAGTGGCTCAGTCAGTTAAGCATCAGACTTCAGCTTAGGTTCTGGTCTCATGGTTTGTGAGTTCAAACCCCAGGTCAGGCTCTTCTGTGCTGGTGGTGCAGAGCCTGCTTGGGATTCATTCTCTCTCTCTCTCTCCCTCCCTCTCTCTCTCCCTCCCTCTCTCTCTCCCTCCCTCTCTCTCTCCCTCCCTCTCTCTCTCCCTCCCTCTCTCTCTCCCTCCCTCTCTCTCTCCCTCCCTCTCTCTCTCCCTCCCCCTCTCTCTCCCTCCCCCTCTCTCTCTCCCTTTCTCCCTCTCTCCCCCTCCCTCTCTCTCCCCCCACCCCCACTTGCATGCTATCTCTCAAAATAAACTTAAAAAAAAATAATGCCTTCACATTCCATTTGTTGGCCTGATTTTTTTAAGACCGAAGTTCTGTTTTTTGTTTTGAATATTGTCTCTGATGACTGTACCCCATGTTCATCTTTTTCACTTGAACTCCTATGACACTAATTTTTATTTTGTAATTGCTTTTATTATGTGCTTTCTTGTATTGGAAACTAGTGTCTCTTCAAGAAGTTTCTATTGCAAGTTCTTGGAGGGCAGACATGGTCCACCTCTAAACAATCCTGATTGCTGGTTCGTTTTCATCCAATACTTTATGTCATGATTGGATTTTTTTATTTATTTTTTATTTTATTTTATTTTTTTTTAGTATTTATTTCTTGGGAGACAGGGAGATAGAGGGGCAGAGAGAGAGGGAGACACAAAATCTGAAGCAGGCTCCAGGCTCTGAGCTGTCAGCACAGAGCCTGATGCGGGGCTTGAACCCATGAAGTGTGGGATCATGACCTGGGCCGAAGTCGGAAGCCTAACAGACTGAGCCACCCAGGTGCCCCTTCGTGATTGGATTTTTTAGCTTTGTACCCAGTATTTTTTTTTTTCATGGGTTTAGTATATTGTTAGAATTAGGTTGCTTTTAAATTTAAACTCTTTATTTTTAGCACTCTTTTACTTTGGGTGTGGTGGCCATCAAATATTTTCCTAAGTGTGTACAACAATTGCAGAAAAAGCCTGATAACGATCATTAAAATAGTACTACTCATTCTGAAATCAGGTAGGAGGCATGGTCCAAGCCAGGGATGAAGAGGACTACTTTAGATGGATATTTCAAGTCTAGTTATAAGTACTTACATACACGATAAATTTAGGAAAATTTTCATGCTAAGTGTTTGCAGAAATGATAACATTAAAGGAATATTTGTTGAAAAGCCATTTAGCAGAAAACTGATTTCCAAGCTGCTTACAATATTTTTAGTGTCCTATGAATTATTTTTAGATGACATTTTGTCTTTAAATTTAAAAAGCAACTGTTTTAAAATAGACTTCTGATATTAAAAGATGGATAAAAAATACAGTAAGGATTGGGGTGCTTGGGTGGCTCACTTGGTTAAGCATCTGACTCTTGATTTCAGCTCAGGTCATAATCCCATGGTTTGTGGGATCAAGCCTCGCATTGGGCTCTGTGCAGAGCCTGCTTGGGATTCTCTCTCCCCCTCTCTCTCGCTGCCCTCCTCCCCACCCCACCCCAAAATAAACATTAAAAAAATACAATAAGAATTGTCAATGAAAAGTTGTTACTTTGGGCCAGTTCCTTCACTTCTGCGGAGCTCAACTTGATTCTCTGTAAAAAGGGGGTGACGAAGTTGAGCTAAAGGATCCTAGGGTTGGATATTCCCACCCTAGTAGTCTTCAGTTTTATTTAATAAATTTCTGTGATTTCATTCTTTATCAGAAATTGATTGAAAGCCTCATGGGAACATTAAGCCCTATTTACTGTTGGCAGAATGTTAAAAAAAAATTCAGTTGACATTTTAGGCCTTGAGTAAATTTAGTTTTTATCAAATGTGAATTATGGATGGTTCTACCTATAATTCAATTAAAAAGTGATGGTAAATTTCCTGCTCTCATCATGAAACAGGCAAAACTGATAGGATCAGATTCTATGATTCATAGTTTGTGCCCATAATAGTTCTGAAAATGTGTAAACCAGTTTCCTTTATTCTGGCAAGAGACACACACCCATATGCTAACTTATCTTCTTAGTTTTGTTTTACCCAGGATCTTTATATAACGGACACTGGTTTGGTATGACCTATAAGAATTTTATTATTCCTGGGAAAGTAGCTCATTGAAATTGAGCATCTTTCATGACCTAGAACTTTGAGCCCTGCACAGAACCTACTGTAGTGCTAGGAGTATGGTATCTACTTCATTGTGGTTGAATTCAAGTTACTCTTTGTCACACTGTGTTAGCCCCTGAAGTTTATAGTATACAGGCAAAAATAAAAACGGAGTCTCATAGTCCATGTTTCTCTATATTTAACAGTTGCACACAAAGCTAGTGAATTAATTCTAACACCTTCTATTCTGCCTGCTTGGCTAATATATCTTCATAATTGAGAATGACTGGTTTGAGTTTAGATCCTTGAATACACCCTCTGGTCTGAGGCCACACCCTTTCACTTCCCACCCATGGCTGTGTTCTATACACATGTATGAGAGACCATACATGGTAAATGACCCAGTTCAAGCTTTACCTGCAGTGTTGCCACAGCTTCCCTGGGTCCATTTATTGGGACTGGAGTTGTCCACACATGCGACTTGGTACACCCTTGGGAGGATAGGCCAAAGAAGAGGCCCATACGGGGGGGATGCGGAGGAATGCAGGCTCCAGGTAGAGACACATCCCCTAGGGTTTCTATGGAGGGTATAGCTAGAAGAGTGTTATTGTGGCTAGAGAGGCCACAATAGCTTGATTGTGACTTGGATACAAGGAACTCCATTGAAGCCAAAGGGAGAATTTATTTCAGGTTTACTGGGAAGACCCAAGGGCACAAATGTGCCAAGGATAGGGTCCCATTTTTTCTCTTGTTGCTATGTCTCCTGCTTTAGGCTGTCTCTGCAGACTGACTTTTTCAGCTTCTCTGGTTCACATGGCAGGAAATCTGGGCACAGACTGTTCCCTAGCTGTGCATGTGTTAGTCTGGGCAACCAGATGCTTTTCTTTTTCATTCTAAAATTCTTGGGCTCTTCCTGGGTCAGGTTGTTTGTCCTCAACAAAATCCTGTGATCCATAGAGAATTTTCAGCAAGTAATGAAAAGTTTTATAAGAAAATCTCTTAAAGATTTAAAAGTATGAGAAACATGTTTTAATTGCAACTAGTAGCTAATTCTTAGAAGAGAAAAAACATTTAACAGTCTTGTAAGGTAATACAACAAGCATCCTTTGCTTTACATCTGGCTTTCATATCACCATGAAGAAAGTCCTTTTTGTATAAATATTTGATAAAAACCTGTGCTAGTTAACTATAATCCTTGAAAGAGGGAGTATAGGGATGGACACTGGGCATAGTAAGGGGCGGGAGAGTCAGGGAAGGCTTCCTGCTGGGGTGGCACCTTCTAAGTCTCAGCGAGTGTTTCAGACTAGAGAGGGGTGGGGGAGGTGCTGGTGGGAGGAGGGGTTCAGACCAAGCCCTATTATGGGCAGAGGCACAGGTGGTACATGGAACTCCACGTTCGGACATACTAGCAGTTGGCTGGAGGCTGAGGCAAAGAGCGGATGCTGCTTTGTACTTGCATTTCTGGGGAGAAAGAAATTCCAAGTTACAAATATGCATATGTAATCAAACTTGTAACCCAACCACCTCATGCATGACAGTCTCTTAAGTGACCATTTCTACTTTGTGGTCACCAAAAAATTACTGGACAACGTAATTTCTAACAATGCCCTCGGGTGTGATTAAATCAAAACATTCATATATGTATAGACTAAGTATCCTTATATCCTTATCTATGAGCTTTGTCAAAACCTTGTCATGCAGGTGTTCTTAACCAACAGCTTCACCTTACTGATTTGAGAGCCTAAACTTAGAAATGTTAAGTGACTTCCCAAGGACACATTATGTAGTAGAGCTAGGTGGGTCCAGGTCTTCTGAGTACTAGTTAAGCATTCTTGTCCCTTTATCTGTAACAAGGGTCAGCAAATTTTGTCTGTAAAAGGCCAGACAGATCCTATTTTAGGCTCTCTGGGGGATTATGATCTCTGCCATAATTGCTTGCCTCTGTTATTGTAGCGTGAAAGCAGTCATAGATAATCCAAAAGCAAATAGGTATGGCTGTGTTCCAAATAAACTTTATTTACAAAGCAGACTGTGGGCTTGATTTGTCTTGTGGTTGTAGTTTTCCAACCCTTACTTGATAACATCTTATAGAATTGTTCTTTAATAAATACAGGAGAATTTCAGCTATATGAATCGAGTACTTTAAGTGTGTTGAAGCCTACTCCAGTGTCTACTATCAGGATAGCGCCTGTTTCATTAGCCTGAGAAGGTCACCAACCTTTACAAGGGACAGGATTTTTCTGCCATCGGTTCCTGAGTCAGTTCAAACTGAAACCATCTCCTTTATTCTCATTAGTGTCCTCACAGTCACTTACAGTTGCCTCTTCATGTTCCATTCACCTTGCTGCTGACCATTGCTTGCAATGGGGACGTTTCCATTCTCCATACGGCTATTGCCCTGTTGGCTTCCATAGGAAAAATGGGGAACATTAGCCTTGGTCCCCAGAGCACCTTTGGCCCAAGACCATCTGGAGTGACAGATTTTGCTGAAAGTTCAGGAGGAACCAGAGGAAGTTACAACATAGAAAAATATTCCCAGACAACAAACAGAACAAAGGTCATTCCTCATAGGGGTCATTTTGGCACATCTCCGTTCTTCTTCCCTGTCCTGTCTTCCTTCTTTGTGTCCAGAATAGATCCCTCTTCTATCCTTTGTCATACAAACGTGTGATATAGGGAAATCCTAGCGGTCCTTGGGAAACCATACATAAAGGCTGTTCTCAATATTGGGCCTGTCCATTTCCTGCCTCCAGGAGGGGATGCGGCCAGAACACTTCCCAGAGCCTGTGTTGTACACACCTAAGAACATCCATGGCCCCTGTCCCTCACTGTCAACAGCTAATCAGTCTCTAGATTGTCTTGTGCCACGCTCAGAAATGTCTCTGGGACCCGCAGACACTGCCTCCCTTTAGTTTTCATGCTTGCTCCCAGAACACGGTTTCCTCCTCACCAGTCTCCCTGCCCTTTCTCTTTGATGATGCTGGTCTTCCATCACGCCACAACCTGGGTCATAGTTCTTCAAGGCAAAGTGTAGTTCTTTAAATCACATCCCTGTGCAGAATTCTATTTATGGTCTCTTTATCTGTAGGATAAAAATAGAAATTCCTTGACTTTAGTCAAGGCTTTTTCTAAAATTGGTGCCATCCTTCCTTCCTTCTACCTCCCACCAACAATTGAAATGGCTTTTTCTTCCCTGCCACACTGAACATCTGCCATCCAGGGGAGCTCTCTTCTCAACCTTGTGCCTTTGAAAACATGGTTGCTGTGCTGAAAACATGGATGCACAGCCCATTATCTTCCTCACTGCAACTGAAGTGTAGCATCTGCTGGTTAGTGAGACTCGGCTTGGATAGGATGGTGATGTTGGGGTAAGTGTTCATGCCATCCCTTCCAAACACTACCTGAAAAAGCCCAGCACACATGCATGCACACACCAGGCTGGCCTCAAGTATGTTAACCACACCACATGATAATTAGAAGGAAAAATATGTGATGTATACACATGACTTCTACAGATTGACTCTTAGGGAATCATGTAATGAAGGTGATGATAGTTAACTCTGTTTTACCTGTCTAGAAACAATTTCCTATTTGGAAAGTTACTCAGTCTGTGAAGTTGGTCACAATACAGGATCATGTTGGCTTGGTGGTTCCCCCTTATTTCCTCCTTCCCTTGTTTCCTTACTCTTCCCAACTTCTCCCCTTCCTTCCTTTAGTCCATCATTTTCCAGTTTCTTCTAGATGTTCGGCATTGTTGTATGGGTTGTAGAGGATTCTAAAAAGTCCTGAATCAAAGATTGATAAAACTGTACCTGAGGCAGTCATATGCACAAAGATGATGAATGAAAAAACTGCTGTATATGTGATGGAATAAGACTTATAGAGGTTCAGAGAAGAGAGAATACTGAGAAGTGATCATGGAAAAATGAGCTTGAAGCAGGAGCCTAGAGAATAACTATTTCAGTGGGAAAGAGAAGTGTGGCCATTCCAGGCCAGGTGCACACACACAAAGTGGGTCAGTGATTCAGGGTGTATTTGGGATATCAGTTTGGTGATGTTTGGGCACAGATGTAAATTTGAATTCATTTGAAATTTATGTAATAAAAAGCAGACCTGTGGAGTTGAATTTCTCTGTACATCAACAGATGAAAAGAAACTTTTTTTTTTTTAAATGGTAGCTCATTCCTTATTTCAATAGTAATGAATGCATTTTTTCCTTTTGTGTTATGTATCAGGCCATCTTAGTCGAGTGCCTACATTTACCAGATGCTGTGCCAGGCTCTGTCCATTGAATATCATGAATGAGACTTAAGTATTAATAAATCATATGAGACTATAGATCAAATCTCTAGATCTATATTTGACTCTATTTTAACATATTGTTAGCCTCCTAAATGAGAACTTTCATTCTGTTACTGAGCTTACCCCACTGCATTGACTGAGGGTAGAAAGAAAAAGTCAAAACTTGATTTTACTATATTAGTCATACTTACTGAATTTACATGTGAACTTACCTAACATTTATTTTAACCATGCAGGAGAGTGGTTGTTAAAGCGTCAAAACAGAGTCCACAAGTGAACCGGCCTATTGATTCTCTCCAGAGTTTGGTATGATGCATCGTCTCCTCCTAACTAAACTGTATTAGTGGATCATTCTTCATACATATCCTAGCAGTGTTGAAAATACTAACTACCCAGTTGTCCTCATCTGTGGATTATGCAGTTTTCCCTGTGTTCAGACACAATCTCAAGGTCATTGTCCAATATCCAGTTGGCTATATACTGCTCAAAATGATTCAATCGTATTTCTCCAATTAAAAAGGCAAAATAATGATCTGGAAGTAATCATGTGTTCTAGCAAAAAGTATGTGAGGGAGATTGCAATGGAATATTTCAATTATCTTGTGCTGAGGAGGTTTGATCCAAGGTTAATCATCTTCTGTTTAGCTTCCTTCTTCCATGTGACTAAGTGCTTGCCTGGTGCCGGGAGAGACCAGGGACAAACAAGACTTGGTGGTTGACTGCATTTTCCTCTTGCTACTTTTTTCATTTATTTGTGGAATGGCACCTGGCACTTTAAATGGCATCTTTAATCAGCGACTCAAAGTGCTTTTCAAATAGCTGCATTATCCTTATTTTATAAACAGAGAGAGTTAAGTGACTTGCCCAAGGTTATAGAAATGGCAGAAGATTTGGAAACAGTCCTGAGAGAGCCCCAGCTCCCCACACATCCTCAAATGGTTTGTATCCAATGCACTGGTGACCAGACTCACAGGACTGGTTTGCTGCTAGTTAACCCTGAACTAGAGCACTGCACTGACACTCTGTGGCTTTGTTTTTTCTTATTTTGAAAACCAGCTGGGAACCAGGTTTTCTCTTGTATTCACAGTAGCAATAAATTTCTGTTATGATTTCAGAAATGTCAAACTCCTAACTTTGGAAATAATGGTAATTTGTGAAGAACTCAACTGAAACTTACCTCTCTTCTGTTTCTGAAAGAAGAGTGTTAATGTAAATTACAAGTTGATGGGTGCCTAGGTGTTCAGTTGGTTAAGCCTCTCACTCTTGGTTTCAGTCAGGTCATGATCTGACGGTTCATGAATTCGAGCCCTGCATAGGCTCTGTGCTGACAGTACATAGCCTGCTTGGGATCCTCTCTCCCTCTCTCCCTCTCTCCCTTTTTCTGCCCCTCTCATGCACATGCACTCGCTCTCTCTTTCTCTCTCTCTCTCAAAATAAATAAATGATAAAAAAAAAACTTAACTGTTTTTCTTTAGTTCAGTGTTACTTTTGTTTTGAGCCTTTGATATCAAGTACTTAGATGCAAGGGAATGTTTTGAGTAAGGTGGTCTTCCAGGAGGTTTAGTTGGTTCCTATGGATCATATATCTGTATCCATTTGGGACATTTTTATTGAATCTTGACTACTCAAAGCTACGCTAGAAACTTCTGGAATACAGAAATGAGTGAAACGGAATCTTTGCCTTGTAGGCAATTACAACCATTAGCAGAGGACCGGAAACAAAGCTCAGTAGAACTCAAGGAATGATTAAATAACAGTGAAATAAGGTAAAACTAGAGGGTAGGGCAATACCCAGGTGAAGAGCCTGGGATTTTGGGGTCCAGAAACTTGGGTTTGAATTCTGACTCTGCCATTTATTTGTACAATACCTTACAGCTCCCACAGATTGCCTAAACCCTGATTTTGTCATCTGTAAAATGACACCCACTTTGTGCAATTAAATGAGGTATAAGTGAAGAATTTATACTAAGTCAATGCATGAATGGAAAGTGTTGGCTTTTGAATGGAGACTTGAAATCTGAGATATGTTAATATTTAGAAAAGAGGAAACAAGAAATAGCACACTAAAAAAACAAAAACAAACAAAAACAAAACAAAACAAAACAAAAAAACAATGAGCAAAAGCCTAGGGACCTTTAAGGAATCTAGAGCACGGTTGATAAAGTTGACCCTGAGCACAAAGAAAGTCAGAAAGCTGAGCAGGGTCAGCCTGGATGGCATACGCCATTGTGATGAGGAGTCCGCTTTTTTTTTTTTTTTTTTTTTAATACTTGGTGAGTCTACATGAATTTAAATTGATTCATACTTCTTTTCAAATACTCTATAATTCCAGTCTCTGACTAGCTCAGATTGACCTCTTCTTTACAAGTAAAAACCCTGTGAAATCATATATGGCGTGACTATAATAAAATTAATTTTCCTATGTAGCTTGAGACTATACTGGCAACTTGAAAGTTATATTCAGAGAAACTGTTACACTTGGGTGGATACTTACTTTATATAAATTTTAGGTTTTAATAGTTTATTTCTTGTATTTTCCTAGGCTTGTTAGGACGAATTCATTGTGGGAAATTGAGGTATATTTTTTTTATTTCTTGTCTTTTTTGATTTTGCCTCATCCTCATCCTATATAAAGTGGAAAATGAAGTATGTATTTTTTGGAGTGCTTTTGGTGAAAATACTTTTGAGAGGGTATTCAATTTTTTTTTCATAAATTCCCACTAGGATAAAAATCTGTCTAGGAACTCTCATGCCTGACTGATGGAAATGGACAGTGGTGCAGCCACTTTGGAAAACAGCTGGGCAGTTTCTTAAAGTGTTAAGCACATATTTGTTACCTGATTCAGAATTCCCACTCCTATGTATCTACCCGGGAGCAATGAAAACCTATGTCTACACAAAGATCTGTACATAAATGTTTATGGCAGCATTATCCACACTAGCCGAAAAAGGGAACCAATTCAAATTTCCGTTAACTGATGAACAAATAAACATGTATCCATACAAGGGAATGTTACTAAATTAAAGAGTGAGTACCGATACATGCCACAATGTGGATGTAGCCACATTAGGCTAAGTGAGAGAAGACACAGAAGATCACATATCATAGGATTCCATTCATAGGAAATGGATCAGAGAAGGTGAATTTCATGAGATGAAAAGTAAATATGTGATTGCCTAGAGTCAGAGGGGTGAGTGAATGATTGCAAAAGGTTGATGAAGTTTCTTTTTTGGGGTGGTGAGAATATTCTCACACTATGTGGTATGATATTTCCCCAACTTAAAATGCACAACTTGTATATAAATATTGCTTTAATAAAATGGATAAACAGCTGCCTGGAAAATGTGTGAGGCAAAAATACAAGGGAGCATTTAAATCGACTGCCATAGGTACAGTACAGACCACGATTTAATACTTAAGAGATTAGAAAAGAAAAAGATTGCACTTTTGGCTGGGTTTTAAAGAAATCTTTGTGGGAAAAGTAGGTTTCTGAAGTGAGTAGGAAAGAGTTTGTTTTCTGTTGAGTGTTGAAAGATCAATGGAATTTATTCAAGATTCTTTAACAATTTGGCCCAAAATAAACTCTCTAAACACATATTTGTTTCCTTAAGGACACTTGAGTTTTGATGAGAATTCCCCCAGTCATATTTAAATGCAATTTGGTAAGCATCACCCTATCCCAGAGTATTTTCCTCTTAGAAATCCTTCCTTGTAAGCATAGTAGCTTATTTCTTTGTACTTCTTAATAAAGCACCTAGCACAGGGCATGGCATAGTTAGTACCCAATAAAAGTAGCTTTTGGCTGCTTATCTGAGCAGTTGCTAGCATGCTCAGTGGGGGGGATGACAAATAAGGGGTTAATGATGGAGGTAGTGGGGTAAGTGGCCTGGTGCCTAAGAGCGGGCTGGATAATTCATTGAGGCTCCATTAGGAGGCCCTTGAGAGCCTGGTATGGGAGTTAGGCAATTGATCTGGAAGTTGGGGAGCAAAAGAGTGGCTAATGCAGGTGGTATTTTGCAACACAATTGTGAGGGCTAGTTTCCTAGGGAGAGCCTGGCATCAGTCAACATAGGATCATTTTCTTTTCCTTACAAGTTATAGCTCAGCTCACCTTTATTGAGTATATGGTGATTGTTTGCCTTACTGTAACTTCTGCTTTCTGGAAATAATTTAATTCCTTGCAGTTCTCCTTTGGCACTAACTTGAGACGGAGTTCTGTTGTAAGGTTTCTCTAGAGCATGCTTTGAAACGGAGCAACTATTTTTTTTTTCCCTATGAACTTCACCCCTGTTCTGCTATCATTGGTTTGAGAGGCAGCACTAAAAAACAAAATTCCTTTAAAAATATTGACCCAGACTTAGTGATTTTTATTTTTGTAGTAAGATAGGCTCAAGGTTGAAACCCCTTTTGTTGCTACAACACTTACTCACACGTGAGATCTTAGTACATGTGCAATATTTTGGTTCTTGCTGGGTAAATGGGCAGGTGTCTCAGCATAGCAGCAACCCACAGAACCCTGCTGCTGAGAGCAGTGTTGTAACGTCGTGCTTTTTCAGTCTGACCTGTAACACATCCCATGTTCCCTAGATCAATGCCCTGAGCTCCCTGGAGCCCAAGGACTGGCGTGGAGTGTGATCTTGATGTCAGTATCAATAACTAGAGCGCATAAGCTCACATCCAGGCGTACATTTCCCTCCATTCTCCATATGAAATGGTGAGTTCAATACTCTTCTATTTCAAAGGGAATTGAAGTTCGTGGAACAAAAGGGCTATTAATGCTACACAAATCACACTGATGTTGCAGTGGATGGCTCCCACAACTCCAGCTGGAGCTCATAAAAATTCGGAAGGCTTGTGCTCCCTAAGACCAAAAGGTGGGAAGATGCACGTTGACCTTTCAAAGTAAGAAAAAAAAAATGCTTCAAAACAAGGATGTGAAACAGTTTCCATACATATACTCCCCATTGTTCAGTGAAAACGGAATTTGAGATGGACTCAAATAGCCTTTTGCAGCATTGCATTCGATTAAAATTCATAGCAATGACAAAGGTACGTGTCCAGACTTCTGATGAGTGAAGGCACCTACAGTGGTTGAAATTGTTGCAGACGATTTGAACGGATAGGTTTGGACAAACAGGTTTACCACAACTTTCTTCCCCCAGGTAAGTTTGGCAAAACCACAGAAATCCAGGCCAGCTGGTCAAAATGTACTGTCCTACAGAAGGATTCGTGTAGATCAGTTTGACCCACAGTAGAATAGTTGTTGAAACACTCAAGTACCACTCACCCACCCTATTGGTTCCGTTAAAGAAAACTCAAGTAGTTTAGAATTACATTGAAAGACCAGTTGTCATTTAAAACATGTTACATGCTTATGGTGCTAAATACCAAATCAGGTATGCACCTGTGCATCAAAAGTAGTGATTAAATTTTGTGGTGAATTTTGGGGCTATAGACCTCAAGTAAAAAAGAACTGCCAGGGAAATTAAGTCTACGCTGCCAGATTTCAGGTTAGATTTTATCTTAATGGGATCTTCTGCACTTAATCTCAAGGATTTCACTGAAGGACTGAACAGGGAGATACACTAAGCTGAGCTATGGAAGGAAAAACATTAGTATAGAAACAAAGTGTGTGGGGAATGTGGTGAGGTTTGGTGGTCAAATTCAGGGGGTGGTTGTTCTAGGAAGGGCAGGGCTGCATTAGTGAAACCTGGAAGATACACAGAGAGTGACCATAGAGATGGGTCACATGCTAGGGAAAAGGAGCAAACTGGGATGAACCCCAACCTTGACAAATGGATATGTGCCACAAATAATCCATCGATATCCATCCAATTCATTTAAAAATTCAAATAATTCATCCCTTCACCATCTTTGCCTTGTAATACGCCTATATGAAAACAGATACTTCCAGGAAGGGTATGACTAGAAAACCCCAAAGACTTAAGATATACCCTAGTCCATCTCTGTGCACAAGGTTTTTTATCCCGATAGAACTATCCCAGTAGTTCGTTTTTGCTTTTATTTCCCTTGCCTCCGGAGACATTTCTACTAAGAGATCGCTGTGGTGAGGTCAGAGAAGTTGCTGCCTGATTTCTCCTCTAGGATTTTGATGGTCTCCTGTCTTACATTTAGGTCTTTGATTCATTTTGAATTTATTTTTATGTATGGTGTAAGAAAGTGTTCTACTTTCATTCTTCATGTTGGTGTCCAGTTTTCCCAGTTCCATTTGCTAAAGAGACTTTTTTCCATTAGAGAATCTTTCGTGCTTTGTCAAAGATGAGGTGACCATACATTTGTGGGTCCATTTCCGGGTTCCCTATTCTGTTCCATTGATTTATGTGTCTGTTTTTGTGCCAGTACCATACTGTTTGGGTGATTACAGCTTTGTAATACAGTGTGAAGTCTGGAATCGTGATGCCTCCTGCTTTGCTTTTCTTTTTCAACATTAATCTAGCTATTTGGGGTCTTTTCTGGTTCCATACAAATTTTAGAACTATTTTTTCTAGCTCTGTGAAGAAGGCTGGTGTTACTTTGATAGGGATTGCATTGAATGAGTAAATTGCTTTGGGTAGTATTGACATTTTAACAATATTTGTTCTTCCAATCTATGAACATGGAATGTTTTTCCATTTTTTGTGTCTTCTTCGTTTTCTTTCATAAGGTTTACATAGTTTTCAGCTTACAGATTTTTTTTACCTCTTTGGTTAGATTTATTCCTAGGTATCTTATGGTTTTTGGTGCAGTTGTAAATGGGATCAATTACTTGATTTCTTTTACAGCTGCTTCATTATTATTATATAATGCAACCAGTTTCTGTACAGTGATTTTATATCCTGCAACTTTGCTGAGTTCCTATATCCGAGTGTAATGTTGACATAAGAGGAAACTGAGGCCCAGAGAGGTCAAGTGGATATTTGTGATTTAGGGCGATTCCAGTACTAGAGTGCACTTTCTAGGCTCTGCAGCTATCTTGAATTCACTGCATATTCACTCACCTCAGGTAACTTGGTTTCAAATGCCTTTCCTGTGTAGTGGTGCCATGGTTCTTATTCAAGGATCATGTCTTGAGACCTTTACAGGTTTTTGAATCATGTTTCTAATTATTGCTGAAAACAAACACCATGTTTTGGGGAGGGGAAATACGAGCAAGTGTTTTGCAGAGGGGTCTCCTGTTGGGTTTAGTTGTAAAGCATACTTACTCTGAAGGTTGTCTCCTTTGGAACTTCCTGGTACAATATCTAAATGGCTTTTTCTTTTTACCTTTTAATTCTTAATCCTGGAAAAGAAAGAATATTGGTACGTAAATGAGAAAAATGTAGCTTTTCTCTTAGTCACAATTGACAATGGTCACTCAGTAAAACAAAAGCTAATATTGACTGTTTATCATGTGCCATACACTGTTCAAAACACCATATGTGTATTGTGTTATTCTTACTACAACACTAGTAGGGGTTAAATTATTTTCTCAGGTCTCAAGGGTCACATACAGAATGCCATCTCCAGCATTTTGCCTTCAGAATCCAAGGTACTTACCACTGAACAGGGCAGACTCTTGCTATAGAAGATGGCCTATTTCCCTGTACTTTCCTCTTGGGTGCTTATTATTAGAATTGCCACCCTCAATGCTGGAAAATACATATGTGACCTGAATCTCTAATGCTTCAGTATGAATTACTTTAATTGTTATCCTCTGATGTAAGGAGATACTCAGAGAAAGGAGGGCCTGGGGTTAGAGGGTCGATTAGGATAGGGTGATATAAAAGAAAACAACCTAGGGCTTCTCAAGATGATGACAGGGTCAAAATTTTCTTATGGCAAGTGGCACTTCCCTATTTTGTGGCGAAGTGGCGATTGCAAGTGAGAAATCTTGCCTCGGTGCCTGAAGACTCAGCCTTGCCACTTAAATACTGTGTGAACTTGGGCACATTACCTTCTGAGGACCTTGGGTTTATCTGTGTGATCATCTTTGTTTTCTTCTTGCTTTAACTATCTTGAATTTTAAAGGTCATTTCTCCCACGGGACCAGTGTTCTGGGAAAGTAGAATACTTAACCATCTGCAGATGACAGCATGTGCAGTCTTGGACTCTCCCCTCCATGTTCCCAGTGAGCTCTTCTTGTTTTTATGTTGAGTCATTTCTCAGTGACAAAGCAGGCAAGACTGTCTCTAAGCCAGCCCATCACAGGCAGGGAATCCCTACGGTGCCTGGCATTGCTTCTACCTATTCCCTTTGATTCCCTGCTCCAAGTCATGTGAGATGAGGTTCCTCTTTGGCCTATTGGGGTAGAGAAGATGTGGGGAGTAGAGAGAAGGGGCAACAGAGAACTAGAAAGAGTTGTCAGAGCTGTCCCCAGGGCACTGCACAGTCAGGATTGATTACCTTGGGTTCCCACCTGTGCACCCCTCCTTTTAAAAAAGGAGCTACTCCACAGCCAGTGAGGCTGAATGCAAAGGTGCTCCATGGGATAAAACCATCATGAGCTGGGAAACCATCACTCACCCCCCAAGCCTCATCACAAAAACAGTTCCCACTTCTGTACCTCGCATGCTATGCAGGTACTCCCTCCCTTACTACTTCCCCTATTAATCTTGGTGTACACTTTAAATAAGTTCCTCCTAGAACAAGCATTAGAGCAAGAACAACCATGTTAGACAACTTGCTTTGGGCTGTCAGATGTGAGGTCTGTGGAGTAGATGGAGAATGGAGAGTTGGGCTTGATTGGGAAGTTACCTGAAGACTGGGAGAGGAAGTGGGGAGAAGTAAAAATCAGACACGCCTAAATCATGGACCCAACCACCCTTCTCTTAGGTCAAAATGTGTCCCTCTCCTATTGTCTAAGAATGATACAGTGCAGAAGCCACAAGAGTGCATTATTTTGGCTATCTAAAGGATAAATCACCTGGTTGTGCTGAAAGCCTCCTTCCAATATGGTTGATGTGTGTTTCACTGTAGAGATGTAGAGATTCAAAGCACAGAACCTCAGTTTTTTAGTCACTATACAAGTGAAACCTCCATTTCCCATTCCTCAGTCTCTGTCACTTGATTCTTTTGGTATAGATACTTAGCATATGGAAGAAGCTCAGTCAATGTTTGTTAGATGGACCTGTGTAATTTCCAACATTGAGAATTTAAAGAAAAGATAGGTGCCAAAAAAAAGAAAAAAAAAAAGAAAAAAAAAGTACCATGCAAAAAGCCTCCCCTTCCCAACTCATCTGTTCACACCAGAAAGTCAACCAAAATTTTATGTTGTAGTTTGCAGTTTGGTGAAAGGAATTGAGTGATGGGCAGTGTATTTGAACCATTTCAAAGAATTCTCAGACCTAGTGCTGCCTTCAGCCGATGCTGCTGTTTTGAAAGCGATGGAGAAGTGGAAATTTCCACGCATGTGGGCCCTCTGGCCAGCAGATGGCGATGTTTCTCAGTTTTACATCAAGGTGTCAGGCCAGGAGGCCATTAGAGATGCAGGGCGTGTTTATCAGATGGCTGTTAAATCAGCTCAAAATCTGTAAAGGCACGGTAGATCACCTTTTACTTATTTTTACTTAGAGTTGATGAATTCAGTAAAATTCCATAATGGGCAAACGAACACTGTGTGTTTGTGTTGGGAATGGGAGTAGAGGAGGACATGAATCTCAGATAGTTGGGTAAGTCAGTTTTATTTCTTGCAGTTGCTTTTTAAAATGAGATTCCTCTTGTGCTGCCTTCTGGCATCCTGGATCTAGTCAACATGGAACAAAAGGGCACTCTGACAGCAGCTTTGTTCATTTTATTTTAAATTTCTTTAGAAGTGGGCTTCTCCTCCATCAAAGGCCACTTTGGCCCCCAGCTCCTGGGGCAGAGACAGAGCCTGTGTGGGGCTAGGTCGGGGAACCAGAGCCAGGTGGCTCAGGTTGAGGGATAGGTAGGGAGAAGGGAGGAGAGCTCCCAAGTAGTCTCTTCTGGGCTGCATCCTCAGCTACACAGAATTTGGAAATGGACACACTGCTCCCAGCAACAGCAGCTATTGCTTTGAGGGCCAGGCTCTGCCTGGAGAGTGGCAGGTGCATTTTAAGTGGAGTAAGAGAAATGCGGGGAGTAAATTGGCCTTAAAACAATACTGCTTGTTCTGTGTGCTGTCCCATTAAAGGAGGCGGTACCACCTGGGACCCAGGACATTTGGTTTTTAGGCCTAGGGGTGCCACTGTTCTATGTGATAATGAACTTGGTCATCTGTGATATGAGCCCTTGGAAGACTATCCCCTAACAATGTTTAAATTACATTCTTAGGAACTAGAAACCATGATAGCATAGGGGTATTTTTAGATGCCAGGGCATCACTCTTGCCCAAATCAGTGTCTAGGGGTAGGGCCTCAGCATGTATCTTTTTACTAGCTGCCCACGTGATTCTTATGTGCAGCCAGGCTTGAGAACCATTGATCTAATAGGAGTTTGCAAAGGGGGTTCCTAGGATTAGCAGCATCAGCCTCACTTGAGAACTTACTAGAAATTCAAATTTCCAATCCTCTGCATCAGAATCAAAGTCCAAGGGTGGGCCCAGAGATCTGAGTTTTCAACAATCCCTCCAAGTGGTTGTGCTAAATCCACTGTTTGATTTGGGAAGATGAGGCTTTCCCACAATTTTTGCATGTAGGTAATGTCAGTGACTACTTCTGGCAATGGGCTGAGAACACTGGTGTTCTATGCCATTTCCTGGCTTAAGCTTTTAATTGATGGCATTTGACCCTTCATTTTCTCAACCACATAGGCCTATACTTCTAATACAGGAATGCAATACATTGGCCTCTCTAGTTTATCCCCTTGAGTTGCTACCTGGAAGCCTGGTGAATGAGAAAAACAACTTTGTTAGAATTAAATAATTTTGTGGCTGTTTATGCCTTATAGTCTTGTCTTTTTCTGATATATGGCCTTTCTGATATATTAATGCTAAAGTTCCAACTATTAGGCTGGACTGATGCTGATAAGCTAAAGAAAAAAAATCAGCCTTAAAGTCTGAGGTATCCAAATACTTGTATTTGGTCTTCCAGTGTCCAAATATTGGGGTTTGGGTTTGCATCTTTTAATGTTCTTAGCAAAGGTCTGGATTGCCACGGTGATACTAGAGATTGGGTATTGTACCTTGTTCGTTGTAACAGCCTAAATCTGGGAGGGCATTCTCCTTATCTTAGACTCTTTCCAAGCAGATTACTTCATCTCTCAATGATAGGAACTGCACAAATTTGTTCTTGATCTGAGGTAAGTGGCTTTGGGGTTGGTCTCTGTTTTAGTCTGCTTGGGCTGCCATAGCAAAATACCGAAGACTGGGGAGCTTAAACAACAGAACCTATTTACTTGTAGTTCTGGAGGCTACAAGTCCAAGATCAAGGTGCCTGCCTGGTTGGTTTCTCCTGGGGCCTTTGTCCTTGGCTTGCAGATGGCCACCATCTCACTGTGTTTTCAGATGCCCTTTTCTCTGTGTGTATGTGCTTTTGGTTTGTCTTCCTTTTCATAAATGGACCCCAGCCCTATGGGATTAGGGCCCTGCCCTATGACCTCATTTAACCTTAACCATTTCCTTAAATGCCTTGGCTTCAAATATAGCTACGTTGGGGGTTAGGGTTTCAATAACGTGAATTTTGGTGGCATACAATTCAGTTCATAAAAAACTTATTCTCAATTGCTTACTCTTTCATATATTCACAGCTATTGCTCTCTTATCACCTGCTTCTTAGGTCTGGTGTCCTCTAGTGCCTGTCTCATTTTTGCCAACAGAAGCTCTTCCAGACCTCTGTTTTATAATTTTTGTATTAATCTTTCTTGATTACTATTGTTCCTTCTTGCCAAAGATCAAATTATTAGCATTAAAATCATCACCACTTTTAATATTGTCAAAACCAACATTTATTAAAACTTCCCTATGTTTTTAGGGTCTGAGCTCTGTTGACGATACATTAATGCATCATACATCTGGTCTTCCTCTTCTCTCATCAGCTTGCTCATCATCTCTGCCTTCTTATCTTTTTATTCTTTTGTGACTTGGAAATATGTCCTTTGATCCTCTATATTCAGATCATCCCAGCCTTTGTCCATTTAATTAATCAGTGTTCTCCTTTTGCTTCATTAAGATAGGGCCCTTAGTATCTTTGTTTATAAACAATAAATGGTCATATTGCATCCCTCCTGGGATCTTTGTGACTAAGTCCATCATTAAATTGTGAGAGCTCAACTAAAGCTGCCCTTACGTTTGTATGAGTTTTCCCCTCGGGTTGGTGTTGAAGATCTCCCAAGAGTTGATCTGATTGGGTCATTAAGATGAATGAAATAACCATATTGACTGTTCAGTGGCCTGGTTATTCCAGTCATCTTAATGAGAGAATTAGATAGAACCTAAGGCACTCCAAATCCTCATTTGATGATTGACCTAGAAGCAATCAATCTGACCACGTTGCTCTATCTGAATCCTCTGCCCTGTTCAATCCATCTCACTTGTTACAACCCTTGTAAACATGAGCTCTACATCTGTTTGTCTGTCTCTGTCCCCTGTGGAGCAGTTGGGGGTAATGAATTCCTACCCTGTACTGTTGTAGCTATAGGATCATTACACTTGTCAGAGCATGAATTTGCTAACAATTTTCTATAAAACAAATTTGACCGTTTTTGAGATTTGTAAACTAGAGGTCTTACACAACTCTAAGGCTACTTAGCTCAAGCTATGTCACCTATTTGAAATACCATCACCTATTTACTGCATGTCCAAATATACCCCTTCGACAGTACCAGCTTAAGCTCTGGCTCCTCCATGCCTATGGTGCATTACCTTTTCTGACTGTGTATTACCCTTATTGTCTATATGGTACGTGGATTTGGAGAATGTTAGATCTGGGAAGGGCTTTGTATCTGTTTCGTATCTCTCCTGACCTTCCATCTTTCAAAAGAAAACCAGGGCACAAATGGCTTGCCCAGGAGCACAGATCAGACAGTGTCAAATAGTGAGACACTGCTTGGACACAGGAATTAGGAACTAGCTATGGCCTTTTCCAGTAAATCTCACGGGGGGGGGGGGGAGGCGGTGTGCAGTGAGACAGGTGACAGGACAGTTTTTCCCGAAGAAGTGGGCTATGCTAGATCTGTCCAATATTGTTGGCTGCTGTTTGTTTTATGGAGGAGAGGAAATTAGGACCTTCTCTTTACCTCCACAGGTTCATGAACCAAGTGAGAATGAGACATGGGTGTCAGATAGATGAGTATTATTGGTAAAGCTAGATTGAAGAATACAGACTTGAGGTCAAAGGTGCATATTTTTAACAGCTTCCTTCACACTGAGGTCCTGATATAATTCCTCCACCCCCAAAATGCACATTTGGTCTAAGGGTGAGTATGGGCATGCAAAGCAAAAGCCCTTTGCAGCATTCCTGCCTTCTTCCTGTGAGTGCCGCCAGTAGGGACAGTAAGAGAAGGCCCTCCCAACCTCCTGCTAGAAGGCAGACATGAGCAATTCCCCATAGGAGGCAGAAGCAAAACAAACACCTAACCAGCATATGTGCTGATCCCATGGGATCCTGAGCCAGCTCCGTGCGGTTCCTGCTTCCTCACTGGTCACCCAAGTCACTCCTCAACCCTTTGGCAAGGAGTCACTGAGGTGGGATTCTCTTAGAATTTTTCTGAAGATGTGGGAGTTGCTCACTTAGAGGCTAAGAAGAGACACTGAGGGGAGAGGCAGTGGAGCATAGTTCTCTGTGCTGTACTGTGAAGAAGTCAGCCCGCTGTGCCTATTTGCTTCTTGATCTGCCTGTGATTTTGCAGCTTCATGGTTCCAGGCATCTATGAGGGCCAGAAAAAAAAAAAAGGTGTTTCTTCTACAGATGTCTGGCAATACTCTGGCTGGACCCAGAAGTGAGGCTTGGATATTAGTTCATCTCTTTATTTGATGTGGAGTACTTAACAAAAGGTTTTAGTTATTTCTTTTCCAGGATATTCTAGAGAAGGAAAACTCTATTTCCTGGAGGACACAGACTGATTAGTTGCTTGCTTACAACCTAATTAACTTATGTGGAAGGACCAGTTGGAAAGGTCACCATGGATTCTGGGTCCTGGGAACTCCGTTCTTTACTGAATCAGGTCCTAGCTCTTAGTTACCAGAGTCCATGTTGTGTAAAATGGTAGCTTATACTTCAGAAACAACATTTTACACCCAATGTTGTCTTCTCTGGGGTATATGAGGTTTTATGTTGAAATGTGACAGAATAAGAACTACAGGAACCCTAGCTCATACCAGCAGCTGTTTATTGGTCTACTCCCTGGCAGAGAATTTTAGGTTTTTGGTACTGAAAGCTGTAAGTAAGATACCTATGAACTAATAGCTGCTATTCTTGTCCTTGTATGCTTTTTGGATACCTGGACCAACACTTTGGGGTAGCATTAGCTAGCGTAAAGAATAGTGTACAGAATAAGCCTAAGGAGACCAGTATTTGGGGGACATCTTGGGTTTGTCTGGACTTCTATAGCAATTAATCTGGTCTACCTCACTTTGCCTTCCAGATGCCAGTTAATTCACATCTGCATTCCATAGGCTCATTGCAATATAAGCTAGCATGCATGGGATGCGGGTCAGCTGGCCTAGTGATCCACAGGAGAGGAACATCTCCTACTGAAAAGTAGAAACTACAGTGAGGAGACCTGAGGAGTTCTACAGCTAACTGTGTTCTTTTACTGCTTAGGAAAGACATAAATAGCAGCAACTTTTCTGTGCTCTGGTGATCTATATCTGCCTTATGTTAAATATTTCATGTCAAAAGACTGAACTGCTGAACTAGTCATGGCATTTAAATAAATCCTGTTATTGTGTTTTTAACTTTGTCAGGCACAGTGAGGTTAAGTGCTTGGTCCAATGTCAAATTTGTAATTCATGGCAGAGTTAAGTTCTAAATCCAGTTCCTTACCCAGTACACAAGTTTAGTTTTGCTATGCTTCTCTTCATGGCATCAACTACATGATCTATCCACTCATCTATCCATCTTTTTGGGGATCGTATATATGATGTTGCATTGATTATTTTCTGAAACCTCAGTATCTGTGTCATTAACTACTTACCAAATGTTTACTATATGCCAGACTATCTTGCATGTAAATTATCATGTAATAGTGTTCTCAGAACCACCTTGTGAGAATACGTTTTATGATTCCCCAGCAAAGAAGCTCGGGTTCCAACTTCCATATCCAAAATACAAAGTCCACACTTTTAATCTCTGTACCATGTGAACTTTCATTTATCTACTCATCAGGTGTTGATTAGGCACATTTATGTCAGGCCTTGTGTGTCAACTGTTAAAAAAAAAGAAATTCAAGCACCCTCTTAAGTTCAACTTGACCAAGGCCTCCTTGTTAGAAATCCTTTTACTGGGGAATTCTGAACAAAGTTCACTTGTGGCTGTTGAAGCCCCTGCAGTTGAAGCTGTACTTTGAGGGTGTTTTAAGTATGAGGCTTAAGGAACTACATGGATATACAGAGGTTTATTTGTACTGATTGTCGGTGGAAGACTATGTGATTTATATAAAAACGTGATGTTCAGGTATTAGTTGAGCAAAGGTTCTGTTTAGAAGGACCTAGGATTGTGTCCGCATGACTACAAATCATTGGTTAACCATTGACATGGGAAAAGTTACTAAAAAGGGGACATTTTACTAATGACAAAAATGGATTCCTTCTACTTTGTCCCCTATCTCACATGTTGAAAAGCATTTTATTATTTAAAACATACGCCAAAACAGGTAGAGAAGTATGATGAGACTTCCTGCATGTATCATTTTGCTCAAAGTATATCAACTCATGGATAATCTTGTGTCCTCTGTATCCAGACTTGCCCCTTCCAGAAATCCCATCTATTCTGTAAATATTTCATGATGCATCTCTAAAAGATAACTTTTAAAATATACTACTGTTGGCATATGTAAAATATGTTGAAATAGTTTATTATTATTTTTTTTAATGTTTATTTTGAAAGAGAGCAATCAGGACAGGGCAGAGAGAGAGAGAGAGGGAGAGAGAGAACCCAAGCAGGTTCCACACCGTCAGCACAGAGCCCACAGGGCTTGATCCCAGGAACTGTGAGAACATGACCTGAGCCAAAATCAAGAGTTGGATGCTTAACCCAGTGAGCCACCCAGATGCCCCTGAAATAATTTCTTAGTCAGTATTTAAATTCTTAATAGTTTCATGATTATCTCTCCCCACCTCCCTCATTTATTTGAATTAGCATCCAAATAAGGCCATGCATGGTTATTGATAACTATATTGAATGAGCACCTTCTTAAATTATAAGTTCTCCTTTCATCTCTTTATTTCCCTTGAATTTTATTTGCAAGAGAGATTTCATCATTTGTCCTGTAGAATTTTACATAGTCAAAATTTCGCTGATTGCAACACTATCACTTAACATTTTTGTCTTCATCTCTTTCTCTTTATTTCTGGTTAACATGGTACCCCCCGCCCTCCCCCCCCGCCCCCAAATGAACCCAAGATGGTGATGTTTTCTTCCACCAGAAGAAATTTACTATCTGGCTGTCTCTTTTTATGATGCCAGCAGCCATTGATGCTTATTGACTTGGTCCATTAATTCATATGGGGTTTCAGAGTATATTAGCTAGGGTACTGCTATAAAGAAATACTTCTATTTGGTATCCTGGTGGTTCAGTTTGTATAGGAAAGTCAGACTTTATTGACCAGTTTTCATAATAATGGTTAAAACTGCTGTCATCTTCTAATGAATTCCAATTAAATACTTTTAAAAATATTATGAGCTCATTGACTGAAACACAAGGGAAATAAATCCATTATTTCCATTATCAGTGATCAGAATGTCTTCCTACTGGCCGCTCTATAGTCAGTTCCCGGTATTTGTGACAAGACCCTGTTTATCTTTGATACCATTATGGCAGTTTTTATGACCATTTTCTGAGTCCATCTTGCTCCAGACCTAAACTTATCATCTTCCTTAAGATCTTCTGTCCCTGGAAACCTCTAGCTAGAGGCACTCTGCTAGAAGGTTTGTTTTTATTTCTAGGTCTTTTCTGAGGACTGAACTGGGAATATTTTTAAAATCTAAAATAAAGCAATCAAAATTCAGGGCTATTGGGATTTTACAGAATTTCATCCATTTTATATCTGCAATCTCTTCAATTTTAAGAATCTCCAGCTTCATCCACATCCTGTCAGTAATGGTC
The DNA here is from genome assembly GCF_027475565.1 of Acinonyx jubatus. NCBI lineage: Eukaryota > Metazoa > Chordata > Mammalia > Carnivora > Felidae > Acinonyx > Acinonyx jubatus. The sequence goes on from NC_069392.1 coordinate 61,347,555, forward strand.
TCTGCATAACAATATGATTACTGGAACTGTTTAAGATTTTTTAATTTTGTATTGGTATTTTGTTTTTAGGATATATCTCTGTAGAGCCATATGGTAAAAATACTGTGTTTTAAAATCCGTTGGAACATTTTCCTGTTATGGTACCAACTGGATATATGTTCCGGCACATTTGTTGAATTTTATTTTGAAATTGGAGGGATTGCTTTTTTAAAATTTAAATATGTTGTATTAATGTATAGAATATTTACATGGCTTCAAAGTCAAATCAACAGAGTATACTGAAAGAAGTTTGGCATCTGTCTCTGTCATTTCCTCCTGATTCCCTCATTTTTGTGGGGGTTTTTTGTTGTTTTTTTTCGGTAACCACTTTTTAATATTGGGGATTTAAAAATTCTAAGCAGATTATACATAACATGTATTACATATATATTTTATACTTATATATAACATATATTTACATATTTGTCTTCTACTCTTTCACAAAAGATTGGAGCATACTTTTTGTCTCCTGTTGTTTTCTTAAAGTATTGCCTGGATATAAATCTTTTTTTTTTTTTTTTTATAGCTACACAATACTATAGTGTGCAGCTGATATTCTATGGTTTTTTTCAACTAGTCTTCTATTGGTAGACATTTGCATTGTATCTAGCATCTTGTCTCTTGCTATTACAAATAGACAAGAAATTAATATCTTACCTATGTCTTTTTGCATTTTTATCAGTGAAGTTTGGGTTGGATTCCTGCAATTGAAATTGCTAGGTCAAAAGGCAAAAGCACGTTTTCCCAAATTACATCGCAGTCGTGCTTCTGTTCCCACCAGCAGTATATGAGCATGCTTATTTCCCATCAGCCTCACTTAGAGTGTGCAGCCAGCTTTGGACTTTTGGTAATCTAACATGTAAGAAATGATGTCTCATTGTGGTTTCAAGTTGCATTTTGCTTTATGTGAGCAAGGTTGAGCATCTTTTTATGTGCCTGAAAGCCATTTGAATTTCTGTTTCTGTGGCTGTCTGGTCATTTCTCCAGCTGATTTTTCTATAGGGTTGTTGGGCTTTAGAAGCTATTAATATTTCAGGGACATTAATCATTTCTCTGCCATAGAAGTTGCAACTATATTTTCCAGTTTGTCATTCATCTTTCGCCTTCTCACTACTCTCATTTTTATCCCCTGATTTTCAGAAACTATCCCTCCTGCCATGTATGACCACACTACCTTCTTTAATTATCAGGACCAAAATCCTAAAAATCACAACAGTAAAGTGGATTATTACAAAACAGATTCTCCATTCCCTTTTGGGTTCAGATTCAACAATATTATAGTCATTTTATATTTTTTTTAACTTAACAGTTTAAAATAATCATATCCTTGGTTAGGTTTGGTCACAACTACTTCACTGAAAACTCGTTTTGTGTTTCAGCTAAAGGGACAATACAATATATATATATATATGTATATATATGTGTATACACGTGTGTATGTGTGTGTATGTGTGTACACACGTGTGTACATGTGTACACACGTGTGTGTGCACGTGTGCATGTGTGTATACACGTGTGTATACACGTGTGTATGTGTATACATGTGTGTGTATGTACATATATGTATATACACACGTGTGTATATGTGTGTATATATATACACACACTTTAAAAAAAATTATTGTCAAGTTAGCTAATACAGAGCATGTACAGTGTGCTCTTGGTTTCGGGGGTAGATGGCCATGATTCATCGCTTACAAACAATACCCAGTGCTCATCCCAACAAGTGCCCTTCTCATGCTCATCTCCCATTTTCCCCTCTCCCTGCCCCCCCCAATCAACCCTTAGTTTGTACTCCGTATTTAAGTCTCTTAGGGGATTGCCTCCCTCTCCGTTCGAAACTATTTTTTCCCCTTCCCTTCCCGATGGTCTTCTGTTAAGTTTCTCAAGTTCCACATATGCATGGAAATGAAAACATATATCTGTCTTTCTCTGGCTTACTTCACTTAGCATAATATCCTCCACTTCCATCCAGGTTGCTGCAAATGGCAGGATTTCATTCTTTCTCATTGCCAAGTAGTATTCCATTGTATATATAAACCACATCTTCTTTATCCATTCATCATTTGATGGACATTTAGGCTGTCTCCATAATTTGGCTATTGTTAAAAACACTGCTATAAACATTGGAGTATATTTTACCCTATGCGTCAGCACTCCTGTATCCTTTGGATAAATTCCTAGTATTGCAGTTGCTGGGTTGTAGGGTAGTTCTATGTAGCATACATGTGTCCCTGTGAATCAGCACTCCTGGAACCTCCACACTGTTTCCCAGAGCAGTTGCACCAGTTGGCAGTCCCACCAACAATGCAAGAGGGTTCCCATTTCTCCACCTCCTCGCCAACAGCTGTTGCCTGAGATGTTAATGTTAGCCATTCTGACAGGTGTGAGGTGGTATTTTATTGTGGTTTTGATTTGTATTTCCCTGATGATGAGTGAAATTGAGCATTGATCTGTTGGCCATCTGGATGTCTTCTTTGGAGAAGTGTCTATTCATTTCTTCTGCCCATTTCTTCACTGGATTATTTGGTTTTTGGGTGTTGAGTTTTGGTAAGTTCTTCACATATTTTGGATACTAACCCTTTATCCAGTATGTCATTTGCAAACATCTTCTCCCATTCCATAGGTTGCCTTTTAGTTTTGTTGATTGTTTCCTTTGCAGTGCAGAAGCTTTTTATCTTGATGAGGTCCCAATAGTTCATTTTTGCTTTTAATTCCCTTGCCTTTGGAGATGTGTGGAGCAAGAATTTGCTGCAGCAGGTCAAAGAGGCTGTTGCCTATTTTCTCCTGTAGGGTTTTGATGTATCCTGTCTCACATTTAGGTCTTTCATCCATTACAAGTTTGTTTTGTGTATGATGTAAGAAAGTGGTCCAGTTTTATTCTTCTGCAAATGCACATTTTTTTGTTTTGTTTTGTTTTAAGAGAGCGTGTGAAAGTGTGCAGGTTAGTGATGGAGCAGAGGGAGAGCAAGGGTCCATGCCCAGTGTGGAGCCTGACCTCAGGCTTGATCTCACAACTCTGAGATGATGACCTGAGGTGAGAGCAAGTGTCAGATGCTTAATTGGCTGAACCACCCAGGCACCCCCCCCCCCACCCCACGCAAAGGTATGTTTTTATATCAGAAGTTAAGTAAGTAGCTTTTTCAGCTTGCTTCCCTATTTATCAGTGATGAGAAGAACATGTTTGTGTGGCTCTCATTGGGAACACCATCCAACTCTTTCTTGAAAAGTGTATAAACTGGGAATCCTGATTCTAAATCTACCAACCTCACAGGGTATTGTGCTTTTCCAATGATAACATAGTTGAAAACTTTGAAAAGCATAAAGCATTTTAGGAATCAGATGAGTTTAGGAAAAATTTGTCCATATTGACTGAATAAATTACAGATCATGGGATTTCTCTGCTTTGTCAGTAACTTTCTCAACCTGTTTTATCCAAGTGATGCTCTCCTATCTCAGTCAAACTTTGGCTTTGTCGTATGCTTGTGTCATTATTTTTTCTGAAAAAATATGTGTATCTGTGTACATGTGTGTCTCTAGGCATAATTTGGGAGTGTGCAGAATATTGGAAAAGCAGAGTCTTCATATCAATGATCCAATTTGTCTTTGAAGCCAGTTGACAGGTCAAAACTCTGGATTGCTTAGCTTAGAATGTAGCACAAGGAAGGAAGAGTGAGAGATGTCCAGAAAGATGCACTCATACCATGATGGAAGATAGAAATGCCACCAGCTATATGAGAAATGCCTATTGATGTCTCCATTTCTGAAGCCTTACAGAATTTAAACTACTAAAATATAGTTGTGATCTTTTCTCATCATGTAGTTGTCTTGCTTATATGTGGATTTGTCCTGTTTCCACAGCCATGTTTTAACATTGTCTTAACCAAAAACACTGTCGTATTCCCCAGCACCTGTCATTTAGGACCTAAGCCATATCTTTGCTTCCTTATAAATATGTCCTCAATTAATTCAGTTCACCTTAATGCATTTCCTTTACACAACTGAGTTATATCACAGTTTTAATTAAACTGCCTTATGGTGTAATACCAGACAGACCTGTAAATTACGAATGCAGTAGTGGGGGAAACCTTGGGAGGTTATCAAGTTTAAAACCTCATTTCACTTGTGAGGAAACTGCAATCTAAAAGCTGAAGCCCTCAAAGTTTACACATATTTCTAGCTTGACAGAGCTAGGGAAAGAATCAGGTCCCCTGATCCCAGCCTGGGGCTCCTTCCACTACACCACTTACTCTTAACTCTTGCTCTGACATAAACCTGCTAGGTGGCCTCAGGCAGTTCACGTGACCTTTCTTTGCCTTGGCTTTCTTGTTTAAAAAAATGGGGCTAATATAAATCTGATTCTTTCCATCTCAGATATGCTTTGTGGATCAGAGGAGACATATGAATTCACATTTATGTGACTAGATCTAAAATCACTTTGATAAAACGAAATTCTATCCAAGGGTAATATATTGCCCTATTGAGATAGCCATGACCAAGCTTATGTGAAGTCAATATTGGTTGACAATAATGACATTGATAATGTGGCAGAGATGTCTGTATATATGTCATCCTGGGGCTCACGAAGCTCCTGGAAGGAATAAAGCTTGAAAATTGGATTGTGAGGGCAAAGTTAAAAAAAAAAACACACAAATAAAAACAAGAACAAAAAACCCCACCAGAATATGAACCTGAACACCCCCAAATGACTCCCTAAAGACCCGAGGAGTATGTGAGTTAAGGAGATGGCGTTAAAGGGAAGTGTGGGGACTTGTAAAGCAATAGCCAATATGTGGTAGATTAAACATCTGCTGCAGCCATAAATTGAGTCCCACTTGGAAACAGCCATATCCCCTCTAGAAATAACATTGTTCATAAGAACGTAATACACAGTACAACCATGGTAAAAGGAATTCACATTAACCCATTAATTTAAAGAGTTTCAGTCTCATTTTTATTTATATTTAAGCTTTTAATCCTGGAATAATTAGTCATTACTAGTATTTAATGACTGGCTTGCTAATTGTGTATCCCAGGATGGAGCGGAGAGCAGTTAACACACTAACAAAGTGGTCATTAACTATGTTAATGATCAAATTCTCTGGGATTATGACTATTACAAGATATAATTAACAGTTGATAACCATTATTTTTGTTTTGTTTTGTTTTTTGTTTTTTTGTTTTTTTGTTTTTAGTGGGAAGGAAAAGGGAACTATCCTTGAGCTTCAGACAGAAACCATGAATGCTGGCCTCTCCAGCATTTCTTTTATCCAGAAGAACAGCTTCCAAGGCAAGTTTTGCTTTCTTAATCATGATTAGGGCTGAGTAAAGTAAACGCTGGTTCTGGCTGACTGAACAAATAGCCTCTGTCTTCTCATTAGAGTGTCATGTGGGGCTTATTCCTGGACAGTGCAACCTCTCAACTGCTGGAAAGCTTTCTATCAGTTCTTATTTGGTAAAAAAATAAAAGCATTAGGGATGGTGCTCAAGCTTGGGCAGAGCTTTACTACATAGAAAAACTCCTAGGTCTCATAAAAGCTTGCAAAACTTGTCAGTGAAATTTGTCATCTTCACATGGAAGCCCTTTTTCCCCCGAGAAATATTGCACGCTTCCTCCTCCTCTCTCCCTTCTCTTGAAAACTTCCTTTCTAGAGTGAAGCCGATGAACATCAGATGTGAATGACCCATCACTAAGGCTTTTAAACCAGTGATAGTCTTAGTGGAAGGATTGGCTCCTCACCCTTGACCTTGGAGACCAAAAATCCCCCTGCTAGGGCTGAGGGCAGTACAGACGGGAAGGTGTGTTTTCCTTCTAGAATAACATCCTCACAGGTTAGGACCCTGCTGCATTTAGGAGCCTTTCTATTAGCTCATTGGGGTTCTACCACCTGGAGTTGCTTCAGACTCTTCTTAAAACCATTTTATTTTTGCTTGGCATACAATAAAATGAGAGGAAATAAAATAGTTATTTTAAAAAAGTTATGATCTTAGCTTTAAAAATTTTTTATTGAAAAACAAGTATTGGAGTGCCTGGGTGGCTCAGTTGGTTGAGCATTTGACTCTTGGTTTCAGCTCAAGTCATGGTCCCAGGGTTGTAAGATTGAGCCCCATGTCAGGCTCCATGCTGAGTGTGGAGCCTGCTTAAGATTTTCTCTCTCCCTCTGCCCCTCTCTGCTGCTTTTCACTCTCTCTAAAATAAAAAAAAAATTAAGTATTTTGTGGTTTTAAATTTTCCTAAAGAAAAATCTTCCATATAGAAAAATGACTATTTCATGAATGGAAATCTGATTAGAAATTGCCTATGAGAGCTAAAATTAATATAGAACATCTATTAGATTTATAAAATTAATGTATAATTTTAAATATAGCAAACATAAAATATGTAATAAAACTTACATAACACGTAAAAACATATATTGAAGGAAACCCTTTGACACTGACACATATGTGGCCCAGGCACTGGTTTGTGACTGTGGTTACAGCAGAGACATAGCACTGACACCTCTCTCATGGTACAGCATGGGGATCAGTATCAAGCCATGATGGAGGAAGAATTGCTGAGTTTTAGGAAGTGTCTGTTTGGGAGGAGAGGGGACTAGGAAGGACCCTGGTCCAGGGTTCAGAGAAAGACTTCTGGAGAAATGAGGTACCAGCCACAAGATGAGCCAACTTTATCTCACAGTAAAGTCCCTTGAACTCTAAAGACAGGCAAGGTATCTACTAAGGATCCATTGAATGGCATATTCCCAACTTAAACAGAAGGTCCTAGCATAGCCAGATGCTAGAAATAAGCTTAAAAGTGACTGGAGACATTGAGGTGTGGTGGGAAAGAGGGAAGAAAAGATGTGTTTGTCCCAAACTGTACTCAAGTGGCCTAAAAATTATGGCACAATTTTTAAAACCTTTCCCAGTGTCTAGTATTTCATACAGTACACTTCTGACTAGAAAAGGGGAGATTCTTGTTGCTAGCCTCTCCTTCATGCCATCAGAGAAGGAATGATTGATTTAACACTGCATTGCATGACTCATGGCTATGAGCTTATGGTAGGGTAATGGGGACCCCCCTGAATGTCATACATTGTAAGGAACATAATAGTTGATAGAAAACTTGTTACCAGAACCATTTGCTTTCCTGGAATTTATTTTTAAATCCAATTATTTTTAATAGTAACTTGTGCACAAGTGTTCACTAATGGCTATGCTTTATTCCTTGCACATGCTTTATATATAATTTTCTACAGGACATTTTCTTTAAAAAATTTTTTAATGTTTATTTTTGAGGTAGAGAGTAGGGCAGGGGCAGAGAGAGAGGGAGACACAGAATCCGAAGCAGGCTCCAGGCTCTGAGCTGTCAACATAGAACTCGGTGTGGGCTTGAACTTAGGAACTGCAAGATCACGACCTGAGCTGAAGTCGGATGCCTAACCAACTGGCACCCAAGGACATTTTCTTTTAAGAAAAGTGTGTGTGTGTTTTGGTGGGGTGATGATGGGATGCTATCTTAGTGTTTTCCCCCCACATGCTTGAATACCACATGGTCTGATACCTAATTATCTGACTTTTGAGAACAACTTTTATTTACTGGGCTGCAAAATAGTGAAAGGGTCAACTATGGTACCCAGTTAAGCAAATCTTTTGCTTTGGTCAGCTGAAGGGAATGGAAAATTTATTGTACTTCTATTATAACTTCTCCATCAGTTTCTTGATAAGTGATAGAAGTAATACACACACATACACACACACATATATATGTATATTGATACTGAAAAAGACAATTTTAAGAACTTTAAAGAAGTATGTATAACTGCAATTTCTGTAGTTTGTTCCTATGTATTCTGTATTTCATGGCTTTGCTTTTTTATTGCCTTCACTGTGAGTTAATTCCATACTAAGCTGGCTATATAATATGCAAGATGCTGGGGTAATGTAAGCTGCTCTTAACAATTGATCACAATTCATTTTAAATTAGTGAATTCATTTAAATGAATTAATTGAGCCATTATTTATACATAGTTGATTCCAAACTTCATTGGGAATAGAGTAATGAAAGAGTTGGCACTGATAATTTTGGCATCTCCATAACTTAGGACAAGCAATGGACCATTTCCTCTCTCCTCATATTGTGACCTCATAATTTCTCTAATTACCACTGCATAGAAAAATCATCGTGGTGTTGAGTTGTTGACAAATAAACGAGGGGATTGAGTTGTAGCATTGCATAGCCCAGAGAAAGTTGGAGTTTATCATGTGGCAAGGGAATTTGAATTGTTAGAGTGAGGGTAATGCAAAACTACTGGCCTAGCACAGGAGAGAAGCCCATACTACTTTAGGAAGATTTGTGTTTTACCTGGTCTCCATCAGCCTCTAATCACTCTAACTTCATACAGTTCCCCTTGGCTCTGTATTCCTAAGGCATTTACTTTATTCTTTATCTTCTATAGATCTCTATTTTTCCTCCTGTGTGAATTCTTAAAGAATAAATAACATTTAAAATATTTTCTTTGCTTACAGTCAGACTCAGCTAAAGGTGGGCAAAGGTAATGGCCAAAGAATTTACTAATTAGCATGTTGTGGCAATGGAACTGGCTCTAGAGGTCCCCAGCTGTGTAGACCCTTTAGTTATTGGATTGTGGGAATGTCCAGGAAGTGCTTGAGTTGGGGCTGGAGTAGCCAAGGGCAGTCATGATTTTCTAATTACTCTGAAGGTATTTCAGTATCTTAGGTAGACTTTTAGCCAAAGATAGGGGAAAATACTATTAATGGTAGAACTCAGATGTCTCAGACTTTGGCCTGTGACTAAAGTCATGTCCTGGTTTGACGTCCAAATCATTAAGACACAGTCTTCCATGTCTCAAGCCCACAAAGACTCAGACTTTGATTATGTTTTTCTCCCTACATGTCTTTAGAAATATTCTAGATGGCAGGTGGATTTGGTTCCATGGATACCTCCAGGTTTTAGTTGCCTCCCACAGGCAGCCTTTAGCTTCAGACTGCCGAACCATTCTTTAGTCATTTCTGCTACTGGGAAACTACCTTCCCTTAGACAGCTGCTACTTTCTCTATGCCCCTTTACTTAAGGTGTAGGCCAGGACCAAGCTCATAATTCCACACAGTTAATGACTGAGGACAGCTTCTAGTGTTTATAATACTTGACAAAAACTTAAAGGAAAAACGGAGAAACTAAAATCTAGAAATTAAGGTGCTTCCCAAAGTCTGTTGGTTACAGATGTCCTCAGAATCTCCAGTGGGTCCCTTATCTTTGACTTGTTGGAGGGAACAACCACATCTAGCAGGTAGCTTTTGAATAAGGTTCTTCTCAAAACTTGGAACTCCGTTGTCTAAAGCCCAGAGGAAGGAAAATACCGTCTTCTCCTCCAGGGCTAGGATGTCTTCATTGATTATTTCCCACCAACTGTAAGACCACTTCCAGCTTTCATAATTTCCCAAGTTAGGACCTCTTTCTTATAGATTACCCCACAATCAGGATGCTAGAAGTCCACTCCAGGTTACCCTGAGAACAGCCCCATCAGCCCTTTTTAACCCTTTTCCATAGCCTGGAAAGAAGAGAAGATGAAAACTTCTGCCTTCTTATGGCTTCTCCCAGTTTCCAATTAGCAAATATTGAGCAAGAGCATTTGTGTGCATGTCCTGAGAGAGAATAATAACTTTTGGTATAGATGAATTTAAATCCTAATCTATGTATAAAGTCTAAGCAGATATTATCATTTGTATAAGTTTGTAAAATTCTGTCCATTTTCTAGCACTCTGACCACGAGAACAGGAAAGGAGTCATAAGTACCTGCATTCACATCCCTTCATGGCCTTCAGTTATCCTCCAAAATAAGAGACAAACTGTAATCTTAGATGGGAATAACTAAGACCATTACCCAGCTTCTAAACCACCCCTCCAACAAAAAATAAAATTTCAGTCTTTATCAGATATTTTGTTGACATTGATGAATTTTATTTGTAATTAAGGAAAACTAGAACTACAGAGAAAATTCTTACTCGAATTGTTGCCTTGAGTACACAGAGCATGAAATGATGATATGTAGGAGATACACATGGCCCCTGAGAGTAAAAATGTCAAAAAGCCATGGCTGTATTACCATGATGGGGGGGTTGTAAACAGGTAATATTAGACTTTTTGTGTGTAGGAAGAATTACAAGCCTGTGCTATTTTAGTACCTAAGGTCTATTTTATCACATGTATTGGGATGGTATTTACAGATATTGAACAGGGGTCCTCTTCCTGAATTTCTTTCATTCCTTTATCTCTTGGGCAGCAGGGACAGATTTCTGTAGGTACTACACTTGGGTATGACAGATATGGTGGAAATAAGGGATCATTGGTCAGCTTTGATTTTTGTATAGCCCACAATGGAAACCATAGTCTGGTTTAAAGCTTTCATTTGCAAGAAGCAGGATTTTTGAAATTTAAAAAATGAACATGTAGGTTTCAAAGAGCTAAATCTTGGAGGACTAAATAGTGTTTATTTGCTTTTACTAAAAGCTAAAGCAGTGGGCAAAGGGAAACTAGAAAGTATGTATTGGTGCTTCAAGTTTATATGCAAAAGTAATATAAAGGTACTTCTACTTACATTGCATTGATGTGTTATTGCCAAAGCAAGTCATAATATCTTATAAAATGGGCATAATTTTGCATAATTTAGCAAGTCATAATATCTGCTTATTATTCTTTATAATCTTGATCTGTAGATTCAGTGCAATCCCAACCCCAGAAAGTTACTTTGTGGATTTTAGCAAACTAATTATAAAGTTTATATGGAGAGGCAAAAAGCACTTAATAGCAAAGACAATGTTGGAGAAGAGCAAAATAGGAAGACAGTTACTACTTGCCTTCAAGACTCCTTATAAAGCTGCAGCAATCAAGACAGTGTGGTATTGGTAAAAAAAAAATAGACAAGTAGATCAGTGTAGCAGAATAGAGAGCCCAGAAATAGACTCACATAAATATGGCCAATGGAAATTTGACAAAGAAGCAAAGGCAATACAACAGAAAAGACCATGTCCTCAACAAGTGGTACTAGGAAAACTGGGCATCGACATGAAAAGAAAATGTAGACAGACTCTACACTCTTCACAAAGAAGTAGATCAAATACCTAAAGTAAAACAGCACTATAAAACTGCTAGTTTATAACCTATCTAGACAACGTTGGATATGGTAATGACTTTTTAGATAAAACACTAAAGGCCAGATCCATGAAAGAAATAATTGATAAGCTGTACTTCATTAAAATTAAAACTTTCTACTCTTTCAAAGACACTGTAAAGAGAATAAAGAAAAGCCACCCACTGATAGAAAATATTGGCCAAAGATGTATTTGTTAAAGGACCTTTATCTAAACTATACAAAGAACCATTAGAACTCAGTTACCAAAAAAAAAAAACTGATTAAAAAATGAGCCAAAGACCTTAATAGACCCTTAATAGATCAGAGAGGATCTTATAGCAAACATGAGTATAGAAAGATGCTGTACTTCACATGCCATCAGAGAAATGCAAATTAAAAATGAGATACTACTACATACTTGTTAGAATAGCCAAGTGAAGATGTGGAACAACAGGAACTCTCATTCACTGCTGGTGGGAAGGCACAATGGCACAGGCACATTTTGGCTGTGTTCTAAAACTAAACATACTGTTACCATTTTATTCAGCAATTGCTTTCTTGTTATTTACCCAGAGAAATTAAAAATAGTTATGACTACACAGAAATGTGTACACAGATGTTTATAGTAGTTTTACTCATGAGTACCAAAACTCGGGAAGCAATAAAATTGTCCTTAATAAGGTGAATGGATAGCCTGGGCAATGGAGGATTATTCAGCATTAAAAAAAAAACAAAAAAAAAAACTATCAATTCATGAAAAGGCTAGTATTATTAATTGAAGGAAGCCAGTTTTAAAAGGCTACATACTTAATGATTCTAACTATATGACAGGCTGGAAAAGGGAAAATGATGGAGACAGTAAAAAGATAAGTGGGTGCCAGAAGTTGAGAGGAAGAAGGGATGAACAGGCAGAACATAAAAACATTTTAAGGCAGTGAAAATACTCTAGGATGTGATACTGATGGTGGATGCAAGTCATTATAAACTTGTCAAAACCTATAGAATGTGCAACACCAAGCACGAACCCTAATGTTTCAGTATGGACTTTGGATGCTCATGATGTGTCGGTGTAGGTTCATCAGTTGTAACAGATGTACCACTTGCGTGGGGGGGTGTCCATAATGGGGGCAGCTACGCATGTGTGGGGAAAAAGGAGTATTTTCTGCTTAGTGCTGCTACAAACCTAAAACTTCTCTGAAAACCAAAATATACTTTTTTTTTTTTGAGAGGGAAAGAGAGAGCACAGATACACGTGTGGGGGAGGGGGGGCAGAGAGAGAGAGAGAGAGAGAGAGAGAGAGAGAGAGAGAGAGAGCGCACATATGAATCCTAAGCAGGCTCCACGCCTAGTGTGGAACCCGACACGGCGCTCTATTCCATGACTCTGGGATCATGACCTGAGTTGAAATCAAGAGTAGACACTTAATGGACTGAGACACCTAGGTGTCCCAAATTCATTTTTTTAAATACATTTAACTGATCCCCCATAGTGAACAGAATGGGCATGTCCTCATTAATTGCTTGATCCCGCTCACACTCAACGTTCATGTAATTCTGACACAATGCTTACTGCATGTATTCTGTGTCTGACTTGACTTGTGAGAGCTGGCGGAACCACAACCTGTGAGATTCCTTCTGCAGAGAAATTTCTGGCTGGAAAGTCCACTTCTTTTTTTCTTTAGTCAAGAAGAAAACAGCTTGACAAGAAAAAAAATCACAAAGTCAAAATGACAGGCAAGGAATGAAAGAATCAGGCCAGTAGTGATGTATGAAATGTCCTACTTTTGATTTTCCATGTAGGAAACACTTAAAATTGATTTTCAATATTTTCATCAATATTCTTAGCCACTACTGTCTATTTCCTGTGACAGAATAGATGTCCCATCTCATTCTAGTCTCCCTCCTCTTTTTTCCCTCCCTCCTTTCCTGAATAGTTAACACCGGCTGTCTTTTAAATACCTTTAAATACCCTTTAAATGCAGTTTAAAAAGTAACATGTTTGCCTATTAATCCAGCGGCTACAAAAGATGTGAAAATGCCTAGGAATAGTTGAGCTTAGCACTCAGTGTAACACAGGCCTTTGAATTTTAGATTTGGTAAACTGTGAAATGATATTTCATAGAAGTAGAAAGTGATATTTACTTTAGTTTCTTTTTTTTTTTTTTTTTTAATATATTGTCAAGTTAGCTAACCTACATCGTATACAGTGTGCTCTTAGTTTTGGGAGTAGATTCCCCGGGTGTCCTAGTTAAGACACCCAGTGCTCATCCCAAGAAGTGCCTTTCTCAATGCCCATTACCCATTTTCCCCTTTATCTTGCCCCCCACCCATCAACCCTCAGTTTTTTCTCTGTATTTAAGAGTCTCTTATGGGTTTGCCTCCCTCTGTGTTTGAAACTATTTTTTCCCCTTCCCTTCCCCATGGTCTTCTGTTAAGTTTCTCCAGTTCCACGTATGAGTGAAAACATGATATAGTGTTTTGAAGATTGCCCTTTGGAGGGTGCCTGGGTGGCTAAGTTGGTTAAACGTCCAACTTTTGATTTCAGCTCAGGTCATGATCTCACCGTCTGTGGGATAGAGCCACACATGGGCTCTGCACTGATGGTATGGCGCCTGCTTGGAATTCTCTCTGTCCCACTCTGCCCCTCTCCCTGCTTGCACATACTCTCTCTCAAAAAAAAAAAACAGTAAAAAATAAAAATAAAGATGGCCTTTTGGGAGAATTCTTGCTGTGTCCTAGGGCTTCCCACATGTGCCCTGGATGGAGTCCTGTTAGGTTAGAGACCCACCTGCTGGAATCATTTCAGGAAGTCAGCCAACCATTCCCTGGGGTCTTCCTAATAGGTCCCCCAACTGGGGTGGTAACTGAGTCGGATGCATTGTGCATGGCAAATTCAGTGAAGCTGATTAGAAAAATGCCATGGATTTGACTTTCTTGTTGTTTCCAAAGAAAACGATTTCCAACTCGTTACCTAATGCAGCAGGGCTAGAGCTGTACAAACTACCATTTGTTCCTCCCTTCTGAAATACAATGAATGTTTCAGTATACATGGTGGGTCAGGGTTGTCATTTCCATATTTAAGCATTAATTTCAATTTAATAGGATGGGAGATAGAAAAAGAATTTGCAGCAAGATTTGGCTCACTTCATCTGTGCAGTATGTCAATGGCTATGTCACTGAGCTGTCCATTAGTTTGTGGTCCTGATCACTAAATGCAATTGGTAATGATCAATCACATTTCTCATCAGACAGTGTTATCCAAACCACGTTCTCCTCTGGGTGGCACTGTTTGGGTCATCTGTTTTATCAGGACTGCAGACTACAGTGTGTTCCTTCTCTTATTTCATTACCAGGAGGTTGTTTCCCATCAGGTAGGCCTTTTAACTCCTCAAGAGCATGACCTTGACTCTGTACCAGCTTTTAGTCAATCCTTTGAGATGTTCCTCTGAAAACCCATAGGCCTTGAGAAGTGGTACAATCTATAAATAGCGTTACTGCTCTCTTTAATGAAAGTAATATGGTGTTTCTCCATTTTAGGTATTTTCATCTGTATCATAAGTGATTTGATTCTAAACCTAGAGTAGGCTCAATCCAAAACAACCAGCTAGTTTCCTCCCATTACTTTCTATGAAACTCCCATGATAGGAGGTACTTAATGCATATTAACTTGCATTTGCAAGGAGGACTTTGCCAACTCATTAGTGTTTCCGCATATTATATTCTTCTCTGTAACCCGTCGCTGTATCTCTCTGACTTGGATTTAGTGTTAGAAAGTGTTACGGCCAACCTTGTGTTTCAGGGTAGGTTCCTTTCTCTGGAAGTCAGGGTTACTTTTAAGAACTCTTTGCCAATCTGTTGGCCTATATACTAGAAAAAACTCTCTATTCTATAGTTGTCAAACTTCTGAATACAACCGGGTCATTTAATGATCCTTGTAATTGGTCATTATAAGAAGCAGTCAGGGAGTGTTAGTGCCTTGTCCGGTGCAAGCGTGCATTAGGCTAGCGAGTCAAGGGTAAAATACAGTCTAGAAATTGGGAAGTCTAGGATTTTCTCAATCTGTCACAAATTTCTTTGTGCCTTACTTGTGTAACCTGATGCATAGAATAATTTTTAAAAATCCAAGATGTTAGACTTTTCAGATATCTTTCTTTTAAAAAGATTCAAAGTACTCTGTAAATGTGAGGTATGGTTATGTTTGTATCTTGGCTTACTAGCATACCCACCACCAAAGTCTGTCTGATTTCACTGGCCCTTTGCCCTCAGCAAGTGGTCTTCTGCAAGGGGAGTGACTGTGCTTGATCCATTGCCCTGAGGGCCTTTTGAGGAGAGAGAAGGCATGTGTAGATGCTAGAAACACCAGCCCACATTTCTCCTTCTCCTATATTTTCATTAAAGGGAGTAAGAACTTCTTTTTATTTATTTATTTTAACGTTTATTTATTATTGAGAGACAAACACAGAGCGTGAGCAGGGGAGGGGTAGAGAGAGGAGGAGACACAGAATCCGAAGCAGGCTCCAGGCTCCGAGCTATCAGCACAGAGCCCGACACGGGGGCTCCAACTCACAAACCACGAGATCATGAACTGAACCGAAGTTGGTCACCCAACCAGCTGAGCCACCCAGGCACCACAAGGAGTAAGAATTTCTAAGGAAAACTTACATTCAAGCACTTGGGCTGTTTGATTAATAATTGACGTATGGTTTAATCTAATTTCACTTGCTTAAATAATGTTGTGTGTGGGTAGCAATATGAGAAAGTGTTAAGTTGGAGTATGGAGCTAAAAAGAGAAAACAGGAGGACCTAGCTTGTAGCATCATCTGTTTGCCAAAGCTTCTAAAACTCCTGGAAGACCTTTCACATCTTCAGAGAATCCTTAATAAGTAGCATTTTAATGCTTTGAGAGACTTTAAAAAATGTCAATCAGGTCTTCAGTGAGACCAGTCTCTACAGTTGTCCCATCCAATTAGATAGCTGCTAACCACGTGTGGCTATTTAAATTAGAAATTAAAACTCACCACCTCAGTTGCACTAGTGATATTTCAAGTGCTCAGGAAATGCAAGTGGTTTGTGCATTGCAAAGAATTGGAATGAAAGTTTCATTGGACAGCATTCTAGAGAATGTGAGAATCAGAGCCTTCAGTCAGACAAGGGCACATTAGATGAGTGCTCAGTATTTTCTCTGGAAATACTTGTTTTGCTTTTTGTATAGATTTGCTGCTCAGGTGTGTCCAGTTATAGAGCATGGCAAAGAAATGTTTTCTTATGAAATTAATAACGATTGAGAAAAGAGAGGGTATTGGTATTAATGGAATGCTTCCTGTATGTTAGGCATTTTGTGCTAGGCATATTAAAAATATCACAGTAAGTCACCCTGCTAATGACACATGAGACCTGTGAGAGATGTTTTACAATTATCTGGGTGGTTGGTTTTTTTTTGTTTTTGTTTTTTGTTTGGGATTTTTTTGTATGTATATATTTTATTGTCAAGTTAGCTAACATACAGTGTATACAGTTACCTCAGTTTTAACAGATGTAGAGAAGACCCAGGTCCAGCGATTAACAAGTGAAAGAAAAAACTCAAATTTAGCTCCATTGTCTGCCACCAAAGTTAGTCCCCCTAACCATTACGTGTACACACACACACACACACACACACACACACACGGTTATTATGTCTTAAAATAAATACTACTTTCATTAGTACTTGCCAGACCCTAAGCATGAAGTATTAGATTTGCTTTTTCATGACTTATGTGGACTTAAGAACTAGATTGAAAAGAAGTGCTATCAAAGCAGGAATTGAACAAAATTTGCCATGATTAAAACTTCTTTTCCCATTTTGAATATCCTCCCTTCAGGACAAGATGAGAAACATTCGGTGTAAAATGCATGTAGATTAATACAGTCTTCAAAGAGACTGTAGCAAAAAGATGTAAAAGGGAAAACAGCAAAAAAAAAAAAATCAGTCATTTGCTCTAATTTCCTGGTTGTGAGGAGCTTCCCTGTACTTGACACACACAGCTTGAGAAATTCAGTTCTCAAATAAACCATCTGGGACACACAGGGAAGAAAGGCCAGCACATCTCAGATGTGTGCACAGACTGACTCAATTTCAAAAGATTAAATGGCTGAGATGCAAAGAAGAGAAGCATGTAGCTAGTAAAGCCTTTTCTTACGAACATGGTAATGAAAGATGCTTTCACTATAAGATGTCAGGCATAGCTCATCACCAAGAAGGACTTATTTCTGTAGTGACAGAGTTTTTAGAGCCTGGATACAGCCTGCTGGATGGCTGAGAAGTCTATCTGGGGAGCAGGAGAAGCATTGTGGTTGAAAATGCTGGCTCTGGAGCCAGACAGACTTGGGTTTGAGTCCTGACTCCACCACATACTTGTTATGTGAACTTGGATAAGTGACTCAACTTTGAAGAGCTTTGGTCTTCCCCATCCAAAGATGGAGACTCTACAATCCCCACATCATGGAGTGTTGTAGGAACCAACAGAGATGCTAGATGTAAACCACTTGGCACCCTGGCTGTGTAAAATACTCATGGTTAGCTATGTATTATTATTACTACTACTATTACTATTACTACTATGTATATTATTACTACTACAACAAGTCCTTTTAACTGAGACTGAATTGGCTCATTTAGCTAGATAAAACCTGTTAATCTTACTTGCCCCCTCAGGATTCATAAAGAACAAACCTGTACGGTAATCAACCCTTCAGTTGGATCTAGGTCGCTTGACTGTTCCTCATGTGACAAGATTCTCTAATGTGATTCTATTTGGGGTGGTAGTTGTACTCCTCTTGTGCATTAATGATTAATGTTCATTTCAAAAAATGTGACTCTGAAGATGGAGTCTTGCATTTCAGGCCCAGTGTAACACAGAGTACAATGAGATCATTACTTCCTGGAATTTAGATTCAACATCTTTGTTAAAAAAGTTAAGTTACTTTAGTTCTTTCAAAGGTTAGCCATAAAAAGACTTTCTCATTACGGTAGATGGAACAGACATAGTTTTCTATTTCTCCCATCATGATTTCTCCCATTATGATTAAAAATCTTCGATATTCTGTATGCAAGTAACATAAGGAGAGAAGTTAGACCTGCTAGGGAACTTGGGACCCAACAAAAAGGTGGTGAGTTCCCTGGTTTTTCTTTTTGGGATTTCATTTATCTCAGATTGGGTTCTGGAGAAGCTGAAAATGTAGAAATATCAATGGATACAGACCATAAAAAGCCCCCCAAAAAGCCTTGCTCTTTTTAGCCAATGACTGGGAGGACAGTGAGAGATCTGTCATAGCCTAGTTTCTTGGGCTGCCGTAACAAAATACCTGAAGCTGGGTGCTTAAATAGCAAACATGTATTTCTCAGAGTTCTGGAGGCTGGAAGTCTGAGATCCGCATGCCAGCATAGTCAGGTTCTAGTGAGAACTCTTCCTGGCTTGCAGAGGGCTGCCACTGTTGTCTCCTCCCATGGTGGAGAAAGAACAAGCTGTCTGGTATCTCTTCAGATCAGGCCACTAATCTCAACAGACCAGGTCTCTCTGCCCTTCACCTAATTACCTTCAAAGGCCCCATCTCCAAATGCCATCACATGGGAGTTAGAGCTTCAATATAGGAATCTGGGGGAATACAGTTATTCAGTTCATAATACCCATCTTGCTGGGATGGCATTAGGGGGGTGCCTAGTACAGTCAAAATTTTCACAAAGCCCCAGCAGTAATGAGGTCACCCCCACTTCTAATTCTTTACAGAGACCACACGGGGACCAGTGATAAAGCACATTTACCCCTCCCAACCAACGGGTATCATTACCAGTATCAGGAATAAAACTGGGCATAGTGACCAGGAAGACCTCAAGAGGAGAGTATGAAATTGCTATGGCCAGGTCTACAGACATGTTTGACAACTTAGGTGAAATCTACCATTTTTTCAAAAAACGCAAACTACTGACTGACACAATGTAGGATGGATATTTTGAATAGCCCTATAATGATTCAGGGAATTGAATTTCTAATTAAACAGCTACCCATAAAGAAACCCCTGGACCCATGTGGTTTCAGTGGAGAGTTTTATCAAATACTTGATCAAATATTCCATGAAGAATAAACATGAATTTTCTGAAATCTCTTCCAGAGAACAGAAGGAACGTTCACTTATTTTAGGCCGGTTATTCCCTTGATAATAAACTCAAAGACAGCACAAAAAAATAAAACCATATGAAGAGAAAGAGTAACATCTCTCATGAACTTAGACACAAAAATTCTCGATAAAATTTTGGCAAATTGAATCCAATGATTTGATTAGGTGGGATTTGTTTCATGTGTGCCAGATTCTCTCATCAATTCATATCTTCAGTGTCCTCATACTTTCTCTGTTCCTTCCTTGAAAATCCATCTCTCCACAATGGATGATTCCACTCTACATCTGTATTTATTCTCTTTTATTTATGGTTCTCAGTTCAATTGCCATTTTAACCATATCTCTAGGAAGAAATGGTTAGCTCTCCTGTCCTAGGAGACTCAGGGATAAATGAAGCAATAAGGTGATGACTTTTGAGCAAGGAGCCCTCCTTCCCTGAGACTCTGGAATAGGCTATTTTAGGTGGCTGGACCTACTTGAAGAGCCCCTAATATGGAGTGTCCATATTGGAACCCAGAAGCTTCTGGGGGCCAGGATTTGTCCATTTTAATTGCTGAGTCTGTGGTACTTAGAATTGCTTTTCATTATAATTTCATGTCTTTCCTGATCTATTCTTTTTAGTCAAATCCACAGATAAGTTTATATCGTATAACTGATTTCTGTTGCTCATCTGTGGTGTCTTCTAAGAAGGCCCCATTTGAAGAGCAAAGCTGAGGGAAACTGTTCCACTCCTTCATCTTGCTTCCTTCCTTTTGAAGACCACATCATTTGTGAGCACTTAAGCTTTAGGTCAGTGGCATCTCCTACATCTAAAAATCAGACAAAACTCCCCTCTCTCCCTCTCTGCCCCTGCCCCACTTGCATGCATGTGCTTGCTCATGCTCTCTCTTTCAAAAAAAAGTTAAATAAAATCAGGCAAAACTCAATAGTATCTCTCCTTGAAGAGGTGACATTCACTCCAGTGATGCCTTTTCTTCCAAGACTAAGCTGTTACTTCCACTGCCAAGAGTTGTCGTACACAGTAAAGAAAGTGACAGCAACTGAACACCTCACTCTCAGCCCTGAAGCACATGCCTCCTCGTTCTCCCCAAGTACCCAACATCTTGTCACCAGCACCTGGTGCATCACAGGATAAGTGGAAATCTTTTACTGTGGGTTCCTCTTAGAAAGGAGTCCATTCCTGGGCAGTGACTTGTTCTTTATTAAGCCCAGCTCGAAAACTAACTGGGTTGTGGTAAACTTCTTATCAGGAAATAGAATCCCATTATTTCTTCCAAATTCCTTTACTTAAAAAAACCATAAAAATGTGGACAAAACTAAATTCAGATGGTAGGTGAGGGATTTCTCCTTGATTTGTGTAAATTTCAGGGCTTTGGGGGAAAACTGAAGAATAATCAGGATTGAATCCAGATTTTGAAGAAAGAGGACATAGTGTTTTGGGGAGGATCCCTTCAGCCCCTCCAGAAGTATAGTGGAAGGAGATCTCTTTGAGATGCTGATGGGGCAGCAGGCACCACGAAGGTGACCTCACCTATGGAGCTTGCTGTGATCCCTGAATCCACCCTTGTTAAGGGAAGACCAAGGAAACCTGTCACATCTCTGTTCTGAAAGTCTCTGAGATTGGGATTTCAAAGCACTAATTAAGATTTTTACTTTATTTTCAGTTTTCTTAATATGGACAGTTTCTCCCCCAAGAGTAACTAGGTTCTAAGAGCATGAGGCAGAAGGAGACTTTGGAAGCTTATTTCTGTTCCTTTTATCCAGAACAGGGCACCAGACACTGGGGGAAGCAGGTGGTGGCAGGTAACATGTAATTTTGATAGTAGGATTGATGGACAGGGGCGCCCTGCTCCATTTTCACTTTTTGGGTGATCTAATAGGCAGATCCAGTCGGGCTCTTTAGGGCTCACAAGGAGAGGAATTCTCTTGTGGAGGCTCCTGTGAGTGGTTTTCTGGAAACTTTTCATCTCTTGACCTGAATGTTGACTGCTGTGTCAAGCAATAACTGGGAGTTTGGGTGATTACTCCCAAGTTGTCAAACCCTGACCAGGGTTCTTTCCTTCTACATCTGTCTGTGTAGCCTACTCCTCATTCTTTTTGGTTCTCTGAGTTCTTTGGCATGACAGGTGGCTTATTTGAGATCACAGATAATTGTGTTTTAGGGTCTATTCTCAGCCTAACATTTTGGCTAACATCTTCCTGTGTCATCATTGTGGTAATTTACCAAGGTGAACTTTGAGTGATGCACACGTGTACTTACATGTAATAAATAGGTTCTAATAACATAAGTAATCTTATATCTTATAATTCTGCACACGTTACTTGAGTGATTGCTTCAGCACCCTTGACCCAGAGGTGGCATCCTTAAAGTGTGTCATGGTATAAAAAAAAGGCAGCCTGGGGTAACCGGGTGGCTCAGTTGGTTAAGCATCTGACTTCGGGGCTAAGGTCATGATCTCGCAGTTTGTGAGTTCGAGCCCTGGGTCAGGCTCTGTGCTTACAGCTTGGAGCCTGCTTCGGATTCTGTGTCTCCTCCTGTCTCTAGCCCTCCCCTGCTCATGATGTTTCTTTCTCTCCCAAAAATAAACAAACATGGGAAAAAAAGGATGACTGCACAACTTGAGAAATTTTCCACAAAGCCCTATAAAACACAGCAAAAAAAAAAGTGAAAATAATTCATGTTCTGGTGTACTACTTTGTAGTTTAGGCAGTGCTTTCATGTACGTTATATGGATTTCCATGAAAAACTCAGTGTGGGAGGCAGGATGTGTTTACTCATAATTAATAATGAAATTGAGTTTTAGAGAAATTAAACAGTTAGTCTAAGGTCACATTGTTGGAAATTGCCTGGTTTGCCCAAGTTCTTATTTCACAGTCCAGAATCTGCTTCTCCCCTATCTCTGCTCCCTTCTTAAAGATAAGTACTGTCAATACATGAATGAAGTCCATTTGGAGCTGCAATGGAAAGGGCGGAAGGAGCCATGCAGCCTCTGTTTTCACCCTCATTGAGAGCTGCTTCTACATCTGTGCCCTCTTCTGTCTTCCCTGAAGGAAAAACAAAGGATAGTATCATTTTCATCTCATGCTTGACACACAGTAAGAAGTCAAATATTTCAGTGTATGAGTGAGAGTGAATATATGAGTTACACATTAGGTTTCACAGAACAGGTGATGGAAGAGTGGAGAGACCAAGGTAACTACTGGGCCAGGAAGAAATCCAAGCTGGCCCCATGTGTTATCTCTTATACCCGATTTCTTTGTTCTCTGTAGGCAACATCATGCTCAGTACTACACTCAGTGCAGATTTCCTAAGGGGGGGGGAGGGGAAACTGTTACACGCACACTCCTGTGTCTGAGTTCATAACACAGTTGCCCTGGAAGCTCTAACATTGAACTTTATGTGACCTGCAGATACTGGGAAAACTGAGTTGTTTGACATGTGGATCTAAAAACCGCTTTACATATTCCAAGTGACATAAGTCAGAGAAAGACAAATACTGCATGATCTCACTTATATGTGGAATCTATAGAAGTCAAACTGCTAGAAACCACATATGGGTGGTTACCAGAGGCCTGGGGTGTAGGGGAAATTGGACATCTTGGTCAAAGGGTACAAACTTGGAATTTTGAGGTAAGATCTGGGGACCTAATATACAGCATGGTGACAATAGCTAACAACACTGTATTACATGCCTGAAATTTGCTGAGAGTGTTGATGTTAAATCTCAACACACACATACACACACACGCATGCATGCTCAACATGTGAGGTGATGGATCTGTTAACTAACTTTTAACCTTTATGTAATTATTTCACAATATATCCACATATCAAATCATCCTGTTATATATACACACACACACACACACACACACACACACACACACATACATACACCTTGAGCTTACACAATGTTATTTGTCAATGATATCTCCCTAAAGCTGGGAAGAAAACTAAAAAGCTCTTTACAAGTTCTAGAACATGGAATATACATTGAATATGTATCCAGAGTTTTAGGATTCTAGCCCAGTTCCTTTTTTATGTTAAAACGTTTATAAAGTTAATGTATAAATACATACTCATTATCAAAAGTTTCAAGCTACAGATAAGTATAGAGAATTAAAAACTTAAAATCTTGTTGTAGAAAATGCCTGTGTAATATTCCATAATATGGATGAACCATGATGCAACCATGGATCTTGGCATCATTTTTTCCAAGGTGACAAACCCTGTAGTGGTGGACATTTTCACACACGTCTTTGTGTACATGTGCACGTATGTTGGCAGGATACATTTCTAGAGGCAGGATTTCAGGATCAAATGATAAAATCATAGGTAATTTTTAATATTTCCTCCTAAGAAGTTGTATCCATTTATACCACTCATTTTTCATACACTTGCTAGTACTGGATTTTATCAGTCTTTAAGTTTTCTGTCAGGGTAACACAGTTTGTTACAGAAGTTTTCCCTGAGACCCTAGGGCAGTGTTTTTTGTTGAATCGTCTCAGCAGAATCTACAAAATGGGTTCATCAGTCCTACTTCGGCCAAGCTGTAAAGCTCAAAGAGGGAGCAAACGTGGTTAGTTGATTGGTACTTATTTTTATGGCAACCCAGAGTAGAAACAGCTTCACAAACATGGCTTTTCAGGCCTTTGTTTTCATCCCTTGAGACACGAAATTCTTC
Source organism: Acinonyx jubatus (assembly GCF_027475565.1). NCBI lineage: Eukaryota > Metazoa > Chordata > Mammalia > Carnivora > Felidae > Acinonyx > Acinonyx jubatus. The sequence goes on from NC_069392.1 coordinate 61,371,567, forward strand.
ATCTGCGTCTGTTCATGGGGCAGAAATCGTAAAGCTTTTAGAAACATGGAGACTTCACATGCCCCCATTTCCACCGATATTCACTCAGTGATAGGCACAGCTTCACAGAGCCATTCCTGAGGTGGGACTACAGTATTTACTCCAATTGTTGTGCGTCCTGTGAATGAACCCCCATTTTCTATATGGAGTTTTCTGAGAACCCACACTCACAGTTCTGAATAGGATCATGAAGTCCTCTTTAAGAAAAAAAAAAAACTAAGATAGTCTAAAAATGCTGACGTTAGATGACTGTGCTTCTTATCTGAACATGTCAGCGTTGGGTGACCATAGTTCCTTGTGGGGCACCATAGGTGGCTCAGGAATTTCACGTAGAAGTCTTGTGTGCTACAGAGGATTCTGTTCTGCCTCCTCAAAGAGGAGGAAGCTGGATGATGGTGATTGAAGTGCTGCATTACCCAGTATTTGAGAGTGTCATGGAGGGAACTTTCTAGCTGTTGACTATTGACAGGACAAGGCTGAGGCTCTATCTGTCCCCTTCTCTGCCTGGGGTGGATCCTAGGAGTGCCCTCTATTGTGGCCCATTGGAGAGGCTGAGTGGGAGACAGGAGGTATTCACATTAGCCAATCTGCAGTTGTTTATGGAGCATCTGGTTTGTGACCAATCCTGTGCTAGATGTGTGAGTTGAAGGAAAAAAATAAACAATCCTGCCCCACGCTATTTGGCACAAAATGGTCAGCAGAGAATTCAACATTTTGGTAGAACGTCATTTTTAATCTTGCTGTAACCTTCCTGTTGCTACTGCTGTACTTGAAGTGCTGATTTTCTTAAGTTTTTAAACTCCTTCCCAGGTTCCTTTTACTAACATATACCTACTGCCACGATGTTAGACTTTGGGTAACTTCTGTTCAAAAGCCTTCAAAGCCTACTCAGTTACCAGCGATTTAAAGTCTTAATTCTTAACACTTCTAATTTAAGGGTCTGCACTGCCTTCTCACCACTTTCTAGCCTTGAGCTTTTAGTGCTTTTGCACTGAAATTTGTTCCTCTTTCCATGTTAGGTTATGTGCAGTTTTGCCAATACCTTCTGTCTTTTTTCTGGAGAGTGCTCCCCTCAAGGCTCATTAAAAACTTTGATGGGTTAGGTAGGTGGTGGGCCTTAAGGAGGGCACTTGTTGGGATGAGCACCGGCTGTTAAATTTAACACTGAGTGTTAGTGATGAATCACTAAATTCTTCTCTTGAGATCATTGTGCTATATGTTGACTAAATGGGATTTAAATAAAATTTAAAAATTAAAAAAAAAAACAAAAACACTGCCCCCTCCATGAGGCCTTTCCTGATTACTTGCCATAATAATTTGTCCCCCTGTTTCTAAATTCCTACAAAATTTGGTTTGCATGTCTCATGATACCTAAAATCATGTTACAAGCACTGGTAGAGGATAAAAATCCAAAGCACAAAGATAAAGTGATGTTATTCTTTGTATGATCTTCTCAATAGCGGTGACTGGTTAATTCTAAATTCTTTTTAATGTTTGTTTCTTTTTGAGAGACCGAGACAGAGCATGAACAGAGGGGCAGAGAGAGAGGGAGACACAGAATCGGAAACAGGCTCCAGGCTCTGAGTTGTTAGCACAGAGCCCGACACAGGGCTCAAACTCACTAACCATGAGATAATGACCTGAGCGAAAGTTGGACACTTAACCAATTGAGCCATCCATGTGCCCCTGACCAGTCAGTTCTGAAGACGAATGTTAAATGAATCAGTGGTCTTGAAATGTAGGAATTCAGAGGAGAGGGTTATCGGTGTAAGTTGAGGTAATTAGAAGAGATGGAAATATGAGACTGGATTTTTCAGGATTCCCCATGTAGTCACCACCCAGTGTCCATGTTTGTGGGGTTTTGTCTGGAGACCTTTGAGGTCTTTCCTAAGGGTGCTTAGACACCAGCGTAGACAAAATCCTTGTCGGCTAAACTTGGCATTTAATATTGCAGAGTACCGTTTGTGGTGGGATCTGTTTGTGATTTGTTTGAGGCCACAGCACAGCTGCATAACATTTTATAGGCCCATTTTATATAGTGGGGTTTCTCATTTTCAAAGAGACTCATTAAAATCTTATTAAGCTATTAAGTATCCTCAAGGTGATTATGTGGCTGTAATTACAAATGCTCTCTTCATGGCAGACTTTTAGGCAGAGGACCATTTCCACCTTCTTAAAGCAGGTTTTGATTTTAGGTTTTCCTCTCAAATATAACAACCTAAGTTTTAACTTCACCTTTTTGAGAAGAAAAAAAATTCTCATAGTATTCATTGTATATAAAAAGGATTGATTTATTTGTGGGAAAATTACAGTCTCCTAAGCATTCCTGGAAGATTTCTGTGCTGGTGCATCAGGTTTCAGAGGGGGCAACTGTGAACTCTCCATATACTCAAGTGTAGGCATTTTCCAGAATGTTCCCAGTGCTGCCCAGAACATCTCTCAAGTCTGTGTTGATCCAATGGCAGTAGCAGAAGGGAAGTCAGGGAATACAGCAACATGCAGCTGAGTCTTGGGCTGTTCCTATAAGCCAGAGCACTCAGAGACAGATTCCTAGCACACTTCAAGTGACTCCTGCCTCTGTGCCTTTGTACTTATGGATCCTTCTATCTAGGATACTCTTTGTATAGATGCCCATATGGTTTACTTTCTCACTTCAGTCTGTGCTGATGTGACTATCAGCCAGTGCTTTCCTGACTACATAAAAATAAGCATCCCTCTCCTCACCCCATCCTATTCCTGCAACCCCCCACTTTGTTCCATTTACCCTAATTTCACAGTACTTAACATTTGGCATAATATATGTATTTATTTTTTAATTATTTCCATCAATTAGAAGTTACGCTCCAGAAAAGCAGGTGTTTGGTTTTTCTTTTCATGTTTGGTTTTGTTTTTTGTGTTTTTTAAATGATTGTTTATTTTGAGAACGTGTGCAAGAGAAAGAGAATCCCAAGCAGTCTCTGTGCTGGGTCTTACTAACTGTGAGATCATGACCTGAGCTGAAATCAAGAGTCAGACACTTAACCAACTGACCCACCCAGGTTCCCGTGTTTTTGTTTTTTAACTGTAATATTCCTAGGGTTTAGAACAATCCCTGGCACACATGAAACACTTTATATATATATATATATATATATATATATATATATATATATATATATATATATTTTATATATATATATATAAATTATATTTATATATATAATATAAATTATATTTATATATATAGAATATATATTATATAATATATAATGTTATAGAATATATATATTATATATAATATAATATATATAATATATATAGTCCCCCCTTTCCCTTTACAGAGGGGGGAAACGGAAGACCAGGGAGGTGGGTATGACCCCTGGGGTAGCTTGATCAGTAGTAAGGCTGGGTCTGATGCTGCTCCTCTGACTTGAAGACTGTGCCCTGAACCACATGACCAGATCCATATGAGATGCTTTCTCACATTTTAAATCTTTGGACAAGAAAACAGGGAGAAAAAGTTTGTTATGAGAGAACAAAATCAAGATGAGTGTCAGGGGATTTGATTGTTTGCCAGGGCAAAGAGCAGATCCCACATGGATAAACCTGTATCTCCTCAGTGTATTTAACATATAGTGGTGGTGGTGTTGTAACCAAAGCAATTGAGCAAACAGGAAACATACTGAGAAATCAATATCCCTTGCCGCTTAATAACGACATATCATTTTGTAAAATGGAATGCCACAGCATGGTGGCAGCTGATGCCATTTGTTCTTCATGGTGACATTCTGTGTGGTGTAACTACACATCATGCATAGTTAGCAGATGTTCTCTGAGTCCCTTCTAACAGGTTGATAGAAAAGTTTACCAAGAAACCTGCCTTATTTTGAATGTGTCTGTGAGCTCCACTCAGACACAAGTTGTGACTGTTTCACACAATGGTGTTACAATGGATCTCATTTTCTTTGAGGCTGGCATCAAGCTAAACCCGGCTCATGCATTCCTGATGATGCCTCTGTGCAGCTAGCAACTATGTGAATCTGTGCTATGTGCTGTCCTTTCTCTATGTGGTTCTGGGGCCATTTCTGTGCCTGTAATCATTACCTTCTCTCTTCTCACCGCTTCGTGTCTTTTTTGTCTTTCACGATCCTATTCAAACTCACACTGGAGCATTATTTTCCTCAGACTGATCCATCATTCTCATACTCTGCTTCTGTATCACGTATCACACTTTCCATAGCTATTGTGATTATATTACATTCCTCTCCATGCTTGTGAATGTTCTTCTGCCTTCATGTCAACGTCTACCACACATTGTGGGGGAGGATGGAAGGAAAGGATGAGACAGTGTCCTTCTCTCTAGGTGGTTGCAAGCTTCTTGTGAGGGAAGTCTGTCATTCATGAATCAATTAAAGGACAATTAACAGTAAATCATGGAGCACTGACTAAATGTTTCCCTAGCATGCATGTGAGGGAAATAGAATTTGGTGTCTAAATCTGGATTTAAACTACTTGTTTTCCACTACTAGCTATATAACCTTGGACAGGTAACTTATTGTAAGAAATTAATCTTGGCCTCATCCCAAAGACCCTAGGTGCTATTCGCACCTCTGATTACATCCAGGTTCCCCAAGGGCAGGAACCCCAGGAAGTTTGCCCAATTCGTGTTACGGTTGGACGTGACATGGGGATAATGATGAAGAAGAAACAATTGTTGGTCAAGAGAATCAGAAGGACACAGAGAAATCCTCCATACTTACAAAGGTTTTTTTCCAGTTGATTTTTGGAAATAAACCTTAGTCATCGATTCCTTTGACCTAAGCAATTGTTACTTCTTTGAGGATCTTCTTTTAAAGTATGTGCATGAGTTAGAGACTCTTCCATCCATGATACAGATGGCTCTGCCCATGGCTTGATGCTTGTCACCTACAGAGTACTGGCAGGGAGGCATGGGAATTGGGAGATCCAGAAAGGCAAAATAAAAACACTCCTTAAAGTTGATCTTGGAGGGCGGCCTGGGTGACTCCGTCAGTTAAGCATCTGATGTTTGATTTCAGATCAGGTCACTTGTGCTCATGCTCTCTCTCAAAATAAACATTTTATAAAAGTTTCTCTTAATTCACAATTTTGTCCAACACTGTTACTACATATAAAAATTACACAGAGACCCACATGCCCTGCTTTGCCGTTATATGAGAATAAACAAGAAAAAAAATGCTTATGTGTATTTGGGGCTTGTGAACTCTTTGTTACAGAAATATTTATTTAAAATAATTTTTTTTCTTAGGGAAGGTTTAGTAGTTTTTCCATGTTATAGAAATGTCAGTCTTGCTCAAATAGAATGTGTAATCGGCCCATGACAGAATCACTCTCCGAATATTTACTGAGAGTTAGTTTCAGAAAATAACTGGCCACTCTCAATGCAAGGTGTGCAAATGTTCCAAAACAAATTGGGTTTCCTCTCTGTGAAAGTGTAGATGTAATGCAGCATGAAGGATGATGAGGCTCAATCTAGTGTAAAACCAGCACAGGCAAAAGGGCCTGATGATTTGTTACCAGTAAAAATCCGGTTGCTCCTGATGATTACATTAAAATGAGGGCCCACACTGCCAGTGCTGGTGAAGTGACTTACCTGCCTGCTCCTATCCTCCTCCACATGTGTGAGAGCATGGGATGGACTCAGAACCAGGTGTCAGAAAAGACAGACACAACGTGATTTTCTCATAGCATTGATGTCTCGCTGCAAATCTCACAAGGACAGGGATTGCCCCTTACTAGAGGCAGAAGTCCAGTCATCATTTCTAGAGAACTGGAATAGAAGGGCTAGAGTCACAGGGCTTTTCCAAACGTGTTTTCTCTATGTCACCTTGTGTTCTCTCAAAAATTTCTTGTCAACATCTAACAGACTTACTGGGGCAGGAGGGCGCTTGAATGGGCCCACATGGCCTGGAAATTAAAAAAAAGAAAAGGACTAATTAGTGTCACATTGAAATAAGCTACATTACTCAAGTGGTGAATATTCTTCTCCACAGTGTCAAGTGTATTCTCTTACGTGTTCCTCCCAGCGGCTCTGTGACTTAGCCAGGCCCGGAAGGAAATGATAGAATGTGGGAGATAGAGGGATCAATAGAGATCCCCTCACCCACTTCCCTCTTCTTATTGAGGAGCCTGCCACAGAGAAGTGAAGCAAGCTTCACACTGACTGACGTCAGGTCTCTCTACACTGACCAGACTGTTACCACTGGAAACCAATAGAGAGGCACACAGCAAAACAGGTAACATATGTATGTAAATATGTCGATTAGTGGTTAATTGGGTAGGGAGAAACAAGCTGTCTGAGTTCAAAAATATCATAGACCGAGTGACTTAAACAACAAATGTTTATTTCTCAGTGCTGGAGGCTGGGAAGTCCAAGGTTAAGGCACTGGAAGATCTTGTGCTGACTCTGGTGAGGACCTACTTCTTGCCTTGTAGATGGCTGTCTTCTCCTTGTGTCCCCACCTGATGGAAAGCAGAGAGAGAAAACCAGCTGTCTTGTGACTCTTACAAGGGCATTTATCACATTCATGAGGATACTCCTATCATGACCTCATTTAATCCTAATTAGCTCACATGGGCCTAATCACATACTGTCACATCAGGGGGTAGGGTTTCAACACTGAATATAGGTAGGAGGCACAAACATGCAGTCCATAACAGGTGATTTCAGAATCTCGAGGAAGGTGAGGGTAGCTTTACATTATGGAAAAAAATTGCTGGGTGATTTTAATCCATATACCCTTCTACCATTGTAGAGAAGATAACATTTCTTCCTTCAGTATTTTTAAATGTCTATCCCAAAACGTGTAAGGAAAATACATGAATAGAGATGTGTGTGCTGGTGGGAGGAGGGCTCACCTCAGTGCCCACTGATCAGGCATCTATCTATACAGTTGCTGGGTGACTGGGGGGTTTGGTGATGCTGTAATTACTGTATTTAAGGGCAGGTGGAGACTTTGCTTCCTGGCTGTCCTGGGAATTTATGGTTTAGGTGAGGTACGGCACAGTCTTTCTTGCATTCTCTTTGATTCTCTCTGATTACAGTGCAGCCTCCAGGCTACTGTCTCTAGGAAGATCAGTGTGACTCAACATGGAGGTATGGGGTGACCTTGGTTAGCCTGGCAACTGTAAGCGGTGCTAAGGGTTCACACAGAAGGCAGAGAATAGTCATATGAGTTGATCGGGAAGATGAGCATGTAGAGGAGGAAGTTTTCCTTGACCCTGACCCTCTCAGGATTCCTGGCTTGGGGTCTACAAATTAAACTGACAAAGACACCTTAACAGGAGAAAAGCATACAAGGTTACTTAATATAAGATGTATGTGACCTTACAGTCTTCATAAGGAAATGAAGACCCCAAGAGATGATTAAACCTGAGTGTGTTTGTGTTAGGTTTGATGAAGAGTAGAAAATTGTAGGTAAATTAGCACCAAGAGTATGTGCTAAGTGTAATAAACTGAGGGGGAATTTAGCAAGGCCTGTTCTGATTCCTTTCTGTGTTTCTTTGGAGAAATAAGGATGTTCCTTTCCTCCAGGTATAGGGAGCAAGAATACTTTTCATGTGAGGGTTTTATGACCTGCTTCAGTGGAAGGTTAGAAAGTTCTTCTTCCATGTGCCGTTTCCAAGTTCCTTCAGCTGGATATGCTCAGTTTGCAAAGGGGTCCTATTTGGGGCTAGCATGTCTTGAATCCCCTCAATAAAGAGGGTCTTGTTCTTGATAGTGGATGCTAATGCTTTGCTATGACTGCAGGCCTGAGTAATAAGTCAGGTTTGGGTGGACAGGTCTAGGTGATGGACAGAGTTAAGGGAGGTAGGTATAGCTTACTTCTTGCCCCTGAACAGGGGTGAGGGGGTGGGGGTTGGCCTTGCTTGGAGTGACTTCAGGTCCCCAGGTGCCTTGCTAGACCTGCTGACTCGGGATCCCTCCCTTCCCCAGCAGGTGTGACTGGTGATCTGTACTATGCCTTTTCTCCTAATTGAGATGGGAACCCCTAGGGATAATCCACATCTAAATCTGCATCCTTTGTGTGACTTGACCTTTTCTTCACTTGGACATTTATCTCCTTTATTCTTTTACTCTGAAGATACAAATATTCCCCTACACTTTTGAGAGACAGGGGAGTTCTGCTGACATCATCCATTTTCCCTGCAATCAGTACTCTAATCCCCATCGTTGAGAGCATCTCAGTGATTTTTTTCAGATTCTCCTCTGACTTGAGGGTCTCCTAATATGTTATCCTGGGATTTCCATACAATTTATGAAACATTCTTTAACATTTTAGTGTGATCTGGGGAACCAGATTTAATCCCAGGACTTTCATGTCTACTGGGCTAAAAATTAACTTCGCAATTAGAAGTGTGCTTTGACACTGGAATGAATTCTCACTGTGGGAATGCCTTTGAAAAGAGATCTGGCTCATTATGATTGATAGATTGGGTGGAGCTTCTTAGCAAGCTACTTCCTTCAGAAGTTAATGGAAGAATGTCTGTGTTCAGGGAATCACTGTTTGCTGGTAATTGAGGCAATCAGATATTGCAAATAGGTGAGCTGTGACCAAATGAACTCCTGAATGACAGCAGGGGACAGCATGTGGCCTCAATATTTATACTAGGTAACCATGATCAGAAAAGCAGTCTCTTTTATTTTAAAGCAGAAGGAACTATTGTCTGTGGATAAAACTGGATTTAATAGCAAGCCACTACGAGCTCATGATTTTCCGAACAGAGCATTTTTATATAGATAACGAGAGAAATAAATACAGCCATACTACTTTTATAGATTTCTTTTTTTATTCCGACACTTTTTTTTTTTTGAAAAGCACATCTTAAAGAATAATCCTAGTAAAATGGCTATTGTTGCAGGGGGAAATACCACTAAAAAAAACTTCAACCCTAGACTCTCTATTCTTGGTTTAAAATTCGTCAGTCTTTCTGATTGTTTTTTTTTTTTTCCTGTCCCAGATTCCTCAGGTTTGAGAGCTAGAAAGATTGTTTAATAATGACATTTAAGTGGCATTTTAAATAATGGATTCATACTATAGGTCAAGATATAATGATTATAATTTGGAAGCAGGCACAGGCAAATATTAGCCCTGACTTGTGGAATAGCTGGATGAAGAGAACAGAACACTCGTGTCTAAATAGCTTTTTTATGAAGGAGGAATAATGGTGTTGTCATCATCCCTTTCTTTCAGTGACTATGAATGACTTTGTACAAATATTAAGACCTCCAATAGTTCAAGGTTCCCTTAGGTTCCTTCACGATTATTCATAAATCTAGAATCTCCTTTTCAAAACTGTTTTGCATATTACCAGTAATTACTCTGACACAGCGATAGGATATACATAGTATGTCAACCCTTTACAATCATGAACTCAATGAACTATTAACCCTGAATACTGTTACATTTATTATAGCAATCTCACATATTAAAAAAAAAAACTGAGCCTCAGGGATGCCAATAACTTGTGCCAGGTCAGCACAAGACTGAGCTAAGGTTCAAACACAATTCTCAGGGACACAAGGGACTGTCACTGCACAGAGCACACTGCCATTCTCTACCAGCGTGTTAATCTCTGCTGTGATGAGTTTTACCTGAGTTTTCTTAATTTAGGTTACTTCCTCCAGTGATTAGCTTTAAAATCTACCTATTTAATAACCAGCTCTAGAATTTTGCCAGAAGGGGACCTTAAGCTCCCTGAAAGTAACTGGATATTCTTTCCATGTCTTTGGAATACATTCATTCATTTAGGGAGTATCCCACACAGTCTTATTAGGATGTTGTTTTCGTTAAAGGAAAAAGCCTGCTGAATAGGTGCTGAGTTCTGCATGTTGCCTATCTTCTGTCCTTGTTACTGAGTTGCTGCTGACATCTAGAACCATAGTATTCCCAGTTTCCACTCTGAACATTACAGGGATTTCTCCAGTCATCCAACGGACATTTGGCAAATCTGCTCCAGTTCATATTTATACTGAGCATCGAGAATAAACATGAAATCAACACAATAACTTGTATCTGACTATTTATTTAAGAACAAACATCACACCCCTGAATTCCATTCCATCTTTTGAAGGAACTCTTCCTGAACAAAGACTGATGCCTTTATTTTCTGAACACATATGTGTCAGTGTGGGAATGAATACAATATTCGGTGGAATGCATTTAATTTTTTTCCCTTCCTGTTGGAAACACAGGTTGAAAAAGGCATTTGTCATAAGAGGACTTTTATTCCCAGGGCTTTGTGTGTGCATTCATTTTAGGAATGTGAGGGACGGTGTGAAATCTTAGTTTGTGGGATAAGGTCCAGTGGGATCCACCAAACCATTCATGAAGAAATGCTCTAGGAGACCCATTTAGACCAACCTTCAACACATACTTGGTCCTTTAATCTTTGCCAACTGCCAACTGCTCTTTTATGAAGCCCAGCCTTACGGTTCTCAAAGAGCTTATTATTAAAATTGAGCTAAGCACAGCCCGGTATTCACCATCTGTTAGAAGTTGGCTCAGTGCTGGTGTGTTTACAAACTCCCTTACACACTCTTTATCACCGGCATATATTTTAGGAGTACTGCAGATACATCTTTTCTTGGTTGTTTTCATTAAAACATGTTGGGTGACAATATGGCATTCTTCTTGGTCAGCATTTGGTATAATGAATCAATAGGAAAAATATTTAAGCTTTGCTGCGTGGTTGATGTATAGATATCTTTACAATTTTTAAACAACAGCCAAACTGTTTTTACTGTATACGTCATAGCATTTCAGCATCTGTGTCTGGTGTGTGGGTTCTAAGGACCATTTGGATCCATCCATATGATGCCCAGATATCAGTTTGGTGAAAAACCTACCCAACAATACCTATATGTTTTGTTGATATAACAAAAAAAGTTATAAATACTAAAAAATTAAAATTTTTCCAGAAATATGTTTAAGAAAAAGAATATTCGAATCAAGTGGATATTCTGCCTAACTAGGATTTACCATATTATGTTGAGATGACCAGTTGGCAAAGAAATGGGGTTCAGTGAAATCAGTGTCCACCAAAATTCTGTTGAATATCATTGACAACATGTTTAACAATCTGAAGACCTCCCAAAGCTTTAGGGTCACCATCCTACACATAAATTTAATTACCCAGAATAGATAGAAACAAGGATGTTGGTATTGGGTTGTATTTACTTACTTCAGGACATATCCTGGATTTTTTTCCTCAATAAATACCTCAAATCAGATTTGTGGCTTGATTGTAGAAGCTCAGTTTGGCAAGAACAATATCAGATACTTGAACTGTAGTTCAGACAGAGAAAATGGCAGGAGGAAAATTAAGCTGTAAACTCCAGGTGATTTGGTCTGTAACCAGAGCCCTCACAACAAAATTTGAGGGGCTGCCTTCTTTGGTTACAAGGGCTTGTGAAGGATAATAAACACACAGTTTTGGGAGGACGGACACCAAGATGTAAACAATTGTTGTTTAATGCATTATCCATGAGGAAGAGAGATACATTGTAATAGAAAATGATTCTCCAGCTTTCTCCCAGCCAGCCTCTTGCAAGCCTTTTTACTCAGCATTCTCAGGGAATAGCACCTAGTCTGATGTTCTGCTTAAATATATGTCTGTATAATGTATTTGAAAGCCTAATGTGTCTTGGGAGTATCCATTCTTGCTTTTTATGTCTAGGAATAGTAATACTTTAACTTTAGAAGACTTTCCCCATCTTTGCTCTCACTTGCTGTTCATAACTAATGTGAGGTGCTGTGAGATAGTTAGAATTCCTGTGCCCTGGTGGAAGAAAAAAAAACCCAAAACAAAAGAAATCTAAAACCAGGGTGGGAGGAAAGAAGTGTTTGGGTATCTACCAGGTAATAAAAAGCCACATTGGCCAGCCAAGGAGAAATAATGACATAGTTCACATTTTCTTAATGACCCAGAACAATGACATGGGGCATTAACGTGCATTATCCATGTGCATTTTTATCTAAGCTACATGTTAGATTTTTTTTTTTTTTACTTTTTTCAACAATATTTTAAGGAATAAATATTACAGGCACTATTGTCTTCACTGGAGTGGTCACCTGTGTTGCTATTTCAGTGGGAGAGCTCTACCCATGCTTATTCTACCAGAGTGCCTGCATGGGAGGTCCTCCCCACCATTGCACTGAGGTCCGGGGGTCCCCATACAGATACTTATTTAAAAAAGGAGGGTGGCTTAATTCTCCTCTTTGAATTAAAGAGACTTCTCTCCATCCCTTTTCTTAGAAGATTGACTTTAAGAAACTTATAAGTTCTTTCTCTGGCTCTTTGAAATGTACATAAATCTTTTTAGAAACTAAGTAAGAATGTTGTCAGCTTTATAATCCAGGAATGTCTGTCTTAAGGACCTGGGAGCCATCTCTTTGAAATGTAAAAATCAAAGAACATAGTAGCCCTATTTTCCAGTTGATGTGGGAGGTAGCAGCCTAACTTCAGCAGTGCCTGTCCTCCAGGCTGCAAAACTACCTCCTATCAAAAAGATGTGGGAAGTTTATTGTTCCTTTGCATAAAACCAGGGGACTAGTATGGATGGGTCACTCCAATTTCCAGGTAAATTTGGGATAAATGATAGGTAGTAAATGGTGCTGCTGGCTACTCTTACTTGAATACTAGTTGTTGTTTATCTAGAGAACACATAGGTGATAGGTTGTATCTGCCTGGGTATATAAAAGAGTAAGATTTTGTTCGGTCTTTGCGATTTCTTTGTGGATTATCTGTGATGTGCATCACATTCTGGTTTAATGTTTATTCAGTAATCAAATTTCTACCACCATTCTGAAGAGGTTTTCTGAGTTGGGAGAAGGTTTTGTTATTAATGATATTTACCCCAAAGTTTCATATGTAACTTGGAGGCTTCCTGGGGAAACATCCTCATTAGATGGTCAGATGATGTGGCAAGAAATCATTCAGGTCAGAGCTGGCATCTTCTTATTCCGACCAAAATGACTCTTACTGGCTAGGAGGTAAGTAAAAATGTTTTAAAATGTCCTTCATCTATGTTCTCTACTCCATCTTCTTGTCCAGGCATTTCCCAGGCTCTCTTCCAGGGAAACTTTTTTGGATTGTTGTCCAGACTTCTAGACTTCTCCATCTAAGACTAACATCTATTCCACCCCATGGCCAAATGAATGTCACCTTTCAATCCTCAGAACATTCCCTTCTTTTCTCCACAGTTGCTTTCAAATGGCTTTTCATAAAATGTTAATAGCCAATTAAAACCAGGTAAACCATTAGCAGCACAAGACTTTATGAGGCTTTGCCTTTTAAAATCCAAAATGACTGTCAAGGTGGTGAGGTGGCAGTAGTGAAGGTATTGGGGAAAAAGAGGGTGGTTTCTCCAGGTACAGATTAAATAATTAAACAACATTGAAATGTTCATTCCCCCCCCCCCCCAAAGAATTTTCTAATGGTTTTTCAAGTGCATTTATTTTTTTTAATGTTTATTTTTGAGACAGAGAGAGACACAGCATGAAAGGGGGAGGGTCAGAGAGAGGGAGACACAGAATCTGAAGCAGGCTCCAGGCTCCGAGGTGTCAGCACAGAGCCCAACGCGGGGCTCGAACTCACAGACCGTGAGATCATGACCTGAGCCGAAGTTGGACGCTTAACCGACTGAGCCACCCAGGCATCCCTCAAGTGCATTTAGATAATTGCTTCACATTACCTGAATCTGTGTGGGCCTCTTTTGGAGCCGGATTTGTTTGCTTTGTAATTCACATGGTCCAGAAACTGCTTTCCCTCTGTAATAGTACATCTTGATTTCAAAGTGATCCTCACAAATTTGGGCATCTCCTTGCCTTGATGCTCTATTACCCCTCAGTAAAGTTATTGCTAAACATTAAAAGGCTCTAAATTATTTAAGCAATATTTATATCATTTGGGTAAAGTTTCATTTTATTAAATGTCTCTAAGTGCAACTTTTCATTACTTTCTTTGGCTCCAATGCAAAAAATGCCTAGCAGGTAGGAGGCTTTCCCCTCTTGGCAACTCTGTGCAGACTGGCTTCTTCTGGGTTTTGTTTTGTGTTTTCCCAGCCATAGAGTAACACATTCTTCTTAACGTCTCAGTATCAGCTCATGCTGGAGAAGCTGGGTGATAGCCTTCTATCATGCACTGTTAGGTATTTACCTTGACTATTTGTAGTGCTTCTATTTTTTTTCTCTGTGTGCTGTAACATACACCAGGCTGCATTATAATCCGTCATTATATCACTATAATTTGACATTTCTGAGTCTTTTACTATATATAAAATGTTGCATGGGCTTTTTATATACATTATTTAATTTATAAAACCACATGGATAGGTACTATTTACATCTCTCTTAACCGGAAAAGAAAACCACGGGTTAGTAAGTTGAAGTAACTTGCCCATGGTCACATGGTAGAGCACCCTATTTTGGTTCCAGAGCTGGGCCTTTAACTATATCGCCATAGTTCTGTAAAGTAGATTGGGTTTGTATTTAGTTACTAATAGTAAATGGGTTCAAGTTTGCATTCATGAAACCAGAAGCTGAATCAGTATTGCATAGTAATTAAGAATACAGCTCCATTGTCTGAATGCCTGTGTTGGTTGTTTCCATTATATCATGGTATTATTAACAAATAAGGAGGTTAAAGATACTCCTCGATTTTGGTAAGAGAACATTTTCAGCCCAGGATATGGGTGTTCTGACACCATGCTTTTTGTCTAGATTATTGCCATGGAAGGGGTCATTTTGTTTCTTGGAGGCTGCTGTCCCCAGAACCCTCTCAACTTACCAAGGCCATCCATGAACTCAAAATCATAATTTGGGGTAAGAAAATGAACTCAGTTTATCTTAAAAAAGACCAATTTGTGACCAAAATATGAAATGAGTTCAAAGTAATATCCATGAAGAAATAGACCTCTGATTTTGTGACATTGAGTGAAATCTAGACATTGTGTGATTTCAATTAACTCATTTGCTACAATAAGTTTAGAACACATTCTTCAGAGCATATCCCAGGGATGTTGTATCGCACTTTCAAATAAAAATTCAAATAATAATTCCCAGATTTGTACAATACTGAATAATAATCTTCAATGGGTTATTATCAGAATCTGACAGGAGGGATATCAATCAAAATGAGAAGATGAAAGAAAATTTGTGCAGTCCATGAAAGCAAGAAATTGACTAACACAGGGCTTTTAAGCCATCTATTAGCTTTATGAAAAATAACCCCTCTGTCTTGTCAGCCTAATATGATGGCCACCCCTTAGCAAAATGCATCCTGGATTTGAACTGCAAAATCTCTTTAATGCCTTATAGGGATTTTACTACATTTCATTTATAAACTTAAAACAAGAATACTGGCCTGGAGAAAAGTTCATTTGTAGCAAAGCTGCCTTTTAATTCAGGTATAACATAGTGCCACAAGATTCTTGTAAACTTTTCCTGGTAGATATTTTCAGATCTATTTATCATGGTCACAACATGAAGTAGTTTCTGATTTATAGGGTGAGCTTCAGACTTTTGGTATTTTCTCTGCTGGCCTCAATCCATCAGGAAGCAAGTATGCATCACATTTAACACCAATATAGCACTGTCAATAATGTCCCGGTACCCACTGTGCATAACAAGGAGGGCCCTGGCGGAGATGGAGGGCCCCGAATGTGAGCTGGAAGTCTAAGCAGTATAAACTGAATGCTTTTTCAAATACATAGGAGGGTGTGTGTGTGTGTGTGTGTGTGTGTGTGTGTGTGTGTGTGTGTGTGTGAGAGAGAGAGAGAGAGAGAAGGGTGGTGGAAATAATGCATGCTGCTGAGTTAGAAAGCCAGAGAAGATATCCTCTATAAATGGAGAGTTACAGCAAAACTCCATGGATTTGGTATTTGAGCAAAAGGGTTTTCAGGAGGTGTTGGTGAGAGGAGGAGTTTCTCAGAGGTCCGCTCAACCAGACCATTAACCTCCGTGTCCTCAGATTCCCATTATCAGGTATAAAGCCTGCATATTAAAGGTGCTGATAACTACAGGTTGGGTATCACTCACAGTCAAGTCATTCTATAGGTGTTTTGACTCCTAGATTCCTAACTTGGATCACACCACCATTTCACACTGGTGCTTGACTTGGATGATACCTCACATTAGTCAAAATACCTTCTTATCTATTTTCTCATTTTGGTAGAGAAGTCATTTTATGTCAAAATTCTAGTTGAAATCATCTTGGCTGAAGAGACACATGAAGCAACTTATGTATTTGTAGCTGGGTATAAATATACTTTCTGTAGCCTGGCCAAGTGTTTGTCATGATATTGTATCTCTGCACATGCTAGACACTAGATGTTCAGTAAATTTGCTGACTGGTTTAGGCAGGTGTAATGTAAAAGCAGAACTGTCATGTAGGTGTTAGAGAGTTTGTAACAAACACTGGCCAAAAAACATTTGTTGATTCAGCAAATACTTACTGAGCACATATTATATGTCAGGCACTGGGCTATATGCTGAAATCTACTCTTGACACTGGGAGCTCAGAGTCTATTTTAGTAACACCCCAATTAAGAGTTACGTTCCAGAGTGATGGAAGCTATATTAAAATGTTAGAGAACACACAGCCAGCAAATGATGTGGAGATTTGCAAAGAGATAGCAGAGGAGAGCAAAATAAGACTCAAAGAATTGTTTACTTTTTACTACAAAACATTGTCATGTAATGCAACATAAAGGTGTATAAAATATGTATAAAGGTTTATTACAAATTGAAAATTAGAGCAGTGAAATCTGGTGAAATCTGTGGTGAAAGACCAGTTTTTTTCCTAACCCAGCAGTTTAAAAAAAGCAATTGAAATAAAATAGTAAAAATAGATTTAAAAATTTTTGATAAAAATGTATACTTTTGGAAAACCAGTAAAAATGAAAGAAAAACAAAACCCTTTATATATGTCAGTTTTTAAGTTTGATAGGAAGGAACTTAGCATTTTACTTTTTGGGGTTTTGTTTTTTATTGAGGTATAATGACTTATAATATATTGGCTTCAGGTGTGCAACATATTGATTCAATATGTGTATATATCGTGAAATAATTGCCACACTAAGTCTGGTTAACATTTGTCACTGCACAAATTTTTTGGGGGGTGTATAATGAGAACTTTTAAGATCTACTCTTAGCAACTTTTAGATAGGTAACAGAATATCAATTATCGTCACCATGTTGTACATTACATCCCATGACTAGATAAACTAGAAGTTTGTACCTCTTGACCCCCTTCAAAAGACCTGAAATTGCTTGGTCAGATGAACTTTCTGAATGTTTACTCTTAATTTCTCTACTTAACTCATGTGGACTCCTGCATTAATGGTGGCAGTTAGAGCTAAATTACTAAAAAGAAAAATACCTAGGACCCAAAATGGCAATGCTTGCAAATACACAGTGGAAAGGATACAGCATCAAAGTAAGGCTGTGGATCACGGCCAAAGGCTATCTCCCAGCAAAGTGCCCGGAGAGGTCAGATGGAGGCTCCAGTTGTCTTACGATACAGGGCCCTCCTGGAGACACTTTTCTCTTTTGGACCATCAGTGTGTACATGAGATATTTTGGATGAGGGAGTCCAAAATGGAGTTTCAACTGGTGCTTCTGAAACCTGCTAGTCATGTTTAGGCACATTCATATGTATGTATGTAACCATCTCCAATGGGTATTTCTCTGTTACGGAGGAAGTTGAAAATCTTTTCACTCATTTATTGACCAGTGGGGTAGAAGCGTCATCTATTCAAGTTTACTGTCTATTTTTCTATTGATTTCTATTTTTCTTATTGATTTATGGCAGTTTTTATATTCTGGGTATAACTCATCAGATATATGTGTTGCAAATATACTCTCCCATTGTGTGGTTACTTTTCACTCATTTAAAGGTGCTTTTTGGTCAAGAGAAATTCTTAATTTTTTAAAAAGAAGTATAGTTGATATACAACATTTAGATGTAGGTGTACTACTTAGTGATTTAACAATTATATACATTATTAAATGCTCACCACAGTAAATGTATTACAGTATTATTGACTATATTTCCTACACTGAATTTTTCTTAAGGTAGTACCTCGTATCAGTACTTTCCTTTTATAGTTAATAGATGATATGCCTTATTCAAGACATTGTTTGCCACCCTGGGATTATGAAGATATTTTCCTATATAATTTTATAAAAGCCACATTGTTTTGCATCTCACAGATATGTTTTGTATGAAGTGAGGTTGGAGTCAAGTTTTATTTTTTCAATGGAATATTTAATTGACCCAGAACCACTTATTGAAAAAGACCTTCCTTTTTACTTTTTTAATTTTAATTTTATTTTTTTTAATGAAATTTATTGTCAAATTGGTTTCCATACAACACCCAGTGCTCATCCCAAAAGGTGCCCTCCTCATTATCCATCACTCACCCTCCCGTCCCTCCCACCCTTCCCACCCCCCATCAACCCTCAGTTTGTTCTCAGTTTTTAAGAGTCTCTTATACTTTGGCTCTCTACCTCTCTAACCTTTTTTTTTTTCCTTCCCCTCCCCCATGGACTTCTGGTAAGTTTCTCAGGATCCACATAAGAGTGAAAACATATGGTATCTTTCTCTGTGACTTATTTCACTTAGCATAACACTCTCCAATTCCATCCACGTTGCTGCAAAGGGCCATATTTCATTCTTATTGCCACGTAGTATTCCACTGTGTATATAAACCACAATTTCTTTTTTTTTTTTTAATTTTTTTTTCAACGTTTATTTTATTTTTGGGACAGAGAGAGACAGAGCATGAACGGGGGAGGGGCAGAGAGAGAGGGAGACACAGAATCGGAAACAGGCTCCAGGCTCCCAGCCATCAGCCCAGAGCCTGACGCGGGGCTCGAACTCACGGACCGCGAGATGGTGACCTGGCTGAAGTCGGACGCTTAACCGACTGCGCCACCCAGGCGCCCCAAACCACAATTTCTTTATCCATTCATCAGTTGATGGACATTTAGGCTCTTTCCATAATTTGGCTATTGTTGAAAGTGCTGCTATAAACATTGGGGTACAAGTGCCCCTGTGCATCAGAACTCCTGTATCCCTTGGGTAAATTCTTAGCAGTGCTATTGCTGGGTCATAGGGTAGATCTATTTTTAATTTTTTGAGGAACCTCCACACTGTTTTCCAGAGTGGCTGGACCAGTTTGCATTCCCACCAACAGTGCAAGAGGATTCCCGTTTCTCCACATCCTTTCCAGCATCTATAGTCTCCTGACTTGTTCATTTTGGCCACTCTGAGTGGTGTGACCTTTTTATTTTTTTTAATGTTTATTATTTTGAGAGAGCGAGAGCAAGTGCGGGGTAGTGGCAGAGAGAGAGGGAATCCTAAGCAGGCTCCAAGTCTGAGCTGTCAGCACAGAGCCGGGCACAGGGCTCAAACTCCAAGACCATGAGATCATGACCTGAGCAGAAGTCTGACGCTTAACCAACTGAGCCAACCAGGTGCCCCGAAAGGGACATTGTTTACCATTGGTCTGTAGAAGCACTTTTGTTGTAAATAAATTGATTTTTTAAGTGTGGGTCTCTTTTTTGGGCTTTTTATTATACCCACTAATTTTCTATGTTTGTTCCCATGTCACACTGTCTCAGCTACTGTAGTTTAATGGTAACTCTTGCTAACTGGGAAAGACTTGCTGCCCTTGTTCTTCAGTAGTATCTTGGCTGTTCTTAACCCTTTATATTGCTATGTAAGTTTCAGATTTAGCTTGACAAGTTTTACATAAAAACCTTTTCAAAATTACGATCATAGACTATATCTCCATTCAGGTTTTCATTTGTTTGACTTAATATTATTTTGTACTTTTGTAGACTTGCACACATTTAATATATTTATTCTTATATGTGTTTGCTGTTCTAAAAGTGGACTTAGAAACACAATGTTTTTATTTTGATCTTGTATCCATAAACCTTGTTAAACTCAATAATAATTTATCTGTGTATCTTTTGGATTTTTATATCCATAGTCATCAACTAAAACAATGATGGTTTTATTTACCTTATATATTAAAGTTCAGATCTCTCCCTGTAAGTAGACCCTGAGGTAGGGATATAATGCTAGTGGCTTATTTGAGAGTTGATGCCAGGAAACAATGGGAGTAAAACAGTGAAAGAAGACAGCTGGTACAGAATTCTATATCCGGCAAGTGACGTTGAAGGCTTAATTGCACTGGAGAAATGTACTCATTGTTTAGAAAACCTGACTTAAGAGTTTCATCACATCCAAGGGGTAAGCAAAGTGAAGTTTGTTTTTTGTTTTGTTTTGTTTTGTTTTGTTTAAGTCCTATGCATCTGTAGTTGAGAGATCCTCCCAAGGATGAGTTAGTTTGCAGGGGCAAATCACTTCTACCCTGCCATGAAAAAACAGGGGAAGTGATTCCAACAGTGTAAGAAAGCCCTCATCAGAGGAATGAAGGTACCTGGTAGTTGGCTGGTGTGTATCAAAGTGGTAAAAGTGAGGAGGCATAGACAAAGCACCACTAGCACTCATTTTGTTTTCCAATCCTTGTAGAATTTATTTCTTTTTCTTAGTGTGCTGGCTAGAACTTCTTTGCAATATGGACTGGAAGAAGTGAATAGTAGTCATCCTTGCATGGTTCCCATCTCAGAGAGAAGATTTTCACTATTTTATTCACTATGATATTTGCTATAGATTTATTACAAATACCCTTTATCAAACTAAGGAAGTTGTCTTCTATCCATTAATTTGTTTTTAAAATCACAAATGGATGTTTAATTAAATAAAACATTTTTCTGCATCTAATGATATGGTATGATGTTGCTCATTTATTAATGTGACTTACACCGATTAATTTTTAAATTCTTAACCTCACATTCCTGGAATAAACCCATCTTGTTTATTTTGGTTATTATATATTACAGAATTCATTTTGCTAATATTTAGTTTAGTAGGAGTTTCGCATTTATATTCCTGCATAAGATGGGCTGGTATTCTTTTTCATGGTTTCCTTATCAAATTTATTTTGTGAAGGTTATGCTGATTGTCTTAAATGATGCTAAAACATTCTTTTTCTCCTTCCTTGAAAATTTTATATATTATTGGCATTCTTCGTTCCTTAAATGTTAGGGAGAATTTGTTGATAAAGTTACTTGCTGCTAAAGAAAAATCTAAACTAAGATGCACAAGTTGACCCTATTTCTGATAGTGAAGCAGCCAAAACCCTATCTATACTAAACCAAAAGACTTGAGCTATTTCTGAAGAAAAGGTCACCATTCATATGGTACATGTCAAGATGGCAATCTTATTTTGAGCTGTTAATCTTCTATCCCTTATCTGTTTGTAATTTACACATGCTCCAAGACCTAGAGAATATCATGTGATGCAAAAAGAATTCTTTAAAACTCTAGCCCACCCCTTTGAACGTCTGGGCTATTGGTGGATGGTTTACCCAGTGACCTTTCCCTGCCACTGTGTGTGTGTGTGTATGCACCCTCCTGAACTACACCATGAATTTTATAAGAGAAAAAACAATGAATTATGAATACATGAATATGTATATAAAAATGCTCAAGTAGACATTTTATGTATGTAAAGTGGCAGTGGTATGTTTGCCTGCTACCACTACAAATTTCTACAAATTAGTTTTGGCAGCACAATTTGGTCAGGGGTGAGGTGTTACCTCAATGCCTGTAGTGCAAAGGGTGCAAGAATTCTATTCTCTTTTGTGGGGGAGAGGTTGGGTCTTAAAAATGCCTATACTGAAGCATGGGAGGTGTTCACAGCACATGTATTGCCCCAGGGTAAGGCAGAATCATGCAGTACAGCTCAGAATATTACAAGTGGTGCAAACAACAGGCTAGCCCGTGGCAACCAGGCAGTATCACCACATGCTAATGGGAAAAATTACTCATGCTGACCAAGCTTGCATGAATCTCCCTAGCTCTGGTAGCTCTTGGTCCAGCATATCTCAGTTTCTGTTATGGATGAAATGTTTGTGTCCCCTCAGAATTCATATGTTGAAGCCTTAAGCCCCAGTGTGATAGTGTTAGGTGGGGGTGGGTTCTTTGGGAAGTAATTAGGTTTAGATGAGGTCATGAAGGTGGAATTGCCATGGGATTTAGTTCCCTTATAAAAATGGGCACCAAAAAGTGCTCTCTGTACCTCTCTACCATGTGAGGACACAGAAGGAAGATGACCATTTACATCTAGGAAAAAAGTCCTCACCACAAATAGAATTGACTGGCACCTTGGTCTTGGAATCCCCAGCCTTCAGAACTGTGAGAAACCTATGCCTGTTGTTTAATCCATCCAGTCTATGGTAGGTTGTCATAGCAGCACAACTGACCAAGAGATGGCTCAGTACCAGTCCTTTGCTATCTACATAGTCATGCTCCTCTATCCTCACTTCAGTCTTGGTGTCTTTTTTATCTAGCAAATAGGCATCTGGAGCTTTTACTCTTACATAAAGCCAGCAGCTTTTTAAAAAATATTTATTTTTGAGAGAGGGGGAGGGGCAGAGAGAGGGAGACAGGGTACAGAGGGTCCGAAGCAGACTCTGTGCTGACAGGAGAGAGCCTGATGTGGGGCTCAGACTCATGAACCATGAGATCATGACCTGAGCCCAAGTCAGATGCTTAACCAACTGAGCCACCCCGATGCCCCAGCCAGCAGCTTTTTAAGACGTAGATATTTCTAGCTTCCATTTATAGTTTATAGTAGGTGCTTCATGTCTAAGAGTTGGTGTATAAGAGAGGACTTCCAGAAACACTAATGGAGGGATATGGAAGGCATGGGGAACACTTAGAAATATTAATCCACCCTTGTATTTATCCACCATCATACTTAGCACTTATTAATTGATGCATTTTGGATACACTCTTGAGCTATAATGGTGAATGAGCATAGGAACAGATGCAAGCCAATAAAGGAGTTAACAGCCTAAGGCACTTGTCCCTTGCCCCTACTTTACAATGCCTCTAGAAGGTTTTATATTTTTAATTAATAAAGTTTCAACTGGATAATTTAATTCTATCCAAGAGCTTCTGGGAAAGTTTTCAGAATAAAAAGAAAAAATAATATATCATCCAAAAAAAATAATGATGTCCACTTTGGGCAGTAGTGATTAAACAACTGTCTCAGAGGACAGTTAGACAAGCTAATGCTTTGAAAATATCTGCTTGAAGTATTGAAAAGCCAGCTAGACAGTAAAGAATTATTAAGCCAAAATTCAGAACCTCATATTTGGAGCAACCGTTCTCCTGAGAGTGACTAAAGGTTGAGTTAAGCAAAGTAAAGGCAAAGAAAGTAGAGGTAAACAAATAATTAAGATTACCTAAATCATTGAAAGAGGACAAACATAAAATAGGGTCAGTAGGGCCTAATATGTTTCTTTGAAAAGACCAATAAATTTGATAAAGCCTGGTTGACAGTGATGAAGAAAAAAAGGTAAGACACAAATAGAAAATGTGTATAAAAACAGTTTTTGTTGCAAATGTAATAAAAGGTTCTTATGAATTTAAGTCAATACCTTTTAAACATTTTAATAAAATGAAAAAATAAAGGACAATTTAACACAACATAATTTAACATTTCAATACAGTTTGACATAAATAAAACTAGGAACGTTCATGTTAAAGAAATTAAATCTTTTGAATATTTCCATAGAAAACAAGAAATGTTATAGGCTGAAATATTCATCAATAGCACAGAAGTTGAAAGCTGATAGATGTGGAAGTGTTTTTGCAAGACAGGATATTCTCTAGATCTTGGAGCATGAGCAAGTTATAAATATATGGGAGACAGAACACAAATAGCACAAAACAGATTGACATACTAATATGTACCCTATGAACCATACCTTTTATTCAGAAACTGCTTTTGTCCTTTGGTTAACTATAGATGTAACTTAGGCTGCTTCACTACTAGAAATAGGGTGAACGCGTGCATCTCAGTTTAGGTCTTTTTCCATGTTCTTATTCAGAGTTATTTTAGGTCTAAAACATGATAAATCTTGAGATTTGAGATTTGGAGGCAGCACAAACAGCACAATACTAGAATGACATCTTTTAAATAGAACATTACCAAAATAAGCCAAAAAGACCAATACCTATAGTCAGGTGAGTTGTCATGTTGATTTCTTAGTCATTTGTACCACTGGCCACACTTCATAGGTGGGGATTCTCCGGACTATGAGACAATGCTTTCAGGAGTTAGCAGTTTTATCCCAGGTCAGGAAAGGCAAATCCATTTCCTTCTCCTAGCCTAACTAGTTCTCTCTGTCACTCAGACTATAGACAGCCTTGGAGTCTGTCTCACCAAGATGATTTGAGGCATTCCCTACAAATCCATTAGAACTATCACACAAGTTTAAAGCCTACTCAAAAAAATCTGTAATTGTGGGGGCTCCAACCACAAGAGACCGTGTTGGTTAATAGTAACAAGAAAATAAGTGTTTAGGCTTTTCATGAGCAGAGGAAACAGGGCATTATGACCCAGGTGATTAAGTTTTTTGTTCATTAACGTAGTTCAATGGTAATGATTTGGAGTGAAGCTTTTCAAAAACAGTATCTAAGGAATTGAAAGAATAGATTTGACTGACAAGGTCTCAACAAGGAGCTCCAAAGTAGTGGTTCTCTGACTGGCTATTGAGCAGCTGAACCTCATCAGATCTCTCCTTTCTTTCTTCAGAAGTTCTACTGCCTTTCCCTTCATGGTTCATGGTTAGAGGATGGTGGGTTCAAGCATCACCTCCTCCTACAATAATTTTCAATCCAGGTGGGAAGGGAAATTAAAGAAGGCTCTCCATTAATTTTACTTTATATTTACCAGGGAGGAATATGTTTCTAAGAGATCTTCAACAGAAGTCTTCTTGGATCTTTATTATTTTTCCTGAGTCTAGATCATGCATGCTAAATTAGTTTCAAGTGTAAAACAGTGAATGAACATCTCTATATGTTATACTATGCTCATGAATGAAGCTACCATCTGTCACAAGACAGTGCTATTAGAATATCATTGATTGTATTTCCTATATACTGTGTCCTTTATTTCCATGACTTATTCCATAACTGGAAGCCTGTATATTCCACTGCTCTTCACCCATGTTACCCATCCTCCACCCCTTTTCTCTAGCAACCACCAGTTTGTTCTCTGTATTTATAAGTCTGGTTCCACTTTTTGTTGTTTTTTTTTTTTTTTTTGATTCCACAAATAAGTAATGACCTACAGTTTTGTCTTTCTCAGTCTGACTTATTTCATTAGCATAATACCTTCTAGGTCCATTCATGTTGTCACAAATGGCACAGTCTCATCCTTTTTTATGGCTGTGTAATATTCTGGGTATGTGTGTGTATTACATCTTCTTTATCCAACTATTGATAGACACTTGGGTTGCTTCCATGTCTTGGCTATTTGCAGATAATGCTGCAATAAACATAGGGGTGCGTATATCTTATCAAATGAGTGTTTTCATTTTCTGTGGGTAAATGAGATTCCCAGTAATGGTTTATTAGATCATATGATAATTGTGTTCTTAACTTTTTGAGGAACTTTCATACTGTTGTCAACAGTGGCTGTAGCAATTTATGTTCCTACCATCAGGGCACAAAGGATCCTTTTTCTCCACATCCTTGCCAACACTTGTTGTTTCTTGTCTTTTGATTTTAGCTGTCCTGATAGGTGTAAGGTGATATCTCCACGTGGTTTTGATTTGCATTTCCCTCATGATGCATGATGTTGAGCAACTTTATATATGCCTGTTGGCTATCTGCATCTCTTGTCTTGGGAAAAATATCTCTTCAGGTCCTTACCAATTTTTAATTGGATTTTGTTGTTATTGAGTTGTAAAGTTACATATTTTGGGTATTAGCCCCTTATCAGATTTATTATTTGCAAATAACTTTTCCCATTCAGTAGGTTGCTTTTTTGTTTTGCTGATGGTTTTCTTCACTGTGCAAAAGGTTTTTTCTGATGTGGTCCCAATAGTTTATTTATGCTGTTGTTTCCTTGCCTTAGATGAAATGTCTAAAAAAAAAGTTGGTATGGTCAATGTCAGGGAAATTACTGCCTGTGTTCTTTTCTGGGATTTTTATGGTTTCACATCCCCCATTTATTTTGTACATGTAATTTGTCCAGTTTTCTCAGCACCATTTATTAGATTTTTTACCACTGTATATTCTGCCTCCTTTGTCATAGTGTGGGTATAAGTGTGGATTTATTTCTGGGCTATATATTCTATTGACACATGTGTCTATTTAGTGCCAGTACCATACTGTTTTTATTACTGTATCTTTGTAGTATATCTTGAAAGCTGGAATGGCGATACCTCCTTGTTCTTCTTTCTGAAATTTGATTTGTCTATTTCAGGTCTTTTATGGTTGCATACAAATTTCAATATTATTTGTTTTAGTTCTGTGAAAAATACTGTTGCTATTTTCATAGGGATTGCCTTGACTCTATAGATTGCTTTGGGTAGTATGGACATTTTAACAGTATACTTCCAATTCATGACCAAGGGGTATTTTTCCATTTGTTTAGTGTCATCTTTAATTTCTTTCATCAATGTTTTATAGTTTTCAGAGTACAGGTCTTTTATCTCCCTGGTTGAATTTATTCCTACGCATTTTATTTTTTGTGCAATTGTGAATGGAATTGTTATCTTCTCTTTTTGCTACTCTGTTATTGGTGTATAGAAATGCTGATTTCTGGGTATTAATTTTTTATCTTGCAACTTTACTGAATTCATTTATTTGTTGTAATAGTTATCTGCAAATAGTAACTGTTTAACTTGTTTCTTACTGATATGGGTGCTGCTTGTTTATTGTTTTTGTTCAATTTCTGTGGCTAAGATTGCTGGTACTATGTTGAATGAAAGTGGTGAGACGACATTCTTGTGTTGTTGCTGACCTTATAGGGAAAGCTCTCAGTTTTTCACCATTGAATATAATGTTGGCTGTGAGTTTTTCTGTATATGGACTCTATTATATTTGTTGTGTATCTAAACCCACTTTGTTGAGATTTTTAATCATGAACAGATGTTGAATTTTGTCAAAAGCTTTTTCTGTATCTATTGAGATGATCATATGATTTTTATCCTTCATTTTGTTGACATGGTGTACCATGTTGATTGATTTGTGAATATCAAACCATCCTTGCATCCCTGGAATAAATCTTAATAGTTTGTGGTGAATGATACTTTTAATGTCTTGTTGAATGTGATTTGCCAATATTTTGTTGAGAATTTTTGCATCTATATTCATCAAGGGTATTGGTGTGTAGTTTTGTTTTGTCTTCATGGTATCTTTGTCTGGTTTTGGTATCAGGATAACTGTTGGCCTTGTAGGAAGTGTTTGGAAGTTTCCTTCATTTTTTGCTTTTTTTGGAGTAGTTTGAGGAGACTAGGTAGTAACTCTTATTTAAATGTTTGATGGAATTCACCTGTGAATCCATCTGGTACTGATAGTACCAGAAACACTTCCCTAGTATTTTTATTAGTGATTCAGTTTTGTTACTAGTAATTACTATGTTCAGATAGCCTACTTTTTCCTGATTCAGTTTTGGAAGATTGCATATTTCTAGGAATTGATCCATGTCTTCTTGGTTGTCCAATTTGTTGGTATATAATTTTTCATAGTATTCTCTTACAATCCTTTGTATTTCTGTGATGTCAGTTGTTACTTCTTTTTCATGTATGGTTTTACTTTTTGGATTCTTTTTCTTTAATTCTTGATGAGTCTGGCTAAGGGTTTCTTAATTTTGTCTTTTCAGAGACCAGCTCTTGGTTTTACTGATTTTTTTCTATTGTTTTTATACTCTCTGTCCTTTATTTCTGCTTTGATATTTATTATTTTTTTCTTTCTACTCACCTTGGGTTTTGTTTTTATTTAGTTTGTTTAGGTATAAGGTTCGAGGTTTTGAGCTTTTTCTTATTTTTTGAGGTAGGCCTGTATCACTATAAATTTCCTTTTAGAACTACTTTTGTTCTGTCCCAATCACTTCAGACCATTGTGTTTTCATTTTCATTGTCTTCATGTTTTTGTTTATTGTTTTGTTTTGATCTTTGATTTCTTTATTGACCCATTTGTTATTTAGTAGCATGTTCTTCAACCTCCCAGATATTTGTGTTCTTTCCAGATGTTTTTTTCCTGGGATTGATTTCTAGTTTCATACCATCATGGTCAGAAAAGAACATGTTATGATTTCAGTCTTAAATTTATTAAGACTTCTTTTGTGGCCTAACAAGTGACCTATTCTGGAGAATGTCCCATGTGAACTTGAAAGGAACGTATACTCTGTTGTTTTGGAATAGAATGTTCTGTATATGTGTTATGTCCATCTGTTTAATGGTTCATTCAAAGACACTGTTTCCTTACTGATTTCCTGCCTGGATGATTTATCCATTAATGAAAATTATGCATTTGTATTGTATTACCTTTACTATTATTGCATTACCATTAGTTTCTCACTTTATGTTTGTTAATATTTGCTTTGTGTATTTAGGTACTTCAGTGTTGGGTGAATAGATATTTAGAGTATTTATATCCTTTTGTTAGATTGATCCTTTTGTCATTATGTAGTGTCTGTGTCTCTTGTTACAGTCTTCATTTTAAAGTCTATTTTGTCTGATATATGTATTGCTACCTTGGCTTTTTTCCTTCACTTTGATTTGCATTGTAAATGTTTTTCCATCCTTTCACTTTTAGTCTATAAATATCTTTAGGTGAGGTAGGTCTCTTGTAGGCAGTATATAGGTGGGCATGTTTTTTTAATCTATTCTACCTTATGTCTCTTGATAGAAATATTTAGTCTATTTACCTTCCAAGTAATTATTAATAGGTATTTACTTGTCATTTTGTTAAATGTTTTCTGGTTATTTTTATAGTTCTTCTAGTTCCTCCTTCCTCTCTTTGTGCTTGATGAGTTTCTCTAATGTTTGGCTTTGATTATCTTCATTTTTTGGTACATCTATGACAAGTTTGGGGTTTGATTACCATGAAGTTCATACATAACATCCTAAGTATATAGCAGTCTATATTAAGTTGGTGGTCATTGAAGCTCGAACACCTTCTAAAATAAACTTTTGGTTTTAATATTCTCTCCACATTTTATGTATATGCCATATATTTTCCTTGTTTTAGTTGGAATTTTCCTATGTTTAACTATGGCCTCTTCTTTTCCACTTAAAGTAGTCCTTTTAACATTTCTTATCAGTCTGTTTTAGTGCTGATAAACTCCTGTAACTGTTCTGTTATGGAAACTTTTTCTCTCCTTCAATTCTAAGTGATAACCTTTCCAGGTAGCATATTCTCAGTGATGTGGGTGAGTATGTATGTATGTGTGTATGTATTTATTTAATTTTTTTAGTTTTTCTTTTCCCCTTTCAGCACTTTGAATATACCATGTAAAGTTTGTGCTAAAAAATCAGCTGGTAACCTTCTATGGTTACCCTTGCATGCAAGTTTTTGCTTCTCTCTGCTTTTAAAATTCTCTATCTTAACCTTTGACATTTTAATTATGTGTCATGGTGTGGACCTTTTTGGGTTCATCTTATTTGTAACTCTCTGTTTCTTGAGCCTGGATGTCCATTTCTTTACCTAGATTAGGGAAATTTTCAGCATCTGTTTCTTTCAATAAGTTTTCCGTCCCTTCCTCTTACATCTTACTGATCTACATGCCCTTGCCTGGCTGCCAAGCTTGGAAACTACCTGCTAGTATATTAGTAGATTGAGGCTTTTCCAACAAGGAAAAAAGTTAAGGGGAACTGCAATCAAAAAGTGGCTGCCATGTTTGCCAAGATGAAGATAACATATTTTAATATTCCTCTGGGCTTTATTTCAGAGGTATCCTATCACAGTCATGAAGTAGGGGAAGAGAATGGTTTTAATAATAATGACAATATTAATCATACTAATTGCTCCTAATTATCAGCATCTATTGAGTACTAGTGACTGTACTACTTAATGTTCTTTACATGGATTATTTCACTTAATCCTTACCTCATGAGAAAACAAATAAAATTCATCTCAGTTTATATATGAGAGAGCTGAGGCTCAGGTTGAAATAATTTGTTTTCAAAGGGAAAGGGAAAGAAACCTCACATTCAAACTCAGGCATTTGTTTTTCAGGTTACAAATGCCTAATGATATGCCATTCTACTTTCCTGTGAAATAATTATATTCCTCCAAGAAATCAGTGGTTCTGTCCTCTCTGAGAGGATTGAAGCATTCAGAAAGGGATATTGGGCTCACACTGACTGCTTGAAGAGCTGCTGTGTTTCCACAAGCTGTGTCTGAGCCTCTCTATTCCCCAGCATAAGAAACTGACAGATCAGAAATAATCTATATACAAATCAACTGCTGCGATATGAGGGTCTTTTGAAAACCTAAGTTCTTCAAGGATATGAATTGTCTTTCTTGTTCAAAGTAGAATTAGCACTGCCTAGCAGATGACCTGTTAGGCTTCTAACAAATATTTATCATTTGTTACCAGTTGTTATTACTTCTGCTGACCTCATATTGCATGAAATTAAAGATGCATGTTTGATTTAAACCTTCTTTCTTCATGTATTTGAAAATTGCTAATGTTTATCAAAATATTTTTAGAAACACAGTTGTATATATAAATTGGGTCTCTATTTTGAGACAGTTGAGATGATGAGGATAGTATGTAAGGTGGTTACTGGGTTGGAAGTAGAGAAATATGATACTTATAGGTTAGGGATTATGCATCAAGGGTGAATGTGGACAGAGCCTAAATAGGGTAGCACGGACACATAGAGGCCTTGAGTTAGGAGGGAGAGGTGTCCAGGAGAGGAGGGAACACAGTTATTGTCATCAGTATTATTTCTACCTGAACCATCGAGATACCAAAACTGATTAAGATGTAGTAGGAAGAATTTCAGATTAAAGTAAAAGACGCTTCATTTTAGATCTAATTTCACTAGTGATTTTTTAAGTGATTTTGTTAACTTTTTCTACTGAACTAGAATTTAAATCCCTCTTTGGTTATATAAGAAGCTCTAACTTCTAGCCTTAATATCCCATGATCCTGTGAGAGAATGATCAAATTTGCCACTTCTGAATAGCCAGAGATGTCAAATGTGTGGTAGATACATGCCCCACCTTTCCTAGCCCTACTTTTAATGCAGACATTGCTAATCAAGAAGTATACCCTCTCCCATTCAGTCAGGATGTGGCTTCAGGGATCAATACAGCATACCAACAAGCTTTACTCTTCAATCTAAACTGGTGTGTAGGTCATAATATGACTATTATTCCAGTTTCATAGCTGATTAAATGTATTTCTAATGCTGATATTATCATGTGTGTATCTTCGGTGCTATTCTAATGTCCTATTGCTGCTATAATAAATTGCCACAAATTTAGTGGCATATAACAACATGGATATATTACCTTATATTTTCAGAAGTCAGAAGTCCTAAAATATGCTAGCAGGGTTGTGTTCCTTTGGAAGAGGAGAATCCTTTCATCTTAGAGCATCTAGAGACCATCTGAACTCTTTGGGAGTGGCCTCTTCCTCCATCTTCAAGGCTAGCAGTATAACATTTTCAAATCTAACTTCTGCTTCTATCATCACATCTACTTTTCTGATTCTGCCTCCTTATTCTAGTGTCCCTCATGATTATACTAGGCCCACCAAGATAATCAGCTCATCTCATGATCCTTAATCACATCTGCAAACTCCCCTTTTTTCATGTGAGGTGACATATTCACATGTTCTAAAGACTATAGGATGGACATCTTAGGGGGAGGGCGTTATTGTTCTACCATAGGTGCTTAAAGTTTTTCCAAAGTGACTTTTTTATATATTCTTTTTCTCTCATCGTGTATTCTTTAAAACATCCTTAATAATAGAAATGTAAGTCCTGTCACCAGATGTCTTTCATAAACAAGTTTGATAATCAACCTGAGCAAAACTACAAAATAATGAGGCAGGTTTTCTTTTGGAGCTATTAATATGATTCTGAAAGCATTTAATACAGAGGTGACCCAATAACATAGAAAAGAGCTGTGTTCTTTTAAGTGTACAATATCCCACAATAAAAGTTCTGAATGGTGTGTTGACGCAGATGTGGGTGTTACTGCTCCAAGAATGCCTGTGTTTAGGGAGGTACTTACTGCTAGCACCCAGCACAGGGCCTGATTCATACATATACACCAAAGGATTGAATGGAGAAGATAATGGTGTAGACACCAAATATATGTAGAAGTGAGTTGACAAATCTAAAATTTATAAAAATGAGAAATACCTTAAGGGGCATCCTAAAGTCTTAGGGACAGCCATGATAGCAATATGTAAGCGTATAAATTCTATCTGAAATATTTCCGAAGTACCTTGTCATCTTAAAAAAAGAAAACCTGGAATGCCTCACTTCTGTTGTCTGTTTGGCTATTTTAGTCAGATTTACCAGTAAGAAAAATATAGTATCTTTTGGAAGGGGGGGATAATGAGTGCCATCCTTGGTGATTTTAATCACTGTTTAGCTGCTTTCCTGAGAGCCCCATCTGCCCTTATAGTCCATCTGCTAGTTGTTAACACTTAGTCAGTCACTTGACAAATGCAAAATCTGAACTGAGAGGAGAGTGGGGGGTGTGAGATGATGGTTTCTGATGATTAGATGTTGTGATTGACACACACATGCGCACATGCACACGCGCATGCACACACACCCTAAGATGCTTCTGTTCAGGCTCAGCTTGAATACCTAAAGCCAGTTTGGTCCAGAAAGATAATGTCAGAATGGCTAATGGAGAACGTGCTGAGGCAGGTGTTCATGGTTTTGCCAGCCATTCGTTTCTTCAAGAATCAACTTTGTCATAGAAGCTGATGATCAAATTACTTAATTGTTAAATCATCAATACAATAAAAAGACAAAATCTCCAGTTTCCCATTGGAAGAAAACAAGGTTGTTGGAAATCTTAGACTAATTTATTCAACACCAGTATCCATCAACATTCACAACAAATTCTCTAACAGATGGCTTGAATGTACTTAGGAAAGGAAAGTCTATAGAAAGGACAGACTCTAGAGTCTTCTATTCAAAAGGGGGCATCGTAACTATACAGGTGGGTCTTTCTTAAATTAGAGCCATGAAAACCAAAGTCCAGCAAAGCCAAGGGATTACTGAGGGGCATTTGTAATGCTTATCAAGCACTGTTTACACAGTAACCTTTGGGCTGGTAGAGAACATCCTTTCAAGTTACTCTCAAGACTTCTTTCAGTCCATGCTTCTGAGCTATGGGAATTCTACATGGGTGTTCCCCTTATGCCTCTCTCCACTAGACAGATGTTACACTCCAGTTTGAAAATTTTAGTAATGAAGTACCTATCAACTTCTGTTAGAACACAGTCAGTGACGAGATAGTTTCTAGTGGTGGGGGAGGAGTGCATAACACATTTTACTGGGTGGTTTTAATTGTTACACATCATTTAGAGTAAATTTTTTTTTTTTAAATACAACTCATTACTTATTTTTTCATCTGGAGATGCAGAGATAAATTTTGTTTCCTTTATAAGTGGTAGTCTTTTATTTAAAATTTTTTTTAATGTTTGCTTATTTTTTGACAGAGCACGAGCGGGGAAAGGGCAGAGAGAGATGGAGACACAGAATCTGCAGCAGGCTCCAGGCTCTGAGCTGTCAGTACAGAGCCTGACACGGAGCTAAAATTCATGAACTGTGAGATCATGACTTGAGTAGAAGTTAGACATTTAACGAACTGAGCCACCACCCATGTGCCCTTAAGTGGTAGCCTTTTAAATATAAGGACAAGTTACAATTCATTAGAAGAAAATCCCTACTTTCATATCCACATTTCAACAACATTTGTCATAAGTGGAATAATTATTACAACCCAACATCTTCTCCCTGTATGAAAGTTGTCGGGAAAAAGATTAGGAGATGAGTAGCAACAAATCTCCATGCAAGTTCAAGATGCAAACACAGAAGTGAAAAGTAATTTCTGTGGAAAATATCTGTAGATACTTCTTTAGTTTGAGCCAAGATTATTATGTGATATTAAATAACATAAATTTAGACTTTGTTACTAGCAGTATAGTATGAAGGTGAAGCAAATTAACTGTTCCACTGAAATCTGTGTTGATGGGATGACATCTAGAGTACTGTGCTTTGATTACATGACCACAGTGAGGAGAAAAGTTGATAAATAGCTAAGATAAGTGACTAGGGTATTGAGAAGCAATGTTAACATGAATAACAGAATTTGAAATACTTTACTAGGGAGAAAAAAATTTCATATACATGGTAATTGCCTTCAAGTGAATGTCGTACTATCAGTTAAAATGAGTTGGACTTAGTTTATGTCACTTCAGAAAACATAGCTAAGACCCTCAGTTGAAAGGTGCTGGAAAGCAAGCAGAATTTGTCTTAGTATAAATAAGAAAGAACTTCTTAAAAAGTGAACATTCTACTGTTGGCAGATTTAAGTGCCAGGCTGGAATGTCTGGCATGACAGGGTAGGTGAGAAGATATCTTTTGAAGGAAGATGTCCTTTGTGTTTAACCCAACTTAGATGCTAAAATAAGGA
The DNA here is from genome assembly GCF_027475565.1 of Acinonyx jubatus. Classification (NCBI taxonomy): domain Eukaryota; kingdom Metazoa; phylum Chordata; class Mammalia; order Carnivora; family Felidae; genus Acinonyx; species Acinonyx jubatus. The sequence goes on from NC_069392.1 coordinate 61,406,184, forward strand.
AACACCAAGGACCTACCATGTAATATGCACTGATAGAATGCGTACATAGATTTTCTAAAAGGTAAGTACAACAAAGTTTCTTAAAATTATACTTTAGGGGTGCCTGGGTGGCTCAGTCAGTTAAGCATCCCACTCTTGATTTCAGCTCAGGTCATGATCTCAATTTGTGAGTTTGAGCCCCGCATTGGGCTCTGTGCTGGTGGTGCGAAGCCTGCTTGAGATTCTCTCTCTCTGCCCCTCCCACCTCGCCTATCTCCATCTCAAAATAAACTTAAAAAAACTATAATACTTACAATCTAGTTTAGGAGTCAAAATATAAAAACATGAACATCTATATAATAAGCCTTTTGGAGAATGCATGCTATCCATTTAGGATGAGATAATCACAAAAGGCAGGAAGAGTCCAAAAAATAAAAACTCATGGAAAATACTTGAGGGGAAAAATGAATGGTAAGATAAAGAGAAATAGCAACTATGAAGCAGACAAAAGGTGGGAGTGTGAATATGCATGCTATGATCAGGGATAAGTTTGTCCAGGTTATTGTGTTGTTTGTGACTATAATACTAGAAAGATGATTATGAATAGACTGAACTATTGCTTGAAAGGCATATTTTGGAGTTTGAAATTTATGTTTACACAGTTGGGAACCATTTTGTGCCTTTGCTTGGCAGAAAAATGGTGTGATGAAAATGGTACTGAAAGAAGAAAGTCTTGATGTGCTTGAGTCAGGAGAATCTGCAAGTGAGACAGACTGTACCCTGGGAGAGAAACAGACCGTGTTCTTGGAATGGGGAATATGCTTTAGGTCTCTCCAACCACTTCAGGCATCAACAATTGCTTTGACACTCATTTAGCAACTTGTCTATGTCAAATAATGAGAGTCACCACTTTAGAGCCTTTAGCAACCTAGCAACCACAGAACCATAAAATGTTGTTTATCATCTTCTTGTCCAGCCTAATGATGCATGCGTCTGTTGTTTCTTAGACTAAATTGGAAAAAAAAATCTGTTGGAATACAAAGGAATATTAAAATTTTTAAAACAGACCTGGGTATTAGACTTTTAAGTCTGAAAACTTGTTTTCATTACTAATTAGTTTTTGGAATTGTCAGAGAACACATGTCTTGCCCCTCCACTATATGTAGGGACTTGAATTTTACAAGGCGAGGAATAATATATATATATATTAAACATAGATACATTTATTTATGTTCATAATTTCTAAGGATAGCTCTAAATAAATAGGATTTAATTACAGTTGCTGTGGAATGTCAGAAATGGTCACATAGTTTTCTATCTTAGTCAAATCATAGCCTTAACCATAATGCAACTCTTTCTTGCTTGGAAAATGGTTTTTTACTTATTTAATTTCATATAAAATTTACTACATTTATAACTGCCTCTCATAGATTGGGTGGGGATAAATACTGAAATACTGAAATACTATAAATGCTAATTTTGTTAGAATTCTGAGCCTATTTTCCTTTATAGGACGTACTAGCAGTATTAATGGCTGATTAACTACATCCCAATAAGTATTCTGCATAGTCTAAATTAATTTGGTTGTAATGTTTGTTTAATTATAGCACTTAACTTAAATTTTATAGTTGCTTATTCAAAGTACAAGCTTGTTTGATTTTAATTTAAGAAGGAGAGCGAATATTGTGCTATTGACTTCTCTTGTAGCTGTTATGATTACATAGTAAGGCAACTGGTTCATGCAATTTCCCAAAAGGTTCAGCGGCCTAACCAAGAACTCCCTGCTACATTGCCTTTTATGATAAATCAAATGCTGTCATTAATCATTCATGAATTCTTACTCTTTCCATACTAATTCAATAATTATTTTTGCTATTGTATGCGCCCAAATCTTTACTAGGGGCATAGAGATAATGTGGATGGGAATGGAACACAACATGAATAAGATAGAGACCTTGGCATTAAGTAGCTCACATCAAATGGGGCCCATAGAAACATAAATTTCCAACTACAGTAGAATGTAGTGAATTACATAATAGACTTAGGTGAAGAGTTAAATGATAATATAGGGGAAGAATCAGCTCACACTGCCTGGGAGAGGTTGGAAGACTTCTTAGAGAAGGGTGGGGAGGTTTGAGGGAAGAAAATTCCTTTGGAAGACATAATCAAGTGGCAGAATTAGGTATATTCAATGAATGGCAAATGGCTTTTTGTAGAGATGGAAATCAAGTTGGGGGTGGGGGTTTGGAGAGCAGGGGAGTTTTGCTAAACAGATTTGAGTCCAGCTTGTGGAAGCCTTGCATATCCTGATACTATGAGTTTGCTTTTTTTTAGTTGAAGGAGGAGAAAGGTGCCTCTAGAAAGAAAGGGAAGAATCACAGGAGTGGATTTAATTGAGGAACAAAATGCCTGAGAAGGTATAATTTAGTTCTGGTTATGAAAATGGAATAAGGGAGACAGCAAGGAAAGAGATGAGGTAAACCTAATTAGAAGGATGAATTTTGAGGTTAAAATAACAGGTAGAAATTATTATCTAGAAATTTCTTTTTATGTTCTTCAGTAACAGGAAACCCTTTTCAACTAATATCTTAGTGTCTACTAATTGGCAGTAGCTGAGACCAAGGCCTTTGAGAATGGTCGATGGGACAATTAACTGTAGCAGCAAGGACAACAGTGAATTGGTGCTGGGGATATTGCAGACAGATGCAAGAGAGAGCATGAGCATATGCACACGAGTGGGGAGGGACAGGGGGGTGGAGAGGAACCTAAGCAGGCTTCATGCGGTCATCACCTAGCCTGATGTGGGCTTGATCCCATGAACTGTGAGATCATGACCTGATCTGAAATCAAGGAAGAGTCGGATGCTTAACCAACTGAGCCACCCAGGTGCCCCAAAATTTATAACTTAAAAACCTTAAAAAATTTTTTTCACTTAAATTTTGTTTTTTTACTGTTTATTTTTGAGACAGAGAAAGAGCGAGAACACGAATGAGTGGGGGAGGAACAGAGAAAGAGGGAGACACAGAATCTGAAGAGGCTCCAGGCTCTGACTTGTCAGCAAGGAGCCCAACACAGGGCTTGAGCCCTTGAAGCAGGAGATGATGATTTCAGCTGAGATCATGATCTGAGCCCAAATTGGACGCTTAACTGACTGAGCCATCCTGGTGCCCCCAAACCCTTTTTTTTCCTCAAGGGCTCGTTCTAGTTTACAAGATACAAGATTGCCTACCAAGCGCTAAGGAAATCTGTGTGCTTATCCTTGTAAGTTTCTCTGAAGCATAATTGGCCCATTAAGCACCACTGAATGGTAGGAAGCCCTTCAAGATGGTCAGGCCCTAGAGAGAGAGAGAGTTCTATGTGTCCAGCTTGCCTTAAGTGTGATTTTTATTGACACTGGGGCTTTAAAGGGTTACAGGATTGCACCGTGGCTGGGAGGCCATTGCACACATATTTCGGGGTTTCGACGCAACTTGCATTATTACAGAAATGTGAACAAACAGGATTAAGAGATTCTAAGTGACCTCTGTATCTTACTGTGAATCCCCAGGACTTCAAGTAAAAGAAGGAAAATCCTCACTAACTTCAGATCTTATACAATATTGAGAAACAAGTTAGCATGAAATTGGATAAGTGAGATAAAGTTTTGAGAGTGTTCTACACTAACTACAAGATCTGAATTGGTATCCTGTTTTTGTCAATTGCAGCCAATTTTTTTTTTGAAGTAGTTAGAACCAAGTAAGATAATGTTTCTGGAAAAACTTTGTAAACATCAGAGTTGTACATATATGACACGTTAGTAGTCGCACCATTTTTGTTTGTGAGACACTTAAATATCACGTGCCATGTCTAACACATAAGTGCTAGAAATTGTTGATCTCAGACTTAAAAACAAACAATTCATATTCCATATTTTAAAAATCAAGTTTATTTTTATTATAAAAATAATGCCTGCTTATTATAGAGTTTACCACATAAAAAATAGACCAAAAAAGTCATGTTTTTGTCACTCAAAGCCAACACATTCTGATGTGTTTTTCTTTAGAGAGTTCCTGTGAAAATGTGTAATTTGCTTCATATAGTTGTGATCATACTTTATACAACGTTGAATTGGACTTTTTCATTTAACGTTGAAACATAAGGATTTTTTCGTGTTAGTTTAACCTTAAAGAAAGATTGTTTTTAGCAACTTCATAAAATTCTAACCACTGAATATGTCAGTCTCCTTGTTAGTCTCATAAAAAACATTCAGGGTCTGTGGTTTCTGCTGTTATAACATGTTCTTGTGATGGCATATTTTAGTTTGTTCTTATGTTAGGGTATATCTGACTTAAAAGCACAAAACTCAGAATGAGGTACATAATTATAGGAAAGGCATGAAGAATGAGGCTCAGTACAAATACTTTTGTTCGTGTTATCTTGATAGTATAGGAGAATTATCTAGATTGGGGTCCATAAACTTTATAAAAGGTCAATGAATAAACACTTTAGGCTTTGTAGGTCATAGATCCTCTGTATAAAAACAGCCATGAACACATCACATCAACATAAGAAAGGATAAAAACCATATGATGATTTTAATAGATGCAGAAAAGGCATTTGGCAAAGTCCAACATCCATTCATGATAAAAAGACTTTAACAAAGTAGATTTAAAGGGAACATATCTTTATAGGCCATATGTGAAAAACCCACAGCTGATGTTTTAATCAATATGAAAAACTGAGAGCTTTTCCCCTAAAGGGAAATGAGACAAGGATGTCCATTCTCACCACTTTGATTCAACACAATACTGAAATTCCTAGACATAGCAATCATATAAGAAAAAGAAATGCATCCAAATTGATAAAGAAGTAAAACTTGCATTATTTGCAAATGACATACTATGTATAGAAAACCCTAAAAACAAAAAAACTATTAGAACTAATAAATGAATTCAGTAAGGTCACAGAATACAAAAACAGATAGAAATCTGTTGCATTTCTATACACTAATAATGAAATAGAGGAAAGAGAAATTAAAACGATCCCATTTACAATTGTATCAAAAATAATAAAATACCAAGGAGTAAACTTAACCAAAGAGGTAAAAGACCTACACTCTGAAAACTATAAAACACCGATGGCAGAAATTAAAGACAACATAAGCACATGGAAAGATACTACCTACAGACTGGAAGAATAAATACTGATAAAATGTTTATACTACCCAAATCTACAGATTAAATGCAATCCCTATCAAATTACCAATAGTATTTTCACAGAACTAGAACAAAAAGTCCTAAAATTTGTACAGAACCATGAAAGACCCCAAATAGCCAAAGCAGTCTTGAAAAATAAAAACAAAACTTAGGTATCACAATTCCAGATCTCAAGATAAATTACAAAATTTTAGTAATCAAAACAATATGGTACTGGCACAAAAATAGACTTATAGATCAATGGAACAGAATAGAGAGCCCAAAAATAAACCTGCAATTACATGCTCAGTTAATTTCCAACAAAGGAGGCAAGAATATCCAATGGGAAAAAACAGTCTTTTCAAATGGTGTTGGGAAAACTGGACAGCAAAAGAATGAAACTGAAATACTGACTTAAACACAAAAATTCAAAATGGATTAAGAACCTAAATGTGAGATCTGAAACTATCAAAATCCTGGAAGAGAGCATAGGCAATAATTTCCCTGATGTTGGCCATAATACTTTTATAGATGTGTCTCCTGAGGCAAACAAAAGCAAAAATAAGCTTTTGGGACTAAATCAAAAATCTTCTGCACAGCAAAGGAAACAATTAGGATGGGAGATGATATTTGCAAAAAACATATCCTATGTAGGGATAATATCCAATGTATATAAAGAACTTACACAACTCAACACCCCAAAAATCAAATAATCTAGTTTAAAAATGGGCAGAAGACATGAACAGACAGTTCTCCAAAGAAGACATCCAGATGGCCAACAGGTGACATAAAAAGATAATTATGTCACTCATCATCAGGGAAATGCAAATTGAAACCACAATGAAATATCACCTCACACTTGTCAGAATGGCTAAAGTCAAGAACACAAGAAACAACAAGTGTTGATGAGAATGTGGAGAAAATGGAACCCTTGTGCTCTGTTGGTGGGAAGGCCAACTGGTGCCGCCACTGTGGAAGACAGTATGCGGTTTTTTTTCTAAAAATAGAATTACCATATTATCCAGTAATTCTACTGGGTATTTACCCAAAGAATACAAAAACATTAATTCAAAAGGATACATGCACCCCTATGTTTTTAGCAGCATTATTCACAATAGCCAAATTATGGAAGCAACCCAAGTGTCTATTAATGAACAATAAAGATGTGGTATGTACCTATGATGGAATATTTCTCAGCCATAAAAAAAGAATGAAATCTTGCTATTTGGAACAACGTGGATGGATTTAGAGGGTATAATGTTAAATGAAACAAGTCTGAGAAAGATAAATATATGATTTCATTCATATGTGGAATTTAAGAAACAAAAGAACAAAGAAAAAGGCAAACCAAAAACACACTTTGAACTATAGAGAACAAACTGATGGTTACCAGAGGGGAGATGGGTGGGCAGATGGGTGAAAGAGATGAAGGGGATTGAGCACACTCATAATTACGAGCCCTGAGTAATGCATAGAATTGTCAAATCACTGTATTTTTATGCCTGAAACTAATAATTTATATTAACTACACTGGAATTAAAAAGAAAAAAATAATTTAAGCATCCATAAGCTGTATGTAAGTGAATAGGTATAGCTGTGTTCCAGTAAAACTTTATTTATAAGAAGAGTCAGTGGACTGAATCTGACCCCTGTGAGGTGGTCTATTGGACTCACGCTCCTGATTATGGTTCCAGTTACCTATGTAGCATGACAGCCTTGTCAGGCACTTTCCCTAGAAGAGTACATATTAGAGGTGAGGACATCCTTCCCATTTTATTCTATATAACAGATACTTAAATAGTCCTTTTTATATGTCAGGTACAGTTTTAAGTGCTTTAAATAGATTTATTCAGCGAAACTTTAATAAAACTGTGTCGTATTTCTATGTTGTCAGGTTTACTCGTCTATTAAATTTCTTAAATCCATCCTTGCCCCCATTTGAATACTCCAGTGTACTCGTTTCCCCTGGTTTTCCAAAAACCAGGCTGCTGTTAAGAGAGGACAGTTCAGGTCATTTACATCAACTTGAGTGTTAATAAGCATTGAGAATAGTATCCCAAGACATGCTTTTCCACTAAGGAGAGATTGGGAACAATCTCTTTGTCCCCAATTCTCACCTATAAAATGGGGGACATCGATGGTTTTTACTTCTCACTGTAAATCAGAATAACCATGGGGGCTTTTAAAATATCTCTACTTTTTATGTGTCTTCAGGGCTGGGATTTAGGTATGTATGCTTACCAAGCTTGATAGATTCTCAAGAAGTGGGCCTGGTCTGGGCATCAGTATTCTTTAAAGCTTTTTAGGTGATTTTGCCACTGAGTTATACTGTCACTTTTGTGCAGGGGCCCTGCTAATCTTCCTTGTATCCTTCCAATTTCAGTGTAAGTAATTCCAAAGCAAGCACCACTGAGCTGTACCCAAGGTAATCATGTGACTAGTGTTTGCAGATGGGTTTTGGACAAATGTAAGATTTTTTTTTTCTTTTTTTTTTTTTTTTACCATTATGTAAGAATCTATTATTTCACATTAGCTTGACATATAAAGTGGAATATGGCATTTAGGTTATGGAAAACTATGGTTAACCTAGGCCATGTTCAAGTGGTTACTTGTGGGTCACAGTATCCAAACTTACCTAAATTATTTGGAGAATGCTGCATAACTGCTTAGGACCTTAATAAAACTACTCTGAAAGATATCTGCAGCTTAACAGGACTCATGATTTAACTCACAACCTTCTCATGAAAATCAGAATTTAACTGTAGCATATTAAATAACTGTATTTTTAGAGCAACTGAAGTGATGTCCTGAGACCATATTGAAGAGCAGAGCCTGTTGCTGCTTGTTTGAAACTAAATTCAATTAGAAGATTTGGGTTTGTGCATTTGAGGGTTTAAGATTCAATGATCAATCTTTCCCAAAACTAATCTATATCCTACATTGGTGTAAGAAAGGCACTCTTCTCTGCTATGGAGGATAGTAAACTGAAGAAAATAAAATCCCTATCTTTCAGTGATTTATAATCTTGATGATAAAACTTAAACATGAAACATATGGCAGTCAACACCAAATGCTAGCTGCGGTGAATTCAGAATAGCAAGGCTGGTCTATGCACAAGTGGTAATGAGAGATGGCATAGGTAGAACGGTGCTGTTTTATGCAGTGTGAGCCACCTTTATGAGAACACCTGGAGTGTTGAGAATGCAGATTCCTAGGACACATCCAGGCCCACTCAGTCAGTCTCTCTGGGCTACGGCCTGGGAATCTGCCCTTTGAAGAGACTCTTCAAATGTCTCAGTTGGTTAAGTGTCCGACTTTGGCTCAGGTCGTGATCTCGTGGTTCGTGAATTGGAGCCCCATGTCAGTCTCTGTGCTGACAGCTCAGATCCTGGAGCCTGCTTCGGATTCTGTGTCTCCCTCTCTCTGCCCTCCCCCACTCACGCTCTCTTCCTTCCCCTCAAAAATAAATAAACATGAAAAAAATTTTAAAAAATAGACCCTTCAAGCCTTTGCTTTGTACACAAAGCTGGAGTACTGTTGATGCAGTAGAGGCAAAGTAAGTAAGGCCTTTTAAGATGGGTTGGGGTTAGGGGATAGGATTAGTAGTTCACATGTATTGAATGCTAGACACTGTTTCAAGTGGTTTAAGTACATTATATTCTTTAAACTCCCCCCAAATGAAAATTACAAGGTGTTTTGTTATTATCCCCACTCGACAGATGAGGAAACTGAGGCACAGGAAACTTGAGCAGTTCGCTCCAAGTCACACAGATAGTCAGAGTTAAGATCTGGGACAGGCAGTCTCACTCCTGGCCCTATACTCCAAACCACTTTTTCTCTAAGCCAGAGGCAAGGAAGAAAGAGCACATTAATTCTGACAGACTCATAGATTCATATGAACACATGGATGAATTCCCTATAAACACAATTTATAAATGGCCTGAAAAGGAGTTACTGAAATTTTTGTTAAAAGCAGGTGAGAATTATAGTATAGTCCTTACGCACAAAAATTGAGTTCCCCTGTTGCCACTGAAGGATGAAGGAAACATTGTGGAGAGGCTGTATTTCAAGCCCCTGGTCCCATGTAAAAGCTTCCCAGAGATCTAGAAATTGGCAGGATGGCTGCCAAGGATCCTGAGTCTGAGGAATATTCAACGACCACCAGTTATCGAGAGGCCGCTGCTCCCTGTATGAGCAGCTTCAATCCAGGTACAGTGGAATCAAGTCGGTGAACCTGGACTTTTGCACCAAACCAGAACAATTTAATTAGCCACCCTTCCTTCTCTCATTTGAGGCTGGGATCAGGTGAATTTATGGTCAAGAAAGTGAAGTTTTCTTCAGAGAGTAGAATGTATTTTGGAGGTATCTTTAACTTGAACAAATATTCTTGTGGGCATTTGGGGGCATCATTGTGGGAAACGGTGAGGGGCTGATGCACGCAAAGCAAGAGCAGAATCTTGAAGGTAAGTGGGGCACAGCGACAGCTGGTGGCACAAGAGATACTGGGACTATGGCAGCTAGATGAGCCCTGCTTGCTTCATGTGCTGTGTAGCAACTTACAGCATTGGCCACAAAAGTCATTTCTGAACAGGTAAATGCACCAAAGGTGAGACAGAACCAATTAGCCTTGACAGTGTAACAGACACATTAAAACCTTTAACTCATTGGTTTTCAGGGACCTTTGTTTCTTCTTGGATATTACCATTGACCTCTCAAGTAAACCTATCTTAACATTGAAGAAAAAGCTGTTAGAAAGTCCATGTGAAATATGGAGCACATCAAACAGGAATTAGATAGTTAACATGACATGTGGCATTGCTGCCTACTTGAACTTACCTTCTCCAGACTCATTAACAGGTGCTATCTGTAGCTATCGATTGTTTTAAAATGTATTATTCTAGTATGGTAAGGCCCACAGATGATGGAAGAGAGGATTACCATCAAAAAGGCAGTTTGTTACTTGCAGTTTGTTACAGTTTGCGAGGGGAGGGGGCCACACCACATCACATGGGGCCATCTGTGCTAGGAGGCACTAGGGTAGGTCAGGAGCCAGGAGAAGACATGGGCTAGACTCTTCCTTGTGACCTTTGAGGGAAGGAATGGGTGAGGCAAGGTAAACTGATTTAGGATTGACTAAATGAATAACGTCATCCAGCCTTAGGGCCTAGAGTATGTTCCTAGCTGCCTGATACCTGGTCCTGGGGTGTTTAGGGAAGGGGAATATTGGTTCTTCAGTGTGAGAGCACCAAAGAGGAGGATGGGGATGGGCTCTGGGTTGCTTAGTTTGCATATGAAAGGTATATTCCTAGAGCAAGTGTTTATAGTAGGAATTAGCAAGGCCTGGAGGAAGTAGTCTGTCCCTAGTCAGGGCTCCAGATGTCAAAACATCAGGGAGAAAAAGAAGATGAATATGCACATGGCGGGTGCTTTATTTTAGGATCTCTAAATACCAACAGTATGATTATTTCAGTATGAGAATGACTGAATTTAGGAATGTTCCAGTAGAACTTGGCTGTCTACATGGATTTCAATCAGTTTATAGAAAGGACAGCGCCTTACGTGCTGATTTGAGTGACAAAGCATAGCTGAGCACCTACCATCCACATTTCAAGGCAATTGGGCTGCTCTTTCCTCATTTCTTCACATGCAGTATGATCGGAAGAAGTTGGATGAACTCCAGACATTTGATTTCATCCTACTATATGCTCCAAGTAGTCACTGCTTGAGTTTCTTGATTATAAGCATTTATTTCCAGTCCTAGAGCACTGATGCAATATGGTTTGTTTTGCTCAAAATGCATTTTACTAATTTTAAAGCCTATAGAGTTATCAAGGATATAAAACAGCCACTTGAATTTTTTGTGAGATAATCTATGGTATTACAAGAGGAAAATTAAATGGCTAAACTATTTTTAAATTTGCAAATCCTCCATTGCCTCGGGACAGATCTTCTGAGACTATCAAGTGTCTACTATCTATATAGGTTTTACTCCCTAATAACCTTAAGAATCATTTCTTTTAGAAATCCTAATTTGAATTGTATTACAAAAGCAACAACCACTGTGTGTACAAAATATGGACAACTCAAACAAATCCCAAAGATAATTACTTCTGAAAATTTTGAAATGTGTAGTTTCAGATATAAAATAAAACATTTTTAGAGAAAACTTAACTCGCTCCATGAGTGCTTACTATTTGTAACTTAGATATTTCATTTTATAAAAAGTTGTGACTATATTTTCATGTCTTAAAATAGTTACTACATGATAATGGCTAATACCCCATTATATTTTTGCACTAGGATTTATTTAACCAGTCCCCTATTTTAGGGTGTTTCAGTTATTAAATATGTTGTTAATTTCCTTAGGTTAAATTATTAGAATGGGTAATGCTGATTCAAAGAGAATTCATGCTTTTGATTCTTTTAATACATAAGACAAAAATAACTCCCAGAGAAGTTGATATAATTTACTCTGTCTTCACAAGTATAGAAATATCAATTTAATAGCCAAGAGGTTATTTATTGTTTTCATTTACATTTCTTCCATTACTTAACACGCTCTACCGGTTTTTTTTTTCATGTGCCTATTGTTAGTTTGTATTAATTCTTTGAAATAATGCCTGTTTCTTTGACCGTTTATCTTTTTTGTGGGCTTATAACTTTTTTAAACTTATTTCCTAGAACTCACTGTGTTTATAACACACTAACTAGCAAATTCTTTTGATGCCCTGCATCACATACCCTTGACCTACCTCTGAGTTCAGTCATGGCTGTGGACAGTAGTTCTTTACAAGGTCAGATTATCTGACCTGCATATTATGTCTGTTTACCTTCTGTATTAGGGAATTCTCCAAAGCCTCACCACCTTCCTGGGTGGGATGGGTTAATCCTTAACTAATGGGAGATGGGAAGCCGTGGGGCAGAGCTCCAGAGTCCCTGCCCTGGCTGGTTAATTTGGGACACCATGTTGTGTGTTTTTCACAGGTCCCAATGGCTACCATGGCCTTCAGCAATGACTTTGATGTTTGTTTCCTCTTCCTTTCCACTTTCCCTTTCCCTTGTTCTCTCATTTCTACTCCCTGGTGTCACTGTGTACATAAGCACTCAAGGCCTTGTCTCAGGCTCTGTGTTTAAGGGATTTTAAGTCAAGACATTAACTCCCTTCTTTCAGAGACTAGTATTTTAAATTTCTGTCCAGCTTGGGCCAACAGAATTGTTTATGTAAATTGAACTTTTACATCTGTTGATACTTTTCTCTAGGTTTCCAGCTGTTTTTGTTCTATGCCAAGCATATTGGTTTCCCCTTGTTGCTATAACAAATTGCCACAAATTTATTGGTTTAAAACAATACAAATTTATTTTCTTACACTTCTGTAAGTCAGGAAACTGAAATGGGTCTTACTGGGCTTAAAATACAAGTATTGGCAGAATTGTATTACTTTCTGGCGACTCGAGGGGAAAATCCATTCCTTGCCTTTTTCATCTTTTTTTTTTTTTTACATTTTATTTATTTTTATATGAAATTTATTGTCAAATTGGTTTCCATACAACACGCAGTGCTCATCCCAACAGGTGCTCTCCTCAGTGTCCATCACCCACTTTCCCCTCCTTCCTACCCCCCATCAACCATCAGTTTATTCTCAGTTTTCAAGAGTCTCTTGCCTTTTTCATCTTAGAGAAGCCACCTGAATTCCTTAACGGAGGGCCACTAACTGCATGTTCAAAGGTAATAGCATAGCATTTCCCAGTCTTTAACTCTGACCCTTGTGTCTCCTTCTTATAAGGACTCTTGTGATTACGTTAATCACATCCATGTAACCCAGAATAACTTCCTTATATCAAGACCCTTAACCTGCAAAGACTGTTTTGTCATGAAACATATTTAGAGGTTTTGTGGACCAGGATGAGGACATTTTTGGGGAGCCATTATTGTGATGATCATACCAAGGTATGCTGAAATTTTACTTTTTGGTATCAATTTAGATTACAATTAGTGAGATAATTCTAATCTGTGAATCAGCACTTGCCAAAATTTACTCTATGAATGGAGTTCTTTCCAATGACTAATTAGATATCCCTTGATCATTTCAAGATGCTCAGCAAAGTGCCTATCACTGGTTATGAAGACAGTGTTGTTCTTATATGTGAGACTTCACCCTACAGAGCCCAGCTCTGCTCAGGCTGCATCATTTAGTTGTCTTCTATATTCTGTGGAAGTTTTTAAAATTCCCCCCGTTTGAAGGAAAACCTATGCATCAGGGTCTAAAGTAGAAAGGTTTGCCTCATGGGTGGAGGAGTGAATGCCATGATACTTGCTAAAAATCCATCTAGCATCCTTTCTAGATATTTTGTCACAGAGTTTTCCAGCTTAAGTACTCATATCCACATCCACGTCACTTTCATGATGGGCTAGGGTGGAGTTTAAGTATCACTTGCTGACTTAGTTTCCTGAAGAAAGTTACGGTTACTAATTTTATAAGGTTGGGTCCTGTTCTGCCTTAGGTACTATGGTATACTTAGTGTATGGAAGATTCAAGTCAGTCACAAATGTAGGTGGGCTAGAGTCTTAGGAAAAGAATAGCTTTAGAGGCAAAGATTAGATTGAACTCTAACTCTTGAACCTACTGGCTGCATGTCCTTGGGTAATGTACTTTACCTCTCTGAACCCTACCTACCTAGTGATTGGATATGTGCAATAATCTGTTTCCTGGGGAATAAGCAATTCGGGAATGCATGAAAATAGTATGTGCAATATAGAGTCTAGCATCTGACATATTGTATGGGTTTAGTAAATATTTATTATTTTAAAACAATTACTCAGCAGTTTTTCCCTTCCTGCATCATTTTTTCTTCTCCACTGTGTCATTTAAAATAGCATACAACATGACTTTTCTTCCATCTGATAAAGGCTCTCACTAGAGCCCCACTTTGTTCTTAAGATACCACCCATTTCTTGGGTCCTTTTTCCATTCATGGTGACATTGTCCAAGAGTAGCTCATGCACTGTCTCCAACTGCTCTTCTGTCTCTGTGTATCCATAATTGAGGCATAATTTATATATCCATAATTGGCCCACTTTATACAACTCTATGATTTTAGTGCATAAATATTCATGGAATGATGCTTTTAAGTGATGTAGGGGACTCTTGTTGTCTGCTCAGATCAAGTCCAGTCCCTTTTAGCAGTTCTGTGAGCCTACCTCCCAGGTTTGCTGCTAGCAGCTGGCACCTGTGAACTTGAGAGAATTACCCTTGGGTATTAGAAACACCTTGCTTTTATGAAGAACAGGAAATGTCCGGGAATTCATGTCACCACCACAACTCTGAAACCTAGGCCATCATAGCCAGTGGCTAGCTACTGTGGGAGTACTAACACCCAGCTCCTTTATCTCACAGTTGGACAAACTCTGACGTGTGATTTATACTCCAGAGCTGCCCATGGGATCGGGCTGAGGCCGAGATGTGCTTGACTACTTCCTCTTCCTTATCCCATCCTTCCCCTCCTTTGCTGCTGTCTTCTGAGGACACTTGCTTAATAAATCACTTCCATTTAAACCCTTGGCTATGGGTCGGCTTCTGGGAGAACCTGACCTCGACAGGTGGCCAAATGTCAGAACTTGTCACAGCCACAGGCGAGATTTATGTTACAGGCATGGAAGGAGCAGGCATTCATCACAGCAGGCCTGGAAGCAAAGTTAGAGTCTGAATCATTATGGTATCCTGAAGTGAGGAAAATTTAGGGAGAAATGGGAAGACCAGAGTCTGCAGTGGGCATTGTGAATAGTTCCTCTGAAGAGTCATTGAAACAGATGACCACTGGCTGTGCATATCTTCCAGGGCCACCCTCTTCCCTTAGACTCATCATTTTTGTCTCCAGGGCCAGGCTCTGTTAGTGCATGCCTAGGTCATTGATGTTGGTTTTTTGCCCTTAGGTGTCCAGACACAACTTGGCTTTGTAATTGGGTCTCTCTAAGAGCCAAATTTTGGCAAAATGGGCATGTGTAAGATAAATTAATTTATTGCTGTGTTGCCTTGGGTAAGTCACTTAACAACTTTGGTTTCAGTGCCGTCACCAGGAAAGTGAGGCTAATTTTATTCCCAAGCAGGCTGAGTCTCAGAGATGCTTGGATGCTTAGCCTTTGGCCTCCAAGGAGAGAAATGGAATGTGGATTTTCCCCACTCTCTTTGAGTGGTGACATGATGCTAAGGTTCCAAAGACCCATGTCCTCTTTCTTGTCTTTTCTCTTACATAAATTCAGTTAAGTACTTTAAGTCCCATGGAAGCTTGACTTCTTCCAAGGATTATGCATTTGAACAAGGGTTATTATAAAGAAGTATGTTAGTCTCCAACAGCCAGTGGAAAGATGCTCTTGGGAGCAGGAGGCTCTTCTTGGTTTTTCCAGATTGTTCCAGGGAATTCAATATCATATGTAAGACTGAATCTTAATGGTCACTATTTTGATGTCAGGCTGGGACCACTGTGAACTGAATAATGAAAATGCTTGACCCTTCTTTGGTGCCCACTGTGTGCTTGGCAGGCCTTCACCACACTAGCCCCAGTGTGTGCTGTTCACACTCTGCTCTTCTATCTTAGGATAAACCAAGCTTAATATATCATTGTATTGAAATTTTAAATTTATTTTGGTCATCAGCTAAGAATAGTGATAAGAACACCAAAGAAAGAGATAGCTAGTGGATCATTTCTCTGAAAAAAAAATTATAATACAGTATTCTCCCTTTGTTCATCCTCCATTTCAAGTATTAAGAATAATTATAGCTAGCTTCACAATCTCTTACCTATGATGCCAAATTCTATGTCTTGGATTTGAGGAGCCTATTTGACAGTCAAACCTGATCTGAACTTGAAAGAATCTATAGTTTTTATACTACTTAGTGTGAACGTATACATATTTTGTGTTGAAAACTTAATATGCTTGATTGAGTTAACTGCCTCAAATCGAACAGTATATTATTTGCACAGTATTGTCTTTCTGAAATAATCAGAATTTGGAACATAAGTGGCGCAAGGAGTTCAAAAAAGGACCAGTGGATTTGTATAAAATAGCATAAATAGTACTGACTAGCAGAATCCATTGCTTACTGTGTGGTGCTGAGGAAGTTATAGTGTATTTTGGCCTTGCCTGTAGAGGACCAGCCTGGCTTGAGATCACCGATCAGATTGTATTAGAGAATGACACTCTCACCATAACACAGTTTACAACAACCTTTATGGAGCTGCTGAAATGGCAGATGGAAAATGTTGGTAGCATCCGTAGTAAAATTGGGAAGATTCTCTGAGAGTTTTGTTTTCTTTTTATGCAGCAAGCCATCTGTGAATCATTTGTTCTGGAAATTGACTAAGAGGGGATGTCCAATTTGGACTTTTTAAAAATACTTTTGGGAATATATAATTTGGACCTTTCATTTAAAAAATTATACATTTACCTCTACTTTTCTGAATTGTTTCCTCTTTCCTGCTTCCATCTGTCCTTACTCCCTCCTGGACTCTTCCTCCCTTCTACATACTCTTTCCCTCTTTCTACACTTTGGGGATGTGGGTGGAGGGAGACAATTTGGAGTCCAGAGGTAAGACAGAGTCTAGGTTAGGGACAGACCAGGGACAGCAGGTAAGAGATGAAGTAGCACCTAAGACATAGAATGGGAGATGCATCATCTTTGCCCACACTCCCTCTCTGCATCCTGTATTTTAAGTTAATTCCTTAATTACTTTCCAAGCAGAATGGCAACATAGATCTGGAATGGCAGAGCAGAGGTTTATTAGAGATACTGGGTATGAGCACAAGAAGATTTGGTACCAGGAAATCACAAATGAAGTAAGTCTAGATTTCCACAGAGAAAGAAGGATCCTGGCTGGTCTGAAGGCAGAAGATTGAGCACCATGCTTTTCTGGAATCCTTCGGGGTGGTGGTCTTGAGGGGTGTATTCAGCCCCTCCAGTGCTCTTATTTATACCCAACACATGCACCTCTCCAGAGAACTCCTCACTTATTTGCATATGATCTCTTTTACATAGGTCCTGGTATACTTCTATCAATGTTGTGAGTTAGGGTTCATGTATGTGCTTTGCTTCATGCACAGGCAAGCATGTGTATATGCGTCATGATTTTTATATCTGGCTAATACAGAACAGAGGCCACGTTAGGTGGATATATCTGGATTATGAAACTAGATAGGTTTGTTGTGTGTAAATTTGGGAAGAAAGAGTGGATGTGTTATTTTATGAGTACCCATGGTTGTATGAGAACCCATTGGCTCTCTATGTGGGTCTTCATTTGTATAAGTACTAGAATCTGAAGAATGAGGGTGAGTAGTAGGCTCAGGATATGGTATTTGAGTATATATTTTCAGATGAATGGAATAGGCAGACAATAACTTTCTTGGTATAGATTGGCTTCCCTTATCATATGCAGGAATTTGGAAACTTGGATCCCAGGCTCTTAGCTAAACTAACCATACCAAAAACACTTTGATCTTTATGCTTTTGCAGTTCTCTGGTTGTTAATAAAGTTCCTTTCCTTTTTTGTTTTTTTAGCTTCATTTGCAAAATGGAAAGATGAAGCTATTTGAGCTCTAAAGATCTCTGTTTTGCTTATTCTCATATTCTAAAACAGAGCTTGAAACCTATTCTGTCATTCTTCTGGCAAAATAAAAGCACAGCTGCTAGGAATTTACCCAAGGGATACAGGAGTGCTGATGCATAAGGGCACTTGTACCCCAATGTTTATAGCAGCACTTTCAACAATAGCCAAATTATGGAAAAAGCCTAAATGTCCATCAACTGATGAATGGATAAAGATGTGGCTTATATACACAATGGAATACTACTTGGCAATGAGAAAGAATGAAATATGGCCTCTTGTAGCAATGTAGATGGAACTGGAGAGCGTTATGCTAAGTGAAATAAGTCCTACAGAGAAAGACAGATACCATATGTTTTTACTCTTATGTGGATCCTGAGAAACTTAACAGAAGACCATGGGGGAGGGGAAGGAAAAAAAAAGAGGGCGGGAGCTAAGCCATAAAATGCCGGAGTCCAGCTCCAGCAGGTCCGGGGGTTCCCAGAGGATGAACCGCGTCGGTGAAAAAGCAAAAATAAAACAAAAATAGAATGGACACAGACAACAGCAGTATGTTAGACTGGCCGCTTTATTGCAGCAAGCATGGCATTATATTTGTTAGCAAATTCCTTGTAGCATGCATTATTTATGTTTCTCAGCATTACCTAATTCTAAAAATGTTCCTTTGTGTGATCACCCATAAAGGAACAACATAGTTATTTTCTTGTAACATTCCCTCCTACCCTTACAAGGTCATCTAGCTCACAACACCTCAAGTGGAATGTTTTACAAGGGCGTGACTTCTAAATTGTTGCTTTGTGTGATTTGTGGCACAAGGAACAAAGTATTCACTTTGGGGTGCAGGAGGGAGCCAGGAGGGCCCTGAGAACCCAATCCTTATGTGCTCCAACAGAGACAATGTATACCTAGCTAGGAACTAAGAAACCATTCTGTATCTTAACCCACCCAGTCCAGTTATCATCTGGAATGCCTCCTGGAGGCCAAGTGGGCCTAGGGTTGGAGTAACTTGTATCCATAGATACATTCCTTTGTTGATGGAGTGGGGGTTTCAAACCCCTTTGTCCACCTCCTTGGCTGGGAAATATATGGGGCTATCCTTCCTTTAGATAGAGGAGTCTTTAAAGGGGGTGGCAAGGGCTAGATGTAGGGCCGTATAATTTCCCTGTGGACTCTTATTTCATTCCTCAATGGTTCTTTTCCTGGGGGGCCTGTAGTGGGCAATTTCCCAACCGACAAATCCCCAGGTACTTTCATTGGTAGGGGGGCTTCCCTGACCGATGCTAAGGCCAAATTACATAAAAGCAGGAGTACAAGAAGCTTCACTTTCGGTGGGCTGCCATGCAGTCCCGATCCGTCCACCACCCGGGCCCTGCCATCAGGCTGGTTGGATAGCTCGGCTCCCAGCAATAAAACACTCTTAAAAACTGAGAATAATCTGAGGGTTGATGGGGGTGGGAGGGAGGGGAGGGGAGGTGATCGGTATTGAGAAGGGCATTTGTTGGGATGAGCACTGGGTATTGTATGGAAACCAATTTGACAATAAATTTCATTACACACACACACACACACACACACACACACACACACACACACGCAGTTCTACCTAACATCTTCATCACCATGGTGGCCACAGACTTTGATTTGCCTGGGCAGTCCTGATTCCTGTCTGCTGTGCTGGGATAATTATTAACGGGGCCCCTTTTACTCTGTTAAAATGATAATATACATGATCATTCTCCTGATAGCAGACATTTTTCCTAGTCCTATTCTCTTTGTAACCCTCATGAATGTTCTCTAAATAAGGGCACATTATGGAGGCTTTGCTGAGCCCTATAGGCAATTTGGTTCCCTTTTCCTTCCTGCCCTGACAGGTGATAAATAAATAAAACAAATAGCCTCTCAGGAGCTGTTGTCAACTTTGCTCCTATCCAGCCCCAATTTGAGGTGTTTTTTGTTCCTGTCCCCATCACTCAGGCCTTGAAAGCTGATAGATTTCTGATTTCTTCCTTGAAACGTGAGATGATAAATAAGACTGCACGCTTTACTGCAAGGGCCAAGGGAGAGAGCTATAAAAAAGGATTGTCCCATACAATGGGACGTTATTTAACGGGTTTGGCCTTTTGTGTGGGGGAGAAGTAGGGTCCTCCGTATAGTATGATTTCAGGAGTTTGGGGAAATTTTCTTCCCCACAAGACTGATGGATGGATGGCTTTTAACATTTTTTGAACTAAGGACAACACATTTACTTCTGCAATAAGAGAACTGTTTGAATTATAAACAGTTCTGGGGGGCGGATTTCAGTGACATCCAGACTGAGCCTTTGCCCACAGCTACCTAGGTCCCATAAATAGAAATAGAGTGCTGGTACCTGGGAAGGTAACAGTTCCTCTGTGCTCTGAGCTAGTTAGGGACACATCTGAAATATTGTGACCAATGCTAGGTGTCTCATAAGTTCTAAAAATGCCCCACACCAATGTGTTACTGTTTACAGTGTCATCTCTTTATTACAGTGTGCTTGTTTTAGTTTTTTAGTTTTACTACTCAGGATGCTTCTCTCTCATCACCTCATGGATCTTAGCACACCGAGGACGAGGGAGTTCTGAGAAAGCTGTGTGTGCATGTGTGTGTTGGAGCTGTAAGTGTTAGAGTAAGGATGAGCATGTTAGTTTGAATATTGAAACACTGTCAGAGGGTTGCCTCCAGTAAGCTCTGGTGACAGCATTGGGTGGTCTGGAGCAACACAAAATAGTGCCCAATGCAGCACGCAGAGTCTCCTATAACCTTGCTGAGTTTTGCGTCTACCCATTTCTCTCTGCATTGCCTCAACCCTAATAATAAATTGAGCGTTTTACATGTAATATTTAGTTCTCATAAAAACCTTAGAAGGGGAAGTCTGTCCACATGTTATAAATGATAAAAGTGAAGCTTTGACAGGTTAAATAACTTGCTCAAGATCATACAGTTAATATGTGGGAAAGCCAGGAGTCAAACCCACACTTTTTTTCTGCCTTGTGTTATTTTTTTTCTGTTAACTTCTTATTTTCACCTAATTTCAGACTGAAGAAAAATTTGAGGAAAAAAGGCTGGAAGCCCTCCACGCAGATTTTCCAACTGCTAACATGTTGACATATTTGCTTCATCATTTTTGTTTCCTCTCTGTGTTACAGACATGCTGTCTTTCTACTCTGAAATACCACAGTTTATTTCCTAAAAATATGGAATTTGTTTACACACCCCTAGTACAGTCACTAAAACCAGGATGTTAACATCGTTAGAATAATATTATGTATATTACCTATAGACCTTAGTCAGAATTTACTTTTTGTCCCAATTATGTATCACATTCACTTCTATGTTTCTTGAGTATTCTTTAATTTGAATCAGTTATGCATAAAAAGTTGTTTTATGACATTAACTTTTTTAATGTTTATTTTTGACAGAGTACAAATGGGGGCAGAAAGAGAGAGGGGGATGAGGATATGAAGCAGGTTCTATGCTGACAGCAGGGAGTCCAATGCCGGCCTTGAACTCACAAACCGTGAGATCCTACTCTGAGCCAAAGTCAGACGCTCAACTGACTGAACCACCCAGGTACCCCTCATGACATGAACTTTTAAATAAAACAAAAAATATACTTAAAAACTTCATACAGGTCAGTTATTTTATAGAATGCCTTCCAATCCGGGTTCGGTTGGTGTTTTCCCATACCTAGATTCAGGTTATACATTTTGGGCAGGAGTACTATAGAAGCCAGCATGTGTTCTTAGTGCATTATATCAGGAAGTACATCATCTGGATCTATCCCAGGATTGCTAAGGTTAACTTTAGGATGGTGTCTTCTAAGTGATTCCACTGTAAAGTTACTATTTTGCCTTTATTTTAAAGTTTATTTTGAGAGCCATCAGAGAGAATCCCAAGGAGGCTCCACACTCTCTGTGCAGAGCCTCATGTGGAGCTCGAACTCACAAACTGTGAGATCATGACCTAAGCCAAAATTGAGTCGGATGCTTAATGTACCGAGCCACCCAGGTGGCCCATTAGTTTTGCCTTTATAACCAGTGTCTTGTCAGAAGATACTTTTTTTTTTTAAATGTATTTATTTTGAGAGACAGAGACAGAGCATGAGCAGAGGAGAGGGACAGAGAGAGAGAGAGAGAGAGAGAGAGAGAGAGAGGGAAAGAGAGAGAGAGAAAGAGAGAGAGAGAGAGAGAGAGAATATCCCAAGCAGGGGCTCCAGGCTCTGAGCTGTTTGTTAGCACAGAGCCTGATGCAGGGCTCGAACTCCCTAACCACGAGACCATGACCTGAGCCGAAGTCTGATGCTCAACCGACTGAGCCACCCACGTGCCCCATCAGAAGATACTTTGAGGCTATAAAAAGTCCGGGTACTCTGATATTTCAAACCCTAGTAGGTGAAATGACCAGCACTCACTGATGATTCTTGCCTGAATCAGTTATAGTTAAGGTGATTACAAAATGTTACTTACCTAATTCTAAGATTCTTTCTGCATTTATTAGTCATTCTGTAAAGAAGAAACTTCTTTCTCTGTCTTTCCTTTCTTAATAATAAAATTGGACTTAGGGATTCTTATTTAAGAAGTATAATCCATTTCTCCAGCCACAGCTCTGGAATCCACCATTCTCTAAAGAGCCCTTGTTCTTCCTAGTGGAGAATGCATTTGAAACCTGAATTGGGGCATTAGGTTTGTAGAGTCTGAACTTGAAACAACACGGTGATCAGTGTCACCAAAACATTCTTGTCCCTCTTTTGGACTCTGTGACAGCACACTGATGATGTCCTTGGATCCACCTGACTTCAATTTGTCTTCCACACTGTAACATAAATAGTTGGTTGATTTGGGTTTATTGTTTTTGTTTTTAATGTTGTCATGATATTGTAAACCATGTCCTTCTAAGACCTCTTTATGGTATGCTTTTGCAATAGAAAGTGAAAATCCTTAATCTACTTCTTGAAGCCTCTCTAGCCGCTTCTCACTCTGCTCTCTTCCTTACTGTCCATCCTCCAGGATCCTTTGTCTTGTAATAGCCTAAAAGTCCATTGTCCTCTTCGTCCAGAGCTTGCCTGTGCTCACCCGTCTATCTGAAATGCTCTCAGCCCCAAGCCTCTGACCTGTCTCCATCCTCAGATCTGTGCTCAATTCAGTTCTTGTGCCTTCAGTCTAGAGCAGTCTCTCATCAGGCCCTGTTTCTTTACCTCCGTTTGTAGCTATGCACTCAATACTGTGATGCTTTGATTGAAGTCTCTTCCCTGCTCTTCACTGCAAACTCCATTGTTACTATTGCATCCCTAAAAACCAGGACAGAGTCTGGCACATAGTAGGAGTTCCATATAAGTTTTGTGAAGAAAGTACGTACTCCCTACATGGAGACTTGGGTTGATTTAAATACTTTTGCATTGGTGATGCTCAGGTTTATTTTCTTTTTAGTTTTTGGAATCGTCTTGAAATGTTCATATAATGGTTATGATGAGTAGTTGCAGAAATATACTAAAATGTAATATTTTTATCAATACAAAGGTGAAATGTATTATTCTGTGTTTTCAATAATGAGGCAAAAGTAATTTGGCTTAATCAGGCTTTTGACTTGAAAGAGATGGATATTGTAACAGATCTTTGCGGAAACAATTAGTGGTTCTAAGATGAGTTTTACAATGGAAATAATTGGTCTTTTTTAACATATAGTGGAGGATATTGCTTTGGCTACCATTGATGTTGAATTCTCAGAATGATTGTTAGAAAGATCCTAGTATTTTGAGTCAATAGCAGTTAACAGTATAACTAATAGTACAATACTGTATTAATATAATAGTATATTCAATTATACTGTTGATAGTATTATATTAATATTAATTAGTTATTAATAGTATATATCATGAATTAGTAGTATAATAATAGTTACAGTATTAATGGTATATTCTCAATGGTATAATTTTCTAAGCAACATCAGTGTCCAAAAATCATTGTGATCTTTCTAGCTAATTTTTCCCATGATAAAAATCAGGCTATATTTATCCTCTCAGACTTGTTTGTTCATTCTACTACCTTGTTCAATCTGCTACCTTGCCCAGAGATTATGCCAAACAATTGTTATCTATTCAGTTTTACCTTAAAATTGATAGGGAGGGTAGTATGTTTGTACTATACCTAAAAAGCCTTTTTCCTTTTTTAAAATCTTATTCTGGCACTATCTCTAAGGTTTTTTAATTTTCTTCCAGACTAATTTTTAATAGACTAGCAATCCACAGATGAGATATAAAAACTCATATAAAAGGTGATTAAAATATAATGGAACATTATTCATTTTCACAAGTATCCTAAATTCCCATGGCAAATTACCACATTTTGCAGTTTTAAAATAGGGCAATGGAGATGCAGTGAGTAAAGAAAAATTTG
Organism: Acinonyx jubatus; assembly: GCF_027475565.1. Classification (NCBI taxonomy): domain Eukaryota; kingdom Metazoa; phylum Chordata; class Mammalia; order Carnivora; family Felidae; genus Acinonyx; species Acinonyx jubatus. The sequence continues at coordinate 61,430,347 of NC_069392.1, forward strand.
CATTGGTGATAAAAGTTATGCATAATACCCATAAGACAGACAATTACTGCAGCCTTACTCATTGGCCAGTGGGCATTTGTCTGATATGTACCTAGGTTCTGTAAAAAGCCTGGCTCATTAGCCAAATGCTATCTGATGAAGACACTTTAAGGATTAGGAGTGTGTTGGGGCATTCGTTGTCAGGCATCCTAATCAAGGTCTTTGTCTTTAAGAGTGTTGGAGTTACTTTCCCTAAATTGGAACTTGGGCCTTCAAAGGAAGCTCCAAAGCAAAGACAGGAAGGGAATGTGGATTCTATTCAGTTGCTGTGTTGAGAATGACTGTTACCTTCAGACAGTTTTTAAAAATTGTGGTGTAACAGTTTGTGGTATGCTTAATAAAGTATATAAAGTACATGAATATTATGGGTAAAGCTCAATGAATTTTTATACCTATGCACTAGGTAATCAAAAGATAAGGCACAAGACTCTTGTATGGTTCTTTCCAGTTGGCAACCTTCTCACCCTTCCCCACTGCTGCCCCGTATCCACTACCCTGGCTTCTTTCATATACTGGTATCATACATGATATATAATTTTTGTCTAGATTCTTTTATTCAGCATACTATGTATTAAACTCATCAGTGTTAAATGTATCTGTTCTTTTTAGCATATAATGTTGCATTCTATGAAAATAATACCATTTGTAGGTCATTTTCTCATCAATGTTTGGATTACATCCTGGTTTTGGTTATTTTAAATAAAGCTATTATGAATGTTTTATATGTCTTTTGGTGGCCAAATGAATTCATTTCTCTTGGGTGTATATCTAGGAGTGGAATTTCTATGCCAAAGGGTAAGTCAACGTTAAATAGATACTGACATAGTCTTCCAACTTAGTTATGTCCTTATACACTATTGTAGGAAATCTGTGAGAGTTCCAGTCACTTCAGGCTTTGTTGACATTTGGTCTTGGCCATCATCTTACTTGTAGCTATTTGCGTATGTAACATATTTTTGTGAGTAACTTTTTTAGATTTTCACATGGTCTGTGACTCTAGCATTTTTACCCTCACATACAGCATTTTTTTTTTTTTTTTTTTTTTTTTTTTTTTGCTATCTTCATATCTTAGTCCTGGCCGCCCTCCTTGATGTCACTTTTTCCAGTGTGCTCCAGTATGTTTGTTTGGAACTGTGTTCTGCCTGTACCACCCTGGTTTTATTTTTATTACTCTTTTTCTAGGCACTGAAAGGTTTTAGTCAGTCATATATACTCAAAAATAAGGTAGGACAACTAAAATGTATAATAAACATTATTACTGCTCACTTCTTTAATTAAAAGGCTATGTATATATGTGTGTGTATGTATGTATAACTGTGATTTTACTATGTATTATATTTTTTCTTCAGGCTTACATATTAAGAAATACATAGTAAAAGTGCATAGAGTAAAAAAAAAAAAGTGCTACTTTATGCCAGTACCACCTGCTCTAAACATTGCCAATTTAAGATCACTGGAAAGAGTCATATTGATATTTATACAAATCCAAGTAGTCATGTTGATATTTCTACAGATCCAAGTAGCCCTTAAGTGATGGTTAGGCTTTGTGTCACTGATCCAAAAGCTCATTCCAATAAAAGGAGGTGGGGCTACTTAGGTATTTTGAGTTACAGTAGCCAAACTAGGAAAAAAAAAATAAAGAAATGGGAGTGAAGACTAGGTTAAGTAGGACATATAGGTAGTGGAAATAGCATCAGTTACAGCTCATGGGGGATCAAGAATCTGAACCAGATTCACACATTTTCGTCAAACTTTATTGTTGGGCATTGTCTTTGTGTCCACATTTGTTTTATGTCTCAATAAGGAGAGCATATTGAACATGATTGACTTTGTCTCTGCAGATGCGAGGGATCTTAGAGCCTTGGTGACATCTTAATGACTATGAATTCTCAGTGTTCTGTACTAAAGATAGACACGGAAAAATGAAGAGTTCACACTGAATTTATAATGATGAGGATTCTCACTGGATTTTTGAAGTAAAATTGCTCCATTTGGTTTTCTTGCCTTCTGCTTCTTTCTCTTAATCCACTGAATTGAAGAAAATACTATTTGTGAGCTCTGATTATTTCAGTTCCAGTTAATTGAAGCTTTATCATCATTTGCTAATGAATGTACTTGCTCATGGTGGGAGACAGCTTAGAAATAAGATGAAAATCATAAAATCAAACAAGAATACATAAAATCCATATTTTGTCATGACTTAATAACATCTACTTTATTAGGTAAAAGCAACAAGTTCTGAACTTATCCCAGGACTAAAAGAACTGGCTTAACCAAGGTGGTATGTTGAGAAAAAGATTGTAAGTCCAAAGGCCAGAGTCCAAATTCCAGATTATGACACTGGGTATGACATTAACTTTTCTTGTGAACCAATTTCTTCTGCCTAAAAATGGAAGAAAGTAGTAATACTTAAAAGTTATGATGATAAAATTAGAAGATGCACTTAAGAGTTGTGTGAAGCATGCAAACTTAAAACAACAAGGGGTGTCATTATGTGGGATATCAAATGGAAAGAAACATGGAGTGCATGAGGGGGTGGGGTGGAATGGGATGTGGGTGTACTGTCCTTACTGTGTTCCTTTGAATGATCATATGTATAGATATGAGATGATGCGTGATTCAGTAATTAGTGAGTTACTCAAAGTCTCCTTGAGCTGTTTGATGGGAAGCAGCTGGGCTCACCTTCCCAATTTCCATCCTAATTGCTTTGGGTATAATAAACTGAAGCTCACCTGTTTAGGGGTTATATCTGATGAGGGAAACATTATCTTTAAGTTATCTGATTAAGCATAATTCAAGTGAGAAAAACTGTCCATCAGTGACTTGTTCTAAGGGCTGAGGGAAGCCCTGGTTTTGCTTATAGCCCAAAACAGAGGAAGATTGGAACAGTGCAGATTTCTAAGAGAGGAGGAAAGAGGATTTTGTGCATTGTAAAAGAATACTGGCCTGCAAATCCGGAACTGTGGATTTAAGCAACCAGGAAGTAGGTGACCTTGGCAAAGTGCCTACTCTTCTTTTGAATTCATTCCTATGTGTAAAATTGGTGGGTGGTCCTCACATTCTTCATCTTTGTCGACTCTCCGACTCTCCCCATACTTAGTGCCCTTAGGATGTCTTCTTGTCCTCTACTAAAATCTACCAGGAAAGAATTTAAAGATGTGAGCCCTAAGGTACAAATAACCAATAGGGTTTCCATTATAAAGGGGATGGGAGTTTTAAGCTAAGGGAATGAAGCTGTAGACTTCCAGGCATTAATGAAAAGGTAGGGAAGCTATTTGGGAAGCAAAAAGGAACTTTCTGGTAGCCTACAATCATAACTTGGCAGTAACTGTGCTTCTTATGCTGTCATCTGGCACAAGTGGAAAGATAAATACGGAAAAAGCAATGGGCCTGGGTAGTTCATCACAGTATGCAGGTCCTCTATGGATGCCAAAAGAGGCAGATGAACACCGTGGGAAAAGGACTTCCCTCCCTGCCCTGCTTGTCCCAAGTGTGTCTCTGTGGGTTCCAGGATACTTTATTTAGGCTAAACATCCCACTCTGTAATTTAACAGATCTATACAATTCTACAAGAAAAGAGGCTTGCCTGAGTGCATTTAGTCTCTGGACCACTTAGAAGCTTACTAGAAATGCAGAGTCTCTGACTCACTGAATCAGAATCTGCATTTTAACAAGATCCCTAGGTGATTTGTGTGCCCATGAAAGTTTGAGAAGTGCTGAATTCATACATCGAGACATTTATTCCCCAGTAATTAGAATCCCTGGTGAGTGTCACCAAAGGCCCCTTTCCCTAATTTAAGTGGTTCTTCTTGCAATGCTGTTTTCGTCCTCTGGCTACTAATACACAGTCATCAGATCCCCCAGGCCCACTCTGAATCGCTGTGGAGCTCGGCTATACATATTTAGTTCTTTTAATGTTTGCTCATAAATCAAGTCCTGCATCCCCTTAATCAATCCAGCAACTCTCCACTGAATTTGCAGCAATTTGTCAACATCTTTCTATATCTGAGAAGCTCTAGGCCTGAATGTAATTTTCTATGAGGGGACACAGGTATTATTTACAGGATTTAAAAGTCCTTTAAGATATGTGATCAAGGCTAATAATCAAACAAAGTTGAAGGCAGTGTATGTGCAAAGACTCAACAATCAGATGGAAACCCACTTGATAGTAGCATCATTATGATGGTTGTCATCATCATAAATTACAATTTAAAAGATAGCCCTTAAACACGGACCATGTAGCCTAAGTGCCAAGGATACAAAGAGGTATAAGATATGACCACATGCCTTGGGAAAGTGCATACGTGTATATACCATGTGCAAAATAAGTGGTTGAAACCCAGTAGAGGGAGAAGGGTTACTAGAGATCAGGGATCTTAGGAAACATTTCAGAGAGGCCTTAAGAACATGTAAAGATGTAGACTAATGCAGAAAAGCAGAAAGGACGTTCTGGGAAGATAAAAGTATGATCCTAAACAAAATGTTGACTCTCTTCTTCATAGACTCTCTACCTCCCATATTCTGAGACCAAACGTTTTTTCTCTGTACGTTTTCTGTACCCACCAAATATTCTTCAGGAATAGGCATTACTTTAAAAAAATAAGTGATGCCTTATGAAGCAGAGAAAAATACATAATTTGTTTCTTTATTTTTTATGTGAAATTTATTGTCAAATTGGTTTCCATACAACACCCAGTGCTCATCCCAACAGGTGCCCTCCTGAATGCCCATCACCTACTTTCCCCTCCTTCCCACCCCTATCAACCCTCAGTTTATCCTAAGTTTTTAAGAGTTTCTTATAGTTTGGCTCCCTCCCTCTCTTTTATTTTCTTTTCATCCTTCCCCTCCCCCATGGTCTTAAGTTTCTCAGGATCCACATAAGAGTGAAAACATATGGTATCTGTCATTCTCTGTGTGACTTATTTCACTAAGCATCACACTCTCCAATTCCATCCATGTTGCTACAAAAGGCCATATTTCATTCTTTCTCATTGCCAAGTAGTATTCCATTGTGTATATAAACCACAATTTCTTTATCCATTCATCAGTTGATGGTCATTTAGGCTCTTTCCATAATTTGGCTATTGTTGAGAGTGCTGCTATAAACATTGGAGTACAAGTGCCTGTATGCCTCAGCACTCCTGTATCCATTGGGTAAATTCCTAGCAGAGCTATTGCTGGGTCATAGGGTAGTCTATTTTTAATGTTTTGAGGAACCTCCACACTGTTTTCCAGAGTGGCTGCACCAATTTGCATTCCCACTAACAGTGCAAGAGGGTTCCCGTTTCTCCACATCCTCTCCAGCATCTAGTCTCCTGATTTGTTCATTTTAGCCACTCTTGACTGGTGTGAGGTGATATCTGAGTGTGGTTTTGATTTGTATTTCCCTGATGAGGAGTGACATTGAGCATCTTTTCATGTGTCTGTTGGCCATCTGGATGTCTTCTTTAGAGAAGTGTCTATTCATGTTTTCTGCCCATTTCTTCACTGGATTATTTGTTTTCCAGGTGTGGAGCTTGGTGAGTTCTTTATAGATTTTGGATACTAGCCCTTGTCTGATATGTCATTTGCAAATATCTTTTCTCATTCTGTCAGTTGCCTTTCAGTGTTGTTGATTGTTTGCTTTGCAGTGCAGAAGCTTTTTATCTTGATGAGGTCCCAATAGTTCATTTTTGCTTTTAATTCCCTTGCTTTTGGAGATGTGTCAAGTAAGAAATTGCTATGGCTGAGGTCAGAGAGGTTTTTTCCTGCTTTCTCTTCTAGGGTTTTGATAGTTTCCTGTCTCACATTCAGGTCCTTTATCCATTTTGAGTTTATTTTTATGAATGGTGTGAGAAAGTGGTCTAGTTTCATCCTTCTGCATGTTTCTGTCCAGTTCTCCCAGCAACAGTTGTTGAAGAGACTGTCTTTTCTCCATTGGATATTCTTTCCTGCTTTGTCAAAGATTAGTTGGCCATACTTTTGTGGGTCCAGTTCTGGGGTCTCTATTCTATTCCATTGGTCTATGTGTCTGTTTTTGTGCCAATACCATGCTGTCTTGATGATTACAGCTTTGTAGTGGAGGCTAAAGTCTCGGATTGTGATGCCTCCTGTTTTGGTCTTCTTCAAAATTACTTTGGCTATTCAGGGTCGTTAGTGGTTCCATACAAATTTTAGAATTGCTTGTTCTAGCTTCGAGAAGACTGCTGGTGCAATTTTGATTGGGAATGCATTGAATGTGTAGATAGCTTTGGGTAGTATTGACATTTTAACAATATTCTTCCAATCCATGAGCATGGAATGTTTTTCCATTTCTTTGTATCTTCTTCAATTTCCTTCATAAGCTTTCTATAGTATTCATCATACAGATCTTTTACATCTTTGGTTAGCTTTATTCCTAGGTATTTTATGATTCTTGGTACAGTTGTGAATGGGATCAGTTTCTTTATTTGTCTTTCTGTTGCTTCATTATTAGTGTATAAGAATGCAGCTGATTTCTGTACATTAATTTTGTATCCTGAGACTTTGCTGAATTCATGTATCAGTTCTAGCAGACTTTTGGTGGAGTCTGTCGGGTTTTCCACGTATAATACCATGTCATCTGCAGAAAGTAAAAGCTTGACTTCGTCTTTGCCAATTTTGATGCCTTTGATTTCCTTTCATTGTCTGATTGCTGATTCTGGAACTTCCAAAACTATGTTCAACAACAGCGGTGAGAGTGGATATCCCTGTCGTGTTCCTGATCTCAGGGAGAAAGCTCTCAGTTTTTTGCCATTGATGATGATATTAGCTGTGGGCTTTTCATAAATGGCTTTTATGGTGTTTAAGTATGTTCCTTCTAATCCGACTTTCTCGAGGGTTTTTATTAAGAAAGGATGGTGAATTTTGTCAAATGCTTTTTCTGCATCGATTGACAGGATCATAGGGTTCTTATCTTTTCTTTTATTAATGTGATGTATCACATTGATTTGCGAATGTTGAACCAGCCCTGCATCCCAGGAATGAATCCCACTTGATCATGTTGAATAATTCTTTTTATATGCTGTTGCATTTGATTTGCTAGTATCTTGTTGAGAATTTTTGCATCCATATTCATCAGGGATATTGGCTTGTAGTTCTCTTTTTTTTTCCTGGGTCTCTCTCTGGTTTGGGAATCAAAGTACTGCTGGCTTCATAGAATGAGTCTGGAAGTTTTCCTTCCCTTTCCATTTTTGTAACAGCTTGAGAAGGATAGGTATTTATCTCTGTTTTAAATGTCTGATAGAATTCCCCTGGGAAGCCATCTGGTCCTGGACTGTTATTTGTTGGGGGATTTTTGATAACTGATTCAATTTCTTTGCTGGTTATGGGTCTGTTCAAGTTTTCTATTTCTTCCTATCTGAGTTTTGGAAGTGTGTGGGTGCTTAGGAATTTGTCCATTTCTTCCAGTTTGTCCGTTGGTTGGCATATAATTTTTCATAGTATTCCCTGATAATTGCTTGTATCTCTGAGGGATTGGTTGTAATCATTCCATTTTCATTCATGATTTTATCTCTTTGGGTCATCTCCCTTTTCTTTTTGAGAAGCCTGGCTAGAGGTTTATCCATTTTGTTTATTTTTTCAAAAAACCAACTCTTGGTTTCGTTGATCTGCTCTACAGTTTTTTTAGATTCTATATTGTTTATTTCTGCTCTGATCTTTATTATTTCTCTTCTGCTGGGTTTGGGCTGCCTTTGCTGTTCTGCTTCTATTTCCTTTAGGTGTGCTGTTAGATTTTGTATTTGGGATTTTTCTTGTTTCTTGAGATAGGCCTGGATTGCAATGTATTTTCCTCTCAGGACTGCTTTCACTGCATCCCAAAGCGTGTGGATTGTTGTATTTTCATTTTCATTTGTTTCCATATATTTTAAAATTTCTTCTCTAATTGCCTGGTTGACCCATTCATTCTTTAGTAGGGTGTTCTTTAACCTCCATGCTTTTGGAGGTTTTCCAGACTTTTTCCTGTGGTTGATTTCAAGTTTCATAGCATTGTGGTCTGAAAGTGTGCATGGTATAATCTCAATTCTTGTATACTTAAGAAGGGCTGTTTTGTGATCCAGCATGTAATCTATCTTGGAGAATGTTCCATGGGCACTCAAGAAGAAAGTATATTCTGTTGCTTTGGGATGCAGAGTTCTAAATATATCTGTCAAGTCCATCTGATCCAACGTATCATTCAGGGCCCTTGTTTCTTTATTGATCCTGTGTCCAGATGATGTATCCATTGTTGTAAGTGGGGTATTAAAGTCCCCTGTAATTACCACATTCTTATCAATAAGGTTGCTTGTGTTTGTGATTGTCTTACATATTTGGGGGCTCCCGTATTCTGTGCGTAGACATTTATAATTGTTAGCTCTTCTTGATGGATATATCCTGTAATTATTATATAATACCCTTCTTCATCTCTTGTTACAGCCTTTAATTTAAAGTCTAGTTTGTCTGATACAAGTATGGCTACTCTAGCTCTCTTTTGACTTCCAGTAGCATGATAGATAGTTCTCCATCCCCCCACTTTCAATCTGAAGGTGTCCTCAGGTCTAAAATGAGTCCCTTGTAGACAACAAATGAATGGGTCTTGTTTTTTTTTTTTTATCCATTCTTATACCCTATGTCTTTTGGTTGGAGCATTTAGTCCATTTACATTCAGTGTTATTATAGAAAGATACGGGTTTAGAGTCATTGTGATGTCTGTAAGTTTCATGCTTGTAGTGATGTCTCTGGTACTTTGTGGTCCTTGCAACATTTCACTCAGAGAATCCCCCTTAGGATCTCTTGTAGGGCTGGTTTAGTGGTGAAGGGCTGGTTTAGTGGTGATGAATTCCTTCAGTTTTTGTTTGTTTTGGAAACCTTTATCTCTCTTTCTATTCTGAATGACAGACTTGCTGGATAAAGGATTCTCAGCTGCATATTTTTTCTGTTCATCACATTGAAGATTCCTGCCATTCCTTTCTGGCCTGCCAAGTTACAGTAGGTAGGTCCGCCACTAGTCTTATGGATCTCCCTTGTAAGTTAGAGCCTGTTTATCCCTAGCTCCTTTCAGAATTTTCTCTTTATCCTTTTATTTTGCCACTTTCATTATGATATGTCGTGCAGAAGATTGATTCAAGTTATGTCTGAAGGGAGTTCTCTGTGTCTCTTGGATTTCAATGCCTTTTTCCTTCCCCAGATCAGGGAAGTTCTTAGCTATGATTTGTTCAAGTACACCTTCAGCCCCTTTCTCTTCCTCTTCTGGAATTCCTATGATACAGATATTGTTCTGTTTTATTGCAACACTTAGTTCTCTAATTCTCCCCTCATACTCCTGGGTTTTTTTTTTTTATCTCTCTTTTTCTCAGCTTCCTCTTTTTCCATAATTTTATCTTCTAATTCACTTATTCTCTCCTCTGCCTCTTCAGTCCGTGCTATGGCCACCTCCATTTTATTTTGCACCTCATTTATAGCATTTTTTAGCTCCTCATGACTGTTTCTTAGTCCCTTGATCTCTGCAGCAATAGATTCTCTGCTGTCCTCTATGCTTTTTTGAAACCTAGCGATTAATTTTATGACTATTATTCTAAATTCTTGTTCCGTTATATTGCTTAAATAGTTTTTGATCAAATTATTAGCTGTCGCTACTTCCTGGAGTTCCTTTTGAGGAGGATTCTTCCGTTTTGTCATTTTGAGTAGTCCCTATGGTAGCTCCAAATTGCAGGGCACTTCCCCTGTGCTGTCCAGAGTAACTTGTGTTGGTGGGTGGGGCCGCAGTCAGACCCAATGTCTGCCCCCAACCCACCACTGGGGCCACAGTCAGACTGGTGTGTACGTTATCTTCCCCTCTCCCAGGGGCAAAACTCACTGTGGAGTGGTGTGGTCCCTATCTGGGCTACTTGCACACTGCCAGGCTTGTGGTGCTGCTTCGATGGGATCTGGCCAAGGGCATATTAGCTGGGGTGGATCTGCAAGGTGCACAGGGGTGGGAGGGGCAGGCTTAGCTAGCTTTGCCGATGGTGGTCCCCTGCAGGAGGTTCCTGCAGCACCGGGAGGGAGGCAGACCTGTTGGAGGGATGGATCCACAGAAGCACAGTGTTAGGTATTTGTGCGTTGCAAGCAAGTTTGGTGACAGGAACTGGTTCCCTTTCAAACTTTGCCTGGGGGATGGGAGAGGGAGATGGTGCTTGCCAGCGCCTTTGTTCCCCTGCCAAGCTAAGCTCTGTCTTTCGGGGTTCAACAACTCTCCCTCCCAGTGTCCTATTGCCCTCCCCGCTCTCCAAGTACAGAGCTGTTGACTTTTAACATTCCAGATGTTAAGTCCCGCTGGCTATCAGAACTCACTCCATCTAGCCCCTCCACTTTTGCGAGCCAGACTTCAGGGGCTCTTCCTTGCCTGGTGGGCTGCCCCTCCACCGCCCCGGCTCCCTCCTGCCAGTCCGTGTAGCGTGCACTGCCTCTCTGCCCTTCCTACCCTCTTCCGTGGGCCTCTTGTCTACGCTTCGCTCCGGAGAGTCCGTTCTGGTAGTCTTCTGGCCGTTTTCTGGGTTATTTAGGCAGATGTGGGTGGAATCTAAGTGATCAGCAGGACGAGGTGAGCCCATCATCCTCCTACACTACCATCTTCCCAGGTCTCCATAATTTGTTTCTTTAAATCATACCGTCTCATTCATCCAAAAGAAGAATTTTGAAAAACAATGTGTATAGAGGAAATAACAAGGTCTCCTTAGCTTCCCTTCTCTCCCCTTCAGTTGGCTGTAGGAAAGGAGGGGGAAGCACAAATGGCCTCCAACAACATTTTGTAGCAAGTAAGACTCAGGTGACCTGAGTCCTACAGCTGGTCCTGCTGTGACCAAGTTGTAGAACATTGGGTGTCACTCTCTCATCTGGCAAATGGTTATTGTGATCAACCTGTACTTTATAAGGGCCTTTATTGGGTAATCAGATCTTCATATGGGACTTAAAATATCCTGATTTCCGATTTAAAATGGTAATATCTTGTTTTCAAATGACCATATAATTTATTGTTCAACTCCAAACCTTTGAGGATGGAAAGGGGCCTCTGTTAATATTGACAACAGAACACTGGTATCATCTAGGGCTGTCCCACCCCCTCAAGCTGTTTGGTCAATGCAGGTAGTGCAGACCAGAGTATTGCTAGAACTTGGGGGAAAGAGAAGGAATTCTTTGTCTCTAGAGGAAAAGATTGCTTGTCTTTGTGAGATGGAGAATTTTATTCTCCAGTTGAGGCCATTCTGTATGGAAGCCATGTCTATATGAAGGACACCTTAGTGTGTGCAGTGAGAGATGGGGATTTGCTGTATATAGCGATTTTTCCATCTCTCTCTCTCTCTCTCTCTCTCACCTCTGCTCTCACAGATTGAGTTAGAACTGCTCTCAAGGCCACAGAATAGATGGATGCGTATTCTAATTCCTAATGCCTGCAGGGCAGTAACTCAGGCCGATTCCTTCAGCTACAATAACAAGGTTTATTTTATTACAGTTTGAAGGCTGTTTGGGGCCTTAGTAGGAGAGCTTGTCCCTTGGCTCAAATAGGCTAAACATCTGCTAAGTTCTCCCCCAACTTTCTCTTTAACTTTTCTTTATTATTATTGCCCTCAGGAGGCCACTAAGCAGGAGTTGGTGGGAGGAAGAATGGAAGTGACATTTGTATCATTATTCAGCACACTGAGGCAGTTTATTATCTGGGAACTCATTCCTCTCCACCCCACCCCCTAGGAACTTAATATGCAATAATGTTAACACATTAAGCACATAATGTGAGGCTGCATTAATTAATAGTGTTCTGATCTCCTGCAAACTGTAGTCCAACTGTGCTTCTTTTACTGAGCCCAAAAGTGGAGGTAGAGAACATGGTGGTCCAGAGGGTGACTAGGCATATGAAATGCCTAAAAACAACCTCAGTCAGTGTGATGAAGAGGAGATATAAGTTATTTTCTAGAATTGGAAAGTCTGCCACAGGAAAAAGGAGTGCATTTGTATTATTGACGATCCAGAAGACAGAATGAAAGCAACATAAAACATAGCTTCCTGACAAGTAGACCTGAGGCCAGCATATACATATGTAAGGTATTTTCGAAGACGCTGGTTATTGGAGGTGCAGGAGCTTTGCCCTGGGAGAGTGTAGATATGTAAGGAATCTAAACATAGGATCTGTAAATTATGGAGGGACCCAAAGTTACCTGGTTCTCAGCTGGAAACACATTTGAACTATAGCAATTCCTTGTTCCAACTGTTAGGTTACTTTTATCTACATATGTACTCTCAGCCCTGTAGAGTAGTAGTTCATCTTATATACTCAACAGTGATCTCTTTCAAATGTCAAGAACATTTATTTTCATTTTAATGGTATTGAATGTTATTGGTTGCCTCCCAAACATCCATTTGCTTCTTCCTGACAGAGATCTAATTTTACTCAGGTTCTGTCTCTTCTTTATGCAGTTGTGTTGTTCAAGAAAAGCAAAGTCTACCCTCAGTTTCAAAGATGAGGTCCAGTTAAACTGATCATGTGGATCTCTTGTCAGCCATTGGTGTAGGAATATGCATGTGACTCAAGTCTGTCCTGTGAGACTGAAGGAGAAAAAGGTTGGAGGCCTTTGCTAAGATTGTTACTCTTAGGAGAAAGGAGGAGAGTTTGTTTCTCCTCCTTTCTCAGAAAGCAAATGAGGAAGCTTGGCCTCAGTGATGGCTGGCAGCCATCATAAGGTCATGAAAAAATCCAGCCTGAAGAGGATCCATAGAGACAGGAGAAAAGAATAACAGAAATAAAGCAGGCATATGAATTGGACCAAGTCAAAAGGACACCTACCTGTGAACTTCCAGGAAGCCAATAAAACTCCTCTTTAAGATAGTTTCGGTTGGATTTGCTTATATCTAAAAGCATTCTGATAACCTAATCCTGAAGGAGTTGACTGGGAACTTCATTCACTAACTGTTCTACTTTTATAGTGGATTAATTTTATATTGACAAAAAAGTTAACAAAGTAGTAGAGTTCTCAAAATCCTTACCCATGTTTCCATAATGTTAACATTTTACATAATGGTAGTACAGTTATCAAAATCAGGAAATTAGCTGTGATATACTATTAATAAATATAGACCTTAATTAAATTCCATCACTTGTTTCACTATTTTTCTGTTGTAGGATCTTACCTAAATCCCACATTACATTTTGTTACAGTTTCTCCATATTTTCTTCTAATCTGTAGTAGGACCTTATTCCTTTTTTTGTCTTTCAATATCTTCGTATTTTGGGAAAGTGCTGATTAGTTATTTTTCATCATCACTGGTTACAGTTCTTTAGCTCTGATTTTCAAACTGAAGAGTTTTTCCAGTTTCGGTGTACTCACAAATGTAAGTTATTCAGTGTTTTTGGCTTCTTTGGTAGTAGCCTGTCCTGAAAACATTGTCCCTTAAAAGAGAGTGTCAATCAACATTAGTACAAGAGTTCACTTAGGAATACTTTCTAGTTTTATAAACAAAAAGGATGTTGTCTTAATTATTTCTTTTGTCTTATTTTCAACGGTCTTTTGAAATTTTCAGCATTTTTTTGGAGTTGAGGCCATAAAAGTCACATTGTGCAAATACACATAAGATATTATGAGCAAGAAATTGTACTTCTTGTAAAATACTTTGATGGCATGATATAGTGCCTGCTCTCAAGAGAAAGGTAACATTGAGATACATCTTTAGAGGACAGTAAACAGTGGTCCATACATCTTTTAATAGTTGTAGCCAAATGTCTACAGTCTGTTATTTTAACCAGCATGTGATCTATCTGGGGCAGTTGCTTAGGGAATTAAATGGGAGTCCTGGAGGGGGGAAGTGTGTTCTTAATTCTAGAAAAATGCATAAGAAAGAACAAGTATCTCTTGTATCACCAGAACCAAGGGAGATTTGCCTATCATAGAAGATTTAAGCAGATGAAAAATTTTCCATGTAAATGATCCAAATCTAGCAATTTTGGTGTCTGGTGACTGAGCTCTCAGACTTTCCTTAAGACCATTTGCTAGAATAGTCATCCCCAAACCATTGAAATAAATGTGGAATCAACATTATTATAGTTTTGTAAAGGCCAGGTATTAGTGAAATATACCTTACAATAATGCTGAGCATTCTAATAAAAGTGAACATGCTATTTTCCTAGAAACAATTGTCACTCTCTGAAATTCAAAAAATATTGTAGTTACAAAAATTATAATTTTCTCTGTAATAGCTAAAATGTGTGAAGCTTAATCTGTAATGCCCTGTAGCCAATGAAGCTGTGTTGGGTTGCTGCCATTGATTAAATGTAGTAGCAGAGCTGGAGCATTTAATCAATCATAAAAGCCACTTTAATGCATTGTATCACTCCAAAGCTGGAGCGATTAGAGCAGTTGCACTGTAGGCCAGAATGCAAAATGTGGAACAAAAAAGAAGGCAAAAAGAGTGACTTCTATATTCAGGTCTTCGTGTCTCAAAATGCCCAAAATGGGTAAAGTTTTGTATATGTTATGTGGATCATTTTAAATGCATAGATAGGACAAAACAACCATCATTTGTGATATATTGAGCTATGCCCACACACATGAGCATAAACAAGTGTAGAAGTTTGAGATAGAAAATAATAAATTTTTGAAGAATAATGAATATTTGATGTGTCACTTCTCTTGAAAATTACTTAATTCCTGCCCAAACGAGAATTTCTTATAACGTTCATGCCATAGCTACAACAAAGAAAGGAAGCTATTGCCAGAGTAAGAAGGAAGGGTGGGAGAGAAAGGGGTATAGTGGGGTCAGGGCAGGGAAGAGAAGGAAAAGGAGGAGGAAGAGGAAGAACTGAGAACTATTATTGGTTTTCAGAATTGATAGAATAAAATAGGCCTGTGAATCATAATGGGACATGGAATGATCTGGAACCAAGAGAAGTAATGATAACATGGAATTATATGACAAAATAAAGTAGAGACGGATCATCAGGATGGGTAGATGAAGGTTTTTCATGGTCCATTTTGGGGAAGAATTCTAGTTAGTGCCATAACTATATAGTATGCATCAAGTACAATTATCTACACAGGTAACATATACATGTATGTGTATATTTCAAAATAAATCTATTTATAGATTCCTTCATCATCTTTTTAAAGTCTTAAGGAAAAAGAATCACTAAATGTCATGAGATGTTTCTGAAAGCTTGATGCAAATGACATTTGAAGTTGAAACTGTGGATCCTAGAACTTACAGAATAGACAAATAATACTTCTGACGATGGTGTCTTCATACATCATTCCACATTGTTTACTACCAAAATCTTGACTCATCTGCAGAGCTAATCTGAAGGGGAGTCTGAGTTCTCACAGCTTACGTGAGGCCTTTGTATTGCCTTTAGTCTGTGCTCAATGTTCCTCGTCTTTTTTTTTTTTTTTTGACTTTAAAACATTTTTTTTTAAGTTTTTAAATTTACATCCAAATTAGTTAGCATATAATGAAACAATGATTTCAGGAGTAGATTCCTTAATGCCCCTTACCCACTTAGCCCATCCCCCCTCCTACAACCCCTCCAGCAACCCTGTTTGTTCTCCATATTTATGAGACTCTTCTGTTTTGCCCCCTCCATGTTTTTATATTATTTTTGTTTCCCTTCCTTTATGTTCATATGTTTTGTCTCTTAAAGTCCTCATATGAGCGAAGTCATATGATTTTTGTCTTTTTCTGACTAATTTCACTTAGCATAATACCCTCCAGTTCCATCCACGTAGTTGCAAATGGCAAGATTTCATTCTTTTTGATTGCTGAGTAATACTTCATTGTATATATATACCACATCTTCTTTATCCATTCATCCATTGATGGACATTTGGGCTCTTTCCATACTTTGGCTATTGCTGATAGTGCTGCTATAAACATGGGGGTGCATGTGTCCTCTTGAAACAGCACACATGTGTCCCATGGATAAATGCCTACTAGTGTAATTGCTGGGTCATAGGGTAGTTCTATTTTTAGTATTTTGAGGAACCTCCATGCTGTTTTCCAGAGTGGCTACACCAGCTTGCATTCCCACCAACAGTGCAAAAGAGATCCTCTTTCTCCGCATCTTCGCCAACATCTGTTGTAGCCTGAGTTGTTCATGTTAGCCATTTTGACAGGTTTAAGGTGGAATCTCATTGTAGTTTTGATTTGTATTTCCCTGATGATGAGTGATGTTGAGCATTTTTTCACGTGTCTGTTGGCCATCTGGATGTCTTCTTTGGAGAAGTGTCTATTCATGTCTTTTGCCCATTTCTTCACTGGATTATTTGTTTTTGGGGTGTTGAGTTTAATAAGTTCTTTATAGAGTTTGGATACTAACCCTTTATCTGATATGTCATTTGCAAACATCTTCTCCCATTCTGTTGGTTGCCTTTTAGTTTTGCTGATTGTTTCCTTCGCTGTGCAGAAGCTTTTGATTTTGATGAGGTCCCAGTAGTTCATTTTTGCTTTTGTTTCCCTTGCCTCCAGACACATGTTGAGTAAGAAGTTGTGTGGCCAAGATCAAAGAGGTTTTTGCCTGCTTTCTCCTTGAGGATTTTGATGGCTTCCTGTCTTACATTGAGGTCTTTCATCCATTTTGAGTTTGTTTTTGTGTATGGTGTAAGAAAGCGGTCCAGGTTCATTCTTCATGTCACTGTGCAGTTTTGCCAGCATCACTTGCTGAAGAGACTGTCTTTATTCCATTGGATATTCTTTCCTGCTTTGTCAAAGATTAGTTGGCCATACGTTTGTGGGTCCATTTCTGGGTTCTCTATTCTATTCCATTGATCTGAGTGTCTGTTCTTGTGCCAGTACCGTACTGTCTTGATGATTACAGCTTTGTATTATAGCTTGAAGCCTGGGACTGTGATGCCTCCAGCTTTGGTTTTCTTTTTCAAGATTGCTTTGGCTATTCAGGGTCTTTTCTGGTTCCATACAAATTTTAGGATTGTTTGTTCTAGTTCTGTGAAGAAAGCTGGTGTTACTTTGATAGGGATTACGTTGAATATGTAGATTGCTTTGGGTAGTATCGGCATTTTAACATATTAACAGTCTTCCTATTCAGGAGCATGGAATCTTTTTCCATTTTTTTTGTGTCTTCTTCAATTTCTTTCATAAGCTTTCTATAGTTTTCAGTGTATAGATTTTTCACCTCTTTGGTTAGATTTATTCCTAGGTATTTTATGTTTTTTTTGTGCAACTGTAAATGGGATCAATTCCTTGATTTCTCTTTCTGTTGCTTCATTGTTGGTGTATAGGAATGCAACCGATTTCTGTGCTGATTGATTTTATATCAATCTAATTGATTTTATATCAATCTAATTGATTTTATATCCTGCAACTTTGCTGAATTCATGGATCAGTTCTAGCAGTTTTTTGGTGGAATCTTTTGGGTTTTCCATATAGAGTATCATGTTGTCTGCGAAGAGTGAAAGTTTTACCTCTTCCTGGCCAATGTGGATGCCTTTTATTTCTTTGGGTTATCTTATTGCAGAGGCTAAGGCTTCCAATACTATGTTGAATAACAGCGGTGAGAGTGGACGTCTCTGTCTTGTTCCTAGCCTTAGGGGGAAAGCTCTCAGTTTTTCCCCATTGAGGATGATAATAGCGTTGGGTCGTTCATATATGGCTTTTATGATCTTGAGGTGTGATCTTTCTATCCCTACTTTCTTGAGGGTTTTTATCAAGAAAGGATGCTGTCTTTTTTCAAATGCTTTCTCTGCATCTATTGAGAGGATCATATGGTTCTTGTCCTTTCTTTTATTGATGTGATAAATCACACTGATTTTTTTGTGGATGTTGAACCAGTCCTGCATCCCAGGTATAAATCCCACTCGGTTGTGGTGAATAATTTTTTAATGTATTGTTGGATCTGGTTGGCTAATATCTTGTTGAGGATTTTTGCATCCATGTTCATCAGAGAAATTGATCTATAGTTCTCCTTTTTAGTGGGGTCTCTGTCAGGTTTTGGAATCAAGGTAAAGCTGGCCTCCTAGAGTTTGGAAGTTTTCCTTCCATTTCTATTTTTTGGAACAGCTTCAAGAGAATAGGTGGTAACTCTTCCTTAAACATTTGGTAGAAGTCGCCTGGAAAGCCATCTGGCCCTGGACTGTTGTTTTTTTGGCAGATTTTTTATTACTAATTCGATTTCCTTACTTGTTATGGGTCTGTTCAAATTTTCTATTTCTTCCTGTTTCAGTTTTGGTAGTTTATATGTTTCTAGGAATTTGTCCATTTCTTCCATATTGCCCATTTTATTGGCATATAATTGCTCATAATATTCTCTTATTATTGTTCGTATTTTGGTTGTGTTGGTTGTGATCTCTCCTCTTTCATTCATGATTTTATTTCTTTGGGTCCTTTCCTTTTTCTTCTTGACCAAACTGGCTAGTGGTTTATCAATTTTGTTAATTCTTTCAAAGAACCAGCTTCTGGTTTCATTGATCTGTTCTGTTTTTTGTTTTTTTGTTTTTTTTTTTTGTTTGTTTCGATAGCATTAATTTCTCCTCTCATCTTTATTATTTCCTGTATTCTGCTGTTTTGGGGTTTTA
The DNA here is from genome assembly GCF_027475565.1 of Acinonyx jubatus. Taxonomy (NCBI): domain Eukaryota; kingdom Metazoa; phylum Chordata; class Mammalia; order Carnivora; family Felidae; genus Acinonyx; species Acinonyx jubatus. The sequence goes on from NC_069392.1 coordinate 61,448,910, forward strand.
TTTGCTTTTCTTTTTCCAGCTCCTTAAAGCGTTAGGTTAGGTTGTGTATCTGAGATCTTTCTTCCTTCTTTAGGAAGGCCTGGATTGCTATATACTTTCCTCTTATGACCACCTTTGCTGCATCCCAGAGGTTATGGGTTGTGGTGTTATCATTTTCATTGACTTCCATATACTTTTTAATTTCTTCTTTAACTGCTTGGTTAACGCATTCATTCTTTGGTAGGATGTTCTTCAGTCTCCAAGTATTTGTTACCTCAGTGTTCCCCTTCTTGCTCGCCTTGTAGCCTTAATGGTTTGGGATATAGTTCTTGAGTATATCTTTAAAAAATCAAGTTGTAGTTCTTGATTATTTTTAAAAACCACTTTGAAGTATGGTTGACATCAACAAAAGTCTGCCTATTGTAGACAATTTGAAGACGTTGGATATACATACATTTTTGTGAAACCATCATCACAGTCTCTGCCATCAACATACCCATCACCTCCAACAGTTTTTTTTTTCTCGTAGATGTTAGTTGTGATTGCACAGTGATAGTCCTACAAGAAGCACCTTTTAAATGCTTTTAAATAGTCCATCTGGTTTGGAGTTTTGAGCATGATGATGAAGACCACTGTCTTTAAGGAATTCATAATATTGAGAAGGCAGTGTTAGTACACGTGACATCACATGATGTGAATAGTTTGTGTAAGAGAGCATGTATGTGTAAATTGTGGGATAAAATTACTGTATGAGCCAAGAGAAGTTTAAAGGAAAATACGGTCATCAAGACCTGAAGTGGTCAGGGAGAACTTCAGGGAGCAGGTGAGATTAAACTTGGGCCATCATAATGGATTTGATTAATTGAAATAAATGGAAAGTTTGAGAGAATTCATAGAGGCATCATGAGCTAAAGAAGCTACCTAAAGTTTCCTGTGAAACAACAGTGGACAGAGATTTTTAGGGGTGATCAGAAACATTAGAGAAGACAATGCCCTGAGTGTATTTGCCTCAGAGGCCACCCTGTGTTGAAAAAGTTTCAAGAGGAGTATTCATGGTATAGTGTCTGTTAACGCATTTCTGTTAATGACACAGGGTAACAATGCTAAGGAAAAATCACAAGAAAATGGGGCCAGGGAAAAAATTTGTTTAAAAAAAAAACAAACTAAAAGGTTTGGTTCTGAAGGCGCAGAGTGTTTGATGACAGTGTGGGAGTCATGGGGTTGGCATGGAGAAGGATTCAGGATATTGGAAGACTATTGTCCCTTAGTACTTTATAACAGGTTCTGGATGACTATTTCTTTCAGTTTTTATTCTGTTTTTCTCTTTTATGATTAGAACCTCTACATTTCAGCCAGATATATGGCTGCCCAAGATAAACACTAAAATTTCCAGACTTGCTTGTAGTTAAGTGCAGCAATTTGTCTAAGACTTGGCCAGTGGGATATGAGCAGATTCATGCATTGAATTTCTAGGCCATGCCCTTAAAAGAGAGTGGGTATGACCTGTATATTCTCTTGTTCCTCTTTTTTTGCAGGCTGGAGTATGGATCTGATGAGGAGCTCTCTCAGACTTCAGGGACAAGGTAGCACCCTAAAAAGGGTAGAACCATAAGATGGAAGGAATCTGGGTCTCTACTTCCGTGGTGTCACTGTGCCAGGCCTGGACTAACAAACTTGTCTTTAAGAGGGAAATGTGCTACTTTTTGACTTAAGCCACTATATTTTGGGGGGTGTATTTTACATTGTGATTGTTGTTAAGAAGTTCACATTTTGGTGTATGCTTCCTAAAGATGTACTGATTACTTGAGTAAATTAGGGAAAGGTGTTTCAGTGTACATGTGTATAGCATGTGATCTGATCACATTTTCTTGTGAAGAATTTGGTTTTGTTCTTGGCTTCAGGCATAATTCACTCTGTAAGAAAGATGGCAGCTTCACAGTCCCATCTATATTTTTCCCTTCTTCATTCATGTTGATAGTGGAGTAAGGTACCACAAATATATGGCTTGCTATTTCAGAGTGTTTTGCGTCACTATTGTAGTTAAACTAGAGGAATAGAGTTGCTTATTTTATATTCCTGAGTTTGGAAGTTCTTTTGAAATTGGCTGTTAAAACATTGAGGCCTATAACTTCATTACAAGGGTTATGGTGTTTCTACTTTGAACTTTCAAAAGACCCAGAGGGAGTAATCATTTGCTAGCAGCTGTTGTGCGGGGTCATTCATGTTAGCCAGCTTATCACAGCTGGTGACACAGAGGCTTGTTCTCTGTTGGGTTTCATAATTTCACTTCTCTGACTTCATTAACACCAAATAATTGATGAATGTGGCCTTTAAAAAGTGCAGGGGGTGAGGTCAGAGAAGTTCCGGGCTGCACAATGTTCTTGAGGGAACAAATACTTTTCAAAAGTCACTCAGTGTTCACTCCTGCTTTGTTTTCCTCTGCTTCTCCCACCCTCTGATTCTGAAGTCATATCTGATGGAGGCCAAAGATTAGCAACCTTGTAACAGTGTCATTCCAGGTCTGCAGGGATAGGTTTCAAAACAGCCTTAGACTCTGAAGGAGAGAAGTGTGGTCTCACTCAGGTCATAAAACCACAGCCTCTGAGCAAATCAGGAGTGGAAAATGTCTGAGAGGGCAATTCCTGGGTCACCAAACATTATCGGAAGCAAGAGCAATGGATATAAAAAATAGTTTAATATTAACAAATCCAAAATTCCCAGGGAAAACATTTTTCTTCTCCACTTCTTTCACTGAGCTAATAAATGCACTTTTGCTTCTGTTTATTCCCTCATATTTTTTTCCTTTTCTATCTTTGATTCCTTCTTCCTTTTGCTGAAGAAATTAGCACTTGCAAGGTTATGCAGGGCTAATAGGGTGTGAGAAATGCAGTTTTGGTAACCCTAGAACCCCTCTGGGTAGAAGAAGTAGATACATGTGTTTGGGGAACCACCGTTCTTTCTGCCTCAGAAGTGTCCCTGTTCATTCTCTGCACCAGCAAGGTGCCCAGCCAAGATTCAGTGACCTGCAAGTATATCAAGCAGATCTCCTAATTTATGTCTGTGGGATTTACAAACTTCACTGTAATGTATTCGGAAAATTTTGCATCCTTTCGACAAGATGTATTGAATCTCTAGCCCTGGGTTGTGATTGATCCCAATGCTGGGGTAATACATTAGAGAGTCACACTGATCTGACAGGCCTTTATTATGGTTTTGAAAAGGCATGTATCCTGGGTGAAAATCCTCAAAGGTCATTCCTAGGAAAAAAATTTTAGGATTTGTAATGGGTGTGAAACGGAGAGATGTTTCCATTCACCATGTGGGCAATGCTGAATGTGTGGTGTTGGTTTCAGCGGTCTGCATCAGGTGTGGGTTATCTGTTTGGAGAGAGCTGCCCTAATACAAGGTCATGACAGGCATTCCCAAGTAGGAGACATTGATTTTCTTAAACCTGTTCTACAGCTTTAGAGTGCCTGCAACCTGGGCCGTTTACTCCAAATAAATATCCTTGGAACCAAGAGGATCCCAGAGGACTGTTGTTATGCCATATCATCATAGGCATTCTTTGGAAAAATTGGAAAGTCAGTAACATGTAAACTTTGCCTGCCGTTCCACCCAAATTCCTTCCTCAAGTTTCAATCTTAAAAATCTCTGCAAAGGATACCGGTAATAACACAATTTGTGACTGCTAACAGGGGTTTAATCAATGTCTTGAGGATTAAAAGCTCCAAACCTCAAAGGAATAAAACTGTAATGATTGAATGAAAGCCTATTTGGTTAATGTTTTGGGAGAGAAACTAGGACGCGGGCCCCATAAATCAAATTGTTTGACAGGCTTACATCCAGTGAGGCTGACCCGTTTCCTCCCCTGGGGTAAAGAAAACAAAACACTGATAGCAGATCAAGAGTTACCAGCTGCATGCAAGGACATTATATGTATTAAAATATTCTAGGGATTTTAGGGGCGCCTGAGCTGCATGCAAGGACATTATATGTATTAAAATATTCTAGGGATTTTAGGGGCGCCTGAGTGGCTCAGTTGGTTGAGCATCTGATTTCAGCTCAGGTCATGATCTTGAGGTTTGTGAGTTCAAGGCCCCTTGGTGCTTTGTGCTGACAGCTCAGAGCCTGGAGCCTGCTTCGGCTTCTGTGTGTCTGTCTCTGTCTGTCTGTCTGTCTGTCTCTCTCTCTCTCAAAAATAAATATTAAAAAAGTATAAATTTATTTTAGGGTAGCTGTCCTAGGTCCTTTCTCAGACTTGCTGAGTCACCTTGGAAATAGTATTTCCTCATTGGTTGAAAGAGGATGTTAGAGTAAATGATTTTTTTTTGCAGCTTGAAGGTGATTTCTTTGATCTCAGGCTCCCATGGCACAGGGAATGCAGGGAAGGAATGAGGATGGGTGTAAATGTGGAAGCCCTGGTGAACTTGACTCAGCATAAGCCTGTCTTTATTAAAGAAAAAGGTGTTTTAACTTGAAGGCAGTTACAAGGAGATGTTGCCTACAAGATGCCGGATGGATGACATTCCCACTCACTGCTTTGGCAGAGCTGACTCGAATTTTGCTCTTTGGTTACTTTAGTGTGGAACTGCTGCAAGATGTTATTCTTTGCAACAGATGGCTTTCCAGGTATGTGGCAAAATTACCCTATTTTATTTGGCATCAATCAAATTTTAGGAGATTAAGATGAAATGATTTGGAGCAAATAAGATACTCCCCCACCCCCAAATCTGTCAGGTGCAAACTTTTAAAAATAAAGTTGTTGCTGGAAAATAAACTTCTATAAACTCCAAATTGTATCCTCTTACCTTAGGGAGGGGAAGAACTGGACCAAAGGTAAGCAGGGATGTCGTCACTGTTCAGTCTAGAAGGAGAGAATGTCAGGACCTAGGACTAGAGCTACTGGTTTTAGGGTGTAAAGGACACCAGCTTCTTCTGTGGTATGATTGGGGAGATGATGGTCAGACTGCTCCTGGACCAAGAGAACATGTGAGTTGCAGAATAGTAACAGCACAAGGATCCAGTTGAGTTTTAGTCAGGGATCATGGTGTGACATAAAACACTTATGTTTTATGTCCTTAGAACACTGCTAGATGCATTCAATCCATTTTAGCTTTCCTCATTATCATTATAGTTACATCCACAATATTTCCTTGTGCACCTGTCACCCTTTGCACTTACCATAATGTTTTATCACTATTTACTTGTGTGCCTTTCTCATTTGACTGCAGATCCATGATAGTAGGGACTGAGACTGAATAAGCTATTTCTTAACATTCTGTACTTGTCTGAGCTTGGATATGAGAGATTAAAAAAAATAAGGCAAGTTAGATTTTGGAAGTAGAAAATTTCCTCTGCAGATTTTTTTCTACCAGAGAAAAAGACCAGCTATGGCAAATGTATTCCAGGTTCCACTAGTAAGTAGCTTCTGTCTCAACTGTATTATGGATCACAAGTCACCACACAAAGGTAAATGTCACTGTGGCAGCTTCTGAAGATAGGTTCACTCCACACCATGCCAGCCTTCTTGTGGCCTGTGTTTCCTGTAGTGTAATGCTTCATTTGTTGGACTCTTGGAGCTCAGATTTATGATCTGATTTGGCCAAACAGATGCACCTGGATGAGACCTTAAAGGCCAATGTAAACATTAGAACATAATGATATGCAGCTTTTGTGGAAAGTGCATTTGTGGAGTCACTTAGATTTTTTTATTAACTGCATTTGTATTGGAGGTTCTGGTGTCTAGTCCCTAGTGTTTTGAATGTTAAGCAGTAGGTGGCCCTATCAGTGGGATTTCTACTGGAACACCTCTGTATTGTGGATGGACATCTCTTCTTCTATAATGAAGACTAGATTCTGTTGCCTGCAACTAAGAACTGACCCACAGAATAATTGGGACTGAAAGTGGTTGCACATTCTGAAAGGAAAGGGAATGTGGGATGGGCTCTCTGATTTGGATGGGGAAGTCTCCAGTTACCACTAAAGGTGGGGCACTAGTATTATTCTTTGCCACCCAGTGCAAACTGTTAAACTTATCCCTTGTGGCCACCAGGACTGAAGGAGTGGTTTTGACAGCCGAAAGAAATAAAGGAAGGAAGAAAGAAAGGAAGGAAAGAAAGACCCTGCAGGAGACCATTATAGAGAGCACAGTTATAGGGGGAAAGACTGGCTGTTTCTAACTACATTAAAGAGCTGAACAATAGCAGACTCAGGATTTTAAATCCTAGGCTTAGTTAAGGAACAGAGGCATTTCATTGTCTCACCTAAAATAATCTCCTATAGTTCCAGGGCTGACATGTGCAAAAATGGCCACAGAATCTGTTCATGTAGGGTTCTGGGTTAAAACATAGGCTGAATTCATAGCTTTACCAGGTCTCTCAGGTAAAAGGTAGGACACTGGTTGGTAAAGAAATGGATCCTAGAAGAATTGGAATTGGAATACTGAGTAAGTCCTGTTTCCCTTAATATCCTAGGGCAGCAGAAGCCACCCCTGTCTCCAGTTAATGAGGCTGATTCTATGATGCCTGAGACATTGTGATGACTTCATGGAATAAGATGCCAAGTTCCTCCTGCCCCCCTCAACCACCAAATCTGGCATCTGGAGTTATATCCCAGTATGCTCTCAGGGATCAATTACAAATCAAATCTAGGTGTTGACGTAAGCATTTCAATATTGTACGTCAACAAAAAAACTTGGGAAATACCGATAGGAATTAGTCCTAAGGATGCAAGACCAGTGAGGGAGAAATATATTTTAGATGCATTTGAATTTGTCAATTTTGGTGCATTTACAAGAGGTTCAGGATTAATTGTGCTATGCCAGATGAACTCAAATAATTGGACATGGATTTATTTATTTTCTGGGATTGTTGATTAAAACTGGACTCAGTTGTAACCTATGCCAGATGAATTGAATGAAGAGGACGGAAATGCCTTGGGTTTAATATAAAGCAAGGAATCCAGAGTGTTTGGAAGACATGGGATTTGGAAGAGGTGTATAATCAGCTCATTTTTCCAAAACATGTCCTACGAGAGAACTTAGATGATACTCACTTTATCTCACATTAAAAATACACTGATGAGGGAAGCACCAGACTTTAAAAATTACTTCACTGGCTATCCTCTCTAGGCTTAGATAAAAGTGGGAAAAGCAACTATTTAAATGGCTTCCTGATTTCAATGAAAATGTTAGATACTCAGAGTATCACAGGCAAATTATTAGCCATTAATGCTCAGAAGCAAGATAAACATGTTACCACTGAAGGCAGCAGGGCATAACTGGAAATCAGAATAATTTAATCTATGTGAAATTTTTGCAATGTATGCCTAAAAAAAGACTGTGTGTGTGTGTGTGTGTGTGTGTGTGTGTGTGTGTATACACCTCATAACTCAGGACTTAATGAATATAAGTCTGACTTGAACTACACTATACACATTTGGAGACCTTCAACTAACTTACAACCCTGACCTAGCACCACTGAAGTGAAGAAGTTGGGCATGCATAAGGAAGGATCCTTATAACTTTCCAAGTGTTTACTGTAAATCTTGCTCCTAGCCTTCCCCAAAAAGAACTGTGGTAAATTCAAGTTTAATTATTTACTGACCATTGGGAAATACCTTGTTTGGGGAGAAATTATTGGAAATTGACTCTATGAAATTGACTCTATGAAACTCTATGAAATTGACTCTATGAAAACACTATGAATACACCTGAAATTGACTCTATGAAAACACTACTCTTTGGTAACTCAGGACAGTACTGTGATTTAGAGGTGAGAACTGAGACTTAGGAATGCCAGGTGATAAAGAGAATTTCGGTCTGGCATTGTGTAGTAGTCGGCCCAGTGGGTCCAAAAACTATGATCATTGGTGCTTAGATGGAAAAGGTATAACCTTAGAAACAGGCAGGATACCTAGGTTAGTCTGGCTTGTGGAATGGTAACCATTAAAAACCAAGTGGAAACCCTTGGAACTAAAGGAAATAGTTATGTAGAATAATTTCAGAGGTTAGTCCATCTTTTATACACTTGTAAGATTCAAAAATGGTTAATTTTTATTATATCCTAGTTAATTCTCCTGTAGGGTTAGTATGACAGAAGAGTATGGGGTTTAACAATGGATTATTATTTTAAGTGTAATTAAGTAATGGCTCCAACTGTGATCACTGTTCTGGATGTGTTATTTTGATTATTAGATAATCCCAGCTATTGGCTTCTGTTCTCCAGCTATTTAGCTTGAAACTCTTGGTCTTCTCCCCACATCCTAATAAACAACATCAGAAATAGTTTCTTTTCACACAGCAGTACGTGAGTGTACCGTAACTAACTTGATCTGGGCTGTGCCAATCACTATTTGCCTTAATTTATTCCTCAGGAACATTCATCACACAGTTCCTCAGGACAACATGCTAGTCTACCAAATTGACACCATGCTGATAGGACCAAATAAGCAGGAAGTAGTGAGTATCCTGAATAGTTCAATAAGATACATGTATGCCTACCACCTCAGTGAAAATGTTGGGGATATATACTTGAGCATATGAGGATATATCTGCCAAAAAGAAATACAAGTTACAGCACATGGAATCCCTTCTCATTAAGAAACAGGCACAATGCTTAATGGCTCTGTTTCGATTTTGGAAGCAACATACACCACATACATTATTCCAGCTTATTTACCCATAGTGCTTATAGCCTTGAACAAAGGAAGGGTCAACAGGTGGTCCAACTTGTAATACAAGTAGCACTGCTTTTGGAGCCAGAGAATCCAATGGTGCCAAAACATCTGAAGCAGAACGAAATGGTTTACAGACCTGTCATAAACTTAGTAGGATAAATAACTAGTAGTGCAATTGCTGGATCACAGGGTAGCTCTATTTTTAACTTTTTGAGGAAACTTCATACTGTTTTCCAGAGTGGCTGCCCCAGTTTGCATTCCCATTTCTTGCACCCTTGCCAACACCTTGTTTCTTGTGTTGTTGATTTCAGTGATTCTGACAGGTGGGAGGTGATATCTCGTTGTTTTGAATTGTATTTCCCTGATGAGTGATGTGTAGCATCTTATGTGTCTGTTGGCCATCTGGTTGTCTTCTTTGGAAAAAAGTCTATTCATGTCTTCTACCTATTTTTTAAATGGATTATTCATTTTTTGAGTGTTGAATTTTAAAAGTTCTTTATATGTTTTGGGTACTAACTAGGTATTTGCCCAGAGAATGCAAAAAAAATTAATAATTCAAAGAGATACATGCACCCCAATGTTTATAGCAGCATTATCTACAAGAGCTAAACTATGGAAACAGCCTAAGTGTCCATTGACTGATGAGTGGCTAAAGAAGATGTGGTGTGTGTGTGTATACATACACATACATACCATGGAACATTAGCCTAAAAAATGAATGAAATCTTGCCATTTGCAATGACATGGATGGAGCTAGGAATGGATGGAGCATATTTTCCTTGTGCTGAGGAAAATAAGTCAGAGAAAGACAAATACCGTATGATTTCACTCATGTGGAATTTAAGAAACAAACAGGCATAGGAAAAAAAAAGAGACAAATCAAAAAATAAACTCTTTAGAGAAAAACTGATGGATACCAGTAGGGAGATGGGGGCCGAGAGAGGGGTTAAATAGGTGATGGGGATTAAGGAGGGCACCTATCAGGAGGAGCACCAAGTGTTGTATGAAAGTGTTGAATCACTACATTATACACCTGAAACCAATATTAAACTGTATGTTAACTCACTGGAATTAAATTTTTAAAAACTCAGTAGGAAATCATAGTTGAGGTCTCTAGACGTTTGAAGAAAGCCAAGGCCTCCTGTTCAAAAACAATTCCCTTTTGAGAAAGAATTTTTAGCTTTCTAGTGGATTCTAATAAAGAAGGAATCAAGGAATACCATGTTACATTAGACAAGCTGGTTATTTTAAACTGGGTGTGATCAAACCTAATGTTTAATAAAATCAGATGAGACCAACAGTACTTGTCAGCAAATGGTACTCTTATGTAGGATCTGGGCCTAGGAAAGTCATGATGGCACAAAATAAGCTGCTGGAAATGATGCCTCACATATCAGTGTGCCTGAGCAGATGATGTGGCTAGCACTTTGCTGGGATGGTCTTCTGAGAAATAGCCCCCCGGCTTTGGCTTTGGCTTTGCTTTGGCTTTCTCTGGGATGGGAAACATACAGAACTTAAGGAGGCAATATTAAGATTGGTTTGCCATGAAGCATACTCATCAGGGGAGGGGGAGCCTTGGATCTATGATTTGTGGAAAGTGGATCATGTGCCATTTATTTCCTATACATTTAGACATATGAGGAGCTGAGCCTAAGAAAGGGTATGTGAATTGCCCCAGGTGACAGCATTAGGGAATGGTACAGGTGATATTAAAGTTCAAGGACTCTCATCCCTCATCCACCATGTAGTGCTTTGCACTATACTTTGCTTCCATTGCACTTGAGCTCTCATCTCTTGAAGCACTCTCAGAGAATACTTTTATACCATACTCAGAGCTGTTAGAGTGCGCCCCTACCCAGTCTGTCCCATACGCTAGACATTTCTCATTTTTCAGTTCCAAAATAACCACCCTCATCTGGCATCCCACCTAGTCACCCTTCCAGCTTGTTCCTCATGCAAGGGCACTTGTCTTCAGATCACGCTCCTTTTCTCCCCAGGATTTGTCAGTGTCATTTCATCATTGCTCTTGCCCTTTGCTCCTGTCCATATTGTATTGATCTCTGCTCATTATTTAATTTACATAATGAAACTCCAAAAAATTGGGTGTTGGGGAACTCGAAGGAAGATACAAGGAAATGTCTAAGTAGATAAAACCTGAATGGTAAGACTATGAAGCTATAAAAAATACTCATTTTTATCTTGAGACAGTTCTTCAGATAGCTAAAGATGGTTCTTATTTTCCTTTTGAAGGCATGTTTTTCCAGGCAGAACTGCCTCAGTTCTTCCAGAGTCCCCGTAGGACCTTGTGTTACTTTGTTCTTACTGATCAATTAGCCTTCCTGTGGGTAGGCACCTATTTTTTTTTATGTGAGCAAGTTTACCAATTTTGCTACCATCAACATGGAAAAAATATCATGATTATTATTTCCCTTGTTCTAATCACTGTATTTCTACTAGGGGTGAAAAGTTTTATGCTACTTTTTCCCCCAATAATATTAAATTGTTTTTTGTTCACCTGAAGCTTCTAGTGCCTTCTTACTATCTGCCTTTAGCATTCTTGAGTTGTTTCAAACTCCTGCTGCCTAATATTGTTATCAACTACTGTCTTGTTTAACTTGTGGGGTGTACTCTTTACTCAGCTAGTAGTAAATTTTCTCTCCTCTGACTTCCCTGGTTCTAGAATCATACTGGGACCACTGGCTTGCAAGCCTGAATGTGGCCCAATCTCCTATCCATATGTGTATGGCTTTGCTTTGCATTTCTTTGTATAGGGTGCAGTGTCTGTGATCTTACTTTACACCTATAGCCTGGTACTGACCTATCCTTATTTTGTTTTCTTGGCAAGACATGTAGTTCCTCCTGGTTCTCTCTGAACACTACCAAAGAGAATTCCCTGCCTTCTCTACCCTGTGACTCTGAGAGAGTTATTTTGACATTTTGACAGCTATTATGTTGGTAGTGTGTTTCTTTTATTTCCTCCTTTGACTTAGGTAGAACACTATAGAGCATTGGAGACCTTTGAATCAATGGCCCAAATCTTCATTTTTCACTAACTTTGACAACCATCTCATATTTTTACTTCCATCCTCTGGCCCAGTGCTAGCCTGCTTCTCCTCTTGCTGGAACATGGGGGACCTTGGTATTCCACAGGCTGACAGGGTGAGAGACGTGGGCTGGCCTGATGGGGATGCTGTCAGATGCAGTCAGTCCCACCAGAGGTACATTTTATTAGAGAAGGCAGGACCTGAGTGCTCCTCCAGCTGTTGCCTTCTAGTGCCATGGCTGTGCCCTGGTTGCCCCAGGCTGGCAGTGGGGCTTTCAGAGCACAGCTGTCATGGAGGTCTGAGAATAATGCCGAGAAAAAGCCCTGTGGTCCTTTAGCAGAGGTTGTTATATGTACAGAGTTGGAAGCATTCTCAGGAAAGTAGGTAAGATTCAAGGCAATTCTTGAATTCCACCTGAAGGATGGAGCCCAAGAAAAAAATACTTGATCAAACAGCTTGAGTGCAGGTTTTTACGTGAACAAGTTTACCGGTTATGCTACCATCAGCATGGAAAAAAAGCAAAATTATTCTTTCCCTTGTATCCCATGAGTTATTGACAACTTCCATTTCTTTGTGTTTGAAGGTAACGCTTTCTCTATAAAAACTTCTTTTCCTTTTCCCCCAAATGCTGACCTCATGGTGGCCAGTTAAAGACATTGTGGAAGGCAAAAATGAGAATGTAAACATATTTTCATATGCTTACATGTGTATCCTTTATCACAAATATGGTATTTGGTTAGGGAAGGTGAGTCCCATAGCCAATTAACTGAAAAGAGCAGTAGATACTGTCTCTGGTCCTGGGAGTCTACAGGCCAGAAACATCTCTCTATATCTTACGTACTTGTAAGACTACTCATTTGTTTGCCCTTTACTGATCAATATTGATTAAGTTAAAATTCCTTTCACCCACAAGACTGAGTTATCTGACAGAAGTGGATTCCTCATAAATATTTATGCTACCTATACTCTCTAGTAAAGTATCATGCCTATCAGGAGACAGTGCAGTGTAGGGGAAAGAACAAAATCTTTGGTATGAGACAGATCTGATTTTTCACTACAAAGCCCCTGGAAAATGATGTGTTTATAAAGGCAGACAGATAGGTAGATGACTATTCTGCTTCCCCTATTAATTACATATCTGTTTATTAATTACAGATATGCAGTTTTCTTTATGTGTTATTGGTAAGATTAGATTATAGTCTTATAATAAGGTTATTATAATCTTAATAATCTTATAATATTTCTTATCTTATTAAATTAAGATGTGATAGAGGAAGTTATGAGTAAATGAAAAAGTTCTGACAAAATTAAAAAAAAAATAGGAAGTATTAGGCAAGACCAGAGGTTCTTTAGAATAAACAAGATGCTATGTAATATGATTTATCAGCCAAGAATCCCAAGAATTGACTGCAAAAAATGACCTCTTGCATCTCCTGAAGAATCATCCTCTCCTCCCTCATTCTTCATATGTAATTCCACTCCCAAGATATGTTGCAAATCTGTCTGCTCTTCTCCATTTCCTTTGCCACCTCTCAATAGGAAGCCACTGCTCTCCACCACCAGGACTATTGTGTAGTCTCTTGTCTCATCTCATTTCCCCTTAGAATCTTCTCTTTACAGAAGAGTCAGAGTGACTCTTTAAAAATGGAAACCAAATCATGGCAATACACCATTAAAATGCCTGATGGCTTCCCTTTGAGATATAATATTTTAATACTGGTATTCAAATCTGCTTTTTACCAAAAGATAATACTGCATGTGGATGCCTGGCAGATAATACTCTGGTAAAACAAAGACTTGATGCCACCTATTTGAGAGATGTCTAGGGGGCTAGTGGGTGGCTAGTAAATAATGTAATTTGTATTAGATAAGGAGTTAGTTAGTAATTTGTATTAGATAAGGACATTTAACATGGAGGAAATTTCTGTTTAGTATAAGCCTTATGGAGGCACTGACCAAACCAGAATGGCAAAATTAGTTCTGCAAACAGCCCTTCAGCCTGGCTTTCTCGTTTTAAATATGTCCCATTGTGTCCCAATGGGACCTTCATTTAGTGGCTATAAAGAAGGAAGCAGAGATTTTTTTTTTGTTTCTAAAAAGCAAATATGAAAATGTAATGTAGTACAGTGAAAGTTTCAGATGAATGTGTTGTTGGTTTTATTTGGGTTGTACAAAGCTTCCTGTTAGTTTCACAGAAGGCAAGAAATCCTGTGAAAGCTGAGACCTTTGGATTTTCTGAGCTTATGAAAAGCCCATATTTAGGCTTAAAATGACTCTCAATAACACTTGTCATTGGGATTGGGTGCACACTTGTCCCCTGCTTCCATTTCCCAGTCACCAAAAATCCTTCCTCGATGGGAATTCAAAGCTCCTGGGGGCTCAGCTACCTGGCTGTCCTACCAGATTACTTTCTAGTCCTTAATGTCACTCACATTTAAAAGTGGTTTCTTTTCTGGCCCGAAACTGCAACTTGAGATAAACTTAATACTTTATGGATGCTTATTATAATAAACAATGAAGGGGAATATATAAGCACAGAGCTATCCTCCAAGGACCACCGGGTATAAATAAGCAACTTGGCTTAGGAGAGAAAAATGGAAGTGCCATGCTTGAATATGAAAAGAGGAGAGGGTTTCTTAATGAATTGTGATCATAAGACCAGAATCACCAGCTATATATTATTGAATGAATCCAGCATTTCCTAACTAACAGTGTATATCTTTTTAAAGCAGTATAATTAAGAAATGAAGCTTTAAAATGTAGAACTGTCATTGTCACTGTTGGAAATAATCTTCCTTTTTTACTTACAGAATGCTTTTGCAGAATTTGTTTTGGAAAGTTGACTAAATCATGTTTAAGCAAGGCATATCAATAAATATTTTGAATCCTTATGATGTTTCCTGTTCTTAGATAGGCTGTGAAGTAAAAGAAAAAGAAAAATACTACCTTTGCTTTCCAGAAGTTTGCTGCCTTGGAGAGGAAATAAATCTAGAAAAGAAGACAGGATGGCATCAAATGCTAGAGTTTGCAGAGTAGACTTCAAATGCTTTAGCATTTTACATTTGTTGGGAGTCCTGTTTGTCTCAAAAGCAGGTGAATGCCATTCAGAGTCTCAGGAAAATACCAAGGTAGGAAAGATTGTTATCTGTGGGATGCATCCAAATGTCCCTGTCCACCTGTCTTCAAGGGCTGGTATGGTATGACCCCTACAGCTATGGATGGGCTCATGCTCCTAGAAGGATCATATAGTTCTTTTCTACAATTTGCATCTAAAACTATCCTCACTAAAATACACCAGTAGAGAAGATGCAAGCCATCATCTGATTAAAAAAAAAAGAAAGGAAAAAATACATGTTTTCATTCTCAGTAGCTTTTTTAAAAACACTGTTAACTGAAAATTCTTTCCAGCCTGTCTCCAGTTATTCTTACTACTATGCTTCACTCTGATGGGTACCCAAGATAGGCAGGAATGAAAACTTGACCTAGGTACATTATCTTTCTTGTCTTTATGTTCCTTGTTCAAAAAACAAAAAACAAACAGATTTGTGCTTGATAAGATCTGAGTTCCTCTCCTAATCAAAATATCTTTTAAAATCTTATATTTTGGGGACATTCTCCAAATGTCTTAATGTTTTTTCATGTTTTTATTTTACCTATTAGTGTAGTTTATTATGCGTATTATTATCCATTTCTGCTTGTTTAGATAGAAAATTCTGAAAGATCTGGAGGACACAAAATGTGGTAATAAACTAACCGTTCAGAGTTCAAAACGATGGTAGGACATAAATCCAAATTCAAATCTATCCAATTCCATCTGATATATATATATATGTGTGTGTGTGTGTGTGTGTGTGTGTGTGTGTGTGTGTAATTATAACTCTTAATTGCCTATATAAGGAAATTAACATTGTAAAAATATGAAGCAGTTTGTTATTAAATATATGGCTACTCATCCCCAATGTCCTGATCATCTATTTTCCTAACCTCTCCCATATTTTTCATCACATCTACCCCTTCACTAAGTGTTTTATTTTGCCTAAAAGCATTATGATCTACTTTCTGGTTCAAGCTAGAAATATTCTGTTTTTGTCATTGTCATCAGATCTCTTATTCATAAGTAGATGTCACTGCTAAGCAGTGCAAGATCTTGGTAAATTGCTGTACTTCTCAGTGCCTTGGTTTTCTCACCTCTAAAATGGAGATGATTGCAGTGTCTTTCCCATTGTATTGTGATGAGGAGTAGATGAGCTAATGCAATAATATGTTTTGAAATGTCCCTGACACATCTTAAGGTGAATGATAGCTATGATGGCAATATCATCATTGCTAGACTATTTAAAGTATCTTCCTTTACCTCCTTGACATAAGTGTTTAAATTCCACTGGTCTTCTTGAGGAAAGCCAGAATTATCTTTGTAAAATCAGGTTCTAACATGCTACTATGGTTTAAAAGCATTTAGTGGTTCCTCCTATCAGTAGAATAAAGTCTAAATCCTTACCAAGGTATACAATTGAAAACTGATTAGAACTATTGTTTTAGCCTTATCTCCAGGTACTAGTCAACTTTACGTCAAAAATGATACTTAGAGGACACATGGATAGGCAAGACCCAGTCTCTCAGGACCCCTTACCCGGTGCTATGGCTGCACTGAGACCTGATAAACTTGTTTGCCTCTCTGCTTTTGCTTAGTCTTCCTTCTGCTTCAAACATCCACTTGCCTCCTTTCTCTGTTGAGTGAACTCATCCTTCTAAGACTTATACAGGTGCCTTTTGCATTTTGAAGCCTCTTCTATGATCCAAGTTGTATATACTTGTTTGTTCGTTAGTGTTCCCAGGGCACTTTATGTGTGTTTCAATTTTAGCACTGAAAACACAAATGTTCTTGGTGGTTTAGATACGTACTCTTCCCCCCAGCATTATAAATTCATTGAAAACAATGAGCTGAGCTGGGAGTAGGGTCGGGGGTTGAGGGGGGAGGGATCTAAGAGAAGTACTGTTCCAGGTAATTTTCTTATGCTATCCAATTTAATCCTCACAATGAGGCCATAAAGGTTAATAACCCCAAAATAACTCCGGGAGGTTAAATTACTTCTAACAGTTATGAAGTATAAAAATGCAAGCTAACTCTCAACTAGGGATGTACTGTTCTTTCAAAAATCATTGAACGCATTGCACAGATCAATGTCCTTTCAATACCAACATTTTCCCCCCAACTTCACTGAGATTGACCTGCTATCTATAGTTTTTTACAATCCCTGTAAAAATTCTAATGTCATTTTTTCACAGAAATAGAAAAACTTAAAAATTGTATGAAACCACAAAAGGTCCCAGATAGCCAGAATCATCCTGAGAAAGAAGAACAAAACTAGAGGCATGATACTCCCTAATTTTAAACTAGATTACAAGGCTGTCATAATCAAAGAAGTATGGTATTGGACTAAAACCAGTGACACAGAATTGATACCCCAGAAATAAACCCTCACCTGTATGGTCAACTAATATTTGACAAGGGAGCTGAGAATTCTCAACTTGAAAATGATACGTCTTCAGTAAATGGTGCTGAGAAAGCTGGATAGACCTTTGGGTAATTCACATCCCTATTTGTCTCCAAGAACTGGCCTTCTTGTCCTGCTGATGAAAACTTACCCAGGGCAGCATTCTTCAGTCATTCCCAGAGGTCTAGAATTGTACACTTTAGCTTTGCACCTGCTTTGGGGGAAAGGGGAATTTACAGTCCTTCGGTCACTAACCCCTTTTAACCAGAAATGGGACAGTATATCTGTTTGTAATTTGGATTGAGGTTTTATTAAAATATATATACACACACATACATACATATATACGTATATATACGTGTGTGTGTGTGTGTGTGTATATATATGTATATATATATATATATATATATATATATATATATATAATTTGCAGCCCAAAATGTTGAAAATCCTCTGATCTACAGCATCTTTAAATGTTACACCTCATTATATTCCCCAAATAATGCTCCATCCAAAGCCACCCACAAATAAGCAGTGGTCCCAAATTTTAATTTCAAGTTGAAGTTACAGGGGCATCTGGGTGGCTCAGTCGGTTAAGCATCCAACTATGAGTCAGGTCATGATCTCGCAGTTAGTGAGTTTGAGCCCCACATCGGGCTCTGTGCTGACAGCTCAGAGCCTGGAGCCTGCTTCAAGTTGAAGTTACACAACACTGTTGTGGAAGGGGTCACGAGATGAAGAACTTTTCACCATTTCATTTTAGCCATGGAGCTCAGAAGACAGGTATCTGCAGGGTTGAGAGGAAGGAAGTGCATTTACCCAGACTCCAGTTGTGATTTGGGTGGATGGGGGAATCTCATCACGACCTTTGTGTCTCACTCCTAAGTCGGGCCACAACAAATGCAGCCCTTGGAGCTTCCACAGTGGGGAGGATCCACTCTCTGGGTCTGTTTTTGTGGTTTCTCAACCCCTTGCTATTTCCCAGCCCACACCCGAGGCTCTGCTCGGGAAGGAATGTATTCCTGTCCATGTGGCAGAGCCGCCTGCAGACAGTGTCAATAAGAAAGGTCACTGGCTGAGATGCTGCCAAGCGGCTAGTTCTTCAGGCCAAAATGTGTTCAGCCCTTCCCTTCTCAGGGGCAGAGGCATTAAAGTTAAATGTTACAGATGTGAGGGGATGGCAGCAAGCATGTTGGGCTTGCAAAAGAGTTCAGGCTAGGGATAAAAATACTGCGTATGGTGACAGTTTATTTCTGAGCAAAAGGAGTTTTTAAGGACAAAAAGAAAAATTAGAGTTGAATTCCTCTGCCTGTGTAATCCGACCCCATCCCACTTGCCCAACCTTAGTTTCCCTAATGTGCATATGCATCTCTGGTCTCTGCCCTGAGAGTCTGTATGCATTTGATTCCTGTTTGAAGTCCCTCCTCCCTTCTGTTCTTTCTATCCATAAGCTACAGACTAAGTGGATATTTGTGTCCTAATTTTGTTCTTATGTTGAAGGCAAGGCTGTTAATCCTATTTTAAACTTTTTACCTTTTCCATATAGGTCTTTCCTCTATTAATATTATCCTTTATGTTTTCCTGTGAATATTTATGGAGTCATATAGACTAGGAGAGAGAGAATTACCCAGTCCATGAGATTCATGTTTTAGGGCCATTAAGTCCCCATGTTGCAAGTATAGCTAATAATGTGCAATTGGTTGGTTGTCCCAGAGAGCTGACAGTTGATAGAATCTCCTTGTCAGAGCTGAAAGCCACAGTTAATAGTATCTTTTCCAACTGTCTGGGGTGATTAATGAGCAAACTCTCATATATGGAAAAAGAATATCTGCCATTTATTAATGGGGTGCATATTCGAGCTGATATTCTAATAATAGAGATGGTTAGAGGTCTATTAAGGAAGCCTCAGTCTCTCAGTTCTTTTTGGATTTGATACCTTAAATTTGTAAACTGAATGGTCGACATTTGTTAAAATGAGGCAAAAGTGGAGAGGGGTATGGTAATGATTCTGGACCAAGCTTGGTCAAGAGTCCCAACAGTAGACATTCAGAGAAAAGTCCCCACAGATAAATTATGAGTATCGGGGCTTTGAAGGGTACATAGCATGGACTCAGCCAGAATGATTGGTGTTGCTAGCATGACTCGTATTCTTGGAAAAGGTTGGGGCCAGTTCGAAAGAACCATGAGGGTACGTTTAGGGTCCCATGTTAAGTACAAATGTCCAGGATAATGAGACAGAGACACCATTGCTAGGACTGAAGTATAAGAAGGATAGTTACTCAACAAGTTAGGAGTTCCCACGCATGTCTTCTTAGGCTGGCATAGTACAGTTCCAAAGAACACACTGCATACTGGCATGTCTAATCCCACAGAGAAGATAAAGATAACTAGTCAACTTCAGTTAACCCAATATTTCCTAAACCCTTTTTGTTGTTGTTGTTAATGTTTGTTTATTTTTAAGAGAGAGGATGTGCTCATGTAAGCAGGTATGGACAAAGAGAAAGGGAGACAGAGGATCCAAAGCTGGCTCTGCGCTGACAGCAGAGACCCTGATATGGGGCTCAAACTCATGAACCATGAGATCATGACCTGAGCTGAAGTTGGCCAATTAACCAACGGAGCCACCCAGGTGCCCCATTCCCAAACTCATCTTTACAGATGGCGTGTGTGTGTGTGAGAGAGAGAGAGATGGGGGGGGAGGGAGAGCGCCCCCATCTGAGTTGGCCTAAGGTAGGAATCATGGGCTGTCTGTTCGGTGCTTCTTCCAGGTAGAGTATGTGGGTACAGATGTAATCAGGCATGCAGATTTCAGGGTGGACATGTGTGGAAATTTTTTCCTGATTGCTTAATTTCCCACACCGCCATACCAAATGAAGTAAGGTCATTAGCTGAGATAGATTGTGGAAAAGCTGTTGGAGAGAGACAAGGAGAAAGAAAATTATGTTAAATGATTATTTAGGAAATGAGTCAGTTCTCAACTTTATCAGATTCCTTTCTTGATTTTTTTTTTAATACATCTCAGCATAGCATGCAAAGCTTTCTGGTCCAGGGAAAGATTCCTCTTTTTTGTCTTTGGCTACTGTGTTATAAGTAATGACTTTCTCTTGGATAAGTCTGTATGAGGGCTAGATTGAAAGGCGCAGATATCCTTGGTAGGCTAGTAATTTGGTGTTCTTTCAAAATGATTTTATTTAAGTAGTGAAGGTGAGGATAAATTTGTTTTAATTTACTGTATAAATTGGCTCTCAAGCAGCTCCCCAGCTGGGTCACTCCTTAATGGAGCTCTGGCCCAAATGACCGTTCATAGTGAGAGATGGTTGAAGTGGCATATGGGTGCATGGGAGGTGGAAAGGGCAGTGGGCCAGGAATCAAGAGATGTGGGTACTTGCCTGGGCCCTGTCACCTCCCACCTCTTTTACCTGCAACTGGTGAGTAAGTAACTTATTCTTTATGGTCAATACTGTCTTATCTAGAGTTGGATTAATCTTTAATATAACTTTAAATTTTAAAATAGGAGAGTAACTCCATTATTAATTGTGTGCATATGACCTAAAAAGATGTAGCTACAGGAAGAGGGAATAACACATTGTGGAATGATGTTGATCATCTTTTATATTGGAAACAAATGCTGAGATCATGTTACCAGCTTCTGCTTGCCCAGAACACTGCTGACACATTAGCTTGTTGAGCAGATCCAGAGCCTTTAGGTAACCTTTAGGTGTCAAATGTCAGGCCCTGCAAGATCTATCTGGCAGGAATGGGAGAGAAAAATCTCACCTGTCCCTGGGTTAATCTTGCCAGGGAGGTCAGTTTTCATACGAATTTCTCTGGTCAGACACAGCACTCTGGCTTCTCTGACTGTCCATAGAACTATGTGTGAACACACATAAACCCTGATTCTCAGGCTTCTGCCTCTGCCCCTTCAGTGTACTGCCAACTGTTCCATAGAGCAGTGTGTGGTCAAAGAAGGCTTACGTCCCATCCCGCCCCTGCCCAAGTTGGTAGAAACGTTGGTTGTAATTTCTCCAAGACTCAGATGTGGCATGAACTGTCCTTTCTAAGGCTACTGAGGACAACTGTTTGTTAGCTTTGTCATGTACAGAGGATACATAATACTTGCTCCATAAACATATTACGTTAAATTCAGTTGGACTGAATTCATTAGAATTCATAATGTTGCTCAAGACCAGGCATGTTCTAAGAAGCAATAGTAATATAGAGGACTTTGCTCACCCTAATACAAGTAAACGTCAACGAATGTGTGCAGTTTGACCTAATAATGTGAATTTTTGCTATCGTACCTGATTTTATGTCTTAATTGGCTCAAAATAAGCGTCCTACCTTACAATCCAGGTAAAGATTGTGTTAATGTTCCCTTTATCTTATGCTCAGTCCTACCCAAAAGTACATGGTTCTTGAGCAGTGTATTTTAGAAAATAAGGGAATCGACTGTCTTCACTTGTTTTGGCATTCATGAGAATGCTGGTGGAGGTGGGGGCCAGAGCTAATTCCTTGGTGATTATTCAGCAAATGAACATTGGCTAAGTTACAACAGAATTAATGTAAAATTAAATATTACAGTAAGGCTATTACCAAAAGAGGTCACAGTGATGAATGGCCTATTTAAATGAGACCACCAGAAGGAATTAGAGCTGCAACCTATTAATCGCAGTCAGTTTGCAAGACTCCCATTTTTATGCAGATTAAACTATATTTCAGGTTGATAAATCAGCATGACGTACTCTGTGACAAGAGCCAAATTTCTTTTTCTATTCTTTATTTTATTTCCATGAGGTTAGGGCCGCAGCTAGGTGGATAGAGGGAACATCCAGCCACGGGCAGCAATGATTAAGGCTTGAGTGGCAGATGATCGTTTGGTTCATATTGCCGGACCTCGGGTCTGACTTCCTTTTCTTTTCGGATGACAGCCACTGAATTTAGGCCTGCCAATAGTCGTAGAATTATTTATGTGTTGGTTGTGTTGGCATCTTGTGCTGCCCTTGCTCCTGCTGCTTTTCCTTAGGAATCCAGTTGTATATCCGAGATATTGTTTGTCTCTCTTTGGAAAAGTCATGGTGTCACTAAATGTATTTTTTCCTCTCCCTAAATTAAGAGAAATTCCAATGAAATATTTCTGGGAAAGCCTATATCCTTTATATAGAACTTTCAGATGAAACAGTTGTGGACCTAAAGCAGATAAATTCTGTGTTATTTGCCCGATTGAAAACGGTTGGCTCCAGGACGTGTGATGAAATAGAATGATGGATAACAGAGCTGGGAGCAAGGGCAGCTAGTTTAGCCCTACACTAACCAGCTCTCTGACCTTGGACAAATCACTGAAATTAAAACATATAGCACAGCACATTGTGCATGATAGGCTCTCAATGAATATTTAGTATTCAGTGGAGTGAACTTAACTTCTCTGATCCCAGACTTCCTTCTAAATTAGGCAGCATATCTTGCATGGATGGAAAAGTGTGACAACTGCAAATGACCCATTTGCCTTAGAAAATAGGCCTGCCAGCTCTCCGTGGTCTCAACAAATGTTCTGGATGAACAACTTCCTGGCTTAATTCAATATTGTTTAGTGTCTTAAACTTTTGAAAACGCTTTGATCTCTCTGACAGTCAGGTATTCCTTCCAGACTAGGAAGAGTAGTCATCCTTATTCATCTGATGAGGAAGCACAGGGGCAGGGATTAGTTTCTTCTCCAAAGTGACACAGTTGATTAGCCCACCCACAGGGCTAGAACTCAGATGGGCAATACCCAGGATCATGTTCTGTCCTATACTGCTACTAACTTGCACAATAACATAGAAGGTGATACTCTTCCATGGGGGGAAAAGAAAAAGAGAGATGGCCAAAGAGAATTGCCCTTGAGATCTGAAGGCCATAGACACCTGGAGGTTTGGTTGAAATCACAATTTGCATTGGTACCCCTTACCACCATTGTTGCTTGCCTGAGCTCCTTATCTTTTGCTATACTAACTGACCCAGTGAGCAGTGAATGGGTTGGGGAGGGAAGGAAATTGGCTTGGTCCTCAGAAGTGTCACATTGTGGTTGAGGCGTGACCCAGTTATGTCATGAGCAGCAAGTCTCACAGAGGGAAATAGTCTGGAGCCTGGCCAGGATGGTGGAGAAGCCACATGCTTGCTGAGTACTGGATGCTCTCACTACAGCAGGAAGCAGCCTCCTAGCTGTGTACCATCTTGGGAGCTTGTGATAATGCCAAAGCTAAGGGCAGGGACTGCTTGTACATACATAGAGGAGGTGACTCTCTGAGGACTATTCTAGCTCTCTACTAAATCTACAACATCAATCTGATTTGAGTTCTCTACTGAGGAATAAAGACTTCTGATTCTATAGCTGGGGTAATCTCTTACTTAAAGTGGAAGATCCCTGGTCAGAGAACATGTTGAGTTTATACTTAATCATATCAGACACTTTATATGACTGATTGCACTTCTGAAGAAAGGTGAGACAGTGCGCGCTGTCTCTCTCAAAATAAATAAACTTAAAAAAAAAAGGACTGTCAGTACTTAAGGAGGCATCCCAGCCCCGGCTCCAGTTAGTATGGGATAGAGAGTTGTGTCCATGTTACACACTATCCTAGTTGCTGTCTGTCTTATGTCTGAGTACCAACTCCTTCCCAAATTTTGATCCTGAAATTTTTAGGCATCCAAGGCCTAAACCTGACCACACTGGCAGTGCTGAAGTACTAGTCATAACTGATTCTCCTAGGCCTCTGACTTTACACTGGACCCAGCAATTCCACTAGCCAACCCATCAAATTGCCCACCCTCACCCTCCTCTGCATAGTTGGGCACACTTATCCATATTCCATGCATTGAAATTCTTCTAGAACGGATGTATGAAAGGAGCCCCTGGGCTCAAATGTAGTAACCAAGAAAGTCCCATTCTGGGTGCTCATGTCACTTGACTGTCCACATGTGTTGACATTACAAGCTTAAATCTTACCTGGCTTTGAGTTGTCTCTCACCTCCTGAGTCTTAGCACAGGAATAATTGTTCCTCTACCCATCCAGTTCTTCTAGCTGGACTGAGAATTGAATTTACGTGAGACAGATGATCAAGAGAAAAAACCCCAAGGTTTATTACATGAACGCAGAGACCCAATAATGACATTGAGACCTAAAGAAATGACCACAGCAAGTGGTTTTTATACTTTTTAGACAAACAATAAATTCATGAGGAATTGAAAGGGCAAAGAAAACTTTGGGAGCTTAAGGAATTTTAAATAGGATCTGGCTATGGTAGTAAGGAAAATAACAAGATTTGTTTTTATACAACCTTGGCTCTAAATTTCCTATCTCTGGCGATAAGGATGTCTCTTTACTTCCTGGTACAGGGAAAGTACCTTTCACATGGAAGATGTATTTCTTGCTTTCAGGGGGAAAAAGGAGGGTGTCTCTTCAGTAATTTTTATTTAAAATAATATGCCAAACTAGCACATTTTGGAGTGGTCTGCCCTTGGCCTCTACATATCACATCTGGCCTAGCAACATGGAGAAATTGTTTTCTTAGAAACTAAGTTCCATAACAACCAGGGAAGGAGAGAGCAACAGCTGCTGAGAAGGATGGATCACAATGTGGAAATTTGAACAGACCACAGATATTTCCTTGGCTCTGAAACACACACTTGTTTGCTACATTTTTGATTTGAAATCAATGTATCCTATTACTAATAATTATATTGAGCACATAAAAAAGTGTTTTTTCCTGAAAACCTTTCATTGAATCAGTGGAATCAGTGTTGGGTTCTAAGAATGAAGAAGTGGGATACATCTGTAGTATTTTGGTTGCATTGATTCCCTAGCCTTGAGGGCATTCCAGTGTGTTGTTCATCCGGGAAAACAGAAAGGAGGAGGAACTAAGAAAATCTGGGGTCAGTCACGGAGCTTGGGGCCTGGTTTTCCTTTTGACCTCCAATTCTTTGATAAATATTTCCTCTGAGCGTGTGAGTCTCCTTCCTAGTGGAGCATCTTGCATGCCCAAGGCTGCTGCTGCTTTGTGTTTGAGGTTGAAGTTAGTGGAGGTTGTATCTGAATTCAATATCCTGCTTTCTTATGATGAGCTGAGCCTTTCCAAGCACAGGTAACTTGAGTAACAGTTATTCTATGATTTGCATTTTTTTTTCGCGTATTTCCAATATGCCAGAGCAAGCACCTCATACACATTTTATGATCTAATTCTCATAACAAACCTGTGTAGTTGTGATTATGATTTTCTCAATTTTACAGGTAGGGCAGTAGGCCTAGAGATTGAGAGATGTTCAGTAAATTACCTGTCTTTGCATAAGGAATTTGTAAGGAATTTAACTATGTCTGTCTGTCTGTAAAGTCCATCTTATTAAAGAGTCATTATTGTGAATCACGATAGATTTTACACCACCTTAATTGGATGTTGTTAAGACGTATATATTCTCAATCACTCATGTGGATGCACACTATGTACATTATTTATTAGGGACTTTGTTGAGAACAGGTTGAGATCTGAAAACATCAGGACCTTATACAAAAGCACCCGGGGGATAGGGGAACATGTTAGAGAAAGGGGGAGGGTTAATGCCCAGGAGCTCCCAAACTTCAGTCCTGGGTCACAAGCAGTTGTGTGTACAGAGAGAAGGAAGCCCCTACAGTGCCTAAAACTGAGAACAAGGAGGGCAGAAGGTCACCTAATACTTTTCCTATCTTCAGACAGCTCCATGTGTAAGCTATTCTAAAAGCATTTATGTGGAATTTGAAATGAAAATGTAGCTGCTTAGTCTTTAATAGAAGACAAACAAAATGCAGGAGTTTGTGGGTTGAATCTGAGCAAGGTATCTTTTTTTAATGCATCACACCAGGGGGTGATCACATATTTGAAAGGGCTTAGAATACACACAAAGGCTCTGTGTTTTGACCTTGACAAACGCCAGGGAATGCAAATCCCCTCAGCAAGAAACCCACACCCAAGTATATAACTAAAGGAAAAGGGAAATGAGAAATAAATGAGCCACATTTTGGTATGTTTGTAACAGATCCCTCAGATTGATGAGCAAAAAAACCCCACTCAATCGAATGCTGAGATCCATAACGTACGTACAAAATGCAAAAGGTATTCTTCCTAACACTTCTTTTCAGGCTGCTTGTCCATAGGGTGACGTGAAAGAAAATGTATTTAGGGAGGGGAAAAAAAAGCATCACCCTGGGATCTTAGTTCTGCAATGCTTTAATTCCTTCTCACAGTGACAAACAGAGACCGCAGCTGATGCTTTTGAAGTTAAGTTTAATCTAAGAAAAGATTTGTAAGCTTTTAAGAAGACCTCTGGGTGGAAAAGCTGTATCAGGATTTTTTTTCTTTTTAATCTTCTGAACTTCACTGCACAAAGCATTTGGAGACAAGGGAAGTGGAGGGCATTATTAACTGGAAGAAAAATGATGACTTTCCTTTTTTGTCCATTCTTAATAAATTATGTGCTTTCAGCTAAAAATAAATGGCCCTCAGTGTTCATAACCATTTCACACTTCATGTTAACTCCTTTTGGTTGTTCCTCAGCTTCACGTGGGCTAGGATCTTTATGAAGGTTAACTTTTATTTTCCCATGAGATAATCGAGAGTTCTAGATAATGAGGATAATCTTCTTAAACCAGGGATGAGAAAATGGATATAGGTGACCTGTTTTGCCTGATGCTCTGAGTGTAATCGTAGTTGACACTAGTCCAGACTGCAACTTTTGGGGGAGATTTTGCCTAGTTGTGTGTTTGTAAATGTTTAATAATGGAATTTCCAGGAAAAAGAAAATGGAAAAGTAAAAGCCTGATGACCGTGTTTGCCAGTTTCCGTGTGTGAATACCAACACTGATTTCGGTCTTCTACTGCTTTAACCACTGGCTTGAAGGTTCCTGAAATGTCACCCACTGGCAGCCAGATGGGCTGGCTTTGACACCACAATGACTTTATCTCTTTTAATTATCCTGTCCTCTGCAAACTGTCCTTCGAAACCGGGATATTCTAATAAGCAGTGGCCACCACCATCACAACCACCACAAAAATATATTAAGTCAGGACTTAATAGTAAGCCCCACAATGCATCACTAGGGACTACACCCCAGCTTTACTGGTTATGTCTGTCTGTGGGCCACAGGGAAGAGAGGGTATTAAAAATATAAGCCAGTTCTTACTCCTGGATATCTGTGAATATTCTCTTCCCATTCATGGGTTTGTTAAAAAACAAGCAAACAAACAAACAAACAAAAAACAAACCAAAACCAACTTAAAAATGATTACCTTTAATCAAAAGTCTATGAATTTTGGCAAGAAAATTGAATGTGTCCACCATCGTACAGTTCCAGCCCCTGAGTGTCTGCTTACATTTCATGAAATGCTCTGTCATACTTTCTGCCTGTCAGTGATGTCTCTCCTTCCTGGTCAACAGCCAAAAAAGAACACAAAGTTCATACTTAGCTTGTGAGACAACCTGCAGATTTGCTTTGACCTTTCAGACCTTAGTCCTTATCATTAGGTTTGTTGAGGAATAGAGCTGGCATGCTCAGTGGCTACTCAGTAGTCAGCTAAAGCAAATAATAATGATGCTCTTCTAGTTGCTAGGCAGTGCAGAGGGAGTGGTGAAGTCTGCTCATGGTTGGACTTCAGGCAGTTTAAGGATGGTGGATATGGTTTGAGGATGGTGACTTCTTGATTGGCATCATCACCATAAATGGGCAGAGAAACATGTAGGGAGAAATTGGAGGATTAAAGATTGTATATATCAGCAAAGGGTATTGTAGCCAAGGCAAAAACTTCTTCTCTAGTCTTAATTATCAACAGACACAACACCCCATTGTCTCTTAGCCTTGGAACCAGGATTATTTCCCTGCTAACACAGCCAAAATATCAGGGCATATAGAAGTAGAGTGTGTATATATACACTACCTTGATAGGGTGACAGACTCATTCTATTTTGCCTAGAATTTTCTTAGTACTGAAGACCTCATATCCTGGGAACCTCCTCAGTCCTAAGCAAACTAGCATTTGGTCACCCTACAGTCTAAGCATCTAGAAGATAACACTCTCGTAAGTTTGTGTGAGTGTATGAACTTAATTGAAATAGGTCTTCCAAACTGCTACTTATCCATTAACATTTTGTGGTTTACAAATATTTAATTAGATCTTCTCCTTCTGGTTGTGTTAGCATTTAGTCCAGATATCTTCATCTTGTCCACAAAGAAGTCATGAAGGGCTGGCTTTCCTGAAATCAACATGTAATAGGCCAATTATAATAGTTTGAACATTTTAATGGGCACATCAAAAATGACATGTCATGAAATGATAATTTTTGGAATTTTGACAGAAAGTGATGGTTCACTATTCAATAAAATATATAATCAGCCTCTTCATTTCTTAGTCATTACTTTTTCATTTTCCTATTTGGTGAATTTTATTATAAATTTTTTTTAATGTTTATTTATTTTTGATAGAGTGCGAGGAGGGGAGGGTCAGAGAGAGATGGAGACACAGAATCAGAAGTAGGCCCCGGGCTCCAAGCTGTTAGCACAGAGCTGGATGGGGCTCAAACTCACAGACCTCAAGATCATGACCTGATCCAAAGTCAGACGCTCAACTGACTAAGCCACCCAGGTGCCCCTACTTTGGTGATTTTTAAAAGGACTATGAGACTTTGTGATTTTGATAGTTCTGATCTTGAATTTGCATTCTTTACTTGCCAAATCATTGACTCCCTTAAGCTCCCATTTACTCTATAAAAACATCCTTTGCAGAGGGCTTACAATGTTTTAGTAAAACAATATACATGAAGAATCTGATCCACAGTAGATGCTTAATAAATATTCACTTAAACTGCACTACTTTGGCTGTATCCAGTTTTCCAGTCCCCCTCTCTCATTATGTTCATAATGATTGACAGTGGTTTTGTAACCATGAGCGTCAGCAACTGCTGTGGGAGATACTCTTATAACAAAAGATATCAATTCATACCATGAAGCTAGTATTCCCACGGTTGTGAAGCAGGATGTGTTAACAAATGTATCTGGTTACTGTCTTAAAATGAGGCTAAAGATTGGTACTCAGTGCCCAAAATAAAAGTATTTCTAAGGTTTAAACAAACCTTTGATAAGGATAATGAATCTTTCATGTTCATCCTACACTGTCTTGGAATATTTTTTACATACCTGTGCACTATAACAAAGTGACTGTAATCATAGTAATTGAAGTTGCCAGCCTTGATTGAGTTGTTTGGCTGACTTGGCTAAAGTTATCCTAAATGAACTCTCAGCATATATGTAGAGCCAGTAGTGGTAATTAGCGTGGAATACTGAATATAAATAATAAATATAAAGAGTATTTTGAGGATAAATTTAAGATCATATAAATCTTTTTGCAAATGAAGAAATGAGTATCACTAGTGGTGGTCTCAAAATCAAACCGCATTTGCAGCCATTAGGACAAAGATTAGAACTCTTAACATCCTAGTCAAGACTCCACTGTGTTGCCTATCTTAAGAGAAAGATTCAAGGAGGCACTTGAAAGCAATGTCTTTTCTCTAACACTCAGGATACATTGTTGTGTTTGTTTTTAGAGAATAGACATTTTATTGGGGATCTGTTTATATTTAAAAATCATTACATGTAGGGACACCGATTAGCAGAGTGGAGGGAAAGCTCTCATGTGCCAGTTTGAATAATTCTACAGGCAAATTAGGCGACTACTAATTGTTTTATAGGGGCTGTTGCCCCCATCGATTGGGCGCTCACTCCTGTAGATGGCACTGTTGTGTGATGGAAATCTCTCCTCTCTTGACCTATTACATTAATTGCCTGCTGTTGATAACTAAACACATCCAGAAAAATAAAAGGAATGCCTGTTGGGGAACTTCAGGATAAGAGCTCTTTCCTAACGACAACCAAGATCATAGCTTGAATGACATTTGTCATTATCTCCGAAAGTGACTCTGTCATGAATGTTGCTCTTGGATTTATTCCCAATAGCCAGAAAAATATTTTACAAATTGAGTTAGTCAAGGAGATTATACCACATCTTCTCAGTGATAGGTATGCCAAAGTTGTGATGTAATCTAGGAATAGAAAGAGAAAGGACAGAGGATTCATTGCTGACCCACTCAATAGGAAAAAAAAAAAAAACAAACCAAACTAGACCAGAGAAATGATCAGGCATTGCGTTCTCTTCTATTCTGTTTTTTAAATTTTCTTCAAATAAAGATCTCCTTCAGATAAGAAGATTTTAAATGTATTTCTGAAGGATCCCTGAGGCTTATATCAGTAAAGTCTGTATTGTTTGGAATGTTAAGTCCAGACAAAATGAAAAAAAGGGTTGTATGCCTAGAATAGGCATGGGAGATCAAGACTTAATGGATATAGTTGAATCTTCTAGGTTTCCCATTTGTTAAGTAGCACTTACTGTGTGCCACACCTTTGCTAGACATAGGGCTGGAATGGTGTGTCTGTTACTACTGCTAAGCCATTCCCAAACTCTATAGCTTTAAACAAGAATTGTTTATCATAGCTTCTGTGTCTTCAGGTCAGGAGGAGGTTGGTTGATCCCGGTTTAGGTGAGAAGCTAATCGTCAAGGCTCAGCTCCACACTAAATTCATTGCTTAGGATCCCTCAGTGTATATCATTCTTGGGTTCAAGTTGAGGGTGCAGTGACTGCCTAAAGGAAGCTCTCCTCACAATGATGCCAGATACACAAGAGTAAGCAGAAGCACACAAGACCTCTTAGCACCTAAGCTTGGAACATGCACACATCATCCCCATCTCATTTTATTAGCCAAAGTAAGTCATGTGGATAAGTCCAAAGTCAAGGGACTTAGCTATATAACTTTATGGAAATTACTACAAAATCACATGAAAAAGTTAGGAAAACAGAGGTCAAGAGTTGGTGCCAGTAATGTGCTCTATTACAGGTGAACTGAAGAAACAAAGAAGGTTAATATGTGTAGTTCTTGTTTTCAGGGAAATCATAATATAGTGAGAGAGAAAGACAAGCATACAAGCAATTATATAAATTTTCAGGTGCCTGTGAGGTGTGTATAAGATAGTGTGGCCAGATATCTAGTGTAGGAAAATATAGCCCATATGTGATTTGACCAATAGATAGATAAATTAATTAAAAAGATCCAAATTATGTTTACAAAAAAATAATGGTTATGTTTGGTACAGATTCTTTCCCTTCCTCCTCCTCCTCCTAGTCGTTATCATCCTCTTCTCCTTCCTTCCTTCTTCTTGTCCTCTTTGTCCTTTACCTTCTTTTCCTCCTTTACTTCTCCTTTGTTTTCTTTCTTTTCTTGGTGTAATTTTTGGAAATCTAAGGGTGGGAAATTAAGAGGCTTGGGATCCTAACTGATTGCTCCAAATTCGTTTCCTTCCTAAGGCCAGTATACATACAGGCTACTTGAATGAGCAAATTGTTGAAAAGTACCTTTAAGTCAAGGTATCTATATTTAAAGTTTTCATGTGATTATAGAAGTATTTTAGTATTATAGAAGTATTAACCTCCCCAGTTGTGCTCTGGAAATTGTGTTTTGCAGAGACTTGAAAATATATTGTGAGGCAGGAATTCTCAAGGCCTGTGTCTGTTCACCTTTTTCCCTACAAGACACTGAGATGGTTAGAACATGTGTGATCTCATGGCTCCCTTCAGGGGGGTGAGTTGCTTTGGAATTGATAGAAGGAAGATGTCACTGATCACTTTATTAGCCAACCTAGAGGCAGAGCTGACCATCTGTGAGGGAAGAGTGTATGGTTAATTATGTGACATAATAGAGGAAGTTTTTCCTATTTAAAACTGTTTACCATTTGCCTATCAGCAACACATTGTCCAATAAATTAATTCTCTGTGGAGATGGAACTGGCAAATCATGACCAATAGGCTGTATTACCAAATCCTTGTCTTTAAAATATAGTTTTAATGGTGCACAGTTATACCCATTCATTTCCTTACTGTCCTTATTGTACTCAACTTTTATACTACGGTGGCAGAGTTGACTACTTTGACAGAAACTAGGTAGCCTACAAAGCCAGAAGTATTTATGATCTATCCATTTATAGACAAATTTGCTGACCGCCACGTTAGAGACACACCCCTTTGGGCTAAAGTTTATTGTCCAGTTGAAACATAAATACAGGTGAAAGATTTTGATTACTCATAGGTGGTGAAAGCTATAGGGAGTACAAACACTCAAGGAAAGTATAAGAGACCAAAAGCTTTCTTTTATTTTTAATATGATTTGACATTTTTCTTGTTTGTAAATGAGATAATCCCTCCCATTCCCTTCTTGTTCCTCGTTATTTCTTGATACCACCATTATTAAAGTGATTGAACAGATTCTGAGGGCTCTCAGAATAAAGTGTTTTCATATGGAGGAGTTAAAAGGCATAGTGAAAAAAGATGAGCTTTTTTTTTTTTTTTTGAATTTCAGCTATGTTACTTGATAGTGATAAAAATTCGTGCAAATTGCTTAATTCCTCTGAGGGCCAATTTCCTTATATTATTGTTGTAAATTTCATATTGCTGTAGAAATTGTTCTGAGTATTAAATACAATAACATGAGATAAGTAAAGAAATAACTTCATAAGGAATAAAAAAATACATAACCATTGAGAGGAAAGAATATTCAAACATACAGAAATGAAAATTAACTGTAAATCTGAGAGATGAAAACTATAATCACTAAAATTAAAAAATCCTTAATTGAACATTATGCTAATATTAAAAAAGAATTAGATTGTAATTCATCAGATGTGTAAACACATACAAATTTAAAAAGTATGATATTAGAAAGTTGAATAATATTTAATCTATGTCAATTATTTGTGTAAAGGTTGTAAAGTTTGAAGCAAAACAATATATATTTTTATATACATTCATACATATATGCTTTATAAGATTTTTAAATTTATTTTAATTACAGTTAATATACAATGTTATGTTGGTTTCAGGTGTACAGTATAATGATTCAACACTTCCATATATCACGCAGTGCTCATCATAAGTGCACTGCTTAGTCCCCAACACCTATTTTACCCATCCACCCCACTGCACTCCCCTCTGGTAATCATTACTTTGTTCTCTGTAGTTAAGAGTCTGTTTCTTGTCTTGCCTCTTACTTTCCATTTGTTTGTTTTCTTAAATTCCACATATTAATGAAATCCTATGGTATTTGTCTTTATATATACATAATTGTGGGTTTATTTCTGGGTTTTCTTTTTAAATTTTTTTTCTTTCTTTAAAAATATTTCTGGGTTTTCTATTCTGTTCCATCAATCTATGTATCTGCTTTTGTGCCAGTACCATACTCTTTAGATAACTACAGCTTTGTAATATAAGTTGAAGTTTGGAATTGTGATGCCTCCAATTTTGCTTCCCTTTTTCAAGATTGCTTTGGCTAGTCATGGTCTTTTGTAGTTCCATACAAATTTTAGAATTATTTGTTCTTGTTCTGTGAAAAAACACTGTTGGTATATTTTTTTTAATGTTTCTTTTTGAGAGAGAGACAAAGCACAAGCAGAGGAGGGGCAGAGAGAGAGAGGGAGACACAGAATCCGAAGCAGGCTCTAGGCTCTGAGCTGTCAGCACAGAGCCCAACATGGGGCTCAAACTCAAGAACCATGAGATCATGACCTGAGCTGAAGTTGGATGCTTAACCGACTGAGCCACCCAGGTGCCCCGACTATTGATATTTTGATAGAAACTGCATTAAATGTGTAGATTGCTTTGGGTGTTAAAGACATTTTAACAATATTTGTTTTTCCAGCTCATGAGCATGGAATGTCTTTCCATTTCTTTGTGTCATCTTCAGTTTCTTTCATCAGTGTTACAAGTTTTCAGAGTACAGGTCTTTCACCTCTTTGGTGAGATTCCTAAGCAATATTGGTGCGATTGTAAATAGGATTGTTTTCTTAATTTCTCTTTCTTCTCCTTCATTATTAGTGTATATGAATGCAACAGATTTCTGTACATTGATTTTGTATCCTGTGACTTTACTGAATTTGTTTATCAGTTTTAGTAGGTTCTTGATGGAGTTTTTTTGAGCTTCCTATATTTAGTATCATGTCACTGGCAAATAGTGAAAATTTTACTTCTTCATTACCAATTTGGATGTCTGTTATTTCTTTTTGTTGTCTGATTGCTCTGACCAGGACTTTGAGTACTAGGTTGAATAAAAGTGGTGAAAGTGGACGTCCTTGTATTATTCCTGATCTCAGGGGGAAAAGCTCTCAGTCTTTGCCACGAAGGATGATGTTAACTGTGGGTTTTTCACATATGGCCTTTATTATGTTGAGGTATGTTTCCCCTAAACTTACTTTGTTGAGGGTTTTATAATAAATGGATGTTGTACTGTGTCAAATGCTTTTTGTGCATCCATCAAAATGATGAAATCATTCTTATCCATTCTCTTATTGATGTGATGTATTATGTTGATTGATTTGCAATATTGACACTCTTGCAACTCAAGAATAAATCCCACTTGATTGTGGTAAGTGATTTTGTAAATGAATTATTGGATTCTGTTTGCTAGTATTTTGCTGAGAAGTTTTGCATCTGTTGTGTTCATCAGAGATAGTGGCCTGTACTTTTCTTTATTTGTGGTGTCTTTATATACTTTTGGCATCAGGGTAATGCTGGCCTCATAGTATTATTTGACAGTGTTCCTTTTCTGTATTTTGGAATAGTCTGAGTAGAATAGGTATCTGCTCTTTTTTGTTAAGTAGAATTTGCTCATGTAGCCACCTGGTCCTGTACTTTTGTTTGTTGTGAGTTTTTTGATTACTGATTCAATTTCTTTCCTGATTATTGTTCTGTACAAATTTTCTGTTTCTTCCTGTTTCATTTTTCTAGTTTTTATGTTTCTTGGAATTTATCCACTTCTTCTAGGTTATCCCATTTGTTGGCATATAGTTCTTCATAATATTCTCTTAAAGTTTTATTTCTGTGGTATTAGTCGTTTTTTTTCTCATGTTTCATTTGTAATTTTATTTGAGTTCTTTTTCTTTCCCGATAAGTCTGGCTAGAGATTTATCAATGTTACTGATTTTTGCAAAGAATCATCTCCTGGTTTCATTGATCTATTGTTTCTCTAGTTTCTATATCATTTAGTTCTCCTTTAATCTTTATTATTTCCTTCCTTCTGCCAGTTTTAGGTTTTATTCTTTTTCTAACTGCTTCAGGTGTAAATTTTGCTGTTTGAGATTTTTCTGGTTTCTTGAAGTATATCTGTATTGCTAAAGACTTCCCTCTTAGAACAGCTTTTGCTGCATACCAGGGGTTTTGGACTGTTACGTTTTCATTTTCATTTGTTTCTATATACATTTTATTTTTTCTTTGATTTCCTGGTTGACCCATTCATTAATAGCATGCTGTTTAACCTCCATGTATCTGTGGTCTTTTCAGATTATTTCTTGTGGTTGTCTTCTTGTTTCTTAGCATTGTGGTTAGTATATATGTATGGTATGACTTAGATCTTCTTGAATTTTTTGAGGTTGTTTTGGGGGCTAATATGTGATCTATTCTGGAGAATGTTCCATGTGCATTTAAAAAATGTGTGCTCTGTTTTAAGATGGAATGTTCTGAATATATCTGTTAAATCCATCAGATCTAGTGTGTCATTCAAAGCCATTGTTTCCTTGTTGATTTTCTGTTTAGATGATCTGTTCATTGATGTAAGTGGGTGTAAGTGATGTAAGTTAAAGTCCTCTACTACTACTATTATTATTGATTTGTTCCTATGTTTGTTGTTAGCTCTTTTATGTATTTGGGTTCTTCTATGTTAGATGCATAAATATTTACAATTAATATATCTTCTTGTTGGATTGTCCCATTTATTATATAGTGACCTTCTTTGTCTCTTGTTATAGTCTTTGTTCTAAAGTCTGCTTTGTCTGATACAAAGATTGTGACTCTGGCTTTCTTTTGACATCTGTTTGCATGATAGATGTTTCTCCATACTCTCACTTTCAATATGGTCTAAAATGAGTTTCTAGAAGGCAGCAGTGCAGAGCCTGACATAGGGCTCAAACTCAAGAACCATGAGATCATGAGCCAAAATCAAGAATCAGATGCTTAACTGACTGAGCCACCCAGGTCTTGATTTTTGATCCATTCTGTCACCCTGTGTCTTTTAATTGGACTGTTTAGTACATTTACATTCCAAATAATTATCGATAGGTATGCATTTGTTGTCATTTTATTATTTGGTGGTTATTTCTGAAGTTTTTCTCTGATCCTTTATTGTCTTTCTTTCATGGTTTGCTGATTTTCTTTAGTAATATATTTGAATTTATTTCTCTTCTTCATATATTTAATAGTGGTTCTTAGTATACAGTTACCATTAGGTTTGTATAAAACCTTCTCTGCATGTAGTAGTCTACATTAAGCTGATGGTCACTTAAGTTTGAACCCATTGTTTCCTCATCTCCTCCCTACGTTTTAGGTATATGGTGTCATATTTTATATCCTTTTGTTTTTGAGTTTCTCGATTGCTTTTTTTTAAATAAATATTCATTTTTACTGCTTTTGTGTTTCCTACCTTTATACTGTCACTTTTTGTTCCTCCTCTTCACTCAGAGTCCTCTTTAATATTTCTTACTGCACTGGTTTAGTGGTCATGAACTCCTTTAGTTTTTGTTTTTCTGGGAAACTCTTTATCTCTCCTTCTATTCTGAATGATAGTCTTGTTAGATAAGAGTATTCTTGGCTGCAGATTTTTCCCATTAAGCCCTTTGAATGTATCGTGCCAGTCCCTTCTGGCTTGGGAAGTTTTTGCTGAAAAGTCTGCTAGCCTTATGGGCTTTCTCTTGTAAGTTACTGTCTTCTTTTGTCTTGTTGCTTGTCTTTATCACTATACTTTGCCAATTTAACTACAGTATGTCCTAGTGTGGTTCTGCTTTTGTTTATTTTGATGGGAGTTCTCTGTGCCCTCTGGATATGTATATATGCTTTCTTCCCCAGTTAAAGAGGTTTTCAGCTATTATCTGTTTACATAAATTCTCTGCGCCTTTTCCTCTCTCTCTCCTTCTTCTGGGGCTCATATAACATGGATGTTATTACATATGTTGGAGTCACTGAGTTCTCTAAGTCTATTCGCATTTTGCATCTTTTTTTCTCTTTTATTTAGAGTAATTACTTTCCATTACTCTGTCTTCTAGGTCATGAATGTGTTCCTCTGCTTCTTCCAGCCTTTTGTTCTTTCCATCAAGCATGTTTCTCATTTCAGTTATTGTGCTATGTTATTTATCTTTGCAATGTTATTCCTTATTGCTGTGTTAAGGGTCTCACTCATATCTTCCACTCTTTTCTTAAGTCCAGTGAGTATCCTTATGATCATTGTTTTAAATTATCCATTAGACATGTTACTTATGTCTGTTTTGCTTAGATCTCTGGCCATGGCCTTGTCCTGTTTTCTCATTTGGGATAAATTTCTGTCTTCTGATTTTGTGTATGTTTCTGTGTCTGTGTGTTGGGAAATTGAGTTAGGTCTCTGTTTTTAATGGTAATGGCCTCATGAAGAAAAGCTCCTGTAGTGTCCTGCTGTATAGTGCCCCCTGACCCCTAGGGCCTGGCACTTCTGGGGATGTCTCTAATATGTGCTGTGTGTGCTCTGCTGTTTTGTCATCCTGCTGTGTTATCCTTCATGCTAGTTGTCTACCAAGGCTCTGTTTGCCTGATGTGGGCAGTGTTTGGTTCCTGGCCTGAATGTCATGAGTTTTGATTATGTGGGCTCTGATCTCTTTGTGAGATGAGACCGGTCACCACTGCTGCCAGAATTGAGGCTCTGCAAACCACCACCCCTACCCCCACGCCATGCTGTGTTGGGAGCCACAGTGTGAGCCGGAGTTGGGCTGGCCTTCTAGGGAAGGGAGCTTGCTGTCCTGGGTCTGAGGCAAATGTGACTGAGAAGGGCATTTCCTGTGGAGTACCTGTGTGGGGCAGGGCTTGATGTAAGCTAGTTAGCCAGTGTTGGTGCTGCACTGGTTCTGCCTGTGGCCCTGTGCTTAGGCTGAGGGGCAGGGGAGGGAAATGGCACCCACCAGTTTCTTTGTTCCAAGAGGGGTCTCTCTGTGTGTCCCAGGCACTGTTCAGATCATTGTTTCACTCTGTATGTTCCCTGGATGTTTGCCTGCCTTCTTTCCAAGAGCAGCCCCAATGCTCTTGAACCTTCACAGAGCCAATCATGCTGACCTTTAAAATTCTAGGTTTTAAGTCCCACTGGTTGAAAGAACTCATGAAATTCATCCCTTCTCACTTTCCCAGCCAATTGGTATGGGGATTCATTTTCCCTGTGCATTCTCCTATGTGCTAGCCTTTCACCCTTCTCCATGACCATGACTCCCTCCCCCACTGTCGTGGCCAGGATCTATTTCTCTCCCAAACTGTGTCTCTGCACTTCCTACCTTCTTTGATGTAGCCTCCTCTATATATTAAGATGTGGAGTTTCTTCTGTTGGTCTTCAGGTTAATTTCTCAGGTGTTGAGAATGATTTGAGACTTAACTAGTTATATTCATGGGATGAAGCGAGCCTAGGGTCCTCCTACTCTACCTGCCGTCTTCTTGTCTCCACCTAAGATATTGTTGTAAAAGTAACAGATCTGAATCAATGGCAAAATGTTATAATTTTAAAATACTTTCCTCAAATATTTTGTTGAGTTGGTTAGTGTTGGAGGAATGGATGGCAAATGAATTGGAAAGACCACTACACTCAGTATGTAGAGACCTGAAGGTTTGTGTAGTGGATAGTAGTTATTAGGATTCTTAAATGCTTTACTGTTTATAAAGAAATCCACAGATGATCTGATTTAGTCCCTCCAGATGAGGTACATATAATTAGCAGTTTCATTGATAGTGAAGCTGAGGCTGAACCCTATTTTGTACCCAGGGTCTAGGGTTGTCAGGCTTGGCAACTATAAAAACAGGATGCCCAATTGAATATGATCCCAGATAACAACAAAATACTTTTTAGGATAAATACGTCTCATGCAGTGTTTCATCTGGCAACCCTGTATCACACAACTGCAAACAACAGTGGTAGTCCTGTCATATTCCTGATTTTAGGCCAAAAATTGTCTCCACTTTATCAGAACTATGTTTTCACTCACT
Organism: Acinonyx jubatus; assembly: GCF_027475565.1. NCBI lineage: Eukaryota > Metazoa > Chordata > Mammalia > Carnivora > Felidae > Acinonyx > Acinonyx jubatus. The sequence continues at coordinate 61,488,236 of NC_069392.1, forward strand.
TAATGTTTATTCTTCAATGCAACAAATATTTAGTGAGCACGTACTTTTTTTTGGGGCGTGGTGTTATTTTTTATTTTTTTGCTTTTCTTGTGCAATTTAATACTGAATTCATCTCTCCAACAAAATAACTACAAATACAGCACTTGTGGGACAATTAAATACAGAAATAAAAACCATATAACAAAGAATATTTGCGCACTGGTTCTGATTAAGACCTGTAGTAGGCCCAGGGTGCCTGGGTGGCTCAGTCGGTTAAGCAACGACTTTGATTCAGGCCTTGAGGGTAAATAAAAATAAATTAACCATGATCAGTTATGAGGCTACATCCAAGGGATGGTGAATTTTAATAGCTAATCCCTGATGTTGCTTTTCTGTAACAAAGATGCCAGCATTAAGATACTCCAAACACTATTGTCCTTTTTAAAATAAAGTTTTTACTTTGATTCTAGTAACACACAATGTAATATTAATTTCAGGCATACAATGTAGTGATTCAACAATTCTATACATTACCCAGTGCTCATAATGGCAAGTATGCTCCTTAATCCCTATGATCTATTTCACCTATCTCCCCACCCCCCTGCTACCCTTCCTTCTGGTGTTCATCAGTTTGTTCTCTATAGTTAAGAATCTGTTTCTTAATTTGTCTCTCTTTTTTCCCCCTTGGCTTCTTTGTTTTATTTCTTGAATTCCACATATGAGTGAAATCATATGGTATTTGTCTTTGTCTATTTTGCTTAGTATTATACTCTCTAGCTCCATCATGTCCTTGCAAATGGCAAGATTTTATTCTTATTATGGCTGAATAATACTCTATTGTGTGTGTCTATGTGCGTGTGCATACACATATCACATCTTTTTTTAAATTTTTTGACCATTTTATTTTAATGTAATTTATTGTCAAATTGGGTAACATATAGTGTGTACAGTGTTCTCTTGGTTTTGGAGGTAGATTCCCATGGTTCATCGCCTACATATAACACCCAGTGCTCATCCCAACAAGTGCCCTCCTCAATGCCCATCACCCATTTTCCCCTCTCCCCCACCCCACCATCTACCTTCAGTTTGTTCTCTGTGTTTAAGAGTCTCTTATGCTTTGCCTCCCTCTCTCTCTGTTGTAACTATTTTTCCCCTTCCCTTCCCCCATGGTCTTCTGTTGTTTCTCAAGTTCCACATACTAGTGAAAACATGATAGCTGTCCTTCTCTGACTGACTGACTTTCACTTAGCATAATACCTTCCAGTTCCATCCACGTTGCTGCAAATGGCAGGACTTCATTCTTTCTCATTGCCAAGTAGTATTCCATTGTATATATAAACCACATCTTCTTTATCTATTCATCATTTGATGGACATTTAGGCTCTTGGCATAATTTGGCTATTGTTTAAAGCACTGTTATAACATTGGAGTACATGTGCCCCTATGAATCAGCACTCCCGTATGCCTTGGGTGAATTCCTAGTAGTGCTATTGTTGGGTCATAGGGTAGTTCTATTTTTAATTTTTTGAGGAAACTCCACACTGTTTTCCAGAGCGGCTGCAACAGTTTGCATTCCCACCAACGGTGTAAGAGGGTTCCTATTTCTCCACATCCTCACCAGCTTCTGTCATTTTCTGACTGTTAATTTTAGCCACTCTGACTGGTATGAGGTGGTATCTCAGTGTGGTTTTGATTTGTATTTCCCTGATAATGAGTGACATTGAGCATCTTTTCATGTGTCTGTGGGCCATCTGGATGTCTTCTTTGGAAAAGTGTCTCTTCATGTCTTTGCCCATTTCTTCACTGGATTATTTGTGTTTCAGGTGTTGAGTTTGGTGAGTTCTTTATAGATTTTTGGATACTAACCCTTTATCCGATATGGCATCCGATTGAGGTCCCAGTAGTTCATTTTTGCTTTTAATTCTCTTGCCTTTGGAGATGTGTCGAGCAAGAAATTGCTGCAGCTGGGGTCAAAGAGGTTGTTGCTTGCTTTCTCCTCTAAGGTTTGTCTCACATTTAGGTCTTTCATTCATTTTGAGTTTATTTTTGTGACATACCACATCTTCTTTACCCATTCATCAGTTGATGGACATGGGCTACTTCCACAATTTGGCATTTGTAAATACTGCTGCTATAAACTTAGGGGTACATGTATACCTTTGAAATAATGTTTTTTTTAAGTTTTTTGTTCATTTGTTTAAGTAATCTCCGCAACCACCATGGGGCTTGAAGTCTCAATCTCCTGATCAAGGGTTTCATGCTTCTTTGACTGAGATAGCCAGTTACCCCTGAATTAGTGTTTTTGTATGTTTGAGGCAGATACTCAGTAGTGAAATTACTGGATCATATGGTAATTCTACTTTTGAGTCTTTGAGGAACTTCTATGCTATTTTCCTCGGTGGTTGTGCCAGTTTACATTCCTACCAAAAGAGTGAGGACATGGTTTTAAGTAGGAGGGTAGCATATTCTTATTGAGCCTCTGTAAAGTCACTCAGGTGACTGGATGAAGAAAGGGTCAGAGGAGAACAAGCTGAAGGTTGAGAGACCAATGTGAAGGCTGATGTTGGGTGGACTTGCTGCAAGTCACCAGTAAAGGAAACTCAGCCAGGAGGCAGAGAAGGTTCTTCTGAGGGGAACTGGGCATGGATTTTAAATGTGTTGAACTCACAACACTTGAAATACTGAGATATGTTAAGTCGAATAGATGATGTGAGTTATGTGTATGAAGATTAAGGTAGAGACTTCATTTGGAGGGATAGACTATGAAGTCATTTACATTTGGCTGGTGTCCTATTCTTGCCATGTGACAGGCCTTGTATATTATGATTGCCTTGCCCTAGCTCTCAGGGCACTTACTTATAGTCCAGTGAAGGAGGCAGAGAAATAAAAAGTCAATTATAATATAGAGTGACATGGATAATATTGAAAAAGTAGTTAAGGTTCTTAGGGAATCAGAGGAAGAAATAACCTCAACCTCAAGACTTAAAAGGAGAGTGAGAATTTGCCCAAGGCAGAGTGGTGGGAGGGCAGTGCAGAAAGAAGTTGGTCAAGACATGGAGATCGGAAAGAGAAAGCACAGTACTTTGAGGAAGCTTGTTCGGATGGAGCATAGAAGGTGAAGGGTGAGTAAAGTGGTATGAATTGAAGAAACAACCTGGGGTCCACTGTGAAGAGTGTTGTTAGCCCTATAAAGGACTTTGAACTTACTTTTTATCAGGGAGATTATTAAGTGACTTTTATCAGGGAAAGCGACATGATCACATTTGAGAATCAGATTACTCAGGCTGTGTGAGAAATGGATTAGAGGGAAGAAAAGCAGAAATGGGAGAAACTAGATAAGAGTCCTTGCAATCATACAGGCAGGAGGAGATGATGATCTGACATAAACATTTTCACTTATTTAAATAAGTGAATGGATGAATGTGGAGAGCAAAGAAGTAGCATAATTCAGAGCTAAAACATTCAAATTAGAAGATCTGGTGGCTTGGGAAACTAGAGGACATGGGAGTCACCCCTGAGATAGTGATAACAAATAGTGGAAGAGGAGCAGATTTGGGGACAAGAAAGAGAATGTGGTTTTGAATGCACGGAGGTTGAGTTATTCATGAATCACATGGAGCCAACTGAATACATGAGTGGATTTAGGAGAGGGGCATAAGATGATGTAAAGACTTCGAAATTATTTTCATGTTTGTTTATTTTGAGAGAGAGAAAGCACATGTGTGCAAGCAGGGGAGGGGCAGAGAGGGAGAGAGAGAATCCCAAGTAGGCTCAGTACTGTTAGCATAGAGTCCAACACAGGGCTGTATCTCATGAACCATGAGATCATGACCTGAGCCAATTTCACGGGTTGGATGCTTAACTGACTGAGCCACCCAGGGGCCCCAGATGCTTTTCTTAAAGTAACAGAAGTAGATGAGATCTGCATGAAGGGCTTGTCAAATGAGGAAAGAAGAGATGTTCAGGCAAAACTCTGAGAAACCCCAGTATTGTAGGTACAGTTAGAGGAAAATAACCTGTAATGGAGAGGAGTCATTGAAGCAGGAAGAGGTGCTGCCAGTAGTCTGGATAGGAGGACAACGTGAACAGTTGAATCCATCCTAATTTGGGATAATAGTAGGTAGAGGTGATAAAAGGAAAATGTAAAAGTTGTACAAAATTATGGTAAGATATTTGAAGCGATCAGAAAAGGAGTGTAGATGCACAAAGAAAGATAGGAGGGGGGCCCCTGGGTGGCTCTGTCAGTTAAACATCTGACTCTTGATTTCAGCTCAGGTCACGATCTCAGGGTTCATGGGTTCTAGCCCTGCTTTAGGCTCCCCACTGACAGACTGTTTGGGATCCTCTCTCTCTGCCCCTCTTCTGTTCAAGCATACTCTTTCAAACAAATAAACAAACAAACGAACAAACCCAAAACTTAAAAAATAGGAGGAAGGAAACAAAAATAAGAAACATAATAGTAGATCTCACTGTGGTCAAAATATAGCTAAGAGAACTGTGAACGCTAAAAGGAATAAAGTTTGTGCCCAGGGTGGAATTATTTTTCATATGTATACATTTAAAAATTATACAAAGCATGTATAAATGTATTCTTACTGAAAGTAATTCAGGGCATAGTGAATTACAGAGGGTAAAATACTGAAGTACCATCTGTCTTCCCTATTAGCAATTTCTTTCCCAAAGTGGCCACACTCCGCAATTTGGTGTTTACTTTATTTATTTATTTTTTTTTTGGAACATTTTCTGGGCACTTCCATATATACACATTGCTGCACATAATTTATTTTTACAAAAATATATTGTAATACTTTTCAATTAATATATTTTAGTGGATTTCCACTTACATATAGCTTATTTGTATTATACATTTATAATAGTTTATTTAACCATTTTCCTGTGACTGGGCCATTGAGTTATTTGAGAATTAAGTTTTAGATCAAATGTTTTAGAGGTGGAACAATACTGGGCAGTGACAAAGTCCAGGGTGAGGGCAGAAAATTTGATTGCAGAAATAGAGCTGAGATGCCTTGGATAATAAAAATGTAGGGGGGTGGTACTGGTTGTGAGATGGCTGAAAACCAGGGGTACTGAGGGCGCCCACAGTGAAGGCAGAATATGGGATGGGCCAAAGGATGGTGAGCTTTGACTCGAAGGATTCAGTGAATATGGGTGAATGACGAAGAGCATGAGAGATTCCAATGATAAGGAGGTATTGAAAAATATGAGTAGGTGTAAAGAGCCACAAGAGATCTTCTTTTTTGCTTGTTTTTGTTTCTTGTCTTTTTAAAGGCTTAAGCCGGGATATTCTGAAAGGAACACTAGAGACCTAGTGACAGGGATCATGGGGAATGAGAAGTTTCTATTTGAGATGCATTTATTATGCGTAATGTCCTCCAGGCACCTCGTGGTGCCTGCCAAAGCCTGAGAGGGGCGGGACAATTCTTGAAGGAGTTGAAGATGGTGGGGTTTATGGTGACAGAGGATTCTGCGGTCTCAAGTGAAATGCTTATGTTTGAGAAGCAGTTGGGATTTGAGTCCTGGAAAGAGGAAGGCCCAAGCAGTGTGGAGTTGAGAGAAGAGGCAGGACATGAGTTAGGGATACCTTGAGTGTGGAGTGGTAGTTAGATGGCCTTATGACTTCCCAGTGATGAGTTCTGCCAGCACCCAAGGACGTGATATGAGTGAGAGGATCTGAGTCCCTCAGGAGTTGGTGACCTAGAGTGAGGGTGCTCTGGAGAGAATTGTGGTCATGGCAGAGAGGCTGACCACACAAACCAGTCCCTGGAACTGTCACCATGTACTAGAAACAGCTCTTCTCTCCAGTGGGTAGTGGAGATAGGGGATGCAATATCTCCCCTCTAGAATACCTCTCTCCAGCAAGAGGTATTCTCCTGTCTAAGCTCACTTTCCTCATCTTCAAAATGAATGGTTACTGTCAATTATCTCCAATGTAAAAATGTATAATTCCAAGTATTATACCTCTATTTCATAAAATACTTTTTTTTTTCCTTCTGGGAAAATTATACTATTATCAAGATTGGCATGAGAAAGTAGTTCTTAGTGTTCATCGTTCTGGGTTTCTTCAGGTTTTATATGAGGTGTGACATTTATTTAAGTGCATTTGTTTCTTTGCTGTGCTTATTCCATGCTGGCTAGACTGCTGTCCTTGGGGTCTCTTGTCTAATTCTATGAAATTCCATTTATCATTCACAGAATCATTAATTTGCCTGTGTAGTGTTACCTCCTGAGGTTTCCTTTTTCTGAGTCAATAAACCTGAAAACTAATGTACATTTCATGTATATTGCTGGGAAGGGGCTTGGGGCTTGACATTTTCCTTTTGCTAAGGATGTACCATAATTCATTTGTTTTATGTGAGTCTTGAAGAAGGGAACTCCCAGATTAAGTGAATGACCACTAAAAAACATTCTTATGCATGTTTAGGCAGAGCTGTGTTCGCATCGATTCAAATTAGAAGCAGATATTCAACACCTACTCCGTGCCAGGCACTGTGCTGAGATGTCTAGGTGAAAAGAAGAAACATGAAACATGGTTTTGTTCTCAATTTATAATTGGGGAGACCAAAGCAATCATATAAATGAGTAAGGATAAAATATGTAGTATTTCTCGGTAATTAAAGAGAAGGTGTTACAAAGTGGAACTTGATTAGTGGACAAATGAATTATACAGACAGGAATTGACTTTGAAAGAATATGAGGTACCTCAAACTATGATAAATAAGGAAAACTTTGAGGGAAAAGACTTGTTTGGTCTTAGATCTCAGTGTCTTAAGTATAGGTCTTAAAGTGTACGTAGGATTTAAATATATGGACAAACTTTGTAAAGCAATGTGTAAGGGGACTGAGAGTGGTCTGAACAAACACATGGGGGTTACACAATGCATGGCATGTCTATAGTAATGCACTAGTGAATGGAAACATGAGGGCCCAGAACCTCATGATATGGGGGTTGTGGAAGCTGAGGTTAAGGAGTTTGTACTACTCCAGAGGGAATCTCTGCTCAGGACAGGGGGACATAGTTAGAACTCTTGTACATGAAGACATTTTGAGTGGCAGTAAAGAAAGAGGAAAGCATGAAAGCAAGGAAACTGCATCTGATGGGAAGGCAGCAAAGCCCAAGGGAATGGGTCTGATTAGAATGCTGTGCAGTGGAAATAGGTGAGAGGACCCCACTGGGAGAAGAGAATTGGCTGCCTCACAAGTATCTGGCCTCTCATCCCTACCCACATTCTTCGCAGGGTCATTGCCCTATTGATCTCTCTGTCTGACGTGCTGTCCTCCCATAATGTTGCAGAGTTGGCTCTTCCTTGTTTATCAAGCTCTCAAAAAGCTCTGTTTCAATGCATAATTCAGTAATGTTCTATCACAATATATTACCCTGTTCTCATTGTAAACTTTTTTACTATCCCAGGTATCTTACTCATCATTCATTCACCCATTGATTTGGTTGTTAAAATCTGACTCACTTGCTAAACTGGGTGCTCTGCAAGGAGAGACTGTGGTTGCAATGATCCGTGCCTGTCATCCGTGGCACCCAGAATAATGACCAGCACCTAGTAGATGCTCAATAAATGTTTATTGATAGAGAAAGGACAGAGAAGGGGTGCTATGGTGTAAACATAATTTCTTCAGTCTGTTGCTAACGTTAGTATCATGTATAAGGCATGATAATGAGTTTATGCTTAAGGGATTACGGACTGAAGTTTTGGTGCCAATGATGAGCAGAAAAATGTTACCCCCAGGAAATTAAATGCTGTGTCAAAGAACAGATACGAGAATCTTTATTCTCTTATCCTGAGCACCCATAGGACTGATTGAGAATTCCTTCAATTTCATTGAAAGCATTTGGTACAGGTTCTAATATATCAGCAATATCTCCAAGGCCCCTTTTCTTCCAGTGCTAACACTCTATGATTTTAAGCTACTGAATTCATAATCCAAATCAATATTCTTTTCATATAAGTGCTCAGCAAGGGTAGCCACATGCTTTATTTTACTGAAACTTCCAATATCTAAAATGTTTATAAATGTTACCATAGGGGCCAATATTCATAGCTTGTTTCAAGAACCACATAATTAAATATAGCTCATAACTTTGTACACTTCAGTTTTTGTTTAAAGTTTTATGATAAAAACCACTAATTTAAAAAAATGAACATTGAGATGCTTGCTAAGGTTGCATGCTATTTCTTCTACAGAATCAGATTTTGTACAGTGAGAAGTCTGAAGTGAAAACAAATTTAGGGTAAAGTATTCATTTGTGACTAACCAAGTATTGACTGAATCAAGATAAAAGTCTGAGATTTATTTATATCTCTTGTGCAGAGTTAAAATAATATCTTGAACAGAGGCATCAGAAGCATTTCAGAAAACTTGTATTTTAGTCTAGTAAACAGCCCCCAACAGACCTGTGTATGTAGGGATTAGGGTTAAAGGGCTTCCATGTCTCCCCAGGGGAGTGAAGGGCATAAGTTATCCTATCTTGGCAGCAGGTGGAATGAATTCTTTCCACGAGGATGGAAGAGGGGAAACAGCATGAGCAAATGATTTGAGGTGATTAGTAATGATGAAAACATCTACTTTAAGTTATATATGCTTAGATGGAAATGCTAGAAACCTAATTCTGATTACACAAGGGTAGAGTTTCTTGCTCCAAAAAGACTATTTCTGTTCACTCACTGTTAACAGAATATATTTAGCAGTGGTCTAAGCATGTCATGGTGATGTTAAAAGTACTTAAAAACAGTCCTATTAAAGTGTGACTTAAAGTCACACGAAGCCATAAATGAGTGGTCTGAGAGTCTTCACCAGGAGTAGTTGTAGAGGAGGAAGGAAGAAGAAAGAAAGACGAAGTAGCCCAACAGGAAGAGCATGTGTGAAAAGTAAACCAGGGCTTTCAAAAAGGGCTGTGCTTAACTTCACAGTTTTATTTCTAAACCTTGCTCAGAAGTCACTTTCTTCTGAAAAGGAACTGAGAACCAGGGCAAATAACTGTAGCAGTGTTTCTCTTCTCTTCTTGACATCTTACAGTCTCGCTTGAGAAAATTCTCTTGATCTAGAAGCAGGATAGATAAAAATCCCATGAGGTAAAGCTATAGTGACATAATTGTGGGCTTTATCTCCTAAAAGGACCAGCCACCAAAATGTCATATAGTAGCCATTATGAGCCGCATCAAGACATGACTCAGTGGACTCAGCTGAGGTGCACTCTTATCATTACTATCAGGGGAAGAATTGGTGTGCTTTAGAAAATGAGGGCTCCTTGGTTTTTTAAGCATAGACATGAAAAGAGATACAATGAAAAAGAAGTTTATGGCCTAGCCTTAGTACATGGTCTTCTGAAGTGTTTATAAATAACTGATAAATTTTCTGTCAGGATGAAGCTAGGATTTTTCTCTTTTACATGACATCAAAGGAACTTAACTCTAATATTCTGTTTGGAGCTTGGGTTTGGAGCTCTGGATCATTTTGATAACATCTTGGAGACTTAGTCATGGAGAATCCCTTCATGATCCCTTATTCTAATGGTATTGCAAAGGGGAATGCCCTCCCATCCAGTAAACTATGGATAAAGGGTGCTCAGGAAATGATAGTTGATGATGACGGTAAAAGACATATGTATATTTCAAATCCTATTCAGCTTTGAACAAGGGTCGTTCCTTGAAAATGAAGATATTGGGCTTTTTTACACTCTGTACAAAAAAAAATGCTTTTTGGTTTCCCATCTTCTATATAATAATTCTAGAACAAGATTATATCACCAATGCTTATATTTAGTTTTAATTAGCAGCCGCTTCTGAGCTGCACAATGAAATGCTTCAGTGAAAGAAATGGAGAAATTTATTAGTCTGTCAGTTTTGGTGCAGAAATAATTTTTTTTCCAAAATGCATATATTAGAGAAGTTTGCTGAAATGCAGACATTTTTTTTAAACTTGTTATCCAAACTGTAAGTCTCTTCTCAATCTCTAGGATTCTTCAACTTCAGCATGTGCTGGATCACTCCTGAGTGCTCACAATCACTGTCCTTCAAGCTCTCCAAGCCTCAAGTGAGGTGGACGATTTTCATGTAGGGTTGGGAAATCTCCTTTTATTGGCTAGAGTTGTGCAGGCTAGAAATAACTCTTTTCAGAGTAATCTGAAAATTATTCTACAACTGGGACCAGGAAGTTGTATAGTGGGGTGTCTGGACATAATGGTCAAAGGAAGGGGGAGGGTGTGCAGACATATTGTATCCTGGGAAAATGATGGCAAGTGAATTTAGTGGAAATAAGTTGAGTGTTTGTTCAAATATATCTTACATATAAAACTTGATGCTTCATAGTTAGAGAGTCAAAGATCAGGACACTATAGTTTTTGTCCCCTTCCAAACAGCCTGTGTAACAGGCAGAACTATCAGCCATTCATTCAGTCATTCCACAACTATTCATGGGGCATTAACTATGTGTCAGGCCCTGTGATAAGATCTTCTCTTTCAAGGCAGAATCAAACACTGTCCTTATCTGCAAGGAGCTTGCAGCTTGAAGCAGAGAAGGTATAGAAATATTCATTTAGGGTGATGAGATAAATCAAGAGGAGTAGTTTGTAAAGACCCTGGGTAAGTACAAAGAATATAAAGCACCCATCTTTCAGGTGGGGCACAGAGTGTCAAGGGCAAAGCCCAAAGGAGATGATAACCCCCTACTCCTTCCTCAATTCAGTTATCAAGCAAGGTGGAAAGGCCTTGGCAGAGTGTGATGGATGCATAGGCATAGGCATCATGCAGCAGGGATGATTCAGGAGGCTGTAGGAAGTCTGGTCTGATTCCAGTAGGTATCCTTTTGGGGACAAGTGATTGGTTTTAAAGTTAGAAAGGTAGGTGTCCAATCATGGAAGACTTTCCTTGTAAGGCATATGGATTTGAGCAAGATGCAGTGTTCAACTGTATCAAGTGTGAGAACACTGCTTAAAATCACATTTTCTTTTTTTGCAGAGTCACACATGACGAAATAGGGATTAAATGAGAAAATACCTGAAATTTTTTTAGGTATAATTCCTTCAGCAATGAATTCATAAGATTTCATACTTTATTAATCAGTACCAAAGTACTTGTTGAATACTTATATTGTGCCATTTACTGCACCGGGAAAAGGAGATGCATCAGGTTAGAAGAGATATTTCCTGTTCTTAAATTGCTTAGTGTCTAGCAATAGTTAGTAATCAGAACAACACATTGTGATCATTCCCATAATGGAGGCCTCTGTAAATGTTAGAGGTACTAAAAAGATAAGAGGATCCTTTTGGAAGAACTAATATTGTTAAAATGTGCATACTACCCAAAGCAATCTGTAGATTTATTTTCTATAATACTATTTTTTAATGTTGATTTTTGAGAGAGAGAGAGAGGGAGAGAAGCACAATGGGAGAGGGGCAGAGAGAGGGAGACACAGAATCCTAAGCAGTCTCCAGGCTCTGAGCTGTCAGCACAGCTGACAAAGTTAGATGCTTAACCAACTGGGCCACCTAGGCACCCAGAAGTCTGTAGATTTAATTCAATCCCTATCAAAATACCAACAGCATTTTTCACAGAACAGGAACAAATAGTCCTAAAATTTGTATGGAACCATAAAAGACCCCCACTAGCCAAAGTAATCTTGAAGAAGAAGAACAAAACTGGCGGTATCACAGTCTCAGACTCCAAGATATACTACAAAGCTGTAGTAATCAGAACAGTATGGCACTTGCACAAAAACAGGTATAGATCAATGGAACAGAATAGAAAGCTCTGACCATGCTTTATGGTCAATATATGACAAAGGGGTAAGAATATACAATGGGAAAAAGCCTCTTCAGATGGTGTTGGGAAAACTGGACAACTACAGGAAAAAGAATGAAACTGGATCACTTATACCACATACAAAAATAAATTCAAAACAGATTAAGGAGATAAATTGAAACCCGAAATCATAGAATTTCTGAAAGAAAACATAGGCAGTAAACTCTTTGACATCAACCATGGAAACATTTTTATAGGTATGTCTTCTCTGGCAAGGGAAACAACAGCAAAATTAAACTATGGGGACTACACCAAAATAAAAAGATTTCATGAAGGAAACCAACAAAATTAAAAGACAACCTACTGAATGGAAGAAGATATTTGCAAATGTTTCCAATAAGGGGTTAATGTCCTAAATATGTAAAGAACTTAAGCAACTCAAAGCCTCAAAAAACAAATACTCCAATTAAAAAATGGGCAGAAGACATGAATAGACATTTTTCCAAAGAAGACATCCAGATGGCTAACAGACACATGAAAAGATGCTCAACGTCACTCATCATAAGAGAAATGCAAATCAAAACTACAATGAGATATAATCTCACACCTGTCAGAATGGCTAAAATCAAAAACATGTTTCTAAAGTGTTGGGGAGGATGTAGAGGAAAAGAAAACCTTATGCATTATTGGTGGGCATGCCAACTGAGGCAGCCACTGTGGGAAACAGTATGGAAGTTCCTAAAAAAAACTTTTTTAGATAGAACTGCCATAAGATTCAGTAATTCCACTATTGGATATTTACCCAAAGAAGACAAAAACACTAATTCGAAAAGCTATATGCACCTCTGTGTTTATTGCAGCATTATTTATAATGAGAGATGGAAGCAACCAAAGTGTACATCCATAGATGAATGGATGAAAATGGTGAGGTGTATATATATCTACACACACACACACAAACACACACACACACACACACACACAATGGACTATTACTCAGCCATAAGAAAGAATGAAATCTTGCCATTTGCAACAATATGGATGGAGCTAGAGAGTATAATGCTAAGCCAAATAGGGCAGAAAAAGGCAAATACCATATGATTTCACTTGTGGAATTTAAGAAATTAAAGAAATGAACAAAGAAAAAAATCAAAACAGACTCTTATATACAGAGAACAAACTGGTGGTTGCCAGAGGGAGGTGGGTGGGGAGAATGGGTGGAATAGGTGAAGAGGATTAAAAGTTCATTTATCATGATGAGTACTGAGTAGTGTATAGAATTGTTGAATCATTATATTGTATGCCTGATACTAATATAAGACTGGATGTTAATTATACTTGAAAGAAAAGGATCTTAGTTTTTCTTGGAGGTTTCAGGAAAAAAAAATGTCACAGAATAAGGCTTAATGTACCTTTTGAAAAAGGAGTAGGAACTTTCGAGAAACATTGCTCTGAAGGAGGGTAGAGGGCATTCCAGGAGGAAGGAACAGCTCATTCAAAGGCTTACATGTAGGGAAAGGTAAAATAGGAGCTTTCTGGAAGAACACACAGGTCAAAGGGCTAAGAAATTATGATTGAGAAAGAAGACTTCCTTCTATCTTCTATGGAAAATGGTAATGAAAGTAGTGGGTTCTCCAACTGTGTAAGGGTGAGAATATCCTTGACCATCTAGTTTGATGTGAAGACTGCTGGGCATAGAAGCTTTTGGGGTTGGAATGTGTAGTTATTAACTGGAATCTACAGCAATTCTCTGCTTGGTTGAAATATCACAATTAAAACAATAGAGGAAGAAGCTTTGTAGAATTAAACAATCTTGTAAAAATGGGCATAAAACTGAAATTATATATGCTACTAATTTGAGTATGCAGATCAGAGAGAAAATATCAAAATGGTAATATCTGCATTTTAAAGGGCTATTTATCACTGCTTCGCAACCTACTATTATTGGACTATTACCTTGATGATTAAACTTTTCAATTATATGTTGCATTGTATTAGGCTTTATACAATCATTAATTAGTTCACTCACATAAAACCCTGTGAGGAAGCAGAGGGATTTTATTACCCACTGTTTCACAGATGAGAAAACAAAGGCAACAAGGTTAAGTAGCTTCCTGAATTTTTCCTATCGGGTCTGAGGCTGGCAGGATGGGAGTTGGGCCCCCCTGCATCACCAGCCTGGCACGGCTCCTTTGAGTTCTGCTTTGAGCCTTGTTCTCTCCACTAATTGGGAATGGGTGCCCCTGGTGTTCTTGAAAATTAATGATATTCAGTGCTACAAGATGTATCTGTCACAGCCTATGTTTGTTTACTTGTGGCAATTAGCGGCCATCTGCTCTGGAGGTGATAGTGTGAGGACCTCCTCCTTTGGAAATACTGACTTCCAGGAATGAGAGAGTCTTCCAAGGCTCAGGTTGTTAGGGAAGGAGAGTAGACAAATGAATAGGACCTCAGGTCCTCTGGAAAGGTGGTAGAGGCCGCATGCACAGCACCAAGGGAGGAAAGCAAACTAAGCTGTTTATTCTCTGTTCTTGTTGCTTTTCCTTTTTCTCCACTGTTTTCAAACCATACCCCCCTTTGCTAGTCAGGGTTCCCACTAGACTAGTAAAGGGGGTGCTGAACAGGCAGTTTAGTCTCCTCGACCTTGACCTTCTACCCAAATGACCAAGTGTGGCAGAATTTGGAGGATGAGCCTGCCTCTACATTTGTTCACAAAGGGCTCCCTGTGCCATAGAAATGGCAGGGAGGAGCCACATGAGATGAAAAGCACAGGACCAGACAAGGGACAGGATAGAGAAAGGAATTGCATGGCAACAATTAATGTCCCTAGTGACTGCTTTGTGGAAATGTTCTGCATCTTTCAGGATGCTGAATTTGTCACTTGACCTCTGTCAGGCATTCTTGTGTCAGCAAGGAGACCCAGCCAGACTGGAAAATAACAGGAAATGCTTAAAAAAAAAAGCATGTGTGTATGTGTATATTTATTGAAGGATAACAGATGTACAAAAAGTTACACACATTTGATGTATACATCTTGATGAGTTGGGAATATACATACACCCATGATACCATCACCACAACCAAGGTACCAAACCTATCCATCACTTCCAAAAATGTCCTTATTTTTGTTGGTGATGGTGGTGGTAGTGGTAAGAACACATGAGCTCTATTCTCCACATATTTTTTAAAAATTTTAATTCCAGTGTAATTAATATATGGTATTACATTAGTTTCAGGTGATTCAACCTGAATCAACACTCTCATATTAACTCCGTGCTCATCAGGTTAAATGTACTCCTAATCCTCTTCACCTGTCTCAACCATTCACCCACCTACCTCCCCTCTGGTAACCATCTGTTTCTTCTCTGTGGTTAAGAGTCTATTTTTTGGTTTGTCTCTTTTATTTTTTCTTTGTGCTTTTGTTTCTTAAATTCTATGTATGAGTGGGGCGCCTGGGTGGCTCGGTCGGTTGAGTGTCCGACTTCAGCACAGGTCATGATCTCACAGCTCGTGAGTTTGAGCCCCACGTCAGGCTCTGTACAGACAGCTCAGAGCCTGGAGCCTGCTTCTGCTTCTGAGTCTCCTCTCTCTCTGCTCCTCACCCACTCGCATTTTGTCTCTGTCTCTCTCAAAAATAAATAAACATTAAAATTCTATGTATGAGTAAAATATATGGTGTTTGTCTCTGACGGGCTTATTTCACTGAGCATTATACTCTCTAGATCCATCCATGTTGTTGCAAGTGGCAAGATTTCATTCTTTTTTATGGTTGAGTAATTTTCCATTGCATCTATATACCACATCTTCTTTTTCCATTTATCTATTTATGGACACGTAGGTTGCTTTCATAATTTGGCTATTGTAAATAATGCTGCAATAAACACAGGAGTGCACATGTCCTGTTGAAATACTGTCTATGCATTCTTTGGATAAATACCTAGTAGTGTAATTGCAGGATCATAGGGTAGTTCTATTTTTAATTTTTTGAGAAACCTCTGTACTGTCTTCCACAGTGGCTGCCTCAGTTGGCATTCCCACCAACAGTGCATGAGGGTTCCTTTTTCTCCACATCCTCACCAACACTTGTTTCTTGCATTTTTGATTTTAGCCCATTCTGACAGATATGAGATGATAGCTCATTGGGGGGTTTGATTTACATTTTCCTAATGATAAGTGATGTTAAAGCATCTTTTCATGTGTTTTTTGGCCATCTGAGTGTCTTCTATGGAGAAATGTTTGTTCATTGCTCATGTCACTACCCAATTTATTTTTATTTTTTATTTTTGAGAGAGAGACTGAGTGTGAATGGGAGGAGGGGCAGAGAGAGAGGGAGACACTTTTTGGGTGTTGAGTTGTATGTTCTTTATATAATTTGGGTATTAATTCTTTGTATGATAGGTCACTTGCAAATGTCTTCTCCCATCAGCAGGTTCTTATTTAGTTTTGTTTGTTTTTTGCTGTGCAGAAATTTTTATTTTGATGTAGTCCCAATACATTTTGTTTCCCTTGCCTCAGAAGACATATCTATAAAGATGTTACAGCCAATGTCTGAGAAATTACTGTCTGTGCTCTCTTCTAGGAGTTTTATGGTTTCAGGTGTCCCACATTTAGATACATAATTGATTTTGAGTTCATTATTGTGTGTGGTGTAAGAAAGTGTTCCAGTTTCTTCCTTTTTTTTTTTTTTTGCGTGTAGCTGTCCAGTTTCCCTAACATCATTTGTTGAAGAGACTGTCTTTTTCCCATTGTATATTCTTGCCTCCTTTATCATAGATTAATTGGCCATAAAGCATGGGGTTATTTCTGGGTTTTCTGTTCCATTTATCTTTTCCATTAATATGTCTGTTTTTGTGTCAGTACCATACTGTTTTGATCACTACAGTTTTGTAGTATAACTTGAAGTCTGGAATTGTGGATACTTCGGTTTTTTGTTTTTTGTTTTTGTTTTTGTTTTTGTTTTTTTTCCTTCAAGATTGCTTTAGCTGCTTGGGGTCTTGTTTGGTCCCATAAAATTTTGGGATTTTTTTTCCCAGTTCTGTGAAAGATGCTGTTGGCATTTTGATAGGGATTTCATTAAAACTGTAGATTGCTTTGAGTAGTATGGACATTTTAACAGTATTTGTTCTTCCAATCGATGGGCATGGAATGCCTTTTCATTTGTGTCATCTTTAATTTCTTTGGTCAGTATTTTATAATTTTCAGAGTACAGGTCTTTTACCTCTTTGGTTCAGTTTATTCTTAGGTATTTTTTTATTTTTTATTTTTGGTGCAATTGTAAATGGTACTGTTTTCTCAATTTTTCTTTCTGCTGCTTCATTATTAGTGTATAGAGATACAGCAGATGTCTGTGCATCAATTTTGTATCTTGTGACTGTACTGAATTCATTTCTCAATTCTAATAGTTTTTTGATGAAGGGTTTTCTATATAGGATCATGTCAGCTGCAAATAGTGAAAATTTTACTTCTTTCCTTACCACTTTGGTTGATTTTTATTATCCTCAGCATAATTTAAGGTGCACAGTATTGTTAACCATAGGTATATATTGTATAGCAGATCTCAAGAACTTACTCATACTGCATAATAAATTAGGTTCCCAAATATTTAAATGACATGGCTGATATGCAAGATAACCAATCC
Organism: Acinonyx jubatus; assembly: GCF_027475565.1. Classification (NCBI taxonomy): domain Eukaryota; kingdom Metazoa; phylum Chordata; class Mammalia; order Carnivora; family Felidae; genus Acinonyx; species Acinonyx jubatus. The sequence continues at coordinate 61,505,624 of NC_069392.1, forward strand.
CTAGGATTCCTGGCTGCATTCCATGCAAACCCTGCTAACCTGACAAGTGACTCAGGTGAAACTGTTTTTCTCATTCTTACTCTGCACCTCAGGCTGAAATCTTGATTCTGAGAGGAATCAGCTGAGAACATTTCTATTTACTCAGAACATTTCTGATTACTTAGAATTATGCATTTGTGCCTTATTGATGGATTTTTTTTCCATTTTTAGGCTGTCTTTGTGTGCATACAGTGTCATTTTTTAGTCTAATCTCTCATAAATGACAAAACATGCCTATCCTGTGTCTCCTACCATCATTGTTGATGCTGCTTTTCCAGTGGCTCTTTCTTCACCTGTTGTCAAAAACCACCAAGGAGAGCACAGATCTTAAGTCTAAGGTTGTAGAAACCCTGAAATTAGTACCTCTCTTACTTGCATCCTTTTCAGAACGTTTGTGAGGATGATGGCTATGGCTAACACATGAGGTGTTTTTCCAAAGAAAGGATTCAGAATTGATGATTTCTGGTGGCTTTGATAGTGTTGCACTCCATCTGGCTTCCGTTGGCTTGTGAAGCCTAGTGTGCACACCTCTTTCCCATTCTGTGTCCAGTGATGTTGATAGTTTGAAGTTGACTGTAGTGGGTGTATTTAGACAGTGGCAGTTGGTAGACCTTACACATCAGGGCTGCTGTTTTGGGAAGCCAGTTTACCAGGCAATTGCTACTACTGCTCATGGCCAGCAACATGGTCTATTACAGGTGTTTTTATCTGATATCCTATTTATATATCATGATTCAAAGCTTTAAGGTGTTCAATGTATTAAAATATGGTACTCATAAATGTCCCTGGCCTTAGTTATACTGGAGACAGGTTGGAGAGTGAGCCCAAGGAGCAAATTCCTAATCTGAGTCCTATTTCAGATTGCTGGCATGTTTTGGAGAAAAGAGTTCAGGTCTGGAGTCAGGAACCTCATGGGTGTGCCTGTGTTATCTTACTAATCAGCTGTACCTTAAAGGTCCATTACTTGTTCCAAGAAGCAGATAGAGTAGAATCTTACAAATGAGAGGGCTGTATTTGGCCAGGATGAAGACTGTGAGTTTGGGAATGAGACAGACTTGGTTCAGAACTTGGGTTTGCCCTCCATCAATTCTAAGATTTATCTAAGGACATTAAATAATCAACGTGGCTATAATGATTAGGTAAAGTAAGCTTTTAAAAAGTGCTTAGGGCTCAATAAATGGTGATATTATTAATAATGCTTTGAACATTCTATGCAAACATAGGGGCATTATTATTTTTTAACTTCAGTGTATGGAACATCCATCATGATCACTTTGTCTAATACCGGCTTAGAATAAATGTTCATTTAAAAAAAAATAGTGAAATTCAGTAGGGTTATTTCCAGTACAGTTCAAGTTAAGATGATTGACTTACCTGACTAACCACACTCCTTAGAGAGAAAAAGAGTTTTTGCTTCAGATAAAACATTTTTGGCAAAGTGACTGAAAGTTGTCCTTCAAAAATCTAAAGAACCTGGTAAGTGAGGCAGGCTGGTAATAAATTGCCTTAATAGATGTAAGACATTATAGATTTTATCCTGGGGACTTGAGAGTTGTCATAAAAATGGCACTTACATTCTCATTTCTTGGGGGTTGTTTGTAAGATTCTTGTAAGTGTTCCCTGGGGAATTAACCTATTCACATTCAGGCTGAGTATAGAAATGTTCTGAGCCGATTCCTCTCAGAAATGTAAATCGAGTTGAGCTCCACATTAATGCAGTACCAGGAAAGCAGCACCCCTTTGTCATCACCCCCAGCATAGAAAGCAAATGCGCATTTGATTGTTCTTCTGTGTGTAGAACTATTGGGGAGGCAATATGGTCTGTTCATGGTGAGAAAAATATTTCACCTATCAGGGTCATTAATTCCATTCCTTTAGGTTAATGTCTTACTCCTGAGGAGAAAGTAATCGTGAAATAGTTACTGGACTGCTTGACAAAAGGCTCTCATTCACTGTGTGAGCTAAGGAGTGATAACTGAGCCTTCCTTTGAAAGGAGAGTGTAAGTGCTTGCTGGAAGGAATCCTCAGCTCTGAGGTCCTATAGAGTACAGGCAACTTTGGACTAATTGCTTAGATTTTCTGAGTATCCATTTCCACATTTGAAATATAAGGAAGATACTTGCTCTTCTCTAGAGGGTAATGATAAAGATTACAGGAGCTCATATATGCTCCTGTGTGCGTAGTAGAGTGGTAGACTTTTGGGTGGGCACAGATTTTGAACCAATGTTAATCTTTTCCCCATTCCCAAAAATTGGTTGTTAACTTCTGTTTGTTTGTTTGTTTGTTTTAATCAGTGGTTCTATTTAAAATATCATAAGGAAGATTTGGTGGAGTGGCTGTGACAGCAAGTATGGGGACCACTGCAATGGAAAATAGAACTTGGCAGTGGTGGGGAAAGATCAGGCTCACCTCTGAGTACAAATATGTCATGAGCAAGTGGGAATTTATGGGCAAGGAGCAGGGTGGTGAAAAGGAGGACAAGAAAACATCAAGGCTAAGGGAGAAGTATGGCTAAACAAGACCTTGACAGGATTCTCTTGAAAGCAGGCCAGGGTGATCAGACACCATCTGGGAGGTGTTGTGGGATGAGGAGCCTGATCAGACAGGGAGGATGGGGTCTGGTTAAACTGACTTAGCAAGACTCTTGGCTAAAGTTGGACAGTGCAGAGATGAATACAGAAGTACAAAATTCAGGCCTAACTCAAAAAGAGTTCAGGGTAACCTAACTGGAGTTTTGTCAAGGAGAGAATCTTGGTCACTTCCTGGGGTACCTCTGTTTCTGATTGCTGAGATAATGGGTTGTGACAAGGGGGTGGGAGGGTGGAAGTAAAGAAAGACCAGAGCTAAGGGCATTGCCCTGAGAGGTGAGTCTGTGAGGCAAGCTTCAGACCTCTAGGAGGCCTGTTTGTGGCCAGCCAGGTGCAGCACAGGAGCAGGGAGCCTGGAGGAGTCCAGGGCAGCCTCTCCTTCTTGGCAGTTTTGCCTGGGCCACCTCAAGGAACTTGGGGATGTCCTGCCAATGGAAGTGCTACAAAATTTCTTAGAATATGGGACTCTACTTGGATTATTATTACTTTTTTTTTTTTCTGAGAAGGGGCCCCATCTGGACCACTTACTAGAGGAAATAAGTCTTTTGACTGACAGTTCCAGTCCCCAAATTGAACATAAAGAGAAAGAGTGGTACTTTGTAAAAGGTTCCCAGGAAAATGTAATTGTTGTTTTAAAAAAAAAAGTAGGCCAGACCAGTCAGATGGATAAAGATGTATGGGTTAATTGCTGAATCTGTGTCTCACCTGCATCTTTTATGTGGCAGATATGAATGCTTTATAGGTAATGAGGTCCTCACAGGAGAGTTACGGCCTATCGGCCTGACATTTGTAAAGCTGTAAAATGTAGGGGGAGATTTAACAAGCAGGGTGAGCTGCCCTCCTGCATATTAACACAATTATGCACCTAGGCACACATCTAGGAGTAAATAGTGTATTTATAGCATTAGGATTCTCCAAAGGATATTAAGCAGACATTGCAATTTGCATTTTAATTTTCTTACAAGAAAACCTTTCTGTTGGTCTTGAAACTTCGAGGAACTCTAGGCCTTTTTAGCTGCTACAGTGATCCCTGTTTTTGTGCTATGTATTGTGGCAGGTCTGGCAGGACCGAAGGCACACTCAGGTGTTAGGGATGGAGGCTGGGGAGGAGGGTGGTTCAAGCTTTCTTACCTGGCAATGCTGCTGCACTGGGAGGCCAGAGGTTCTGCAGAGCCAGGAGGTGTCAGTGCCCACCTCCACGTTGCTGACTGACTGTTCGTCCTATTTGGCTTTGCTGTTCTTTGTGTAACTTCCTTCCCTAAATGCTTTGGTGGTACCTAAAAGTCTGTTATAATTGCCTAACTCTTGAAGTACTTTTATTTAAAGTGTGAGAAGAAAGCTGACATCTTTGGTCTACTAGAAGACATAAAACAGGTTAGAGAATCGGTTAAATGTGGGAGAGAATATGTCAGCACTGGTCTTTCCCTTGAACTATGTTTTTCTGTTACGAACCCACAGCCTTTTTGCAGCCTGAGATATGCTCCCCTGAGTCACAGAAGCTTGAGTACCTGTTCTTTTTCTCTGAAGCCCTCCAGGTCTGAGTCCCCCACCTTCTAGCAAGGCTACCCATATCCTGGGGGATATTGAGAGGTTGGGAATCTTCAGTTTATTTGGGAGATCAAACTGGAGTTGATAGTTCACTGTGCCTTTGTCCTCCTTAACCCATAGTCCCCCAATGTCTGCCTTTTCTTGGAGGCTCAAAAAACCCCCAAATCCCCAACAATCAAGAGGTAGGTTCTCTATCTTCCAAGATTTTTGCTGTTCAGACATCCTTAAAAAGACAGTGTGGATCAAAAGCTGGTCAGTGCCTCTGTTCACAAGATACACAGAAATGTGAGACCCATGGAGAAATCTGTTCCAACGCACAGATAAACATACAGGTGAATTGGATGATACTCATTGTGTTAGTTTTCTAACTAACAGGTGACATAACAAATTGCCACAAGCTGGTTGACTTAAAACATTAGAAATTTATTATTGCACAGTTCAGGAGCTAGAAGTCCAAAACCAAGGTGTCAGCAGGGCCATGTTCTTTCTGAAGCTCTAGGGCAGAATTCTCCTTGCCTCTTTGAGCATCTAGTGGCTCCGGCAATCCTTGTTGTTTTTTGGCTGTATCTGCCTCACTCTAATCACTGCGTCTTCTGTCTCATGACCCTCTTTCCTCTATGTCTGTGTCTCTAAATATCCCTCTCCTCATAAGGACACTAGTCATTGGATTTAGGGCCCACTTTAATCCAGTATGACCTTTTGCTCAGCTTGATTACAATTCAACCCACAACACTTGAGTAATAAAAAGAAATTTCACCATCTACTTCTAGTAGGAAAAATGAAAGTTGTGAACACATGCCCAGATTAATACTTAGCGTTGTGTAGCAGCAGCCAATTTTAGAGGAGATGGATGTGTAGCTTACTGAGCTCTGTGCTGCTTCAGCAGGCATTTTCTTTGTTAGAGAACAGCTGCTGAAGGTCTGAGGAAACCAGGGTAAAATAATTCTACAGTCTTTGCTAAATCTGGACTTAATGCTCAATCTTTCCTGTGTCATTATATTTGCCCTTTAAATAGAGGTCCTCCCACCCAACCACTACCCTCCTGAAGTCCTACCCCCGGTCTGTTCTCATATTTTATTATGAATTAAAATTTTGGATCCACCCCCTTAGAGGTAATTTGCCAGTGAAAGCCTTATTTTTTTTTTTATGGAAGGAAAGGCTGTTCTCAAAGAAAAAGTGTAGGTATTAGTTATCCATGAACAGATGAGGAAGGTATTTTGAGGTAAGAAGCTTGTTCCATTGCTCTTATCATTGCCATGGATGCCAGATCTGATTAATGAACCTTTGTGTGTGCCTGGATACCACAGTGAGTTATGCAATTAGACTTTTTCCTTTTCCTGAATGTCTGAGATCTTTGCTCCCTCCCCCCTGCCCCGCCCCGCCCGCTGCTTCCTGGATCTGTTTGAGATAAGGCCCAAAGAATGCAGGGAAGGAGGGCAAAGCCATAGACAATCCCATATGTACATGCTTCTAGCACCCTCTTGTTTCTCAAAGATGCCTTTTTGGTTTATAGAATAGTTTTCTTGCTTATATGCCTTGTTTCACTCAGGGTACACCTGAGATGATGGATAAGTAAATATTTATTGGATGACCAAGGTTATGAAATAGAGTGCTGCCTTATTTGGTGTCATGAATCCAATGAAAAGGTTGGTGTAGGGGAAAACAATACAGCCTCTTATTGTCTCAAAATTCCATGATAGCAGAAGCCATTCTAACAAAAGTTCCATATAACAAAGCTATATCTTTGTTTCAGAGCATAAGCCTGTGGTAGAAATTTGCTAATCTGGTTATAATTCACTACAATGAAAATCCACAGAACAGATGATCAGAGAGTTTTATTCGTGGCCAGCCTATGAAGCAGTCACTGTCTATAGCACAAATCTTGTGCCCCTGGCAAGTTTCACAACAGGAGTAAAAGATTCTACAGCTCTCTGCCCCTCTTAAAAAAAGAGCTAAAAAGCTCTCATGTTCATTCTTCTTAACTCCTTATACCCCAGTAGAAAATGTGTTTAAATCTGCTAACCACCCCCTCCAAAGTGGACTCCCAAATAACCAAAATTTGGCCCGAATAATTTTTCTATCTTATTTAGAGCTCATTCATATAAAGGCATAAACATAGATGTATTTTTTACTCCTTTGAGGAGTTCCCACTATTACTTAGGCACAGTACTGAACACTGGAATAGAAATATGAATGTTGGTCCCTGTCTCTTGGGAGCTCAGGTGGGTGGGTGCATGGGCATGTAGCTGAGGAGGAAAGAGGGGGAAGCAATATGAAAGCAGGATGAAACAAATGGTGGAATGAACACGTATGGTAGGAAACATTTATTGTGTACTAAATGGGCCAGGGAGAGCTTTTGGAAGAAATAGAGGACTGAAGTAAGTTATGAAAAATACTTTACATATAACCAGGTCAAGCTGTGGAAGAAAGTTTTAGGAAAGAGTATATGCAAAGGGTAGGAAGCTGTACCCACGGGCTGGCAAGTGGTTTCAGTTTGGCCATCAGTAGACACTCAATTTTTTGCTTGATGTTTAGGGAAGCCCTCATTCTAGTCCAAATCCAGCTTAACAAAAGAATGAATGCCCAGTGGGGTTCATTAAAATGGGTGTGAATATGTTGCATGCAGAAATGTGAATGTACATTACTGGAGGATGCAGTACATTCACACACACACACACACACATGCAGATATATGTGTGTATATATACATATATATATGTATATATACACACACATATACACACACATACATTTAAAGAAATGGAAAGCAGAAACCTGTCTTCTATGATGAGCAGTGTCACTCCTTCCCATGTAACATGATTAAACACAATGTTTAATAGTTCCACAGAGCTTTCTGTGCTGATCCATATCTCCTGGGTAGCAACCATTTCCTTTTATTCTACATATTTTGGTACACAATAAAAAATAGCAATATGACATCAGTTATAAAATCTGGGTGAGAAATGAAATCACTTAGTACTGTGATTCTTTGAATTCAGAAATGTGGGTCATGTTTTATACATACGTGTTTTTCTCCTTCCTTCCATCCGTCTGTCCATCTGTCTGTCCCTGTATCTCCACTCAACAAAATAGTAACACTCGGGTGCTCTCTGTTGGCAGCACTGTGCTCTGCCTCTAAGTTCAAGACTGGATGGTCAACAGCAATGCCAGCAGCTAGATCTTTCTGCTGCCCACTGTGTCTCCTAGTCTTTAGATAGTGTGAATGAACTTCAGGGGTGTGTGTGTGGTGGGGGGGGGGGGCGCAGTTGTAGGGCAGAGAATCCCAGAAGCTTATGACTGCGTGAACCTGAAGAGAAGGTCTTTATGGGTGTAATTGCCTGTGTAGAGTGAGTCAGCCAGCCTTAGACCTGCTAGATGAAAAAAAGAATGGAAGAGGTGGCCTCTGAGGGATGATGGCAATCTCCAGAGAAGTACTTTGAAGGTTAAAACAAAATACTTTCTTCATAATGAGAGAAATGACCACCTAATGTGTAGATACATTCACTTTATTTCTTTTGGGGGTATGGATTTTGCCTTATATATTTGGGAGGCCTCAGAAGAGTTCAAGTTTTTGATTCAGTCATTTAAAATTCCATGTGTTTATTAAGCTTCTCCATATACTTCATTATGCTGATAGAGATATAGGAGAAGGGTTCTGAACTTACAGCCTTGTAGGGAGAATGTACGTGGGCATGTGTACTTTGACAGTATGGTTAGTAAAATTCAGTTCATTATTGCTTCAGTAAATTAGTATTAAACATTTATGAAGCACATGGTAGTAGGAGGTGCATTAGAAAGAACATGGTCTTTGCCACTTGCCACCTGAATTTCTGAGATTATTTGAGCCTTGTAAAATGAGGGTGATAGAAAGCGTCTCATCACATTTTAACATGATGGCTGCATAGCAGCTTGTTCAACCCATAGGACACAATGGGCACTTATTGAATACAGGATTTTTTTTTTTTTCTCCCTGCCTTGTGATTAAGACCCTACCTGGAATTCTGGGTTACCAGGGACTAAATTTCTTAACTGAAACTCCAGAGTTCCTGGGAACAGACTTCTAATAGCAGTGATTCCTCTGTTGTGGGGTCTCTTAGTAGTGTCCTTAATCACTGCCCTGTTCCAGCTTCTTTTAGAAGAGGCATTACTGAATTTCCTGTCAGTTCAGTGTTTCTCCTCGCTGTAGGGATCCACACAGTCATCATGCTCATCATTATTTCATTATTCCTTGACTGATCACCTGGTTTCAAACATCTTCATTCAAGTCCCTCTTTTCCCCTCTTAATCTACTTCTAGCCTACACTTCCCCTGGATAACATCCAACACTCCTGATCCAGGCTTTTTCTGGTTTGACTCAGGAACTTCTGCCAAATCTAGCGTCCAGATGTTAATAATGTATAGCTGAGAAATATACTAAACAAACCAATAAATTCAGAGAGTGATCATTTGCACTCCTCCCTCAGGTTTGTGATAGTCATTTCAGGGATGGAGAGGGGGGTGGAGGGGGGATGAGGACATACTTCCCAGGGCCGGCATTTGCCTCCAGTGCTTGACATGAACATCTGCAAAGTCCTGATCCAGGGTCTCTCTAATTCCACATTATTTCCTTCTTTCAGCCCATTCATTTCTGGAAGATGCTCCTGAATAATGCTATCTCATGTGGCTCATTTTCTCAACCCTAATTTTGGCAATTCAATGACTTGTGTTTTTCTCTTAGTTTACATCCAAAAGTGAGTTCGCTACTGGTGTGCACTCTGTAGCATTCGTGTATGTGTGTGTAATTAATCAGATAATGGTACTAGTAATGCTGTTATTTGCTTATGTAAGACTTTGAAATTTTTGCTATGTTTATGTCTCCACTGTCTTATCTGATTGTCACAGTGCCTCTAAGGATTGGGGAAGTAGTTAGCATTGTTTTGTGCTACAGATAAGGATGCATCAACTCAGACAGGTGAAGTTACTTGGCCAACATCACATAGTCATCTAGACTTGGAGTCAGGATTCCAGATCCGCTCATTCGAAATTTATTGTCATTTTTCTACACAACTTTTCAATGTGTTAAAACAATTTTCAGTGAGGTTTTTAGTAGATGGAATAGGTCAGTTTCTTTGCGGATGCTCACGTTTTAGTGAAGACCTTGGATGCTTTAAGCCAGGGCAGTCCTTTCACTTACAAAGTGTCCCAGGTGGTATAGCAACCCTTATGAGATGATGGTGATAGAACACTAACTCATCCAGTTAGTTTGTTGCCTATGCCACTCCCAGACCTGCTTATCTCAGCCAATTTCAATCATGTGTTCATAAATATTCCAATAAAAAGGGTCTATTTGTGCTAGATTTATAGGCAAGGTTTCAGATAATCTTCATAAGTAATTTACTTGCATGATTTCAGTTAAATTTTAAGTAACTCTGTTAGTATCTCCATTTTGAACATGAGAAAACAAAGAGTGAGAGGTGTTAATTATCAGACATCGAGCAGCTGACAGATCAGTCTTCACATCCAAGTCTGACTTAATCGATGCGCATAAATGCTTGTGACACTTTTGACCAGTCCTGGCCTCAGTCATTTCCCAGCAGCCCAGAGCTGAGGTATATTGCCTGAGGCAGTTTCAGAATTATATTTATCCCCCCCTCTCTGCTGACATTTCCTTATATCCTCCTGATGTCTTTCTCTATTGTCACCCGGAGCAGCCATATTGGGGGGGATGGCAGTCCCCTCTGCTGGAAGCCCCTGACCATTTCAGAAATGCGGCACAGTGACCTTGTCTCATAGAACTGGCCCAGTCAGCTCTGTGATGGTAGCCCCCACACACCTCACATCTCCTTCCCTGGTCCCAAAGCAGAACATGAAGCACCTGGTACCCTTTAATGTCAGGTGTACTTTACATCGAAGTCAGACCGTTAGCCACAGCTGGGTGATTCTTTTTGACAGCAGCTCCTGCAACTAAAACCAAGACTCCCAAATACTCTCAGCTTTTGTTATGTTTAAAGTCGTATTTTTTCCATGTGGCAGAGTGACATCCTCATGGCAGAGTCTGTCTCTGGCTCCATCGAAGCATAACAACCTTTAGCTAGAGGACCAGACTTCCATGGATTGCTCAGCTGCAGTGCTCAATTAGCCTTCCTGTATTCCCCCCCCCCCCCCGCCCCCATTTTCCCCTAACACACTGTCAAGCACGTCAAATATAGAGCAGCTTTCTGATGTCGACACTGGCTCATTAGGCCCCAGCTGAGATCATTAAATTCTGTTTCTTTAAGGCCGATGGAAAGGGCAGATTTATGCTTCCTTTGATAGAGCTGGTCTTAAATTTCCTCCCTATTGTGAGATAGATAGTTGGTGATGAATCAGTGATATTTCAGACTCTACTAGGGGAAAACTGGCTGCTCCACAGGATTGAGATTTCTGGGCTAGGACAGCAGACAAGGAGTTACCAGATGAACACACATTTCTGGACTCGACACCTACCATGGGTCAAACTTAATGACATTACTTCCTTTAAGACAGGGTTTCTCAACCTTGGCACTGTTGATATTTGGGCCAGCTCATTTTTTGTTGTGTGTGGGGGGGGTCTGTCTTGTTCATTCTAGGATGTTAGCAGCACACTGGTTGCCACCTACTAGACATCAGAAGCACACCCTGCGAGTTGTAACAACTAAAAGTGTCCCCAGACATTGCTAAATCTTCCTTGGGTACGAAATCACTCCCAGTTGGAAAACCGTGCTCTAGGCCAGGGGTTTGACTCCCTCAAATTAATTCTCTAGAGAGAATTCAACCATGAATCTAAGTTATAAGATGTAGGCGTGAAAGCATTTGATGGTTTTCACTAATAGGGACCGACTGGCAAAATTGTGAAACGGGGAAGCACATTTTCGATAACTTTAAAATTCTGTTTTGTTTACCTCTCCTTCCATCCTAAACCCTTATTCTACCCTGCTCACTGATACTTAGTGCTCATCGGCCATGCTATAGCACACGAGTCCCATAATATACGTTGGATCAAAGTTGGTTCTCCTGCTGACTCTGTACATTCTTTGGGCTTTAATTTCTCTTAAGAAACATTGCTGTTACTCTGTTTTCCAGGAATCCTGCTGGCTGGAGAAACAATGTGCATATTCACAATCTTCTATTAATAGACTGTTATTGGCTGCATGGGTTAACCCTATCAGATTTATATACTGCACATATCTAAATACATGCTTTTAGTATGTAACAACTATAAAGGAACAGGTAATGAGGGCTTTAGACACCATAGTAGGATTACAGAAAGGTTATAATATAAGAACGCCCTGAAATCACACCCCTACCTAACTGTGCAAATAGCCAGAGAGACTAGGACAATATTCTTCAAACTGTTACGTAGTGTCTGTGATTTTTAGATGTGTGGCCTTCAACGTGTGTATTATTTGTAAATTAAATAAATGCATTTAAGAATAATAAAGATTAAACTGTGTAATTTGATGATACTTTTTATAATTTGAAGTAATCATGTTTTCTTTTTATATCCTTCCAAAGTCATCTTATTATTTTGAGTCCGCTTGGATTCCTACCCTGGAAATGACTTCTTAATGATGAACTCCAGGGGACCTCAAACTGTGTAAAACTGAACTCACAATTTTGTGATCCCGAGCACATGTTACATTTTTCTGCAGAGAGATCCATTGCACTCATACATTTTAAAAAGAGGTCCTTGTATGGAAACCAATTTGACAATAAATTTCATATATTAAAAAAAATTACAAAGTTAAAAAAAAAAGAGGTCCTTAATTCAAAAGATGTTAAGGACCATAGGGCGGTCCTTGAGAGTGACCAAGTATTGATGCAGTGAGCTGTGGTAGAATCTATGCCTTTTTACAAGGATGCAAGGACACAGAGCAGCCTTCTCCTCCTACACTGGTCCTTCTTGGCCTTCTGATTCTGAATCAGAATAGTTTTCTCAGCTTTGCCCATTCCTCTGGTGATCATGAACTAAATCTTTGAATTTTAACTTGTAACACAACTACCCTGACTTAAAGCTAGTAGGGGTTTTAGAGATCCTCTAGTCTTCTTTTCTGGTTTTAGAGATGATAAAAGATCATCTGAGTGTTATCCGTGTGTGCCACACTGCTGCCACACTTATTTTTGTAGCTGTTTACCATACAACAGTTTTAAGATAAAAAAAAATACAAGTCAAGGGCCTCTGGCTTGCAAATCTTAAGAAATATTAAATGTATTTCTAGAATTTATCTTCAATCCCTCCCAGCTCTGAGCAACTGGACAGAGTCACTGACACAGCATCCTTATTTAAAGGCATGCAAGTGTTTGAGGAGAAGCAAATTGGAATGGCAGGTAAACCTCTTGAGGAGCTTAGAGGACTCATTTCTTTTAGTCTGCGATGGGGCTGACTTAGGGATGCCCCTGGGAGTGTGTGCATGCATTAACACATCTGAACTGATTTTAAGGTAAAAGAAATGAGGAGCAGCATAAATATCAGTGCCTTTTCCCCAGACCCTGTCATTATATAATCGTATGACCTGGAACAGAGAGAATTTCTCTCTCTCTCTCTCTCTCTCTCTCTCTATTTTTTTTTTTTGAGACCTCTTATCTCTAGCATTTCAATCTCCATTCCTGCAGGCAGGAGGGGTCTATGGTTACTGTGGTGTCTGCTTCTCCCCTTGGTCAGGAAAATGAGTGGTGACATGTGGGGTCATGCATCAGTGCTGTTCTGCACTTGCTATGCTTAGAGGACCATTGCTGCACGTGGGCAGAATGCTTTCTGTTGTACAGACATCCACTCCTGGGGTTTAAAACTTGCTCAAGGCTTCCTTCTTCCTTAGAGTACTGCTCATGCTTAGGGCCACCTAGGGACCATCATTGGCAGCCCAGGAGCCGCCATTAGGTCTGATAAAGCCATGTTGTGCACACAGGTTTCCTGAATGAGCTTTCCAGATAAAGTTTGAAAACTGCTGATTTAGTCCACCATTCTCTTTATTCCAAGAGGCACAGTAACTTGTCTACGATCTCTTTCCAGGGGTTACTCCTCTATAGTCACAGGGAATTCAAGTTCCTCTTCCCAGCAGGTCTTCATTAAGCCCCACAGAATTTATCTGTGCTTTCCTATTTTAATTATGAAAAAAGAGAGTGGGTTTATATCTCGGGTGTTTAATCCTGGGGTCCCTAATGTGAAGACATGAAGAAGATCTGAATCTGGCTCTCAGCCTGGAGGCAAGCCCAGGAAAGTCTGCTCTTAGCAGAGAAAAGCCAGGCTGAAGCATGCCTACAGATCCAGGAGCAAGAAGCAAATGCTCAGATCTATAAGCTATTGAATGTCTTTATTTTTAATGCAGCATAATTTCAGTAAAAGCTGCCTAATATAAGCACTTACTGGGTGTCAGACACTGTTCTGAATGGTGGAGATACAGTACTGCGCAAAACAATCACAATTCCTCCCAGGGAGAGAATACTCTCCCTCTCACTTCCCACCTCTCCTTCTCTCTCTCTCTCTCATATCTCTGTCTCTGTGCATAGCATAGTATATATTCATAAGTGCTTTCCATATGAAGTATGGAAATAAATGTGTTCACCTGCCTGAGGGCATGCAAGGAAGCACGTTTACTCACATGTCAGGAATAGCTGACTCAGGGTGGGGGAGGAAAAACAGCAGTTGAAACATATAGTAATTTGGGTCAGAAATTGGCCTGTGCTTTTTCCCTCTACACGACCCAGCTTGCCACCAGTGTCTTTTCACACTTTTCTGACTTAGGAGGCCACTCAGGGAAATTCTCAGGGCAGGAAACCAATAAAGATTTTCCCATTTAAAATGTTCTTGAAGTGGTCCTGTCTCTGCCATATGACAACAAGAACAGCATCAGCCACAGTCAAGGATAGCAGTGAGCTTCCATCTAAGGACAAAGTCCTCCCAAGGTGGCTGCCCCATTTGCAACAGCCTGGGTATCCCAGTGTTAGTTAGTGTTTTATTACCATGTAGAAGAAAAACCTTTGCTTTATACAAGCACCTCAACATTATAAGGTCTTAACATACAGATGAAGACTTTTGCTCCCAAGAAGCTGATAAATGTGCATAGTATGTCCCTGTGAACACTTGTAGGCCATGTGGCTTCCCTCTGCTAATCAAAAAAGTTTCACCCTACTTGTCTTTATTTACAGTTTCAGAAATGCCACATGTCAGCCGTGACAGTGAAATCAGTGCCCTCATAGAAAACACCTGAGCTGACTGGTGACAATTATGTAAATATGGTTTCTGTAGTTAGAGTTCTATATTTCTCACTCTTCAGTATATACCAAACACACAGAGGTGTATATCTCTATCTCTGTAATGCATACTATACATTACAACTTTTTTTTTACATACATTCCCTCATTTCATCTTTATAGCTGCCTTGTCATGTAGGTCAAATAGAATTTATTTTGCAACTCATTAATGTGCCCAGAAAGTTCCAGTGGCTGGCCAAAGGCAATATAGCTATAAAGCACAATCTTTGAATAGAAACCTGTTTCCAACCCAATTGTCTGATATTTTTACCATTTTAAAATGCTTAGCAACCATCTCCTCTTACACTTTATGAATATCTAAAGACTTGAACTTTATTTTTAAGCCACAGTTTCCTAAAAAAAGAGAATTGCTGTCTTATAGGTAAAGAACAGAGGTGAACACCCCTCCCCTGTAAGGAATGCCAAGAATGAACTTGATCAAGGTCTAAAATAAGAAAAGATAAAGGTATAACCCCAACTCAGAGTGTCACAGACCAGTCTCAAATTTTTGTGGTGGGGTGTCTAGTTTAGACCTGGCACAGAGGGAATACTTACCACATTTTTGTTGAGTGAGTGAATGCATAAATGTATGAATGAGGTTTCTAATCTAACAACACATCGTGGTAGGTAAATGCAGTCCAAGCCTGTGGGGCGCGTACCTAAGAAAGATAAGACACTATTTGAAATAGAGCAAACACTCTGTTCTAAGAAAAATGCCTCTAAGGAGTGATACCAACCACCCTCTCTACCTCACGCTGTCTCCCCAGTATTGGGAACCATTCGAAATGACATTTCTGTGATCAGTGGTGACTTTTTTGCTTTTTGGGGGGATCTCTTGCCTCCTCTTCAGCCCCATTGTCACCACCCAAGTCTACAAGATACATACCTGAACTATTACTGTGGTATAGCTTATCCTCACAGCTGGCCAGAGCTTGTGAACAGCTGCTCCCCAGTGGCGAAGGTTGCACTTTAGTATCTGTTTGGTGGGAGTAGAATAGCAACATAACATGTTGGCCTGCTCTTAACACTTCTGCAAGACATGGTTCAGTCTATAGATGATGCTCTGTTGCATTTCCCGATCCTCCTCTGTGATTCTCAGTCCAGTGAGAGTGAGTCCGAATGCTCAGATGCCAGCTCAGTCCCCACCATTGACAAGACATTGCTCTGTGTTCAGCCAGTGAGCCTTTTAGGCTGAGCTTCTTGAGGAAAGACTTTTTTCAAATGTAAAACTCTATTTAAAGGCAAAATAAAAGGTACTCTATTAAATATCTACATATATGGCAGGCAGTTTTGGTTTTTAAATAGACAATCTTATAAAATCCAAACATGAGGCTTCCATTTTAAGATAAACAGAGGGTCTCATAGAGGGCTTTCCCAGCTCTGGAATATTTGGCTCTAGGGATCATGGTCTTCCATTTACTTAAAACATGACTCAACTCAGAAACTTCAGTATTTCTCCACTGAATAGCTTATCTCAGCCAAATTGTTTGGTGTGATGTTCCAGACCCTCATCAGTGGTCAAAAGCTTCCATGTCTGGGCTGCCTGGGTGCCTCAGTAGGTTAAGCATCTGATTCTTGGTTTCGGCTCAGGTCATGATCTCGTGGTTTCATGAGTTTGAGCCCCATGTCAGGTTCTGTGCTGGCAGCAAGGACCCTGATTGGGATTCTCTCTCTCTCCCTCTCTCCACCTCTCCCCCACTTACGGTGTCACTGTCTCCCTCAAAAAAAAAAAATTTAAAAATTTTAAAAAAAAGCCTCCATGCCTTACTTCTGAACGTTTTGTGACTTTTTCATGTCTCTCTAATCTGTATCCTTGGCTCTGACTACTCCAGTTTCTTTTTTGTGCCTTCCCTTTTCCAGTTAAATCCAAACATTTTGTAAGCCCCTGCCTAGAATTTACCTTCTTCCTTAAACCTACACAGAGTAACACGTAGTCTGGTCTCATTCACAACAGAAGTGCCAAGAGAACTCAGCTAATTCACGCCAACATGCTTGTTGTTTAAGTTATTTCTTAGAATTGTCCTCTATTTATGTGTTTATTCACAGTTTCCAAACTAAACTATAAACTCTGAAGAGCAGGGGAAATAACTGGTGTTTTAAGAAGCTTCCTCAACACTTTGCCGAGAACTCCCAATTTTAGACAGCCTTACTTAATGAATTATTTATCTGAACATATCTTGATAGATTTCTCTCAGGAAGTTCCCCTCTTTAGCTCTTCTTTGGGGACATTCGATTGCTCCCTAAAGCTGTTTCATAGGAATAGTCTGTATAAAATAGTCCACATGCAAAGCCCTTTTTTAAGTCAATGCATAACTCAGGCTCACAATCAGCTCATAAGGCATCTACTATTATCCCTATTTTTCAGATAGAGAGATCTAGCGGCTAAATGGAGTGCCCAGGGTTAAATAGGGTTAGGGAGATAACAGAATAGGAACAGAAGGCTTCTGATGCTCAGTCTGGAGTACGTTCCACCCCACTGTCACAAATTCCGTGACACCTTTCTAACTTCCACTCTATTGTACCCAGTGTGCAGCTCTAATCCATTTGTACCTTTTTACCAGGGCATTCTCTAAAGAGAGCAATAATTGTATGCATATTAGCATAATAAAAACGTGATTTACAATGATATACCAGATGCTACGAATTTCCTAGTAAGAAAGGCCTATTAAATCTGGAATTTATATTTTTGATAAGTGAAATCGTTGTACTTTTTTGTTAGAGCAGGGTTACAAGAAATGTTTTCTGACGAGCTTGGTAGGGCATGGTAACCCTGGAAAGCTTATATGTCATCTGCAGCTGTGACTTTTAGACCTGAAGCCATCCTTTTGTGTCCTGGTACTTCTTCCCTTCCTTTATTAAGGTGCAGCTCACCTGTGAGGATGCATTACCATTCCTTCAAGCCGATCTGTTGGCTCACTGAAGTACAAAGGCTTTTCATATTCACGTATAGTATATTCACAGGCCATCAGTGAGCCACTGGAAAATTACAGGACTCCATAAAACCACATGTCCCTGAATTCAGGCCTTGCTCTACAGTTTTCAATTTGCCTCACCCATTGTTTCTTATAGGTGTGCTCAAGGTCATGCAGTTTGATCACATTAGACATTTAAAATTTTGCCACCAACCTCATCTTTACTAGATGTATCGAATATGAAATATTTTTAAGTGCCACTTAGTGCTAATGGAATCTGATATATATATATATATATATATATATATATATATATATATATATATATCGTGTGTGTGTATTCACAGGTTTGTTTTTTGTTTTTGTTTTTTGCTTTTCTGGGCTTTTTTGGGGGTGGGTGGGTAGACTGGAATATAGCATATTTTGGAATATCATTTTCTGAGTTATTCAGGTTAGAATTTTGGAAATTTAATTTGAACCAACTTTTTGTCACCAAATGTAATTAAGAAAATGATATGCATCAACAAAATATGATTTAAAAGTAAACATGTTAATTAAAAAAATTCTTCCCTAAATCAGTGTCATCCAATCAGAATAGAATGTGAACTAAGTCACATATCCAATTTTACATTTTCTAAACCACATTTTAAAAAGGTAAATAACAGGGCACCTGGGTGGCTCAGTTGGTTGTCAGACTTCGGCTCAGGTCATGGACCTGAGGTTTCTGGGCCCCAGCCCTGCATCAGGCTCCCTGCGGTCAGCACAGAGAGCTCTGTCTCCTCTGTCAGAGGAGCGGTCAGCACAGCACAGATCCTCTGTCTCTACCCCTCGCACACACGCATGTGCTTGCTCTCTCTCGAAAATAAACATAAAAAAAAATTAAAGTAAATAACAACTGCAATTAATTTTAATGATATAGTTTATTCAATGTATCTAAAATATTTCAATGTATTCAATATAAAGCAGACATATTTTACATTCTTTTTCTTTTTACTGTCTTAAAAATATAATGTGCATTTCCACTTAAAAATGCATCTCAATTTGGACTAGCTATCTTGGTGGTATGCTGGAGCTAAATTGTACTGGATTGCTAGAGCCAATTGTTAAATTTTCAGAATTTCATGACCTGCTGGGTAGATTTAATTTGGGTACTGTGGGAATATTTATTCCACAGATATCATCAACTGTCACAACTTGGCGATGTAAGGGATCGAGGTATAGCTAATTCTTAAATATTCATCAACACACCCCTGCTCAATAGCCACTATGGCTAGTAGCTACCATACTGGACCATGCATTCCTAGGTAATAATGATAATTACATGTTTCTTAAGCAAGTTTACAACTCTTTAATTTGTTCGAAGTATGGTGATAGAGTGGTACTTTTCACAATGGACACCACTTGGAAAACTATCAGAAGAGAGGACAAAAACCAGTGACTAAGAACCTCTTAGTTTTGAGACACCATAGCAGAAATACCCCATTATTCCTTACAGTTCCACGTGGGTTTGCGCTTGAGAAAAAGTTTGCTCCTTCTGGACTTAAGAATGTGTCTAATTGTGAATGCTTGTATTGATGAGTAGAGGCCTAGGGAAAGGAATTAACATAAAACCATGAGCAAGTATAAACTTACAGATATGAGAGCCATTTTTGTTTTATGAGAACAGAGTTAATATGAAGGTATCGGTTTATATTTTTAAGCCTCATCAAGGGTTATTAAATGTTATCTATTAAAAAGCACATAATTCCTTCAGTTTTTAAGATCATCTAATGTACTTCTAATACATTAAATTTAAGTAATTAAATCTAATTTTAGTGGAGCAGGATTGTGGGGTAGGCATTCTAGGATGTTTTATTATAAAAGTTTCCGATGTCTATAAGAAATATGTACACTTCCATAAAAACAATAATAGCTTGCTTTTATTGGGTATGTAACTATATGCCAGGCACTTTAAATATTTATTTCCATTGATTTACACAATAATTCTAAGTGGTGGATATTACACAGATTCAGTTTCCAACTGAAGCTCGGGGAAGTCAGTGGGTTCAACATCAGCCGTCTGATAAATGGTAGACCTGAACAATGAACTGAGGTCTTTGTTATTTCAAAGTCTATGGGCTTTCCACTCAGTCAGACTAGCTTCCTAGAACTTCAGGTTCACTCTGTGTTTTTCTCAGTTGGGGAGATGGGTCTAAAGACAGCCTGGAATTAGGACCTTGGAGACAATAAAGTAACGTTCAAATGGTGAGAGTGGTAGGGAACTGAGATAAGTAACAAGCTCAAATATGTCTACCAGAATATAAGCTTCATCTTGTTCACTCTACTAACTCCAGTACGTATATCACTGCTAAAGTACTATGTGTACTAAATACACATAGGCAGTATGCTTGGATAGAAAAACAATAACAACAAAAAAACCCATAATTACAACGAAACCCTTGTTCTTCAGCAATAATAATGGAAGGTGGCATTTTCTTAGCACTTGTCACAGGCCAGGCCCTGTTGTTGGTATTTCCTTGTATAGGCTCATAGACTCTCCACAAGAATTGTATGAGATAGATTCTCATTCTCTTTACAGATATGGAAAGCTGAGGCATGTAAAAAATAAACTTTTTCATGCTACAAGTGAGTAGCAGAAGGGCAACCTGGGTCCATAACGCATAATCCCAGGTACTACACCATATGTCCGTCTCACTGTATGGTAGACAAGTCACAGGCACTTCAAATTTCAAATAATAATAAATGACGAACATATTGGTCTAGAGTGACTATGAAAAAGATGTGTATGATAACATGTTTCAGTTTAATACTGATTTGCCAAATTAGAAATAAAATTGTTTTAAATGTTTATTTACTTTGAGAGAGAGAAAGAGAGCACGTGCACCCGTGGGGAAGGGGCAGAGAGAAAGAGAATCCCAAGCAGCTCTGCACTGTCAGTGCACAAAGCCTGTTGCGGGGCTTGATATCACAAACTGTGAGATCATGACCTAAGCCGAAATCAAGAGTTGGCTGCTTAACCGACTGAGCCACCCAGGTGCCCCAGAAATAAAAAAATTCTAATAAAACCCTGTCTCCTGTTCAGTGAGGAAATTCATTTATCCACAGGAGACTCCTATTCATGGAACCTCCATCATAGGCACGGTGAGGATAACAACAGCTTCTCCGTGGTGTTAAATTCCAGTGTACCGTAAGACCAATAACTGTGACCTATTGTAGGGGAAGATGAGTAACCCATCCAACAAAGTATCGTGGAGGGAAAGAAGGAGAATATGGGTGTAAAGGTGGGGGAGGTGTTGTGTATTCTACTGAAGACTGCAGGAAAGGCTTTACAGGTTATGCTGTGTTAAGAGAGTAGTATTCCTTTTGTGTAGAGCATCATAAATTATATGATGAGGAATGGTGGAATATCAGATTAGGCAGGTCAGTTGAGGTCATAATGTGGAGAATGTTGCCTTCCAGGTGTGAGAAATTTATATTTCATCAATAGCAATTGTTCAGTAGGCAACCCTGAAGAGTTTTGGGTTCCAGGGCTAGAATCATATTTTGACTTCAGGTAAATAAATCTGACTGTTCTGAATGGGACAGAGTATAGTAAAGGGAGTTGTAGGCTGGGATTCACATTGGTGGTTATTATAAAAGGTTGAGCTAGAGGTAATGATGATCTTAGACAGGATAGGGGCAATAGACATGGAAGGAAGGGGATGTGTGAAAGTGCTTTGATACTAAAAGAAATTACTAAGTATAATTAGGAAAAACCCAAGATTTTAGAGCAGGGAAATGGCAAGATCAAAATCATATGACATACCAATTCTGTTGTTCTCCCTTGCATGCATTAAGAGGTGCTGCGATTCAGAGAAAACAAGAATGGTGAAAATTTAGGAATTTAGGCAGTATTTGAAAGATTATCCTTCTTTTGAGTGGGTGGAAAGAAAGTTGATTATATGTGCCATTGAGGTAGGGACAGAGAAAGGCATTCTTCGAGGATACAGTGTGAAAATAAATTAAATAATTCATTTCTTTAAATTTCTTTTTTTTTAATTTTTTTTTAACGTTTATTTTATTTTTGAGACAGAGAGAGACAGAGCATGAACGGGGGAGGGTCAGAGAGAGGGAGACACAGAATCTGAAACAGGCTCCAGGCTCTTAACTGTCAGCACAGAGCCCGACGCAGGGCTCGAACTCACGGACTGCGAGATCATGACCTGAGCCGAAGTCGGCCGCTCAACCGACTGAGCCACCCAGGCGCCCCTCTTTAAATTTCTTTAAAGAAATTTTTTTTAATTTTTTTAATGTTTATTTTTTCAGAGAGAGACTGACAGAGCGTGAGCAGGGGAAGGGCAGAGACAGAGAGGAAGATACAGAATCTGAAGTGAAGCAGGCTCCAGGCTCCAAGCTGTCAGCACAGAGCCCAATGCGGGCGGGACTCAAACCTACGAACTGTGAGATTATGACCTGAGCCAAGGTCAGATGCTCAACCGACTGAGCCACCCATGCACCCCCCCAAAAATTTTTTTTAATGCTTATTTGTTTTTGAGACAGAGAGAGACAGAGCATGAGCAGGGGAGGGGCAGAGAGAGAGGGAGACACAGAATCTGAAGCAGGCTCCAGGCTTTGAGCTGTCAGCGCAGAGCTCGACGCAGGGCTCGAACCCTCGAACCCTCGAACCCTCGAACCTTAGATCATGACCTAAGCCAAAGTCAGATGCTTAACCGATGGAGCCAACCAGGTGCCCCTAAAGGATTCATTTCTTAAAAGGTAATATCACCCAGGACACCTGGGTGACTCTGTCGGTTAAGCGTCCAACTTTGTTTCAGGTCATGATCTCATGGTTCGTGGGTTCTAGCTCCACGTCAGGCTCTGTGCTGACAGCTCAGAGCCTGGAGCCTACTTCGGATTCTGTGTGCCTCCCTCTTTCTCTGCCCCTCCCCTGCTCATGCTCTGTCTCTGTCTGTCAAAAATAAATAAATGTTAAAAAATTTAAAAAAGTAATATCACTGTATGCATTAGCAGAAATACTACAGAAAATAGATTCAGTTTTTTTTCTTGCTCTAATGAAGACATCCAAGTATTTCTAAGTGTTAGACTGAATGTCTAGGTAAATGAGGTATCAGTATTTCTCAAATTATCTGTGGTGAGGAGCCCTTTCATTAAAAAAAATTCCTATTACTCATCAGTGCTATAAAATCCTGCAGAAATAAAATGAATAAAAACCTAGCATATACAACTTGATGGAGGTGCTCATCATCTCTACAATGGCAATCATATTACAGTATATATACACTATATAAACATATAAATTACAATACAATATATATAAATCATATTACAATATATACATATCTTTACATAATACAATATAAATATATAAACAATATATAAATTATATATATATAAATGTTTCAAATTAACACATAAACCTTAAATTTACACAAGTATATGTCAAATACTTTTCAATAAAAAAAACTGGCATATCAATATGGACCCCAGTTTTAGAATTTTATTCAATAAATGTAAGATTACTCTATTAAATAGATAGAACAATTTCTAAGTGTCTGTTCTCAGTTGTTGAGTTTGTCACGTACAGTAACAAACAGCTCAGGCACCAGCACCTGTCTATGCTGACCATGCTTAAAGAAACTGGTCTGGGTGATACGATTTCAGAGATTTCAGGAAAAGCTTTTTTTTCTTTCTTTCAAATCCTCCAGTTCTACTTTTCCTATCTCCTATATATTGGGGGAGGGAATCTTAAAAGTTATACTTTTATCTTCTATATCTTTAAAAAATTAAGGAGCGCCACGGTGGCTCAGTCAGTTAAGTGACCAGCTTCAGCTCAGGTCATGACCTCACAGTTCCTGAGTTGGAGCCCTGCTTTGGGCTCTCTGCTGTCAGCACAGAGCCTGCTTTGAATCCTCTATCCTCCCTCTCTCTGCCTCTTCCCTGCTCATGCTCTTTCTCTCTCAAAAATAAACATTTAAAAAAAATTAAGGGAAAGGGTGCCTGGGTGGCTCAGTTGGTTAAACATTCCTGCTTTTGACTTCAGCTCAGGTCATGATCTCACAGTTTGTGGGTTTGAGCCCCACATCAGGCTCTGTGCTGGTAGTACAGAGCCTGCTTGGGATTCTTTCCCTCCCTCTCTCTGTCTCTCCCCTACTCATGTGCTGTGTCTCTCTCTCCAAATAAATAAATAAATTTTAAAAAACATTAGATAATCCTTAATAAAAATAAAAATAAAAAAAGTAAGCAAAAATGTACATATCTTTGCAATGACAAATCCTTTGTGTATGTGTGTATACATCTTCCTGAGAAGTGAAATAATCGACTGAAGAGAAAACAAGAATGCAAATCAGTGCCACTACTCTGCATAAGCCTACCATCTAAGCCTGTGTTGTGTGATTAACACCCTTTAAATTATCTCTTGGTCTTTTCCTTCTTAGGCAATAAATTTACAAACTATTCCTCCTTCCCCAGTTACTAGAACTGTATCCTTCAGTGCCTAAACCAAGTCCTGGCTCATTCACTAATCTATCCCTGACCATGGCAGCCAACAGTCATTCCATCCTTCTCTGACATTTTTGGATTCAGGGACTAGATTCTCATTTGGTGTTATTTATAACTTATTGCTAGTGCCTTTTCTTGCTGGAATGTTGTTTTCTCTATTTTCAAGTGTTTTATACATTACTTAAGCATGTTTGTCTTGTTTTCCTTTTGTATAAATACAGATGGACAGAGAACAGCATTAAGGATGAATCAAGGACTTTTGTAACAACATCCAGGTAAGAAAAAGAACATAGACCATATCTAAGAAGCCCCCTGTGTGTTTTTCTTTTCTTGTTTGTTTTTGTTTTTGTTTTTCCTGTGTGTTTTTCTCAGCTCATCCGCCTACTTCTACCCCAGGAGTAACTGTTGTCCTGACTTTGGTGATAATTCTTCGTTTTTCTGGACAGCTTTTCCACCTAGTAAAACATTTACAAATGAATTGATATATAATATACACACATGCATGTACTTAAATATTATGTATGTATTTTAAATATAAAAATATATACACAGGTATATATCCCTGATATTATATAAATATACATATGTGTGTGATTGTATGTGTGTATATATAGTAGGCTTGCCTGTTATGAAGTTAATATAAATGGAATTATTCTGTATGTATTGTTTATTTACTCAACATTATATTTATTCTTGTTGATTTGAATGGCTTATATCATTAATTTTCAATACTTTATAGGATTTCTTTGCATGAATAGATTATAGCTTATTATCTGTTATATTGTGGATGGATTTTTGGTTGTTTTTAAAGCTGTGCTGTTGTGAACAAGGATGCAGTAGACCTGTGTACAGTTTCTCCCAGTACACATATAACGAATACTTGCTAGGACTCCAGAGTATATACTCAGAAGCAGGATTGGATTGCAGAGCACAGGCATTTCCACTTCACTAGGCAACACCAAAGTTTGACCACATTGGTTGTGCCAATTTATACCTCTTCCAGCAGTTCCCCTTGAGGCATATGCAAGGCAGCACTTAATGTGATAGATATTACTAGTGCCCATCAGTATTTTCAGGAACAGTATTTTCACTTCTTTTTTTCAGGAACAGTAAGGCTTATTACACTTCCTGACCTCTTTGAAAGTAGTGACTTAGTTTGCTCCTGCTTTGGACAATAAAGTTCATTTCTGGGTGGAAGTATTTAATTTTTTTTTTTTTTAGTAATTTTCCATATTCCTTTCCTGCTGCAGCAATTCCAGATGGCAGTGTCATAAAATGGTGAGACTTCTTTTCGCCTTGTCCCTAAGTTATTATCATGTGCAGAATCCCCTGTCAACCTCCTGTGTTGGCCTTAGCTTGTGAATGAGAAATAATCTTTTATTGTTTGAAGCCAGAGGATTAAAAAAAAAACTTACTGCTTAGCCTAGCCCATCCTGTTTTAATACTTATTGTATTGTCAGACTTTGTAATTTTTGACAGCCTGGTAATTGTGTAATTGTATCTCACTGAGGGTTTAATTTACATTTCCCCGATTATTGTGAGTTGATATTTTTTTCATATATGAAAGTTATTTGGGTTTCTTCCTTTGTAAATTGTCTTAATAACTTTGTTCCTATTTATCCATTAGTTTGTTTGCTTTTTTCTTATTGATTCATAGAATGTCTTTTTATATGTTACAGATAATGATGTCCTTTGTCAGTTATACACTTTCGTTTTCTCAGTCTGTGGTATCTGTTGAAGTATAAAGAACCTTAACTTTGATTCTGATGAATTAATCAGTTTTGCCTTTATGGTCACTGCATTTTGTTGTGTGATGAGCCTTTCTCTAGCCTAACATAATGAAGATATTCTCCTCCATCCTTCCTAAAGTTTTTGGAGTTTTGGGTTTTAAGTTGAAATCTTTTTTTTTAATTGAATTTTATATGTTGTGGGAAGAAATGATCTAAATTTATTTTATTCCACAAGGATAACCAATTGTCTCAGCACCACTTATTATATAGTCTATACTTTCTCTGTATATCTGCATTACACCCTCTGTCATATAGCCCATCCATGTCCATATTTATGTCCATTTGTATATGGGCATTCTGTATTGTTCTGTATTGTATTGTATATGGGTATTCTGATGGCTATCCATCACTTCCACATTTCTTTATTTACTATAGCTTTATAGTAAGTCTTGATGTCTAATAACATGAGTCTTCCATCTTGAATCCACTTCTTCAAAATGTTTTGGGTATTCTTTATCCATGTCTTGGCAAACACAGAGTCAGTCTGTTCAGTTCCAGGGTAAAATGTTGGAATTTAGTTGGGGTTACCTTGAACATATATATATCAGCTTGAGGGAGGACTGACAGCGTTATCATATTTGGTCTCCAAATCCAGGATCCAAGAGCAGAATCTCCTTTTATTTTGGCCATCTTTAGTATCTCTCAGTCACGTTTCATAATTTTCTCTATATAGGGTTTGCAAATCATTTTGTAGAAATGTTTCTAGGTGCCTCCTCTTTTTGATGCTATTGCAAACACTAGCTTTGAGATTTTTGTTTTCATGTTTTAACTATTTGTTTCTGGCCTTGACCTGTTTATTTTTTTGTGGAACAATTTAGTCCCCAGCAATCTTGTTAAACGCTCTTCCCAATGCCAACATTTTATTTATAGTTTCTTTTGGATTTTTTTTATAAAACAAATATCATTACTAATTGTACTTTTTTCCTGCAAATGCAGGAAATTTCCTTTCCAAATTTTATGCCTTTATTTTAAACTTTTTTTTAAAGGCATCAGTATGCTGACTAAATAGAAGTAGTGATAAAAGGCATATAGAACTTTCCTGAAAGGAAATGTTACTTATTTATTTTTAAAGTTAGTTAAAGTAATTTCTATACCCATGGGGAGCTGCAACTCATAACCCTGAGATCAAGAGCCACTTGCTTTTCTGACGGAGCCAGGCAGGCGCCTCAGGGAATACTTTAAGTACAGCAATGTTAATTGTTATATTTGCTTCAAGATTGTTTTTTCTTTAGTTATTTTCTTTTATGTTTTTAAAGATACTTATGTGTCAGGGAAAAGAAATTTTCTTCATTTTGTAGTTGACCAATATTTTTTTCATCATGACTATGTATTAATTATTATTATTACTGCTACTACTTTAGAGAGAGCATGAGTAGGAGAGAGGGACAGAGGGAGGGAGAGAGGGAGAGAGAGAGAGACAGAGAGAATCTTAGGCTCCATGCTCAGAGCAGAACCCAATACGGGTTTGATCCCACAACCCTGGGATCATGACCTGAGCCAAAATCAAGAGTTGGACGCTCAAACAACTGAGCCACCCAGGTGCCCCAGTATATTGAATATTATTAAATATTCATCTAATATTTATTAAAAAGAACCTATGATTATTTGTGTATGCAGTGATCATATTTCTAATGTTAAATCAATCTTTAATTATTATGGTAACCAGACTTGGTCATAATTTTTATCCTTTTTGTATGTTATATTCAGTTTACTATTTCTGTGTTTTAGATAATTGTAGTTATGTTCATGAGTCCTATTGGGCTATAATTATTAATTCACATAACCTCCTTGCCAGAAACCAAGAAACTTTATAGACTAGTTGTTCTTAAATGAGATTGCCTTTCTCTCCCAGGAAACATTTGCCAATATCTGGAGAAATTTTGATGGTCACGACTGGTAGGGGGATGCTGTTGACATCTAGAGGGTAAAAGTCAGGGATGCTGCTAAATATCCTTTATGGCACAGGCCAGCACACAACAACAAAGAGTTATGTGGCCAAAAATGTTAATAGTGCTGAGAGTGAGAAATTATGTTGTAGCCTTATAAAAATTATAAAATAAATCTAAAATTAGAATGGTCTGTTCCTTAATGTATGGTAGAGCTCATGAATGAACATATCTGGGTTCAGCATTTTCTTTCTTTTTTTTTTTTTTTTAACGTTTATTTATTTTTGGGACAGAGAGAGACAGAGCATGAACGGGGAAGGGGCAG
Organism: Acinonyx jubatus; assembly: GCF_027475565.1. Taxonomy (NCBI): domain Eukaryota; kingdom Metazoa; phylum Chordata; class Mammalia; order Carnivora; family Felidae; genus Acinonyx; species Acinonyx jubatus. Next base: position 61,533,458 of record NC_069392.1, read on the forward strand.
AGAGAGAGGGAGACACAGAATCGGAAACAGGCTCCAGGCTCTGAGCCATCAGCCCAGAGCCTGACGCGGGGCTCGAACTGACGGACCACGAGATCGTGACCTGGCTGAAGTCGGACGCTTAACCGACTGCGCCACCCCGGCGCCCCTCAGCATTTTCTTTATGGCAATATTTTTGACCTTATGTTTCTTTAATGGTCATAGAATTAGTCAGGTATACTAATTGTTTTGGGGGGAAGTTTTCATAAATCATATTTTCCTGATAATGTGTTTTATCAAATATTTAAAATTTACTGACTGAAGTTGTTCATAATACAACTTTTAATGTCTACAACATCTGTTGTGACCTTTCCTTTTTTTTAATTTCCCTAATTCATTTATGTTGTTTTTGTTGGCTAGTTTCTCTGAGGTTTCTCTATTTTATAATTTTTTTTTTCAAAGAACCTACTTTGGGCCTGTTGATTCTTCCTGTTGCATACCTGTTTTTCATTTTATTAATTTTGGTACTTAATTTTATTATTTGGTTTCCATTATTTTTAGGTTTACTTTGCTGTTCTTTTTCTTAAGTACTTAAGATACACATTTAGCTTATTAGATACAGGTTTTTAAAATTTCTACTATAAACATATAAGGCTATAGATCTCCCTCTAGATTTTGTTATAATTGCATAATATTATTATTTGTAAATGTTCAGTGTAAGCTTGGAAATTATTATGTGGAGTATTCTATATATAAGTAGTCTAAATGTGTTAATCATTGTGAAAGTCTCCCAGTATACTCTTAACTCTGTTTTTATGAGGGATGTGTCACAGTCTCTCATTATGATAATGAATTGTCTCTTTCTTCTTGAAGATATGTCAATTTTACCTACACATTTTGAGACCACAATATTAGTTTCTTATATTAAGTTTAAAATTTCTATATCTTACCAATGAATTTAACCTTTTATTTTTGTGAAATACCTGTATCTAGTGAAGCTTTTTGCAAAAAAGAACATATTTCGTCTAACATTAATATAACTATATTATACTTCTTTTGCTAGGGGTAAGTATATTTTTACCATAAACGTCTGTGTCATTAGATTTGTATATTTATTACAAACCACAGGTTTGACAAATGCCCTTAAGGTAAAAGCAGACTTTAGTATTCCCTTTAATTCTTTGAGATCTTGGTTCTTCTCTTCTCCTTTCCTTTCCCCTTCCCCATTCCCTTCCTTTCTTTTTCATCTTGGAAGCATTTAAGGAATAGTATGCACTTAAATGTAAAAGATTATTGTTGTTTTAGTAGCAGGACCAATGCAAGTCTCTAGCCCATTTTATTGTCAGTATTTTGCCTTTCCTATTAAAGCCAGCTTTCTAAAGGAGTGAATCTCATGTTTTTAAATATTTATGTATAATATCTCATAATATCTTACATGTAATTGACAATCAATATACTTTTTAAAATAAATGAACTATTATTATTTCCTATCCTTAAGTAAAGTGTGCCTTCATCAGGAGAATTTTATAATTTTTGGATAATGTATTCTTATCTCTGTGATGCTGGAATGACCTCTATACCATTTACCCCATGTCATCTTATAACTTTTGCTTCTGTTTGTGATTAACTTCAGTGATTGTAACTGTCTCTTCTGGAGGTCTACTTTTAGTTTTGATTAGTCCTGTTTGTTGAGAAACTCTCCTCATGTTGATTTGAAGAATCCTAGCATGAAAAATGTGATACACATATATATCAGCACTTAAAAGCAATGCATAAATGTAATTGGTAAGGGGAGAACTAATTACTGAGGCCAGAGAGACCATTCTAGTTGTCATGATTAGGGAAGAAGCATGAAGTTTATTGCTTTAAGATGAAAATACTTCAATAAAAAGTTAGCTGCAGGAAGGGAGAGTCAATGAGGTAAAGCAACAAAAGTGAGTGTATGGTGGTAGAGAAAGCATGGTAGTGTGTTATTTGTGTTATTGTGTAATTACAAGTAAAGTGAACAATCTTGGGTGAGGTAAAGTTGGAAATGTTGAATCAACCTCATGGGGGCTCTTGAAAGTTGCCATTTTCTTTTGGTTCTTTTTATAGTAGAGAAGGCTGATTAAGAATATTAGCTACATATTGGTGTGTAAAATAGATCAGGAGTCTGAAAGCAATAAAATATATTTGGAAACAGTTGTAAAAATCTAGGCTGGATGTGGTTAGGAACTGGTTTGAGGTACTTGTAATGAGAATGGAAGTAAAAGAATGGATTCAAGACATAATGTGAATAGAGGACATGTCTTGAGTCCTGATCAGATGTGAAAAGGATGAAAAGAAAAGGCAACAAAATGAAACTCTGAGATTTTTTTTAGCATAACTAGGAATATGTTTCAGAACTAGAGAGCAGAAACTTGGACATCCTTTGAGCATGGCTATGATGAGCTCAACATTTTTGATATGCTGAGTTCATGACATTGATGACAATGTCATTATTTTCCCCATAATTTGACATATGAGACTGGAATCCATGAGAAAGGTGAGATTAAAAGGAAATGCTTGAGAATCTTCTACCTGGGCATGATGATAGATGAAGCCAGAAGAGCAATCAGACCACCTAGATGCAGATATTTGACATTAAAAAAGTGTGTATTTTGGTAGTGTGTCAAATTGTATCTGGAAATTCTGAAGAGCAAAAAGTTCTTCATGGATTTCTTTGACTTTTGACTAGTCAATTGGAAGACTTTGATGTGGGGAATTGTGCTGCTCAGTATTTGGAAGAAAATTGTATTTTAAGGATTCCTAAAATCATTAGACTTTCATCTGTGGGCTCAGTGAGACCTGTTCAATATAATCTTGTGTTGGCGTAATTGGTTTTCTGAGCACTTGCTACATCCAAATGCACACTTTAGCACTTTTCTAGCAAGGCTCTGAATTCCTTTTGGGCTTTCTTGCCTTGAGAATCTATTGAAAGGACTAAAACTTCAGGAACCTCTTCTCTTCTTTTTCCTTAAGGCCTAAACTAGAGCCAGAGCTGAACACCCAGCTGCAATGGTTCCTCCATGACTTCACCAAGCCCTTAATAGTAGGAAGTGCCTGTCAGAATCTAACCCCACTGCACCACTCTGAAAGAAAGGAACAGCAGAAGGGCAACAAGGAGGAAAACAATCTTGATACTTTTGTTTTTTCTCGCCAAAGGATCGTATCTTCCGGGAGAATTGTCTTTGATGGCTTTGTTTTTGACAGATAGTAAATTCCTGGGTTCCTGCCAATGGGAAATAGTTGGTAATAGGCATGATAGAATGAAAGTGAATGAGTGTGTGAGGGAGGGAAGAAGGAAGGAAGGAGGAGGAGTATGAATTGAGGAAATAGGAATGTTGAAAAGGTGTGTGTTGATGTTCTGGGTCAGTAGTTGACAGAATTGTCTGCCTGTTCAATAATTTGCATTGTTCTTTAAATAATAAGCACATGGACCACGTCTCTGAAAGAGTCTACCTCAGCAGGTCTGTATAGGTTTAAAATATATATACACAGAATAAACTGTCAACCTAACAGCTTCCCAGGTGATTCTGAGGGGCAAGGCCTTTTCTAAATTTTATGTCATCTTTGTGAAATGAGGGACAAATACTACTCCATCCCCCACTCAGGGCAGATCCAACTTTTTGCTAAGATGCAGAACTAAGTGAGTGCACTATTGACTATTTCAAGTCCCACCCACTCCTTGACCAAATACCTTTGTACAGTATACATACTGTACAACCAAGGATAACAACCCTAGTGATGGGCAGCTTAGAGTTGAATCTGTTTATATAGGGCCACAGAATGGTGAGGTCTCAAATATTAAGATTTCTTATGTCTTCCCGAATATCAGCCAGAGCCCTGGGCCTGAAATCCCAGAAGTAGTTGAAAAATGACTTTTTCTGTGTCACTGTGCACCATTTCACCTAATCTGTCTTCATCTTTTCTCACAGACTGTCTCATGCAGTGCTCTATCTACTCAGTTGCTGGTCTATGGCTCATGGTTTCCTCGGATACCACCTGGGAATGTTCTCTCAATCCTGTACCATTTATCCTGAGATTAACCCCTCTCAAGAGACAAAGAGAAATTCATTGGCCTTATTTAAATGGACTTGAAAAATCAACTTCTCATATTTTGTTGAATTTGTAGAATGTCATCAATAGACTCACAACATTATATTGTCCCGTTACTTTGTCAAGTGCATGCAGGCTTGGCAGGAATTATGTTCTAAGTGATTTACTAACACTGCCAGGATGAAAAAAAAGGAGAGTGGGCACTTTTGCCAATTTGAGCAGTGATGCACAGCTGTGCCTGAGGGAGATTAAAGTGGCATGTACGTCAACCAGATAGCTGTGTTGGTGAGTTATGGAACATTTTTTGGTAGATAATAGGAAAATAACTATCTTATATTTGCAAGTAAACAGTAGTGCCTACACTTGCTTCTCATCAAGCCTGCCCATCTCCGACAGAATATGGAGCATTTGGAAACCTGTCATGTCATGAAACATACTTGAGTTTTTCCAAGTCCATACATATTTTCTTCTGTTGAGCCTGAAATTCTGCCTTGTTAATTCCTGAATCATCAGTAATCCCTAGATCATTTTCAATGGGAGATAACTGAGTTTCACAAGAGAGAAGTTGGCAAGAGCCACACAAAGCTAAGGCATAACTTGTGAATTATAGTTTTATACGCTTTTATCATGTCATGTTGCCATTGGGTTAACCATTGCACTCGTCAGTATTCTATTTCACAGTCAGACAATTTCAGAAAGACCACCCAGTAAATTCTTAACACTTCAGTGTGAATAAGTTATAAGCTGCAAGATGGAGGAACCATGTTAAGGTATTATTGGATCCTAATAAATGGAGAGAAATGGAAAATTGTAAAGGAAAAGGGAGTTTGAGGAAAGAGAGGTTGAAAGAGAAATCTTGGAGTGACAGAGGGAATTTTTGACCCACCTGATTTTCAGTTTTGCCTTGGACCAGAATAGTTTTGTGAAATATAAAGTAGTGTGTATTTAATTGCTTGATCCCAAGATCAGTGTATTATCACTGTGTTTATCATCTGTGAAGCTTTGTGTTACCTCATTTTGTTCCTTTCCCTTTTACTGTGAAGAAGACAGACAAGTGTGCTATCATCTGAGTAGGCAGTGCCATCTGCAAAAGTGTTCTCCCATGGGTAGGGTATTGGTGCTCTTTGTAGGAGACTTAAATCAGAATAGCCTTCCTCTCATCACAAAGAGAAATTCTTGATTTTCTTGATTCCCCACTACCTTTCTTGCCACTGCAGTCTTCATATAGCTGAAGGAAGTCAGGCATGAAATGGTATTCTGTTTAGTTTAATGGTTAACAGACAGCTTCAACGGCTGCATTCAGCACATTAGCCTCATGCTGAAAGACTTGATAATTTTTAATAAGGTGAAAAGCTATTTGCTGTCTAACACTGTATGGCAGAAGTATCCTTGACCTTCTTTTTCTCTTCATTGTCACAAAATGTATTGGAGAGTGGTGCTTCATAATAGTGCTTTTCCAGCTTTCCCTTACACAGAGCAAGCAGTTCTTGGCCCCATGGAGTTCAAAAAGAGAATTAAAATTGCAGAATTTCCCATAGATTTTGAAAAGATCTTAGTAGTCCTTTAGTCCAGTCTTTTTGTCAGTTAAAGAAATCAAGTCCAGCAAAGTTGAGTGACTCCAGTAATGTGGCTTGTTAATGAACAACCTCTTTCTTTCTCTCCTTCCCACCTTCCTTGCCTGCTTCCATTTCTCTCTCCTTCTTTCACTCATTCCTCCCTTCTTCCTTTCTTCCCTTATTTTTACCATTTTTTATTTTTCCATTCCTTTCTTTCTTCTGCCCTTCCTGTGAATCTTCTTAGTGTTGTGAGATTATTTTTGATATCTTTCTCTTTCAATTCCAAACTTAGAAAATAACTGTTATTCAATATAAAAGACTACCTCTCCCCACATCCAAAAAGTAGGGATTTTCCTGATCAATGAATATCAAAGTGTGTATTACTTGATCTCCTCTCACTTTATAATTATTACATCTCATAGTCCCAATAATCCTAACCTTCAAAGTGTTCAGTGCAACATAGCTTTATTTTAGTACTCATTAATTTACTAGATGAAGAAATGAATATTAAAACTTCATCTCCCATCTCTTAAAGTTAGGGATTAGAAGCTTCAAGAAAGAACATAGTAATTAGTGATCCTTTTGACTAAAACATTAAATATTTTGCAAACATAGATAACTATACTTATTTTTCAGACTTGGTCTCATGTTATCTTCTTGTGTAAGACTTACAACTGCCCTCAGTAGTAATATAGAGAATATGTCATTGTCTCAATTTTGTAAATGGGAAAACTGATTTCTGAGATTCTACATGACTTGGTCCAGGTCACATGGTTCATTAGTATCAGAGCCATAACTAAAAACCAGATTTGCTAACACCCAGCTCTGTGTTGTTCCCATTGTACCAAACTACTTTCACTTATAATAGTAATTACTGTTTATATGTGTATTTAAGTAGGGAGCTGTGGCAGGAAGACTGGACTGAGGAAGAATTTGTAAGGAGAGTCAGACTTGGGAAAACATGGCAGAGGAGAGTGGGGGAAGGTAGAATTGGCACATTTTCTTCCAGGTCCATAGGGGGGTAGTGGTGCAACCCAAAATGGGCAGAGAGGTAAGTACCTGGTTCATGAAAAGTAGACTCTTCATTATTAGGGAATTAAAGGCTGGATCTGTCCCAAAAGCTGATTTCCAGGTCTGAGGTAAGCATCAAGGACAGCTCCAAAACAAGGTAAGTCCTGTGACAACGGTCACACAGGATACAGAAACACGGATGTGATAAGAAAAACATGGTAAATGGAACAAATCAAAGTATATAGCAGGACTGAAAACTTGGATCTTTCTGTTTTTTGGCCTTAAATAGTCTGTCCAGGGCTCCTGGGTGGCTCAGTCAGTTGAGTGTCCAATTCTTGGTTTCCACTCAGGTCATTACCCCAGGGTCTTGGGATTGAGCCCCACATCATGCTCCGTGCTGAGTATGGAGCCTGCTTATAATTCTCTCTCTCTCTCTGCCTCTCTCCTTGCCCATGTCTCTCTAAAATAAAATTACAAAAAAAGACTATCCAAACAAATTTCCTTAATAAAAAAGTTTGTAGAATTTATCCTCTTCTTTTGTGTAACCTGAATGCATCATTGATGTGTTCTCAAGGATGTGTTAAGGTCAATCCCATGATGTTTTTGTGTTATCCATTATCAGATTCTTCTCATTCTATGGCTCTGTGTCAGGAACTGGTATGTGGAGCAATATCCCCTAGCTTGGTACTTAATAAATACATACTTGATTTGGCATTGGCGTCTTAAAGGCTAACATCTTGTGAATGAAAAATTTGCCTGAAGGATAATGGCATATCATGGTACTGCATAAGATGCTAATGACATTTTGCTTCACTTAAAGGTCCCATTGAACATGATGGTCCAGAGGATATGGTTTGAGTGTGCACTGTCTCATGAGTTATTTCTAAGTTAATGTGATTGACTTCTGTTGAATATAAAATAATTTATTTTTCCAAAAGGTCCTATTCCCTTTAAAATAATTATCACAGGAGGCTATAAACAAATCCAAACATTTCCATTTTTTGAACTCTTTGGTATGCTTGAAAAAATTTCCTATAGTGTTTTACAAGATTTTGAAATAGAGTAAATCTACCCTCCTCATCACCCCCCAAAAGCTTCTTGATCAGTTTCATGTACACCATAGGATTATGCTATGGAGATAGAAAATAGAAATAATCTCCCTAAAAAATTATGGGGAGTCTCTTGTTTCCTGTTTATTCTTTTTGATGTAAACCAGGGACAGTTTCTGGTCCAAGATTTTCCATTAACTTTGTAGGCAAGTTTTTTTTTTTTTTTTTTTTTTAAGTTTATTTACTTTGAGAGAGTCACAGACCGTGCAAGTGGGAGAGGGGCAGAGAGAGAGAGAGGGAAGGAATCCCAAGCAAGTTTTGCACCGTCAGTGCAGAGTCTGACATGGGGCTTGAATCCACGAAATCGTGAGATCATGACCTGAGCCGAAACCACGTGGATGCTTAACCGACTAAGCCACGCAGGTGCCCCTAGGCAAGTATCTTAAACACTCAGTCTCCTCATCTAAAAGAATGGATTACTGGGCGCCTGGGTGGCGCAGTCGGTTAAGCGGCCAACTTCAGCCAGGTCACGATCTCGCGGTCTGTGAGTTCGAGCCCCGCGTCAGGCTCTGGGCTGATGGCTCAGAGCCTGGAGCCTGTTTCCGATTCTGTGTCTCCCTCTCTCTCTGCCCCTCGCCCGTTCATGCTCTGTCTCTCTCTGTCCCAAAAATAAATAAACGTTGAAAAAGAAAAGAATGGATTACATAACCTTTCAGTTTCCTGCCATCTGTATCCTGCCTGTGTTTCTATGCTCTACATGATGTTACATACAGCATCAAATTCACTTAGGGAAGGTGTGATCTATTTCTTTGAAATGTTGTCTAGGCTCACAGATTTGATGGAACACTGCCTATGCCCTGGCAACACTATGATGGTTAGGTCATTGTATAATGTGTAGATGCAAAGTGAATGAACAAATTGTCAAAATATGAAAGAACTTTAAAAGGTATTTTTAAATTGTGAGCAATAGTGACACTTGTAAACTTTGATTCCAGTTGGCAGAATGAAGTCTGCAAATAAGTGGCTAATTGTATGTATTTATCTTAAATTGGGACTTTATGAAAGAGTATTGGTAATTCACAAACTTTGGATGAAACAAGTGGTTGAGAAAGGAGGGGCAGAGGGCAGAGAGAAACAAAATGAGAATGAGAGAATAGCTGGAGAGTTATAAATACCCATAAGATCTGTTTGAGCAAATGACACAGATATAACTTTGAGCAATCATGAATGGATTTGAATAAATAGAAACATAAAAGGGGAGAAAAACTTCTGTGATAGTTCATTTTTTGGCTTAAAACATAACAGAAGATGCCAGGAGAAAATGGAATATAACTTCAATATCAGCAGAAGTCACTATACTCCATGAGGATGAAAAACAACCAGCCCAGTTCACCCCCATATTCTATGGAATGGCTCATGTCCTGAGACTTGGTGAAATCCCAGAGTCTTGTCATTTCCTAAGCATTTCTGGCCTCACATCTTTCCTGCATCTGGGCTTAGACTACATTGTGGCTTCCCTCCCATTTGTCTCTTCCCTACGCACTATGCTGACCAAAGATTGAACTCAGCATCTTGATGAAATTGGCCAACAAACCCCCTGTATGAAATGTCTGTGAATATGCAAAATATTTGGGATAATGGAAGATGTTTACAGCAACAAAAACAGTCTATTATTGAATCTTGGACATTCCTGCTGTGGTGATTTTAGGCTACCCGACCATTTGGAATTATTTTCTGGTCTCCTTAAGTATAAATTAAGTCCTCTTGTTTTTAGGCAAGACTTTCCTCTACTCAAACTAGCTGCATTGAGGGTGTGCTCTACATTTAGCAAGGCTACAGATTATACCTTTCATGAGGTCTTTGGTCAGATTTCCCAATATCAAAAACAGCCTAGTGTTGTGTTTAGAGAATTTTCATCAATCACAGTATTAGCCGAGTAAACAAAATAACATCCCAGACTGTTGAGTCTGGGAAATGATTCTCAAGTTTACCTCTTGCAATTTCTACAACTACACCTTGTTATCAGACCATGAAGCTATTACCTTGTGTATCATTTAAATGTTCCCCGTCCAATCACTTAACCTTTTTTTTTTTTGGAAAGATGTCTTTAAGCATGAAGACTTCAATACTGAAATAAACACAAATGTGCCCATATGGTAAACATTACCTATCTAGACAAGACATGGTAGTGATTTAAAAGCACAAGTTTGTGTCAAATAAATCTCAAGCCAAAGTACTAAAAGTGCTCTTGGATCCTTTGAAGGAAGGCTGTATGTCAGGCATGCAAATGACAACAGAAATAAATACATGAAACTCTCTGTACCATTATCACTTTATTTTATTCTTTTAAAATGGGCTTGCCACATTGTATTATTTCATAACACACCATCAGACTGCAAATTATTTTGAATCTCAAAATCAAAATTTGCAAATTTCTGGGAGTTGTCAGACTGCTGATCCTGATTAAATGAGAAATCTGAGCATTTGTATGCAAAAGTAAGAAAGAAAGAAGTTCCAGCAACCCTTACAGCCATGTTCAAGTAGAAGTAAGAGGAAAATAACATGACCATGTGTCATGGTTAGGAATCATCACCAGGAAAGTGGAGATACTGAAGTTAGGAAAGGGACCCTGCAGGGGAGGATGGGCATCTAAGAGAGTGAAAGATTTAAGTGCCATGACCCGGATATAGAGTCACATGTTTGGGGCCAGAGCACTGAGGAAAACAAGCAGGCAAGAATCAGAGAGGGTGGATGGTGAAAAGAGGAGGGAAGAAGTGAAAGGTGGAGACTGGAGGGCATGTGGGATTCTGAAGGAGAATACAATTACCATGTAAGAGTTTGCAGTCCTCACTCTTCAAAAATAATTTTGGGTCTCTGTCTGCCTTGGTTGCCCTTCTCATGTCATTCCACCCAGATGTTGCCAACATGCCTTCTTTGCCCTGCTTATCTTTCTGAGGGGACTTCTTTGTGCCAGACTGAATCTTTGGACTTTGGAAATGAATTTTCAGAGGACAAAAGTGAGTTTTGAGTTAAGCTGGAGGGAAAAATATGATTCAAGGGAAGGCTTGACTCATATAATAAAGAACTAAAAAGAAGGAGAAGAAAATTCATCACACTGAGTGTGGAGGAAGGCTTTTATTTAGTTTTGGACTTTGCTTCCTTTAGCATTTCATTTTTTTTCCAGGAGGGTGAAAGAGAGAGTTTTTGGAGCAACAGTTGCAGAATATGAGGAAGGTAAACTTAAGAGTCCAATGAATTTTAGAATTTTAGTAAGTGTTGCCCATGGATTATATATTTAAACCATCCTTATGCTTCTTGGGAAATAGAAGCACAAATGTTGAGTTATTTTGAAATGACTTTATTTTCTGGATTGCGTTTCTTGGTCCAAGAAGAGATAGAACCACATAGGTCTTGGCTCCATTCAAATTGCATTCTGAGGGTCTGCTTTTGTTACATGGCACATAGTATGTTTAATTGGAAATACTAAGAAAGGGGTAAATAATTCTGGAGAGCTTCTTTAGTTGGGCTATGAAGTGAGTAAAAAAATGCAAGAGTTTTGGCTACCATAATTTTACCTGTGAGAGCCATGAGCCTTAAGTAAAACCAGGACTCACAGTAGAATAGCTGGGTTGCTTGTCTCTTGACACACCTAGAATGGCTAGTATCTTTAACCCTGATGCTGATGCCTATGGTCTTAATGTTTCCATGAACACTTAGAGTAAGAAAGGTGAGTGCAATTTACTTACTCATATTCTAGAAGATGCTCTTTAAATATGTCTACTACATACCATGGTTGTTAATTTCCTCTAGAAAATGTGTATATTTCAAAATTACAATAACCTTTATAGATTTTCCTAACTGTATACAGTATTAAGTTGAGGACTTTGAACCAATTATTTTCCAAAATTACTAGCCAGATATGAGAAAGTCGAAATTATAAGACTTAGGCTATTCTAAATGCTCCAAAATCATCATTTTGAAGCTCTAACTGGAAGGTGAGAATAATCTCCTAGGTGAACTACCAAAACTTTAAGGGGCTATTGCACTAGAAGTGCACTGAATTCACATTGTGCCAATTGCTATATCATCTAATGGACATAGCATCTGCCATGTAATTTTTTTCTCTTTCTCATTGCCATCATTTTGGGGGGGTATTTCTATGGAATTTATATATAAAACACAATTTTATGTCACATTTCTTTAGACAGTGTTTAATGAGTCTCCCTTCCTTATTGCCTTTGAGATAGCAATCTGAACCACTGCTTTGGTTTCTAAAACTCTGCAGAACATTGTTCCATTTTTAATACCATCTTTTATGAGTTCTATTAATAAGGTTGGTACAAGCCCAGCAAGAAAGCTGACCTAAAGAACCTATTTGAAATTGTTTAAGCTTTTATCATAAGGAGAAAATATAATTCCATATCTCAGTTTTTAAGTTCCTCTGTGATTGCCTTCTATCTGTAACCTGCTAGCCTCATCTATCAGCCATGACCCACTTCCTATACTTTTTCCAGTACTTGGAACTTCTCATGTTCTCTCTTGCTTCTATACTATTATACATGCTGATAATTCTGCCTAGAACATTTCACCCTAAACCTCCATGTTGATCCTCTTATTTTAGTTACCTCCTACCCATCACCCATTGTTTAGATATCAAACCAACTTCCCCTTTTCAATGGGAACCTTTTCTAAGGTACTTGACCTTGAATAGACGCACATACCATGCATTGCCATATCATTTTGTCCTGCTTTTATCATACATATATATTGCCCGATTTCATTGTAATTACTCCCAAGTGTCTGTCTTCCCATAAAAAAGCTAAGATCGTGTTCATCGCATCCTTGTTTTCTGGGATCTCTCATAGTGTCTGCATTATAGCATATGGATAAAGCAAAATTTGAAAACTGAGGCTATAAAAGGCAAAGTTTTTGTGGAAAGCAGAAAGCAACAAAAAACAAAATGATAAATGCAAATTAGAGTCCCCAAATGATTTTCCAAACATTGTGTCTGAGTGGAAAGTATGGTCATGAGCCAGGAGCTGAAACCAAAGAGGCTGGGCCAGGAGGTCTTCCACTCTTTCTCTCAAAGCAAAATAATTGCTTAACTTTCAACTGGCTTGTTCGGGTCCCTGTCACACTGTGACTGCAGATTCCAGCTTCATTCACTTGCTTATTTTGTTTTTCCAGTTTTTGGTGTTTAGTTTCTTCCATCTTTCTGAATCCTACTTTCAAAACCATTTTCAATTTTAGTTCTTACTAAAAGGCCTCCTCTAACACCGTTATCTTCCCTCTCCCATCCTTAAATTGCTGTCCCAGTGCTGATTTTGCTGTGACATTATTACTATTTCCAGTTTGATCATAAGCTCCTCCAGGGCAGGAATGGTGCTTTGTTCACTTTTGAGCCCTCTCTCAAATTACCACAAGTACTGTTAAAGTACGTGGCTCATACTCAATAAACAGGCTACTGGACTGATGAGTTTTTCTGGAAGAAAGCATTTCATTTGGCAGGAGCAATAGTTATTTTACAAATAATGCATAGATTAAAATGTAATCATGTTTTTAAAAATAATTATATATTTTCATGTTAATTATGTGATAATCTATTTTCTGCCTTATTTCACCAGATATGCAGTGGGTAAGAAAGTATGATAAAGTCAAAACTACTTTGGACTCGAATAAAAAGATTTGGTTTAGAGTCTAAGCTGGGTGAGTGTAGGGAAATCATGGGAGCACCCTGGACTACAATTCTCTCAGGTACAAAATGGGTTGCTTAAATCAGAGATTTTTGGTCTCTCCTCCAGCTAGAATAATTCTGTGAATGTCTCTGTGCTCTGCAAAGAAAGAACTTCACTCTGTTTAACAGCATATTAATGCAGTTTTCTGCCAAGAATCTCAGTGTTCATGAAATGTTTTTAAAAAATCTATTAATAGTAGAATATTCTTACCTAGAAGTTTCAATGTACTTATAATAATGGATATATTTATTACAGAGATCTTTTAAATACTAGATTTGGGAAACACTGATTGATGTCAAAAATTTCCTATCACCTACCATAGAAATCTTCCACAGCACAATATTAAAAAAAAATCAATCACCAAAGCTCTAATATTATCATGTGTCCTCAACTTGAATTGAATTTTACTTTGCTGCTCCAGTGAGTACTACGAAAACATGCTGTGCTTGGCTAACCCCTGGACACATAGTCACACCTATTTAATGTGGAGGAGTTTGCGAATGCCACTTTCCAAAGCTTTCAGGAAGACAAGTCACAGCTAAATGCATCCTTGAAGATTAATTACTACTCAGATCTTTTGCATTAAGCATAAATTCACCTTGAGCTGCATAATGGACACTGGGTAGAGGACTTTCTCTGTTATGTCTTTGGTTCGAATCTATCCCCAGTTTAAGATTGACAGGAAGTCATTATCCTTTGTCAACTGTTCGGTGACTTATGAAATGAGTTACTGGTTTAGTTAAGTTCCTAGCGTAGCCAAAAAACACCTTCACAATTGATGATCATCAGGAGCTGCTGAAGTCTAGAAAGAGGGTCAGAGATTGAATTGGTTGTGGAAATTGAATTAGCTCATCTCTGGTCCTCCTTTTAAACATGCAGTTAAGACTTAGAGTTTTGTCTGTCTCTAGAAGAGAACAATCTAAAGCTCTAGGGTTGCTGACTGGTTGTATTTCATTAGCATAACACAATGGAGACAATCATGTTAGCTTTTTCTTATAGTTAGGGCAGTATGATTACCCCCATTTTCTTTCTTTGTATAAAGAAGTATCTGAGGGCTTAGTTATCTCTAGGAGAGGTTTGGGATTTTTGTTTTAAATCTCACAGTACAGAAAAAGCCCTGAGTTTCCATAGCCTTTGTCGTTGTCTAGGGGGACAAGAGCATGCTGATATCAGATCGTTCCTTTTGTCTAGAAATAACATGGTTTAGCAGAAAGCATCTATGTAAAGGTTATTGCCACTCGAATTCTTGGTCAGCATCTATCTGTAAAACATTGAATATGGTTTCAGGTCTCAGTTTCCCTATGTGAAAGGTAAAGGACATTACGCTGGATTTCTGAAGTCAGACTCTCTTCTTATTTTATTGGATTCCAAGACATTTGCCAAATGGTCTTGTGATAATTCTGGAACTATGGGAACCCAAGGCTTTTCTCCTAGGAAGAGATTAGTATTTTAATAGGTGACCCTTTGATGGGAGGTAGCTTCATTTGTAAGTCACTAGCTGAGGAACATAGAAAATTTCACATTTAATGATGAGTAGGAATTATTGATGGTGACAGTAGAGAACAGGTAAATGAAAGCTAGAATTTGAGTTCAAATGGGCATGAGAAGGCTTGTATAATATCCCAGGAGGGTAGGAATGTAACTTGGAAGGACTGGAAGAATCAGCCAGAGAAGTAAGAGGCCAAGTGTAAGATGACAGCTAAGTCTGAAAAGGTCGGAGACTAACAGTTGGTATCTGGGAGTTCAAGGAATCTTATGTGATAAGAACTCTCTTTTTCCCCTCCCCCTCCACTTTCATCTCCCTCACCTCCCCCCCTCCTCACTTCTACTTTCTTCCTAGGTGACTTCTTCAATCACTATCAGTTTGAAAGTTGTCTTTAGGTAACTCCCAGATTAATTTCTTCAGCCCCATTCCTCTTCTGACTTCTAAACTCACATGAGAAACTAGTGATATGTCTCCCCTTTACTTTCCATAGACAATTAAAATTTAACATGTTCAAATAGAATTCTAAGCCCTCCCCTAACTTATCCCCTAGTCTTTTCCATCTCACCAAATAGCTTCATCATAAACTAATTTTGAAAAATTTAAAAGTCATCCTGGATTCTTGCTCTCTCCTTCACTCATCATTATATAATCTAATATCTAGATGAGTTGGTATAATTGAATTTTCTTTCTGCTCTTCCTCTCTACTGCCACCATTTTAGTCTGGACATTGACCATCTTCTACCCAGTTTACAGGAAATAGCATCTTTTCTCACTGATTCTAATTAGCCCTCCCTCCCATCTTGAATTCTTTTTCCACATAATGGTATAGGTGATCTTTTTAAAAATTTAAGTTAGAAAACAACACTTTTCTTCCTAAAACCTTTTGTACCTTCCCATTTTCATTCATGTATGTATACACACACACACACACACACACACACACACACACACGGAGGAAGGAGGGTCAGAATTAGAGGATAGGAAGTGGTGATGGAAGCAGAGGTTGGAACAATGTGATTGCTGGAAGGGGACCACAGACCAAGGAATGCAGGTGGCTTCTAGATGCTGGAAAAGGCAAGCAAATGGATTCTCCCTTAGGGCCTCCAACAGGAGTATTGCTCAGATGACACCTTGATATTAGCCCAGTGAGACCCATTTCAGATTTTGACCTCTAGACTTGTGTTGTCTGTGGAAAGTTGTGACAGCAGCAGTAGGAACCTGATATAGTCAATTTTCTCATTTATCACTATGCCTATATGTCTTCTTTCTTTTTATGGAATACAATGTGCTTTATAGTTCCTCAGCATTTTTGCACAGGCTGTTTGCTGGGCCTTGTGTGCTTTTCCACAGGGCTAGTTGTTGTTGTTGTTTTAATATCAGTTTAAATTACATTTCCTTAGGAAGGTCTTACTCAACGTTCTGTTTCATCACCTTGCATTTTGTTTTTGTTTTTTTCAAATAAAATGTCTTAGTCCTAGCAGTGTTTTTATTTGTGTACTACTTAGACATTTTTTCTCTTTTTCTTTCTCTTGGTCTTTTAATGTATAACCTAAGTTCCATGACAGAAAAACTGTAACTATCACATTTAGCACTTACTTTTAGAGTGGATTCCGACATACAGTAAGTTCTACATAAATATTCAATGCCTACCTGACAGATGGAATGAATGATTTAGGGGAATGCAGCATATGAGGGGAAGAATGTAGCTCTAGGTAAAGAAAGCAATCAGATGCTAGCCACGGATCCTCAGCCATTAGAAGGTTCTAGGCTTGACCTTGGTGACAGTGGAGATTAAGCCTTAAAAAAAGACAACAGGGTTGGGGTGCCTGGGTAGCTCATTTGGTTAAGTGTCTGACTCTTGATCAAGGCTCAGGTCATGATCTCACAGATCATGGGTTCGAGCCCCACATCAGGCTCTGTGCTGACTGCATGGAGTTGGCTTGAGATTCTCGGTCTCCCTCTCTCTCTGTCCCTCACTCTCTCTCAAAAATAAAAATAAACATTAAAAAAAAAGGCAATGGGGAACACTCTGGAGTGATGTGAAGTGTCAAGGAGGAAGCCCAATCCAGTCATCTGGGCGAATATAAGAGATTCAGGTTGGTAAACGTACTTTAGGGAACTTGATAGGCTGACAGGAGTTTGGCCTGGTGTCAGGTGAGGCTTGGAGGCAACACAGGAACCCAGCAGTCACCCCAAGATATAACTCCCAGAATCAGGCAAAAAGGGATGTAAATGGCAAAGAAGGCAAGGACTATTACTCTCTTGTCCAACTTAGAGTCCCGGAAAATTGGTTTAATGCTATGCACTTAAGAAATGCTTAATAAAAATAGGAGAGACATTTATGAGTGTCCAATGAATGAATGATTAATCTATACGTGTAAAAGTAATTACTATGATGCCTGACATTTTAGACCCTTGACCTACCTCCCCTCCTCTCTCCCTTTATAAATTATAGCAAATGATGGAGTTGATGCTGCTTTCAAACTGGTCACATTTGGCTGTGGGATGGATATGGGTTCTTGGGGGACTTAGAGACCCTCTCTTTGGAAGCTAGGAGAGACCAGAATGATGGGTGAAATGAGGCAGGGCCAGCCACACTGAGTGGTGCAGTGAATGGAATCCCTAAAGAGAATATTAATATTGTCAGTGCTCAAGTGACATTTCTTCAGGACTTTCTCAGTAAAGTGAGTTAGATTAAGTGTTATATAATTAACCCTAAGAAATTAGCTTTAATCAAGTATTCCATTCTGTAATTTTCTTGTCCCCTGATCTCTCTATTCCTTTCTAATCCTTTTGGCACTCAATCCTATTTTATACTATTTTGATATCTGTTGAATCAATTTTCCATGCCATCTAAATGACATTTGTTCTAAAAGAGAAAGAGCAGGTCTTAATGTCCATAGTAAATTAGTTTCCTAGGGCTGTCATAACAAAGTATCACAAACTGGGTAGCTTAAAACAACAGAAATTTATTTTCTCATAGTTCTGGAGGTGAGAAGTTTAAAATAAAGTTGTTGGCAGGGCCATGCTTCCTCTCAAAAGTCTAGAAAAGAATGTGTCTTTCCTCTTTGTAGTTTCTGGTATTTGCCAGCAATGCTTGGCATTCCTTGGCATGTAGATGCATACTTCCAGTCTCCACTTCTACCTTCACATGGTCTTTTCCTCATGTTTGTCTGTTTCCAAATTTCCCTCTTCTTTTAAGACCATCCACTCTAGCCCACTTTGAACTAATCTTAACATTATTATATCTGCAAGAATCTTAAACTCACATTTGTACATTCTGACATGCAAATTTGGTAGGGGGGTATTACTGAACCCACTACAGGTAGTGAAACCCAAAGTACTATTGTGGGATTAGCTCAGACCAAGGACCTTGTTGAGGAGGGTCTGCAGAATTTTTTTTCAGAGTCAGTAGTGTTGTTTCACAGATGCTTTTTCACAAGGGACTATGCTGCAATCATTTTTATGTTCTCCATTGTTACAAGTGGTTTTATACAGTGGATATTTATTGAATAGTGAAAATACGAATTTGAATAAATGAATGCCGCTCATGAGCCTCCTGGCTGCTCCCCTCCATGGTCCTCTAATACCTCCAATGGAGCTTTGTTTTGGCTCCGCAGTTGTGGTGGGAAGTATGTGGTTGTTGATGCCTTGGTCTCCTGGGACTGCCAGACTTTGTTTCTGATGTCTAATCACCTCGTTGGTATATCCTTGATTTTTGTTTATTTGAATTTTGAGGCAGTGCTTTGAGAAATCAGCAAACTTTTCAGCAAAGTTACTGAAAGACCAGTCTTTTCAAAAATTTATTCATTCATTCATTTAGAGAGCATGCAGGTGAGAGGGGTAGGGGGTGGAGTGAGAGAGTCAGAGAGAGAGACAGACAGACAGACAGACAGAATCTCTACACTGCCCGCTCAGAGCCTGACTCAGGGCTTGATCTCCCAAACCGTGAGATGATGACCTGAGCTGAAATCAAGAGTGGGAAGCTTAATTGATCTACCCAGGTGCCTTTGAAAGACCAGTCTTTGAGTGAATTGTTTTAAGAATATCTATAGAGAGGGGCGCCTGGGTGGCGCAGTCGGTTAAGCGTCCGACTTCAGCCAGGTCACGATCTCGCAGTCTGGGAGTTCGAGCCCCTTGTCGGGCTCTGGGCTGATGGCTCAGAACCTGGAGCCTGTTTCCGATTCTGTGTCTCCCTCTCTCTCTGCCCCTCCCCTGTTCATGGTCTGTCCCTCTCTGTCCCAAAAATAAATAAACGTTGAAAAAAAATAAAAAAAAAAAAGAATATCTATAGAGATAATCCACTTAAAATAAGAGGTCATTGATACAAATAGCTATTTTTAGTTGATAACAAGCTGTTTGGCCAAACTCAAAATAATGTTTAGATAGTATAAATCCAAACCTTACAACAAATGAGGGAGACATGGTACTAAGAACTTGTAACATTTGCACAGCACATTCTAATTATCTCATTTGATTACTGTAAGATAGGCAAGACATGGATAATTTTCTTCCCCTGTCCTAGAAGGAAACTGAGGTTCATAACTTAAGTAACACTGTTAAAGACAACAAGGAAATGGTGTGCCTGGGTGGCTCAGTCAGTTAAGCGTCGGACGTCAGCTCAGGTCATTACCTCAGGGTACTTGAGTTCAAGCCCTGCGTCGGGCTCTGTGCTGACAGCTCAGAGCCTGTAGCCTGCTCAGATTCTGTGTCTCCCCCTCTCTCTGCCCCTTCTCTGCTTGTTTCTCTCTCTCTCTCTCTCTCTCTCTCTCTCTCTCTCTCAAAAATAAACATTAAAAAAAATTAAAGACAACAAGGAAATAATGAACATGTTAGGACTTGAGGTCTTATTCTAGTCACCTGCTCTTTCCTGAACACAGCCATGGTCCTTGTCACCTGGAGTTTCTGAATGGTTACATGGTAAGGTTATTCTGGCAATGTCTACTCAGCCTAAAGGTATTCTAGTGTGCATCCTCATTGGTCAAACTATGGGATGCTGTTTAGGAACTACTGGATTTTTTTCTGTTCAATTAGTTTAAACATTATTTTCTTTTTTTTTTCAAATTCTTTTACCACATCACAAATAAAAGAATGAAATTTAAGAGGAAAAGGCTGTATACTTGGATGAGGAGTATTAGATCCACAAGCTGGCAGCTTGAGTTTAAGTCCTGTGTGATAATGGGATGAGCGGCTGCCATCCTAGGGAGCTCAGGTGAACTGAGCCAATGTAGGTCTCTGCATTTGTTGACCCTGTGATATTTCAGTATCTAGATGTAAGTGAGGGGGAAAGATCTGGTGGGAGGAACTTGAAAATACATTGGTCATTCTGATTGCATTGCCAGTTAGACTGTCCAGCACATGAACGACTTTGGGCCTATTGATATTTGCTGTGACACTTAAATGTTCAGCACAGTATTGATTTTGAATGTCAAGCCCTCTGCTTAGGTGCTGTTTCTGTGTGATGAGCAGATTATCACAGAATACTAATTGAACCCTTTACATTTTCTCTCTCTCTCCCTCCTATATGCACAGCACCAAGAAATAACAATTTAAGTGTACGTGTAACTAGAGCCTATCCCTAACCTTACCAGAAGCAAAATAGCAGTGTTTAAGTGTTGCTAAATAGTTTCTGGTTAGTGTTGAATGAAACTTTTAAAAGGTGAATTACTTTCTACCAAAATATAGAATTTACGCTATAAAAAAAGGTTGCATGGTTCAAAATGGCACATAGGACAGTTAATTAACCAGATTAGGAATAATGATGAAATACAGAATACTACTCTGAGAGGGGAAAATATTGATTATTTACTCATTAAAGGAAAGAAAAAAAGTAATTTAGTTAGTGTAGTTGGGAAAAAAAGTTTTGAAGAAAGTTTCTAAGGTTTTCTGAAGCATCTATAGGAAAGTTGATAATATTTCATAAACATAATTTCAAATATTTGAAAGACTACCTGTTGGCAAATACCTAGCAAAGACATGTAAGTTGACTAATGCTAGTCTACATTGTTGTGGAATTGTTAATATTCTTTTTTTTTTAAATTATTTTTTCAACGTTTATTTATTTTTTTTGGGACAGAGAGAGACAGAGCATGAACGGGGGAGGGGCAGAGAGAGAGGGAGACACAGAATCGGAAACAGGCTCCAGGCTCTGAGCCATCAGCCCAGAGCCCGATGCGGGGCTTGAACTCACGGACCGCGAGATCGTGACCTGGCTGAAGTCGGACGCTTAACCGACTGCGCCACCCAGGCGCCCCAATATTCTATAATTGATGATTTGGCATCTTGGAAACATGGGCCAAGCTAACAAGCAAAGTTGTTCAGTTTGCCATCCCTGTGCTTTCATAGGTACACAAAAATATTATTAAAAACCCTCACCACAAGGGGACCTGAGTGGCTCAGTCAGTTAAGCCTCTGACTTTGGCTCAGTCATGATCTCACGGTTCATGGGTTCAAGACCCACATGGGGTTCTATGCTGAGACTTTGGAGCCTGGAACCTGCTTCAGATTCTGTGTCTCTCTGTCTGCCCCTCCCCCACTCATGCTCTGTCTCTCTCTCTTTCAAAAATAAATAAATGAAACATTAAAAAAAAAAAAAACTCTGACCACAAACCTTAACATCTAGGTTTTTCTTACTACCCGATAGGGCGTGTCCCCACCTCATACTTTCCCGCAACTATAGTAATAATGGCTCTCCCCAAACTTTGCACTCACCTGTCTCCGGGACAACTGTGGTGCTTTTCCGTGTGGCTCTGCATAGTATGCTGTGCCGTCTCCTCTTGGGCATTGTAAGTAATAAACTCCTTTTTCTTTCTTTATTTTTCTTAAATTTCTTTTAAAGTTTATTCATTTTTGAGAGAGAGATCAGAGTGTGAGTGGGGAGGGGGCAGAGAGAGAGAGGGAGGGAGACACAGAACCCAAAGCAGGCTCCAGATTCCAAGCTGCCAGCACAGAGACCAACACGGAGCTTGAACCCACGAACTGTGAGATCATGACTTGAGCCAAAGTCAGACACTTAACCAACTGAGCCACCCAAGTGTCCCAATAAACTCTTCTTTCAAAGGCATTGAATTTTCCATGTCATCACTCAGTCACACCTATAAACTAACTCCCAGATAAATTTAAAACAGTTGTTTTGAGAGGTCAATTTTAAATGATATAAGTTGAACTCTTTTGGAGTGTGTGTGTGTGTGTGTGTGTGTATAGATAAATAGATTAAATCATCTTATCAGATACTTACAGAAGTTTAGTTTAAAATAGCAAGAAAGCCTTTAATTCACACCTGCTTGAGAAATGCAGGGTCTTCTATCAACAAATCAGAAATATCTGATCAAAATCAGACCAGTATGTCTCATGATTTAATAAATTAGCAATGAAGTTCTACCATGTACATCATATGTGAGGTCTTACTTAGCGCCCCCCACCCCGTCTGCTCTGACTCTGACATGATAATCAGGATCGGAATGACCTACAAATGAGAACTGAATTCCTCATTCAGTATTCAGTCTTGGCCTTCTTTACTTTCAGGTAGATTGCCCCTTTCTTTCCTAAACAAGGAATAACAAAGAAGCTATAGGCTGTTGGGAAACAGAACATTCTGGTTTACTACTGTGCAAAGACAAAGATACCCACCTGGAAACATACTCTACAACCAAAAATCACACATCCGTATTATCATTTGTTTGAGATCTTTTGCCACAAACCGTAGTTTGCAGTTTCCAGTTCCTCAAAGCTGAGGCAACACTGTTCAAAATATTCAGATTTTCAGATACTAAAAAGACCAATACAGACATTTTATGGGGAAAAAAAATGCCTTATTGTTATGACCAGTGGAAAATCATCTAGAATAGTGACACGGGTGAGTTCTACCACAAGAGCACCAAATTCACCTCTCAAAATAATGACACAAAACCTCCAGCCAGTATTGATTGTTAGGGGGGTCCTTTCATGTCTCCTCATGAAGATGAGGATTAACTGTGGCTTGCCAAGTATTTACAGGATAATCTTGTTTTTAACTTCAAAAGGGATGTTACATGTGATAAAGCTAGATAGTCCAGCGCTGTTATTTGAAATGTTATCTCCTTTGGTGCATACATGCAGCTAACGCACTTATGCTATTGGGGCGCTTTCAGAGGTCACACTATCAGAAAACAAAAAAAAAAGTTTTAAAGGCTATATTGGAGTCTGCTAAATGTAATTCAATACAGTAGGTCTGATTGTGTCAAGTGCATGAGGTACTCTGGGGGTTGTCAGTCAGTGTGTAGAGCACTCCCTGAGCTGACTTCCTTCTGGTTCTGTGTAATTACAAAGCCCACAGGGCAGGAACCCCCAGTCTAGTATCACAAAGAAGGTGACAATGGAATTCCTTCACTCCGAAAGACAGAGGGATGCTATTAAACAAATGTCCCAATTAGCTATTTTGAAAACAGCTACTTGTTGGGGGCGCCTAGCTGCCTCAGTTGTTTAAGCATCCGACTCTTTATTGTGGCCCAGGTCATGATCTTGCAGTTTGTGGGTTCAAGCCCCATGTTGGGCTCCGTGCTAACAGTGCTGAGGCTGCTTGGGATTCTCTCTCTTTCTCTCTCTCTCTCTCTCTCTTCCTCCCTCACTCATGTGCCTACGTACACTTTCTCTCAAAACAAATCAATAAACTTTAAAAATAAAAAACAGGGCAACTGGGCATCCAACTTCAGTTCAGGTCATGATCTCTGGGTTTACAAGTTCTAGCCCACGTTGGGCTTACTGCTGTCATCACAGAGCCCGCTTCATTTCCTGTGTCCCCCTCTGTCTGCCCCTCTCCTGGTTGTATTCTCTCTCTCAAAAATAAATAAACATTAAAATTAAAATTCAAACAGCTACTTGTTTGAATTCAATTTTGTTGCTTTTCTAAAAAACAAAAATCGTGTGTAGTTCCAGCTATTAAGATAATGTGTCACTTGGATGTCATTAATATCTAGGTCCTGATGCAGAGAAAATGGAATCCTTTCCTCTCAGCTGTTGGAACTCTTTCAGTGGTGGGTACAATTCCAGGTCCCTGGCTTCAGTTTGGAAGAAATACGGATTTTAGTTATTTTCTTAATTTCCAAACCTGACTTTCTGAGGTTGGTGCAAAGTTTTACATTAGATCATTTGAGGTTTATGCCCCAAAGTTTTGCTAAGGGTTGTGCCAGGTCTGCATGTGTAGGCAGAGTTAATGTTCCATGGAGACCCATCTGATCACAGGCCTTTTTGTCCATGGTGGTTATTGTGGAGATGGCTGTTGGCTTAGCTCCCATCGAACCTTAAGTCTTGAGTCACCACTCTTCCTGTGCCTTGACATGGCTTTGGCATTTTTGGTGAGGTCAGGAGATGTGATTTACTGCATATATCCAGAGGTTTCCAACTCCCTCCCTCTTCCCCTGGACATTGCCAGAGATTAGAGAGGAAGAGCCTGCTTCATCAATCACCTGGGATCCTTTATCTTCAGTTCCCCCATAGAAGTCACCCTTTGAAGTTCTCAAATCCACTTTTAGCAGTTATCACATCAAGTAGCTCTCAAAGTCAAATAAGTAAATTAGAGGCCCAGGAGCCTTTCAAATGGCCTCTTTCTGGAACACCTAGGATAATCTTCGGAATAAGGGTTTTTTTGGGAAATGAAACGTAGGGAGAAAGTCTTTCCAGCAGATTCTGCCTTCCACCCAATGACAAATCTCTTCAAATGCCTACTGCAAATACACCCCACATCCTTGTAGGTCGAGCAGTGCCAGAACCTGAAACTGTTGTATGGAGCAATGTATACAGGATAAAAACAACACTGATAGTAGTAATGCAGCCTGTACACTCTCCGAGACAAAACCACCCCCATTGATCCAGGAATCATCTTTGGAGTTCTGTCTCGCTTCCCAGATAAACTTCCTGCCAGTTTCCTCCTAGGGCGGCTTCTTCCCAGCTTTCCCTCTTTTCTTCCCACCCGTAACTTTCTACTACATCAGTTCCTTATGGAATCGAGGATCTTAGAATTGAAACTTCTTTCAAAGAGAGGTTTGGGTCTATAATCCAAATGTAAGTTCATGATGGTTTTCTTTTGTAGCCTGTGGCGGTCCCAGGGCAGGTCCTCTCGTTAAATAAATGTCATCTACTGTTGCTCAAGCTGTTGTCATTGGGGTGTCAGGATGAGCCAGAGGGGGTTCGTGATTTTACACAGCACTTTTGACACATCTTTGCAAGGTCGACTTCTTTTGGTTCATATAAATTCGATTTCTTGAGAGTAGTCTTTTTTTTAATTTAAAAAAAAATGTTTATTTACTTTTGAGAGAAAGGGAGAGACAGGGGAGTGAGTGGGCAAGGGACAGAGAGAGGGAGACACAGATTCTGAAGCAGGCTCCAGGCTCTGAGCTGTCCGCACAGAGCCCGACACAAGGCTCGAGCTCACAGACTGTGAGATCATGACCTGAGCTGAAGTCAGACACTTAACCGACTGAGCCACCCAGGTGCCCTGAGAGTAGTTTTTTTAATGAAAGGCCACATTTCCTAAAGTTCAGCTGGGAATATGACTGTCCCCCTATAGCAGCTGGGCTCTAATTGCTGCACATAAACAAACATCATCTGGAATCTCATAACTCTGGATGCTATTCATTTCTGAGACTGCCATGGTCATTTATTACTAATGACAGGAATCCGTAGCTGGCTGGAGTTGGCGGTCATGTTCTTATGCAAACAGCATTTCAAACTAGCCGTATGCTTTTGGGAAAGCCAACAGGCTTAACTTATGACTTTTGTGCCTTGATCTAATTTCCATGTCCTACAGTAAGTCTTCTCATGTCACAATATGATCCATTTGTTGTTCACGTAACAAATTCATAGAGTTGGGTGTTATTGTCAGATGTTGCTATTTAGATTCTTAGGTCTGTCATGCATCTTTCAGAGATAAATGAGGTCCTTTCAGGAAGCACCCATTTCATATTTAAATTATTCAAAGCTGTAGGCATTGTTGAGTGTCTAGAAATAATCACAGAACTATATAATGGATCATCCAGTCCAAACCTCTCAGTCGAGAATGAGAGGAAACTAGGGTAGGGGTAGAGCCCGAAGTGGAAAATCATCTACTTGTTTTGTTGGATCTCCACATATCTTTTTTTTCCAGAAGTCAAGGATAACTCGTGCTCAGTCATAACAAAGTGGTATTACTCCTGTTTCAGATTAGAAAAAAATTAAGGAAAATTATGGCACAAAACTCATTACTTTAACAGTTCAGCCTTAATATAGATACATTCGAATCTTATACCCAGATTTTTAGTATTTACAGTCTAATTTTTTATGCTTCTTTGGCTAAGTCTGCTAATATATGTGCTGGATTTCATAACCAATTACCAATTAATTTCCTTTTGTGACTCTAGATAATATTTCCAGATACTATGTTCCATGTACCAGTTTAAGTGCTTCATGTGCATTTTCCTTTGATCCTTCTAACTCCCTTGTGAGGTAAACACTATGACCCCATTTTATAGTTGAAAAAATTAAGGGAGAAAAATGTGTTTTTCCCAAGGTCGCACAGCCAATAAATAGTTGAGCCAGTATTCACTGTCAGAAGCCAGGCTCCAGAGCTCATGCTCATAAACACCCTATATGTGACTCTTTGACTTGATTTAAAGAAATGGTATTTGTTGTCATCTCAGTGAACATAATTGGACACTAGCTAGACCCCTTTGGTGGAATGAGGGTACAGATGGCAAGAATGTCCAGAGAGGGGAGAGGGGCTGGAAATTGAGTTCAATCATCAGTGGCTAGTGGTATAATCAATGAGACCTAAGTAATGAAGCCTCCATAAAAAACAAAAAGGATGGGCTTCAGAGAGCTTCTGGGTTCTCCATGAACACATCATGATTCAAGGAGAGTGGTTTGCCTAGAGAGGTCATGGAAGCTTTGTGCCCTCTCCCACATATGTTGCTCCATGAATCTCTTCTACCTGGCTATTCCTCAGTTGTGTCCTTTTATAATAAACCAGTAATCTTGTAAGTAAGTAAAATGTTTCTCTGAGTTCTGTGAGCCACTCTAGCAAGTTAATCCAACCCAAGGAGGGAGTCTTGGGAAGTTCTGATTGATACCAGAACTTGGTTGGTCAGGAGTATGGGTAACAACCTGGACTGGCAATTGGTACCTTAAGTGGGAACAGTCTTGTAGGACTGGGCCCTTAACCTGTGGGATCTGATGCTATCTCCAGGTAAGTAGGTAGTGTCAGAATTGAGTTGAGTTGTAGAACACCCACTGGAATAGGAGAATTGCTTGATGGTGTGGGGGGAAAATTCACACGTGGGAATTGAAAGCAGAATCATTAGAGACACGATAAGGTCTAGTCAAGGACACAGCGTGTAAGCAGACAGATATAAAATAACTGGCAGAGAAGTCTGCAGGTAAGAAGCAAACTACACACGTATAGCTTGTTTCCAGAGCTAATTCCAATCCTTTTTGACCATCAGGAAGGGAAGACCAAAACAGAGTAGGGAGGGGAAGATACCACAACAAGATGAAAGCCAGGCTTAGGATCTTCACACCCTTGTTTTGTCTCTAGAATACTTTCCACTCTGGCTCTTTCCCTCCAGAGAGTCTCTGACCCCTATCCCCCAACTTATAATAGTTATCTCTGTTCCTGTTTGTCTTTATGACACCTGATTCTTTTCCCTTGTGTAACCTATCGCAGTATGTATATACTCATTTATGCTCATTTATTTTTTTATTGCCTGTCTTCCCAACTCAAATATAAACTTTGTGAAGTTAAATCCATTTCTGTTTTGTTCACAATTGAATACTCAGGGCCTGTTCATAAATATGCATTGAATGAATAAATGAATAAACAGGACTCAGGCACAGGGATAAAAGAGATTAGCCCATTTAATATAATGAATCTGGAGCTGAGGAGGAGACATTGGAGAAAAGAAAAGATCACTTACGTTGAATTACCACATTACTATCATTAGCAGTGATGAGCTACCCAAGTTCTCTGCTACTGGATATTATAGATATATAATGAAGATAGAAGACAGAGATGTTTGCAAAGTCCCTTTCAAAATGTCATCAGTGGGAGAAGCTTTGTCCCCTGATGTAAGCTATTTGACAATTCAGTTTACTAATGTGCTTTTATATAAAATGTTCACCAGAAATGGAAATATATTTACCTAGTATTTTCAGTGAAACCTCTTTGAAAGTACAGAATTAAAATTTTAATAGGTTAGCTTATTCCACTTATGTATATGTGACATGAAGTTAAAGAATATCATATTCTTTCTGCTTGTCAAACACACACACCAGCTCCCCTCTCTCCTCCCCTCCCAGTGGCCTCAATCTTTTTCATTAAAGAAAAATCACTCTTTGAGAGTTCTACTGAGGATGTGTGATTACAGATGATGCCAGGGAGCACTCCAGGAGCCTCTAATGGGGAAGACAAAGACAAAGCAAGAGATGGTCCTTCTTTCTAAGAGATGGGCCCCCTGCCATGAGGAAGCCCTTCAGTCTGCCTCTCCTTTTGTGTTTTTAGTTGGTTTTTAATAAAGAATATTAAGACTGTATGCTGCCAGCCCCCTGCAAGCCCCCAAACACCGACTTGCATTTGAGAGTCTAGAGGGAGAGTGTGAAGGAAACAGTATGCAATGAACTTCTCACCTCTGCTTCCTGTCTGGAGGCACAGTGAAAACAGGATGCCTCTTATTAAAGGTTGCCTGCTATATGGGGTCTTATTAGAGGTCTAGGACTGCAATTGGCAGGCTTGTGCAGATCCTATTTATGTATTATTGATGCCTGCTTTGCCTTTTTCCTTCTCAGAAATCTTCTCCTTTGCCAATCCCAAACCCCAACCTCTTTTCATCAGACAAGGGCTAGAACTGAAAACAAAGCCTGTGTCAAAAGACATAGCATAGGAGCCCTTATACTTATTCTCTTGTGTTTTTTCTTTTTTCTTTCTTTCTTTCTTTTTTTTTTTTTTATCAGAGAAAGTAATGATTTCTGCCATTTGGATAGATTGAATATCTACTTTGAGTTTTAATAAGGCGATCGTGTCATAATTTCTGATTTTACAATTTGTGCTTTAATCCAGTTTTTGCCTTTGTGGAACCATGCCTAAGAGATAATAGAGATGATGATTGAATTTACGGTTCTGGAGTGGTCATTCTGTCTCCCACCTCCCTCCCTCTTCTCCCTTAGAAAAGAATGGTCTGGACCTAGAAGGAGTGACCAGACTTTGTAAGGTGATTTCCCAGGGAAGGGGCACTCCTCTCAAATCCCTGCCCAGACTGTTTGCCCAACCCTTTTTGTATACACACATCGCTTGGTCATTGTCACTTGCAATTTCACTAGTCAGAATTTAGCTATTTTGTTTGTACATGTTATCCGCAGAAAGCTGCCCTTAGATGCCCATGTGTTTGTGTAAATGAATTCCTAATGCTTTGCAGAAAGCAGGTCTTACAGTGAACAAAAAGGGTAGGGTCCGTGGACGCTGACCACTGTAGGAAGGACAGCAGCCCAAGGAATCATCAGAGCTGAGAGCAACAGAGAACTGAGAGGCTGTCAGTGCCAACAAGGGTGTTGGCTTAATTCACAGTTTTGCCAAAGACATACTCTTCCTTTTTTCTAAAATTCAAATTGGGAAAGTACCACCAGTGCTGCTGGCAGAAAAATATATACAGATATTACTCCCTGGCTGATGCTGGCTAGCATGGGGCCAAAGCAGGAAGGAGACCGTGAAGGACACAGCAGGAGATCCATTACAGGATGATATATAGTGTGACATTTAGAATTTGTTTTTAAATAGATTTACAATGCTCTATGTATTTTTTTTCCTTCTCCTTTCCACGATTGTTATTTTTTCCCAATATTCTTACACATTCTCCTCCAGGTTTCATCTCCCTGTTAGGTGAGTCCATAAAAATCTCTCTGTTTCTATATAGATATATAGTTTGAGATGTGTGTGTATGTGTCTGTGCACTCCAGGATGAAGTTTAGGCACAAATGCCAGAGAAAAAGTGACCAGATAATCAGCTTTTGAATTAGTCCAGTCTCCTTGCAGCACCCTCAGGCTGCCTTCTCTTGCATACTCCAGGGATTTCAGCACCCTGCCCCTGCCCATTGCTAAGTTCCAGCCCTTCCTCACAGTAGTAGAGCCTGGAAGATTGTACCTATTACGAGGAAAATTAAGTTTATTCTTCAGCCAAGAATTGGCACAAAGGCCTGCTATAAAGTGATACTGGGAAAATGAGGCTCAGGCCACTAATCAGTTTAAAAATGATTTAACATGTGGGGAAGAAAATATTATTTGCTAATAGAAATACTGAAGAAAGAACATGGGGTGAAGACCAACATTGTACATGGGCTACTAATGAGTGACGTGGTCTTGGGTTAGTCACTTATGCTGGGTGTGGGGTAGGCTCATGTGCTCTCTCATATAGGAGAAGATAGACTTAATGTCTCTTTTGTGTATGATATTATGAGTTTTCATTGCAGAATAAAGTTCGTGTATGTGGGTTCTGCCAACGTGCAAAACCTGTCACCCAGTCTCTCTCATCTTCCTGTCTGCCTGTTGTGGGATAAATTGTCTGCAGCTCTCCAGCTGTTGTCATTAGAAGCCACTCCAATAATGAAATTCTGCCAAAAGAAGAAAATTTAACTTACAGAACTGCCTCTCATTAGGATATTTCACTGTATTGGATTCTGAAAAACAGTTCTGAGGAAAGACTTTTAACATAGTGAGAAATAGTCAAATAGATATTTCTGATCAGAAACCGTTTCTCATTAAATCACACTTGCTCTACTTCCTGCTAATGCCAATCATGCTTAAGTGACTCAGCTAAATTCAGCTCATGCTTCCATTTAGCCTGGACTTCATGTCCTTATTTGTTCATTCAAATGCTTTTATTCGTTACTCATGCACAGTGTTCCTGGCCATGTGCTTGGTACCCATGAGGAAAGATACAATTCCTGTTCTGAAGGAAACGGTTTCCAACAGCCTCCCTGAAAATGAAAGGGAAATTCACTGTTTTCTCACCTGGGTTCTTTGCTCTTCTCATTTGTCAGGGAAGGATGCATGGAGGGTAGAGAGAAGATTCCCTGAGGGAAAAGGTTAAAGAAACGGATTCCAGAACATTTTTTACCGAGAGCAAGATGGACTGATAGATAACTCTGCTTGCCTCTTGTGAATTAACTGGTGATGACTTTGGTCACAGATCCAGCTGAAACACTGTCCTTCGCCCTGTGCGTAATAGAGCTGATCAAGTATTGGCTTGTAGGGCCACTGCCTAAGTTTAGAAAAATTCTTGAGTGAAGATGGGGTTCGAAGAATCAAATTAATACCAGGACAAAAGGAGGGCATCCTGAGTGGGTTAGGGGCATTATCAAATGTGGTTGTTACACAAATAAGGGATGAATAGTATGGCTAGTGATCTTTTGCATCTATGGAATGGAGACCTCCTACTTCTCCAGATGGTTAAAGAGCAGGGGTGGGAACTGGAAGCTGATTGCCCCATACCACAATTGGGGCTCTCCATGGAAAGAGTGTTCTGATGGTCAAGGGCATTTAGAATGCTGCCTTTTATATGTGTGTGCATGTTTGTGCACTCTCCTAGTTTTAAATGTTGATCATGTATTTACATTTTTAAATGCTTGTGGTGGAAATGGAAGATGTCTGCTGGGTAGATCTTGTTTAAATACTACTAAGCGGCTCCTGGGTGGCTCAGTCAGCTGAGCATCCGATTTCAGCTCCGGTCATGATCTCACAGCTCATGAGTTCAAACCCCACGTCAGGCTCTGTGCTGACAGCTCAGAGCCTGAAGCCTGCTTCGGATTCTGTGTCTCCCTCTCTCTCTGCCCCTCCCCGGTTCGTGCCCTGTCTCTGTCTCTCAAAAATAAATAAACATTAAAAAAATAAATAAATACTACTGAGTTTGCCTTTGTGTCTCTTCATGAAGGTATTAAGATTGGATTGATAGACATCTTAACAGTCTTTTCAAGAGATCTTTCAAGAATATAGAAGTAGGGTTTAGGGGTGAGCAACTCCAAGCAGAGAGACAAATTCGAATGATGGTACCTGTTGCATCTACTTATGCAGTGATAAAACAGAAGGGCAGAAAGGAAAACCCTGAGAAGAAAAGGGGTCTGTAGAAGATACATCCTCCTGGTGTTAGATGTGTTATTTCCATAATTCATAGTGATTAGCTTTGAAGTAGAAACTAGAGACAATAGGAAGACTATTTGGATATGCTTAAGGCTTTTTTCTCCCTTTTCTAAAAAATACAACTAATTTTATGCTATCAATGACTCTTATATATGCATTTCAGAACAGTGACCTCTTGGGAAAAATAACATTTATTTGGGTGAAGTTGTAAAATGCGCAATTTGTATCTGAAAACCAAAATTTGACAGCAAGTTGCTTGTTTTTTTTTTTTTTAATCAAACATTTCTGGAGGGAAAAAAAAACATTTTTCATTTTTATAGCTAGAAATAGGGTATTGCATAACAAGGATACAGCTTTTCAATGGTGAAAAATGATGCCAGGAATGACTGGAAAAGATAAATTCTGTGCACACACTCACAAAATGTTACAACATTCATGCCGTGTGTATCTATTCTTCTGAGATGGCCTTAAGCTACAAGAAAATATACGTTTTCCCACAGAGGGATAGGGTCCAGACTGCTGGAGTTAAATATCAGGTCTCGCTTTCTACAAGGTCCCATAGTTATGAGTATTCACCATAATGCCATGAAATCACATCGTAAATCTATGTAACCACTTCCTTTTACATTCATTATTTGGGAGCAAAGGCAATGCTCAGAATTAGAAGCAGCATCTACCTAGTCTGTTAGGAAGGAAAGGCTTGTAATACTATTTTTTTTAAACAAACTTATTTTGGCATATTATACAATAATGAGAATGTATTAACCCAATTATAACAGCCATAATTTGAAGATGTTTCTTATCTGACAGAAAGTTACTTGATTATCTATAAATGTACATGCTATAATTATTTCAATGATAGACATGTTTAGCTGCATTCATTTTATCAGTCAAAATTAAAATCTGAAATACTGTCGGGGTGCATAATAAAAGCATAGCATACAACAGCTACCGTTAGGACCAGCTTCTCAAAAAAATCTCATTTAAATAAAATGCCCCTTGACCACCTAGGTTCTCGCTGAAACTCCTTTTTGTTTACGTCCTTGGGCCAGTCTCTGACGCATCATAACCTTTTCTGAGATTCTCTTCAGGAGATAACCTGCCTCAAGATCCCTCCATCTCCCCTATTTAAACCACTATCCAAATAGGCTGTCAAATTATTTTTTGTACTTCGGGATGAGTATATCACTCTCATTTAAGGTATTTTTCTAACTGTAATGAAAAGCTTTGGTTTATGGAAATGGAATTTAAATTAAAAAGAATATATTTAGGGTAAAAAAAATGCTTATTTTTTCAGCGTTAAACAGAGCACGAGCAGGGGAGGAACAGAGAGAGGGAGACACAGAATCTTAAGCAGGCTCCAGCTTCTGAGCTGTCAGCACAGAGCCTGACGCAGGGCTCAAATTTACCGGGAGATCATGACCTGAGCCAAAGTTGGATAATTACCCAACAGAGCCACCCAGGTGCTCCCGCCCCCAAAATACTTTTCAAAGTTCCCTAAAACCACTCAAGAAATGTAGCTACCCTATTATATTACTATCATGGCATCTTCACTTGTCCTCAAGGAGCATACAATATAGAGATAGAATTAATATATGTGAAATAATTGTCAAACCAATCGATACATAATTACTCTGCTATGCTGTACAGTGCCTTGCAGAAGGATCCAGAAAAAGGAAGGTAGTCAAGGAGTGCTGGAGAAAGAGCTCGCATCATTTTGAAGGAAGAAGGAAACTTAGAAACTTTGAATACTGAGTTGGCTTTTGGACAATTTTATTACCACTCTTTCCACACCCTTATGTATACAGTCCTGCAGGTTTTCTTAATTTTCTTTGAAATACCAGTATTATTTTTAAATTTGGAAGCTGTTAGAATCAGATCTAAGAAGCCATGCCGTCTCTCACTTTGGCTGTTGTAAATGAATTCCATTAATTCATCAGTGAATCCTTGTACACTTCACTAGGCAAGTTCCAATCCATTTAAGAATGTTCTTTCAGGGGAAAAAGAAGAAAGAAAAGTACATAGATAATCTCCAGATACTAAAATAGGCATCTGAAAGATAACAGAGTTAGCTGTATTATGTTTAACGATTTCACATGTCTTATACATGTGTTTTAGTGCTGGGTTGAAGAACTAAATCCTCCCAAGTTCAAAGTGTGCCTGCCATGTCAGGTGTCATCAGTAGAACTAGGACAGACACTAGAAAGTCTTTGAGAACTCCTATATAGAATACTGAATTTCCATGTCCTAAGAGTGGAGTAGGATATATATCCCAACATTTTGACTCTGTTGTGTTCTTAAGAATGTTGAGTCACTGCTGTGTATTACATATTTAGAAACACACTCATGTGAGACTGTGTCTCTAACTCTTCAAGCCCATCTTGTTGCTTTCTGTTCTTCCCTGTTGAAGAAAACTCCCAAGTTTCTCATGTTAATAAATAAAACAAACTCTTATTTTTTTATTTTTTATTTTATTTTGGAGAGTGGGAACAGGGTAGAGGAGCAAAGACTCTTAAGCAGAGAGAGGGAGAATCTTAAGCAGGCTCCACACTCAGCGCAGAGCCTGATGCAGGGCTCAAATCCATGACCCCAGGACCATGACCTGAGCCAAAATCAAGTAGGAAAGGGAAAAGATTATCACAAAGCATATGCTCAATACAACGACCCTGGGATCATGAAGTGAGCCAAAACCAAGAGTCGGACACTCAACTGACTAAGCCACCCAGGGACCCCTCAGGCTGGTATTCTATATCTAATTCCTGTATAAATAGTATCTGAAGTGATAGTGATTGAAACTATAGACTTTTAAATATATTTTCTAAAGTAACAAAATCCTTATGAAAACTTAGATTTGTTGGGTGCCTGGATGGCTCAGTTGGTTAAGTGTTTGACTTCAGCTCAGGTCATGATCTCACAGTTCATGAGTTTGAGCCCTGCATGAGACTCTCTGCTATTAGCACAGAGCCCAGTTCAAATCCTCTATTCCTCTCTCTCTGCCCCTATCCTGCTCATGCTCTGTCTCTCTCTCTCAAAAATAAACATTAACAAAAAAAGACCCCTTAGATTTGTGAAAAATGATCCCAAATAAGTAACTCAACAGAGAACACTATATTTTTAATAGTGAATTAAATCTGTACTATAAAAAATGATCATGAGCATTATAATTGAGATGATTCTTTTGAAAATAAAAATTAATGGGGTGCCTGGGTGGTGCAGTCAGTTAAGCATCTGACTTGATTTCAGTTCAGGTCATGATCTCAGTCAGAAGATAGAGTCCCCTGTTGGGCTCTGCACCCAGCATGGAGTCTGCTTAAGATTCTCTCCTTCTGCCCCATCCCAGTGCACATTTGTGCATGTGCTCTGTCTCAAAAAAATAAAAATTAAAAAAAAATTTTAATAAAAATTGAAACTAAAAGATTAAGAACAGTTTGCTCTTTGGGAAATTAATCACTGAAATCGATGAACTAAATTTAAGAGCACGAATAGAGTGAATCACAGCATACTTTCAAATCCAATTTGAGATGGATCGCAGATTTAAATATTAAAAGTAGAATGATAAATCTTTTAGAAGAAAATATGAGAAAAATATCATGACCTTGTAGTAAACAAAACTTCTTAAATTTACTTTAAAAAGTGCTAATTTATAGAAATATAAAAATTATGGTCATGGAAAGTCACCATTAAGAGTGAAAGGGGCGCCTGGGTGGCTCAGTCAGTTAAGTATCCAACTTTAGCTCAGGTCATGATCTCACGGCTTGTGAGTTCGAGCCCCACGTCGGGCTCTGTGCTGACAGTTCAGAGCCTGGAGCCTGCTTTGGATTCTGTGTCTTCCTTTCTCTGCCCTTAACCCACTCACATTCTGTCTCTGTCTCTCTCAAAGATAAATAAACATTAAAAAAAAAAAGTGAAAGGCAGCCCAGGAGGAGGGGGAAAACATTATCACAAAGCATATGCTCAACAAGAATTCATAGCCAGAATGTAGAAAGAATTTTTAATAATCAGTTTAAAAAATCACCCAACATAGAAATGGACAAAATACTTAAATAGGCACCTAATAAAAGAGAATATCTAAATGGCCAGTAAACACAAGAATTATTAATAGGGAAATGCGAATTAAAACCATAATGTAATACATCAAAACTCAACACAATAAAATCAGATAAAGAGTATCAAACTTCTGGGGCACCTGGGTGGCTCAGTTGGTTAAGTGTCCCACTCTTTCTTTTGGCTCAAGTCATGATCTCACAGTTTGTAGGATGGAGCCCCACATTGAGCTCTGTGCTGACAGGAAGGAGACTGCTTGAGATTCTGTCTCTTGCCCTCTCTCTTTTTTCCTCCCATGCACATGCATGTGCTTTCGCTCTCTCAAACTTTTAAAGCAAAAAGAGTATCAAACTGCTGATAAAAATATGGAGTGACTAAATTTCCCATGCATTGCTGGTAGGAATGTAAATTGGTACAACTACTTTCGAAAACAGTTTAGAATATCTACAAAAGCTAAACATATGCATACCTTATGACCCAGCAAGCATATATTCAAATGAATATGTTCAATGTATATTCAAATGAGTCCTGTCCATCAAAAGACATGTAAGAGAATAAATCACAACAGCTCTATTGATAATCCTCTCAGAGTTAAAGCTATCTAAAATACCAGTAAGAGTAGAATGAATGAATACATTGTCATAGATTCAAAAATGAAACTATACAGCAACTGTACAGCAACTGAAATGAATGAGTTCTAAGTACATGCAATAATGTGGATGAGCCTCTTCAGACATATTACTGAAAGAAAGACAAAATTAATCTCTAGAATTAGAAGTTAGGATAGTGATTTTCCTTAGTCTGAGTGGGAGGTGCTTAGTGATCAGAAGTGGACATGAACAGGGAGATGCCTTCCACAGTTTGATAATGTTCTGATTCTTGATATGGGTGCCAACTATGTGAGTATGTTCACATCTCTGAAAACTAGGAGATTATGATAAGTGTATTTTCTTGAAAATTGAGTGATTTGAGTACTCTTCTTTTAAGTATATCTTAAAGTGTGTGTGATAGGAACCCACAAGACTTAATGAGATCAATTTTTTTTTCAGTGTCTTCCCACTCTACTACACCCAGTATCTGTCTTAGGAGAAAATAAGAATAAAAATGCATGATCACTGAGAAAGGGATATTCTGTAACACTTCTTTCCACTCCCCAATTGGGTGGATGCCTAGAATCTGCTATGGGAGGTACATTGGGTTGAACTTGTTCTTCTCGTGAAGGAGGAAAAAGATATTGAGAAGCCTCTGTGAATGTTTTCCTGATGTCTTCTCAGGAGAAGGGTTGGTAGTGTGTCCTCTGCCCTGGATAATGTCGTGTAGGGAGACCTCTTTTACTGTCATGAAATGGAGAATGGGGTGATTGAGGAACTTCAGAAAGACGGACACTGTACTAGCTAAATCTAGAACTCATTGCACCATTGCAAGGCCAGGAAAGAGAAAAGATGAAGAGGTGTGTGAAGAGAACTTCTTTGTGGTAAATTTTGAATTCTTAACATATGATGAAAGGAGATCTAATATCCTCAGTAGGAAGGTTCAGTAGAAACCTTAGCAGCAAAAGCAAGGGGGAAAGCTATTACTGCTCCTAAATACCACCGAAGTCAACTTCCATTGGCCATGAACTCAAACTGCACATTCTAAAATATGTACCTCTGAAAGTAAGGATTTATAAGTCATCTGAAGCATACACATGAGTACTCAAATTCTTAATTTGTGTTTTTTCCCATTTGTTCATAGAATAAGTTGGTTTCCAGGATTTGATTTTTAGAGTGCCTACCATCTTGAGGGAAGGGTTTCGGCCACATAGAAATCTTACCATGATACATGATAATTACTGAAAAAAGAAATTATTAGCACTAGAAAGTCCTTGCTAGTTTTCCTTAGGAATCTAATCATGATTTTTTAAAAATTATTTGAATGCAAAAACAATATTAAAACACTTGTAGTCCATTTCCATTTTCTGGAAGCATCTTGTTCTCCTCTAACCACCTTCTACCCTTTTGCTATCTCACTAGTCTAGGACAGTTCTAATATCTACTGAGTGGATAATTGAGGCAATTCTTCAGATAATAGAGGTTAGAAAATAGCACAAAATACTGTTGATTGGTTTTATTATTTCTCACAGTATTGACTTTATTGGCCTGAATAACCTTAGTAAGTGTCCATTTGGCCTTGAAATGGATACTTACAAAGACATGTATAAAGACAGCTTACAGTGATTATCAAACAAAAGGTGAAATTTTGACATTTGTTGAAGCATTCAATTTCTTTTTGTCCTACAGCATGAGAGCCAGGCTTTATTTCCATGGCCGTGTCAGTCAATGTGTTTCAGACAACATGGTTTGAAAAATGCAGAGGCAGGATGAAAATTATTCTTGAAGCTCTTATCCTTTCTGGACAATCAGTGTTGTATCATCAGAGACCTTTGTGAAAACTAATGATAACATCAGGTGTGTGTCAACATTTACATTTCCTAATAAATTGGAAAATTAATACCTTTTCCTCCTGAAAATGCTGGATATGTGTGTTTAGGTAACTTTTATTAGCTGATGAATTATAATGCAGTGAAAGTCAGCATCTTCCAAGTCAGTAGTTTACATATTTAATTAAAACACTGTTAACTTGATTTACTATGCAAAACAGTGATCACAGGATTTGGGGATTAGAGGACTTTTGTTAGGAAGCTAGAATGTGCTGATATCATGGGCTTCCTTCCTAGATTTTGTGAATCATAGGTATGAAAATAGTTGTTCTACATGTCCAAAAGGTTTGAAGCAAAGTGGGGCTCAGGGTTTGGGGAAAGTGATTTTTTTTCCCCAAATTTCCTCACTTACGTGTATACAGTTAATTTCAGTCTCTGAGGGGGGCACCTGGGTGGCTCAGTCATTTGAGTGTCTGACATCGGCTCCCGTCGTGATCTCATAGTTCGTAAATTTGAGCCCCTCATCAGGCTCCATGCTGACAGCTCGGGCCTGGAGCCTGCTTCCGATTCTGTGTCTCCCTCTCTCTCTGCTCCTCCCCTTCTTGCACTCTGTCTCTCTCTCCCTCAATAATAAATAAACATTAAATTTTTTTTTAATTTAGTCACTGAGGGACAAAAAAAAAATCAAAACAAGATTCTCTGTCTTTGATTAGGAGGTGACAGGCTCTTCGGGGGTTGTAGATGGGGACCCCATGTGTCAGAGACTAACTTAAAACATGGGTATAGATGAGGCAGTATGGATCCCTGTGCTTAGCCAGGAGGGTGTCACACTTGGGAAATGTGTCTGCACTTGTTTTTTATCATTAATGCTTTAAACGATTTTCAATGTATTTAAGCACATGCGTTTTTAAATTCCTTGTTGCTGGTCCATGAATTAGGGTACCATATAAACTCCCTTTTTAAGTGGGAATACTTAGTTCCAAGGAGACTGAAGTTTCAAGACTCTGGCCAAAGTCAGACAGAATATACATTGGAGCTGTTGGCTGGGAACTGTCTTGAGTCTCCATGGGCCTGATATGTGATGTCTTTGCAAAATGCCTAAGTTTGACTCACTCCATGCAGTCATGTGTGGCATTATATGAAAGGAAGAATGAAATTGGAGCTGGGGTCCAGGAGAGTTCTCTGACTTTCAGAGTCAAGGGGGGAAATATTAGAACATTCTATATATTTTCCTTCTCAGCAATGGTTATGGATGTTGATGCGAAGTCTTTTTGTTGTGATGGTAGTTATGTTTAAGTCTTGTCCCTTTGAGGCCTATTAAATATGTATGAATGTGTATCTTAGGTATATATGGAAAAGAATACAATTTACATGTGTCATGTTATTTTTATCATTTTGTTCATTTGCCTGGATGGATTAGAAATTCAGTAGTCCAGATTAAGAATAGCTAATCAGCCAAATTACATTTACTTATTAATGACTCTGAGCTTGATTCTGCGCTATATACTGGCTAAGATACAGAAAAATATGAAACAAGGTTCCAGTTCTGGCGTATTCTAGGGGTGATATTTTCATCTATAAAACTAATAACTAAAGAAATTCTAAAATACATTACTGACGGTAAGAGTGAAGTAGGAAATTAGTATGGTAAAAACTGCTATCATGCAGAAACTATATACAGGAGCCCTGGAGTCAGACTGTCCAGATTCAAACCCTGGCTCTGCCACTCACTAACTCCATTGGGTCCACTCTTAGCCTCGGTTTTCTTATCTGCCAAATTGAGACAATGATGTCAACTCTTATAGCAACTGTGAAGATTAAATCCATTAAAAACTGTAATATTCTCAAACAGCATGTGCCCAGTAATTGTTGGCTATTCTTATGGGCTGGGACAATCCCAGAGGTTTTCTGCAAGGGACAGAACGTGGAATATATCGTATACAATGAAAGAATTTGAATGGAGGAGAGAAGTGATTCTGGGTCAGGTTAGGAATGTGAATTAATAGCTGCATTGGGAATGTAAGTAGCTAGTTCATGGATTAGTGGAAAAACCAGGTCACCTGGAACAGAGGAGGCAGATAGAGGGGAAATAATGCTGAATGGGCAGGGGGGTGTAGAACTGACTAAGTGATAATTTCACGAAGAGCTGGTCTAGCCTGGGATGTAGAGCTACTCATCAAACTGCCTGAAAGCTGCATCAGGAACATTGCTCTGACCACTGCCTCCCAGTCTCTCATTGGACTCAGAGACATTAACTTACAAAGATAAGGCTGGCTACATGTGTCTTATGTGATTGTAGACTAAGTGGCATAGTTATTTGAAAGAAATGATTCATGAGTCAATCAGTTTTAAAATCTAGGAATTTGTATTTTTATTTATAACTTTTTTGGACAACTGAATGAAGGAATGAATGAATGAATGAAACCATGAGTCCATGGGATGCTATGTCCTTGTAGAATGTTCTACTAGCACACAGAGCCTCAGTGTCAGCTATTATAGGACTCTATTATATTTTAGGAGTAGGCAAAGGTACATGTAATACTCTAATATTTCTTTCTCTATATCAGGCCACTACCTCTCCCTTCGAATGTCCATTGTTCCAGACTTTTATATTATTTGCTGTTATTTCTCCTGTTCTCCAGTCCACCTTCTCACAAATTAAATGTTCCTGACCTTGTGTCTAGTTGGGAGACACTAGCTAATTGCATATACAGCAAACTAGATCACAAATATATTTATCTGAATTATTACATTATAATTTTATGCATCATATTTGATAAATTTTACAGGGAAGGCTAGGAAGTGGTATATATCACTGGTTGTGACAATTATGAGAGCTTGCACCAGAATATAAACCTATACATGGCTTCTTTCATCAAGAAATTTGTGTTATGAAAAAATGAGTACTTCTGGTTTCCACTTTGACCTGTAAAAAGTTTGGAATTCATCATGCCCATCTTATTTTCTTTTTAATATTTTAGTGTGTTTTT
Organism: Acinonyx jubatus; assembly: GCF_027475565.1. Classification (NCBI taxonomy): domain Eukaryota; kingdom Metazoa; phylum Chordata; class Mammalia; order Carnivora; family Felidae; genus Acinonyx; species Acinonyx jubatus. Next base: position 61,574,932 of record NC_069392.1, read on the forward strand.
TTTTGTTCTTTTGTTTTTTGAGAGGCAGAGTGTGAATGGGGGAGGGGCAGAGAGAGAGGAAGACAGAGAATCCAAAGCAGGCTCCAGGCTTGAGCTGTCAGCACAGAGCCTGATGTGGGGTTCAAACTCATGAACCTGAGATCATGACCTGAGCCAAAGTCAGACACTTAACCACTGGGCCACAAGGCACCCCTCATCATGCCTGTCTTTAAAACATGAAAATTCTTGAATGATCTGAAAGTGAACAACTTTTCTTGGGCTTATCAAAGAGGTTGCAAGAAACTGACAAAAAAAAAAGTATAATTGAGATGCTAACAGATAAAAGAAAAATAAGATAAAATACTCAAAACCACAGAAGGCAGAAAAATAGGGAGAAAACAAAGAATAAATGCTGCAAATAGAAAACATATGTTAAACTATATAAATAATTACATTAAATGTGAAATGCCTAAACATACTAGTTAAAAGAAAAATAAGAAAATAAGACCCAACTATATGACATCCACAAAAAAACCCAATTTATTATTTTTCCCTTTAAGAGAAGAAAAAGCCTTATACAGTACACAAGGAGGCCCAATAATGAAATTAAGACCCAAAGAATAACCAAGGCAGGCAGCTTTTGTACATTTTAGACAAACATAAATCTGTGAGGAATTTACAGGACAATTATATCTTATGTTTAGGAGCTTTAATTAGTGAGGCATTCTTAACAAGATTTGGACTGGGATAATAAATTAGTAAAAGTAACAACCTTTGTTTATACAGACTTTTTGGCCTTGAATTCTCTATATCTGGTGATAAGAATGTGTCTCTGCCTTCTGGTGTAAGGAAAGGGAGCGGGCACATTTCATAAGGAAGATAGATTTCCTGCTTTTTGAAGACCAGGGAGGGTCACAGTGTTCTTGCACTAGCCGTTTATTAAGTAACTTTAAATAAAAATAATCAACATGCCATAGTGGAACATTTTTGGGGTGGCCTGTCCTGGCTTTTTTCCTTCCTGCTTTTTGAAGACCAGGAAGGGTCACAGTGTTCTTGCACTAGCCGTTTATTAAGTAACTTTAAATCAAAATAATCAACATGCCATAGTGGAACATTTTTGGGGTGGCCTGTCCTGGCTACTTAAAGTTCCGTCCTCTAAAACTTCCTTGAAAAGTTTCAAATATGAAAACTTGAGCTGGCGGTCGGTTCTACTTCAATCCCAGTCCTAACAATGGGTAGGTTCAGTTAAACTCATTTCAGGAGGTGGTGATGTGGGTGTGTTCTCAAAGGAAGGCCTTTGTTTCAAGTAATTAAATATTAAATAAGAGGCATTTCTATAAAAAGAAAAAAAAAACTTGGTTACTGAGTGGAATACAAGAAACCCACTGTAAATACATAGACTCTGTTTAAAAGTAAATGGATAGAGAAAGCTATACCATGGGAACACTAATCTCAATAAAGCTAGAGCTATCAGTGAAAAAAGAGGCATTACATGAAGAGGTCAGTTCTCCAAGAAGACATAATAGTCCTAAATGTGTATGTAATTAACAGTAGAGTGTCAAAATACATGAGGAAAAAACTGATAGATGTGAAAGGAGAAATAGACAAAGCCATTGTTATAATTGGAGACTTCACTATGCATCTTTAAGTAATAAACTAAAGTAGTAAATAATGAATAAAATTAAAAAAATAAGTAATCAAAATAATAAACATACAATAAAGTATTTTAGATTGTAGGTCAAAGTATTAAATATTTATAAACCCATGATGATTTGAATAATGAATAAGTATATCTGGGAGAAGAGACCAATCTCCTTTGCAAAGTATCCAAAGTAATTTAAGTAGATGCTCTCCCCTCAAGGTGGTAGGGCACAGATTACTACTTAAATGTGGGCTGTGTGTGGTAACTTCTTCCTAAAGCCCAGTGTAGAAGAGGGTGGGAGTGTAATGGCACAGTAGAGGAGCCTCACAGATGCTGTCTCAGCCAAGTGATCAGGTGAACATCAGCAGTGACATCGTGTTGATAGCATATATTCTTGATATGATGTGATGAAAATGATACTTGATCTCTGTTTCTCCCCAAAACATGTAACCACAGTGTAATCATGAGAAAAGCCTAAAGGTCACAAGAGAGGGACTTCTACAAGATACATGACCAGTACTTCTCAAAACTACCAATGTCAACAAAAGGAAAATCCAAGAAACTATCACAGCCAAAGGAGTTTTAGGAGACATGACTATTAAACAAATACAGGGGTACCTGCGGGGACTAAGTTGTGTAAGCGTCTGAGTCTTGGTTTCGGCTCAGATCGTGATCTCTCAGTTCATGAGTTCAAGCCCCACGTCTGGCTCTGTGCTGACAGTGCAGAGCCTGCTTGGGATTCTCTCTCTCTCCATCTGTCTGTCCCTACCCCACTCTCTCTCAAAATAAATAAACATTAAAAAAAATACAGAGTGGTATCCTGGATAGGATTCAGAAACAACAACAACAAAAGGATATTAGAAAAACTAAGAAAACTTGAATGAAATATAAACTTGAGGCAATAACAATGTATCAGTATCTGTTCCTTAATCACTGAAAAAAGGGCCATGTTGCTATAAGATGTTAATAATCAGGGAAACTGGGTATAAAGTACATGGGGTCTTACTATATGATCTTATCAATTTTTGCTCTAACCTAAAACTGTTCTAAAAGGAAAATTTAAAAAGAAAACATCAGCCAAGTTAGGTGTGTGTAGTGTCATGAACGTTTGAAAATGCTGCTGCAATCTTCCCACAATCCAGTAACAAGTAATTTGAGACCAGGCTTTTCTGCTATCCCCACACTTTGGGTGACCCTTATGCATAGCACTTCTGCTCATATTCCATTGACAAAAACTGAGCATGTGGCCTCAACTCCATTCAAGGAAGGCTGCAGAGTAGTTTTCTGTGTGTCCAGAAGGGGAGTGCAATGGGTTATTGAACTCAGATTTGTCTGTGCCACGTGCTTTTGATGGGTTCTACTGGGCACTGCTGAGAAATGACTGAAATGCGTGCCAGGAAGGAGGCGAGAAGCCTGTTCAACAATCTCCCTTCAATGCCGGACAAACTCCTGACTCACATGTGTGATGAAGTGTTCTTTGCTGTTGAGAGTTTCCCTGACCTCCTTGGGTACATCCTTCTGTTTTACATTCTCATTGCACTAGACGTCACAACTGTGATTGTAGGTGTCTGTGTGTGATGGCATGTTTGTCTCTTCCCTTAGACTCTAAGCTTGATGAGGGCAGGAAAAGGTTTTGTTTTGCTGATTTTTTTTTCTTAACCCAACGTCTGATGAATAGCGGATGCTCAATAAGAGTTTGTTAAATGAATGCAAAGAAAATATTTAAAATGATCTATCAGTTTGCTAGCCTGCCAAAGTACCAGAGGCTGACTGGCTTACAAAACAAATTTTTTCTCACAGTTTTGAGGCTGGATGCCTGAGATCAACGTGTCTGCAGGTTTGGTTTCTTCATAGTCCTCTGTCTTTGGCTGGCAGATGGCCATGTTCTCCCTGTGTCTTCATGTGATCTTTGCGTGTGTGTGTGTGTATGCACTCTTCTTAAAGGGATTCAAGTCATACTCGATAACTTCGTCATCTCTTTAAGGTTCCTATTTCCAAATACAGTCATATTCTGAGGCTCTAGGGGTTAAGACTTCAACATATGAATTTGGGAAATACACAACCATCCCATAATAAATGTGTTATTAGTATGTGGACTTATAAGCAAGTCTGAGAATCAGTGCTCTGTTGAGGTCCTCCCTGGATTTAGAGGATTAAGATTCTATCCTTATTCCATCATTTCTCATTCTGTTCCTGGTATCTCCTCTTCCAATCAATTATTGATCTCTCCCTTTGACCTGAGAAGTTGGCATGGGATCTGACTCCCCTTAATATTTGGATCATTACCTTTTCTTTAAAGGGAGAGTTCTATTGTACATGTATACTGTTCTGAGGACTTTTCCTTGATGTCACATGATAATATATACATATATTCCCCATCTTACTAATGAACAATCAAGCAAGTTGCTCACACAGCTTATTGAGATAGTTTGTAAAAAAACGAAACCCATGTCTTCAGAGTCTGTGACAAGCTCCTTTTCACAAAATTTATTTTTTTTGTATACTAGAAGCTTTCATATTACTTACAGGGCCTTTCCAGAAATCCCGTAGCTGGTTACAGAAGGAAACTTACTGGAACTCCAAACTGGCTCATAAACATTGTATGCTGATGTCCCTTTGCATCATTTCCCACTTGAGCTGAAATCTCAGAATAGTTGGCAGTTTTGCACCCACATCTTCCCTTCTCAGGATTAGTATGAGTGGTTCATATAAGAGGGGGAGGAGCTTTTAGAGTTTTAATTCTTCAGAGAGGCTGGAAAGCTAGGCCTGCTGGGCTTTGTCCATAGCTAATGAAACTATAATGGAACATTGGGATTTCTGTAACTCAGGAATGGCTCCCTAGACTCCTACTCTTGAAGCTGTTTCCTTTTCCACTCTCACAGGGTGATTTATGCACCCTTCATGTGCGATAGCAGGCCTTAAACACTCGAAATGGTGGCGGGGGCTTGATGGAGTCCAATTCACTGTTAGGCATTTTGCTGCAGTTGGGAGTTCCATTTACGTGTGAAACCCCATCTGGCTCTCATTATGATAACAAAAAGTAGAGTGTGGGTGATGTTTCCTTTTCACTTTTCTTTTAGAAGAATATATTAAAAATATAAATCTCAGTATTTATCTCCTCTACAAACGAGGCTTCTGTGTGCTGTCTAATGTCTGACAAAAACCCCCTTCTCACCATTTTTTTTTTCCTCTGGGCACACTTCTCATGAAGAATTAAGAGTGTGTGTGTATGTATGATACATACATGTATGTGAATCTGTGTAACTGAGTGTGAGTGTTGGGCAATGCAGGGAAATGTTTCTCTTTTTTTGTTGTTGTTGCCTATAAATCATTAGTTTATCAGGATGGGGCAGGACTTTTTTTTTTCCTTTGGTCATTTTTCATAAGTAGATACCTGAAATGTTTGTATTCAGATTGTTAACTTCCCCAAGGAACCCTCTACGGGAGGGAAAAAACCCTCAAACAGGAATCTTCTGCATTTTAATTATTCGTTTTTTCCTCCTGAGGTGTGTTATTTTTTTTCCATGTTTCACTAGTTTGTTTGTTTGTTTATTTATTTATTTATTTATTTATTTTCAGTATATGAAGTTTATTGTCAAATTGGTTTCCATACAACACCCAGTGCTCATCCCAAAAGGTGTGAGGTGTGTTATTTTTAAGGTCATCAATTTTAAAGTAGGAATGTTTCTTTAAAGCCTTGGGATAGAATGGAAAATATTGCTTTGATAACATTTTAGGAAAGCTCTTGGATCCCAACACTGGCAATCTCTGAAGTGAAGTCCATGTAATAAATGATTATATAACAAAGCAAAAGCAAAGGGCCAAACAATGTAGAATGTTAAACTTCTCCTCCAGGACACTGGGCATCACGAGGGATTAGCAGAAGCCCCTTTCCTATGATAGACTACAGGTGAAAGAGACAAACTATGATTCATTGGTAAACAAAAATAACATAGTGCTCAGAACAATGAGAAGGCATGGTGCAGGTACACAGAATCATCAGGCCAGAGAGTTTTAAGTGCTAATAGCCTTACTCCTGCATATTCCATCAGTGGGATAAGCTTTGTACTTTCAGTCTCAGTGACACTTTGAAGGTCTTTGCATTCATTAAATTTTTATATACAGCTTTTCTTTTTACTCGTTTTATTTGCAACTACTAAGAAAGGAACAAGCTTACTGATATATTGCCCAATAAAATCCAAATCTGTTGCAACACCATGCATATATTCTATTAGCATTATTGTTTTAAGAATTAATTCCTCCATAGACATTCATTGCCAGCATGGAACGTATGATATTAAAGGGAGAGGTCCTTTTCTATAAGAGGAAAAAGTGTTAGAAAATGACTAAATTTCAGAATGAGGAATTTACTATGATCAATTTCTGTTTCAAAATCACCAGGTAAGATTTAAATGCCCAATAATGTATTTTAAGAACAAGCCAAGTTTGGTCCTTAAGACATAGAAACATAAACTAATACGTACACACAGTTCTAAGTGTTTAAGTCCAAGGAAAGGATCCCTGTGGTCCAGATAAAACCCTCTGTGCCTCTGTAAACAGATAGTAGCAGTGCCCTTGTCAGAGTCCTCTTACGTTCAGGGAAAATAGTTAACAACTTCAGGGAAAATGAGGACTCCAAATGGATCATTCCTCAAAATTAAGGGCAGTCCCCCAACTTTCTCAGGAGACATTTCTTCCCTAATGTTGGGATTTTACACTTGCTGTTTTTGATGGCACATGTATTCTGCTCCCACTTTTGCCAAATCCCTCTCCTGGGTTTCTGCAAGAGTAGTTAATCTACCTAACAGCATTTTGATTAAACAAGAAGATCATCTTATCTCATCTGGGGACAAGAAAGTGGCATGAACAAAGGCTCTGCTTATGTCTCTTTTTCTAAATGATTTTCTAATTTGTAGAAGGGTCCTGGATAGAGTAGTCTGCTAAAGAGCTGTCTGCTGTGGCCATCTGTTTGTCCAGGTTAAAGGCATACAAAGCTTTCTGCAGTCCCTTTGCTGTGGTCTTCTGAATTCATTGAAACATGGTATTCAGGTTTAGGAAAAAAAAATGTTTTGACTATACATGGTTAAATGACCTGGGTTGACAACAGAAAAAAAAATAGACTAAAAATAAATTCTGAGTTAGTAGGGCCCTTTGTAAGAGGAAAACTCAAGAAGAGGCTATTTTTCTTTTTTCTAGCAGTTATGATAACTCTGAACATAGGAGCCAGAAAGCTGCTAGAAAGGATTATGGTTTTTGTCTTTTAGAGGTATTAGTTGCAAACTGGATTAGCTCTCCTTATCAGTTTTTGATTGAAAAATGCCCTTGTAATGACACAGCCCTCCATAATAAAGTGCCATGTTAATACCTATCAGTAGTCAGTAAGAAATAAATCTTTAAAGAGTGAATAAGGACAGTAGCCATATTTCCCAAATTGAATATAAATAATAAAACTGAGAAAATGCTAATTGATTTTCAAATTTATCTGTAAATAACTGAGATTAATGTATATTAGTAATATATCCAGTAAATCATATTCATTGAAAATTTATGAAACTAGAACACTTTGAAAAGATCTAGACATATTGTAGCTTTAGAGTTTACCTAATGAATAATTATCACCCAGACTTTCATTTTTAATATCCTTTCTTGGGGTTAAGATTAAACACAACCATGATTTCAGCTCATTCATGCCTCCCTGAGTCCTTCCATACTAACTCTGGTCTTGGCCATTTCACTTGCTTTAGCCAATGAGATAGAACAACTATTTGACACATACTTTTTCAGTGGATTTTCCCTCTTGCTTTCTACTGGAACCTGCTATGTCAAGTGAAGGAGCCCACCAGGATCTGCTGGCGCATGAGAGACCATATGGTGGGGAATAGAGGTGCCTAACCAGTGTTACCCAGCCCTAAACTGACCCAGCAGCTGACAGCAGACACATGAGTGAGCCCCATATGAGAAAAAGCAAAACATAAGTAATTCTCTCAACCTGTCACTCCACTAGTTAGTGTTTGTTTCCCCTGAAGTGTTCATCCTAAGGGCAATGAGACAAGAGATCCATGAGGTGTCTTAAACCACATGGGAAGGGGTGATTTCTTGCAAAGAGGGAGTGAATGTGGACTTTTGCTCTTTGCTTTCTCAGTTACAAGTCTGCCACGCACAGAATCATCATTCTAGTAGGTACAGATGGTGATGCTGCTTCATAGTCATCTAGTGGAATTTCTAGACAGTTTTTGAGCTTGGTGATGGTTTGGCCCCTTTGGAGCATGTCATGGGACTGGAAGAAAGGCTGAGTGTGATGGAAAGGATGATTTTCTGATGTAGGGAAAACTATGGAAAACTGAGTTGTTTTTTTTTTTAAATAAAAGTTGTATTGGAACACAGCCATATCCACTTTTTCTAAATGTATTGTCTTTTGAGTTACAAGGGCCTAGATATTACACCCATGAAATCTAAAATATTTACTGTTCGGCTCTTGTATACCTTTACACATAGTTTGCTAACCCTTGATTTAAGTTATCAGAATACCCATGTTTTTCTCTGTGGGCTTAAAAAGAAAAAAAAAAGTTCCATTGTTTAAAGAGTTAACTAATGATTTTTTTGTTTCTAGAACCTGAGGAAACTGATTGCATTCTCTGTGGATTTATATTTAACCAAACAGAAGTCTAAGTTTGAATACTTTCCTTAGAATATTAAAAAAAAAAGGTGTTAGCTATAGTATGGGAAGTCTGTCAAATGCATACTTAAGCCTGATTTTAATAAGACTAGTATTAAATTATTTACTGGATTTTTATTGGATTGTAAGATAAGCATGAAAATTTAGCACTTCCTAGACATTCATTGCATTGCATGCTTAAAAAAGTTAATGGAAGATGGAAACATACTCTCAATCTTTTGCTCATGTAAATCTGTTTTCATTTTCTACCTAGTTCAAGCCAACATACTGATTTTGCAGACAAACTTTCTACATGTTTATTACCTTGAAGACAAAGCTAAAGATCTTGACTCCTTAACAAGTTTTAAACTCAAGTCAAAAGGAGTCTTCTGCTTCTAGACTAGTATCTGGCTGAGCAATTCTTCCACAGAGAATGATGGGAACCCACAGCTTCAAGAAGCACAACAAACCCTAAAAAAGAATGAATACAATGTAAAAGTATGTCTGTGAAATCATAGTGTAAATACTGCGTATTTAACCAAATACTGTGATCTAAAAATATGAAGAGGCAAGTGTATACTGGGATCATAATATGAGAGCTAAGTTTTCATCTTCCATAGTAAAAACTTAGTACAGGGTGCCTAGAACTGATAGGTGAACATTGAGAAATATGAGCACATTATTTAGAAAAACTGAGTTGCATACAAGAGAAGATGAAAGACTAGAAAGTGACCACTCCATGTCTGAGACCTGGAGGAAGTTTCCAGGGATGGAAGGGTGCTGTGATTGCTGTTTGACAGCATTGTCTTTAAGGCCACATTTGAAATTTTAACCTATATATATATATCCTATATATGTGTGTGTGTGTGTATATCCTATATATATATATATATATGTATATATCCTATATATATATCCTACATATATATATATATATATCCTACATATATATATGTGTGTGTGTGTGTGTGTATAAAACTTTGATCGCAATTCTGTAAAACATCTCTATATAAATAAACACACAAAGTTCACCAGGCATTAGAGGAGCACAGGAAAAAAATGGATAATAACTAAGCTGGATGAATGACAAAGCATCCAATCCCAGAGGAGGGTGAGATAATTCAGGGAAAATTGAGAATACAATTCTAATTTGCATCCTATGGGAGGTTTAGGAGAATATTGTATCCAAGAAACAGAATAGGCTGCTATGAAAAACTAGCAATCAGGCAACAAGTGATGTTTCCTGAAAATCAGTGTATTTAACTACTGAAATAAAAAAGTCAATGAATGGGCAGTTTGTCAGTAGGGAAAAAAACTAAGGACATCTGCAATTTACAGCAATACTGTAGAAATAGAAAATAGTTAAGAAACGTGAAGAGAAATTCAGAATAGACTCAGGATAGATATATCTCTCTGAAATCATTTCCAGAAATAGAGAATATAGATTGTAGAGGAAATAAGTAATCAAAGAAATAAAAAATAAAATTTCCCCAAGGCAAAGACAGAATTCATACTTCAAAGATCTATCTATAACTGGGGAGGATGGATGATTAAAGATCATACCTAGACACAGTCTGAAATTTAACTTCTCAAGGAAAAGAAGAAATCTAAAATTTACAGAAATAGATACAAAATAAATATAAAAGCAGATTGTATATGAGAGTGTGAAATAAATATAACATCAACCTCTCATTAGCAATTCTGGCTACCTCAAAGAATAGTCAACCTTTTCTGAATATTACTAAGTCATAGGCACTAAGCTAAATATTTTACATGCATTAACTCATTCTCACCGCAATCTTAATATTATTCTCATTTTATGAATGAGAAAGGTAAGGTACAGAAAAGCAAAGTAATGTACCAAAGTGGCTAAGGAGCTACTTATCAAGGCCCACCTTTAATCCTCTGCCATTTGCCTCCAAGTCTCATCTGCTTACACACTAAAATGATGTAGAAATTCCTTCAAAATTCTGAAGTATCTGAATTACCAGTTTCCAGTATCTCTATGCATTGCACAACTACTAATCAGGTGTGAAAGTCGATAGGGAAAGGGTTAACATTAGGCAGGGAGAGACAAGGGACGTTCAGGAAGGCAGACTGCAGCTACAAGTGGGAGACTGAGGAAGAGGCAATGGCAGCAGAGTTTGGGGGAAAAAAAAGGGATGAGATAAACCTTTTCCAGACTTACCCGAGCGAGGTGCCATGCATGAAGTCTCACAAACTTTCTGATAAGGTCTCAAGAAAAAGTCGGGGACAGAAATCCTCAGCAGCAACCCAATCAGGACCCCTCTCACTCTTGAGGGCTTTACACTTTCTCTCAATAAATTCCATCGCTTTGCTCACTCTCTGTTGTCCTAAGATTCATTCTTCAATTCTGTGAGACAAGGACCAGCGTCTCTCCCACCCTCCTATAACAAAACACACACACACACACACACACACACACACACACACACACACACACACACAGGTATTTTTCAAATATGCATGGTATTAGATATCGAACTATTTATATTATACTCAACTTGAAAATATTACCATAGGACATATTCTGGTAAACCAACAATGGCAATAACTCTTAAGGTACAACAATAACAATGAGTTGCAGCAATCAAAGTAAAAAAGTAAACAGGTGCCTGGGTGGCTCAGTTGGTTGAGGGTCTGACTTCAGCTCAGGTCATGATCTCATAGCTTGTGAGTTCAAGCCCCACATCAGGCTCTGTGCTGACAACTCAGAGCCTGGAGTCTGCTTTGGATTCTGTGTCCCTCTCTCGCTGTGCCCCTCCCTCACTCCTGCTCTGTCTCTCTTTCTCTCAAGAATAAATAGAACATTAAAAAGAATATTAAAAAAAAAAAAAGTAAAGAAACCATAGAAAACTCCTTGGCCTGGGTGCCTGAGGCATTCTCTCTCAAGCAACACTGAGGTAAGGACACAAGATTAATTTTCCTTCCTTGTGGGTCTTGTTTCACTACTTGCTTCTCTAGAGAGTAATATTTACATAATACTAATATTATTAATACTTTCATTGGGTGAGAAAATTTTAGAATCAACTTTTATGGAAAACATAGAAGATGATTTTGATTAGGCTACAAGCTGTAAATGTTTAATCATTTAAACCAGGAAGTGGAGAAGTGGAGAATTGTTTAAACCAGGAAGTGGAAAAGAGAGCAGAAAAACGGAAGGATGTATATGTGCTTAGCATCTTTCAAGGATTTCATAAATACACTCTGAAATTTATATGACAAAGCCTGGGAGTTGTAGTTTACAACTGGGAGTATAAAGTTACAACATTGAGCAATAGAAGAACAAAAATAATACTGTAAGAAAAAACAGCACATTGTTAATATGCTATATTTTTTCAAAATTATTCACAGTTTTGATTGAAATCATCAGAAGAACAAATTTATTTTTTTTATTTTTGTGGGGGGAGCAGAGAGAGATGAGAACAGAGGATCCCAAGCGGACTCCACACTGATAGCAGTGCGCCCAATACAGGGTTTGAACCCACAAACCATGACGTGAGCTGAAGACGGATGCTCAACCAACTGAGCCACCCAGGAGTCCCATCATAAGAACTTAAAAACAACCAACACATTACAAAACAAAACTCTCTAATAAACATCATACCTAGACATAGTCTGTGAAATTTAACTTCTCAAGGAAAAGAAGAAACCTTAAAACTTTCAGAAATAGATACAAAATAAGTATAAAAGCGGATTTTATATGAGTATTAAATAAATATGACATAAACCTCTAATAAAACTAATAGTGGTTACTTCTGAGAGTGGACTAGAAGGAAGACTTAAATTTTACTCTTTTGTGTATTTTAATTTTTTAAAGATTTTTATTTGTAAGTAATGTCTACACTCAACATGGGGCTTGAACTCAAAATCTAGAGATTCAGTAGGTTGAACATCTGACTCTTGATTTTGGCTCAGGTCATGAGCTGCCCTTAAATTCATTGATAAGCTTCTCAGGGGGAAAATGAGACCCGAATGCACACTTTATGTGTGGCCCAGTGGTCTCCTGTATCAGTTCCTGTATAACTGCTGAAAATTCACATTCCTGAGTCCCATCCCAATAAACTGAACCAGAATTCCTGTGGAAGGGGAGCACTCCCTGAGGTTTGTCTCACAAACTTTTAAGGAAAAAGAACAAGACCTTTTTCTATGCAAGTTGAAGGTGATTGTGCAGATGGAATAGTCAATGCCCACCCGCTAGTATTAGCTTTCTCCATTTATTCAGTAATAACCCTTGCATTCTTAATCATTTTTATTAAGAATGTTTGTTGATTTTGGTTGTGTGTGTGTGACACAACCAGGCTTAGTGTTGTGGAGACACAGGAAAACAGCTTGGAAAGAAACACTTGAAGGCAGAAGAGAGCCTGAGAATTTGAGAAGTCTTCACAGAACTAGCAGAAGTCTTCAGGAAAGCTCTTTGTTCACACAGGGTATATTAGGGTTTCTAGCCAATCTCAAGGATTGAGGAGACCTGAAGAGCAACAAGGTCACATAATTAAACAATTGCTAGCAGCCTCCTCCTCTCTGGTTTGTGTGATGCCAGCTGAGGCTGTCAGGAGTAGTCAGCAAATACTATTGAATGCCACTTCCTCTACAGGAACAAGCTCTAAGGCGGTGAGAGGCAGCGTGTTTACAGCCCTGGAAACAAATCTGCCATTGCTCCTCCCCTACATCCGGTCACATGCACCATTGGCTAATGCTCTAGTCTGAAGGTTCCTCTGCCCAGCTCCTCAGCCAGTCATCTCAGGGGAAGACAGAGCAGCTCTTTTGGGAATGGGTTTTTTGTTAAGTCCAGAAATCTTAGCTTCCTTCTTTCTGAAGATTGAAAGAGCACAGCAAAGAGCAAAGAAAGATGAGGAACCCTTTCATGCAGACAGCGGGATCATGGGATTGCTGATGTTCTTAAAAATCACTTTAATACAGGTATTATAGGTGCTTGAGCCTTATTTAGAATGTAGATTTGAATGACTTTTTCTCTGTGGGATGTAAATAACCATATCATTCATGTGACAATCTGTACAGAGGGAATTGATTTTAGAGAGATGGTTAGTTCAGTTTCCCTTCATTAATTTTTTTTAACATTTTTTAAATGTTTATTTTATTTTTGAGGGAGAGAGAGTGTAAGCAGGGGAGGGACAGAGAGAGGGGTTGACAAATGATCTCAAGTGGGCTCTGTGCTGACAGCAGAGAGCCAGACGTGGGGTTCGAGCTCATGAACCATGATATCATGACCTGAGCCAAAGTCAGATGCTTAACTGACTGAGCCACCCAGGTGCTCCCAGTCTCCTTAATTTTAAGAAAAACTGAGCTCCAAAGACCTTCTCGGATTCAAATATTTTGATTATAGCGAAGGTGGGATGAAAAAAATTTTAAGTTATTTTTTTCTATTAAAGTTGACATGTGATGAGTTAATATATGTAATCAAAACAGTTTGAACAAAGAAGTCAAGAGAATGCAAAAATTTTCTTGATGTAAATATACTGAAATTAAATTTACAGTCACTCTTATTAAAAAAGATGTTTGAAGCAATTGCATAGATAATTCTAGCCACATAGCAAAGGTTCTCATTTTCCTACATTTTAAAATTCTGATTTAGTAGATTGTTTCCATTCCTCTTTTTCCTTAAGCTTTGTCTAAGTACTACATTTTAAAATGGATTCTCTTTTTCTTAGCCATTGCCCTATAAGAGTTTGTAAGGTTCTCTTTCCCTAACTGTGGTGGTTGCTTCCAAGCTGGTCTGCTGGCTCAGTCTATACTGAGAATTGCTGTCATCTTCCAAGATATAGCTCTGATCACATCACTGCCCTGTTCAAAGCCCCTGGTAATTTTACTTTGCTAAAAGATTAATATGAAAGCCACATTAAAATTAGTTGAAACCTTTTACAACCTCAGTTTATCACTTCAGAACTGAATCTTTGCTTTTTAAATTTTTTTTATGTTTATTAATTTTTGGAAGAGACAGAGAGAGAGAGAGAGAGAGAGAGAGCGCGAGCATGAGTGGGGGGAGGGGCAGAGATAGAGGGAGTCACAGAATCCGAAGCAGGCTCCAGGCTCGTAGCTGTCAGCACAGAGCCCATTGCGGGGCTCAACCTCACGAACTGTGAGATCATGACCTGAGCCAGAGTTGGAAGCTTAACTGACTGAGCCACCCAGGCACCCCTGTTTGCTTTTTTAACTCTTTTTCCTTCATTCTCAATGAAACTCCCTTCAAGGGAGTCTATATGTTCAATGTTCCAGGCACAAGGAAAGAGACATAGTCCCTGAACACATCAGGTGTTATTCCTTCTATCTGTGAGAGCCTTCTGTTTTTCTTTCTCCAAATGTACAAATCATTTCCATCCATGAAGACCCAGGTCATGTGTGACTTTTCTATTTCTCTGCTTCCTTTTCTTTTAAAGTTGTTTGCCCAGCTTCAGCTTATAATGTACATTTTCAATTTTTTTCTAGAATAAAATTTTTGAGAATCTGATAGTTTGTGTGGTATATGTTTGTGAGATGAAATAGCTTTCTTAAAAAAAATCTCAGATTCTTAAAAGTTACTTGTATTGCTATAAGGAACTGATGTATTGTGTTAAAAGAATATTTAGTCTTTTAATATCCTAAGATTTGGAGACTAGGGCCTAAAACCTGACTTTAGTTCTTACCAGCTTTGTGATACTGGGCAAGTGCTTTATGGTCTTTTTGCCTCTGTATTCTCATCTGAAAAATGAGGTAATAGTATTTATCTCATTGCTATAAAGATTATACATGTTAAAATATATAATTCATTTTAAATAGAACCTGGCAGTAAGAAGTACTCCAAAAATAATTGTTGTTCTTGTTATAATGAAAGCAGAGTCAGCTGAACACATGGTCATAGATTTTCTTCTGACTGGAAACTCTACTTTGTAGTTCTCAGATAAGTTACATAAAATTTCATGGACAAGCTGAAATTTGTAAACTTTTACCTTCTTAAAACATAGTATACATACTGCTGTAAAATCTACATCTGAAAATTCCCATTTCCAGGTATAGCCTTATAGATCTTATTCTAATTTCTGTTGGTTTTGATAGATCTTATATATGTGGTGTCTTCCTTATGCCTGACTGTTGTTTGTTCGGAAAATTCCATTGAAATTAGTATCCAAAAGGAAAATACCTAGGAATAAATTTAAACAAAGACACTAAAGACTTGTAAACTGAATACTATAACAACTTGATGAAAGAAATTAAAGACCTAAACCAATGAAAAGACATCCAGTATTTATGGATTAAAAGACTTAATATTGTTAAGATGACAATACTCTCAAAATGATCCATCTATTCAATGCAATCCCTATCAAAATTCCCATAGTCTTTTTTGCAGAAATGAAAAAGCTGATTCTCAAATTCATGTGTAACTGCCAGGAGCCCTGTGATCATTTATTTTATATGTCAACATGACTGGGCCAAAGGATGCCCAGGTAGCTGCTAAAACATCCTTTCTGGGTATGTTTCTCAGAGCATTTCTGGAAGAGATTCAGCATTTGAATCTGTAGACTGAGTAAAGGAGATCTGTCCTTATCAGTGTGGGTGGGCCTCATCTGATATGAGAACCTAAGTTGAACAAAAAAGGTAAGGAGGGGCAAATCCTTGTGCTCTCTCTTCCTGAGCTCCTGGTTCTCAGGTCTTTGACTTCACACTGGAAATTATACCATCAGCTCTGCTGGTTCTCAGGTCTTCAGATTTGGACTGAATTATGCCACTGGTTTTCCTGGCTCCCAGCTTGCAGCAGCAGGTTAAGGACTTTTCAAGTGAGCCAATTCCTATAAATAAACCTCTACTTCTATCCATCTGTCATAATCTGTCTATCACCTATTAGTTTCATTTCTCTGGAAAACTGTAATTCAGTCTCGAAATAACGAAAACAACTTTGTAAGAGAATAACAAAATTAAAAGACTAATTTTTCCCAATATCAAAACTTAGTACAAAACTACAGTAATGAAAATAGCATGGTACTGGCATTAGGGTAAACTTATAGATCAATGAAACAGAACTGAGATATGTACGTCTGTACATACAAATACACATACATTTATAGCTAACTGATTTTTGATGAGTTCCAAGACTATTCATTTGTGAAAGAATGAAGTTGGATTCCTACATCACACCATATGCAAAATTAACTCAAAATGGATCAACAATGTAAATATAAGTTCTAAGCCATAAAACTCTTAGAAGAAAACATAGAGGTAAATCTTTATAACCATAAATTTGGCATTATATTCTTATATTTACTCTAAGCATAAGCAGTAAAAGGAAAAATACATTGATAGAAATTCAAAACTTATATCAAAGGACATTATGAAGAAAGTGAAAAGATAATCTATAGAATAGGGTAAAATATTTGCAAATCATCTTTCTGACAAGGGTCTACTATCTAAGACCTATAAAGAACTCTTAAAACTCACAACCAAAACAGACCCTCAGTCAAAAGTGGACAAAAGACTTGAATAGGCATTTTTCCAAAGAAGATCTACAAATGACTAAGTATACTGAAAGATGTTCAATATTCTTTGTCAGTAGAAGAATACAAATCAAAACCACAGTGAACTATCATTTCACATCCACTAGAATGTTCTAATAAAAAAGCTGGAATGTAAGAATTGTTGGCAATCAAAAATATGGAAAATAACAAATGTTGGCAAGGATGAGGACAAACTGGACCCATATCCCTTGCTGGTATGAATGTGAAATGTGTCAGCTGCTGTGGAAAACAGTTTGGAAATTCACCAAAAATTTAAACATAGAATTACCATGTGATCTAGCGAGTCCTCTTCTAGGTATATACCCAAAATAATTGAAAACTGGTGCTCACGTAATATGTAGACATGTTTATAGCCTCACTCTTCACAAATAAATTCTCTATTTTCTTAACCTCAATTTTTCACCTCCTTTTGTGCTGCATCCGCCTCATTTTTAAATCCCAATTGAATTCTCTTCCATTCCTGAAATGGAATGCTTTATTCTTTAATTTCTCCTTTAATGCTTTATTCTTTCATGTCTTTGCTTTTTTACCTTGGAAGCTTCTGTTGCTTCTTTAAGACCTTGGTCATTCTAAGTAGAATTTAGACTTCTGTAATCCCGGTCCTGTTAGTGCTTTCTGCATATATCTGTGGTAGCATTTGCACATATATTTCATACAAATGTATACACTTTTACCTCTGCAACATGAAGCTGAAGGGGGCTGGACAAGATAGAAAGTGGGGTCAAGAACCTTGTTTTAATCATCTTTGCTTGTCTAGTAGCTAAAGTTCCTGCCAGACATTCAAAAAGTGCTAAATGAGAAGATGAGAGAAGAGACATGTCATTGTTTAACTTTGATGAAATCCCTTGTTTGCCATTTCTTTAGTTTTTAAATGGTAAAAACGAGGCTGATAATGAGTGAGTGACAAACTTTGTTTTTTGCAAGATGATAAGATGAAGATTGTGTGAGAAAACCTTTTGGGGAAGGGAATTTACAAAGATAAAATATATCATCACCATCCCTTCATCCAACACATACTTTTTACCCTGTCTCAGGCAGATCACATGGAGCATATTGCAACCTGGAGAATCTAGTCACTTTTTGTGCACATCTGTGCCTATCCTTTATTCAGACAGCCTTTCAGAGGACTTTCAGAGATGCTTCCATCTCTGCATTAACAAACAGACCTTCTCCTAAAATGTAGACTTTCAAGGCCAAGGACTCAAAGGCCAAGTGGACCATGGAGAGACCTCTGGTTTGTAGCCAGACAACCAAGTCCGTGCATCCCTGTATTTGGATGGATGATTTCCCAAGGGGCCTTGGACAGATTGGACCCAGCACTAGCACAAAGTTGGCTTGGAGGAATAAGCTCCTGGAAACTTCAATTACTGTTTGGTATATGAACATTAAACAATGCTGAGGCTGGAAACAATACATCACACGGCAGGTCCCAGGAAATAAGCAGAAGGCTGGTAGCAGGCCAGGGCAAGGGGCCAAAATACTTGTCAAGGACAATTCCTCACGGAGAAATGACAGCAGGTTTGAGGACAGCAGGTATGACCTGAGAAGTAATGATATTAATTACATTTTTAAAATGGGGAGAGGACGGAAAATGGTTTTTATTTGCCTTTCTAATAACAGACTTTGCTTTTTTGGCCCAGCTTTCTTGACAGTCTGAAAGAAATGCATGTTATGAAAAATTAATTTTTAAAGAAATGCTAATGTATATGAAGCATTACTATACATCAGAATTTTTATAAGTTTTTAAAAAATATATATTGACTGATTTAGTCTTCACAACTAACCTTTAGAATAGAGTGATTATCTACATTTTTATAAGCAGGGAATAGTAAGGATAGAGAACCTACCCCGGGTCACACAAGTAACACTGATGGAACTGAACTAGAAATCAAGGTAACTGGTGTCAGAGTCCACACTCCTAAACATGACACTGCACTGCCTCTCTATTCTGTCATAGTAACTAAAAGAGGATGAGATTCACTCAGGGATAGACAGATAACCAGTGGAACATAAAACAGACCTCAAAAACGGACTCTGGCATAGGCAGAATTGTGCTATATGACCACAGTGGAAAACACATCAGTCAGGGAAAAGGGTGGCCCATTTAATAAATGGTGCTGAGGCAATTGGTTTTTCAGGTAGGGAAAATATAAATGTGGGTGCTTACCTTTCACAGTATAGAACAATCTAATCCAAGAAGATGGAAACTTAATGTAAAATGCAAAATTTTAAAACTTTAAAGCTCCCCTTTTGGGGAAGAGAACTTTTTTTTTTTTTGAAAGCAGGAACTACATAGACTTGTTTTGAAATAATTTTAATCATAATTTAACATTTCAATTTATGAGGATACATGTTTTAAGTGAAAATACAAGCTCTATCCCATTTGAAGAAGATATTTGCCACATATAAAATCAACAAAAGATTTTCAGCAAGACTATAAAAAACTCTTATGAATCAACTAAAAAAATAATTCAAAGGTCTAAAATGACATTTCATAGAAAAAGAAAAATTAATGGCCAATAAATATGAAATGATTTTCAAGTTCACTGTAAATCAGGAAAATTCAAACTAAAATCATAAAAGCTTTCATTTCACATTAATCATTTTGGTAAGAGGTTAAAATTTCTGACAATGTCGAGATTTGGCAAGGATGTGAGACTATGGGGAATCTTATAGACCGCTAGTGTGAATAGAACAGTGTATTTATATAACCACTCTACAAAACAATTTGTTGCTACTTGGTAAATTTGAAGATATCTAAATCCTACAACCCAGCAATTCTACCCTTTGATTTATACTCCGAAGAAAATCTTGGACATGTGCACCAGGAGGCATGTAAGAATGTTTTTATATAAAACTACTATATAATGCTATATAGTATTTAGTATATAAAACAACACCCAAAAATTTTAAAATTAATAAACATTGGTAAAGTGATAGAATGGACAATACAGGCATAGAAAGGAATGCTATATGTGTAAACTTCACAGACTGCATTGTTGACTAAATGTTAAGTTAAAAGGAAAAGCAAGTCACACAAGAATATAACTAGTATGATTCCAATTATTTAAATATAAGAAAACTACAAATGTATTTTGGATTATAATAATCTAAACTATAAAGAAGGTCATAAGAATGGTACAAAGTTCAGCATCATGCCTCCTTTTTTGAGGGGAATGGGAAGGATAGTAGTTTCAAAGATGAAGTGGCCAGCAACATTAGGAGCTTCAAGGTTTCCTTGGTGGTAGGTACAGACATATTTATTACAATTTAATTAATTACCTTAATATGTACTTCATATTATTCTTGCTATCTAGTTGGGGAGACGAACATAGGAACAAATATGCAAATATTTTCAGAGTGTCCATTGCCTAGGAACTATGAAATTCTATTCACTGGATTTCTGAGAAAATTTCTTCTCAGTTCTGTGGAGAGAGAATTGCAGATGGGCAATAATAAAAACAGTGAGACCAGATACACACTGTAGTGATAATCTGGGCAAGAGACAATGGTGGCTTGGAATAGTATGATAGAAGTGGAGTTGGAAAGAAGTGGACACATTGGGATATGTATTGGAGGTAGTCAATAGAATGTCCTGAATGGTCATGACATTAGGAAGAAGGGAAAGAGAGGACTCAAGCACCATGCCAAGATTTTAGCAGTGCCATCTAATAACAAAGGCCAGGGGACCAACAGATAAGAGCAGAGGTTGGGTCAAGAAATCAGGATTCCTATTTTATCATATTAAGTTTGAGACCAAATTAGATATTCAATTAGGTAAGTCATAAGGGGAGGTAGATACATGAGCCTGGGTATCCAGTGGCAATTAAAGAGTAAAGATAAAGTTGAAGAGACAAGTTACTTGGGTATATTTAAAATCTTTGAGTTCAAGTCCCAGTTTTCTCCTTAGCTAATTTTCAGGGATATTTTTAGAATTAAATAAGGTAAAAATGTGAAAAAGGTTGCAGAAATTACACAGGGTAACATAAGGATAGTATTACTAGTAGAGAAAGAACAATGGGCAAGGAATTAGAAACTAGGCCTAACTCTTGCACTGGCTAATACTACCACCGCAGGAAAGTCCGGTATCTTATTTATTAGAGTTTCTTTAGATTTAAAATGATGTAGAATTAGAATCAGTAACCTCATTGGTCCCTTTTTTGTCTAGTGTTTGAAAAGAAAAACTTTTTACTGTTTTGATGCTAGTTATTCCTCCTCACTGGGAAGAATAGGATTATAATTATTTAGCTGCAAATTAATTAAACATATAAATACTGTAATCGCTTTATCTGAGAAACATTAGATGCCTACGTGGAATGTTACAGGAACTTCTTAACTTTGAGCCAGGAAAGTACTCGAGAAACAGAGTGACATTTATCATGTTAGGTTGGTGTTCTTAGTCTACTAGAATGTCTTCTGTCAGTCCTTGATAGCTATATTGTAAAGGCAAGGTTTGGGAGAGAATTTCATGGCTACTGGGAGACTCATCTCAGACTTCTCTCATTACTCCTCAAATTCAGACCATTGCTAAACTTAACATTCAATTGCTTCCTCAACTGATGTAGACTAATATCTGGTTGTTAAATTCTATCTTTGTCTGTCTGTTTCTCTGTCCCTCCTTTCCTCTCTCTCCTGTCCATTAATCTCTCAAATTCTTTGTCTGGACTCTGCCCTTTGTTTCTTAGAATCTTTGCTATCCACTGTATCCACTGTCCTATTTTGTGGTCGTAGATCATAAGGTTCTCACTTCTACACTCCTTTTCTGGTGTCATGATTCTATCATGCAAATACTTTTTCTGGGTATAGGTGAATTTTTCTGATGTTCCTGAGGTACTATTGTGTGACAACTCCCTCCCTCCCTCCCTCGCTCTTCCTCTCCCCCTCTTCCCCTCTCTCTTTTCGTCTCCTTCTCCCTCTCCCTCTCTCCCTCTCTCTTTCTTTTTCCCTGTTCTCAGCCATTTACCTTATGTTCAAGTCACCTTCTACAACTAGTGTGCCTAGGCTACCCTGTTACACAACACATGTCTACTATTGTGCTTCTCTGCTGATACATAGAGAATATGGACACAATTAAATTATTATAGTTATTACTCCCTTATTTCTAAGAAAGCTAGTCCTATTATTAGCATAATCTATATAATAGCATGATTACCATCATCAGCTTGGTGGAAGTCATAGCATCAAAGGGTTTAATTAGAGCTATTAAGTTTGCTGTGGTAATGACATGATAAGTGAGTTAAAATCACAAATACCAAGCCATTATTATCACATCTTCTTCAATGTCAAATGAGCCTTTGTCCAACCAACCCTGCCATGTCCTCCATTGATTAGCATCACCTCTAAAGATGGTAATTTATTTGGAATTGATCAGCCACTAATTTAACATTTTTAAATGTCAAGATTTAAAGCTGCATATTAAAATAGGAGACCAAAAGGTATATTCATGTATATTGGCCTCTTAGATGAAACTCTCTTATTCCAAATTAGTTGACCAACAGAAGCTCAACAGGTCATTTTGTTTTTCTACTAGAGAAAAGAAAATTAATATTTAAAATTATAGTTGATCCTTGAACAACACGAGTCCGAACTCTGTGGGTCCACTTATATGTAGAATTTTTTAAATATAAATACAGTACAGTACTGTAAATGTACTTTCTCTTTTGTTTTTCTTAACATTTTCTTTTCTTTGGCTTACTTTGCTATAAGAATATGATATATAGTACATCTAACATACAAAATAGGTGTTATTGAAACGTTTATGTTAGTCGTAAGACTTCTGGTCAGGAGTAGTTTTTGGGAAGTCAGAAGTTGTCCACAGATTTTTGACCATGCAGGGAGTGAGTGCCCTAAATGCTTATGTTAAAGGATCAACCGTATTTTCATTGTTTTAGAGATACTTTGTGCTTAATTCTCACTACAACTCTATTATTCATGTTTTATAGATGTAGAGACCAAAGTTCATAGCTACACAGAAACTAAATAAAAGAACCAAGGTAGAGGTATACTCATCTGACCTGAAAGCCTATTTCTATAATCTACTACCCTCCAGAAGGAACATTTCCTAACACTTAACTAGTATATTAACTTCGGGAAACTAAGTTCCTTAGGATATAGTTTTCCTCGTCTGTAAGTTGGAAATAAAAATAGTAACCACCACATAGGATTGTCATGAAGGTTAAATATAAAGCTCTTAGGACAGTTTCTGACCTATAGAAGTTTCAGTCTATATTATATGATAATGATGAATATGATGAAGAGTATGATTGCTGTAGATCAAGCATTTCAGAAAAATTCTGGAGGAAGTGATACAGTGTTTTGAAAGGAACTCTTATTGGAAATGTACTCAGGAAGAGGAAGAACAGGGAAGTGCTTCTAAGATTTCAAGCTTGGCTGACGGATAGGATTAGGATCTTCTTCTATAAAAGGGAAATGATAAAAGTAGTGATCTTTAAAAAAATTTTTTTAACGTTTATTGAGAAACAGAGACAGAGCATGAGCATGGGAGAGGCAAAGAGAGGGGGAGACGAATCAACAAATGAACAAAATATGATACAGCATGAGTTCTGGTAAAATTCTATAGTTGGAAATAAAGTTTTTCAAGTATTTTAACCATTTAGAGAATCAGATAAGCAATGGAGAGAGAAAAAATATTACCTCAAACCAGTAAAGCTCACTAGACAAATGGGTACAAGATCATGGGATTTGGGGATTTACAGCTACCCTGTAACTGTGCATCTGGAAGTGGGTTCTTCCATCACCTAAGTAAATGGTGAAGGAAGGCAAGGAATATCTATATATAAACACTCTTTCTGTTGACACGTACTGAGCGTTAAGTAGATTTTCCTTATGAGTGAGTGAGTGATATGCAAACATAAAAATTATGCAGTAGAACGTGGGAAAGGAAATAAATATAATGAAGCTTTGTGAGAAAAAACACCTGGAAATGTTCTGCTGAAACTTGAGAAAACTAATTGCTATATTCAAAAGGAGTTTTTGATGGTCTGTGTCTATGCAAGAGACCAACAAATTCACAAGGAAAGAAAAAACTAAAATGGAAGAGGATGCTAAAAGGTGTATCCGTGGACATAGAAGTGCCTAAGAAAAGGAGTGATTGTGCTATTGAAAACGGTAAGAGTAATATTTGGAAATGCACATAGTCAGAATTCAGGCTGCAGAAAGTTCAATCGGTAGGATGGGGTATAAAATTGAGACACATCAGGGCGCATCAGTGTCTCAGTCAGTTAAGTGTCCGACTTCCGCTCAGGTCATTATCTTGCAGTTTGTGGGTTTGAGACCCATATTGGGCTCTCTGCTGTCAGTGTGGAGTCTGCTTAGGATCCTCTGTCTCCATCTCTCTATGCTCCTCTCCCACTTGTGCTCTCGCTTTCAAAAATAAATAAACTTTTTTTAAAAAATTGAGACACACCTCAATGTAAAGGGATATAACTACTACATGAAAACAGAGAAAATATATTTTAAAGTGGTAATGATTCAAACAGATTTATGGCTCTCCTCAAAAATGAAACCGGAGGATTAGAAAAAGCAAATGGGAAGGAAATAATAATCTACGATGTAAAGAAAAGCCTTTCCTAGATTGAAGGACTCCGTGTGTCCCAAAGAGATAGATTTAATAGACCAGTGGTTAGTAAAGAACATGAGAAAAATCTCCCGCAAGTTATCAGTTTGAAAAGAACAATTTAATATCATAGTCAAACATTATGTGGACATCAGCATTTATCTTAGCAATACCAAATGTTAGAAGAAAATGAAACTTTACATGAGTGTAGAGTTTTCAGCAAAAATATTGAGGACTAAGAATTGTTCATTAGAAGAAGGAAAAAAAAAATTCTCAGGTAGTAAGAAATGATGCCCCTCACATATTTTTTTCTCATGTGTGGACTGCCACCTCAAAATCTTCTGCTGTCTACAGATGGGTAAATGAGAGCATATTGGACATCTTGCAGGCTATTTGAATGTGAACATCATCCCTTCTGCCCACATTTCACTGTCAAGTACTTAGTCATATAGTCTTAATTCAAGGTAAGTTTGTTATTGCAGTGTTCCTATGTATTTTTAGCTAGGTCAAATGGGATTAGTGAATATGTAGCTACTAATGTTCTGTTTTCTAATCTTTCCCTTGGACCTATGGGGTCAGTAAGCACATGATCTGCTTTCTAAGTTATAGTAACTGGTGGTTCTAGCACATATTTTGCCATGTGTGACAATCTCCAGCAAGCCAGTCGACTCTACATCTCTCTTCACCAGTTGATGCCTAACTTCTAAGCCATTACCATATACTTTAGGATGTTTTTTAGTGGCGTCTCAAATTTGGAAGTAATTTCTGGATCATTCTCGGATCATTACTCACCCCACTTCTCTGGACCATTACCCACCCCACTTGCTAACCAAATCTCATGGTTTAGCTTGAAGGAAGGATGTCTTTAGTTGCCTTCTTAGTGTGATATAGGGAGTGAGGAGAATCTCCTAGCTGACACTCTTCCAAA
The DNA here is from genome assembly GCF_027475565.1 of Acinonyx jubatus. NCBI lineage: Eukaryota > Metazoa > Chordata > Mammalia > Carnivora > Felidae > Acinonyx > Acinonyx jubatus. Next base: position 61,600,240 of record NC_069392.1, read on the forward strand.
CAAAGATGCAGGAACCTTGGCTTCTTTTTTAGAGTGCCTTTATTTCTTCATGCAGGCAGATGAGGAAAACTGAGTATGAAAATCACAGAAGATAGTTTATGACCAGTTTTCTTTTGGCTATTTGTATGGATAGTAGACTATGAGAGGCTAGGTAGGAAAGGAGGAGAGTATTGCAACAATCCAGGTAGGTGAGAGGTGATGGTTGGAGGATATTAGAGAAAAATTTAAGGGACAACCAATAAGATTTGGTAAGTAATTGACTAAGGAGTCAAGATGGACTCCGAGGTTTCTGGCATGAGTAACAAGAAAGACAGAATGTCCATCAGCAAGAGAGAGATGACTCTGGCTGAAGCAGATTTTTAGGGGAAAAAATCAGAAAATAAAATTTGAGCATATTAAGTTTGAGATGTTTAACAAATATCCTTTTGAAATTTTCAGTAGCCAGCTGGATAGATGAGTCTGAAGCTGAGGGTGAGGTCTCTTCCCCATCACATCCATGGCTTTAATACCACATATAGAGGGATGCAAGAGAATAAAGAGTAAGAAACACCCTTGAGGCACCTGGGTGGCTCAGTTGGTTAAGTGGCTAACTCTTGAATTCTGCTCAGATCATGACCCCAGGGTTGTGGGATTGAACCCAGGTCAGGCTCCACCCATATTCGTGCCTAGTGTGGAGACTGCTTAGGATTCTCTCTCTCTCTCTCTCTCTCTCTCTCTCTCTCTCTCTCTCTCTCTCTCTCTCCCCCTCTCCCCTCTCTTTGCCCCTCTTCCCCTCTGCTTGTGTGCACTCATGTTTTTGTAACAAAAACAAAATAAAAATAAATTATAAAAAAAAAAAAAAGAGACTGAGACTAGGAACTGGAGAAAGGGTAGTTAAAAGACCCAAATACTCCTATTGGGTGAGAGGAAAGGTATCTGAAGATAACACTGCACTTTCAATTTTAATAATTAGAAAAAACATAAGAATATTGTGGGAAAACCTAGAGATAAACTTTAGTAAAATTAAAACAATATTTTGTTATAAATTCCTAGAGAAGAAATAAACAACAGAAATATAATTTATATGGTGAAAAAAATAAAATGAAACAAAGAGCAAAAACATTAAAATATTTTAAAAATGGAAATAAAAAGATGACTGTTAACATTGAACATGTAAATGTATCAGTTACCACTTAATTGAAGCAGATAAAAATATGAAAAGTCAGAAGCTTTTTTGTTTTGTTTTTTTAACTTTATTCTGCTTATAAAAAAAATCCATTAAGGGGCACCTGGGTGGCTCATTTGGTTAAGCATCCAACTTCAGCTCAGTTCGTAATCACACGGTCTGTGAGTTTGAGCCCCTCATCGGGCTCTGTGCTTATAGCTCAGAGCCTGGAGCCTGCTTCTGATTGTCTGTCTCCCACTCTCTCTGCCCCTGCCCTACTCTTGCTCTGTCTCTCTCACTCTCAAAAAGGAATAAATGTTAAATTTTTTTTAATAAATAAAAAATTCATTAAGAATAAAGTGAAAGGGGCGCCTGGGTGGCTCAGTCGGTTGAGCGTCCGACTTCGGCTGAGGTCATGATCTCACGGTTTGTGGGTTTGAGCCCCACATCAGGCTCTTTGCTGACTGCTTGCCCAGAGCCTGGAGCCTGTTTCGGATTCTGTGTCTCCTCCTCTCTCTGCCCTTCCCCCGCTCACTCTGTTTCTCAAACATAAATAAACGTAAAAAATTTTTTTTTATTTAAATTAAAAAAAAGAATAAAGTGACATACAATAGTTAGAAATGAAATTGGAAATATGCAACCAGAAACAAAATGTTGACAATATTAATTTCTTTAAAAATTTTTTTTTTAATGTATGTTTATTTTTGAGAGAGACAGAACACAAGTGGGGGAGGGGCAGAGAGAGAGAGAGGTACAGAATCCAAAGCAGGCTCGAGGCTCTGAGCTGACAGCACAGAACCCAATGCAGGGCTCAAACCCACAAACCATGAGATCATAACCTGAGCCGAAGTTGATTGCTTAACTGACTGAGCCACCCAAGCAATCCTGACAATGCTAATTTCAAGAAAATTCTAGAATTCAAGAAAACCCAATATAAGAATTATTTTAAGAAAAGAGATTATTTTATAAGGATAAAAGGTAGAATCCACAACGAAGACAGAAAAATCAATAACTTCATTTACCAAGCATAAGTGCAATTACATGTATAAAACAAACATTTTAGAAATCAACACAGAATTGTTTTGTGAGATTTTAAGTTACCTCTGTCAGCATATGCTAAGCCAAATAGAGAAATAATGAAACTTTGGAGCACATCAATGATATAATTCCAAATGTAAGTGAGTAGATCCATACCAAATTATTCTCCTTGTGTTTAAGAAAGCATTATATACTAGGCCCCCCAAAAAGAAAGCAGCTAATAATATTTACCAAGCCTCTGCTATGTGCTAGCAGCTCTGTTGGACATGTTGTGTTCATTATATCTCTTTTAAATTTTTAGCCTTCCTACAAATATGTGAGATTGGGTTAGTATTCCCATTGTATACAAAAAGACTCCAAGAACACTAGTCCAAATTATGTAGCTAGTAAGTGACAGAAGCCGGTTCAAATCCAGATCTGCTTGTTCTAAGGTCTGAGCTCGTTGCATTATTCCCTGTGGCATTGACTTGACTCTTTTGCTCATTCCTGAAATGAGCAAATACTTAGAAGCTCGGGAGATAAAATCCACCCCCCCATCCCCACCCTCACCCCAATGTGTCCTGGCTAGCAGGTTCACAGTCATCCGTGGTGAGTGGAGAAGGGCTTTCCACCGATACTGCTCATGCTTCTTGTTAGTGGGTAAGACGCATCATTCAGTTGCTCAGTGAAGTGTTCGTTGCCTAATCCTCATGTATTTGATTGTCTCTTTTCCATTTTCTCATTTCCCAAGAGGCAGGTCAGACAGTCTGGTGTCCTGACTCACCTCTAACTGGCCCCAAGATGAGATGACTAAATTCACCTCCATTGCCGAGACAACATACAACCTTTGTTCTTTAATTACTCCTACTTGCTTTCACCACATATCGTGATTCATTTGCTTAAAACCACTGCAATAGCTGCTGCCATAACAAATGCTTTCCTGAGAGTAGATTAATGTTCCCCTTTGTTTCCAGCTTATCTCCAGCCTGTCTGCAGTAATATACTCAACCCAAACAAGCATATTTTTCACTCACAGCCTGCCTTTTATGAGTCCCATTGACAGTTTCTTAATAAATAATGCATTTCTAAATGTTCCTAAGCTTTTCTCCTTATTAATAATTCCAGTAGCTTTCCCATGGCTGAAGGGTTTTATTTGGTCACTGGCTAGATTTTATTCTTGCCATTTCTCTACATTTTACTTTCTTAGACTCCTCTCTGGACAAGGAAGATGTTACAACAGTGCACCATCATAGGAGGTGTTTGATAATTATGAGTTAGTACACACTAAACATTCAGATCTCTAGCATAGATGTTCTTGAGTGCTTTTTAGTTTGTTTTTGTAGCTCTGGCTATTTTGTCCTGGGAACAAAAGATAATCCTTACGTTCCGTTGAGAGAAATATGAGTGCTGGTTCCCAGGAGACATATTTGGTATCACATTTGCTAAATGTATTCTGAGGACAAATTACCACATTTAGACATGAGAATTTTATTTTTGGTGTCTGTACAAAACTATATTTTATCAATAATGATGAGAATAACTAATGCCAGAACATACGCCTTTGTCACCAAGAAAACATGGGCTTGATTAACTCAGAAAAATGCCAGTGAATTCAAGGAAGACAAACATCCACACAATTACTTTTCTTTGTTCTTTTGATAACACTAATCGGGAATATCTTCTCTGTTTTACTACAGGAAGGATTTTTTTTAAATTTTATTTATTTATTTTGAGGGCGAGCACATGTGCAAACGGGAAGGACAGAGAGGAGAGAGAGAAGGGAAGGGAGAGAGAGAGAGAGAAAGGGAGAAAGAGAGAAAGGGAGAGAGAGTCCTAAGCAGGCTCCAGCACTGTCAGCACAGAGCCCAACTTCGGGCTCGATCTCATGAACCATGAGATCATAACCTGAGCCAAAATCAATTTCCACCGCTTAACTGACTGAGCTACACAGGTGCCCCTGAAGCATTTTCTAGATAACCCATTTTCATGGCTCCTTATTGTGAAATCACTTGACAATATACTACCCTGTGTATGAATTTGGTGTGTGTTCTCTTGTCAGATTCTCTTAGCATTTCATTGTTAGGATTTCTTCCAAGCATACATATCGTAAATTCTAGGAGTATAAGGCTTTGGTTTAGCCACGTAACATTTAATATGTGATTTAGTAGAAGAAGGACACTTTATATATGTTCTGATTAATTTATTTGTTTACATATATTTATGTTTTATCTTTTGCATGTTTTGTATCTTCTCTTGCATGCTTGTCAAGAATTTTCTTCTTTGATGGAAATTCCACAAACCAGCAATTACATTTTCAGGTTCTTTTGTATCTATGCTGAAAGCCAGATTGTTCTACATATAGTAGGTGTTAATAAATGATGCTCTACAATAAAAAGAAAGAGGGGAAGTTCCATCATGATAAAGAAGTGGTTGAAGTTAATTCTTCTTCCTGGAAAATTAAATAGATCTTTACTGACTATAGTACAACATAAGATTTGTATCATGAGATTCTTGGTGCTATTGTAAAACTAAGTTAGCATCTAAACTAACTGTATATACTCAGCTTACAAAAAGGGAAGGAGTGTTGGGGCACCGAGGTGGCCCAGACTGTTGAGTGTCGGACTTCAGCTCAGGTCATGATCTCACAGTTTGTGAGTTCAAGCCCCCAAGTGGGCTGTCTGATGCTGTCAGCATGGAGTCTGCTTCCAATTCCCTGTCCCCGTCTCTCTTTGTCCCTCCCCCACTTGCGCTCTCTCTCTCTCTCTCTCAAAAATAAACAAACCTTTAAAAAAAAAAAGATCGAAAAAGGGAAGGAGTGTTGCAAAGAATAATAATAATAACTAAACTCATTTGAATTGTAGGAAGACTTGGAAAAAAATTCCAATAATTCTATTTCTGATCATTTATGGTACCCATAATCTCACAAAAGCATTTCATCTTTGGAAGGCAGATGCTATTATTTCCCCACCTAACTGTCTCTCTCTCCTCAATGCGTGCCAGTCAGCTTCCAACTGCCAGCACCAGGGTTTCTTTATGTGAACACTTTTCCTTGCCATGGGAAACCCCAGGTTTGCATATTTTAGGTGGAATAATTCTGAAGTGTGTGTGCTCCACTAACTCCTAGAGTTACCCTGTTGGCTTAATCTCCAGCTTCCTGTGGTGGTGGTTGGCCTGAAAATTTACTATATCCTGCTTCCCTTCCCTTTAGTGTGCTTCTCTTTTTATCTCAATTCTCCACTCCTCTACCAGCCTTTCCTTAATTGTCTAATTAAGGTACTTTCATTTGAATTTGTGAATCTTTGTCTATTTGGGAGAAATTCAAGTTAGGACACTTTCACTGTTTATTTTAACAGAAATTCTTCCTTGACAAATACAGAGTTCATGAAGAGGTCTTAATTTTTTTAGTTGTTCTGGAGAAACAGGAATACACATTTTCATGAGGAGGGTCTGCTAAACAAGCTCACCTGTATCCTTATTGAGATATACAGCCTCTTATTTGCTGGACTGCTAAAGTCAAGTAAAGACTTTGGCAACTAACTCTGACTTAGAAAGAAGCACTCACCCTCAGAGTCTGGGGATCATTTCAGTTTTTACATTTATCCTTGGGATACTAAGGGATGGGGCAAAATGAAGTGCTGATACCATGGGTGTAACATCACTGAAACAAAAATGCAAACGTGAGTAATACGTTCAAAGCCCAGATCTCCTCTAATCCTCTAAATTGCCTTCATCTCCATTTCAGGGCTGATCCAAACACACAGGTTCTTAGGAATAGCTGCAAAACGTTGGTCTCTAAAACTGTAGTTTGGATGTGAGGCACTGGCCTTGAGGTACACTGGAGCTGATTTTCATATATATGTGATATATATGAAATATATATATTCACACTCACTAAGAATGTGACGCTAACATCTTACATGTTACACAAGATACAAATCTAAGAGATTGTTAGATTTTGTATTTTGGGGTCCAATGATTTTAAGTATGATATTGTATGCATAACATATATTATGTATAATATATATTTAATAAATATACATTTTTACTTATGTATATATGTTACACATTGTTTACATATGACTTTGTATGGCACACACATACCTATACATACATATGCACAACCCCAGTCATACTTCCATGAGCATTCCATAAGTCTGCTACTCTCTTCCCCAACCTTCTCTCCTAATTCTCAGTCCTCCAATGAATGCTTTTTTTTTTTTTTTTACCACTTCTTCCTTAACACATATACCGTTTCCACCTCTGAAGCTTTGTTCCTGATGTGCCTTCTACTCCACAGTCTCCTTTTCGATCTATTGAAAATTATCTGCACAGCAATGCCTGAGAGCAGATGATACCAGATTTCTCAACCCAACAAAGGCTTCCTCTGTTACCTTCCAAGTTCATCCCCTACACTGAATGCCAATATCACTCCCTGGTAGCTCTTAGGAAGAAATTAGTTATTCATGGGTACTGCCAAATCCTTTCCAACTTGACCATCAACAACATCAGAGTTTTACTTGTTTTTCTTCTCCTGATATCTAATATTTCCTGGGCACTTAGTTTCTCACTATTTTATTCAAACAAATGAACCATCCTCTATATTAAGTTATTAGCTGGACCCTTGGTATCCCTCACCCTTGTTTTTCATTTCTCTGAACATTCTCAACAATGATTTCAAAATATTTTCAATCTCTGCAAACCTTTTAAGCATGAGTCTTCCTCTGTGGTTTTAGAGGATAAGGTGCTCTTTTTCCTGCTCAAGGGTGACCTTTCTATCTGTGCCCTTTGTGCCATGATAGGTTATCCTATTTCTTCAACCTCTCTATTGATTTCCTCCTCAACCCTTGCACATCCTCTAATCTCTCATTCCATTCCTATTACATTCATTTCCGGTCTCATCTTTTCACATGACTGGGATCCATTGTTAATCCCACTTCCAGACATGTTCTAAGAGGTTCTCTTCAAGGGCTCTAGTTGTCAGATGCAGGAGATATTTTAGATTTTCATATTACTGAACATCTCTGCTACATTGATTTTCCTCATCACTGTCTACTTCAATTTTTTTCTTTTATTTCATACCACTATTGTATAGTTGTTGTATCTTCTTTCTCTGATGATCCTTTGTTCTTCAGTGTTGTGCCCCTTTTTCTCCTTGTTTACTCTGTGGTTAATCTCCTGTTTCCTCATGGTATCAATTAACATTAATATGCTGCATTCCAATCATTATCTCTACTACAGAGCTCTACTGTAAGCTTCATTTTCACATATTCAATTATATGGTACATATATTCAGCAGGTATCTCAAACCCGCACCCAAACCCAAAATATACTTGCTGTTTGGTTCTTTAATCAATTTTCCTTTTTATCAATCACAACATGCCACAGTTTTCCTCCCAAATCTCTCTCTAGTCCACCCTTTCTTTTCCATCCCTATTACATGGTTCATCTATTATATAGTTCCATCTCTCATGTGGACTGTGGTGGCAGCCTTTCAATTGGCTACCAATCTATCGGGCTGGTTGTTCAAACCCAATCTCTGCTCTGTCATTAAAGCAATCTTTCTAAAACATAAATTGAACCATACTGTTCTGCAGAAAGTCATTCAGTTGACCCCTTCCGTAATAAAGTATAGCTTACTTAATGCAGCATGTAATATGGCTCATAGGCCACTGCCAGCCCATCTTGATAGACTTACTTTTCTCTAATTCTTGTCCCAAACTTTCATCTTAGTGACATAGAACTTACTGTAGTTCTCTGCTTATTTATTTATTTACCTACCTTCCTTTATTCTGTGCCTGTGCCTATTTCTACTCTTTTATGAGCAACATCTTCACCTTCCCTATGCCAACCAAGCACACTCCTTCTTTAAGACTTAATGCCAGGAATATGAATAGACCATTCCATTGGAAGGTTTTATTACCTATAAGAATTTAGCGTATGATCAAGGTTACAAATGAAATCTATAAACAAAAGATAGATTATGTAATAAATAGTATTGTGACAGAATAGTTGCCATTAAAATAAAATGGTTTTCTACATCTTGTACCAAGATAAAGTCTTGGCATATTAATTATTTAATTATCAAATCAATAACATTATAAAAAGAATGAAAGTAAAATTATAAAAAGAATAAAAATGGTGGAGAAAACTTTTATAAAAATGTTAAGATTTGAGGAGGCCTTTCCCAGCATAATACCCAACCAATAATCCATAAAGAAACAAAACCAACCAACAAATGAAACCCTGACATATCTGATTACATAAAAAGAATAATGCCGGTATGGCAACACATACAGAAACAGGCACACTCCATGTGTTCCAAGACAAAGACAAAATATAAATGTCAAAGTATTTGTAACTAATATGACATATCAATGGCTAATTCTTCAAAATTTTCTGAGTTCTGTGAATTAACATGATGGAATGATAAGGGCAATGAACAGACAGTTCATAGAAAATGGAATATTCACTAATAATTTTTAAGCTTAGGGAAGGATACTTGCCTTCTCTCATAATAGAAGTGCACTTAAGAATATACCATAGCACCATTTTTTCACTTTTATGAAAGTCAAAAATAAGCTTGATAAGGTATGGAAGATTGTAAGTAAATAGGAAATCTTGGCATTTTGGCTTGGTAATTTAGACATATTTCAGGAAGAAAAAATGCAAAAGCCTTTTGAACCAGCAGTTTTTCTTCTAAGGATTTATTTTAAAGATACAATTACTCAAATATGTGAAATGGCCAATATACACAGAATATTCACTGTAGCATGGTAGCATTTCAGCAAAGGATTGGATAATACCCTAAATGTCCATCCGTAGGGTCTACTTGAATACATTATGGCACATTCATACGAGGAAATTTTATGTAACCTATATGAAAATGAGTCTACTCTATGTTTTAACATGAGAAAAAGTTTTAAGATACATTATTAAAAAAGATAAAGAACAACATGTAGATCTGAGCTGTTTAACATGGTAGTTGTCTTTGGCGACATATGGCTACAGAACACTTGAAATGTGGATAGTGTGACTGACTGAAGAAATAAATTTTTTTATTTTAATTAAAATTTACATCTGATACTGGGTTCAGTTATTGAAAGAAACATTTAAGTATGTTTGGCATTAGGATATGGGAATCTCCTTTTTAAGCTGTTAATTTTAGGGGCACCTGGGTAGCTCAGTTAGTCATCTAACATTTGGTTTTGGCTCAGGTCATGATTTCGGGGTTTCATGGGTTTAAGCCCTGCATTGGGCTCTGTTCTGATAGCCCAGAGACTGCTTGGAATTCTTTGTCTTTCCCTCTCTCCCTCCCTCCCTCCTTGCCCACCCCCCTCACTTGTGCTATCTCTGTCTCTCTCAAAATAAATAAACTTTAAAAAAATAAACACTAAACTGTTGCTTTATATTCATACTTTATGAAATTAAGATGAAAATTCAGATGGAATTCACTCTCTGAGATTTACTATAAAGTATAAAATACATACTATGTTTTAAAGACTTGGTATGAAAAACAAATCTCAATAATTTAAAAAATTTATACACATTGAAATTGTTTTCAGTATGCAGGGTTAAATAAAACATTAAAATAAATCTCACTTGTTTCTTCTCTCTTTACTGCAGCTTCTAAAAAATTTAGAATTACACATGTGGCTAGAAACTATATTTTTTTGGACAATGCTGCTATCCATTATGATTTCATTCATAACATGAAAAAATACACATTTTTAAATGCATGGACTATTTCTGGAAGGATGCAGAAAATTGGGTTATATCCTGGGGGGAAAACTGGGAGGATCTCAGTCAAACAGTAGGAGGTAGATCTAACCTTCTCTCTTTGCTCATTTGTGTCTCCTGAATTTGTTTTCCATGGACTTGGAACTTAATTTACAATGAAAATAAATACAAATTTTAAAACATAAAAATCAGAGCTTGTGAAGGCTTCTAAGGGTCTTTTCCTGAGTCCCTTCTCTTGACGATTTGAGGTACTCTTACTCCTTCCATAATTCTCAATTATTGCTGACATTATTCTTAACATTTTTTTATAACTGTCCATTTGTACCTTTATGTCACACATACTCTGAGTAGAAATAAATTTGTTAATCTTTGTAGTATCACTACCTAATTTAACACTATATATATTTCTTAACAAGAAATAATTCCCTAGCAAGAAAAAAAAATATTTTTAGTTTTCTTCATGGCTGACATTAACTCTGATATTCTGTGCTGTGGAACTAAAGGAGAAAGAAGGCAGAATTCTAAAAGTGAGAAGAAAAGATAGAAGAGAAAGAAAAACTAGGGATGCAGATAGGGGATTTCACTTTTTCATCATCCTACTTGCACTATGGTCAGGTCACACCACTGTGTTGTCACGTTATTGACCTTAAATCTACTCCCCTCCCTGTCAGCTGCTTCACTTGTTCCCTTGCCTGCACTGCTGCACATTGGTCTTAGCTCTGTCCCTTGTAGCTGGACGAAAAATGCAACTTCCCTTTCAGAAGATGACCTCTTAGACCTTGAGAAAGTTCCTTTAGTTGAAACTGAGAGTTGAAAGGCTTCCTGAAAATCTTACCCTCCCATTATTGGTCTATCAGGAAACAAAGGGTCTTGTATTTAACTTCTTATAGGTAATTGACCAGAAAGGAAGAATTTAGTTTTTTCTGGAAGCATTTATGTTTGATAAAATTGAAACATCTCATTAAAATACATTGACCTTTGGTAGCTAGAGATCGGAGTGTTAAAAATATTATTAATAAAATGAATCACATTCCATAACAGGACTGGGGCAGTTAAAATATAGAGAGAAATGCCAACTGTTTAAATACAGAAAATTTGTTGAGGGTTTTTTCCCTCTCAAAAGATTTTCTTGTTCTCTGGAAACAAACTGCTCCCAAGCCCAGAGCCTGTTAACTATCTTTTCAAAATGACACGATGCTAGAAATTGATCATTCTCTTTTGTTCAGGCAAGGAACTACATAATGCTTGGAGTTATGGGTACAAAGTGCTCTTCAAGGAGGAGTGTACTCTCACAGAAGACCAGGAATAAAGATAGAGGTTAGAGTTAGGTGTCTATTTTGCCATTGTATGCCATGGCTTTTCACATTCTTGCAACATAACCCAGTGGATATGATGTTCATATCTCCTTCTCTCTCTTTTTCCATCAAACTTAGAAATGGGTATCAGGAAATCTATTGTCCTGAGGTCAGAAATTACATTTTGTTCAATAAATTGATTCAAATGACCTCAATACTAATGATTTTCGTAGACTCATAAAAAACTAGGGTGTGGGCAGAGATTAGAGAAATGGTGGGTCTGTAGCAGATGTTTTCTCCATTACATTCTTGTTCAGTGGCCATTTAACTGCTCTTGAACAACCTCCCAGGGATAGCACCTGAGTCTTTAGAGAGATCCAGCTCTTAAAGCTTTTTCCTTTAACATAGCTATGTGCTGCCTCCCTGCAGCTCTCTGTCCTTGCTGTACTCTTTTTAGCCAAGTGAAACAACTTTAATCTGTCTTCCTGATGGTGGTCTTTTGCACACTACGAAAGTTACTTTATTTCTCCTTCAATTTTCTCTTCTGGAAAATGCAGATTAATACTAGTATTAAGTTCTAGGGTTATAACTACCACTATTTGTAGTAATAGTAGATTGTTAAAATTATTATTAAATGACTTGATGCATAAAAGTGTCTAATGCAGTGTCTAGCACAGGTTAGCATTTAGTAAATGTTGGCTGTTGGTACTATCATTTGTAGACAACACCATGGTCTAGTTGAGTCTTCTACTTAGTAAAAATCATCTTACCATCCTTCTCTCTGGATGGATTCCATGGAGTGTAAGAATCCCCTTTCACACAGCAACTAGAACTGAATATGTCATCTTTGTTGGGGACTGACTGACAACACAGTGTGGTCTGTTTCTGAGAGTGCCCTTCTGGGTGTTATAATTCTAGCAAACTTCTTCCAGAAAATTTACATCTTCTGAAAGCCACTAAACTATAAGAAGTTTCCATCGTTACAACTTCATATAACTTCCATCATATAACTTCTTTATATGAACTTCACATGATCTAGATTCTGATTTGTGCCTCTAGTTTGTCTTATAACTTAAGAATAAATCTTGGTATCTATTCCTAATAACGTTTATATTGTTTGGTTTGATTTTGACTTGTCGTAACAGATTCTATATTTAGAATAGTTAGCTATTTATCTTGGACAGTATCTAAAAAAAAAGAAAGATAAACATGCTACTTACTTCAAGCATGTATTATAAGTGTTTTTCAATATAAACAAAACCTGAAGCAAAAGGATTTGTATTGCTATTTAACTGTACCATCAATGACTGTCCATTCATTCCTCTGTTGACATCAGGATCTGTTCAACTATCCAGAGACCTAATGCTTCATTATTGGCAATATTCAAGTGAAAGCAATATGACGCATAACAAATAGATGTCAGTCTATTCTATTTCAACTTTGGTAAATCAGTACTTGGAACTGAGGAAGAAGTAGGAATCTAAAAAAAATTACTGAGGTATCTTAGAAGGGGTGCAACCCTCCATATCAGTGTTCATACCTCTCTGGGTAAGATGTTTGACCCAGCAATGGAAATTACGAACACCCAGCTGTCAGTACAAATTTGTTTCAGGCATTTTAATTTCTACCATAGGAAAATTTGCTTTATCTTTACATCTACTTTATATTATCTTTTAGCAAATAAACGTCTATTGGCACTGTAGTCTCAAGGCTGTCAATTCAGTACTTAAAAATGATTTGCTTTTTTCTTTCCTTTTAAGAAAAATATCACTGGGAACAAAGGAAGCAATCAATTTCACATCAGTGAAAGAGCTAAGGTTTCACCTTCTAGTTGGATTATTCTTGCACATGATTTCTGAAAAGGTAATTGGAAAATTGTGCACTTAGGTGGTTAAAGATTTGTTCAACCAAAAAGTAATATTTAATACTCTGTCTGCTAGGCAAAGCATTTGCTAGGAATTCAGAGAAATTCTGTCATTGACCATAGGGATTTAGACCAAATGGCTTCTAAAGGGACTGGTAGAGAAGATAAGTCAGGTCTAGGTCATTGGATCTTCTTACTGGGTGTGTGGTGTCTTCTGTAACTAAATTTCCTCAACTTCTATAATAGAAATGAAAGCATTTTGGTTTTAAGGATAAAACTGCCTTTTCACTCTGATCCTTCCCTGCTATAAGTAATCAAATAGTACACAGATATTACACTTATTTTTACATTTGCATGGCTCCTTTTCTTGTATGGGTGAACTTCATAATATTTTATTTCAGCAAAGTACTCATAGCTTAAAAATCCCTTTTTTTTTTCCCAACGTTTATTTATTTTTGGGACAGAGAGAGACAGAGCATGAACGGGGGAGGGGCAGAGAGAGAGGGAGACACAGAATCGGAAACAGGCTCCAGGCTCTGAGCCATCAGCCCAGAGCCTGACGCAGGGCTCAAACTCACGGACCGCGAGATCATGACCTGGCTGAAGTCGGACGCTTAACCGACTGCGCCACCCAGGCGCCCCCAAAAAAATCCCTTTAAAAAACTAATGTAACTAAGTTAACTTGCAAAGCATTTTTATACCATTCCTTGTATAAATGTAATAAGGTATGACAGAAGTATAATATAATGTTGATAGAGTCTCAGGATAGAAAATATTTGTAACTCAGATATTGGTCGACTGTGGCTTGGGCCAGTAACCAGTGGCACCCAGAAATTGGGTAGATCCAGCAATTCTTGACATTCCACTGCTAGAATTTACTCCCCTCAGAATCATTAGTGAATTACATAGGTTTTATTGAGCAGACGGTAGAAGCAATAGAAGAGTGTTTTGCCTATCATGCCCCTCAGCATAGTCCATGACTAAATCCTGTTGACACATCTCTTCTTGCCAGTTGTCCTCTCTCTCAAGCCACCAGCCTTTAGTTGCCTCTTTTTTTTATCCCCTTAAAACACTTAATCACAATGGATTTCACCCCATTATCAATAATGGGTAGATCATCCAGACAGAGAATCAATAAGGAACCAGCAGCTTTGAACAACATTATAGAACAAATGGAGTGAATAGACATATACAGAGCATTCTATCTGACAACAACAGAATACACATTCTTCTCAAGTGCACATGGAACATCTTCTAGGATAGACCATGTTAGTCCACAAAACAGGTCTTAGAAAATCCAAGAAGACTGAAACCATACCAAGTATCTTCTCTGACCACAATGATGTGAAACTAGAAATTAATAATGAAGAAAACTGGAAAACTCACAAATACGGGGAAATTAAACAACACCCTCCTGAACAGCCATTGAATCAAAGAAGAAAGTAAAGGTAAAATAAAAAGTATTTTGAAATAAATATAAGTAGAAATGCAACATACCAAAACATGGGATGTAACAGAAGCAGTTTTAAGAGGGAAGTTTGCAACAGTAAATGTCTATGTTAAGAAAGATCTCAGGGTGCCTTGGTGGCTCAGTTGGTTGAGTGTCTGACTCTTGATTTCGGCTCAGGTCATGATCCCAGGGTTATGGGATTGAGCCCCACGTCAACTCTGTGCTAAGCGTGGAGGCTGCTTAAGATTCTCTCTCTCCCTCTGCCCCTCTCCCCTACTCATGGTCAGTCTCTCCTTAAAATAAAAAATAAAATAAAATAAATCTCAAACAACCTAACTCTATGCCTTAAGAAACTAGAAAAAGAAGGAAAAACTGAGCCCAAAGTTAACAGAAGAAATAACTAATAAAAATTAGAGCAGAAAGAAATGAAGTACAAAAAATATATATACTAATACTTGGAAATTTGATCATAGTTGTCAACAAATAGGAAGAGCAAGAGTATATCATAAATGGATGGAGTTTGTTTCATACAGGGGAAGAAAAATCTTTCTTAGCAATGGTAGGTGGTGCCATGAGAGTCAGGAAGTGATGTTCAAGAGGGCAGATGCAAATGTGATGGATTGTGAGGAGTAGAAAATGCTAATCATTTGGGAAGATTCAGGAACATCATGTTGGATTTTTAACCTCTCAGGCACAGCTAGTGGAGAGTACATACTTATGAGGTCCATATTGAATATATTAGTTCATATGAGGCTATATGTTGTTGATTATAATTGAAGCAATTAATAAGTCAGGAAGGAAGGAATGGCCATTGACTTCAGCAACTGTCAATATCCTGTCTCAAAGACAAGGTGGGACCAGCCATATCTCACTCATATCAATTCAGGGTAAAATGGATGAGGTGATCCACCTGGCACCATAGTGAGCACAGCAAGAACCTAAGGGAGAGGCCAGGATCATGCAACAATTGTCCAACCTTTAAGCTGTAAAATTTTCCCTTATCAGGAATGACTCCACTCTTCAAAATGCGAGAAGGATGAAAAGTCTTAAGTGCAGAAGGGAAATCCCAAAAGGCCAAATAATTACCAAATAAAAAAAGCTGTGAGATGAAAGAGATAGATGAGTTTCAACACAGAAATTAAGTTAAAAGTTACATTTTTGGCAATCTGATTAATACTTTGTAAATTTTGATCCCACTGAAATATTTACAGTTAAGATTAAAATGAATTGTGGAAAGGAAATGTATGAGCTAGAAGAAAACATATGCTATTACAAGGGAAGAAGAAGGAAAGACAAAATGGGTGATTGTGAGCTTGAGTTATCTGTCAGCTGGAACTACAAACTGAAGATACCAGATGAGGTAGGAAGTTAGAGAAGAACCGATTGGAAGTCAGTACAAGGAAAGCAGCATTAAAGTGAGGTGAGGAGAGGCCAGTGAGCAATACAATAAAAATCTCATGAAGTTTTGAGTTTTTTCTCTTCTCTTCTTCAGACTTGAGTTGACATCAAACAGGTAAAGAAAGTCTTCAAAGCAGCGAGACCATACTTGGTGGAAAAAGATGCCCTTACATGAAAATGCCCGACTATTCATTGCCTTTTCTCACGTCTCCAGATGTGTGTGTTCTTTCCAAAACAAATTTCCCTTGATGATTCAAGTAGAACCTTCAGGCTTCACAGATTACTCAGTGAGAACAGTTCTCAAATTATCAAAGCTGACAAATTTCCTTTAGGCTTAATAGCTTGAAAAAGATTGAAAGGGTTCCTTTACTTACAGTTTTGCATAATTGTGTAAAATTATAAGTAATCTACATGTTAGAGAAAGTTTGCCTAAGTTGGGCTTATTCAAAAATACTAAACTGAACAAACAATGGAAAAGTATATGCTTGTAATCAAACCAAAGGTTGCATTTTTGTCTGCTGGCAATGGTCATGTAGTCATGAGAGATTGAAATTAAGTAAGAAACAGGACTTATTGTTCTTATTGTATAAGTGTTTTCTTGTCACATTTCATCATAGTAATTTCTCTGGATTCTAAGAGAATTTGTCTTTTTGAACTGAGATTGTTGTTATATTCTTCATGTTAAACCTTTTTTTCCCCCCTTAAGTGTGCATGGACTTAGATTCCTGTTCATGCATAATTTACTCTTTCAACGTGATTGGTTTGGCTGGAAGAACGATAACTGAGTGGCTCTCTAACAACAGTGGCCACTGTTATTTCCTCTGGTTCCAGTATCTAGTCTTTGGAATTAGCATCTTTTCAAAATCATTCAAGAGGTGTTATTTACAAAGGTTCTAATTCTACATCACAGAATTTGAAGACTATGTGATTCTGTGGGCCTGCTTCCTTTTTGGCACTAATTGCTCTATATTGTCTGCTCCTAAGCTGGTGAAAGGCCTTATTCCTCACTGTAAACAAAGGACCAATTTATTTATTTTACCAATGTCATGGTTGATTTGGTTCAATGCTTGCTTAGAACAGTTAATCAATCACTGAGTGACTCAACAAATGTGTGTGTGTATATATATATATATATATATATATATATATATATATATATTTTTTTTTTTTTTTACTGTTTATTTTTGAGACAGAGAGAATATCAGAGTAAGTGGCAGAGGGGTAGAGAGAAAGAGAGACATGGAATCTGAAGCAGATCCAGGCTCTGAGTTTATAGCACAGAGCCCGACAGAGGGCTCGAACTCACAAACTGCAAGATCATGACTTGAGCCGAAGTTGGATGCTTAGCTGACTCAGCCACCCAGATGCTCCAGCAAATATTTATTAAACAGCCCCATATGCAACAGTCTGAAGCAAAACATAGTATCTGCCCTCAAGGATGGAGAGTCCAAGACTTGCAATGTTCTTAGTGGAGGAGGAGACTCTGAGATACTGACTCTTAAAATACATGTAGAATGCAGATGTGTGGAATAGGCCATTACAGAGGATGTTACTGACATGAATAAAAGGTCAACTGATCCTCTCTCTCTCTGTCCCTCCCCTGCTCATGCTCCATCTCTCTCTCTCTCAAAAATGAATAAACATTAACTTTTTTTTAAAAAAGGTCAACTAAGCCTAATGGAAGTTGCGAGTGATGTGGGTGACCCACAGAGAACCATCCAAAGCATTCTGTGTTTACTTTTGTGAGAATCTTATGTAATTTTGTGATTCCTACCAGATTAACTTTCCTGATTATTTAGACTTTGTATTCTTTTCACGTTGCTACTTAAATTACCATAGGCTTCGTGATTTAAATGAGCACACATTTATTCTTTTAGTTTTTTTTTAATTTTATTTTTCATTTTTTAAAATTTACATCCAAATTAGTTAGCATATAGTGAAACAATGATTTCAGGAGTAGATTCTTTAATGCCGCTTACCCATTTAGCCCATAACCCATCCCACAACCCCTCCAGCAACCCTCAGTTTGTTCTCCATACTTATTCTTTTAACGTTTTGGAAATCAGAAGTCCAAAATTCATTATGCTGAGTCAAAATCGATGCGTCACTAGTTGTGTTCCCTCTGGAAGCTTTAGGGGAGAATTCATTTCCTTGCCTTTTCCCACCTTCTAGAGCTGCATTCCTGGCATTACTTGGTACATGGCCCTTTCCCCCATCTACAGAGCCAGCAGGATAGCATTTTGCTTCAGTGGTTACATTTCCTTCTTCATCAGTGTCAAATCTCCTCTTCCTTATAAGGAGACTTGTGGTTTCATTTATGACCTGGATAATCCAAAGCAATTTTTTTTTAGCTGAAAATCCTTAATTTACTCACATCTTCAAAGTCACTTCTGCTGTATAAAGTAACATTGACTGGTTCAGGGAATTTGGATATTTTGCGGGGATATCTCTGGGAACCATTGTGCAGCCTATCACAGACTTCTGAAATGACTTAATTTTCTTCTGTTAATATTTTCTCCTAGAATATGATCAGTCCCTGTGTTAGAAAGATGGGCAAAAATGAGGAAAATATATCCAGAATTGGAAGTAGAAAATTGAAAAATTCAGAATGGATTATTGAGTATGTGTTTGGCCTCATTTTCATCTTATAGACACTATTTGTTGCTTCTGAGATTCTTCTACATAGGGCCCACTTTTGAGTATCAGTGGGGATACTCTGAAGCATGGACTCAGACTCTTGAAAGCAGATTTATTAGAGAACACCCACCTTGCCCCTGATAGGTCAGCAGGAGCTGCCTCCTTTTCTTTTTTTTTTTTTAATGTTTATTTATTTTGAGATAGTGTGAGCAGGAGGAGGTACAGAGAGAGAGGGGAAAGAGAATCCCAAGAAGGCTCTGTGGTGTCAGTTCCAAGCCTGATATGGGGCTTGATCCTATGAACCGTGAGATCATGACCTGAGCCCAAATCAAGAGTCAGACATTTAACCCACTGAGCCACCCTGGCTCAAACACCCCAAGTCACCCACTGTGAAGTCAAGAAGGGCTCCAGCAACTTCATACTGTCACCATGAGTGCCTTGCATCTTGTTCTTTGTCTGGCAGAACACCTTCCTTTTCTGTGCATCTAGCAATTGGGTTTATCTTAACATCAAGGAGTTTTCTATTTAAACAGGCATTCACTCTGCTTCCTGGCCACACAGGTAGATGTTGTTACTTTTCAGCCAACTCTCTTGTCATGCTGCTAATCAAATTCACCTTTGAAGCACAGCATAACTCGATATTTCTTTCTTTTTTAAAAAATTTTTAATGTTTATTTTTCAGAGAGAGAGAGAATGAGAACAAGCAGGGGAGGGGCAGAGAGAGGAAAATACAGAATCTGAAGCAGGCTCCAGGCTCTGAGCTGTCAGCACAGAGCCCGACAGAGGGGTCAACTCACGAACTGTGAGATCATGACCTGAGCCAAAGTTGGATATTAACTGACTGAGCCACCCACACGCCCTCAATATTTCTTAAACATAGTATATCCATGTGCATTTTTACTCATTCAAAGTTCGTGGTCTATCTTGTTTCTTCACACCTGGTAAAGTACCCCAGGACGCCTAAACTTCTACATACTAACCCTGTGATTTCATGCTGATCACTTTTCTCCCATTTTCAGGACTCTGAAAAATTATAGGCTCTTCAAATACAAACATTGTTACATCATATTTATATGTCTTCTTAGCCACTGTCGTCATATTAAGATACCAACCTGAATATCACTTAACCATTACTTGCTCTTCAAATGAGCACCATTGTGGGAGAAATGTGAACTAAAAGCCTTATGTTTTGCTTAATAGGACTTAAGTACTATTTATCTTCTGTTAATATATTGCAGAGGATGAATCATTTCTCAGCTTTGGGTTTCACTTATACTGTCTGCAAATTCCCTAGCATACTTACTATATAGGGTTATGGTCACAGTTAAAAAAAAAAAAGGTCAGAGTTGCAAAAGTATGCTGAAAGACAATATTGTATAGGGAATTATCATAGTCAATTTAGCTATAGCAATCATGAAAACACTTTAAAATAACTTCTTTTTTAAATTTTTTTTTCAATGTTTATTTTTGAGAGAGAGAGACAGAGTGTGAGCAGGGGAGGGGCAGAGAGAGAGAGGGAGAAACAGAATCTGAATCAGGTTTCAGGCTCTGAGCTGTCAGCACAGAGATTGATGTGGGACTCAAACTCACAGACCCTGAGATCATGACCTGAGCTGAATGAAGTCAGACATTTAACTGACTGAGCCACCCGGGCGCCCCATAAGATAACTTCTGAGTATTTATCAGTAAGTAAAATTTTCGAATAGAGAAGGATCATGGGTGTTACCTCATCAGTATCCTGGAGAAATAATTCCATAAAGTCATCGACCAGGCTGGAAAGAGAGCCCAGATTTTTTTTTAAAGCACTGGTATTTTTCTACTTCATAATACGTATCATAAATAATAAAAAGTATGGCTAGATTCCTTATCCTTGATTTTTCCAGTCAGATTAATAATGCTTTATGCTTTCTGAGCTCATTAATTAAACATATTTTTTCTGTTTTATGTTGTACTTAAATATATTATTAGGGTTTTGCAATTTACTTTCAAGGCCAAGCTACTTTGTTGTTTTACCTTTGTAAATTGCCATTTTTTAGAGTATCAGCTTCACGAGGAGATGTTTTATTTTGTTTTGGAAAGGTCAAGTTTTTTTGTTCTCCTTTATTTCAATAATTTTGGATGAAAATCTTCCAAATACAGAGTACATTAGTTTTTCTTATTTAGAAAAGACGAACCGAATTATCATTGCTCTCAGGTGATTGATCATATACATAGAGGACCCCAAATAATTTACAAATATTCAAGTTAATAAAATAGGTTTTATTTGGTACATGTTTTTTTTAACTGGCTTTCTACAAGTCAGAAAACAAAAAAAAATGTGAAAAAATTATATTTAGGGAGGTGAAAATAGCAACAAAAGTTTTGCAAAGGACTCCAGCAGAGCACTCTTTCACGGCCATTGTTGCAAAGGTCTGAGTCCCCTTTTCTCTGGCTGTGTGATAAACAGATAAAGTGACAGGGGCACCTGGGTGGCTCAGTCGGTTAAGCATCCGACTTTGGCTCAGGTCATGATCTCACAGTTTGTGGGTTCAAGCCCTTCATCAGGCTTTGTGCTGACAGCTTGCTCAGAGCCTGCAGCCTGCTTTGGATTCTGTGTCTCCTCCCTCTCTCTCTCTCTCTCTCTCTCTCTGCCCCTCCCCTGCTCATGCTCTGTCTCTGTCTCTCAAAAATAAATAAATGTTAAAAAAATTAAAAAAAAACAGATAAAGTGACAGACCTCCCTAACTGTAATGCAACAAATGTCTTTTCATACCTCAACTTCAGTGATCTCATCAGAAGCCTGATGGAAACAATAAATTGTTCATTTTCATTACTGACTAGAATTCCATTGGATGGACATCTAACAGTTTTTCCATTTTCCTACTTATGACAACTGGGCTGTTTTGCTTTTGTGTCTCCTGGGTTAATATTTAGGATTGGGACTGTGGGATGACCATACCCAGAATTTGAAGCCTGCTTCGTGGGTTTCTGTTATACAGAATCATAGCATAGGATGAGCAATTTGCTTCTAGGTCTCTGTGGCTGCATCTCTCCTTGACTGAAGTCATAAGATCATGGATCACACATCCTAAAATGTTGTTCAGAAATGTAATTAATTAATGAGGGGTAATGCTCCAATCCATTTGTATATCTGCATAGCTCGATATTTCTACATACCTTTCTTAAAGACTCCAAAATGGAAGCTGTATGTGCAGTGAGCTTTGAAAAATTGTAGTGCCAGGGAAGAGCTAAGTGTATTATTATGCAGGAGACATATTTGGACTGGTGTATAAATTGTGATAATCCCAGAGTCTTTGAGAGTACCGAGGGGAATGGATAGATCTATTTTTTAATCGGTTTAGACAGCTGTCTACACAGCTGCATCCTGGCTATTCGTCTTCACCCAGTCACATGGCCCAGGACATCTGTCTGTGCTACTTCCCACCCCTGAGAAAACTAATGAGGTCATCAGACACGCGTTCTACCCAGATCTGGAGAGGCACAGTGAACACTGGGATGGCTGTTGGTCTGATTTTTTTTTTATTACATTGTAGGCACATGTTTTGTAAACTATCTCATTATTTTCAGAGTGGCAATTCCAGGCACTATGACACAGGACACCCCTTTTGTTTGGACTGAACACAGCATTTGTTTCTCAGTTAATCTCAACTGCTGGCTATTGCTACTTGAAAGACTGCATTTTTTAAGATGAAAGCAATTGGTTCTGCCTATTCTGGAAAGGGCCTCCCCTGAGAATTGGTATGCATCTGCTGAGGAAGAGACAGGAAATGCTTCCCTAAATTTGCAGCCCCAGAAAATGAGATATGTCCATCATCACCCTGCCACCAAAATTCTGATCCTTAGAAATTAATAAATACTTGCTTCCTTTGTTCTTCTTCCCTGTAAAATTTTGCTCCCTCAACCCTATTTACCTCCACTGCTGGCCTTTGTTCCTCAATTCTACCTGTTCAAATCCTGTTCGTTTTTCATGCCCCGTCAAAATATTATCTCCAGTGTTAAGCCTTATTCACTCCTCAAGAACATTCTTATTCTCTGAGTTTCCCCTGAGCTTCATTTTCACCTTTATTGGTATTTGTGTTCGTATTGTCCACCTTCCTTACTAGTGAAGGAAGTAGTGGCACTGACTTGTTACAGTGCCAGTGGTTAATAGTGTTCTTATGCTTGTCATGATACTTATTTCTGGAGGATTTATGGGATTTATGGGATTTATGGGATAATCCACTAAAATCATTAAGTATGTCCTTTGTATGAAGATCCTGAAAAAATATATACTATAATTGTTGGAATATTCTTAACTAGACTATCCACAAAATAATGGCAACTGGATGTAATCTGTCCCATTACACCAGGCATGAATGGAAGAATTAGGCTGAAGTGGCAAAACTCCAAAGGATATGATTATAGAACAGTGTATTCCTGGAAACAGTTTGTGAACAAAGTAATATCTCAGGAATAAGATGATTTTGAAGGGCTTCCTCAGGTTTCTCTATTCATCTTTGGATTTATTTGGAAATATTCATTCTGATGGGTCTTTTGATTTTTTATATGTTCCTTGAAATGGAGATAGTGTAGAAGCTGAGATACAAATACACACTTCATAATTATAAAAACAGATATCATCACTGGAGCAGAGTGACATCTCTGTGGGATTGACTACAGGATGAACTTGAAGTAGACTAAAGAAAGTACAGTAGGGAAAGGAGGGTTTTACTCTTTATGGGGATCAAAAGAGGGTGCATGCCTATTTTCCAAGTAGGGGGCAGGATTAAACATACTTCCATCTGTTGAAGGTAAGATTACCAACCCACCCCCACCACTAAAAACACATATCTGTGTTTTTACACAGATTTTACACAGGATAAAATATCTGTGTGGTGACAGGCAAGGGGCTAAGGAAGAATAAAGGCAGGAGGAAGCCTTTGGGAGATATATCTATGCCCAGTGGACTCCAAGAAAAGTATCCTTGGGCACACGGTTTATTTCTTCCTCCTTATCCTACCCTTAAATCTTTAGAAAATTTTGCTAAATTTTAGGCCGTTGTTTGCTGTATCTGGGTGGGATAAAGGAAGGGGCCATGCTTGGAGTGAGGTGGAAAAAGGTGAGCCAAAGCAATGTGGAGCAGGAGTACAAGTGTGGACTGACAAGGAAGGAAGATTAGAGACCAGAGAGAGATAACCACCATTAACAATAGTCTTAGATTCCTCCTTCTTAGAACATGGAAATAGGACTGCCTTCAGTGAATCAGTATCAGGGATCAAATGATAGTTAACTGGATGCTAAAGGGAGGGTGATCTCCTGAAGGCTGGAAAACTTGGGGACATTTTGTTTTATCTTAACCAGAATAAATAGACAAAACTCTGGGAACACCAGCCATCCACTCTTTTTTGCTTAAATGGCCAGACCATAACTAGGAAACCGGAGACCATCCAGGGAGGAACTTACCCAATAATGTCATTGGCTGACCTGAAGAAGGCAGGTGTCCTCTCAGTGTGGATCACTGTGAGATTGACATTGAAATAGACTGGAGAGTGGAGAAAAGTGGAAGCATGGGGGTAATTTCCTTTTTGATCAATCAAGAAGAATATTGATCAACAGCCCCTCAATGAAGATCCCTTCACCCTTTGTACCACTAAAACACAATGTGGAGGGGAAAACCTTGAAATACTTAGACAATATGTAATAAGATCATTTTTCTTTACTCTTCTGTTTTGGATGATTGTATTTTTTTTAATAGTTTGACTAAAGCAGTTGGATTTGCTCAATTGGGTAGGAAAATCTCTGAGAACAGACTTTCTCCCGGCTCTGACTATGGCCGTGGTAGCTCACGTATGACCTTTGGTGGGCTATTGTGGGACTTCCAGCACAGGCCCTGGCTATGTCTGGTAGGCACAGATGTTCTCCATTGAAAGTGCTCAGATGGGCCAAAGTGAGAGGCTCCTGGCTCTGCACATGTTAGCAGGACGAAGGTGGAGGATTAAACATAATTGCATCTGTGTCATCCAAACTAAATGACATTTTAAAACTCTGCATATGGATTTTGTTTCCCTTTTTTATTGTTATGGTTTTCAGAGGCATCTGTGAGCACTTGAGGATGTTCAAAGCAGGGTGCCATACTGCACTTTTGTAAAGGTTTTGTCTTATGATGGAGCACTGCTAGGGTTTACATCCTGGATTTGAGTGCCATTTCTGCTTAATAAACGTGTTGCTGTTGGCAAATTGCTGTAATTCTGAACTTCAGATTCTGCATATGTAAAATAAAATAGAAATATATTTTTCAAAACAAACCCTGCTTCTCATCTTCTTTTTGCTCAAAACACTTCAAGACCTTAAGACATCTTCTTGCCTGTAAGACAAGGTCTAATATCTAACATAGAGTTCTGGGAACTCCTATCTCTGACCTAGTGGTACTTCTCACTCCTCCTTCACACCCACCGCTCACAAAGCTCCCCTACCTCCAGCCATCTTTACTTCTTGTGACTGCCACCATCATGCCACCTTGTTTCCTGCATCCTTGCTTTCTCTTCCAATGCTCTCTGTGTCTAAAACAGGTTTTCCCTTGGCCAGCTGGATAACACTAGGTCATTTTTTTGGAGCGTTACATCTTATCTCCTCCATTTAATCTCTGTCTTCATGTTTTGGGTGTTTAATTCCCAAATAGAAACAACCCTTTCTCCTTTGAGTTCCTCTTCATTTAAGAGTATTTTGTGTCCCCAATATGTAACGTAGAACTTAGCAGACAAAAAATGCTTCCTGTCTTTGTTGAATGGATGGATCAGTGAATGGGGAGTCAGAAGTCACAGGATTGTGTATTAATGGTGCTGACATAACCCATACTGTTCACCAGTTTGAACACCATCCATATGCCCCAATCTTGAAATAAAATTCACTGTAGCATCTCCATCAAGATTAGCGAGCTGAGACAATCAGGAGCTCACCTTTTCTGAAAACCCCCATTCAGTCATCACCATTGTGGTTGAGACCACTTCTTTTCCAAGGTAGTGTCTTCAAACCCTCCTCCTACAACCTCAGCATATAAGTATAAACTTCAAGGTACATGGAAATGTTTTCTTCTACATGGGCTATAAAGACAACAAAATTATTCTCACCTCCCAAGATGGGAGTGAACAAATCAGGCCAGAAATAAGCACAACAATAGTTAGTGGGGTTAAATGCTTCCTGCTTCTTCCACCCATTCCTCCCCTCCCCAGTGTATATATGAGGCATCCATGTCTTCCTCATTTCAACCATGTGCATTGTCTGACCCTTAGAAAACTTTGGACAAATTGTTCCCGGTTTAGAGCCTAAAGTTTTGGATATTATTCTTCCAGGAAAGGAAAAAGAGTTGTGGAATAAGTGATAAGTGGAAGAATAACATTTTCATGAATACAAAATAGGAAATGTGGGTGAATTATTGTTACCATTTAAATATGTTCAAATATATATAAATTGAAATGTAAAGGATTTCCTTAATGAAATTCCTGGTGTATTTCTGTAGAACTCTACAGCCTAGATATCATAAAATCCAGTTATCTGCACAATTTCACCAAATTGAACTCTCTAGTGCTCAAAAATAGACCATAGACCATGTAAAGGCCTTTGTCAGCTGACAAGTCCATTTTCTAGGATTTGTAGCAAATCCTTGTTAAAACTAAAGCTGCATTTTCACAAAGCAAGAGAGAGAGAGAGAAAGCCAAATCCATTCCAAATAAGTAACTCAAGATACTTGCCTCATGAATTAAAAAAGCAATTTTTGATGGACATATAGGAACCTCTCAATGAACCTTTTGCACATTATATGGACACAGCCTTAGAAAAAGCTACATGTGTGAGTTAAAAGGAAAAATTATTCTTGTAGCAATAATTCATCGTAGCATGGTAACATTACTGAGATTCTTGAAAAAAGTCTAGCTAAACCAGGGAAACAAATGATGCATGAAGCATGGGTGAATTCTCCAGAGTTCTGAAATATTTAGAAGTATGACCTGTGTGACCCACATCTTATTGAACATCTGTTGGAACAGTGCCCACCTCTTAGTACTATTTCTGATACCCAGAAATGAAAAATACAAATCCATCTCTCAAAATCCACACATCGATCATGCAAATAAAGCAGGATGCTTCCATCACCAAAGTTCACTTGCCTGTTTAGTAATGTTCATTGAAAATCTTGGCTATATTTTAAATAGTATCCACTCTTAGAAAATTTTCGAGTGGCATGCTTCCATTCAGATATGAGCTTGCTTTTTCTTGGCGAGAATAGATGTTTTTGTTTTTTCTTTTCCTCTTTTTTTTTTTTTAAACGTGAGCCTCACTGAATGTGCACAGCAATTTATTTTGGTCAGTATCATTTGCCTGACCAAAAAGGGTATTTCCTTGAAATGAATGATGTTGGGGATTCAGACAACAGAATCAATGTGTAGCCAGGTTCCACAACATGACTTAGCCTTAGCCTAATATAGGCTATATGCATACTTCATTTTTAAGTAGCTTATTTCAGAAATGGGGGCTAACCCAACTCCTGTTTGTTTCATTGATGCTCATTCACCCAATTATAGAAAACAAAGGTTGTAGAGAACAAAGATTTTTTTCAATCTATTTTAATTTTAAAAAGTGATACGTGACTTTGATTAATAAATTCTAAATCCTTAAACATGTTTTGTTGATATCTTACAAACAAAGCAGTCAGGTGTCAGTGATCCGTAGTTATCATTTGTGGGGGAAAAGTAATTGAGAGGAGAAAAGGGCATTCCATCATTCTCTTAAGCTGAATACTCCCTACAGAGTAAAAGTCACATAAAGGCTGATGGAAACCTTCATTTCATGGGTCAAAAAAGACTTATGAGGTAGGATTTGATGAGAGAATCTCTGTGCTCACTCCTATCTCATTCTTCTCATCTCACCTATCATGTGGAATGGAGCTCTTACCTTGGGAGTGTACTCTCTGGTCCATTTTCTTACATTCCTGACTCTTATGTTCCCAGTGCTACGTTTGAATTATTCTGATTGTCCAGAGCAGCTCTGTGAGTTGCTTGAGTTGTACTTTTGTGTGCAGTGGAAAAGGTACCAGCTTTGGAGTCAGGATTCCATGCAGTTATATAATCTTGAGATGTGTTCAGTTTTTTTGAGAGTAGAGTTATTGTAATATTCAAATGAGATAATTCCTGTAAACTTGTAGCCAATGAAGTAGTTAGGAAACAGTTAATATCACTGCTTTGGGCTGCTATATCCTCTGGTAGGGAGTGAATGAAGTTCAACAGGGTGATGTAGGAGGGAAGCATAGTCAGTGACTTCTGCAGAGTGAGATACGTTTTTTCAGGTAACATTCAACCTAAGAGTTGTTCTCTCACTGCTAAAAGTCAAAGTTACTTTATGACAGTGTTTCTCAAAATAAGGTCTACAGTCCAGTATTCTCCAGAATGGATGGGTCAGCAGTCCTGACAACTGATGTCATAAGAAAAACTATCTCCATTATTAGGGGTCACTTGTTACAAAAGGACATTTAAAACTTTATAGCTCCATAAAAATGTACCATCGTGTTAGAATAAACATGAATTGTTTCTTGACTCTGACCTTTGAGTCAGTGGTATTAATTTGACCCCTAACCATTCCCAAGACAAATGTGTCTTTTCATTAAGCAGAAATTTACTGTGAACATTGAAGTACTGAACTTTTAATTGCATTTTCCTCCATTTTTCCTGATTGTTTTTTATTTCACAATTTTGTCATTTTTCAGTTCCTCTATTGACTTGTTTTTGTTTTGTTTTGTGTATTTTTTTTTTTTTTTTGAGATGAGGTTTTACCTGCTTCAGCATGAGTGGAACGATGTGCAAAGTGGTCCTCCCTTGGGATGGCCCATCTCTTGGACTTCAGTGATGCCACTCTCTACCTGTATGAGAGTAAAAATGTCTGGGCAGCCTCTCCATCATGTTCCCTAAAATAAGTCTAAGAATGGTAAGGTTCTGAGCTCAGTACTATAGGAATTTGGCTCAGCTCCATCAGAGAACAAAAGCCTGGTTGTGCTGAAGTGGAGCTAAAGAGTGGCCATTTCACGGTCAGGTTACCCTAGTTATCTTAAACACTAAACTGTTGCGGCCAGCTTGCAAAGATAATATGAATTCCTAGGAGGTTGACTTGCAAATAGAGCAGTCAGCTCTAGAGACACAGACAGTTAAAATGGAGGTCAGCTATGCACACTGAGCTAGCAAGTATTGAAGGGTTTTGTGGTTCCAGGTCATTTATATGAAATGAGCCACATGGTGAAAGGAAGGAGAAGACAGCTTCTTAGGAGCACTGAAATTGGGAATTCATAAGAATTCTGAAAGGAATCTTGGAGAGTAGGTAGGCTAACTTCTTTCTGGTATCTATAAGGAAATGGAAGTAGAAAGATTAACACATTAGCCAGCTTCGCTGTTATTTAAGGAGAGAACCCAGGGTTTCAACTTCCTATTCAGTCTTCTTCTCTTAACCAAGGGAAGGGTACTCTCTGCATCCTTCCAATATTTCCTTTTCCCAAAGTTGGAACTGAGATAGTCTTCTCTTCTACTTTACCCCAAGGCTGATAATGACTTGAAAGATACATAGGAGGATGAGAGCAACATCAGCCTCCCAAGGAGGTACCATTGATATCCATGAGACCTGGGACCAACATGGGAAAGAGTGTCTTCCCTCTTGATGGCAGAATGCTTAGTCTTCAGTTCAGAGTTCAGAATCAGACTCCATTTTACATGTCTTACTAGAATTATACAGGCAAAGGTACTCTTAAAAATAGCTGTACCTGTGTTTATGCCACCCAGGTGATATGCAAATGCTGATGACTACATGATTTCCAGGACAAAGAATTAAGAAGCAGGTGGTTCTTCTGTTATGCAAGGACCAGACAGGAGGACTTCCTCAACTATTAAAGATAAACTCTATTTTATCTTTAAACTAGTTTATCTAGTTATCTTTATGACCTTAACGATATATTTAGGGAAAGAAGTAAAAGCTTTTGACTTTGTACATTTATTCCCACAATAGTCTGTAATCAAATAAAAAAAAAAAATGAAACAGGCCAGAAGCTCTGACAAAGTAAATAATGTGTTTTATTGCCATATGTTTTTTATTTGGTTCTTATGCAATATGCAAACTTCCCCCACCTTTTTTGAGTTGCTTGGAAAACATAACCTATGAAAATATTTGAAAGTGCATTTATTTCTCTCCATTTTTATTTTTGACAAATCATTGGGTGAAACATATGTGCTTTTAACTTCTAAAAGCGTGACTTTTACTTCTCTCATCTATTCCTTAATAAACTTAGGTGCTCAATTACATTTATGTTCTCTACATTGTCCAATGCCTTAATTTGGTATTCATAAAGGAATCTGAAAAGTTGATGAATACCTGTAAAAGAAAGGTTCACACTTTCTCCTGATAACTAGCACCATAATCTTGGAGGTGCTTTTTTAAGAAGGAAAAAAAAAATCCAGGAATGACTTTTATAGCCATGCTGCCATAACTGCATTTATCATAAGTGTCAGAACACTATCAGTGATAATGTCTTACTGAATAAGTGGGTAGCTCACCTGATCTCCATCTCCCCAGCACCTAATAGATATTGTGGGCACAAAGATAAATCTCATTTTACGTTATGCTTGGTCACAAAAAAGAATTAGATTGTGTTGTTCTATCAGGCACAAGGATATATATCCATTGTAATCATCCGTAAAAATTACTTTACGTTGAGCCACTACGATTTTGTTGGGCACATGCAAAATCTGGATGGTGTGTTTTGGCCCATTTCATGCTGACTTGAAAAAAGCCCTTATGCCTCTGAGTGATTTGCCACCAGACCTTTAGAAATGAGACAAATTTGTGGATTTTCTTCCTGAGAAGCATATTGCAAAAGAGAAGTATTGATTTTATTTCATTCAGACAAAATTGGTTATTTATTTTTACTTATGACCATTATAAAACAGGGCTGAGCTGCCTTGTTATGATCAAATAAGAATGATCTATAATGTTTTCCGGGGTATTGAATAGAATCCAAACTGTATTGGGGTCAGCAGTGTTAGACAATTTCCTGGCGTTGAGAGGCAGGGAAAGGATGAACGCAGCCTGTGGACAGCATATCTGAGTTAGAGCAATAAACTTCAGCTGTGCATGCACTTTTATTAGGAGCACAAAAGGAATCAGAAGCCTCATTTCAGAAATGATAATAACATGGGCTAAGATAACCATAATAATCTTGTAATTATTTTTCAGTCAATTGGCCTATTTGATGATTCCTGGAATGAGATACTCTTCAAACTTGACATTTATTGGGCACACATGCACACACGCACACACACACACACACACAACCTAAATAGAGCAATATATTAGTGCCAAATGCCTTTGACTTTCAATGTCCCAAAGGACAGTACATCTAAAACTATGTAAAAGGAAATTGTATACACATTAAACATGTAGAATATTTTATTACACAACTCTTTAATATGGAAGATGAGGAAACTGAGGGCTATTTCTCTATTACCTCTATTATTTCTTTATATCTCCCAAGTCCCACATCAGTACTTATGCCACTAAGCAATGCTGATTTATTCATGGCTCCTCTGTAGATGTTAGAAGAAATGACTTAGAGAATACTTTATCCACAGTGCTTCAGTCTGTTTTGGTCTTACTCCACTTGTGCCCCTACTTCAGGCCTCAAGACTCCGTTTCCCTCTTCAGAAAGCACTTCATCCATCTCTCTGTTATGCATACATTATATCCTGCCTAGTTTCCTGTTGGTATATAGGAAGAATTCTAATTATTTTGTTTATGTATTTGTCAGCAGGTTTATTCCACCCTTCCTGCCACTGTGAAAGTTCCCTGAGCAGGATCCTCATCTGTGTTGTCCACCACTCTATTTTTAGAACATAGACAGTGCCTGGGGCCATGTAGTTGCTCAATTTATATTTGATTATTGACTAAAACAAAGGGAGAGTAAGAGAGAAGCCAAGAGAAAAAAAATGATAGTGTTTAAAGTCCAGAAGGGAAGGGATCAAGAATGCTAATTGATATAATATTTAAAATATTCATAAATAAAAATATTCATAAATATATCCATAGAGATATTAAAAAAAGAAAAAGCCAATGGTGTGTGTGTGTGTGTGTGTGTGTGTGGGTGGGTGGGTGGGTGGCAGGGAGTAGTAGGTGGAGACACAGGAGAGACTGAGAATCTTTGGAAGAAATCAGAAAGGCTTGATAAAGAAGGTCTGAAGTAGGCTGAATAAATGCCCCCCCCCCAAAGATGGCTACATCCTAATTCCAGGAACACATGTGTATGTTACCATCCATGGCAAAGGGACTTTGCAGATACGGTTAAGTCAAGGATATTGAGATGGGACTGTCAGCCTAGATTATCCAGGTGACTCCAGTATAACACAAGGGTCTTTATAAAAGAGATGCAGAAGAGAATCAGAGAAAATGAGGTGATGGAAGCAAAGGTGAGAAATAGAGAAAGAGTTGAAATTTCTCTACTGCTGGCTTTGAAGATGGAGGAAGAAACCATGAACCAAGCAAGGCAGGTGGCCTATAGAAGCCCGAATAGGCTAAGAAATGGATTCTTGTTTAGAGCCACTAGAAGCAATGTGGCTCTGCCAACTCTTTTTGAATATCTGACGTCCAGAACTGTAGCATAATAAATGTATGTTATTTTAAGTCATGAAATATGCAGTAATTTGCTACAGCATCCATAGGAAACTAATATGGGGTTCTCTTAAAAATATGTGTTAAAGAATAGTTCCTGGGGTGCCTGGGTGGCTCAGCTGGTTGAGTGTCTAACTCTTGATTTTGGCTCAGGTCGTGACTCACAGTTCGTAGGTTCAAGCATTATGTTGGGCTGTGCACTGACAGCGCGGAGTCTGCTTGGGATTCTCTCTCACTCACCCCCTCTCTCTGCCCCTCCATCCCCCATCAAAATAAATAAACATTTTTTAAAAAGAATGGTTCAATTTTTTATAAATTTCTTTTTCAAATGAAAATAACACATGCTCACAGCATAAAACTTGGAAAATGGAAAAAAAATATGCATGAGAATATGGAAATATGCATGAGAATGGAAAAAATATATGCATGAGAATAAGATGACCTACCCATTTAATCCCATCTCCCAGAAGAAGAAGTCTTAACATTGTGTGTTTTATTTTCACAGATGGACTTTTGATCATTGAAGACAGGGAAGGAGGATATTAGAACTGGCACTAAAAGCACTTTCCCATCCTGAAAGGAACATTTAGTTAATTGTGAAATTATAAGTCATATTTAATTAAGCATTATTTCCTTAGCCCTATGTATAATAGAAATTAGTGTTAATGAAAAAAAAGTATTAGGGGAAGCTCATATCTATTGCTTTCCCATTTACATGGGTACATTTTTCTTATGAAGCCCTGGGCCTGGCAGAGATGATGTTGCCCACTTTGTTTCACTTTCCCAGCTTGTTGAGCGGGCATGATCAGTGTCAGCCCAGAGTCACAGAGTGGGCACGCTTGGCACCCAGCTCTGTTCCTAACAAGCCATGTGACTCACAAGTCCTTCCCTTTTCCTGGATCTCAGCATATACATAAAGCGTGTGTCAGATTATCTTCTAGGCCCTTCCAGCTCTAACTTCCTAGGGCCCAATGTAAAGCACTCCAAGAAGAACTTGTGTTCTTTCCATTTCTGTCAACCTTATTTTGTCTCTAAGGGACTCTAGTGAGGATTCATCTGTTTGCCCAAATCACAAAGTGGGGTGGATTTCATTTCCAAAGGAGTGAATCAGGGAAAGAAAATCTGGGAGAAATGGAAGAGTTTGTGAAGAAAGGTTTACCGTAAGAAATTTGTCTGAACCTGTAACATTTTCACATGATCATGCACTGGATACATTTTCAGATAACCCTGTAGTCTTCATGATTTTTCTCAGAGTCAAACTGAACTAATGCAGAAGAAGCACTGAATATAAGTGTTAGTGTCTCTTCTGCTTATTATAGTCATTTTAAGCTTACAAGTCTAGGAGTGCCAAAAGGAGCATAAAAAAACACAAATCATAGTGCATTCACCTGGGTTCTCTAACATGGGACCTCTCAGTGCAGATGGCCATAAGTTTGTGTATCACATCCAAACTCTGAGATGATAGAATTGGAAAACCAAACAGACTTAAGTTGTGTCTACATAAACAAACTGGGTTTAGCAGGGGATACTGGTGGTGGCAATAAATTAAAGAGTAATTTAGAATGGGGTTATGCATATTCAAATATGGTCATAAATATTCAAATTCAGTAATGTGTCTTGCTGAGTGCACCTCCTTCTCTGAATTCTGTTTAAAGTGCAGATGATGACCTTAAAATTAGTGCTAACAGAAAAACCCCTTTACCCTTTACAGACTTTCCTCTTGAGTCTTTCTTGAGGGAAGAACTGCTCTCCCGGTGTAGCAGAGTGGATGAGTGTTTTAAAGAGCCATTCAGTTCATTATTTGCAATAATAATGGAAACATTGGGTTGAATAATTTAAAGGTCTGAATGCGTCATTCCAAGATCTGAATAGCAACTATTCACATTTGAAACAATCCTGAGCTTTAAAAAAAAGTTGTTCCTTGACTGGGTATATCAGGGAAAGAAAAAAGAAATTGAAAGGATAATAAAGCTATTTGGAAAAATGTTTAGAAATCTGAAAAACATTCTTTAAAACACAGACTTTATTACACAAACAGAAATGTCAAGGATATTGCTGTTTGGGAAGAAAATTCTTCACTTTAAATACAAGTACTAAATTACATCACTCATTTCATTGTAGTGAAGGCTTAAGAACCCAAGCTCCAGATCAGCACATTCAGGATGACTCCTGACTATGGCTGTAATGTGTGTGTAAGTTTAGGAAAATGACTTATCTTCACTTACTTCCCTGTGCAACAGAGGACTGTTAATAGCACATGATGATCTATTCCTGGAAAGTTTTGAGGGAAGGGAAGTGAGATAATAATACATGTGGTTCCTGGAAAATAGTTAGGGTACAGTAATCATTAGTCCTCCATAGCAGTAAGTAGTAGTATTTGTAAAATATGTCCTAAGCAATTCTTATGGGGAAGCAGCAAGCTAGAATTTGAGGACAGAGTAACACTGAGTAGTTCACAGTGTAATGGAGCAACAGACATAGAATAAACAAGTATTGTAGGGGCGCCTGGGTGGCTCAGTCGGTTGGGTGTCCAGCTTCAGCTCAGGTCATGATCTCACGGTTTGTGGGTTCAAGCCCCACATCGGGCTCTGTGCTGACAGCTCGGAACCTGGAGCCTGCTTCGGATTCTGTGTCTCCCTCCCTCTCTCTACCCCTCCCCCACTAGTGCTCTTTCTGTCTTCCAAAAATAAATAAATTTAAAAAATTTAATAAGCCTTGTAATATGATAAGAACAAAGAAACATGGGTAAGACATTATCAGTGTATGGAAGAGGAATTAAATAATGGCAGATGGCAAATTCAGGAAACATTAGGTAGAAGAGGTGATATTTGAGCCCTGATTTGTATAACAAATTGGAATTTTCCTGGAAGAAAATTATCGTAAGTGAGAAGGTTTGGCTTTTTAATACTAACAGAAGCTGAGTTTACATGCGCTTCAAAGTAATTTTGTGTCCAATTAATGATGCATGATTTAATTTATCTACTTCTTAGTATTTATAGAGTTTGAGGAGGAATATAAAGGCATAAATCTGGAAAGGAGATGAGCCAGATTTTGAGAGACATCATTTACAAATCTATGTACTTCCAATTTAATCTTACAGGCAACAAGTAGCTATCAAAACTTGAGTTTTGTCTACACACACAAACTGGTTTTCTTGTGTTTTAGATTTTCGTGATAGCATTATTAAGGATGAATTTTAGGTAAGAAAGATGATATGTAAGGAAATTGCGTAGGAGACTATTTCAAGTCCAAGTGAGACATGGGGAGAGCTAGATTATCTGACCGAGAAAGTGGTGATGGAGAGAAAAATGTAAATATAAGGGGAAGGAATTTAGATTTTCAGAAAGATATGGAATATGACAGACACAGAGTTGTCAAGTCTCACCTAATTGATGACTATAATTTAGATTACTGTTTTAATCACTGATGCTACCAATCGAGATAGAGTATGCAGTTGGGGATTAGCTTGGGAAGTGGAGATATTGTGTTCTATTTTCGAAGAGAGTGTGAGGTGGTTAGAGTACCTAAGTGACAAAGATCAGATGCCAGGTGCAATTATAGCTGAGTGGCTGAGGGGGAAAGTCTTGAATGACCATGCTTGTTTAGGGGTCATCACATCTGCAGGAGTTAGATAAACTGAGGCAGTCAATATATTTAACCAGATACAGACTTGAAAAGATGGTTCAGGGAACAAATACCGTCTTTACTAAAAGTGAAGACTTAAGATGTTCCACTTGCATTTAACCAAATGAAAACATACTTGGTGGTAGAATGCAAACAGTTAGTGACTTTTGGGATAATATAGGAGTCCCTTGTACTATACTTAACAACTATTCTCCAAATTTGAAATTTTATCAAAAGGAAAATGTAACAACAACAAAAACCTTCTATAACTGTCAACAGAAACACTACCAAACAATTACTTATGAATGATTTTAAATCTCTAATTTAATGTAGGATGGAGTGGATTGACTAGGTTGATGAAACATTTTTCTGTATTTATTGGTCGTTTTTGTTAGTGTTGCCAATATAAGGTTTTAGCTTCAATGTTAAGTTCTCTTATAAGGATTAATGAAATTTGACTAGTAATATGATACTTTGAAATCTTCTAGTCATTTAGAGTAAGGGATTAAGAGAATTTCTTTTCACTTCAGTCAGTGAATATCAACTAGATTTCTTCATGAAAATGTGTGAAGGAATGGAGCGGTTGAGTTACCCAAACTAAGGAAGTTCAGTTATGGGAATTCAAGTTTGTGAGTTTGGCACTGTTAGGTGAATGTTCTTATTAACAGGAGTCAGTTCATTTACAGTCTCTGACTTGGGGCTCTTACTTGGTAAATGCCACAAACAATGGCAAGCCCATTTTTTTTCTGTAACACTTTTCCATTTCCTTTAGCTTGAGGAAATCTATTGAAGACCAAGGGCTTGGAGGAACTCCATATTCTTTTCTGTTTTCTTTTGGAGGGTAAATACATGTTATTTTGGTTCTGTATACATGGTCATAACGTACCAGCCAGAAGAGCTTTTTTTTTTATAGGTTTTCCCGTATGAGATGAAGGGAATTTTGTTATGAGATGATCAGTTCCAATGGAGATAGCTCTTAAAATTGGCAATTTAACAGTGCTCTCTGCCATCTGGCCTTTAAATATAAATATACATTTGGAAAAAAATCCACAAAATTAATTTTTAATGAACAAAATCTTCAGAAAAAAAAGAATTTTATTTACACTTACTAATGAGTTTTCAAAGAGCAGTATAATAAAAATTTAATTTGATGTGAAAAAAATTTCATAATTTGCATTGGACCTTACCTTCTTAATAACCTCATCCTGTGATATGCTATAAGATACAATTGTTTTGGGTAGAGCTTTTTTTCCCTAATTTTTTAATGTTTATTATTCATTTTTGAGAGACAAGAGAGAGTGTGTGAGGGGGAGAGAGAGACACATTGTCAGAAGCAGGCTCCAGGCTCCAGGCTGTCAGCACAGAGCCCATTGCGGGGCCCGAGCCCATGAACCATGAGATCATGACCTGAGTTGAAGTCGGAAGTCCAACTAACTGAGCCACCCAAGCACGCCCTGGGTATAGCTTTTAATGACATTTCTTGGTTGCAAACTCCAAAAGTGCTTTATTCAACTGCATGATCTTGTGTGAGTTGTGCAACCATGCTAAGCCTCACTTTTCCCCAAAAGAAGATAGTAACAATACCTATACCATCAACTTACTGTATTAAATGAGATAAGGCATGTGAAAAATTTAGCATACATTCAGTCCATTCTAAGTGATCAGTATACATTAGCTATTATTATTTTAAGATGAAAGTTTTAACAATTTATCCTTTCTGACTAAATGTATCTTTTATTTTAGTGGCACAATGAATCAAAATAGTCACATTGATTGATGCTCTGAATTTACCCTTTAGTTTTTATTCTCTGGCCAATTTAAGTGAACTCACAATGTCATTTGTATAATAATCCATTAATTGTATAGTCAGGTTTTGAAAACCACCTATATATTGCCTGTCTTAGCCACTGTAGAGGATGCAATGTTTATGTTTCTCTGTCAGGATTACTCTTTTACCTAGACCTGAACACCTGGGTACTGTTTGGATGTTTTATAACGAACTTGCTACCTCTATCAACTATTCCACTTCTACTTAATTCAACAAATAGATCATGCTCTATTTTCATAAGTGTTTATAAAGGATTATAAAGACTACCCTTAGGAGTCAGTCTGGTGGGGAAAACAAATGATCCTAGTATAGTGATGCATGTATCACAATAAAAGTTTGTAAATGGTAAGATGCTAGTAGTGGGTAACAGAATAAAATGATCAATTATTTCTAGGAGGTCTGAGAGAGCTGGATTGGAAATGGAGCTTGAGCTGGGTTCTAAAGGATGAGTAGGCACTTAGTTTGGAGTACCAGGCAGAAGAGCCTATGTAAATATATGAAGGAATGAAATAGAAAACATATGCAGTACAAAAACAAATTACTTTTTGTTTGGTCATAGTATTAAGTAGGTGGGGGAGAGGAAATTGGAATGAGTGGTGTAGGCAGAATAATGTGATTATCTTGATTATTTCCATTCCCACCATATTTCTTTATGGGAAATACAGTTCTCCCTTCTCATTGGGCTTATAGTGAAGTACACTTTCCTCCATCTGTCCTCTTAACTGTTCCATGTGAAACCATCATGGGTAATCTCCTTGCATGGAGGGATGAGGGAATGGATGTCTCCAGACAACAAAACATTCTTTTCGTAGTGTCTCCTTGCTGATCTCTACATGGGGCTTCCATTCATTGTTCCATTATTCCAGGAGCTACAGTGATAGTTCCCATAGAATTCTGAGGGTTTCCTGTCTCCTCCAATGGTGTCAAATCAATTCCTGATCCTTCCTGACAGACTCTTTTGAAGGGGCTACTGAACAGCTCCAAGAAGCTGTTTGATCTGACTTTTGGGGAAGTTGTCCAAAATTTCCTACCCTATCCTCTAAGAAGTCTGTGAAACAGGCCCTCCTGTGATACTCCTTGTTGACTTTAACTTTTTTTTTTAACTCCTATTTTCCAAGGCAGGTTAAGTTTTACTGCAATAGCTGAGGGTAAGTTCTAAAGTTATCTAGAGGAACCTTCTAAGGAAGATGGTTTCTTGGCAGTGCCCAAATTCACTGCTATAGGATATTTGGCCAAAGCACAGAGTTTATTTTTACATGTCCTTTCTCCACTTGCAGTGGGTAGAGAAGCATCTCTAAAAATGCCTGAAATGGTTCTGGGTTTCCCATCTTTCCCCAAATTAGATAGGCAAACAGCTGTAAATTTGGGGGCTCACTCTTGATTGACAATATCTCAAGTAGGGGGCATGGAATCTGCCTTTTAAAACAGTGCCTACCCCACTGTGATTCTTTAGCTTGCTAAAAATTTTAAATGTCTATATAAAGTGAAAAATCAGAAGCCGCTGAAGAGTTTTGAAAGTTGCATTTTGGGAAGATTAATGTGCTAGCATGTACAAAATGGATTAGGATAAGGAGAAACTCGGGGCCATGACATATTTAGAAAGTTACTGCATTTCTAAAGCAGGTGTAAGGGCATGAGGACAGATACTAATCTAGGAGTTTGAGTGGATGTGCAGCTCTAAATCGTGGTGATAAATAGAGAAGATTGCTGTATAGATGTTTATTTTGACGTGCATGAAAGGTATCCTCTAGCCTACCAAACCCTGAACCATCATTAAGAAATTGTGAAGGGATGGGCATGTGCTACAACTTCAAAGGGCCACATGTTCCCCATAAGTGTTGACAGGAAAGCTGGAATTGAATATGACCATTTAACTTCTCAAAGAAAGACATGCACTGAATTAATAAGATAGAGAAAGCCTCTGCTCTTGCCATAGTTGTGAATGCGACCAGATGGCCAGTCACACACGCCTCTGAGAAACACTGAAGTGATTTTGCTTTCTTTCTTTCTTTCTTCCTTTTTTTTTAACTATCTTATGATTATTCGAAGATGAAAGCTATTATGGAAAAAATCCATAGAGATAGGCCAACAATAAAACCAGTGGAGAATGCACAGGAAACAGAAATGAAACTTAGAGTCCCTGTGAAGACAGGCCTAAAGGAGGTGTGTAGCTCTGCTCTAGTTATCCAGGTAAATGTAATTTCAGAACAGATTTTCTAGAAGTGAATATTGAGGGGCCAATGCCTTTCATTCTACAGATGAGAAACCATAATCCAGAGAGGTCAAGAGACTTTTTTTTTTGAAGTTTACGAATGACAGAGCCACAACAAAAACATTCTCTCCTGAAGACTTTCTTACTTTCTTTCATCTGTATCACAAAGTGTTCCTGTTTTCTTCAAAACTGATACATGCCACATTGACATAAATACATGGATTTTTACCTTATTGACTTTTTAAAATCAACTTTTTACTCTAATATAGCATGGGTACGGAAAAGTAATGTGCAAGTTGTAAGCACTCTGATTAGTGAATTCACAAAATGAACCATGTAAAAACAATGCAGTAAAAAAAAAAAAACAAACATTATCAGTAATTCAAAGTCTCTGCTGCCTTTCCCATTCATCACTATCTACTATATTCTCCCAAAGGTAGTTTTTTAAAATATTAAAACAGATTAATTTTGCTTATTTTTATATCTTAAGGGAATCATACAGTATATATTTTGTCTTTTGACTTTTTTTTTGCTCCGCATTATATTCATAAGATTTGTTCCTGAAATATGTAACTGCAGTTCATCATTTTTATTGCTGTTTAGTATTTTCATTGTATGGATGTTTATGCTGAATAAATTCATACAATGTATTTATTCATTCTACTGTTGGCGATTACTTAGCTTGTTTCTAGTTTTGGCCTATTAAAAGCAATGCTGTTTTGAAATACTTCTGTACATGACTTTTATAAATATATATGCTTCATTATTGGTTATATGCTTATGACTGTAATTACCAGATCATAATATATGAATACATTTTGCTTTAGTAGATTCTGCCTGTTTACTGGCAAATACATGTATATATGAATGTTTGATTTAAAATCAAGTTAGCCCAATAGAAATGCAGGGGGAAGATAGTCTTTGAGTAAATATCACTAGAACAGTGAAATACACATGTTTATTTAAATGAACCTTGATTTCTACCTCACACTGTATACAAAAATTAGTGTCAGGTGGATTATAGTTTTAAATATTTAAGTTTAAAAAACAAAGCTTCAAAAACTTAGAGAAATATTGTCATGTACTATCATGATTTGGGGCAGAGAAAAAAAAACTTTTTATAGTCTATAGAAAGCATGTTATTTAGAAGAAAAGATTGAGTGTAATGACATGAAGAACTTCTCTTAAGAAAAGTGAAAGTAAAAGGTAAGCCACCAAATGGAAGATATTTACAAAACATATAACTGTTGAAGGGTGTGAATCCAGAATATATAAAATCTACAAATCAGTAAGGAAGAGAGAACATAATAAAAGTTGGGTCAGATCTGGAATGGGCACTTCATAAAAGAAGGCATCCTAATAGCCAAAAGCAAACAAACAAACAAACAAACAACTAAAATTAAAACCCAAATTAGATGTCCATAGATACTAGCACCAGATTGGTTACAATTCATTGGAGAGTAAGAAGAGC
This sequence comes from Acinonyx jubatus, assembly GCF_027475565.1. Lineage (NCBI taxonomy): Eukaryota > Metazoa > Chordata > Mammalia > Carnivora > Felidae > Acinonyx > Acinonyx jubatus. The sequence continues at coordinate 61,641,585 of NC_069392.1, forward strand.
ACTGGGTTCTCTCACATACCCCTGATGGAACTGTTCATTGGGCCAACCACTTATAAAACCTTTTAGGTATTACTCACTAAAGTTATAGATACTCATATGACTTTATACCCCAAAGTAGCAAGTACCCCATGAGATAAGTATACAAATGCTTACACAGCTTTATTTGTAATAGCGTCAACATAAAAACAACATGCATGTTTTGTCAACGATAGTACAGATTAATAATTTTGTGTATCTGATGGTGGAATACTGTATAGTGGGTGCTAGCAAACTTTTTTTCTTTTTCTTTAATTTTTTTAATGTTTATTTTTGAGAGAGACAGAGTGCGAGTGAGGAAGGGACAGAGAATGGGAGACAGAATCTAAAGCAGGCTCCAGCCTCTGAGCTGTCAGCACAGAGCCCAATGCGGGGCTCAAACTCACAAACCGTGATCATGACCTGAGCTAAAGTCAGACACTTAACTGACTGAGCCACCCAGGTGCCCCAAGCAAACTTTTTTTCAGGGGAGTGCCAGAGAGTAGTAGTAATAAAGAAGGGGCATTACAGAGAAGGGGCTTTGGGGTATCATCACTGTTTCTTGACCTGGATGGTATTTATGTAGTTTGTTTTGTAATGTCTCATTGAGCTGCACATTTCTTGTGCACTTTTTCGTAATATGTTATATTTCACAAGGGTTTAAATGGTTTAAAACAATAAACGCATCACAGTGGTTTAAAATGGTTTAAAACAAATGCATCAAAAATTTGATTAAAAATCCTTCCATTAGAGATAGGAGGGAAATACTGTAGGGTGTACTTTGAGAAATATGATATGAAGTTGAATTCCTTTGATCTTTTCATAACACCTTTAAAATATCACCATGTGGTCTTGAAGAAATAATGAGAGGTAAATAGAATTAGGGCTTTGGAGGTGGCAGCTGTCTCTGCAGGACAACGTTCTTAGTGATGTCACAGCTTGACTTGGACAAAGGGTTAGGAGGGAATGGTTTCTATTTGAAGTGAGATTAAAAATGTGCTGGTTTTTCTAGTGCAGTCTTATTCAAAATTATAACCCCTTTCCATTTCTTAAGGTGATAGTTGAATTTAGCAAAGTGGGGGAAATATCTGATGAAATCAGTGTCATGGAATATTCCTTCTTCCACTCTAGGGAGCACTGGATCAGTTCCTAAAGGGCATTGGCATGCCAGATTGCTATCTTCAGGATAGGTTAATCCAAAGCTGGCTCTGAGTGGGAGCAAGACGACCGGCAGGCACCCAAGCCTGAGGCAAAAGAGGCTTCAGCACCAGAGACTCTTCTTGTGGTGAACTTGTTGAACCTCCATTGCTCACTGACCCCTTCTTTGCCAGTCCCTGGACACGTTCTCTGTATTGGCTAATTTACTAGGACTTTTTACCATCCATCTTTCTCTGAGTCTGTCTTGCAGTTGACTGTTTCATGGACAATTGACTCCTTGACTTGCTCTTTTCTCTTCATAGGCTCATCCTTATTGTTTTCATTCTTGTTTACATGGCCTCTGGTCTGTTCATTTTATGCGTGCTCGGCTTCCTGCATCCAGCTCTTCACTTGATCATTTAAATGCTTGTCTCCCCTCACTTAGTGTGAACTTTGTAGATGAGCATTTATATGCCTGGGGCAAATGTGAAGTTTTGGGATACTATTTTTATAAGAAGCAGCAGAGATAGACATGGAAGAGGCAAGGAGAAAGAGGAATAGTCAGGCTTGTGAATAAATCATGAAACGAGTAAAAAATACTAAAAGAAAAACTTGCTTAGAAGCATGATGGAGTTGGGAGCACTCAAGAAGAGTAGCTCCAAGAGATTAGGAGAGGGCATGTATTGATTGGAGGACCAAGTATTAGATGAGAGAGGATAGTTTGTAGAACGGTAATACCGAGAACAAATGTTTAAGGACAAACATGTCTAGTGTAAGCCCAGCTTCAATTTCTGTTAATGGAAAAGAATGTACTTTTGTTCTGAAACTAAGAGTTGGACTTGGAACTCAGAAAGAAATGGCAGCAAATCCTCAAATACCAGAGCAAAATATCATCACATACTGTGTATTAAACTGATGCTAGCACGTTCAGTAATGATGTTACAGCCAATAATAGGGATTGAAGGTGAGGTATGGAATAGTAATTTGATCAAAATTGTCTGTCTGTTGGATGCTATGAGAAGTTCTATTGGAGATAAAATGAAATGACAAGATACAGACTATTGATACAAAGCCAAAGCAGAGAATCAAATCAAAATCTCTATGCCACCATCGACTTCCACAAGTCTCATGGAAAATGGTGTTTATCCACTTTCCTATGTCATCACCTGTATGAGTCAATATCACTGCTTTTGTCCCTTTCTCTTTTCCTTTAACAAGTACAAAGTTCTCTTCTTAGGTCCTGGGGAAGTGCACAACCACAGCAGCAAATGGAGCTTGTGGTCAAATCTAGGGGTGACACAGAAAACAAATGAATAATTGATCTATGAATTATGTAAGTCCTTTAAAGGAGAAGTGCAGCTTGCTAAGAGAGTGTATAATTGGAGAACCAGTCTGGACTGGGGATTCAAAGAAAATGTCTATAAGGTAGAGATGTTTATTCTGGATTCAGCCTACTGTAGAACTCTGAACACAGAGAGAACTACATCCTTTTTCTGCCTCTCCCACCACCCCTACTCATTTTGTCCCAAGTCTGGAACTTATCCCTTGATTCCTCTTAACAGTAGCCTGGTAACTTTCTTGGAATGGTTGACTCCCCCTAAGGCTCTGAAAATACTGGAAAGCTGCATGCTTATTTTTTATATATTCTCTGAGATCCCATTATTAATTTTAGACCCTCAAGTGTAGCACATCACATTGAAGTAGAAAGTTGTACTAAGACAAATTGAAGGAAGCTTACAATGCAGAATTGTGGGTTTGAGGTACAGGAGATTGGGCATTATGAGTGTCAATCAACAATTTGTGGTCTAATTTTTTTTTTAAAGAGCAGCAGCTAATGTAATAAGCAGTGAATGCCGAATATTCCTTCTTTGAAGGGTTTATCCAGTTACCATTTTCTGTATTCAGCATTGTGGTGATTATCCAGCAGGATGGAAGAAACAGCATGTGCAAACTGAGCACAACATACTCCAAGAGTGCCAAGGAGACTCATCTTGGCTGGCATGGTATGCTGTCTCACTGCAGGGGAGAAAAGGAGGCAGTCTGGTGTTGTGGTTGGGAGAGTAGGCTTTTGATGCAGAGACTGGGGTTAAATTCTAACTCTTTTTTCATACTACCAATATGAACTTTGGCAGGTTACTTAACCTTGCCAATCCTTGCCTCAGTTTCTTCATTTATAAAATAGAGATAAGTATTATGCCATCTCAAGATTGTCCTGAGAATTTAATGGGATGTTGTAAGTATGACACTTAGCTCAGGACTATACTAATAAAGAATATTCCTGCTGCAAATGATTAAAATCAAATTTAAGTTAGCCTAAACAAAGTTTCTTTCTTTCTTTCTTTCTTTCTTTCTTTCTTTCTTTCTTTCTTTCTTTCTTTTTTCTTTTTTCTTTTTTCTTTTTTCTTTTTTTGAATATTTTTGAGTCAACTTTGCAGTGAAAGAGAGAGGTGAGGTTGATTGTAAGGCAAAATAAATTCAGGGAATCAAATTGCCAGAAGGGCAGAGCTGCCTCTTCAGCTTGATCATCGTCCTCCACAGAGTCTCTGCTTTATTCTTTTCCTACTACAGACTAGTTTCTTTCTTCTGCTGGGAGACACAACAATGCAGGTTCTTCTAGAGATCATCCTACCTTTTAATGTGAATGGTTACAGTGGGTTTACATGTCCCTACTTCACCAGTATACAGATCTCCAACAGGATTTTATTGCTCTACCCTTGGACCACAAGTCAACACTTGTAGATAAGGGATGTAGATATGGGGGATTTAGATTGGTATCCCTAGCAGAACCACATAGTTGGAAAAGGGGAAGAACAGTGGTCCCCAGGAGGAGCAGGGAGGTATAGTCATTGGGAGAAGAAAGCAACCCAATTAAGGAGTGATATAAAGTGCCACTGAAAGGTAACTGTTAAGCAGATGTCAAGTTTGACAAGATGGCAGAAACTAATCATAAAGTTGGGAGTTCCTTGAATTAAATAAATGGGGCTGAGGAATGACTTTATTAGAAGGGGGAAAGAAGTAAAGGGAGAAATGCCAGCCAGTATAGTCATTCCTGACAGTCCTTTCAAAATTCAGAATTTGCCCAAAAAGGAAGACTGAGAGAACACATTTGTAATAGAATGATGGTCCTCCAAGGTACCTGTATCCTGAATCCTCACAATAAGTGCATATATTTCTTTTATCTAAAAGAGATTTTGCAGCTATGGTTAAGTTAAGGCTCTTGAGATAGGAAGATTATCCTGGATGGTGTCTGTGAGGCCAAAGTAATCACAAGGGTCTTTATCAGTGAAAGAGGGTGGCAGGGAATGAGAGTCAACGAAGGTGAGGTGGTAATAAAAGTAGAGGAAGGAATGTGACACCATTGCTGGCTCTTGGTGGGAGAAGGGGCCACAGTCCAAGAAATGTATATTGGCTTCTAAATCTAGAAAAGGCAAGGAAATGATTTCACCAGAGGAGTGCAAGTCATACCTATGACACCTTAATTTTAGCTCAGTGATACCCATGTCAGAGTTTGATCTTCAGAGCTGTAACATAATATTTTTTTGTTATTTTTTTAAGCCACTAAATTTGTGGCAATTTGTTAGAGCAGCCACAGGAAACTACTATATGTATGCATTCTTCTAATATCTCTCTTTTCCTGATCTCCTTCCCTGTCACTGACCCCAATTTCCTGGGTCTTCAATTGGCTCATATTTCCCTAGAAAGTGAGACCACAGCGTTGAAAAATAACCATCACTAACTGCTCAGGAGAATAAACTACTTTCTTGTGATGTTTCACTTTCTACACCCACTGGGGATGGGCTTCTCCTTTTGGTAAGCACATTGAGGCAGAGCCCTGGTTATAGACAACCGAGAGATGGTTTTATATTCCTAGTTCATATAGCTTGTAAGTTTATTTTGAGTTTTCATGCAAGTCTCTCTAGAGAGATTTCAAATGATAATTGTTTGAGTATTTTTGAGTCAACTTGAGAAGTTATGATTTCTCTAGTTCTTGGGAATTTATGGGGGAGGAATGGATGTTTCAGTGCTGGCAAAGAATAACAAAGTCACCACGGGGAAGAGTTGCAGGGCACATGTGAGAACCTTGGGCTCCTCCACACATTCATCCACCTCTAGAAGTTTGCTGTCAGAGCAATCATTAGATCTCTTTAGGCTTCACTGGTATATGGAAGTACACATAACTTGATTGCACATAACTGCCTATTGAAGGCTTACACATGCAATCAGAGCACAAATTAGTTTTCTTTTTCCATTGCCCCAATTACTTTATTTAGGAGATAAGGAATTATTTATCCTCTTTAATCTAGAGGAAATCTCAGGCAGACCCATAACTTTTCTGATCTTTTAATCCAGCATTGTGAAGTTGGAGTCACAAAACATATTTATCCCTGAACTCAGAATGTGCAGCGTATGAACAGTCAAATGCATTCACAGTTACAGTTCCTTTACTTGCTCCCCCAGCTGAGGTTGCTGCAGAGGGCAATAGAGATCCAGGCAAATTCTTCTTTCTTTCCTTGATTGTTCTCCCCAGATTTGCAATTCAAACCCTCCGAGGTTGAATGTTAGTGAAGAAGGAATGGTAAAGGGAGCAGAAAAGTTCTTACGTGGCTGGTACAGGCACGTGGTGGTTTTTTGCTTTCTGAGTCTGGCCACTGTTCAGTGACGATGTAGCTTTCCCAATAGGGTTTCTGGATAAAGTAGAGGATGCCCAGCTAGATTGTACTTCCAGATAAACAGCAGATTTTTAGTTCCTTATGGTCCATGCAATATGTAACATCTGCCTTTACTAAAATATTATTTGGGTCTTTTTTTTTCTGAAATTCAAATGTACCTGACACCTTGTATTTTTATGTGCTAAATCTGACAACTCTCTATGCCCAGGGACTCCCATTATTACTGGGGACATTTAGCTATAGTTTGCTTGATGTGGGTGATCTTTCCATTCTGACAAAAATCCCTTGGATACCTTGCTGGGGTCTGTTTGCCTCTGTGGATGCCTTATTAGATTAGATCTAAGACAACTCACTTGGCTACTCTCTTATGCTTGGCCTGCATTTGTTCAGTAAGAAGCACTTATGCAACCTTTGCCCTGGTTAATACTGGGAATACACATCACCAATTTTACTACCTCACTTTTGTTCCTGCTATCCAGGCTGCTAGCCAACTGTGTCTTGCTCTTAGCTTTTCCAGCCCATGGTCAGACACCAGTCCGCTGTGCTTCTTCATCAGCATCTGATATATCACATGCTCAGAGAGGTTACCCTGATGTCCATTAGCTAAGCCTGCAGTAGGGGCAGATACTTCCTACTGCTACCCCTAGAGGCAGGGGTTCACAGCAAAGAAACACCTCCTTCCAAAGAAGTGTTCATCACATTTCCCTCATTCAGTCTCCAATGACCAAATTCTCTCATTCCCTTATGTCTTATAATTGGGTTTCTACTTTTTCCTTTGAAAATTTTCACTGTGGTCTGGTAGTTCACTTTAGTGCATCTTGTCTGTGGTATCTTCCAACAAAATTTCTTAGTTAACATTTTGTCTATGTAGAAGAAGAGGTTGGGGTAGATGATCTCTAAAGTCTGTTCTTAGGCTAGTTTTCTGTATTTCTTTGGGACTCAAGTTTCTTCTCTCCTGTCCCAAGTCAATTTTGTCCCCTGAGTTGTTAGGTATCTCATTTCTGCTACACAAATTGGTTCTGATCAAGAGGTTCATTGTAAATGTTCTTATTGGAAAATTAGACTTCTCCTTTGACTACAAGAGCAACAAGGAAGCAAAATTAGTCTTGAACAAGTATATGTGTATCAGCAGTGGGTGTATCTTTCTAAAAAGCTATTTTATAAAAATATAATCCTCCTTAAAATTTTCCAAGGCTTCTCATTGCCTACAAGATAAAGTGTGAAGTCCTTGGTAAGACATTCTTGCATTCCATAATCTGGTCCTTACTAACCCTCTTATTTTTCCCTTTACCCTTCTTCAACATGTACTATCTTTTTGGCCATTCATAGCTATTTATGTTTCTCAAATGAGTTAGGCCACTTTATGCTTTGTGCCTTGGGTTACTCTGTCCTCTTGTCTTAAATGCCTTTCCTGATTTTGTCCAAGTGGTAAAAGATAGAGTTTCGTTGAAATTTTATCATGTCCCTCTTCCAAGGACCTAGAACACCCTCCTCTGTGATCTTTATTGTATCTCACACTTCTGAAATGACTTTGCAGAAGAATGACTGATTAGTATTTACTCCTTTTTGATTAGAAATCTGTCTCCCTCTTTCAGAATCTAAGTTCTTTGAGGCAGGGTCTATATTAGTTTTCTCCACAACCCCAGAAACTAGTGTCTTGCCCGTGGCATATATTTCCTATATGTTGTTGAGAGAGTAAATTAATGATGTGTACAATCCCCTTCCATATGGTTACTTGGGACAGAATACCATGATTCTGCAGATGTTGCCTCTGCCCAAACTCTTTAGGGAAATCCCATTATGAAAATTTGGGCCATTTCAGAGCCCCATGAGAAGGCAGTCTTGGTCTTCTATAATTTTTTGTAATTAGAAATAAAACATACTAGAGTAAAAAAAATTAAACACACCTAGAATATAAGGATTGACTTACTTTGAGATTTAATATGTATCAGTATTAAACAAGATTTGTTTGAAAAGGATCAAATGGCAAAGATGAATATATTCCTTCAGAAACAGCATGCCACAATATCTAATGGACTATTAATACTTTTACAATAGAGAGGGCAATCTTTTGTTTCTATAATTATAGAGTCCCAATTTGGTAGGTTTTTTTTTTTTAATATTTGGAGTAATGGTTGCATCATATCCCAACAAATTTACTCCATTCCCTAATAGATATTATAGGTTCTGTGGCCACCTTAATATTAATATTACCATTTGTTTCTTATTAAATAATAAAATCATCTGGCTTCCACTTTTATAGAACTTAAAAGATTTTATTGTTGATTTAACTGTATGTGAGAAACTCGTTTTACAAATGAATAATACCCAGGCAATCCATAAAAATAGAACTCTAGGGGTGTCTGGGTAACTCAGTTAAGCATCAGACTCTTAAAATTGGCTCGGGTTATGATCTCAGGGTTGTGGGTTCAAGCCCCACATTAGGATCCATGCTGTCAGTGTGGCTGTCAGCATGCTTGGGATTCTCTCTTTTCCTCTCTCTGCCCCTCCTCCATGTGCACTCTTGCTCTCTAAAGAAAGAAAGAGAGGGAGAGAGAGAGAGAGAGAAAAGAAAAGGAAGGAAGGAAGAAAAGAAAGAAAAAGAAAGAGAAAGAAAGAAAGAAAGAAAGAAAGAAAGAAAGAAAGAAAGAAAGAAAGAATCAAAGAATTGAAGAATTGAAGAATTAAAGAATTCTAACCCACAACCTGCAACAACTTGCCTAGGAAACCATCCTCTCATCTATAGTTAACAACTTAGGAAGCCAGTCTGTTACAAGTCCTACTTGTAGGAAGCCAGATTGCTACCTCTAGTAACCAATCGATTCGTTAATTTTTGTCCCAGCTACCAATTTAGGACCACACAGAGAAAGCCAATTAGACACCCCTAACCAATCACACAGGATTTCTCTCCCGCATTCTAGTTAGGCTGCCTACATCCTCCCAATTCCACCAGCCTTCAGTCAGGGCATTCCTGAAGACTTCTTTTTTCACTGTTAAGCTTTCTCTCTCCTTTGTCGTCTTTGAGTCTCTGTCACGGTGCAAGTAATGATAGCTGGTTCTCCTGTTGTATCAACATCTGAATAAATAGTCTTTGCTTTTTTTATTTGGTTGGTCTTTGCTTATTTCTACATGTGACACTAATGCTTTTTTCCTCCTCCTTTGGAACATAGTAAATAATCTTAAAATTATTGTAGGTTTACCTCTATACACACAATTTTGAGGAAGAATTATGTGGAATCTTGGCCACAATTTATTGAGCAATTCCTTTATTTTGAGACTACAGACTGTATTTTGAATTTGGGTGGATTCAGATTTAACCTGATAGCTCTTTCCAGTTTCCTTTTATTCTCATTGTTCCTTATTACCTAGTCACTAATTGCAGTTTTAATTACCCTCTCATCTTTTCCAAAGATCAGGAATTTTTTTAAGAGAAGAAAAAAAGTAGTTAATTTCCTGCTTATGAAGGATCCCAAAATATGTTTCATCTTATGAATCAACAGTCCCCAGTTGTCCCTTCTTCATAACCCATTTGAAAAGTTGCTTGATAGATGAGGAAACTATAGTGAAGAGTGCTTGACTATGCACACTACCCTAGCTGCTAGATGGGAATTACAAGGTGAAGTGCTGTGGCATGCAATCTGCAAGAAGCAGCAGAATAGAATGTCATTCTGGGTTAATTGCTCCCCTTGGTGGATGGCTTCCCTAGGTTGCTATTTTCGAATCACCCTTTTCTTGAGAGTTATGATCATTAGATCTCAGTCTGCTGACTCATATATCATATGTTTGATTAAATGAAATGCTCTAAATGCTAGCTGGGTTGAGGGCTCCAAGTTGTTTGTATTTAATTACAAATGCTATATATATGATTTCTTTTTGTAAGAATGTATTAAGAGAAGATGAATTTTCTCTGAACTAGAATTGGGTGGCAGAGTAATGCCTACCATGGTGCTCAGGTTACACTTTGGTACGTTTTGTCCTTGAGAATGTGATGTGGGCAATAGGCAGCAGATTTCACTAAATTAATTTTTTTAATTCATTAAAAAATAGATATTTCAAGTCAACAAGAATTTTCAAGCTTTGACTGTGTCTCCTTTGCTATGTCAAACCATGAAAGGGATTGAGAAATGTTTATACTCACTTTGAAGAAAAAAGGTACGTGCAAATGCAACAAAGATAGAGGACTCTGTATTTTGTCTTTATGCGCCAGCCCCCACCCACTTTTTTTTTTTTTAACTGTTTATAACATCTGCAAGTGCCCTCCAGAACCAAGCATCTCTATTTCTTGAGCTCTTCCCAAATTTCTGGCAGTTGAGTTATTCACTGCTCTGACCAGTGCTCCCTCTGGGCAAGGCTCCATGTTCCAGACTTTTCCATTCTTCTCCTAAATCAAAACTTAAGTCTTTTTTCATTCTGATGGGGGCATACCCTTGTGAGTGTGGTTCCAAACCAAATTATACCAAGATGTTTAGGGATCATCTGAATTTTACCCATTCTCTATGGATTTATATTTTAGTAGTAGACTCTTGAGAAACACCCTGGTCTCTCATCATGGAAACGTAAATGCCTGTAGGAGGCCACAAATGGAGATATAAAAAGCTATTGACATCCCCTAATATGACATTGTGATGGGCTGTCCAGTTTACGTATGCAAAGTCCAATGTTGAGACTGACCTTATAGAGAGCCAAGTATGATCCCAGAAAGTTTGAAGCCTTCTTCCTTCAACAGTTAGATTGCTATGAAACCCATAGAATGGCCAGAGTTATGGTTTGATATGCTCTTCTTCTCTGTGAGATACTACTTCCTTCGACTCCATCTCCAGATACTTCTGCAGAAGATCGTAATTCCTTCTAGGAAGGGACTTCCTGACTGTCCTCATCAGGTGCCAAGGTCTTCTTTTTCCTATGTTCCAAACACATTTAGATAAATACTTGTTCACCCATACCTAGCAGAGTTCATAACAGAAATCCTGAAGTCTTGGCTGTAGAATCAGGACACAACTTCAGTGTTATTGTTTACAGGCCTGCCCCTTGATGAGTCTCCAGTGTGTACTGTGCTTATCTAGGAGACCAAGAGTAGCTTCCAGATCCTTCCTGATGTTTTCTTGCTCTATTTTGTTCTTGGTGCATTCTATTCAGCACCAGATCTGTGGGACACAGACCTTTCTGTCAGGGTAGCCCCTTTCCATAAGGGGCTCTGAGTCATACAGAACTGAGATCTAATACATTCTACGGGCGCATTTTATGATTTTGGTCAGTAGATTACTTAAACATTTTCAGCATTGGTTTGTTGTTTATCTTTAAAATGGGACTATAGCATCTTCTTTGTAGGGTCTTTGTAAGGACTCAAAGCATTATTTGTGTAAAATACATAGTTTTGTATATATGCTCAAAGCTTAGTAAATGATGGCTCTCCTGGCTTTGATTTTTACCTTGGTGTGATATGTTTGATTATGAAGACCTTTGAAGTCAACAAAACATCTTTAAAAAAAACAACCAAAGTTCTTGAGGTTATAATACATTAACAAATTCTAAAACTAGACAAATAATTACTTTATTTTTTTAGTCATTCCCGAGGGACTTAGGATACTTCACATGCTATGACTGAATTTGTAGGTAGTATCCAAAGGGTACCTGTTCTTTAAAAAAATGAATATGTGTTCAATTTTGAGGGGTAAACAATGAACCACATGATCTGAAGTCTTTCCTTCACCAACTGTGAATCAGCTAGAGTCAGGAGTGAGTAAATCATAGTTGAAGAAGAAGGAGTTAATGGCCTCAAAGTTCTGAAATTGATGGAGTTAGTCTTTGGTATCCTGGCCTCTCCTTTCTGCCATGTCTATTGGCCTCATTGTCTCCCCTTTTCCTTCTGAAAAATTCATTAGAAACTGATAGTAACCATTATTTAAATACAAGACAATATATGTCACTAGTTTTCTCCCCTTGAGAACATTTGCATTTTCCACTTTATATGTAGGAATGGAAGGAAGATTGGTGCCTGATCAAAGGGGTTTGAGCTTTCTTCATGCAGGGCAAGAAAATGTTTGGAATGAAAGGGAAGAAGCCCTTTCCTAACCCCCTCAAATTAGCCTCAGTAATGGTCAGATTTTGTTTTTCCTTTTTTATAGATGCCAATCTATAAAATTTTTGATTTAGAATTTTTGATTGGAATTGCATTGAATGTGTAGATAGCTTTGGGTAGTATTGACATTTTAACAATATTTATTCTCCCAATCCATGAGCATGGAATGTTTTTCCATTTCTTTATATCTTCTTCAATTTCCTTCTTATGAAGGAAATTTCTATAGTTTTTTTTATATTTAGAAAACTATATAGAAAACTATAGTTGTCTATAGTTTCTCTCTATACTTTTCAGCATACAGATCTTTTATGTTTTCACTCTTATGCGGATCCTGAGAAACTTAACAGAAGACCATGGGGGAGGGGAAGGAGAAAATAAAAGAGAGGGAGGGAGCCAAAGCATAAGAGACTCTTAAAAACTGAGAACAAACTGAGGGTTGATGGGGGGTGGGAGGGAGGGGAGGGTGGGTGATGGGTATTGAGGAGGGCACCTGTTGGGATGAACACTGGGTGTTGTATGGAAACCAATTTGACAATAAATTCATATTAAAATAAAATGCAAAAATAAAAATAAAAAATAAGTAAAATTTTTGAACCTGTCCAATTTAAAAGATCAGCAGATTCATATACAAGCATGGATGCTTTAACAGTTATGCATGGCTTTAAAAAGACTAAGAGAATCAATTCTAGGGCAGGTGGCAAACGTGTAATGTTGCATGCAGCAAGTCAAGCCCTGATGTAGAACTCCTGCATTGCATAGCTCCAGTAACTATGAAGTTAGGATAAAATTGTTAAATATAAAATATGAAAAAATAAGACAACAAATGTAAATATATTTTAAAAGCACATAACACCTATGGGGCTGAAGCAATGGAGTTCTCATGAATCAGAAACCATTGTGTCCACCAGCAGTGTGAATTTTTGAGAACATCAGGAGCAGTTCTTCTTAGTTACCATTTGAAAGTAAGTGAAAAGACAGTAAGCTTGCATTTTGCTGCAGTAAATACTATTTATTTAGGTAATTTGGGCAGTAAAATTACACAGTCACAATAATTGCTTTAATGACTCACTTGGGGTTTTTGGGCACAAAGAAATTGATTCCAATAAAAGGGAATTTATTAAATAGAACTCAGCATTTTGAGATGAGCCCATTTAGATGAGTTTGTTTACATTTTTTTGGATAAATCACAAAAAGAAAATCATAAGAAATGGTGTTGATGATTGTCAAGGGTAAAATTGGGACTACTGAAAGGATGAACACTGCAGTATGATTAAATTAGATTTTCTTGTTTATTTTGATTCTAAGGGCCTTTTGTTAATTTAAGTTCAATCTTTTGCCTTGATTGGAATTGTGTTTATATGGATATATCTGGTGAATGTGCTTCTAGATAGGCATGCAGGTCTTTTGAATTTCACCTATATTTGAAAAGTGCAGTACTTTCATTTATGCGTATTTGTGAGTGTCTGTAGCCATAGGCAAACTTTTTTAAATAATTAGCTTATGGAATAGAAATGTAAGAATATAGTTCTTGCTTCAGCAGCACATACACTAAAATTGAAATGATATAGAGATTAACACGGCCCCCACACAAGGATGACATACAAATTCATGAAGCATTCCATATTTAAAATAAAGAAATGTCAGAATATAAATAGTAATATCAAACTTCTAGCTTTTTTTTCTAGATATTTGGCCATTAGCCCTATATATATTCCATATACCAAAGAGGTGCAAAATTGTGAAAATGTTTTGCATTTAAAACAGCAGGTAAGACTTCTTATAAACTTTGGAGTTTTTAAAGACTCTAGTCTTAAAATACTGATATCTCTGCAAGTAACTGTTTATACAAAGAGAGGGTTAATTTTTCACTTATTCAATATGTATTGAGCAACTCTGAGCCCCAGTCCCTGACCATAAGGAATGTAGGGTTTAAGGAAAATGACAAAAAGACAGAGGTTACAGATGAGATCAGTGTTCACAGATGAGATCAGTGTTCTGTGACATTGTGACATGAGTCACATAATCCAGTTATTTTAGGGAGTCAAGAAGGACTTTCAAGAAGCAAAGTTTAAAATGGAAAACAAAGAGGAAGAGGACATGAAGTCATGGTAAGAGCTTTAGGTAAAAGTTAAAGATTGCAAAGGCTCAGAGGCATAACAGAGAATGGTGCCTTCAAGAAAGTGTGTAAAGTTGAAGGGGAAGTGGAAAATTGAGGCTGATGAGGAAAAGGGGTAGGTCATGAGAGGTCTTAATAACTGATCTAAGTAATTAGAACTGTATCCTGTGGCAATAGCAATTGCTTGGAAGATAATAAGCAGGGAAATGATATGACCAGGCTGGACCCTTAAAAGATCACTCAAGATGCCATGTGGAAAATGAATTATTGGGTCTAGAAGTTGAAATGAAGGATAAAGTGCTTTTTGCGGCTGTGAAATTTGGGAAAGAATATTGGTAACCAGAAATGAGATTGTGTACTGGTGGTACAAAGAAATACACACATATCAAAGATGCTACATATGGAGGTAGAATCAAAAAGTCTTTGTGAGAGTTAGAAGAAGGGAATAAAAAATAAGTAAAAACCAAACTCATGCCCAGGTTTCCTGTTTAAGCAACTGGGTTTATAATGGTAGTGTTCAATGAAATGGGTAGGATTTTAAGAGGAATAGTTTATTAGTCAGGTTAATTCTACTTGTTATAAGAATCCAAAAAGTTCAGTGACTAAACACTGAGAGTATTTTGTGTTGCTCATCACACAGCTTAATAATAATAATAATAATAATAATAATAATAATAATAAGACGACAGTTTCCCTAGTTGCAACTTAAGGATCTGGGTTCCTTCTATCATGTGGTTCTACTGTTTCAGAGTCCTTTGGTTCCATTTGTCCTGGTGGAAGAGAGAAAGAGATTTTATCATTATTATTTTAAGGCATTGGGTGTTTAAAATAGAATTTATCTTTATACTCACTAATATAGAAGTAGAGTGCTACCATAACAAACACCTGTAGCATGTGGCAAGGAATCATGGTCACGCAGCAAAGAGAGAGGAACCTGACAGCAGAGATGGAAAAGATGCCTAGCTATGTACTGTAGTGGCAGAAAGAAAAACTCTTTCCTGTAATAACTTGGGGTATGTGTAGACTACTTCCCAAGTGGAACTAGCATTTCTAGGTAGAATTTTTCAGATAAAACTTCAATTGTGTGTAACTGGTGTTAGTGATTGCCTTGAGTAAGTGGTGCAATGCAAGCAAGACCCCAGGAAACAACAGGCTTCCAAGAAGCTTGGCTAAAGATAAGGAGCAAGGTGATATTGTCACTAGATGTATGTATGGGGTTAAAGGAGATGTTAAAACATGATAGGATGAGAAGGAATGTATGAATGATCCACAGTGCCTCATTTCCATTGGGGATTATAGGGAATCCTGTCTTACACCATATTTTAGCTCTAAACTTCTAATCCTAAAAAAAAAATCTGTAACTTATTGTAAACTCCCATGAGGATACATTTTAAACTTCTTCCATGATAGGGTTGTATTCTACTTCTGTATGTTCCCCAGGGCTAAAAGCAGATTTGAACACAAGTGAATGCAGTACATGTTTTATTGATGTTTAACCACTATATACATTGAAATTGCTTAATTGGGAAATGAGATTCTAAAGAAAAGACATGGTATTAAATTTCAGAAATAGGAATCTAGGATATAAGTTAGAAAAGAAAACAATTCCTATTTCCCAGAATTCTGATGAACATTACCAGGGAATTTTTAGAACATTCTAGTACAATTATTTTTAATTTTAGTTTTTGGGCCACTAACAATCTCCTTAGTTATAAATATGTATTGTGCAAATTATAAAGCTGCATAGTTACATTATGTGATAAGATACTTAGATATTTCTATAACTGTATATTAACTTTTTATTAATAATATTTATACTAATATACTACTATGAGCACTTGCATTTATATTATTGTCTGACTTTCACATTAGTTACCTAATCCTGACACAGCCTAGGAAGATAGGCTAGGAAGATACATTTATTTTTACTTAGTGACAGATCTGGAATTACAATTCAGTTTCTCTGCTTCCCAGTCCAAGGATCTTGCCCTATATAAGCTCAATCAATGCATTTGTGACATTTGTGTCAAAAGTATTTAGTTCATACAGTCTTGCAAATTTTTGTGTCTGCCTTCCTTTTCCTGGTTTCTTTGAAATGTTTGAAAAGAATAATAATTAACCTCACCTAAATAGATTTAACACATCCATCCAATATTCATTTGGTAGATGGCTATAGATGGTGAGGATTTGAGGGCCACTTCTGTCTGAGAAATCCATTCAAGTAGCCTGAAACTTTTTTCACTCTGCAGGGCTGGCGTGTAAGGTCTTGATTCTGTGTCCCATGTCAGGGTTTTCTGGGAACTGCACTGCAGTGGCTGACTCTTACAAGCACCACTGCTCTTAGCAATACTTTCTGTCACTAGGTGGGGACTAGTAGGGTTAGTGTCTTCTCTGTGACCCTGAAATCACTCAATGTTATTTGTTGTATGCAACTGCCTACATGCAAAGTTGACTGGCCACAGAAGAATGAGTGCTGTAGGTAAAAGTACTGGATTGGTTATCAGGGAAACAATTCCAAACTACAGCAAATTTTAATTTCCAGAGATTATATCCAGAATTATATTTAGTTACATAAAAAAGTGCACGCTACTAGCCAAAGCTATAATATGGTAACTCTATTATTATTTTAGTTATGGCCAATCTACATTTCAGTCATCTCTTCTGTTGTCATACTGCAGATAATGACCTGTCCTTTCCATGAAGATAGAATAAAATATGCCTTTGGGAACAAAAAGAAAGGAACATGGTCTAATGAAGAATTCAGATGAATGGTACTGGGCTGTTGAGTTTGCATCCAGTTCTGTGTTCTAAATGTCATTCTTAGTGGTCATATATTTTCAAACATTATTTTTAAATGATGGAAAAAAAGATAATTGTCAGTTGGAGATTTTTCCAAGTTTTTCATACCAGTTTTGAACTAGGTCTTGCACCCAATTTTAAAATACTTTGAAGCAGTGCTTATATTGGAGTTAATCTTTCCCCAGAGAATATTAAGACTCCAGGAAAGGAATGTCCCTTACGAATACAGCACGTAGTTTCAATTAAAGAGATCTGGACTGAATAGAAGGTGTGCATTTTACAGTTAGATCTACCATCAGATAAGTATGTATTTTCTTGAGACAAATCATTTTAACTTCTCCATGTTCATTTTCTCACCTATAAAATGGGAAAACAATGCCTATACCTTCTGTAGGAATTCTAGGGTGTCATATATACATATTCAATAGAATACGTATTTGGAAAATATAATCTCATTTAACAAGCCCAAGATTTATGATTATGCCCTAATGCATAATCATAATTCACTAGCCATTGTGGACCTGGGGTACTTCGAAATGTGGTACACTTTTTCTTTTTCTTTTTTTTCTTAGTTTCTATTTTCAAAATTGGCTCACAGCTTGGATATATTTGAGTAAAGCAGCTTTTCCTTATGGCCCCAATCATATGGCTCTTGAGCATATAGGGAAGAGTGTGAAAGAAGAGGGTGGGAAAGCATAACATTAAATATTCAAACTCCCTAGAGTTTTCTTGGCTTGAAGTAAGTTGTCTCTAAAAAGAAAAAAAAATGGGGGGGGTAGTAAAGAAAGGAAAAAGACCTGAGTCTTTTTTTCCCTTGTCTATTAAAATATTTTCTGTGGTCAGATTTACCTCCCTCAGTTTCTTTTTTTCTTTCTTTCTTTTTTTTTTTAATTTTCAGTAAGTGCTTCTAAGAAATTAGATTAGATTAAACTTTATTAATCTCTCCTCAGCTCTAATTGAGTTTGTATATACAATCTCAAGCAGGTATCTGCCTTTAAAGAGAAGAACGCCTCCCTCCCAACCCCCAACACGCCTTCTTTTATTAAATGCCCTCTTTAAGATTCTGCTTTTCATTTATGTCACCTGTTAATGGGTATGGGCTCACAGAAAGGATTGTTGAAGGGAATGTACCCTGTTTGGGTTTAAGTTGCTCAAGGAAGCAAACCTAGCAAGTAGCATTCGGTTTCTTAGATAATGGTGCCATCTTCCTGGCACTTATAGAGACAATGAAATATTCATGAGTTTCTTAAAGGCTTTTGGAAAGAATGTGTGTTGGAATGGAACATTAATGAGCCAGTCTCTTTTGGTTTCATGCCAGGCAGGGGCTGTTAAATAATTAAGGTGTGACAAGCCAGAGTTTACACAGGAGGAGGTGGAAAGTAGTCCTTCAGCCTTGGAAATGTTCCCCTGCCATATTGAAATGAGGACCCATCTGGTCCAAGTTCTCTTATGTTCCTTGGAGTATTCTCTCTAAAAACATCATGGTACCCAGTGCATTGAAATGTTTTGCTAAAAACCTGCTGAAGGAACATTGAACTACTTCAAACATGTTTGGAAATCATTCAATTAGCCTTTATTGAGTGTGATCAGCACTGAGGCATTGGGGGAAAAAAAAACAGGATAATTGTACCTCCATTTTTCTACTTTCTAATAACCTCAGACTAATTGGAAAGCTATGGAAAAAAACTACTCTGTGATCAGTTGTTGAATTGTGTAGAGCTTTAAATGATAGAAGGAGAGATACATTGAGGACTATTGAGTCAAGAGGTTTTCATGGGTACTGGGTGACTTATCTTGGGACTTGGAGTAGATATTAGACTTGTATGACCAGAGGAGAAAATAAGGTTCATATTAAGAGGAATAAGAAAATGAACAAAAGTGTAGAGAAAGGAATGCACAACACTTGAAGAAAGTGAAAGTATGCTGTAATGCTATGTCATCAGTAGGCATGTGGAAAATAGCATTCCTATTTCTCACACACAAAAATATATCAATAAAATGAGCCTATGTCCTATTTGGGTGAATGTTGGCTCACCATGGCATCCAGCATCTGTGAAAGGTAAGGTGGCCTCCCAGGAGAGACTGACTCAGTCTTCCAGCAAAATAGACAAATGGAACTCTGAGGAGTTTTTATGTGTGCAGATCTTTCATATCAGATCATGAAAGCAGACATTTTCACAGCTTTACATTAAATATGCAAAATCTCATGGTTCTTTCATAAGAGAAAATATTCATGTTGCTTCCCTTGGTCACCCTTACATTATCCTCAGAGTTGTCATTTTGCGGCTTTCTCTGCAAGGCTGGGCTTCAGAGATATTAAATGGCTGCATTTGCCTGTTCATTTTTTTGCCTTCACTTAAACAACTAAGCACCCACTCTGCACAGAATACAAGGTTTCAAAAACCCATGTTTATCTCCATCTCTCTGGCTTACAAACTAGTTTAGAGAAATAGGCAAATAAGAAAATTTAATAAAAGTCACTCTTAGTCTTACAAAGAAATCACAGCTAATGTTTTGATTAATTGATGTTTAAAAAAATTTTTCCCTATATACCATGTGGAGATCATTTATTTATTTATGTGTGTATATCCATACATATATATGTGTTTAGAATAACAGTAATCCTACCAAATCTATAGTTTATATCTTAATTTTTCTTTTGTGTTATGTTAGAAAAGATTTCCTAAAAATTGTTAAAATAAAGTACGTCATTTCAAGCTATACTTAATCTCCACATAGCATACCATAATTTATTAAAATATTCTTTATTCTTGAGTATTTGCATCTTCATAATATTTCATTATTACAATTAACACTTTGATAACACCACTTGACATCAATGTATAATTCAACGCTTATTTTCTCAGAGTAAATTCCCAGATGTAAAATATCTGGATCAAAATGTATTAACATTTTTAGTGATTTTGGGTCATATTGCCAAACCTGTCCCCTAAAAATACCAATTTATCATCCATTCAATGGATAAGAAGGCCCATCTATTTCATAAAAGATTCATTGTCAACTTGAATATGATCTTTTAGAGAGATCTTATCAATTTGATAGGTGAAAATAATGGCATTGTTTTTATTGAGTTAGTTATGAAGTTGAACGGTTTTCTTTTCATGGATCTTTGTGTAGAGTTTGTATGTGTATGTATGTGAGTTGTTATAACCTTTGCTCACTTTTCTATTTTGTAAGTGGGCTTCTGTAACTATTAACAGCAATTATTATTTTTATGGTCCTCATAAAACTTATAATAATGATAAATCTGTTTTGGAAATTAATGAAGAATTATATTCAGGACTTCTGTACTCCAAAACCATATATCATAGGAATAAAATTGGAATCTTAAGGCTTTTTAAAAACACATTTTAAAATAGATTCAAGTCACTAGACATGAGCTTTAGAGGCTGATCACTTTCTTCTGAAAACTGATTTGATTTTCAAGTCCCAAGTCTGTTTGTTTCTCTTCATCACTTTCTAACACAGAACCTTCCACCTGCTAGGAGCTACTGAAATTCAGACACAAACTTCTGGAAGAAAATGCTTTTTTTGTTTGTTTGTTTGTTTGTTTTATGTTGTTTTTTTTTTGTTTTTTTGTTTTGTTTTTTTAGGTGACAGCAGATGATACATTTCATTATATTAGGGAGAAAGAATTATTCTTTAAGTGCATGGAAATATTTACAAACATAATTTTATCTTGGGAGTCTTTAGCTTACTCATTCATTTTCTTTCCTCCCACAGGCCAGGGGATAAGAGCATCATTGTCCAGAGGTATAATCTCACTCTTAGATTCTTCCTTTTCCCCCATAGTCCTTCATGAAATTAGTTCTTTTCTCTCTCTCTCTCTCTCTTTTTGCTAATCTTTCAGTTTAACAGTTTTACTTCCATTAGTTTTTCCCATATCATTCACAGCTTAAAAAAAAAAAAAAACTTTTCTTTCTTCAAGCAAGAGAAAGGAGGGTTCTGCTCTTTAAATACCATGCATATTTATGGGGCACCTGGGTGGCTCAGTCAGTTAAACGGCCCACTTCGGCTCAGGTCATGGTCTTGCGGTCTGTAAGTTTGAGCCCGGTGTCCGGCTCTGTGCTGACAGCTCTGAGCCTGTTTCAGATTCTGTGTCTCTCTCTCTCTGACCCTCCCCCTGTTCATGCTCTGTCTCTCTCTGTCTCAAAAATAAATAAAGGTTAAAAAAGAATTTAAAATGCCATGCATATTTTTATTTTAATAACACCTAATTTGTAGAGTTGGGAAATAGGAATCTTATCCTAGAGCGAGCTGAATCATTCATTATAATGCAGCAAAAGTACATATATAAAATAAATAATATATAATATATATAAAAATACATAAAATGTTACATTTAGAATATATTTTATCAATATATTTAATACGTATATTAAGTGTTTTAACATTAAAAGAGCTTATGCTTAGCCTCATGAATACAATCCCCGATGGATACAACCTAATAGCATTGTTGTGATCTAAATATCTCATTATAAGAGTTAAAAATGTTATCAGTTGTCAGTGAAATAAAGGCTCTGGCCCTGGGGAGCGAGACTGGTTGGTATACAAATCTAAGGGGCTCCCTCTGTCTTGGGGTAGCACAAATCAGCCTTGGTTTTGGCCAGTATGGAGGGAGTGACAGTTTGGGAGGTATGAATAGAAAGAGTCCCACACATATCACCTCTTAAAACTGTCTCCTGTCATCGGGAATGTCAGAGCAAACACACAGATGAAAATGTAATCATATTCATGAAGAAACACTTAAGTACACATGAAAAGAAAAGGCACATGACATCATGACCAATTTGTTCTCAAGGAGAACTCACCTACAGGTGGATTAATGCAGAAATTCACGTAAAGAATGTATTAGTGATAGTTACTCAAGTAACTCCTTGTACGTCACTTTTCTCCATAAGACAGGTCCAAGGCCAGAATTCTGTGGGCAGACTTGATGAGGTGCCTGCAACTGATGGAAGGCAGTAGGAGAGCTGGCCCTGTGGTTGCTGTCAGTGGTTCCTGGTTATTGGCAATCAGCACAGCTTTTGGGTTTCCCTGAGCTTAAAATGAGGTTGCTCTCAGTCCTGAGATTGCTTTTCTCCATCTCCTTGCTGCTACTCCATTCTTTGTTGCCCCTTTTTCATTTCTGGCTTTTACCCAAATCCTCATTTCTGTGCTCAGGGTCCCCCTTGCTTGAGTGTATGTGCCCACCTGAATTTTGCTCAATCTTCTCAACTTGACCAGTGCTCTGCCTATTTCCTATTCCTGGAAATCTGGCTGATCACGTCCAGCCTCACATTTTTTGGCCAAACTTCTCAGCTTTCCCCTTGGAATGTCTCTGGAGTCTGATTATTTCACAACATCTCTACAAACACCACTCTCATCTAAGCCATGGTCTTTGCTCTCCTGGTTTGTTTCAGAATCTCTGAAATGGCCACTGTTTCCTTCCTGCTCTTGTGACAGTCTGAAAGAGCCCTACCTTTCTGACCTTACTGCCTCTCACCTGCATCATTCTGTCCAGTCACAGTGGCCTCCTCAGTATTCCTCAAACTTGCCAACAAACTCCTGTATTTGGGTCTTTGCAGTCTTTGTTTTCTCTGCTTATAAGGTTTTCCCTAGAAATCCTCCTGACCAGGGATACCTTCATGGCTCAGACAAACCTCATGACCATTTTTACATATTCCTTAGACATACTAACAGGGATTCCATCTCTCTCCTTCTTGTATGAAACGATAACCTATCCGTATTCCCCTTCCTTGCTCATCTTTTATCATAATGTCTCATCTTTGAACACAGCATATTTTGTTGTTTATCTCTTCTTGTAGAATGCAGTCTCCATGAGGGCAAAGACTTTGACCTTTTTAAAATTTGTACTACTTAATCTCCCAGTGCTTAAAAAAGTCCCTAGTGCAAAATGGCCCTGTAATAACTAAGTGGTGAATGAAGGAAGGTATGAATGAATAAATGAATGTACAGTGTTTATACCCCTGTCTTACTTCATTGTATTGGAAGTAATACCTCAGGCCCCTCAAACATTTAAATATTAGGGAAATTTCTATCTTACTCTCAGTGTAGTTTTCCAGGAAGAAAAATAAATACACGGAACAATTTGCTATGTACAAAGTCACCATACACCTAATAGATAAGAGGAGTATTTCTGGGATGGTGTATATATTTATCATACCCCATCTCATCCTGCTCATTGAGCAACTTGGAAAGGATGTTAATGAAGTTAGTAGTGAAGGAAATGAGACAATTGGAAACCAAGATCAGGAAAGGATGAAGTTAGTTCCTATCACTGCAGGCACATACTGCACATCCAGCTTGAACTGTCCCAGTTTAAAAGCAAAGAAGGAATATAGATCAGCTCAAGATTTGCAGTGTCTGTGAAGACAAAACAATACCAGGCATGTAATTTGCTAGCATTCTGTACTTGTCCTTATGAAAGCCTTTTACATTGTAAATTCTTGCATTGTTTCCTGTTTTCCCCAACAAGCGGTGTGCTCCAGGATGGCCAACTAAGCTAGCTATGTTTTCCCCATTGCCTAGTTTGGTTTATTTATTTATTTTTTTTAATTTTTTTAAAGTTTATTTATTTTTGAGAGAGAGAGACACAGGATGTGAGCGGGGGAGGGGCAGAGAGAGAGAGATGGAGATACAGAATCTGAAGCAGGCTCCAGGCTCTGAGCTGTCAGCACAGAGCCTGATGTGGGACTCGAACTCACGAACCGCGAGATCATGACCTGAGCCGAAGTCAGCCATTTAACCGACTGAGCCACCCAGGTGCCCCAGCCTAGTTTGGTTTTAATATTTGAGAAAAACAAAAACCAAACCAAAAATAGTTTGGTTTTAATATTTGAGAACAAAGGAGTTACTGAGTGAATGAACAAAGGTTAAATTAGGAGCATCAAGACATTTTAGGGCCTGTGCTGAGACAAGACTGGAGTGAATGACCCAGGATAGGTCAGTTCCAGGTTTAGGTTAATTGTGGGTATATCGGCAAATTTCAAAAAAGTAGAAATATATTGAATAAACCTCAAATAATTGAAAGGCTTTCTGCTCTGTAATGCAAGTCTAGACAGTTCAAAGGAAGCTCTGATTTTAAAAGTCAATATATTGACGTGGCAGATCTTAATGAAGGAGTTAGTTAATAAGTATTGCTCCTATTTTGGAATTCTTGGGCACACTAACATGTTTCAGTTGCTGAGTGCTACCTATCCCCAGAAACCATGGCCTTGGGTTTAGGATGGGTATCTGAACCCTAACCCTGACTTTTTTCCTCTGCCTAGCTTGAATTTTGATCACCTTCATTTATTACTAATTTATTGAGAACTTAACCTTTTAGCAAGCATTTTCTAGATATTTGAGATAAAGTGAAAGATCCATACCCTGCCCTCACATAGCTCAAATTCATAGAGTAATGCACAAATGAAGTTGAAAATTTGTAACTTTCCTGTAGTTTATGGGATAATTGCTTAGAAAACTCAGTAGCCTTCTAGGCAGTTGCCAGTGGACAAAGCTGACTATTGAGTTTCACCTTCAGGCTGATAACTTAAATCAGACCCTTTCTTGCCTTAGGCTTGGCCTGTCACAGTCAGACTCCCCAGGGTTAACCCTGAGAACCAGCCTTTTAGTCAGGTGTCTTATCATTTGTAGGATCCTTTTGGGTATTCCAAGCACTGTCCTATTCTAGATCATTCCCCTGCCCTCCTGGTTTGTGCTCTCTATTGCTGCAGTAGATAGTATGGTTTTCTACACTTGAAAAACTGGATGATTTCAGCAGAATTTAGCCCTGATACTCCTCAGGAACATGACCTTGCAAAATTATTTCATCTCTCCAATCCCCAGTCTATAAATAGGAATAATACGCCTTGTTCTAAAAGTTTCTACAACAGTCAAAGAAGATGAGATATAATTTATCACAATGCCTGTCATTGGGGCTTCTGTTTTTTGTTACTCAGTTCCTGTGAACAGAAGTATAGCCAGTAAACTATGCCTGAAGGAAAGAAGTAGAAGCCTAGGAAAACTGAAAGAGTCCATTGAATTTTTAAATTGAAACGATTCCTCTGGAGAGTATCCTTAGGTAAGTTATTGAAAGCAGTAATTTGTTAGTAATATTTGGGACAGAGTGACCTTGGGAAATGTAGCTGGTGGAGTAGTTTTCATAATCACCCTTGGTTATTGTATTCATTTCACACTTCAAGATTCAGTGACCTACATGATATATACAAATACATTTACAATAACTAAGAATCACCATGATTATTGTTTTTAATTCAAATCAATCAAACTGCTATAGCACCCAATGTAAAATATTTAGCAATTAAACATAACACTACAGACAAAAGCTTTTCTGGAAAAAAAGAAAAAGATAATTTCTCTCGTTTTTCTTTGAATGCCACTTTCTCTGTGTGTGTGTGTTTTTTTGAATAGCACTGAAGTTTGGGGTGCCATTGTACTCTTTAACTGTTGATTTGCATTTGAAAACCTCCAAAGAGTGTAGTCTAAAGTGCCAATTTAGTTATATTTTTATTCAGTCAATCCCCCACACTTGCTCACACTTGCTATTCCTGAGGCTATGAGTCTTTATTAAGGTTATAAAATGCTTCGACCTTCATAAAAGGCACAGTGACTTCCCTTGAGGTCCAAAGCATTAATGATGAGGTGAAATGCAAAATCATTATCTGAGGGCAGCATCTCTCCTACCACAGAAGCTATTCAAATCATCCGATTGAAAGGCAAACCTATCCAAAAGCTAATAAAGAATTCTCCCTGGCAGTTGAAATATTGGACAAATTGCTTTTCAACCTATGATGGAATGTTAACTGGGTGACAGCCAAATGATGCTGCTGGTTCACTATATTCTACCTCTGTAAGCTGGGTAATTGATAGTCTTTGGGTCTAGAGGTCAAAAGTTGTTGGTGAGTTTGCAATGAGTAACTTCACTGTGGAAAAGGGCCAGTGGTGAGTGTTTATTACTTCCCATTGTTTCAGCACCAAAGGCTCTGCAAGGAAAGCCATGCTTCATTCAGGGTTGGTGTCACATTTGCATTCAGGTGTTGGTGAAAACTTGTAAGTGCATCGGTGGAAAATTGAAGGCTGACAACATGAAAAAATGTCACTTATATAAAAAGCATATTTTAAAGGTAGGGTCTTACCTTCTTCCCTTCTCAGAGAGCTGTGTGCACCTACCTATGAAATACCCATAGGTGATGCTGGTGACAAATATGTGTCTACAACAAAACCAGTCTGTTTATTTTATCCTAGATCTGAAGGTTATATTTTAAAAAAGCCTTGAGTATTTGAGACTGGAAAGTCCACCTTGACCAGTATTTACCATAAAAATTCATTTTTTGCATGATGAAAAAAAGTTCTCAATGAATACATCAAAATCCAAATTCATATAGTCCTTACATTTATTATGAAGTGGGTGTTCTTGGGCTCCTGTTACGTAAGATGATGGTTTGATATAGGATATTAGAGACAACGAATGTCCTTGTTAAAAGGGATGTGAAAAATCATGGGTTCATGGGTTCCCATCTAGTTCCTGAGTCCAAAGAGGATCACCAGTCTATAAAAGTAGAATGTAGGTTGAAAATCATTTTCAGTATTTCATAAAAGTTGCTGGAAATCATACATTTACAGGTTGATGTAAGGATCAACTTTATTTGCTTTTGACTGGCTTGATACCAACTCAGGGCATAAGTAATGCTATTATCTGTGTTCTCACTGCTATTCAGAAACTCTGGTTAGCAGTAGAGTAATTTATGATAAGTACATAAAATCTGAATCTTCTATTCAGCTGGTCAACTAAACTTAACCCTTGATGACTATGTAGCTCTTGATACCGTTGAAGCATTTTCTTATCTAAACCAGGCATTAAAGCATAAGAAACAGTACTGGTGTTTGCTTTGGCAACCCATATACTAAAATTGGAATGATACAAAGAAGATTAGCATGACCCCTGAGCCAGGATGACATGCGAATTTGTGAAGATTCCACAGTTTTAAAAGGAAAGGCTATTATGGGGCGCCGGGGTAGTTCAGCCAGTTGAGTGCGCGACTTTGGCTCAGGTTGTGATCTCGCACGGTTTGTGAGTTCCAGCCCCGCATCAGTCTCTATGGTGGTGGTGTGGAAACTGTTTGAGATTCTCTCCCTCTGCCCCTTCCCCACTTGTGCATGCTCTCTCTCTCTGAAAAATAAAAAAATACACTTTAATTTTTTTTCTAAAAAGGAAAGGGTATTCTAACACACAAACTATTTTTGTACTAGAATTTGCTAACTTGTAATATGGAATTTTCCTTTTATCAGTATTACTCTATAAGTCGCTTGGACATTGGCCACTTGTAAAAATTTAAACCCTAACAATTATGAAAACCACATTGAAGAAAAATAATAATTAACTTCATTTGGTTTTAATTTTTAATATTTGCAGAAGAAGGCTGGGGAGGGAATAAAGAAGAAGAGTGGGTGATTTCTTTCCTAAGTATAAAATAAAGGAATGTGCATTCGATATCAAAACAAAAACAAACACTAGCCCTGGACTGAGAATCATGAAACCTGGTTTCTGACAATAACGGTCAATATCCATGACAGTTTTAAAAAGTTGTTTTACTTACCTAAGTTTTTTTTTTTAATTGTACTTTTTAAAAAAATTACATCCAAATTAGCATATAGTGCAACAATGATTTCAGGAGTAGATTCCTTAATGCCCCTTACCCATTTAGCCCATCCCCCCTCCCACAACCCCTCCAGTGACCCTCTTTTGTTCTCCATATGTAAGAATATCTTATGTTTTGTCCCCCTCCCTGTTTGTATATTATTTTTATTTCCCTTCCCTTATGTTCATGTGTTTTATCTCTTAAAGTCCTCATATGAGTGAAGTCATGATATTTGCCTGTCTCTGACTCATTTTGCTTAGCATAATACCCTCCAGTTCCATCCAAGTAGTTGCAAATGACAAGATTTCATTGTTTTTGATTGCCAAGTGATACTCCATTGTGTGTGTGTATGTGTGTGTGTGTGTGTATGTGTGTGTATACACATATATATACCACCTCTTCTTTATCCATTCATCCATCAATGGACATTTGGGCTCTTCCCATACTTTGGCTATTGTTGATAGTGCTGCTATAAACATTGGGGTACATATGTCCCTTTGAAACAGTACACCTGTATCCCTTGGATAAATACCTAGTAGTGCAATTGCTGGGTTGTAGGGGAGTTCTATTTTTAATTTTTTGAGGACCATCCATACTGTTTCCCAGAGCGGCTGTACCAGCTTGCATTCCCACTAATAATGCAAAAGAGATCCTCTTTCTCAGCATCCTTGCCAACATCTATTATTGCCTGAGCTGTTAATGTTAGCCATTCTGACTGGTGTAAGGTGGTATCTCATTGTGGTTTTGATTTGTATTTCCCTGATGATGAGTGATGTTGAGCATTTTTTCATGTGTCAGTTGGCCATCTGGATGTCTTCTTTGGAGAAGTGTCTGTTCATGTCTTTTGCTCATTTCTTCACTGGATTATTTGTTTTTTGGGTGTTGAGTTTGATAAGTTCTTTATAGATTTTGGATACCAACCATTCATCTGATATGGCATTTGCAAATATCTTCTCCCATTCTGTCGATTGTCTTTTAGGTTTCTGATTGTTTCCTTCACTGTGCAGAAGCTTTTGATTTTGATGAGGTCCCAGTAGTTCATTTTTGCTTCTGTTTCCCTTGTCTCCAGAGGCGTGTTGAGTAAGATGTTGCTACAGATCAAAGAGGTTTTTGC
Organism: Acinonyx jubatus; assembly: GCF_027475565.1. NCBI lineage: Eukaryota > Metazoa > Chordata > Mammalia > Carnivora > Felidae > Acinonyx > Acinonyx jubatus. Next base: position 61,670,179 of record NC_069392.1, read on the forward strand.
CTGCTTTCTCCTTGAGGATTTTGATGGCTTCCTGTCTTACTTTGAGGTCTTTCATCCGTTTTGAGTTTATTTTTGTGTATGGTGTAAGAAAGTGGTCCAGGTTCATTCTTCTGCATGTTGCTGTCCAGTTTTTCCAGCACCACTTGCTGAAGAGAAAGTCTTTATTCCATTGGATATTCTTTCCTGCTTTGTCAAAGATTAGTTGGCCATGTGTTTGTGGGTCCATTTCTGGGTTCTCTATTCTGTTCCATTGATCTGAGTGTCTGTTCTTGTTCCAGTAATGTACTGTTTTGATGATTACAAGCTTTTTTTGGTATAGGTTGAAGTCCGGGATTGTAATGCTTCCTGCTTTGGTTTTCTTTTTCAAGATTGCTTTGACTATTTGGGGTCTTTTCTGGTTCCATACAAATTTTAGAATTATTTGTTCTAGCTCTGTGAAGAATGATGGTGTTAGTTTGATAGGGATTGCATTGAATAGATTGCTTTGGGTAGTATTGGCATTTTAACAATATTTGTTCTTCCTATCCAGGAGCATGGAATCTTTTTCCATTTTTTTGTGTCTTCTTCAATTTCTTTCATAAGCTTACTATCGTTTTCAGTGTATATATTTCTTACCTCTTTGGTTAGATTTATTCCTAGGTATTTTATGGGTTTTGATGCAGCTGTAAATGGGATCAATTCCTTGATTTCTCTACTGTTGCTTCATTGTCGGTGAATAGGATTGCAACCGATTTCTGTACAATTGATTTTATATCTTGTCACTTTGCTGAATTTATGAATCAGTTCTAGCATTTTTTTGGTGGAATTTTTGGTTTTTCCATATAGAGTATCATGTCATCTGCGAAGAGTGAAAGTTTGACCTCCTTCTGGCCGATTTAGATGCCTTTTATTTCTTTGTGTTTTCTGATTTGCAGAGGCTAAGACTTCCAATACTATGTTGGATAACAGTGGTGAGAGAACATCTCTGTCTTGTTCCTGACCTTAGGAGGAAAGCTCTCAGTTTTTCCCCATTGAAGATGATATTAGCGTTGGGTCGTTTATATATGACTTTTATGATCTTGAGGTATGATCCTTCTATTCCTACCTTCTTGAGGGTTTTTATCAAGAAAGGATGCTTGATACTTTTATCAAGAAAGTATTTTGTCATGCTTTCTCTGCATCTCTTGAGACGTTCATATGGTTCTCATCCTTTCTTTTATTGATGTGATGAATCACATTAATTGTTTTGCAGATATTGAACCAGCCTTGCATCCCAGGTATAATTCTCACTTGGTCATGGTGAATAATTTTTTTAATGTATTGTTGGAGTCAGTTGGCTAATATCTTGTTGAGGATTTTTGATCAATGTTCATCAGGGAAATTGGTTTATAGTTCTCCTTTTTAGTGGGTCTCTGTCTGGTTTTGGAATCAAGGTAAAGCTGGCCTCATAGAAAGAGTTTGGAAGTTTTCCTTCCATTTCTATTTTTTGGAACAGCTTCAAGAGAATAGGTGTTAACTCTTCCTTAAATGTTTGGTAGAATGCCCCTGGAAAGCCATCTGGCCCTGGATTCTTGTTTTTTGGCAGATTTTTGATTACTAATTCAATTTCTGTACTGGTTATGGGTCTGTTCAATTTTTCTATTTCTTCCTGTTTCAGTTTTGGTAATGTATATGTTTCTAGGAATTTGTCCATTTCTTCCAGATTGCCTATTTTATTGGCATGTAATTGCTCATAATATTCTCTTATTATTGTTTTTATTTCTACCATGTTGGTTGTGATGTCTCCTCTTTCATTCTTGATTTTATTTATTTGGGTGCTTTCCTTTTTGTTTTTGATCAAACTGGCTAGTGGTTTATCAATTTTGTTAATTCTTCCAAAGAACCAGCTTCTGTTTTCATTGATCTGTTCTACTGTTTTTTTGGTTTCAATAGCATTAATTTCTGCTCTAATCTTTATTATTTCCTGTATTCGGCTGGTTTGGGGTTTTATTTGCTGTTGTTTTTCAGGCTTTTTATGGTTTAAGGTCAGGTTGTGTATCTGAGATCTTTCTTCCTTCTTTGAAGGCCTGGATTGCTATATACTTTCCTCTTATGATCTCTTTTGCTGCATCCCAGAGGTTTTGGGTTGTGGTGTTATCATTTTCATTGGCTTCCATTCCTTTTACACTTCTTGGTTGGCCCATTCATTCTTTAATAGGATGTTCTTTAGTCTCCAAGTATTTGTTAACTTTCCAATTTTTTCTTGTGGTTGATTTCGAGTTTCATAGCATTGTGGTCTGAAAATATGCACGGTATTATTTCGATCTTTTAATACTTGCTGAGGGCTGATTTGTGTCCCAGTATGTGGTCTATTCTGGAGAATGTTCCATGTGCACTGGAGAATAATTTATATTCCACTGCTTTAGGATGAAATGTTCTGAATATATCTGTTAAGTCCATCTGGTCCAGTGTGTCATTCAAAGCTATTGTTTCCTTGTTGATTTTTTGATTAGGTGATATGTCCATTGCTGTGAGTAGGGTGTTGAAGTCTCCTACCATTATGATATTACTATCAATGAGTTTCTTTATGTTTGTGATTAATTTATATATTTGGGTGCAGCCACATTTGGCACATAAATGTTTACAATTGTTAGGTCTTCTTGGTGGTTAGACCCCTTAATTATGATATAATGCCCTTCTTCATCTCTTGATACAGTCTTTATTTTAAAGTGTAGATTGTCTGATATAAGTATGGCTACTCTGGCTTTCTTTTGTTGACCATTAGTATGATAGTTGGTTCTCCATCTCCTTACTTTGAATCTGAAGGTGTTTTTAGGTCTAAAGTGGGTCTCTCATAAACAGCATATAGATGGATCTTGTTTTCTTATCCATTCTGTTGCCCTATGTCTTTTGATTGGAGCACTGAGTCCATTGACATTTAGAGTGAGTACTGAGAGATATGAATTTATTGCCATTACATTGCTTATAGAGTTGTAGTTTCTAGTGGTGTTCTCTGGTCCTTCCTAATCTTTTTTGCTTTTGGTGTTTGTTTCTTTGTTTGTTTTTTCATCTTTTCTCCCCTCAGAGAGTCCCCCTTAATATTTCTTGCAGTGCTGGTTTAGTGATCACAAACTTCTTTAATTTTTGTTAGTCTGGGGAACTTTTGATCGCTCCTTCTATTTTGAATTACAGCCTTGCTGGATAAAGAATTCTTGGTTGCATATTTTTCTGATTCAGCACATTGAATATATCCTTCCACTTCTTTCTGGCCTGCCAAGTTTCTGTGGATAGGTCTGCTGCAAACCTCATCTATCTTCCCTTGTAGGTTAAGGAGTTTTTTTTCCCTTGCTGCTTTCATGATTCTCTTCTTGCCTGAATATTTTGTGAATTTGACTATGATATACCTTGTTGATGATCGGGCTTTGTTAAATCTAAAGAGAGTCCTCTGTTCTTCCTGGATTTTGATGTCTGTGTCTTTCCCCAGGTTAGGAAAGTTTTCTGCTATGATTTGCTCACATAACCCTTCTACCCCTATTTCTCTCTTTTCCTCTTTTGGGACCCCTATGAGTCTGATTTTGTTCCTTTTAATGAGTCACTGATTTCCCTAATTCTTACATCATGCTCTTTTGCCTTAATCTCCCTCTTTTTTCCTGTTCATTATTCTCCATAAGTTTGTCCTCTATATCGCTGATTCTATGTTCTGCCTCATCCATCCTTGCTGCTGTGGCATCCATTCAAGATTGGAGCTCAGTTATAGCATTTTTTAATTCATCCTGACTAGTTTTTACTTCTTTTATCTCTGCAGAAAGGGATTCTAATCTATTTTTGACTCCAGATAATATTCTTATTATCATGATTCTAAATTCTGGTTCAGACATCTTGCTTGTATCTGTGTTGGTTAAGTCCCTGGCTGTCATTTCTTCCTTCTCTTTCATTTGGGGTAAATTCCTTCGTTTCATCATTTTGAAGGGAGAAAGGAATTAATGAGATAGAAAAATTTAAATTAAAAAAATATTAAATTAAAAAATATTAAAATTAAAAAATTAAAAAGGGACTCACAAAAAAAATCAAATAAATGATGCTAGATCCTAGGTGTGTTTTGGTCTGGGTGTTGAAAGTGGCTTGATAGAGAAAAAAGGGGGAAAAAAGAAAAAAAAGGAAATTGTTTGAAAATTTGAAAAAATTGATACACTGGAGTAGACTAAAATTAAATGATGGAAGTAAACTAGAATTTGAAAAAATTTACATAAAAGTATAAAATATTCTAGAAAAATATTAAAGAAAAATATTTTTATTAAAAATTTAAAATGTAAATGAATTTTTTCCTCTTTGTGTATTCAAGAAAAATGAAAAACAGGAAAAAAAAGAAAGAAAAGAAAGAAAATTGAATAGTTGGACTTGCTAACACACTGAAATATGACTGGAATTACTTCGTTGTCCCCTGGAAGTCAAACTATGAAGTGCTTTATAGTCCTTAAACTAAACAGGCAGTGAGACTTGTGTTCTTGAAGAGTGAGGTTGGGCCAATTGGGCGGGGCTTAGTGTAACACCTCCATTCTCCACTAGATGGTGCTGTGAATCTACTGGGGTGGATTGTTGAGGCACTTATAGGTGCGTATGCACATGTGCGGGAGTTGTGAAAATGGTGTCACCCAGCTATCTGGTCTCTAGTATTGGAACTCTTTCCTCCCCAATCAGCAGTCGTATGTCCATCTTTTGTCATCAGCTTTCATCCACTCCCCACTTTTACATTGTCCGTGACCAAGTCCCAGGTAGTACCTCTCTCCCGAGTTTTGTCTCAGATGTGACTGTTTTCCCCAGCCCCTTACTTCTGAGGTACTGCAGCTTTGACCCGTTCTGCCCCTCTGTGGAGGGTCTTAACAAGCAATGGCCAAATGCTGGCCACACCCAAGAATGTTTGTGGGACTGTGCTGCTGCTGATGCCCAAAGACTGTGGCCAGGTGCCAGGGTGCCCCAGAAAAATTTCATGAGACAGTGTGGCACCAGCATTTCAGGGATTATGGAAAAGCACAACACACATCTGGCACCAGGCTTCACCCTCAATGACCTTGTTCCATCACCAGCAAATGTGGCTATTCTCTGGGGTCTGCTGGGCTCAGGTGGCCTCATAGCCTCTACCAAATGTCCTTCCAGCAGTGGAACCGCTTCTCCCCTTGTGCCCCAAGAACCTCCCAGACCCCACTCTGCTCCTAGGGATTCATTCGCCCTTCCCACCAGAGCACCACCAGGTATAGAGCTGTGGAGTTGCAGACTCTGCACTCCCCCATTTATAGTCTTAATGGAATTTAAACCCTCTCCTTTCTCCTTTCCCCCTTTTTAGTTCAGTCCCTGCAGCTGTTTCCAATTTTTCACTTTCTCTCCAGCCACTTTTGGGGTGGGGTGCTTTCTCGTATTCTCCCCCGTCTCTGTCCTCTCTCCACATGCAAAAGCGGCTCCATGCCCCCCATGGCTTCTGTCTCCCCAGGTTCACCTCTCCAGGCCATGTACCTGCTGAATTCTGTGGTTCAGGTTGTGCAGATTGTTGTGTTAATCCTCAGATCAGTTTTCTTGGTGTGCAGGATGGTTTAGTGTTGGTCTGGCTGTATTTCATGGACGCAAGACAGACAAAAAACGTCCATGCTGTTCTGCCATTTTGGCTTCTCCTATTTATCTGAGTTTTTAATTTCTAGTCATACCACATAATCTCTAAACCTCTTCTAGTGATGAACTTGAGTGATGAAGCTACATTTTTTGTTGCTTAATGTGCTTATTTTTCTCAAGAAAGATATTTAAGAGATCATGACCCTGGAGTTATTTATACTGGGACTTTAGGCATATTCAGTATTGCAGGTCTGCTTCCAAAGACTAAGCAATTTGTTTCCTCACTTTGGGGAAAGTATTTTTAAGGGCATGAGTAAGAGACTACTAGTAAGGAGGATTTTAAAGTAAATTTACCTTGAACCTTAGATTCTCATACCCTCTAAATACTCAAGAATTAAGTGAAGGCTGAGAAACAGTTGGGTAGTGCCTTCTAGTTACTCCCAGCAGGGAGGGTTTGACTCTGGCTTCTTGGAGGAAAGACAAGCAATGAGAATAACTCAAGAACTAGTGGTACTTAAGTCCATCTCCCTCAATATTCCCTACAGCTTAATAGAGAAAAACAAAGATAAAAGATCTGCATGTGAACAACACACTCAATGGTCTTGAATGTAGAATAGGGCTTAACTGAAAAATAACTGTACCCAAACTTAAGATTAAGAAAAGAGAGAGAGAAACAAAATAAACAAACAAACAGAAACCCCACAATTCCCAGCAAATGATTTCCTATGTTCCTACAATGCCACAAGATTCTGAGGTCAAGCAAGAAGTACTGTGTATTTCAAAGTTGCTGAGAGAATAAATCTTGCATGCTCTCATCACAAGGAAAAACATTCTCTTTACAGTGATGGATTTTAACAGGACTTATAGTGGTGATTATTTCATAATGTACACAAATATTGACTTATTATATTGTATACTTGAAACTAATATATGTCAGTCGTACTTCAATAATAATAATAAAAATACAAGGAGAGGCAAAAAGAGAGTCACTTTAGAAATAGAAAATGAATGAATGTATGAATAGATTTTTATAGCCAGCTAAGGCGTTTGTCAAACATCAAGACTTAAAAAAAACCCACAAAACAGTTTTAAGCTCATACAACTTAGAACATTCTCTGTGTATGGGCCTTCCATGAAGGATCCATGAGGTTAGTTTTTTTTTCAATTAATAGATGAGTGGAAAAACTTCACCAAACACTGATGCTAGGCTTTTTAATGCATATAAATGTAGACCTAAGACAAAAACAAAGGCATAAATGAGGGTGGAAGATAACACAGAAATGCTATATGTTGTAACAAACCAGAAATAAAGCAACTAAATATGAGTGAAGACAGAGGTGTGGTAGAAAGTAGAATAAGCTCATTGGCTGATGTATTGGCTATAGGTAGGATTTAAAGGGTATTGTTAAAAACTAACAAACCAGAAAGTAAAACTATAATAGCAGACTCCAAACTAAATTTTTACTCAAAACTATTTCCCAGAGGAAATATAGAAAGGACATTATAGAAGATATAAATGCAAAGGTAACCATTAGAAGGAAAATATAATTCTTTCTAATTATCATTTTAATTAAAGAACAAATGCATATTTTGTAAAGAAATAGAGCAAGTATAACCTAATATACATAACTATAAAATTATTGTGACTGTGTGCCTCGATGGCTCAGTAGGTTAGTGTCCAACTTCAGCTCAGGTCATGATCTCACGGTTCATGGGTTTGAGTCCCGTGTCAGGCTCTGTGCTGACAGCTCAGAGCCTGGAACCTGCTTCACATTCTGTCTCCCTCTCTCACTGTCCCTCCCCTGCTTGCACCTTGTCTCTCTCTCTCTCTCAAAAATAAATAAACATAAAAAGATTTTCTTAAAAAATTGTGATAAAATTGAGACCAATAGAATTGAGACATACAAGTTATAGGACACATATCAGTCATATCAATTAATGTGAATAATTTGAATGCCAAGGTGGCTCAGTCAGTGAAGTGTCATGACTCTTAATTTCAGCTCAGGTCATAACCGTATGGTTCATGAGTTTGAGCTAATGGTGCTAAGCCTACTTGGGATTCTCTCTCTTTCTCTCTCTCTCTCTCTCTCTTTGCCCCTACCCCACATGCATTCTCTCTCTCAAAAAATAAATTAATTAAAAAGAATAAACGTGAATGAAGTTAATTTACTTGTTAAAAGAATGTTATTTTCACTTTGGTTTACAAAATATCGCCAGCCATATGCTATATACAAAGGAATAATTAAAGTGATTCAAAAAATCAAACAAACAAAACAGACAAAGATATTCTGGGCCCACAGAAAAAATAAGAAAGAAGGGATATGAACTTGATATCAGATAAAGTAGTATTTAAGCTAAAAAACAATAAAATTATAGAAAGATATGTTTTAGTAGTAAATGCCATGATTTAAAATGATGATAAGAATGTTATGGCTATGAATGAATGAAAGAATACAGCAACCATGTTTATGAAATAAAAACTGTAGAACATAGATAGAAACACCACAATTATAGGAGTCATTAGTACACCAGTATCAGGTCAAGACAGATCAGGTGGACAAACCAAAAATTAATTACAGGGCCAGAAGACCTGAACAACCTAATAAAAAATAGATCTTACCATTATATACCACATTTTTGACTTTGGTAATAGAAAATACACTTTTTTTCAGGTGCTTATACAACACTTAATGAAGTTTCCCATACACTAGTTCACAAGGAAAACATCAAGATGTCCTATAATGTAGAAGTACTAAAAAAATATACTCTCCAATTACGATGCAATACAGCTAGAAATTCTTAACAAATCAAAAAATTAAAAGGCCTTTCCACCAGGAATTTAAAAAAATTTTCCATTGGGAAACTCTTGGATGAAACAGAAAAACATAGATTGAAGCTACAGAATTCAATCAAATAATTAAAACCTCTGGGATATGCTTCAAGCATTGGGCAAAGAAAATATCATAATGCAAACCATTCCACCAGTAAAAAAATGAAAACAGATACCTTCTCAAGAAACTAGAAAAAGGACCAGCCAAAGATAGCATAGGAAGGGAAATAATATAAAGAAGCAGAAGTTAAAATATATTATAGAAAACAGTAGATTTGGGTGTTTGCAAGTGTGTGTGTGTGTATTTTTGCAAGTTTCCTTAGGGATTGGATGTGAGGGTTATTTCAGAGAGAAGTAGTGTATTCTTTTGGATTTGAGGAAATTTTATGAAAAACACAGATATTGTTAGGATATAAGACATTTATATGTACTTTTAAATACAAATTTGTATTGTTGGAACTGAAATTATCACAGAGAAGTCCAGGCCTATCCTAAAGCACTTAGAATAAAGGTGATACCACAAACAAACTGCTAATTCAGCAGGTATCTACACACACACACACATACACACACACACCACAAACACACGCACACACGGATATTTTTTCTGTAGTTCATTATTTTACAACTTGAAATTGGGAATATAGGAGATTTTCCTTATATATAAACTCACAGTCCTTATATTTATATGGCAAGAGAGGATTAATACTGTGAAAAGCCCAAGCAGAGTTGTTGTGTTTGTCTCTGTAACTGATAATATGAATAAGAGAATCTATAATGTGCAATATCTGCCCTAGCCCGTGTGGTGATAATAGGAAGACAATGGACATTACTCTTGAGCAAATGAGAGAGATAATCAGTGCTCTATTTCTTCGGCTATGTTTGGGTTTTAGAATTATATTCTTCTAGCTTTCTTTTAATGCACAGTGTTACCACTGTTCTTTGAAGGAGAAAAACTCTTAAATATATTGAGTCTGAAACCCTGCCTCACTCCCCCTTTTCCATGAAGCACTCTCATGAAATTCTTTATTATCAAAAACGATTGCATTGTAGCAGGGCAAACATTCTGATGGGATGAACTGGAGAAAGGATGCCTTATAGAATATTTCTACAACATGAGGCTAAGAACAGTTGTTCTGAGGGTTGAGATTTTATCTTACACATGAGGGCCCAGCATATTCCAGGCTTTCAGAGTATCTATTGACTAAATATGCCAAAGAGTGAAGAAGTGTTCATTTTTAACAATTTCTGTGCAGATACAGTATTCCCTTCTTTAGACATATTACAGGTTGTCAGTTCCTTTTGTTGTTAATATCTCCATAAAATTTCATCCCTCAAGAACAAAAGAACATGCTAGTTCTACAAGACTAGGCCTAAATTATATTTTCCTAGCCAGAAAAATAGTTTAATTACTTTATAAACTTTTCTCATTTAAAACAAATTTATCTTGTGTCTTTGATGATTACCATAAATTGCAGCCATGCTTTTTCTAATATATTCTCTTACTATTTGTTTTCTCAGAAGATTTAAAGGGTGCCAATTTCCTGTACAATTTATCAGACAATATTCAGCCTTGCCATTTAGAGCACACTTATAAAAATACAACTTACAAAAGATTTATCACATTGCTTGCAGTTTAGCATGCTTCTAAGACCAGCAACCTAGTTTCTCCTTGCCTGATTTTGACAAGAGTAAGCTTAATATTAAATATTAACTCTCCTCCCTGTAAAAAAGGCAGAGATATTATTTATTCAGGATACATTTGTTATAACATTATTTAGAGATTTTCATACTCTACTGCAATGCGTATATAAGGATAATTCCTCCTTATTTGATTTGGTGGTCTTTCCCTGTAAATTTTATTTAGTAGCCTTGTCACCTACCCCTGCCTACACACACACACACACACACACACACACACACACACACACACGGACACATAGCAACACTCCTGTGTGTGTGTGTGTGTGTGTGTGTGTGTGTGTGTGTGTGTGTGTGTGTAGTCTTTTTGGTTCTGAACTCTGATAAATATACATGCTAATAGATCTCTCTTATTTTCTCTATTTGGCTGGCTAAGGAAGTTGACTACATTGTACCAATTCTTTTATTTGTATTCTTTCGGTCTCACCACACCTCTTCCTTCTCACTTAAATGCTTTATTGATAAAAATCTGGAATTTTCCTCAAGGGAGGGAAGCCCAGGTTATGGGCTCTGGCCCATCCCAAGGACTTCCATATTAAGTCTTTTGGGGGGCCTGGCTGAAATAAAGTGATCTTCCTCCTGATGTGTGCAGCTTCCTTGGGGACACTAAGGTGAGAAGGGCAAGATGAGCCACAGGCCATTTTGGATTAAGCCAGTAGTGTTGAGTGGAACCTTAAACCCTACCTTATCTCCAAAATAACCTAATAATTGAATTTGTTAAGGGTTATGGGGGACAGCTCCGTGTTCCTTGAAGGTGTCTAAGTCTGGTTCCTTCAGAAGATGGTGCCTCTCTGAGCAAAAGATAAAGAAAAGAGAAGCACAAAATCTTATCTCTTGACCTATCATCTGTACCCACCACTAAGTTGCTTATATCACTCTCTTATATTACTTAAAGCCATTAAATCCACACCATAGTCTTGTCAGGTAGCCACTGTCATGAGAACACTTGAGATCACTCAGCCCCTAAGTGTCAGAGCTGTCCTCCCCCCTTGAAGAAGCACCCCCTCCACCCCCACACACACACACACACAGCTTTCATCGTTGCTCTTCTGGCCAAGGTGACTCACATCAGAACTGAATTATTCCGTATCTTAAATTCCAAATTTCTGTATGAATTTAAATTATATTCTTCTAAAAAACACATTCTTTTAAACACCCAACAGAGACAAGTCTCCATTAAAACCCATGTTCTTTTTCTTTCAAAAGTATAGAGTTGGTTTGAGATTCAGCTGTCTTCCTGGAGACCCGATACCTGTGCCCTCTTTGCAGAGACATTGCTCTGTAACTGAATTCTCTCTTGGCCCCCCAGAATTTAGATGTCTTGTTGTATGTACCCTTTTCTGTCTTCCTACTGGCTGAGATGAGCAGAGCACCCCCACTCATGAAGATAGTAGATCCACTGTTTCCCTGGGTCTCTGACTCTTGGCATGTGGGTAGCTGCCCATTGCCCCAAGCGCCCACCCTGGACTATTACATGAGTAAGAAACAGACCTTTTTATGTCTTAATCTAGTGAATTCATGTTGGGTCTCTTGTGGCTGCAGAATAGTTTAGTCTGTCCTAACCATGGGGCACTCTATATGTTTTGAATTAACGTATTGAATTTTACTGTGTAAAAATATGGTACACTTTATTTTTTTTTAAATTTTTTTTAACGTTTATTTATTTTTAAGACAGAGAGAGACAGAGCATGAATGGGGGAGGGTCAGAGAGAGGGAGACACAGAATCTGAAACAGGCTCCAGGCTCTGAGCTGTCAGCACAGAGCCCGATGTGGGGCTCGAACTCACGGACCGTGAGATCATGACCTGAGCCGAAGTCGGCCGCTTTAACCGACTGAGCCACCCAGGCGCCCCAGTACACTTTAAATAAATATGTTTCATTGGTGAACTTATCCTGCTAATCAAATTGGTATCTTTATGCATGGCCAAATTAACTATCAAGACAATGAATTTCAAAAAGGGAAAAAAAAAGATTCCATCAAACTGGTTAGTGGTCAGTGTGTAGAAAAAGTAACTGGTGATTTTGGACTATTTTCCCTTTCTGCTCTATTTTAAAAGTAGTGTGTGGACTTGATGCATGTTAAATGTTTTCTTACCACATACAAGCAGGAGTATTTTTATTCCTTTGCTGTCCTCCATTGTAACTGTTTCCTGTGTTTACCTCAAACAAATTATTTCTCCAGAAACATTAATAAAAAAGAAAAATGAAGACAAGTATTTCTAGCATTTGTTTGTGTAATCCATTTTGTAGATTTAATTTCTGTGATGTCTTTAAAAATGTCAGACCTTCTTTATTACTGATCAGTTTGGTGAAGTCTTGCTGAAAATGGGGCAATGTGATATATGAATTCTCATGGGCATTTCTAACTTCCTACAGCTAGGACATGGTTATTTTCATGAGATAATTATTGCAGAAAGACATCATTTCAAACTTAGTGTTTTTTTCTTTCTTCACATAACAGCTTAATCTAGTGTCAACAATACACTTAAAATTGTTTTTATGACCTTAGAACAGGTGGGCACATATTAGGAAATGTCAAACTCCATCAGTTTGACTGAATATAGACATTCCACGTGGTGATTTTCAGTGTAGTAGGAAAGGGAAAAGAAGTTGATCTGTCAAAATAGCAAGACAGTGATATATAATTTCAGTCTTCATCTCCCACCTCATCCCAACTACAAATTTCTTCTCTCTGTTTATCTACCTATTTTTATCCTTCATGGCCCTTGCGTTCTCAGCTGTGTGATATAAGTTATGAACATAACCATTGGATTCTGTCACATTTTATGTTTTTATTAATTTTTTAAAGTGTATTATTTTGAGAGAGAGAGAGAGAGAGAGAACCAGTGGGAGAGGGGCAGAGAGAGAGAATCTCAAGCAGGCTCCAGGCTGTCAACACAGAGCCTTACTTAAGGCTCAAACTCACAAACGATGAGATCCTGAACTGAAATCAAGAGCTGGTTGCTTACCCAACTGAGCCACCCAGGCGCCCCTATCACATTTTAAAATCAAAATGCATAGCACTTGAGGAAAAAATACAAAATCTTTAACTTAGCCCACAATGGAAGTGATGAGGTCCATGCCTTCATAACTTAGAAGTTGTGCTACTATATGTTTTCATCATTCCCTACACACAGTAGACTTTCCACCCCCTCCCTTTTTTTGGTCAATTTTGTTTTCTTTTCTTTTTAATACCTTAAGCACTTTCCTACCTTAAGGCTTTATACCATTCTGTTCCCTTTTCAGGAATACTTTTTCCCCACTTCTTTCTACATCCAAGTTAAATGACATTTCTTCAAAAAGGCTTTCCCAAGTCTTCAAATACGGTGCTCTCTTATAACTGAGTACTTATCAGTGTTTATAATTTACTTTTGTATTTGATTATTAGTTTATTTTTTAATTTTTTTTAATATTTGTTCACTTTTGAGAGAGACACACAGAATGGGGGAGGAGCTGAGAGACAGAGAGACAGAACTCAAAGCAGGCTCCAGGTTCCAAGTTGTCAGCACAGAGCCTGATGCAGGTCTCGAACTCACGAACTGTGAGATCATGATCTGAGCTGAAGTCAGACGCTCAACCAACTGAGCCACCCAGGTGCCCCAATTATTAGTTTAATATTTTTCAATTCTCTGGAGTGAATACCTGTTGTTTTATCTGCCCAGCATTCTTCTGTACAGAAATATCTTTCTGGAAACTTCTTCCCCATTCCATCTATGTTGTCTTTACTAGAAATGTCTTTTATATATTTGTAAACCCACCCAAACAATTTTCTAGTAGAGAGATGGACACCTAATTCCATCTGAGCACCTTCTAGTCACAATTGATTGGAAAGGGGGCCAATCAGAGTTCTTCCCTAGTATTCTTCAAACTGCAGTTATCATAATCAGCCTTCTCTTGGGTAGCACTTGGTACTCTGGATAGCCTTCTCTCCACAATGTGGTGAAATCATAGATGTCCACCATGGGAGAGAATGGGGCTGACTTGCAGAAAGAATCAGATATGAGAAAAGGAGGGAGAATTTCAGCAGTATTTGGGTGCCTGGTTCTAGTGGTTCCAGAAGCAACATTACAACATTGATCTTCCTAGAGATAAGCGGATTTTATGAAATACTTCAGCCTCTGCATTGTTCTTACTGAAGTTAGTTTGAGTTGGATTGCTGTTACTGGAATTTAAGATGACAGATTATTAGTATGCCCTGGATGTAAGCTCTACAAATACAAAGTCACCCTTTCAGGATGCACAATCCTCCATTTCTTCAGAACAGACATCTTTGTGTGATTTTGCAAAGGAGGCTCTATCTGCTAAGACTATATTAAACTACAAAGGAACCACATACTAATAATACTACTTCTTCAATTTCTTTCTTTTTTCTCTAGACTGTGAATGTTTATATGAAGATTTTTTGTTTTATTTTGAAATCTAGAAAGTATTCAGACTGTGAAACCCATAAATATGGGTTTAATCCTTAATCCAAAACCAACCATTCTAGTCTTTTTGAACTTTAAACTTCTCTTCCTTTCTACCCTACCAAAATGTAAATTCTTATTTGAAAATCAGGTGAAGAAGTTTTCTTTTTAATAAAATTTCTTTCACTGATTTCTGGCATTTAATAATCCCAAAATTCTGTCATCTTAGGTACAAGTGGAGAGGAACCCAGCTATTTGAGCATATTTGCCTGAGAGTGTCCTGGTAATGAATGATCCAGGAATCCAGCTGAGCAATGTAAAAGTGTAGGCTCCCCGTGCTTTCTCAAAATTCCCACCCTGGGACTAAGATCTTGCCACCTCACCATATGCTTAGAATATTTCAGGGTGTAAAGTCAAATTGGAACCATGTTTCCTGCTGTTTCACCATGATTGTTTGCACAACAGATGCAGGCAATCCATCAATGCCAGGAGAAACAAAAAGGAAACTGCTCTCATGACCATAGACACCAAAACACAGTTTCTTGCTTAAAAAACAACATAGACCACTATTTTGGTCTTGGGGGGGGAATACCATTAATATTAATATCTTTAATCAATTTGGAAGTAGATTACACCTATGCCTTATGGAAATAGAGTTGGGTAATTAGATGGAAAAAATAATAGGAATAATGACATTAATAACATGTAACTAATCCTTTACCATTTACAAAACTTTTCTTAAGCCATTTACACATTTAATGCATAATCTCACAAGTCACATTTTAGAGATGAGAGAAATGAAATTTAGCTTGGCGAAGATGATGGAATAAGTATTGTTAGATAATATAAAGGGCATGTAGTTGAATTTGAGATAAACATTTTTTTTTGTTTACATATGTTTCAAATAGTACATGTTCATCTAGAATTCACATTTAGCTGGGTGTCCTGTACTTTTGCTAAATCTGGGAATAAAAATAAGGTCACAAAGTTAGTGAAGGGCAAAGCAGAGATCCTTAACAGCCACTAGAGAAGATGGTGGTTGACATGAACTTGGAAAATATTGTAGTATACACTTCTATAGATTTATTGTCAGGACATTGCAAGAGACATGATTTCTTCACATTTCAATTTTCTAGGTGTGAAGCTGGTTTGAAGTTGCCCACGAATAGGCATCAATTCTGGTGGCCTTCTTTAAAATATGTGAGGTGTATTGACCCAGGTAGAGATAAGAATTAACCAGGCAGATTTCTTCACTGGCTACCTATCACTAATGACTGAGGGTTAAAGACTTCTTTGAGTGCAATTTATATTCTGGGATATTTATAAAGAACTAGTCCATCATTAGAAATAATGACCAGTGTATTGCAGGGCTCATCTTGGATCCTGTTAGAAAATAGATCAAAAAAGGGACTTCTCATGGACTAAAAAGAAGGAAGATCATTCAACCTTTGAAACTTTGGGTATCAATATGGGAATGCAAATCAATGAAGCTGTGGTAGAAGACTTTGGTAGGCTTCTTGGTTCACTCTGCAGGCCAGATACTTATGGATCCTACTAAGACTTACATATTTTTTCTCTAATGTCAGTTTTAAGATTGCTATGGCTGTATATGAGCATAAAGATAAACAAGAAGCCTATAGCTTTTATAAAAAGAAATTTTATCATAAATTTAAGTTCTTGATTCCAAAGTTAGGAATCAGAGAAATTCTCAAAAGAAACATAGGGCATTTCTTTCTAGATGTAAAGTAATGAATTCTGTAATTTGTTTTATAACTAGTATCAAGCTAGACAGAATTGGCCAGTAGTGGCTGATGTGTTACTTGACTGTAACCGTACAATGCATATCATAGATTTGGGCTCAGCAAACAGTTTCCTCTTTTCAGTGGGTATATTCCAGGAACACCAAGAATAAATGCCCAGAAGGAAGTCAGGACCATTGAGAATCCTGAGGGGTGGGACTTCTTCCTTTAAGTGGTGGAGCTGAAAACAATACTCCCTCCAAGGAGGGAATCAATTGAATGATGTTTAATAAACTAGCATCGCTTTCTTATGATGTACATGGATCTACCATTTAAGACATCCACTCATAAATTTGAATATGTCTAGAATAAAGTAGCTTGCAAGTAACATTCCTGGTGCATACTTACAGTCGTGAGAAATGATAACATAGGCCTCTACTGTGGAATGAATGATACTAGTAAGGGTTCAACAAGCCCCAATCTGTATGAGCTTAAATTAAGTGACAAGCATTAAGAAGTTGAACAACTGACCACAACGGCAACACTGAAAAGTTTAAATCCCCAGAATGGTTTTCTGAGGCAGTGCTAAAATTTGTATAAAACATAGACATATCTGGGGCACTGACTGAGCATCCAACTCTTGATTTTGGCTCAGGTCATGATCCCAGGTTGTGGTATAGAGTCCCTTGTCAGGCAGCATGCTGAGTGTGGAGCCTGCTTAAGATATCCTCTCTCTTTCTCTCTCCTTCCCTCTCTCTCTTTCTCCCTCCCTCCTTCCCCCACCCCCTCCTTCCCAAACTCCCTCCCTCCCTCTGCCCCTCTCCCCTACTCTTGCTCTCTCTCTAAATAAAAAAAAATCATAGATATGTATGAAAAGGATGAAATCAATTCTAAGAAAATTAATTTCTATATGTGATGGCAAAAGAACAGATCAAACTGCAGGTGGAAAGTAACACAGACTTAATTAGGAGAGACACAGACCTCACTATAATAGAAGATCCTTGGGAAAAGCTCTACCGGAGTCCAAACTTCATGGATTTTTCCATATGAGCACTGTTTCCATCTTACTGGAACAGAGAGATAAATAAATATTGGTCATTTTTGGAATCAAGCTTCTGTGTATTGCCCATAAATTACCATAAATTATTCCCCTTAAGTACTGCATTGTTGGAGAATGAATAACACAAACTCTCTCCTGCTTAAAAATCCTTCCTTTTGGAATTGAGCTTATTTGCCATTTGAGATGTAAGTTCTTTAACCTGTTTGAGTAGAGATTTGTCACTTTTTTTACTAGATACAGCAGAAAAGAAAGGTCTAATGAGATCTTACCACAGGTGGAGGGATATCATAGGTTCTCTAGTCTTCATTCCAACAAGTAAAAGACATTTCTGCCTTTTGCTGGAATGGTTTCACTGCCAAAGGCCTTGGACACTGTGACTGTTTACCCTTAAACACAAGGGAGCAATGCCAGGTGCACTCAGAGAAGTGAGGTGTCTGACCTTGAGACAGAGGATTGAATACAAGGTAGTAAATAGATAAATATAGTCTAGCACTGCATGTAATGTGGAGTAAAAGTTTCTGTAAAACACTTTCAGCAGTTTCTGTTATTTGATTCCTCCATTATTTGGCTCATTCCAATTACATAATCAAAATTCACTCTAGTTCTGAGGAGGAAAGGGTCTCTAATTTGGGAAGATAAAACAATATCCTCTGATTACGTGAAGACTAATGGCATTCCCTGCTTTCTACCCTGAAGCCCAGTTGGCAGATAGCAAGTCATGGAAAACACAGAACTCTGCAGAAAGGATTCAGAGGTCCTTCTTCTCTTATCTCTTTATGAAACAGAAAAGACAAGAGAGGAGAAAGGAGGTCTCATTAAATTGTGGGCCAGGGAAACATACATATAGGCATCAATCCAATGTACAATGGCTACTCAGCCCACATCTCCTCTGAATATGTTGTTTAGCCCCCAAAGCAGGAAGGACTAAAAAGGAGCCAGAGACACCATTATCTAGGAGGGAAACTACGTGAAGCAGAAAATTTATGTGAATAAAAGAAAAGCTTATTGGACATTTTTAGAACAAAGAGGCAAGATATCTATCCTTTGCCCCAATTCATTGAAACAACTAATGTTCTACCAGGCAGGTAAAAGGAACCATCCAGATGGCTCAGGACCTTTGATCTTAGGTATTGATGTCTCTGGGAAGAGTTTAAAGATTGCCAGTGTCTCTGCTTTCCAACAAGGTTTTTTCAATGAAGTTTATGTAGATATAGAAATATTCATTGCCAGAAGTGAATGACAGGTGGATTCATGGAGTCTGGCTATGTCTGATCAATCTGTAGGGCATATTTCCCAGAGGTCTTCATCTCTGAGGGCCTGAGAAGCCTCACTGGAGAAACTTTTCTCTGAAGAGAAGAATCAAACAGAAAAGTTTGACCTAGTAACAGAGCCTTAGTTATTAAAGAGAGAGGATGTACCTCTTGGGTTTAAACTGAGATTCATAGTACAACCTAAAAAGTAGAGAGAAAGAGGACTGTGAGAAAATGTCTGAACAAGCTGTTTTCAGTAAGACCTAAGTCTAATATTACAGAGTAAGGTGGTCCTCCAGCAGTAAACTTCTGATAGAACATCACAGAAAAAGAGATAGTGACATTTTCTTGCTCTTGACCAGAGTATCAACCAGATTTTGACCATCGGAGGATCCAGTGCATCCCCTCTCTGAGCCTCATTTCCATCTATAAAATAGTAATGATATTACCAGTATGTCATGTGGTAAAGGGTAACATGTTATTCTTTGTTAGTTGGTATATAATGGCAGGAATAGAATATTAGAGATTACCTATTCAATAAATGAAAAAGAAGAAGGAAGGGAAGTGGTAACTAAAATGAGTGCCTTTTCTAAGATCGTAAGTATTATTTGTCACAAATCCATCAGTAGATGTCAGTTTTATTTATTCATGGTCCAGAATTTTTCAGATATGCTAGATGACTTATATCTACAATTTACTTTAAAATATGCTGACATGGGCAGTGAGATTTTATGTATATGCTAAGTAGTTTAAGCTTCAGCTTTAGGGGCAATTGTCCTCACTGAGAGTCCACACTGCAGGCATGATGGCTAGCATTGTGTGAAAAAGTCTGTATTCTAGAAGCAGCTACTGCAAGGTATCTTGATCAACAACTCCTATTCAAGTTAGGCTGGTGAGTGCTAGAAACTGTTTTATTGGGAAAATTAGTTATTTTCTAATTTGCTTAGTAAATGATAAAATAGATGCTTAATGGTGAAATTAGAAGGTGTTTGAGATATACAGATAGATTTAAAAAATCAGAATCACTTCCCATCTTTGCAAAAACAGTGTACAGATTTAGTTAGATCACCAGTATTTATTTTAGGGATGGCCCCCGAGACCAGGTGGTCCTGACATTGGCTGAAGAGAATAGATGGTTGCCTGATTGTGATGGTAAGAGTAACAGAATTTTACCTCTGCGGATAAAAGACACCTCCGTGTGTCTTGAATGGATCTTTCAGATGAGGTGGTGGTCGGAACATTGAGAAAGACAGCAAGGACTGCAAGCGTACAGAGTTACAGGTTGAGTGAATGGTTCTGCCTGCTTACAAATAAGGTGTTTTTATTTTTTAAATAAACATTGCTTATGAGTCAAAATTTGATTTACGATTGGTTTTCAATGTAAATGCTGATTGCAAACTTTTGAAGAGAGCATCACAGAGCCTCCAATACTTCAGTGGCTCTCATGGTCTTTAAAAGAACCTCAGAGTTGGCACAAATTGGCCTGAGTCAGTTTCCTTGCTTAGGATTTACAACTTTTCGTGGGCATGTTAAGCCATGTAGCTGACCAAGAGGAGAGAGATTTGGAAGAAGTGATTGAGTTTTGCTGCTATTTCAGAGTTTGAAGGCAGTCTCCCAAGGTGTATGTGGAGCTCACACTGAAAAAGTTCTCTTTTTTCAACAAATAAACACAGTTGAAGATGGGACATCTAAGGGAAATAACTAAGAAGAAAGAGATGTTATTAAATGATGATACAGATTTGAAGAAATAACAGCAACACTTTTTGGAAGCACTTTTGAGGAATTCCTTTTTGGGAGAAGAATATGGGCACCTGGGAAAGTGGCATTAAACAAATAATGCTGCCAAAAGCACGTCAGGAGCTGAGATGCGCTCTGAGCACAGATTCACAGACCTGAATTAATGAGGACATCTTGTATTAAATCATTTGACAACCTGGATGCTATTTGTCATTGAAATGTAACTTAATATACATTTTATATGCTATAAAATGCTCACCTTCAGATTGAGAGTATTACGTTGTGAATATATATGTGCATGTGGATGTGTATATTTTTCTCAACCTAATTTTCTGTGAAGATGCATACTGTCAGGACGCACCTTAGATGTTGAGCGGGGAGGGGGCAACAATTAAAGGGCTCCTGCAAGTGGCACGTGGTAATCTGTTAAAGAGTTCTCTTTAATGGGGAAGGCTATATAGGGCTTCTTATGTGGATGGAATATGGATGCATTTTAACCCACTCCTTCCCCTCCCTGTATCCATCTGTATACTGTTGACAGATTCATGGTCCTCCATCCCCAAATTTGTCTTGTCCCTCTCCAGTGTACAGCCTTTCAGCAGTTACCTATTTCTCACAGATGAAATCCAAATTCCTTCAGCTGGCAGTTCAGAGCTAGCTAGGTATAGCCTACAGAACTCCTTTCTCTGAATAGGCTGGGGATTTTGATGTTGGCTTCAACCATTTTAGATTTGCTTGACTGTGTTTTCTCAAGCCTTTTTAGTCTGCTTGCTTTGCAAAATCTCATTCTGAAAAGAATCAAAGGTCTCATATTTATTAAAAGGAAAAAAAAGGATAGGTGTGGCTCTGTTCCCAGTTTCTCTAAGTGGTTATAGACAAAAAGAAAGAAAGGAATTATCTTTTTTTTTTATCACCGTTTTCATAAAAAAAAAAAAAAAGGACAGCTTGCCCACAAACTCTGTCGAGGCATCCATAAGCAATTTGCATAATCAACATGAATTCCAAGTGTCTCTGTGCTCGCTTATATTGGATAAAAACAGTTTGCTCACTCTAAATTCAGTTGGCTCTCCTACTTTCTATTTACAGTTAAGAAAAGCTCTCTTAACCTTAAATGGAAAGAGAATGTTCTAGGATCAGAAACTTGTATCAGGATACCAAGGAAGTGAAAGTATAGCATGTTCCTCCTAAAATGATCAATTATTTAGGCTTGAGCTGTGCCACTGGAGCGAGAAACATCCAAGGAAGGAATTAAGAGAGAGAAATACCCAAGAGATGGAGGTAAAGAGATGTGTGTGGGCCCAAATGAATAAGAGCCTGGCACCAGGCTGCTGCACTGTGTGCCAGCCATCCCATCTGTGGCCAGGCTGAGTTAAGGTATGATAAAAAAAAATCTGTGCTCTGATATTTGTATCTGTCATTGTTTCTTGTTTCTTATTTTTCTAGTTAAAGGGGAATTACAACCTTAGACTGAGATGACAACATTGTTTTTTCTTTATCTGAGACATGTTACATTGGTGAACAGGACACATGGAGGTTTGTTATGGTGGGAGCAGCATGAGGGACACCTTTGCATCCCCAAATGAAATTGGAAAGTGGAGGCAGAGGGAAGTGAAAACAAACAGCAATCCCCATCCTTTACTTTCCCACCAAAGGTATTCAGATGATCAGAACTGCACACCTGGCCAGAGGCATGCTAAAGAACATACCCCAAGTGATTTCTGTCTTCATTTAATACTTCCAGTTTATTTTCTGAAATCCTAGGTTGGTTTCACATCTCCCCACTCCACCTGCCACCCTCATCCATGTGAGGCTTATTCGACACCAGACACACAATATTCTCCATATTGAGATGGTGGTGTTGGCTGAGAGAGAACAGTTGTGCAGGAGCGTCGTGTCCACTCCCAACCCATCCCATTTCTCAGGCCGTTTGGCGTGACATTCTTGGTGGTGAAATTGGGAGGGCACAGTTTGGCGATAATGCGTGACTTTTGCTTTAGAGAGGTAAGAAGGGTGAGGCCCATAGGGAAACAAAGAGTTTGCAGTTTGTGGAGACCTTACAGGATATTTGTTTGTTGAGTTTACCAAATAAGGGGAGAGGACAGGGGCTTTAAGCAAAGACTGGCACAAGAATGATCTCCCTTTTGCTGGAGAGTCAACAAGTGAAATATCTTACGACTTCCTCTTACTCATTCCCTTCACCAGAGGTGTTGGTGATGGTGGGGTGGGGAGAGGGGGTTACTAATTCTGTGGATCAGAAGATTTCAGAACAGTGAGTCGATTATGTTTTCTAGTAAATGAAGTTGCTTTTCCCACTTATTTCAGAGAGAGAACATTTTGTGTGCTCTATTTCCCTTTCTCTCTTTGCGTCTGTGTCTCATGACAGTGGAGAATATTATATAATATACAATGAAAAATAATGTGTGCATTGTTTTAGGACAGTGGTTCCCAGACTTTGGAATTTAATGGATCAGTAACGCTTTCAGGTACTCATATAAGCATGCTGGTACTATTTTGCAACAGCAACATATATCTATATATAAATAAATACAATTATATATACCATCTGCCATTCTCCTAACTTGATAACATAAAGGAAGTTTTAACATAAGAAACACAATAGTCTAAATATTTCCAATATAAAAGAGAACGTTGGGGCATCTGGGTAGCTCATTCAGTTAAGCGTCCAACTCTTGATTTCAGCTTAGGTCATGATCTCACAGTCATGAGATCAAGCCCCGTGTCAGACTCTGTGCCGGGTGTGGAGCCTGCTTAAGATTCTCTCTCTCTTCCTCTGCCCCTCCCTGCTCATGCTCTCTCTATCTCTCAAAATTTTTTTTAAAAAATAGAAGGGACATTTTATTATTCACTGATATCAAGCTACTAATTTAAGTCAAATTCTGCATCATATTTTTTTCTTTTTAAATCAATTAGTATGGAGAACTGTATTGATTGGTTTTTCAAATATTTTTCAAATATTCAACCAAACTTGTATTCCTGTGATCAAACCTTAGTTGGTCATAGTGTACTTTTTATGTATTATTCAAATTTCAGAAATTTTCTTTAGAATTTTTGCGTTGAATTCATGAGGGATGTCAGTCTGTAGTTTTCCTTTATCATTACAGTTTTGCCCAGTTTTGACATCAAGGTTTAGTTGGCTGAATGGTACTTATCAAAAAGATACATCTGATACCCAGAGCCTGCAAATATTATTTTATATGGTAAAAGAGTGAATATCATCTTATTTGACCAAAAATGTGGTTAAGAACACTGAGAGGTTTGAGATTATTTGGGATTATCTGACTGGCTTCCAATCCAAAGACAAGTGTTCACATAAGACTTTTGAGAGAGTGTGTGTGTGTGAGTGGGGGAGGGGCAGAGAGAAAGGAAGAGAGGGGATCCCAAGCAGGCTCCACACTCTCAGCACAGAGCCCAAAGTGGGGCTCAAACTCCCAAACTGTGAGATCATGACCTGAGCTGAAATCGAGAGGTGGACACTTAACCAACTGAGCCACGCAGACAACCCTAGAATATAGCTTGTACCCATCTGGCTCTGGGCTTTTCTTTGTGAGAATTTTTTTTTTCCTATAAAGTCAATTTCTATAATGGATATAGGGCCAATCAAGTTATTTTTTCATAAATAGACTTTTTTTTTAAAGTTTATTTGGCAAGACAGAGAGTGGGGGAGGGGCAGAGAGAGAATCCTGAGCAGGTTCCACACAGTCAGCGCTGAGCCTGACATGGGGCATGAACCCCTGAACCCTGAGATAGTGATTTGAGCTGAAACCAAGAGTCAGATGCTTAACAGACTGAGCCACCAGGGCACCATCATAAATAAGCTTTAATAGTTTTATCTTTCAAAGAAATCATCTATTTCATTTATGTTTTCAGATTTACTGGTGTAGAGTTGTTCTGATGTCACTTATTATTTCTAATATTCGTTTTAATATTTTGTGTATTTTTTGTTTGTTTCAGTGTGTTATGAGTTGAATTGTGCTCCCCTCTCACAATGCTCCCCACCCTCCCCCAAATATGTCATATATTGAAGTCCTAATACTCAGTACTTTAAAAAGTTTTTTTTTTAATGTTTATTTTTGAAAGAAAGAGCACAGGCATGGGGAGGGACAGAGAGAGAGGGAGACAGAATATGAAGCAGAGTCTAGGCTCAGAGCTGTCAGCACATAGCCTGATGCCATATGAACACAAAGGCAGGGATTGAGGTAAAGCATGTATAAACAAAGGAAAAACAAAGATTGCCAGTAAACCACCAGAAGCTATGGGAGAGGTCTAGACAGATTCTTTTTCATATTCTTGTCTCCAGAACCGTGAGACAGTAAATTTCGGTTATTTAAGTCACCCAGTTTGTGGTACTTTGTTGCAGTCCCCACCTCCTCCCTACCCCTCTCAGCAAACTGATACAAAATGGGAAGGTAAATCCAGTCTCTATTAATATATTTTGGCCAGAAGCAAAGTTGATAATTATTTCTTATTCAAAACACACATATGTCTAGATTTAGTAAACACGCCTAGTTTATATTATAGCTGATAAGGTTTAGTTAGCAGACTCAATTGTGGGAAAATGCCATGTTTAAGGTCAATAATTCCTTTGTTGTAGACAGCATTCAAATGACTTCTGCCTGAAAAGTGTGATGATGGGGAAGGTAGAAATAGGGATTTGGTCCAAAATGTAGTGGCAGAAAAAAAAAGTACATTGGCTTGCCAATCCTGAATAGAGATTTCAGGAAGGAAACTAAGTCATGAATCAGAAAATACAAACAAGGTACAGCCAGAGAAATCAAGCCCCCTGGATCTGGTAATAAGGAGCTGGAGAGTCCTTCTGAGGTAGGACTGTTCTCACCTCCCACTGCAAAATATGCTATGCAATGGAGTGTTTTCACTAGGAATTGGGGCAGATCCACAATCCACAAACTATTAAGAATAGATCAGGAAGACTCTTTTTTTAAGTTTATTTATTTTGAGGGAGGGAGAGAGAGCACACACGTGCACCTGTGGGGGAGGGGCAGAGAGAGAGGAGAGAGAATCTCAAGCTCACTCTGCTGTCAGCTCAGAACCCTTCCTGGGGCTTGAACTCACAGTTTGTGAGAGATCATGACCTGGGGCCAAGTCAAAAGTCAGACACTTAACCCAGAGCCACCCAGGCTCCTGGACCAGGAAGACTTTTGAAGTTGCTGCCTACAGGATTATTTACATAATGCTTTTGCAATTGTTTCCTTTCACAAATGACTTCTATCTAATACCATGGAAGAATTTTGTACACAGTTTACATGTGAGGTTCAAAGAACAATTAACTAGAAAAATGAATTAAATGGGCCAAGTTGAAAACATAACCAAGTCTTTTGTGATAGCATAGCAAGTATCTTATCAAAAGAAATAAATACTTTAAAGTTAACCATTTCTTCACAATCCAGAGTATTAGTGATTGTAACTTTTCAGGTCATCCTTTGTTCTCATTCATACTGTAGCTGATTAACCCAACACGCTTGCCTTTAGTTGTTGTTTTCACATGTTTTTGATATTATCTAGTGGAATATTAAGAATGTGTTGATTAGCTGAAATAAATGAGAAAAAAAATTCCCTTGCCCAATAGATACATTGCCTTTAAATCACTACCCCCAAATTGTCAGAGCTTGAGTTTTAACTCCCTGAAAAGACCAACTTCATAGGTAAAAAATAAATAAATAAATAATAATAATAATAATAATAATAATAATAATAATAATGTCTTTGGAAGCATTCATTCTAGCTTCTTTTATTCCAGCTAATTGAGGCAAATGACCCAAGTGCAGAATTTGCCAGGAGCATAGATAGGTTTTATTTAATACCAAAAAAAAAAAAACTGCTTTCTTATCTATAGAGAGCAGCAAAGAGAGCCTTTGGCACACACATTTGTCTATGAAGCAAAAGTATCTTTTCTGGCCTTGCCCTTTGGGGAGACAAAAAGCAGAACAAAGAATAGGCATCTTGAATTTTGAATAGATATACATTCAGCTGCAGTTGTAGGTTACCTACAGGCTATGTGTCTCTAATTATTTCCCCTTATAAATTCTAATTTGTCTTCCTGGTATCTTAAAAAAAAGAAGGATTAATGAACATTTTCAGGGAAGGAGAACACACATAATCCTTTAGCATGTTTCCTCGACATCTCACATAACCTTTTAGCATCTTTCTCATATTTTCTGGTTAATTTAATCTGGTAATTTTTACTGAGGCCAGAATCCACTAGAGAAACATGCAAATAATAGGTCAGAGCTCTCTCTCTACTTTCTTAAAAAGCCATTTTCTTAATGTGTTATTACTCTGGGGCATTCTATTCTCTTGAATTTAGGTGTTTAAGTTTTGTGAATCTCCAAAGGGAATGACTGTCTTGCATTCAACAACACAAATATTTATTAAGTGCCTTTATGTACCAGACATGTACAAAACCCTGGAAATGCCAAGATAAAGAAAACACAATTTATTCCCTCAAGGAGTATTCATCCTGGCTGGGCATGACAGATATGTGTACCATTACCATAATGCAACACAGGAAGAGGTGTATGCAATGGGATGAAAAACCACCATGGAATCCCAGAAGAAGAAACTGTTTCTCCTTGTAGCCTTTGTATTCCACTTCACCTCTATTTAACAACAACAAAATGCAATCTCTTAGGAGTAATGAACTGGAATGTAACAGACAGCTTCCAGGACAGTAGGCTGGCAGGTTAAAGTTTGCTTTAGGAAGGAAGGTACCCTGAATTTGATTTAGCCATAGTTTGAAGATACAGTCATCTCAGCCTAGAAAGATTCCACAGAGAAAGCACAATGGAACTCTGAAGTTAGCTTCATTCTAGGCTGAAACTACTTTGTTCCTCACACATGCTTGTACCCAACTTTATACACCTTTAGAAAATTTATTATCTGAACATTATCAGTGTCATTCTTTGAAGAAGTTTACTATGAGTATTTGAGAGAAAAAGATAACACAATTGATGATAAATGACTAGAGTGATTTTAATCTACTTTATTTGTTTCTTATATACCATTTAGAGATGATTACATGGGTAAAAATGCAGGTGAGCCAACTTTTTTTTTCTTTCCTCTCCCACATCTTCAGGTTTATTGGTTTTTTAAAGAAACAGATAGAAAAGATAAACACAGCTAGCTAGCAAATACTTTGCTTCTTAAACAGATTTCTATGTACTGTATTTAATCTGTTTAGATGTGCCTAACTTAGATTTAAAATTGCGTAATTTCTCCTGTAATTATGTAGGGTTTATTAGTGAGTAGGGTGTTTACAGAACCTGGGAAGGTATTGGAGGCATGATATAGGGTGCAGAGGCCTTTTGGGTTAACAAGTAACCATTTTCAGATCCTTGTAAGTGATGACTGAAATTGTCATGTTTGGTGCACAAGGGTAGTTGAACTCTCTTTTAACTTCATCAGGGATCCCCACATTCTAGGATTAAGAGAGAATGAGGACAGTTGCTTCTGCAATTGTAAATTTATTTGTTTTAGCAATATTATTTACTTGAATTGTTTAAAATATTCTCAAATCCACAGAACAGTTGTAATAGTACAAAGAGCTCCTCTATGCCCTTTACGTAGCTCCCCCAGCTATTTTAGCTCTTGACACATATGCCTTTGCATTTTCTCTCATTTTCATTTTTTTCTGTACCACATAAGAGTAAGTTGCAGTCACAATAACCGTTAATGCTTCAATGTATATTTGCAAAAAAAGACATCTTCCTGGCAACCGTAGTACAGCCAACAAAGTCAGGAAATTAATATTAATCAAATTTTACCATCTTATCAACTGATCCCGTTCAAATGTTATCTGTGTTTCAGTGACACTTAGAATGTCCAGAATTATGTGTTACGTTTAGACACCACATTACTTGAGTCTCCTTCAATCTGGAATAGTGCCTCAATCATTGCTTATCTTTCTTCATGTTTGTATTTTTAAAGAGTATAGCCCACTTACTTCAGATTCAGTTGTGTTTTCTTATAATTTATGCTGAATTTATGCATACGCAAATAATTTGGGAGGAGCAAAAATATGTTAAAAGTGATGCTGTGTTTTTTTTCATTGCATCATATTAAGAAACACTTATTGGGCTCTGTGCTGACAGCTCAGAGCCTGGAGCCTGTGTCAGATTCTGTATCTCCTTCTCTCTGCCCCTCCCCTGCTTGCACTCTGTCTCTGTCTCAAAAATAAATAATAAAAACAATTTAAAAATTTTAAAGAAAAGCAGGCCCAGTGGCCTAATAGATAAGGCACTGGACTCCTAAAAATTTTGGAAAAAAAAAAAGAAACACATGATGTCAGTTTGTTACACTGCTGGTATATTTACTTTTATCACTTGATTAAGATGATATCTGACTCATGTCTATAAAGTATAAAAGTAAATATTGTATTTTAAATTATTAATAAGTAAGAAACATTTCTTGAGAAAATATTAAGACTTTTTTATTTTTTTTATTTTTATTTTTTCCACTTGTTTACACCAGAATATAATCATGGGCTCTTATTATTTTAGTTATAATTTATTATCTGTGTATGTGGGATGTATATGTGTTTGTACGTGTGTGTGTATATATATATTATACATATAAATATAAATATAGCTTATGCTCAAATTACCCTTGTCTTCATTAATAAGAGACCTTTAAATGTGACTCCTTTGTCTGTTAGGCATACCTCCATCATTGTCTACGTACTTGCTTATTTCCTGTTATAATTTGTTTTGGGCTCATCTGCTATTTTATTGTGCTTTAGTTTTAGACTCAACCATTTCTCCAAGAATGTTTCATTCTTTCTTTTTTTCACTTTTGTATTAATGTTATTGAACCTGTCTTTGAGATATTTAACATCAATTGTTGCATGGAGTATAAACATTTCGTTTAAGTTGTACCCACTTAACCTACTTTTATAACCAAGTGTAATTACACTTTGAGGTGGAATGAGGACATCCATGGCTTATGTAAATCTTTATGTTTTTCCATTAATATTTGCCAATTTTTGCCCAAAGGAAAAGATACAAGAGTAAGAACTATAACTGAAAGAGAAAGGGTGACAATGAGGATGGTTGTGTGTGTGTGTGTGTGTGTGTGTGTGTGTACACTCACGCACACATGAGCACATTTCTATTTTGAATTGTTGAGGAAGGCGTATTATGAACTGGACTAAACCAGTTTGGTTATGAACAATATCAATCTTTTTGGTAAAAATCAGAATGTGTTAATAGAGATAAATGATAGGTACACTTTTCTTCTGCATTTATGGGTAAAACTAACTTCACACATACAAATATTTTTAGCAAGGAGGCATAAAGTAGGCACATAACTTTTAAATAGACTTGACAAAATTTCAGATCTTGCCCTTTTGTGGGTTCTAAAAGCACTTTGCAAGAGAAGTGCACTGAACATAAATGTGACAATACCTAATGGGGCAATTTCCGGCTGACCCTGATAGTCAAAATCAGGTTACCAAGAGCCAGTGGTTAGACAAAAGGCCAGTTATGAATTGTGAAACAAAAATAATGAATAATTCACTAGATTATTATACTATATGCAGGCAGTAATGTGAACTGTCTCAATATTTTAGACAATTCAGGTATTTCAACCACCATTAATTTCACCAAGAAAATCTTAAAATTTTACATTTTTATTTTAATTAACAAATCACTAATTTTACTCTGCAAACTCATTTCTGATATTCGTTATGTTAACTAACTTGTATATCAAATGTACATTTTGGCTGAAATGCCAAATGACTGAGTGTTAAGGTAAATATTCATTAGAACCCAAGTGTGACAATATATATTATCATTTTCACCACTCTAGTATGTAGATCAAAAGTAACACCAACTTCCTCCCCCCACCACACACACATACACACTATTGCCTATGATAAAGTATTTTAAAAACAAATGTAGACGTATGTAGACATAATTATCTGTCCCTAAACATTTCAGGGTATTTACCAAAATATAAAAGTTTCTTTTTCCATAGCTATAAAACATGATCCCACATAAACAACAAATCTTCAGCATCATCTAACAACCAATGAAATGTCCCCTTCTGCCCAAAGATGTCCTTTGTCCTTTCTCTGTCCCAGTCATGATCCAACCTAAACCATACAGTACTACATGTGATTGTTACATCCCTTAAGTTTCTTTCAAGTTTTAAGTCACTTTTGCAATGTCATTCTACCAATTGACCTGTAAATTGTTAATTTGGGATTTTTGTGATTACTTCCTTGTGGTATCATTTAATTTTTTTCCTTTATATTGTAACTCTCATAATTTGAAGTTAATTCTAAATATCCAATTAAATATAAGTTAATATTTTTTCCCAAGGAGACATCAGAGGTGATTTCATATGCTTCATATTGATTTACTCACTTTGAGGATCATTATACACCAATGACTTTTCATGGTCTCAGTGTATTTCAATAAATATAGTCATTATTATCTTTTTGATGTTCACATTGTTACAACTTTGGTCAGAGGAACCCCTTCATGTTGTCACCTTTGCTCTTTTGATATGATCATACTAATCTTTTGAAACTTCTCCATTTTCTAGTACAAAATATCCCATGTTCCCCTTTTACTGTCTCTGCCTCACACATGAGATTTAGCTACTTCCCAAGGAATTTTGGATTCTTTTGGTTGAAAAGTATATTAAGAAAACAGTCTGGATTATTGGAATATATATCTAGTTTACATTATAGGGATGGCCTGATTTTTGATAATTTTGATGAATACGTAGAGTTTTTTTTTAATCATGAGTGCAGATTGCTACTTCTAAATCAGTGCTAAATTACAATGTGGGTATGGGTAGGAAGTGATTGTAGACAGTGATTGTGTTTATTTATTGATTGAAGTATAGTTGACATACAATGTTACATTAGTTTTAGGTGTACAGCATAGCAATTTGACAAGTCTATATAACACCACTTGTTCACCCCAAGTGTAGGTACCATCTGTCACCATACAACAGCATTACAATACCCTTGACTATATTCCCTATGCTGTACCTTTCATCATCGTGACTTATTCATTTCATAACTGGAGGTCTGTACCCGGTAGTGGGTGCTTTTAAAATAAGCTTTCAGAGAAGTCCTGATGGAAAAAGTAACATGAAGAAAGTGAAGACAAGGTTAGCAAATCCAAGTATTCCAGTTAGTAGAAGCAAGTACAAAAACCCTAAGGCAGGAATTTGCTTAGCCTGACCAACAGAGAGGAATCTAGTGCGACCTGAGTGAAACCAAATGAAGAGGAGAGAATGAAGAGAGACAAGGTTATCAGGGTTGTAAAGGGCTGGGGAGGTGATGGCCAGATCATGTACGACTTTGTAGGTATGTAAGGACTTTGTATTTTAAGAATTTTATATTTTATGTTGGGTAAGATGGACAGACATTTTAGGATTTTGTTTTGTACTTTGAGATAACCAAAGATTAAAATGATTAATCACACTGAGCCCTGGAAAATGTGAGAAGAAATAGGGGTTTAAAGGCTTATTGTATACTGGGAATAGTGTTAGTGGATCACCGTTTCAGAGGAATTTTTCGTAAGATGCATTAAAAGCATGAAATATTTATAATTGATAATTATAATTGATAATTGATAATTGAAATCAATTATATTGATTTCGTAGGTCCACTTGTAAAAGTTTTTCTTAATAAAAAATAGAACAAATAATCATTTGATCATCTATAAATGATCAGAATCATTTATAACGGAAAATTAGAAACAACAATCTATTAACAGAGAAACAAAAAGGAAGAAAATCATAAGCTACTCCTTTAAAAACCTTATTCTTAAATACAGAATCAACTTTCTGGCAAGAGTGATAAAAATCAAAAGACAGTTGTGGGCGCCTGGGTAGCTCAGTCAGGTAAGCGTCCAACTTCCTCTCAGGTCATGATCTCACAGTTGGTGAGTTCGAGCCTGGTGTCATGCTCTGTGCTGACAGCTCAGAGCCTGGAGTCTGCTTCAGATTCTGTATAACCTCTCTCTCTGCCCCTCCCCCACTCATGCTCTGTCTCTCTCTCTCAAAAATAAATAAACGTTAAAAAAAAATTTTTAAGGTGTAAGTAAAATATTATTTTAAAAAAGAAATAGGTATGTTATAATAGAATCAAAAATATCATAAAATATATGACAATAAGTTTGCCAAGAAAAAATGAGAAAAATGGAAAATCTAAAATGCTAAATTGACCCAAGAAGAAACTGAAAAATTAGTAGATCATAAATTTTAATGATAGTAAAGTGCTAAGTAGAAAATAAAAGCCACTTCCCTTCCTCTATCCAAATATAAAAATATTTGTCCTAGATAGCATTTTAGTGTTTTATATCAAGCTTTTAAGAAATAGATAATATCTGTCTTATATAATATTTCCCAGAAAACAAGGAATAATTATTTAGTTGTTTTATGGGGTTTATATAAATTTTATCCCCAATAAGATATATACACAATTGGGGCGCCTGGGTGGCGCAGTCGGTTAAGCGTCCGACTTCAGCCAGGTCACAATCTCGTGGTCCGGGAGTTCGAGCCCCGCGTCCGGCTCTGGGCTGATGGCTCAGAGCCTGGAGCCTGTTTCCAATTCTGTGTCTCCCTCTCTCTCTGCCCCTCCCCCGTTCACGCTCTGTCTCTCTCTGTCCCAAAAATAAATAAACGTTGAAAAAATAAAATTAAAAAAAAAAAAGATATATACACAATAAAAGACAAGTATAAAAATTCAAAAGCAAAGATTATGTAATTGATTCCAGCAATGCAACGCAAAAATATATATCATGATTAAATAGGATTTATACCAGTATTCAAGATGGTTAACAATAAATTACCATTCAAACCCCTACCCATGGCATAAACCTTGCATAATTTGGTCTATGTCTACCCATGTCAACCTAATTTATGACTCTCTCCATTGCTACTAGATTCTAGCCACATAAATAGCTATCTTGTTCTGTAGAGCATCAAGCTTTTTATTGACTTACAGCCATTGTACCTGTAATTCCCTCTTCCTGGATTTTTTTCAACAGCTTTCCTATTGGCTGTCTCCTCTTTATCCCGTCTCAAGTCAACTATTTACCTTCAGGCAGAGTTTTTTGTTTTTTGTTTTTGAGAACTTTTTTGACCACCTACTGTGAGAGTAGCCTCCCTCTCTACCCTTCCTCCCAGAAATCTCTATGTCTTTTAAAAAGTTATAATTAGGCTTATATTTTCATTATTACATCTGTCACTATCTGCACTTTCTTTCATGTTACTTGTTTATTTGGGCATTGTGTAATTCCCAGGACTGTAATACAAGATACCTGAGCTTAAAGATTTTCTCTAGAATAGTGTTGGTTGCATAGGACCAGCTACCCACGTTTGCATAAACTTCATAAATGAATTAAGGGATTATGAAAAAGTTACTTAGTACCTCACTTTTCTCATCTGTTACTTGAACTAATAATCAATGTCCTGTACACCTTCAAAGATCTTCATGAGCAACAAGTAAAATATAGGAATGGACAAGTCTATTGTGACAGTTAAATAAGGTATTATTTTTATCACCCTAATCATGATCTTGGTTGTTTTCATCATTGCAAAGCCAAATAGTATCACAAGACACTTTTTTCAGCATCATTTGTATGAGGTAGGTCATATGGCAGCTGGATGCTGTAATCATTTCTAATGTTCTCTCTTCAGGGATATAGATATACCATTCGGTACCTGCCTGAAAACCAAGATTATTACTACCATATTTTTCCACCACTGGGCTGTGTTAGGGATGTTTATGTGTGTTTTGTTGCCTTGTAAACAGATGAACAAGATCCAAAAGGGAAACTGCATTGGCTGTCTTGGGATGAAGGGCTGGCTTGCTTTTTAAAAGCCATCAAGAAGAAATATGGGGCAGCATGAGAGCTGGTTGTAAATGGAAGGCATGTGAGACAGGAACAATCTGTCCATGAATGAGGCAAGTTCCCATAAACCAGCAATAAGAAGAAATGGGTGTGAGGCACATGAAACACATCAAAGCATTAACTTTTAAGAAAGTGGGAAAAATTTGATCTTCAAAAAGGAGTCCTGGGATGGGATTATTCTCAAACTTTTTGGTTCGGTTCACATTCCATGGGTTGCTTATGGACCATTTATGTATGTATGTATGTATGTATGTATGTATGTATGTATGTATGTATGTGGCAATACTTACAAAGTAATCATTAGGTACCAAGTCTTGCTTTGGGTGTTCTGGAGGCCACAAGCATGATTAACCATGGTAAGACCTCAAGTATGGAAGATGGTATAAACATTTTGCATATACTTTTGAGTATTTTGTAATTTAAAAAGTGGTTTTGTAGACATTTTCTTACTTGACTCCCAGAACAAGGTCTATAAATGTAGAGATAATAAAACCAAGACTATCTAGGCAAAGTGACTTTCCCAAAGTCCCTAAGTTGGTGGTGAAGCAGGTGATCTATTTCTCAACCTAGTGCTCTTTCTTCTCCATTACACAAGCGCTTGCTGTCTCAAGTCGGGGGAGGGCACACGTTGTTATAAACTGTGATGTAACATCTGTCATGTGATAGGCTAACATCAAGTAGATGGAGAAAGAAGAGTGTACTCGGACAAGTGAAGGAAGAGGTTACCTGAAAGGGTGTGACATTTCAACAGAGAGCAAAGACATGAGGCAGCTTCTGCTGACCAGGGGCTCATGATCTTGTTGGTACTTATGATCCAGCCCGCGTCTGAAATCAGTGCAGAGTAGACAGCACAAGCAAGTGGTATGAAAGTAAGGTGATATCTGAGAAATCGCCAAGTGAGAGTAATCATTAAGAAGAAACAATAGTCTGGAGGCATAATCAGGAAATCCCTCACTGCATTGGATCTTGAAGAAATAGCTACCTGAACTAATAGGAGGTCAGCATTACAGGGTGGGCAGCAGTGTGAGAGGCACTGGGGCATAATGTTCTGGGAGATGAGAAGAGACTCCAGTGGAGTAGAGACTGGGTTGAAGAATAACAATAGACATTTTTTTTAATAATCATATGGTTTCTCCTGAAATAATCAAGCTAAAAAGAATTAACCAAATAAACCTTAAGATATTACAGGGTGAGGCCAGATTTAATTACTGTGCTATAATGGCAATTCACTTTGACAGGGAGCTCAGGCTGGTTTTAAAGCAATCAAGTGAGAATTTATTATAGAGAAGGTCTCTGATATTGCTCAAGGCTTTTCGAAAGACACCACTACCCCTGATGTCTATTCAAATAGGGACTATTATCCAGGATTTAAAATTTTATTTCTTTTATGACGTTAATCCTAGATACAAACCCATTGCTAAAACTGTAGAATATCCTAGTCATTAAATTCTAGTTTCACTTTTAAACTGTGTAAAATGCATGTGCATAAGATTATTTTATCTGTATGTCAGGCATAGTTATAACCACATGTATATATAATTATATGAAACATATACATAGATATAGATAGACATAGATATATAAGTACATCTTACTTAAAGTATGATCACATTATGTATACAGTTTTGGGTCTTGCTTTTTTTCCTCAATAATTGTGGAAATTGTAGTAATGTAAGTAACTCCAAGTGTAAACCTCACTTCTTTCAAGGGTCTTCTTCTAGCAGACATTTGTACAAGGTAGAATTTGCCAGACAGTTGTCCCTGAATCCATTCATCTTGCAGGTTCTCCCTTTTGCGAGTTTGCTGCCCCTCTGGGTCCACTATTGCCTCTTCAAAGGCTGTGTGACTAGTTCCAGAGCAACTCTGTCCTCCTCCAGTTCAGGCACTATTGCTGACCTCACCAAAGGGGTGGGTAATGCAGAGAAAGCACTATCTGTGATTTTTTCTGAATGTCACAAAAAGATCAGGGTGCCCAGGTGACTCAGTTGGTAAGTGTCTGACTCATGATTTTCGTGCTGGGCATAGAGCCTGCTTGGGATTCTCTTTCTCCCTCTCCCTCTGCCCCTCTCTCTCTAAAAAGCAAATAAATAAATTCCTATCACAAAAAGAAAGCTACGTGTACAACACACTTTATTTACTGAAGGATGGAGAATAACCAGAGGCGATTAATGTTCTGGGACAGGGAGTAGGGTAGAAGGTAACTTGGATTCCAGTTATGGCATTTCCTGGACTCTTAGGCACAGTAGCCAACATTAAAACCTCTCTGGGTTCACCATTGCCTTGATTTGCTCCACTGCCTTTAGATTTGCCCTCCCTGACCCTGCCACTCCCCAAAAAGGATAAAATGTCCTAAAACATCACACTTCCCAAGTCTGAGCTATTTATTTTCAAAAATACACAGAAGTAGATAAAGGGAGGTCATATGGAAAGGGACTAGTGTACATTTCCCAGAAGACCAGTCCAGGCTGGAGGTGGTGAGGCTCCAGGTCTGATCCCCTGTGTCCTTTGCCAGTGTCAGATGAGCTTTTCATTTCTTATCTTTCTCCAGTCTTCATGGGGGAAACTATTAGATCAATCTCAGTATACACATTTATGCATATGGACACACATACACTACAAACAGTAATTCTCACAAAGACAATTCAAGTTCATATTATAGGAGCATTTTTTTTCCTGAATGCAGTAATATAGCTTCCCCTGCTCATGATGAAGAGAGAGCTTTGCATGGTTCTATAGAAGCATATCAGATATCATTTCCTCTTTGTACATCCTCTACCACTTCAGGACATGTATGTTTAGTGATTCATAACTGTGCTCTTGAAAACATAGGCCATCTTCTGAAAATAGTTTTCTTTACCCTCAGAAAAATTTGTTAAACTAGATACATTTCTCCCCTGAGAGCCAGTATTTACTTTACTTCTCAACCGATTGGTTGTTTTCATCTCTCTTGTTAACAAACATCAACATTTAAGTCTTCTTTCAGTTCATACATGCTTCATAAACAGGCATGTCAGAGTTACTAATAAGTTTAGTGAAAACAACAAACAAACTTTAAAAAAAAAACCTGGGTTTTCTTAACTTACCTCAGCAATTTTGGACAAATCACTTAAACGTGTGCTTGTCTTTCTTTCCAGAATTATGGAGGTAGGCAGGCAGTCTTTGGGATCCCTTCAAACACTCATCTATGCCTCTAAAAGTACTTAAATTGGTAAATCTTAGCTCTGAGCCAATTTATCTCCAAATACCTTCAACTGTCAATGATATCAATCAAATAATTATTACCCACAAAAGTATCTTTAATTTTATGTAGAATTGCATCTGTCATAGTTATTTGGGAAGAATAACTATTGTATAAAATCAAGGCAAGGGAGAGAGTTGTGGAAAAAGTTGGTGATCAGTGATTAGCTTGCTCACTTGAATCATTAATGCAGGCTTTCTCCATGCTTTCCTTCTCTGAATATTTACTATTGAGCTCTTGTTATGAGCTGAGCATTGTTTTAAGCACCAGGGATCCAACAGTAACAAAAAGGTTTCTGTCCTGGAGACCTTAAATTCTATAACTAAAGAATCATCATGGTAGACTAAGAGGCTTATCAATGATGAAATGGGGGAAGTATGGTTGCCCTCATAGATGTAGGGAGGTATGAGAATTTGGTCCCAAAGTGGTGTTGGGGGAGTATAGCATGGA
Source organism: Acinonyx jubatus (assembly GCF_027475565.1). NCBI lineage: Eukaryota > Metazoa > Chordata > Mammalia > Carnivora > Felidae > Acinonyx > Acinonyx jubatus. Next base: position 61,708,059 of record NC_069392.1, read on the forward strand.
GAAAAGTTATTTCTACTAAAGCAAAACAAAAACCTCTCCAGCCCAAGCCTCAGTAACTCTTGTATTTTTGCCTATTTTGGGCAAGGTACCTGTCCTGAGTGATCTACCTCTTTAGAAATTTGTAAGTTACTCATATTTTCTTTTGCCTGTATCTTGAAGTGCTGACCAGTAAATTTTGTCTTCTGATTCTGTTTGTTCCTGAAAAACTTCCAAATAGTTTTCAAATTCCATTCTCAGTGAGGTAATGATAAAGGTACTCCAGCAAGCTAATATTCATTTATGGCTTCCATTTCTTCCCCCAGTCTTTGCCTGAACCAAGGTTCACAAGTTAGGATACTCATGTTAAGATCCTGAGTGCAGATATATGCTCCCAACCAAACTTCAGGTGTGCTGTCATTTCCATTGGAAATTGAACTGTTTCTAGGCCACTGTTACACTCACTGAAAATGTCACAGTGCAAATTATAGAAGCAGTAAGATAAAGCTAAAAGAATTTAGGTTAGAATTGAAAAGATGAAAAAGAAAATCAATGGCTAAAAAGCATATGAAATGGCGAGATGATGAAATGGATATAGAGGCAGATCCAGATTCTAATGTTGATATAACTACCAGTAGTGCCAGTTGGGTAAATCATGTTACGTCTTTGAACTTTAGTATCTTCAGCCATGAAATTATCTTCAGCCGTCATTAGCCATTAAATTCAGCTAACCCAATTAGCCAGTTGGGTTAGAATATTGGTAGTGTCTAAATATTTCTTGCCTATATGGTCTAAACAGGCTTATTTAGAGGAGATGACCCCTGAATTTTTCCAGAGGCACAATTTTATAATTCTTACTTCTGGAATGGTTTCATCCTAGAGACAAGAATGCTAAGATGTGACATAATCACCTTTTCTTTTTCAGGACAGGAAGTGCCTATAAAACTCATGTAGGATTTTTTTATTTTGTAAGTTCCTGAACAAAGAAAACATAGCCTAAACTTTTGAAGCAGGAGTGTCTTGACTTTCAGAGAAAAGGCAAGGAATGTTAAGAGAGGTAGCTAAGAAGATAATTGATAACCAACAGTGCTGGGTAATTATTATTCATCTAATTTGAAGGCAGGAAAGTCGGGGTGCTTTATAAAAATGAATCTAGAAACTATTTGACACTCTTAACTTTGAGAAGAGTACATAGCAAAAATTATCATTTGTCTCTTCTGAAAATACATCATAAAAGGACTGAGTCTTCCACCTTCCTCTTTTTTCTCTCATTCTCTTTCTCTGGTCACTTGTTCTGAGAGAAGCTGGCGGCTATGTTGAAAGCTGCACTTTGGAGAAGCCCGTGTGGTGAGGTAGTTGTCTCAGGCCAAGAGCCAGGGAGGAACTGAGGCTCCAAGTCCACCTTCTTCCAAGGAGCTGAGGCCTACCAACAGACACTTGATTGAGATTGGAAGTAGATTGTTCCCCAGTCAAGCCTTCAGATGAGACTGCAGCACCAGCTGACAGCCTGACCAGACCTTCCCAAGAGACCTTGAGTACAAATCACCTAAGCATTCCTGGATTCCTCTGACTCACAGAAAATGGGAGATAAAAAATGTTGTTTTGAGGTGCTAAATTTGGGGGAAACCTGTTATGTAGCAGTAGGTAGTAAATACAGGGATAAAGCATAGCCCCTTTCAAATTTGCACTCCATTTCTTTGAAATCTCATTTGTTAAGAAGTAAAACACCTTTAAATCTGATCTGTAAAGTTTATTTCAACTTATTTTTCTAAATTTGTGACACTTATTTCTACATGAATTTCTTATTTCTATATGTTGAGCTGTGGTATAAGTGAAACTTGACTTTTTGCTGAAATTAGGTTTTTAGGCTACTAAGGCTTTGTAGGTGGTTTTCCCTAGAATGGAAGAAAAAAGAGCCCTTCCCAACAAACTATCCAGAGTTCCAAACGCAGATCATTTGCAGTATATGCTCGAGTTCAAATGCATTGTCTTTGAGACAGATGGAACTGAGTTTGAGTTCTGACTCTAATCATTGAAAGTTGTGTGACCCCAAGTGAATAACATCTTTATATCTAAAAAATGTGCAGAATATTTGTCTATTTCAAAGAATTGATGTACAGGTTAGGATACTACAAAACACTTAGTACTTGACATGGTACCATTTTATAACCTTTTCTTATTATTGTTATTCTATTCCTTAATTAGGGAGTTTTTTTGTGTTTATCTAATTCCAGTACAGTCCCTTTCTTTTGAAACCTGATTGTACTGTTTTGTTCTTCTCCAAGGGGGTTTACTGTGCTCTTTTATAATTATATCTACCTCCTAATAATCTTGTGTTAGTATAGTGTCATAACTCTCTCTTCTTTGAAGTGCCTTATACATAGTAAGTAACTTCAAGTAAGTAACTCCATAATTGTGTTCGTTGAGTCAAGTTGTACCTTAAGTGTTTAAATAATTTTTGAAAATGATACTGGCTGCAAATTTTTTTCAAATCTCGCTGAAAATTAGGTCACCCCAGATGGATGAGTGTTTACCTTTTTTTTTTTAATGTTTATTTCCTTTTGAAATAGAGAGACAGAGACAGAGAGTGAGCAGGGGAGGGGCAGAGAGAGGAAGACACAGAATCCTAAGCAGGCTCCAGGCTCAGAGCTGTCAGCACAGAGCCTGATGCCGGGCTTGAACTCAGGAGCGGTGAGATCTTGACCTGAGCTGAAGTCAGACGCTCAACCGACTGAGCCACCCAGGCACCCCAGCCATGTTCTTAAAATCTCTGTAAAAAGACTTCTATACTGCTACTGAGAGAAACAAACCCCTGGGTTTGCTTAGACTCTTGTCTTGCCTCACTGTATGACAGGTCGAGTCACTCAACTTCACGAACTTAGTTTCTTCAACTTTCAATCTAGGCTGAGATGTCTAAATTCCTTTTCAATCCTTACTTATGAAAGTCATCCTTTCCTTAGCTCATCTTTAGTCTAGGGTTAATCTGCAGTAGACAAAGAGATTGGAATTTTAGTACTCTAGTCTTTTTGTCCCTTTCTGGCTTGTATTATAAGAAATTATTTCCTTATGGGACAAATAAAATTGAATTTTTTATATGCTCAATTCGGTGTCCTTCCTTTGATTTTACAACATGAGTAGTCTGACATGCGAATTTAACGACACAGATAAAGTCCTGGTGTATTCACACAAAAACTGCTTTTATGTGTGTTCCGGTTCCTGAGCAGACTGAAAGCTTATGTGCTGGTCTAAGAAACAAAGGGGTAAATGGTTATTTGAAAGGTAGTAAAAGTTTATTTTACATCCTAGTCTCATTTATGCAACTAGCTGTGTTACCTTAAAGTCTTTATACATACAGATAGATAGATAGATAGATAGATAGATAGGTAGATAGATAGATGTGTGTATACACACACATACTTTTGCAGCTAATAAAATACAAAGAAAAAAATATGTTTGTTCCTAGCAAATGGTGCTGTTTATTTGCCACATAGGTATATTGATAGAACATATTAAAATCATAAATTTTTGGAAAACTGGAAGAGAGTTAGCTTGGGGATTATTTTATGTAGTGATTCCCAATCTAGGGTACCTGAAGAGCTATTTTCAAATATTTTCAAAACCTAATATAAATTATATATTGATCTTTGATAGAAATATGCAAAAATGATTTTGCAGAAAATTCAAACATAGTGAAAATAATAACTGATATGTTTGGGCTGGTGTTTTTCAGCCTTGTCCTTTTATAGATAAGGAAATGAAGCTGAAACATTTAAATTATTTTCTCAGGGTGAATCAGGTTGGTGTTGTTAGCACTCACAAGCCATTTGCTGACTCTTGTTCAGAATTCTTTCTACCTTACCTTTTGACTAAAAACCATTTTGAGTCTGAACTCTTCCTTTGTGGTCACACCAGTCAAGTCCTTGTGTTTCCACCTGTGGGCCGGAGAATGCCCAGGTAAAAGCCTTCAGAGAAGTAGACTCTTATGTTAGTTGCCTCATACTACCATGTTTATAGCTCTCATATGGTTGCAACCATTTCCATTTTTATCTTTTCTGACTTCTTTCAATCTGTGTTATACTTTTGTTTTCTCTACAGTTAGAACCAGTCTAACCTCTGTCTAACTTATTCACAAAGTTATTATTACTGTATTTATTTTTATTTATTTTGCAATAATAAATAAATTATTTACTGAACACCTATTATGTAAAATTTTATTAAATACTTTGGACACATACTTCATTCAAACCTAACAGTCCCATGAGGTTTCAGAGAGTAACAGTCATATAAATTAAGTTGACTGTGATCGCTCATCTTCCTATATCTCATCCAGCTATTTTATTCAGCCATTCTGATTCTAAAGCTAATGGACTCTCCAAAATGCAAAGAAATTGGACCTGCAAAAACGTTTTTTCTTTATTTAATCAATATCAAGGTTGTCAAAATTACAAAACATAAAAAGATTGGTAGATAATTTACATATGTGAATATATATTTATAAATTAAAAATTGTGTTGATATGTGTATGAGTTTTTTAATATCTTGTTCTAACTAACTATTTTGCATAAATTACCAATGAGCTCTATTTGCAATGAGCTCTATTATAAATGAGTAGAATTGCTGGAAGCTTGTCCATTTACCTCAGAGTTATGGGTAAACTTGGTTAGCTTAACAAGTTATGGGTAAACTTTCATTTTTTAATGCTATGTAATCATGTGTTCTCTGTCTCAGCATTTTTCTTCCTCTGTTACATAGATAAATTATCACCAAATCGTAAAAACAAAGATTCTATTCAATTTCTCGAGTAGGATAGAAGTTTGGTGGGTTTTTTTTTTTCGGGGGGGGGTTTGGTCTAGCAGTCTAGAGATGAACTTCAGGCGATCTGTCAACTCCATGAAATTGTATAAGTACTTAGGTAAGTCTCTGTAGGTGTAATTGTAAATGTAATTGAACTGGGTAAGTGTAGGTGTACATACATGTATAGGAACACAGTCACATATGTGTAGGTAAATATTTTTATTTTCTTTTTCTTGAGACTCTATAGCTTTTACCAGACTCTCAAAAATAATTCATGGCACAAAAAAGATTTGTAAACAAAACTCTTGCCTTATAAGAAATTTAACATTCTTGCTCACAATGACTGCCTCTAAACCCAAGTAGATCCTGCCTCACTTATTTCTAAGGATTCCTTCTAAGGATTTCTCATCATTCTCCCAGATCCTTTTGTACATCTAACATATACTTCAGGCTAGAGTGTAGGTCCATTTTTATTAGACTCAAAGCTCTTTGTAAAAAATGAGTATTTTTCTTGTAGCTCTGCTCTTTTTTTCTTTCCTGTTCTCATTCCACTTGATCTCTCTAAACATTTTATTACTATTTCTCCTTCCCCTTCCTCCTCTCACCAAATGTGATTTTCAAGGGCTATTATTCCTAAAAGTTAGAATTTCCAAATCAACCTGTCCGAGTCTCTGGCCTGACTGCATCTTGCTTCTGTAATGATAATCTCTCTCTGCTCTGCATTCCTATCCATCTCTTCTCCACCTAAAGCTGGCATCCTGCTTTAGCATTCTCATGAGATTCCTAACAATGAATTTAAGGAACACAATGCCAAATTTTCCCTAATGAAATAAACTTTTCTTTTTTAAACCTCATTTGTTTCTTATAGTAGGAAGGTTGGTAGGGTTCACTATTCTGTTTTGTTTTGTTTATTTTGTTTTTAAGACAAAACCAAAGTCCATAGAAATGTAAAATGTTTTCATGATCAAAAAATTCAGTCACTGATAGACCTGACACTGGATCGCAGGTCTCTGAATTGTTAATCTAGGCCTAACTGCCGACAACTAAGTAGTAAGTCTGTAGTACCAGAAAAGACAGTGTGTTGGTAATAAGAGAAACTAGATTCAAGCCATAGCATTGCTATTTACTAGATTTGTTATTTCATACAAATATTCAAATAACTTACCATTTCTGAAGGTCACCTTCTTCATTGTTTAAAAAAGAGGGGGGTCATGTTTGATTTTCAGTAGTCCCTCTCTGCTCTAACACATTTAGTTGTCTTTTGTTCATTGACTTTGCTCTCCCACTGGATGAGGAGGTGGTAACAATCAGGCCAGATGTGTGAATAATTCCATCTTGCTTTTTGGCATTGAGGGTAAGAAACTTGCACGTCCTTGAAGGAAAGGAGGAAACTCTCCTACAGAATGTAGGCTCATATGACCCTAAATATAACAGTATTCAGCATCTTAAGGGCAAAGGGAACCGAAGGACTTGAAGCAGGATTTTGACACGCCTGTCCTCGCCAATTCCTGCTATATTGCTGATGCTGTTTCTCTTTGTGAATCACTCCACACTCACTCGTTTGTGCCATTGCCAACTGCTCTTGTTGGCAGGATCCTCTGAGGGCTTTCCAGGCCACTGCTTGTGGCACAGTGCCAAATGGATTGTGGGATGGATGACTGACAATCAAATAAGCATCCTGCCTTGTGGCTGCACAAAACATAACTGTTATTATTACGTATGGAGCCTTTCAAAGCACCATGTTAAATAGTCCATGTGAAAGGAAATTAACACCAAATTACTATGAGGAGCTACTTTTAAAACAGAATGAGTTGAGAGGCCAAGGATGCTCCCTTCTAATCAGTCATCAAGGTTTTTCTCATTTCTCCTTCTTTCATGTCTTACATAGCTTACTTACTCATCACTTATCCATTAATTTGCTGCAAGAGCCTCCTAGCTAGACTTTTGCTCTTTGTCTTGTCCATCTCAAATCTGTTTTATACACTGCTGTATCTTTCTGGAAGATCTCTTACATCACTCAAAATAAAACCTAATCTGCTTGGCATTGTTTTAAAAATGCCATTCCTGGGTTGCCTGGGTGGCTTAGTCAGTTAGGTGTCTGTGAGTTTGAGCTCTGCGTCGGGCTCGGTGCTGACAGCTAAGAGCCTGGAGCTGCTTCAGATTCTGTGTCTTCCTCTGTCTCTCTGCCACTCCACTGTTTGCACTCTCTCTCCCTCCCTTCCTCCCTCTCTCTCTCTCTCAAAAATACATAAACATTAAAAAATTTTTAATTAAAAAAAATGCCATTCCTGAGAGAGGCCCTTCCAAGCTCTCTAGCTTCTTCCTTTGCCCCATCTCACTGCGTACCTTACATATAACCCTGTTAGTCTACTGGTAGTTTTTCCAATTTAGACAGGTCCTAAATAACAATGAAAACTGAAATGCAAATTTTTAATGAAATCAGTCAGCTTACAGAGTCCTGAGTAAGGTATTCCTAGTAGGGTTGGTTTTAGTTGAACTTGAATGTCTGCAACTGGCCGTGATCATGGAGCACAGCTCAGAGAGAAATAATTTATATTGAACATTTTACTGGCCTAAACGATGGCCTCCAAAAAGATATATCTGTGCACTAATCTCTGGAGCATATTACCTATTTATATGGCAAAATTGAACATTACTATATGGCTTAGTCTGTTTGGGCTGCTATAATACAATACTATATATGGGTGGCTTAAACAACAGAAATTTATTTCTCACAGTTCTGGAGGTGGGGAAGTCCTAGATCAAGTGCTGGCAGATCCAGTGTGTGATGAGGGTTCTCTTCCTGGATCGTAGATAACTGTTTTCTCATACCCTCACGTGGTGGAGAACACAGGGAGAAGCAGCAAGCTCTTATATCTCTTCTGTAGGGACACCAATCCTATTCATTAGCGCTTCACCCTAATGACCTAATCACCTGCCACAGTGTTCTTACTTGCTAATACCATTACACCAGGGATTAGGATTTCAACATACAAATTTTATTTTTTAATTAAAAAAATTTTAAGTTTATTTATTTACTTTGAGAAAGAGAGAGAGAAAGCATGAGCAGGAAAGAGACAGAAACCCAAGCAGGCTCTGCACTGTCAGCGTGGAGCCCAATGCAGGGCTTGAACCCACGAACTATGAGATCATGACCTGAGCTAAAACCAAGGGTCAGATGCTTAACTGACTAAGCCACCCAGGCACCCCTCAACATAAAAATGTTAGAGGGACACAAACATTTAGTCTGTAATACCACATGTGGTAAAAGATAATTAAATTAAGGATAGCAGAAGTACTTATCCTGAATGATCTAGGTTGGCCCTAACTGCAATCACATATATCCTTTCGGAGAGCACAGGGACAACACAAAACAGGGAGACAGAAGAGACGAAAGCAATGTGACCAGGGAGGAAGACATTGGAATGATGGGGCAAACCAAAGAATTCCTGCAACCACCAGAAGTTAAAAGAGGCAATGAGGAATCCTTCCCTAGAGGCTTGGGAGTGAGGATGGTTTTGCCAACACCTTGATTTTGGAACTTGTAACCCCTAGAACTATGAGAGAATCCATTTCTGTTGTTTTAAGCCATTAAGTTTGTTACAATTTGTTACAGAAGCCACGGGAAACTAATACAAGCACTTTAATGAGAAACTTAGGTAATTAGGAAGCATAGAATGAAGTAGGAGGATTAACTAAAGACTTATAAAAACATATAAATGGTTTTCCCAATGTTGAATTATCATCCTCACCCCTAAGGTAACTTAGAGATCATTTCAATAAAAATTTTATTTGACAGAGGAAAGCTCAAGACCACGGAGTTTCATTGGCTTCCCAAAGCTGTATGTGTGGTGAGTAGCAGAACCACGGCAGGTGTTAAGGTCTCCTAAGGACCCCAGGGCTCCCTTTATCAGTCTTCACTGCCTCTCAGTTAAAAATGGCACACTGTTCAACATAATTCTATTTGTAATTGTAAAATGTTGAAATATGGCTAAGTCTCCAACAGTAGAAAATTACTTTAGATAAGTTATATTACCTTTAAATGATAGGATACTGGGAAGCCATTACAAATATTTGAAAGGTTATATACCAAAGTGTTACTTGTAGTTCTCTGTGATCACAAGAATTAAAGATGGCTTTTATCTTTCTTTACATTATTTTATCATTTCTCTATAGTACATACATATTTATTTTATAATAAAAAGGTTTTTATTCTTAAATTTCAAAGAATTCCCATTGTATGTCTATCTGTCAGGTGATGTTCAGGGGACTAATTATAGACATCTTGCCCATATTTCATCTGAGGATTAGGTTAGGGGGTTGGGATTCAGGGCTGTTGCAAGGCGGGAGGTAAAGTAATATTGAACAACAAAAAAAGTGAGAATAAATATGATTGACAGACATAGAAAAAGGGAAGCAGATACACTATCTAGAAGGTGGTGAATTTGTGAATGGGCCTTGATATCTTCCAGTCAGATACCAATATCCTGTTTTGTGCTGCCTGTATTAATTCCAATGAATAGATTACTTTGAAGACCTGGAGTTTTTCTCTAAGTCCAATCTCAGACAAGGCACTGTATGGAATAGGTAGGCAGCATAGTGTGAATGGTATGGAGATGCACTTTCCATGAAGATGGGGGTCTGCTAAAGCCTGCCTGACCAGGGAGATGATGGTTAGTGATGGCAGGAAGAGTTAGGGGCATTTTGACCTGAAAACAGGAGAGAATTTGGTCAAGGAGCAAAAGTGTGTGCAGATCTTTATCTGTATTTATGTGATCTTCATCTGTATTTATGTGATCTTCAGCCCTTATGGTTCCCTGCTGGCCTTAGAAGTTTGGTGAAATTAATTTTTCATTGAGAGTTGACTTTTGAACAAGGGGGTAGAGAGAATCAAGAACATTCCAACCTGAAACTAGAATGCTAAGAAAAGTAAACCTTTAAAAAAATTACTGGTGTTTTATATCTTGCCCTATAGCAGGTTCTAACTGTGCTTATAGCTGAAATAAATTGTTATTCATAGCATTTTTGGGGGATTGTAAATTGATATGACATACTTTTACTAGGGAACAGTTTGGCGCATTTAGCAATTTGTTCAAAATCTTGAGGACATAATTTGAAAAGCAGACAAAAATCGTGTATAAATATGCCATCACTGTGATATTCTCAAATTGAAAACCTAAACAAATTAAATGTTCAAAATTATATGACTGATTAAGTATTATATGATAGATAAATATGATGGGCCTTTTTGTAGTCATTAAGAATTATGTTTATAAATAATTCAGTGAAAAGAACAAGTTATTGCATATAGAACTTCATACTAACCACACATAGTTTGTGTATGTGTGTGTATACACACATGCACACACACACACATATACACACACACAATCTGTAAAGGGTAGCCTTCATTTTATAAACTTATAAAATATGAAATTATGCATACCACTTTTCAAGTATATACTGTATGCAATGAAATACATAAGTAATGTCATATTGATCTTTCTCTTTGCAAAATAGTGAATATCTTATTTTGTCTATCAGAAGTTTAAAAATATTGAAGATAAAGGTACTAACTCATTGGAAAAATGGGGAAAAGAAAACATCAAAATAAATTTCCTTCTTTATTTAAAAATTTTTTTTAATGTTTTATTTACTTTTAAGACAGAGAGAGACAGAGCATGAGTGGGGATGGGGCAGAGAGAGAGGGAGACCCAGAATCCGAAGCAGGCTCCAGCCTCTGAGCTGTGAGCACAGAGCCTGACGTTAGGCTCGAACTCAGGAACTGTGAGATCATAACCTGAGCCAAAGTCGAACACTTAACCAACTGAGCCCACCAGGTGCCTCCCCTTCCTTATTTTAAAAGAATGGCATATACTGATAGACCTTGCTAATTTCCTCTGTCTTGTAGCAACACACTGCATGTTTAGAAGTTACCGTGTATAGGTAAATTCTACAAATGCGAGGATAGTTCTTCATAGTTCTGGGTCCTAAAAGAGACAAAATATGAAATACGAAAAATCCCTTGCTGGTGAATTCCTGGGAGGCATGCCTTAACACACAAAGTAAACTAAGTAAGATTTCCAAATAGAATTACCAACATTAAAATGCCCTGCATTTCAAATGATGATTGATATCTTTACCGTCTCATGGCTACTGCCTGGCTAAGAGAGAAGTCTCTAGCATGTCAAGGTGGTTGCAGCCATTGTGACTGACTCAGAAGCCTACCCTCTACTCTCCTCCTGGACAGCAGCCTTCCCCTGCTAAGATAACACTGATTTTGTCTTATAGCAAAAGGCTCTGCACTTCGAAAAAGGCTGGATCAGAAACCAAATCTTGCTGTATCTAAATCAGTCATGGTAGTAACATTCCCCTCACCACTGACATGTGGTGTCATTCTGATCAATGATACCTCAGAAGTCTGCAGATGTTGCCTCTGGGAGGAGTTCTTAGCTCTTAAAGTAATAGGGAAGAGTTAATGCCTGTTCTTTCTTATGGATATAGATGTGGGGGGATGTGATGCTACAGCCATCTTTCAACTATGAAGAAGCTAGTCACACATTAAGAATGGCAGAGTAAAAGCTCTAAAGAATGTATGTCTTTTTCAAGACCCTTTTTGAGATCCTGAATTAACTGAATAGGAGCTACCCCAGAGCCATCATCCTACCTTATACTTCTTTTTATGTGAAGTGACAGAGCTGTTGTATGGTTTAAGTTCTTGTGAGTCAGGTATTCTGTTACTCAAATAGTTTGAACTAATGTTGAAAGCAAAGAAACTATTGAAATGAATTCAGTTTCAAGTATTATGTGAGGTCTGTGTTCTATCACTGGACTCAATGTGCTGGGAGAAAGTTAGATAGGGGCCTGCTCATGCAGGAGCTTATGATCTGCATTAAAGCTTTGCAGTGATGAGAAGCTGTTAGTGGTTTGGATGGAACAAGAAAGTGGTAAGATTTGATTTTGCTATTTTTAATACATTTCTGTGTGCCCACAGTTGAGTTTCCTCTTTCCTATTTGGAGTTAATTCTTCAAATATAATAAAGCTGTTTGCTTCTATTCCTCCTATCTCTTCCCTTAGCCATTTGCCTTTTCATTGATCTTTTATAAGTCTTATGATCTTAACGCTAATGCTATTAATCCAGCTCTCAACTTTTGACCGTATTTCTCTTCTGTTCTCTCTTCTATTTGGCCCTTGGCTCTGGGTGTGTTTTCAAGGCTTTTAGTCTCTGCAAATATAAAAGTCTTTTAAATGCACAGGGTCAGGGTGAGGCATTTACTGAAGTGAATACCAATGTAATTGAAGAATCTCTTTCCAAACTAAATAATTATTCTTGAATGAATTTTCCTTTTAAATTGAATTTCCATGCTTAGGATTGATTTTTTTTAAGAAAGGCTAACCTACAAATGAATATGTTTTTTTCCCCATTTTCAACTCTTCCTCTTTTTCATAGTGTGGAGTCCTTAGATCCTCTCTGAAGACTTAAATTTGCTACTTATATCTCAGTGCAATTTGGAGCTTGGGTGAAATATGATGTATTTAAAATTGAGATGTCTTTTCCTTTTCCTCTTCCCTGCAATTATGTTGTGTTCTGTTACATATCCTCTGGAATCTGCCCACTTAAACATTTAAACAATATTCATCAAAGACCTTTTAGATTTTATTTCCTTGAATAATTAAAATAGAACCAACCAGATCTGTGCATCACAAGGGCATTAATTTCAAGCCTGTTGGCTGTTCTACTACATTGGGGAAATTGCATGGTTGAACATCAGTTTAATTATAGAGCATATAATAAGTTTACTGATGTTATGACATCAGTGGAAAAGGTTCTTTTTTTTTTTTTAAGGCCTTGATTTACTTAAAGGTCGGTGACTTGATTAAGAAATGAGACATAGGCAGCGGTGACCTGCCTTTTAATAGAGTTGGGTATATTTGACATCCATTTGAGACTTCATTCTCTATTTTCTGGGCATTTTAGCATTGGTATCTACCAGGCTGAAGTTGTAATGGGAGAACCCTCCTTTTTGACCTTCTTTTGTAGATAGAGTACAAAAGCAAAAATAAAGACTCCCCTTGCTTCCATCTTTTAAAGACCACAAATTATTTTGTTTTGCTCCAAGCATGCTGGCTTTTGACTTCTAAAAGGAAGAAGGCTAATATTATTTTCCAAATAGACTCATGTACTCTCTGTCAAAGTACATTATGGCAAGACTTTCCCATCTTGTCTCTGGAAAGCCCAGAGCACAATTGTGTTACTTCACCAACACAAGCTACATTTATTCATTTACTTACTTATTTAACACCCACTGTATAAGAAACTATGCAATGTATTTTAATGTATATACCTCATTTATTGTTCACATCTATCTGTGAAATACTCTTTTTTATCATTCCTATTTTACAGATTAAGAAATTGAGGCTCAGAAAGATTGTAACTTGCCTAATATACTGCTTATTTGGTTGCTTAAGACCATTTGTTTGAAATCAGTGAGGATCAAGTGATAGGCAGTTTTGAAAGAACAAAACTAGAAGCTTGTTTAATGGGATTAAAAGGACAGATAAAACATACAACATGGAGGAGGCAGAGAAGGCCCTAGAAACATTGACTTCATTGCCTTGCCATACCCTGGTCCACAAAGTAGCCTAGCCTAGCCCAAGACCTATCCTCTGTGCACACTTTTCTTCTGTTTAGCCTCTTCTATATTTACCCAATTCTCTCCTTTCTGAAGGTCCCAGACACTATCATCATTTTATTTGTCTCTGAAGAGCTTCTTTTAGCCATTCTAAAAGCTGGACATAAAACATCTGTTAGCAACAAATTATCTTCCTTTCCTGTCATCTGAGGATGGGTCTCTTTCCCTTTCATGCCTACAGGGTCATTTCACTTGATATAAGATTTGGGTTGCCACTTCATTTCTCTCAGTATTTAAAAGATGTTGTGCCACTTCCCTCTGGTCTCCTTGGTTTCACATGAGACATCTCCTGTCATTTAAATCGGTTTTCCTTTTATTGTTAATGCATCATTTCTCTCTGGTTGCTTTAAAGATTTTTTTCTCTTTGTTTTCAGTTTAATCATGATGTGTCTTAATATAGATTTCTTTGGGCTTATCCTGTTTATACTTCTCTCAGCTTCTTGTATCTGTATGTTTATGCATTTTACCCAATTTGAGAAATTTTCTACAATAACTTCTCTGAATAATTTTTCAGTCTTTGCTCTCCTTTCCTTCCGGGACTTTGATAAAATGAATATTAGATCTTTTGTCATTATGCCATAGAATGTTGACACTCTGTTCGTTCTCTCTCTCTCTCTCTCTCTCTCTCTCTCTCGTGTAGTTGACACACAACGTTAGGTTAGTTTCAGGTTTAAAACATCATGATTCAGCAACTCTCTACATTATGCAGTGCTGACCACAAGCATGGCTACCATCTGTCACCATACAACACTAGTACAATACCATTCACTATATTCCTTATTCTGTACCTTTCATCCCCATGACTTACTCATTCCAAAACTGGAAACCTGTCCCTCCCACTTCCCTTCACCCATTTTGCCTATCTCCCCACCCCCTTCCCTGTCACAACCATTAGTTTGTTCTCTGTATTTATGGGTCTGTTTCTTTTTGTTGTTGTTGTTTCTTTGTTTTTATTTTTAGATTCCACATATAAGTGAAGTCAAATGCTATTTGTCTCTCTCTGTCTTACCTGTTTCACTGAGCATAGTACCCTCTAGGTCCATCCATGTTTTCCCAAATGGCAAGATCTCATTCTTTTTTTTTTATGGCCTAGTATTTTTCCTTTGTGTGTGTGTGTGTGCACATGAGTGTGCACTTTATCCTTTCCCCTTTTGGTGGACACTTAAGTTGTTTCCATATTTTGCCTATTAGAAATGATACTGCTAGGGGCACATGTACCCCAATGTTTACAGCAGTGCTTTCAAAAATAGCCAAATTATGCAAAGAGCCTAAATGTCCACCAACTGATGAATGGATAAAGAAGATGTGGTTTATATATACAATGGAATACTACTTGGCAATAAGGAAGAATGAAATCTGGCCATTTGAAGCAAAGTGGGTGGAACTGGAGGGTATTATGCTAAGTGAAATAAGTCAGTCAGAGAAAGACAGATAGCACATGTTTTTCACTCATATGGGGATCTTGAGAAACTTAAGACCGGGGGGGAAGGGGAAGGGGAGAAAAAAAGTTATAGAGAGGGAGGGAGGCAAACCGTAAGAGACTCTTAAATACAGAGAACAAACGGAGGGTTGGTGGGGAGTGGTGCAGAGGGGAAAGTGGGTGATGGGCATTGAGGAGGGCACTTGTTGAGATGAGCACGGGGTGTTGTGTGTTGTTGTTTATTTGACAATAGATTATATTTTTAAAGAAATGATGCTGCTATAAACATAGAGGTACATATATATTTTTGAATTAGTGTTTTCATTTTCTTTTGGTAAATACCCAGTAGTGAAATTTACTGGATCATATAATATTCCTATTTTTCATTTTTAATTGTTTGAGCCTCCATACTGTTTTTCTACAGTGGTTGTACCAGTTTGCATTCTCACCCACAGTGTGTGAGAGTTCCCTTTTCTCTTTGCCAGCACTTGTTATATCCTGTCTGTCTGACACTAGCATTCTGACTGGTGTGAGGTGATATCTTATTGTGGTTTTAATTGGAATTTCCCTGATGATTAGTGATGTTGAGCATCTTTTCATGTGTTTGGTGTCCATCTGTGTATCTTCTTTGGAAAAATGTCTATTTGGGGCACCTGGGTGGCTCAGTTAGTTCTATGTCCAATTCTTGATTTTAGCTCTATCCCAGGGTCATGGGATAGAACCCCATGTTGTGCTCTGCATGGAGAGTGGAGTCTGCTTAAGATTCTCCCTCTCCCTCTGCCCCTCTCCCCCACTCACACACACTCTCTCTCTAAAATAAAAAAGAATGAAAAAATAAAAATTTCTATTCAAATCCTCTGCCAGGTTTAATGGGATTATTTGTTTTTTTGGTGTTGTTTAAGTTTTTTTTAATATATTTTGGATACTAACCCTTTATTGGATATATTATTTGTAAATATCTTCTCCCATTCAGTAGATTGCCTTTTTGTTTTGTTGATCATTTCCTTCACTGTGCAGAAAAGACTGTTCATTTTTATTTCAGTATTACTTCTGTTGTTTGGATTATATGAATTCTATTGATATGTTTGCAGATTTACTAATTCTATCCTCTGTCATCTCCATTCTACTTTTGAGGTCATTTAATGAGTTTTTTTTTTTTTAATGTCAGTTATTGTATTTTTCAGTTCTGTACTTCCCATTTGGTTCTTTTTCAAAATTTTTTATTTCTTTGCTATATTTTTTTTTTCATTTGTTTCAAGAGAATTCATTACTGACTGTTGAAGAAATTTTATGAAAGCTGCTTTAAAATAGTTTTCATATAATTTCAACATCTGAGTCATCATGGTATTGGCATCAATTGATTGTCTTATTCATATCATGGTTTTCCTTGTTTTTGGTATGACAAATGACTTATTTTATCCTGAACATTTTAATTTTCTTGATAGAAGATTGTTGATCCCACTTAATTTCCTATTTCAGATAGTTGTGCTGCTTAGGTACAGTATAGGTACTGTTCTACTTTTATGGGCTTTAGTTCCAATGACAGTTTACAGATTCTGATGTTAATTTGCTTTGCTTCATTATTCTGGTAGTGCTGGGACTTAGTCTCTGCTGGTGCTATATGCATAGACAAAAGGCACTCCTCTTCTATCACTAATCCCTATTCTGGGTAAGCAAGAGGGCAGAAGCCACTGAGCCTGGGTCTCCCTATGTCACTAGGTAGAGGGAAGAGAAGAAGGGCTATACTGATGCTGTCACTTCCAAATCAAATTGACACCTAGTGCCCCACTTGTGGGTGCTGTAGTCTTTTGAAGTTTTGATGTAGCCCATTGGTAATGGTGGTCCTCTACCCACATTGCCCTGGTTCCAAAGTAGAGATATGATGTCCTGGAGTTTCCTACTACCAGTGGATCAAATTGCTGTAAGACCAAGTCGTAAAGTAGAAGCTTATACAGTTTGGGTCCTACTTCTGGTGCTGTTGCTGGCTGATTGGCAATTGCTGGGACCTTGGTTATGAATCAGGGCCTGGGACTCCCCATTATGTCTCTTTTGGACTTTTCTTTCTCCATATTTTGGCCAGAGAGAGCATACTTTTCTTTCTCTTTCCCTCATTTCTCCTTTCATACATCATCTTCCTTCCTCCCTCCTCCCTTCCTTCTTCCCTTCTTTCTTCTCTCCCCTCCATCTCCTCCCCTCCTCTCCCCTCTCTTCCTTTTCTATTTTCCTCCCTCCCTCCCTCCCTTCCTTCTTTCCTTCCTTCCTTCCTTCCTTCCTTCCTTCCTTCCTTCCTTCCTTCCTTCCTTCCTTCCTTCCGTCTTCTCCAGCACATAGTCTGGGAATATATAAGAAATAATAGAGACTCTAGAAACTTATAATGTCATCTCTTAGTTTTTGAGGTTTCTAGGTGGTCTCCTCTTCCAGTTTTCAGAATTATTGTTTGATGAAGAATTTCAAGGGAGAGAATCAGGAAATAGTAAGTCTATGCCCTATTTTGGAAACAGCAGTCTCCCTAAATTCACTTTAATCAGTACGTGTTTGCTGGGAACTTTGGGTTTCTTTCTGAAATTTCTGTGATCATTCATACAGATGACTATTGATGGTTTATATAATAGCCAATAAGAGGTAACAGCAACCCCCTACTTGTCTCTTCCATGGTGTATTCAAAAAAAAATCTGATTCAGGCCCTTTTTCTGAATGATAATGGCTAATAAAGGAAATTGAAATAAGAAATAGGAGGACCCTAAGATTCTAAGCTGAGAGCCTCAAACTTGTTTTGAAAATGTATATTTACTGCATCCCTAGTCAGGGGTTAGTTTTATAGGACAAATAACCTGAACTTTGTGAGAATCACTATGTTCTTTATCATGTACTTTGTTTACTTTTGTTTTCTGTTCTCCTTCAGAGTTCCAAAGGGATAAAGCTCTCTTGGAAAATATGAACCCATTTAGGTTACATTAGATTAGGGAACTAGAAACAGAAACATAAAAACAAGACATATAATGAAAGATCACAATATTTGTTCACTTTCCTTCCTTTTACTGAGATTAACAACAGGGTCAAACTAGAGGTTCAGAAAAACTTTGAGGAAAAAAAATAAGCTTTGTTTCCTTGTTTCTCACAGATGTGATGTATCCTCACCACATTCATTTTCCTTGGGCACAACCTCTTAAGGGCTGATGATCTTCTTTCTTTGTAACAAGAGTCTCCAGTTATTGGGCAAACACATCCTGTTTTCTACTAATGAAGTTTGATACCTTCATCTTCCGTGATCTCTACGAACTTGATTAGCTTCTCAATTAACAATAAAACACAGTACAACAAAATAACCTCAATCAATTCCTATAAATTGTGTTCTGAATGTCCAAGTAGTGACATTAATGAATTGGGATGAGTTGCAGAAATCAAGATGTCATAATAGGCATAAGACTGATGTATGGGAATACCAGCATATTAGGGAATACTATAAGGATGTTCAATGAAATCGTGACATGCATTAGCCATACTTTCCTGGATATAGTTGAAAGAATCCTGAAGAATGAATAAATTCCTTGGTCTGTTCAGAGAAGGGCTTTGTAAACTTCAATGTGAAGAAGAGGAAAGAATGTATGGTCATTGCTATAAAAATGACAGCATCACATGTTCCAGAGGGTGACCAGTTTTCTAAAATTTTTATTCAGCCCTGAGTAAATTATAGGTATTCAATTAGATAATTTCTGATAAAATGGAGTTATGGTATTTTATTCTCTTCCCAATCTATTCTCCAGAGCCAGAATTACTATTTTACAAGGCAAATAATTTATAATTCATCCGTTTAAATCTTTTTAACAGGATCTCATTTTTCATAGGATAAAGAGAAAACTCATAACTCTCACCCTAACAGACCTGCATGGTCTTATTCCCAATTTCTCCCCCTGTCTACTCATATCATAGAACTCTTTTCCATCCCTGCTGTGCCAATCACCCACACTCACCATGCATCCACTTGCTTTGGGGCTGATGTGCATGCTACTCTTGATGCCCAGAACACCTTAACATCATCCCTCTCCCCTTGGCCTAAATAAATGGTGCTTCTCCTTGGTATCCCAAGCCAATCTTCATGTCTTCAGAGAAGTCCTCACCTACTAAAATTCCCCTACTAATGGACAATATTTTCACTCCATAGCTTCCCATTATAGTATTGGTTATAGTCCCAATTTTAAAATTACAAATCTAAATAGTTCATTGCTCTGTTTCTTCTTTAATTTTTTTAATGTTCATTTATTCTTTGAGAAAGAGAGAGAGCATGGGCAGGGGAGGGGCAGAGAAAGGGAGACACAAAATCTGAAGCAGGCTCTAGGCTCCAAGCTGTCAGCACAGAGCCCAGTGCGGGGCTCAAACTCACAAACTGCGAGATCATGACCTGAGCCGAAGTCGGACACTTAACTGACTGAGCCACCCAGGCGCCCCTCTTCTTTAGACTATAAGCTCCAAGAGTCCAAGGACCAACCCTGTTTTTGTATAATTATATCCCCAGAGCTTAGTTCAGTACTTGACAGAGTAGGTACTCAGGAAGTATTCTTCAATGTATATTTGAATGGTTTGGTTTATTATGTGATTACTGAGAAGTTAATGTAAAAAATGCCAAGCAAGGTATGCTGTATACAACAAGAGCTCAAAAATATTAAGTGAACAAATACAGGAATAAATGAATGTTGAGTGGATTAACATGCATGAATATATGCATGTTATAGGCATATATGCAGTGAATTAGCTATTTGCAAATTAGTGGATCATCTATCATTTTAGTTTGACTTTTTTGGTCCTATATTTATGTCTATAGAGTTCTTCTTTCCTCTCAATGACAGAAGGAAGGATACAAATAATTTCTATTATTAACCTATAAAAAACCTAATAAATTCACAGGTTATGCTATAAAATAAATTACGTGGGGTACCTCGCTGGCTCAGCTGGTTACGTGTCCAACTCTTGATTTTGGCTCAAGTGATGATCTCATGGTTGTAAGATCTAGCCCTGCATCGGGCTCTGTGGTGGGTGTGGAGCCTTGAGGTTCTCTCTCTCCCTTTCCCTCTGTTCCTCCTCTGCTCATGCTCTCTGTCTCTGGAAAGCAAGGGAGGGAGGAAAGAGGAGAGGGAGGAAGGAAGAGAAAACAAGATATGCCAAAGGCCAAGATAAACCATTCAAAGACTATCCTTTTTGTGTCCTGGTCTCATCTCCATGTTATGTGGCAACTGATTAGCTCTCAGAAAGGTGAAGGACTTGAGTGAACGAAAGTTATAGTCTATGTGTGATTTAGGTATGATGTGAACAGAGAACTTTTGTATGTGTAATTCATAGTAGTTTTGAGCTTTTCAGGTGTCTCCAGGGCAGTGGCACACTGATAGTGTTTTTATTCATCTCTTTACCTCTTCTGCACATAAACATACACTCTAATTGCTGTAAGTCCAGCACTTCTCAATAATGATACATTTTAAATCTTTGGTAAGTTCCCCTTAGTTGACATGCTTGCTCCCTTGTCTAAAGCACTATCCAAAGGATGACTTACAATAGCATTGCTCTCAGTGTCCTATTGGCCTAAGCTAAAAAAAGAGGTAAACAGTCCTCATATTTCATAGATTTTAAAGAGACACTGCGGATCTATTCTAGAAACCACCTTTTTTTTCATTTATTTATTAGCGGGTTTTAATTACACCTCTAGAGAAAGCTGAATGATACCCAAATTGCAACATAGACAGTCCACAGAATAAATTGTTGTTGTGATCTTAGTGGCATGCTGGGCACATCAGAAGAATTTTTTCCTTCTTTTGAGATAATTTTTACTAAAAATGGAACATATAATAACCTAAAGTTATTCTAGCAGAAATTGGTGTCTGGAGTTGCTGACACCTCATGAGCCTGAAGTTGTCACATATCTCTTCCCTCTCTGTCTCTTCCTTGAGAGACCAGAAAACATTAAAGGGACAGGCATTTTCATATTGGTTTTTAGCCTTTTTGGTCCCTAAAGGGCATTGAGGGGCACTAAAAGGATCACCAGAATGAAGGTGAAGAGGCCTGGCTGACCTTGCATGCCTGCAGGCTTCTCTTTTCTCTAAACCTCAGTTTCCTCTCCTATAGGAGAGAACCAGGTTATCAGGATTTTTATGGTTGCTTGCAACACTATTATTTAATTGATTAATTAACTGACTTATTTTTATTTAACTTTTTGGGGGGAACAAAGGTTAATTACTACAGAATATATGTTTTAAATGAATTGGATACATATGTCACAGATATTAGAACTTTGTGCCTATTTTTTACAGGGCTGAAATGTTGATTTATTGATGTCCTTTCTTATCCATACAGTTTCATGATTTACACTAGTATGTTGAAAGGAGAGGGTTACACCAAATTATCTTGATATGTAATGGAATATTAGAAGCAGAACAGGACTGAAGCAAAAGGTCAAAAGAAGTAGGATACAGTGTGAGTTTTCTGTACATTCTGCACATTCTTACTGCTAGCTTTGCTGGACAGCATCCCTTTAATTTCTTCATGATCCTCTCACCTTGCTGTTTGCATTGTTCTATCCTGTACATCCCCCACTTTTAGGTACAGTAGGCTATGTGGACCTGCTATCCCCTAAATGGTGCATGGTCTAGGTGCTCTTCTTCACCCACAAAAATTCACACATTCTTTGTCCTTTCCATCATAGGCCCCTCTGCTCTGCTGTTAAAAGCAGCAATCATAGGACAAATATATTTATGTCATTGATATTTTAATGAGAAATTTTCTACTTTCTTAAATTTACGTTTATAGTGGATCTATGGCCCGAATAAAATGATGGCACTTTGCCATCTAACCTTGGATAGAAACTCTAACGGGAAAATCTCAAGCAAAGCTCAAGGGTTCAAGTGCGAGCTGACAGTAGAGGATTTAGGTGAGGTAGGTTTTAGTGCATCTTCTAGTACCATGTAAAGACCCAAACCAGAAGAACAACTTCAATTTATATAAAGATGTTCAGAAGACTTATTCTTAGATATTACATGTGTGATGGGGAACACTCTGTTTTGAAATATTTTAAAATATATTCTACCTTAAAATTTTGCTAGATCCATGGCTTTTTAAAAAAATATGTAACATCTTTATTGAGATGGGTTCCCATATTTAAAAGCAGTGTATTTTGGTGCTTTAAAAGCAGAAGAATAGAAGCCACCTATAACAAGCAAATCATTTCTCATCTTGGACTATTAAATTCTGTTTTCTTGTTTATTTTACATGCCAGCATGTTGTGAAAAAAATACTTAGAGAAAAGAAAAACATGCAGCCTACTCCAAGCAGATGGCCTGCAGAAAAGAGATACTAAAAAGCAAATGGACTATACATCGAGATCCTCTTCCTAATTCTGCACCCTAGGTCCCTCAGGCTGACTAATGGTGGGGGATTCCCTACAGTCAACCACAGGGAAATTTCAAACTTGGGCTAGTAACCAAGTCCCATGGTCATGGGCACACTTATTGTTTACAGCTGATAGAACACATTCTCATTGATCTATGTATATATATCACTTTTGCTCATTAATACTAGGAGTAAGCTAGATTCCTTGTGGGCAGCCCCACATGAACTAGACAGAGGTGGGGGGCAGAGTTGCAAAGCTTTACTGAGGCAGCACTCGGGAATCCCCATGGCCTGTGTGTGGCATGAAAGCTATCCCAAAGAGAGGCACAGGTGCTGATAGAGGTGCCTGAAGGAGACATGGGGTCAGAATAAAGGCACCATGTTGGGAAGGACCTTTAAACCCAAAAGCAAAGAGCAATTTCATGGACACTAGCAGAAAGTGCTTATTTGTCATGGCCCAACTTGCCTACCTTCAACATGCCACTGAGTCAACGAGTCCAGTAACAGAATCAGATAGTTTCCATGACTTGGGGGGTGGGAACGAAATGGGGAATTACTAATGAAAGGCCATAAAGTTTCAAGCTGATGAATAAGTTCTAGAGATCTGATGTACAACATTGTACCTCTGGTCACCAATAATATATTGTACAGTTAAAAATTTATTGAGAGTGTAGATCTCATGTCAAGTGGGGTTTTTTTTGACAATTATGACAATTTTATGACAATAAAATAAAATTGAAAAAAAAAAAAGAACTTGGCCAGACCCTTGTACATGGATTTTGTATCATGTGACTTTACTGAATTCACTTCAGTTCTAGTACTTTTTTGGTGGAGTCTTTAGTGTTTTCTATATATAGTATCATGTCATCTGCTAATACTGAGAGTTTTAGTTCTTCCTTACCAATTTGGTAATTTTTATTTATTTGTGTTGTCTGATTGCTGTGGCTAGGACTTCCAGTACTGTGTTGAATAAAAGTGGTAAGAGTGGACATCCTTGTCTTGTTCCTGACCTAGGAATGATGGGTATGATGTTAGCTGTGGATTTTTCATGTAAAGCCTTTATTATGTTGAGGTATGTTCTCTCTAAACGTATATTGTTGAGGGTTTTTATCATGAATGCATGTTGTACTTTGTTGGATGCTTTTTCTGCATCTATTGAAATGATCATAGGGTTTTTACCCTTTCTCTTATTGATGTGATGTATCATGTTAACTGTTCTGCAAATATTGAACCATCCATGCATCCTGGGAATAAATACCACTTGATTGTGGTGTATGATTTTTTTTAATGTATGATTGGATTCTGTTTGCTAATGTTTTGTTGAGGATTTTTACATCTATATTCATCAAAGATATTGGCCTATAGTTCTCTCTCTCTCTTCTTTTTTTTTTTTGTGATACCTTTATCTGGTGTTACTTATCAAGATAATGCTGGCCTCATAGTATCATTTGGAAGTTTTCCTTCCTCTTCCATTTTTTGGAATATTTTGAGAAGAATAGGTATGAGCTCTTCTTTTTTTAAAATTTTTTCAATGTTTATTCATTTTTCAGAGGGGAGGGGCTAGGTCACAAGCAGGGGAGGGGCAGAGAGATAGGGAGACACAGAATCCGAAGCAGACCCCAGGCTCTGAGCTGTCAGCACATAGCCCCATGAGGGGCTCGAACTCATGAATCGTGAGATCATGACCTGAGGCAAAGTTGGATATCCAACCAACTGAGCCACCCAGCTGCCCCGGTATGAACTCTTCTTTAAATATTTGGTAGAATTCATCTGTAAAGCAATATGGTCCTGGACTTTTGTTGGTTGTGAGTTTTTTGATTACTGATTCAGTTTCATTGCTGGTAACCTGTTTGCTCAAGTTTTCTATTTCTCCCTGCTTTAGTTTTGGTAGTTATGTTTCTAGGAATTTATCCATTTTTTCTAAGTTTTCCAATTTGTTGGCAGACCCTTGCTTAAAAAGATTAAAGAGGATGCAAAGGGTACTGTGGGACTTAGAAGATGAGGAGGGAACTCTACTGCCACAAAGTCCCATAAACCACACCTTTCCCTTGTACACAGATGCAGTTTGATAAAGGAGAATAAACAGGGCAAAAATTTGATAAAACACTGACCTAAGTACACAAGGCAGAGGTTGTATTACTTAGAGATATTTCTTAAATGATTGCCCCATATTAGCATTAAATTACTGCACTGAACTAAAATTTAGTGCCCCCTAGCCCCCCCCCCTTCCCACCCACCCCCACCCCCGCCCAACTACCCATTAGTCAGGGGCTCTTGAGAAAGAACAGATGAGTTAGAAATAAGCAGCTATTTGTTCCTTGCACATCTGAATGTGATGTGTGTAATGTTTGGCCCAAGTGCCCATGTTTTTTTCCTCACTGGCATTTTCTATAGAAGCTCCCAAACTCAACTAAACACAAAATACAATATTTTAGACTGCTCTTATAGCTAATCTGAGAAATTATTTTATCACGGGGACCTACAAGATATGTTAATGAAAAACACCTAGAAATAGATACATGATACATTTCTAGAGGACAGAAAACTGTATTTAGGATTTCCTAAGTGCCTCATTAAACACGCACTTACACACACCATATATACGTGAGTGTGCTATCTATAAAAGTGCTTAGTGCATAGTAGGCTTTTACTCACTATTTGATAAAATGTATTGGTGATTACACATTCGTCTACAATGGATACAGATGATTATTTTCAAGAGTTTCTTGACCCTTCCTTGGCAATGTAGGCATTTGTAGTTTGTGGTTTTCTTCTCTGAGCTTTTGAGATTGACTTAGATTTTCTAGTTCCAGTTGGAAGTTTTCAGGGATAATGATCAAAAACAAGATTCTGACATTTTGGTCTTATGCCAGGAGAGTGTGAATCAATAGACCTTGGGCAGAAATATCTAGGTTTTATTCTTCTGGAACATTTCCTTCTGCCCAGTCTTCCAGAAGAAAGAAGGAAGAATGGTTTAAATGAATGTTTGAAGTCTGCCTCAATCTCTGCTTGTGATAACTGTCTCAAATTCATGCAGCCCTAGGTGATAATTTACAGACCTTCTTCCTTCCATAGAGTGAAATGGTTAGACCTGGCAAATGTTACCCAATCTAAACCTCACTAAAAATTTCTAAACTATATAAATTATTTATCAGCACTCAAGGACTATAAAGAAAGTGAAGGAATAAAAGAGATACAAAATTCTAGAGCCAAAGGCAGTGGAGCTTACAGTAATAAAACTTACAAAGACTCCGTCATGTTAGGAAATGCACCAAATACTATTAGTATTCATAGACTGGGCAGTAATCAGGTTTTCAAAGATATAGTTTCATCATCTAAAACTAAGTGCCAAGTACTATGTTTCCTAGATTGCATCTTCTAGCAAACAGAAGAGTCTGGTGGAATATAGTATTCACAGGGTCTTCTCAGGCTTGGAAAAATTCTGGGGGTCAGGGGCTGCAAAGGGAGAAGAATGTACAGAAGGCAAAGAATGTACTAAACCATTTTTAACAAGACAGAAACAGAGTATTAAACATTCAGGACCAAGAAAAGGAGGAAGCAACCAGTTCTCTAGGAATATCTTTATATCATCTCCATGTGTTCTTTTTTAAAATGTGTTTTTCCCCCTAATTATGAATGCCTGAGAATGAAAAGATATAGTGGATTTGGTTTCAGGACACTATGGAATGGGAAAAAAAATTGATTAATTTGTGTCCTACACCATGGAATATGAGGGTTGAGGAAAAACCAAAGGAGGGGAGTTGGCAGCAGTTAATCGCATGCCTGGTGCCTTGATCCCTCCCTGGGCATAGGAGCAAGAGCAATGAAGTCCATGTGGTTTCCACAAAAGTCTTGGCTCCAAGCAATAAAAGGACCCACAAGTACACTACTAAAGCTGTAATTTTAGTGTGCCAGTTGAAAAATTATGATCTCTAAATTCCTTCCAGTTAACTATGTTACTATATGAAATGTGTCTTCTTACCTAATAACGTGTAATCCAACTATTCTTCAGCCAAGTGAGTTTTCCCACTATATGTTAAGCTACCTTAAGTCATTCCTGCATTTTCAGAGATTAACAAATGCTAGAGGCATTGTGAATTAAAAAAAATATGTGTTTGAATGCTATATGTGTACCCTTCATCCTATTTTCTAATTTATAATAAAAACTGCCCCAACACATGAAGATTGGTTGGATGGATTCCAACCCATGTTTAGCTGTTAAATAACAGTTGTCTGTTAAACATTCAGAACTGTTCGAGTTAGGTACTTTCTAAGCTTTAATTGGAATAAACCAAATTACACAGTGGGATCAATGAGTGAATAGACAATTTCATTTTGCATGATGATCCATTGTAAACAAGTAAGAAAAAGAATCCTCTAACTGGTAGTGTTTCATGGTTCAAGTAAGAAGAGATGGGAAATTAAGCCCATGATAACATAGGGTCTCTGGGTCAAAAAGCCTCTTGCCCTGTAGGTGAAGCAGTCCTAAGAGGGACTCCCACTGAGAGAGAACAGTGTGTCTTTTTATAAATATCTGAACCACCAAGTTCCTATTAGCCTCTCTTCTGGCTACAAGGAAAATATCCTTTTGCCACAGCTCAGTGACTGTACTGTGATAATTTTGCCAAAGCCTAACAGGGCAGAGCCCTGTAAATACCGGGATATTTCCTTTCAGCCCTCCAACAAGCCACAACTGGTTCCTATTATTAATAATTCCACTAAGGTTTATCTTCACTAAAAAGCACCTAGCCTTCTACAGTTAAGGAAAAACAAGGCTGCAGACTCCTGCTCTGAATTGTTTCCTGAGCTTCTTCATTATTTACTGAGATTCCTGAAATGCAAACAATCAGAGTCTTATCAGGCAAAGGCAGATCCCCTGAGCCTTTTATCATTCTGTCTGCAATTTTGAATTTCCTCTATAACCAGACAGCATACCAAATGAAGCTAGACTCTTTAAAGGGAAATGAGGCAATTGGAATGTCAATTTTATTTAGTAATATATTGTAAAAACTTAAACAGCATATCCAGCTGATTGACAAAATCCATCCAACTGTTAAGGGCAAAACAAAACTATCTCAAGAGGTACAGTTATGCAGATCTTGCTTTTACCTATAGGCAGATATTTAAAAAGAAGGAGAGAGAGAGACAGAAAATATTGAAGCCAAATGCAACACATGGAATTGTCCAACTGATAAAATTCAGAAAGAGAATAAGGGAGTTAGAAGCAAGGATATCATGTCGTGCTTTCTTTCTTCTTCTTCAATGAGCCTTTTAACTTCTTCCATAGGCTGTCTTTTCTCTTCAGTTTCTTTTCCATCAAGGATGGCATGGACTCTTTCTTGCGGATTTCCCTCACTAGACCGTGAAAGGCGTCATCAATGCAGAATCTGAGGGCTGCAGAAGTCTCAAAAAAAGCACAGTTATATTCCCTGGCCAGACTCAAGCCTTCTTCTGTAGATACCTAAGGAAAAAATAAATAATATTAAAAAGAAGAAGGGAGGAATGCTTGGATCAAAAACTTTCTAAACCTGAAGAACAAATGAGAAATCAGAATTTGTAAAAGGGAAATTGATTAGAACTTACTAAAAAATCAATTCTCCAGATTTCAGTAAAAGGTACCAAAGCACCATGGCCCAAACCATGGCTTTCAAATAAAACTGCTGGGTTTCCAAGTTTCATCTCTCCTGCATTTGAGTTTTGCAAATTCGGATAAATTTCTTTTACCTTTTGGTCTCAGCTTTCTCATTTGTAATGTAGGATAATCACATCTACCTCAAGGCTTTTTGTTAGTGACATTCTCTATAAAAGGTGCATCATATATGCTGAGTACATATTTAAAACTCTGTAACCACTGTTATAGTCGAGAGGTTTCAGTTAAGAATAAGCCAATCTGACGTTGCTGTGAACTTTAAAAACAATCTTCTGGCAAAAGAAAACAAAAGCAAAACATCACTTATTATGAGATAAGTCTCTGGCCAACCCCTCAGAGCATGGTTAGAGCTTTACAAGTTCTGTGGTACTAATCCATGCTGTGGTGCATGTTATTGCAGTGGGTCCTCTAGAGATTATAAACTGAGTGAGATCAAGAACTATGCCTTATCATCTCTTTAATGTCTCAGACACAGCACCTAAATCACCATTAGAGAGATTAGAGAAGAAAGGATGATTAATAAAAATACCTGGATTTAATAATTGTGAATTAAGATTCAAACATAAGTGATGGACAAATATTTAAACGGGATTATAGGGGTGTCTGGGTGGCTCAGTTGGTTGAGCGTCCGACTTCAGCTCAGGTCATGATCTCACAGCTCATGAGTTCGAGCCCCAATCGGGCTCTGTGCTGACCGCTCAGAGCCTGGAGCCTGCTTCTGCGTCTCCCTCTCTCTCTGCCCCTAACCCACTTGCATTCTGTATCTCTCAAAAATAAATAAACATTAAAAAAAATAAACTTAAACAGGGGATTATAGGTCACTGTAGCTGTGTGCTAATAATTCTGGCCAAATGTTAGCACTCCCATGAAGCTCTACCAGATTATTCACATTGGCTTGAAGAAAGCAAGAATAAGGCTGCCTTGACTCAATATGTTTTGATGACCTCTATGCCCATACTGATCTATTTATTTATTATTTTATTTACTTTTTGAGAGAGAAAGAAAGAGAACGTGATTCGGGGAGGGGCAGAGAGAGGGAGAGAGACAGAATGTGAAGCAGGCTCCAGGCTGTGAGCTGTCAGCACAGAGCCTGACACGGGCCCTGAACTCACGAGCCATGAGATCATGACCTGAGCCAAAGTCGGATGCTCAACTGACTGAGCCACTTAGGTGCCCCTTTATTGATCTATTTGTTAAAGTTACTCACATGTCTATATATTTATATGTTCATGTTTCCTGCCAAATGGAAGTATATGGTGAACTAGAGACTCCATCAGCCTGGACACCTGAGGAACTATGACAAGGATAAGGGGAAATAGTGCTCTTGGTTCACCAGGGTGGATATATTCACCAGACCTAACTAAGGAACTTTGTTCTTGTAAGCTAATGACATTTTGGAGTTGTTTGTAACCAGAGCATAAGCCACTTTTTCTTAACTGATATACCATGTCATAGTGCTAATGAATGGTTGAGTTGGTATATAAAAACAGGTCTGATTTCAAAGCCAGGTCCTTTCTGGTCTGTGAAATATCAACCTCACCAAGGGCTTTCATTCCTGCTGGCCAACACCCCAATCCTTTTTCGAGTTCATTTCTATCTTCTAGTAACTCAAGAAACACAGCTAAAGCCAACCAACTAAAGTTATTAAGATTCTGTCTTATAGAATTAGACAAAGTCATATATTAACTTGTCTGATTTCCAAGGAATCACAGGTGACAGTCTTACCAAATGTTTTGACACTGCATAGATGCCATTTATTTTTCAGAGTCCTTTAATCATTTTCCTAACTCAGAAGTTAATGGACACATATTTTATGTGTTTTCTATAGCAACACCACATTATGGTATGATTTTCTAAAATTAATCAGCTTTCATTAGGCTATATATATATACAAAAACAGCCTCTCAAAATCTCTGTAGCTTGCAAAAGTGTTTCTTGCTCTCACTGCTTATTAGCAGCTGGAGGGTAGACTGTGACAGTCAGCTCCAGGCTGTGGTTTGGGATCTGGTTTGTCTCTCTTGTCTTCTTGTTCTAAAACTCAGGCCCAAGGAACACATCTTATCTGGGATATGATGTTTCCATGACAGAGCAGTGGGCAATTACCTACATCCCAGAGGTCAAAAGACAAATGGAAAAACCTGAAGTCAATGAAGCAGGATGTATACTCAGCTCACAAAGAATTGTAAAGAAATAGAATCTACCAAAACCATTTATATGTAAATGCAGCACCCTATCTAGTTTTAAAAAAAAGTTGGTCTGACAATCTTTTTTTTAACACTTGCAGTTGAAACACTTCGAATGTAAAGATATACAGTGAAATTTGAATGGAAATTAATACAAAAATATTTTATATTGATATAATATCAGGCAAAATAGATAAAAGTTATTACTTAAAAAGATGAATCTATCATGATGATATTTTACATTTGTTTGTACTAAAAGTCACAGCCTCATTTTGTAAGTGCACAAAACTAAAAATTTTAACTGTTCTCCCTCAGCAATTGAAAGAATATGTAGATAAGTAAGGATGTAGAAAGTTTGAACAAACACCGCACTTTATATAATTTACGTATAAGCTGCTCTACCCAACAACTGAAAACTTCATTTTCTTCAAATGAACCTGAAGCATTTATAGATATTGACTACATGCTAAGCTAAAAAGTCTCAAAACACTGCAAAGAATCAAAGTCATTGTATATTCCTAAACAAATGGAATAAGCTATAAATTAAGTTTTAAAAGAAGAAATCCCCAAATACTTTTGTAAAATAGAATTCTAAATAGTCACTGAGTCAAAAAAGATATTACATGAAAATCACATCACTACTTGTGGGATATCTAATGCTGTGTTCAGAATGATGTTTATAGCACTACATCCATGTTTTAGAAAAGTGGAAACGCTCAAATTTCATGATCAAAAGCAACCTCAACAAGTTACTATAAAAATCAGGAAATTAAACTGAAAGGAAGCCAGGGGAAGGAATGATAAAGACAGAAACCAATGAAGTAGTCTTTTCCACTGCATGATTATTTTCTAAGTCCAAAGGCGTTAAATTGATAGACCCCAGGCAAGACAGCTTAAAGGTGGAAAAAGGGTACAAGTAAATAGTATTAAAAATGACAAAGGAGAGGGGCACCTGGTGCCTCCTTTGGTTAAGAGTCCAACTCACGATCTCATGTTTCGGCAGGTCGAGCCTTATGTAGGGCTCTGTGCTGACGGTGTGGAGCCTGCTTGGGTTTTTTTGCTCCCTGCCATTGCCCCACTCACATGCACACTCTCCCTCTTAAACTTAAAAAAAAAAAAAAAAAGAATGACAAGGTGGACATCACTACAGATCCTGCAATCTTAAAGAAAGTAATTAGGGAATGTTATATTTGTGTCAAGAAATCTGACAAGTTAGATGGACAAATTCCTAAAACAAAATTTACCAGAACTTACACAAGAAGAAACAGAAAATCTCTATTATCCTCTATACCTTATATAAGGAATTAAATATGTAATTAAGACCTTTCCACAATTAAGTCTCTGTGACCAGAAACCTTCTTCAGTGACTATGTATGGATATACTTACCAAACAACTTCTATAAAAATGTACATATCAGCATTATCACAAATAACAAAAAAAACTAAAAGCAACACAAGTGTTATAAGTGAATTTGATAATTTGTTGTGCATTAATAGAATGGAATACTGTTCAATGCACATGAATGAAATTGCTATATAAAACTTCTATAAATCTTACACAATAGTGTTTAGTGACAGAAATCAAATCTATGAAACGTTTTTGAGAAATGTGACAAAGTACAGATAGTTCCCATATACCCCACATCCAATTTCTCCTCTTGTTACATTAATATGGTACACAATTATACTTTTAGAAAATTGAAACACAAGAAAACTATTCTTTAGTGTTAGGAGATAATATGTAGTTCCTTTGGTGGTTTAAGGTGAGTTCACTTTGTGATAATTTACAAAGTGTATACTTATAATTTGTGTACGTTTTCTGTATGGTACATTAGTGAAAAACTCAAACAAATGTACTATATAATAAGTCCCCCTCTGAATTTGGGGCATCACCACTTCCTCAAGTACAGTAATATTTCTATAGCTAAATATTTAACATTCACAGTAAACAGGATATATTGAAGACTCAGATCACATCAGATCCTGGTTAGTCACAAAATGAATTAGGTCTGGTCAGATTTTGCAAACTACATTAAAACCTGTTTATTTTAGTTTCTGAAGTCAGGTAACATTATGGACTTACGTTTCTAGTGGGAAGGTTCAATATCACAAAGATTATAAATCATCTCAAAGTAATGTGTAATTTCAATAAAAAATACATTCTAAGTTTCAAAAGATTTCAGGATTTGAATGTTACACAGAGATAGTAAAATTCATAGGAAAGAATAAAGGTAAAAATAGGAAAGAAAATACTTGAATTCTAGTAAGGAGGCAGAGAGAAGAACAATAACAATGTTGGATTCATCCTACTACAGACAGATATCTAAATCTGTAGCAGTTCAGGTAGTGGGTTATTAGTTAAGGGCTAGACAGACCAATACAATGTGATGGAGAGTCTAGAAACAAGATTATAAAATATACAGGAGCTTGATATAGCATTGGGTAGCATTCCAAATCAGTGGGGGAAGTGAAGATTCATTCAATGATACCCTACCATTGAGTTATCATCATTTTGGATTATTTTTTATGTATGGATATTATTTCTTCTAGCAAAGATAATTTTTCTTTGGAAAGAGTAGAAGAGGGTTAAAGTCTTTAAATCTGTATATTTTTTTCTTACACATTTGAAAAATATTTTTATACAAACACATTTATGACATGTTTCCTAATTATAAGACTGTAACTATCACACATCATTGGAAACATCAAAATTCAGTTAAAAGTCCAATGTAATAATCTTAATATGAAAAAAATAGAAAAATCCCATCCATAGATTTGTATTGAAAATGTATAAGCAAATGATAGATGACATAACTGCTTATTATATTATTGTAGCCAGTTGAGGTATATTTGACTCTGTAGCTACTCCTTCCTTTGGTAAGTAACAGTAATCATGAACACGCTATTTCAAAGCATGAAATGTAGTAGTGTATATTCTTAGATTCATTATCAGAATATTAATTCCATGTTACAACTCATTAATTTTCACATTCGTTATAATGAAATCCAAAAGGAAATTAAACTTAGTAAATATTTTATCTATTTATAATTCATTAAAAAATTCACCTAAAGTTTTTAAGAAAAATGTTAAAGTGAAAACATACTGTAAAATTCCAACATTTCAATAAATTTGATCTCACATCAATATTGACAAACCATAATTAGTGTTCCCTATATCAGATATTGGAATCAATATACTACAGATTCAATGGAAGAACATGAATCCAAACATGTAAGAAGAAAATAAGTCCAGAAAACATTTATTTTTACAGATTCTGGGCTTTATGCTTAGTAATTTTGGTCTGTTTAAAGGCTATAAATATTTCAACAGTATCACCAGGAACAATTTTTAGTCCACTAATGGTTTTTAGTGGTTCAGAACCCGAGTAACATAATAAGAAATAACAGCTTCTATATCAGGCTTCAAAACCAGGATATGTAACATATTCTTCCAATGTTTTATATCTTATCTATATAAATTTTAAGTAATCTTTATTTAATTGGGTAAAGAGAATGTGCATGTTTGCGAGCAGGGGAGGGGGGAAGATGGAGAGAGAGAGAGAATCCCAAGCAGGCTCTGTGTTCAGAACAGAGCCTACCACGGGGCTCAGTCTCATGAACCTGGGATTATGACCTGAGCTGAAATCAAGAGTCAGATGCTCAACCGACTGAGCTTACAAGGCACCCCTAAATAAAAGATTTTTAAATGATAAATATTCATCCATGCCATACAGTAACTGCCAAGGAAGAAGCACAGTGTTAGAAGCAAATTAAGAGTTTTTATTTCCCAAATGAAGAGTTTCAGGCCCATGAAGGGTTAAGCAATG
The DNA here is from genome assembly GCF_027475565.1 of Acinonyx jubatus. Lineage (NCBI taxonomy): Eukaryota > Metazoa > Chordata > Mammalia > Carnivora > Felidae > Acinonyx > Acinonyx jubatus. Next base: position 61,741,974 of record NC_069392.1, read on the forward strand.
TTTAAGGTCACACACCTGATTAAAACACCCATCAAGTTCTACTCATGTCCATCAAGTATTGTTTCCAATCCTTGTTATTTCTCATGGTGTCTTTCTAATTTCCTCTGCCAGTATTCTACATATATGTAATTGATTATTCTGATCTGAGGTTTTATAACTTGAGATGATTCTTAAATTACAAATAACATAGAACATTTTGTATTGCATTTACAGAGAAAGAAAATGCTAAATACAGAAACATAGGAAAAAATAAATGTAGAAAGGTTATTGGGGGGTTGGGGAAGTAACAATTGATGCAGATCCCTTTGTACCACCATGCCCCTCAATTGCAAGGCAAGTTTGTGATTAAATGTGCCACCCAGAGGCTTTAGAAAGCACTGGTAGAAAAAAAGGGAATAAAGAAAAATGTTTTATACAAGTAATAGAAAATTTCAATAACCCATGGGAACCATCTTTTTAATATATGTGACCTTTTTCACTGAAGAAGATCACTGTATAATGCACCAGGTACTCCCTGAAATGCCATTTCCTATCTTCCCAAGGAGGCATTATAGCACAGCCACAGCTGCATGGGGGATTGAAGAGACCACTGGGGCATAATGGTGATCACAGCCTGTTCTAGTCCTGGGCCCAGGTGCCAGTGGGAAGTGGCAAGCATGCTGGTCAATTAGAGTTTGAGTCCCAACAATCTGCTGACTTTAGGAGCTTCATTGCGCTTTATTGTAAAGGTACTCAAGGTAATGGTGGTGGTCTAGTCAGCTATATAATTCTTAATAACCCAGGAGGAAATTCTGATACTGCTTTGCTATATTTGCTAACCTTGAATGAGGAGAGATTGGCATTAGAATGGGTCTGGCTCTTCCAAGAGAAGCTTTACAAGCGTAATATCTTTGTGGTTCAGCCTACTGAACTATATCTCTTTGGGATTTGTTTACATTTTTAAATATCTTTCTGTCTGTTTTCAATTCATTGTTACCCATGAAGATAGTAATTTTCATTACAGATCTCACATCATCAGTGTAACAGGAATGAGTTTCCTGGAAAATTTGGGACCAAAACATCTTATTTGTAAATAAGAAAATAAGAAGGAAAAGTTGCCCAAAATTAGCTTGTTCAGTTTTCATTTTGTTTAGCTGTATAGATAATTTTGATCAGTTTTAACAATGAGTAGCCTCACCAGTTTCCTTGACCAGCTCTAATGAAAGTACTTTTAATTTGCTTTTTTAATCTGCATGTTATTTTTTTTTTTGCACCTATCTTCCATTTAAAGGTAAGTGCAATTTTGCTTGGGATTGCATTGAATGTGTAGATTACTTTGGGTAGTACTGACATTTTAACAATATTTATTCTTCCCATCCATGAGCATGGAATGTTTTTCCATTTCTTTGTATCTTCTTCAATTTCCTTCATAAGCTTTCTATAGTTTTCAGCATACAGATCTTTTACATCTTTGGTTAGCTTTATTCCTATATATTTTATGATTCTTGGTGCAATTGTGAATGGGATCAGTTTCTTCATTTGTCTTTCTGTTGCTTCATTACTAGTATATAAGAATGCAACTGATTTCTGTACATTAATTTTGTATCCTATGACTTTGCTGAACTAATGTATCAGTTCTAGCAGACTTTTGGTGGAGTCTATCGGATTTTCCATGTATAATATCAGGTCGTCTGCAAAAAGTGAAAGCTTGACTTCATCTTTGTCAATTTTGATGCCTTTGATTTCCTTGTGTTGTCTGATTGCTGATGCTAGAACTTCCAACATTATGTTCAACAACAGCAGTGAGAGTGGACATCCCTGTCGTGTTCCTGATCTCAGGGAAAAAGCTCTCAGTTTTCCCCACTGAGGATGATGTTAGCTGTAGGCTTTTCATAAATGGCTTTTATGATCTTTAAGTATGTTCCTTCTATCCCAACTTTCTCGAGGGTTTTTATTAAGAAAGGATGCTGAATTTTGTCAAAGGCCTTTTCTGCATCGATTGACAAGATCATATGGTTCTTATCTTTTCTTTTATTAATGTGATGTATCATGTTGATTGATTTGTGAATGTTGAACCAGCCCTGCAGCCCAGGAAGGAATCCACTTGATCATGGTGAGTAATTCTTTTTTTATATGCTGTTGCATTCGATTTGCTAGTATCTTGTTGAGAATTTTTGCATCCATATTCATCAGGGATATTGGCCTGTAGTTCTCTTTTTTTGCTGGATCTCTGTGTGGTTTGGGAATCAAAGTAATGCTGGCTTCATAGAATGAGTCTGGAAGTTTTCCCTCCTTTTCTATTTTTTGTAACAGCTTGAAAGAGCCTAAATGGCCATCAGCTGATGAATGAATAAAGAAATTGTGGTTTATATATACAGTGGAATACTACTTGGCAATGAGAAAGAATGAAATATGTCCTTTTGTAGCAACGTGGATGGAAGTGGAGAGTGTTATGCTAAGTAAAATAAGTCATACAGAGAAAGGCAGATATCATATGTTTTCACTCTTATGTGGATCCTGAGAAACTTAACAGAGGACCATGGGGGAGGGGAAGGGGAAAAAAAAGGAGGGAGGGAGGGAGGGAGGGAGGGAGGGAGCCAAACCATAAGAGACTCTTAAAAATTGAGAATAAACCAAGGGTTGTTGGGGGGTGGGAGGGAGGGGAAAGTGGGTGATGGGCATTGAGGAGGGCACATGTTGGGATGAGCACTGGGTGTTGTATGGAAGCCAATTTGACAATAAATTTCATAATAAATGAATGAATGAATGAATGAAGTGCATATATGTCATCTCAGACTCTTTGCAGGGAAAAGCAAAACAAAGCAAAGCACCAGGAAGAATTTCCCACCTTCAGCTGCAATCACTGACATGTGAGAAACTCATTCTTTCTAATTTTCATTACAGTGTAACGTACAGTGTTATATTAATTTCAGGTGTATAATATAGTGATTCAACAGTTCCATATATTAGTTTTCGTCAGGTGTACTCTTAATCCCTTTAATCTATTTCACCCACCCCCACCCATATCCCCTCTGATAGTCATCAGTTGTCTTCTATAGTGAAGAGTCTATTTCTTGGTTTGTCTCTCTCTCTCTCTCTCTCTCTCTTTTTTCTTTTTTTTGGTCATATGTTTGATTCCTTAAATTCCACATAGGAGTGAAATAATATGGTATTGGTCTTTGATAAATTTCACAATTTCACTTAGTGTTATACTCTCTAGATCCATCCATGTCATTGCAAATGGCAAGATTTAATTCCTTTTTTATGGCTGAGCAATATTCCATTCCATACACACACACACACACACACACACACACACACACACACACACACCACCTCTTCTTTATCCATTCATCAGTCGATGGACACGTGGCTGCTTCCATTGTTTGGCAATTATAAAGCTGCAATAAACATAGGGGTGTATATATCCCTTCAAATGAGTGTTTTGGTATTCTTTGGGTAAATACCCAGTAGTGATATTGAGCATGTTTTCATGTGTTGGTCATCTGGATGTCTTCTTTGGAGAAATGTGTGTTTATCTCTTCTGCCATTTTTGTTTTTTGGGTGTTGAGCTGTATCAGTTCCTCACATATCATGAATACTAACCCCTTATTAGGTATGTCATTTGTAAATATCTTCTCCTGTTCAGTAGGTTGTCTTTTATTTTGTTGGTTGTTTCCTTCACTGTGCAGAAGCTTTTATTTTAATGTAGTCCCAAAAGTTTATTTTTGCTTTTATTTCTCTTGCCTTAGGATACCTATCTAGAAAAACGTTGCTGCAGCTAATGTCAGAGAAATTACTACCTGTGTTCTCTTCTAGGATTTTTGTGGTTTCAGGTCTCAGATTTAGATCTTTAACACATTTCAAACTTATTTTTGGGTGTGGTATAAGAAAGTGGTCCAATTTCATTCTTTTGCATGTTGCTGGCCAGTTTTCCCCAACACCATTTGTGGAAGAGAATGTCTTTTTCCCATTGCATATTCTTGCTTCCTTTGTCAAAGATTGACCATACAATTATGGATTTATTTCTCAGCTTTTTATTCTGTTCCATTGATCTATATGTCTATTTTTGTGCCAGTACCATACTGTTGGATTACTACAGCTTTCTAATATAATGAAATTTGGAATTGTGCTTTGGCTCTTTGGGGTCTTTTGTGGTTCCATACAAATTTTAGGTTTGTTTGTTTTTGTTCTGTGAAAAATGCTATTGGCATTTTGATAGGGATTTCATTAAATGTGTGGATTGCTTTGGGTAGTATAGACATTTTAACAGTATTTGTTCTTCCAATCCATTGTGTTGTCTTCAATTTCTTTCATCAATATTTTATAATTTCAGAATACAGGTCATTCACCTCCTTGGTAAAGTTTATGTTTAGGTATTTTATTATTTTTGGTGCAATTGTAAATGAGATTGCTTTATTTTCTCTTTCTGTAGCTTTTTATTACTGGTATACAGAAATGTAACATATTTCTGTACATGGATTTTTGTATCCTGCAAATTTACTGAATCCATTTATCAATTCTAGTAGTTGTATGGTGGCGTCTTTCAGGTTTTCTATATAGAGTATCTTGTCATCTGCAAATAATGGAAATTTTATTTCTTCCTTACCAATTTGAATGTGTTTTATTTCTTTATGTTGTCTAATTGTTCTGCCTAGGACTTCCAGTACTGTTGAATAAAGTGGTGAGAGTGGACATCCTTGTCTTATTCCTGACCTTAGGGGAAAGCTAAGAGCTTTCTCTCATTGGGTATAAACTTACCTGTGGGTTTTTTATATATGGTCTTTATTTTGTTGAGGTATATTCTCTCCAAACCTACACTGTTGAGGGTTTTTTTTTTTTAATCATGAATGAATGTTGTACTTTGTCAAATGCTTTTTGTCCATCCATTGAAATGATCATATCATTTTTATCCTTTCTCCTATTGATGTATTATTTTTTTAACATGCAAATACTGAACCAAACTTACATCCGAGGAATAAATTTCACTTGATCATGATGAATGATTTATTTAGTATATTGTTGCATTCAGTTTGCTAATATTGAGGATTTCTGCATCTATGTTCATCAGGGATATTGACCTATAGTTCTCTCTTTTTTTAGTATCTTTATCTGGTGTTAGTATGAGGGTAATGCTGGCCTCATAGAATGAATTTGGGAGTTTTCTTTCCTTTTAAATTTTTTGGAATAGCTTGAGAAGAATACGTATTAACTATGCTTTAAATGTTTGGTAGAATTACCTGTGAAGCCATCTGGTCATGGGCATCAATTTGTTGGGAGTTTTTAAATTACTGATTCAATTTCATTGCTGCTAATCAGTCTGCTCAAATTTTCTGCTTCTTCCTGCCTCTGGTATATGTTTCTAGGAATTTATCCATTTCTTCTAGGTTGGCATATATTTTTTCATATTATTTTACAGTTGTAGTTCTATGGTGTCAGTTGCTACTTCCTTTCATTTTTTTTTTTTCTGAGTCCTTCTGTGCTTTTTGTTTGTTTTTGATGAGTCTTGCTAGAGGTTTATCAATTTTGCTGTTCTTTTCCCAAGAACCAGGTCCTGGTGTTCTATTGCTTTTTTGTGGTTTCTTTTGTTTTGTTTTGTTTTGTTTTTTTAGTTTCTCTATCATTTATCTCTGCTCTAATCTTTATTATGTCCTTCCTTCTGCTAGTTTTGGGTTTTGTTTGCTCTTTTTTCTAGCTCCTTTAGGTATAAGGTAGGTTCAAGATTTTTCTGCTTCTTGAGGTGACCAGTATTGCTATAAACTTTCCTCTTAAAACCACTTATGTTGTATCCTAAAGATTTTGGACTGTTGTGTTTTCATTTTCATTTGTCTCCATGCATTTTTTTATTCCAATTTGATTTCCACATTGACCCATTCATTGTTTAGTAGCATGTTTTTTAACCTCTATATATTTATGGTCTTTCCAGATTTTTTTTCTTCTGATGGAGTCCTAGTGTCATAGTGTTGTGATCAGAAAAGATGGATGGTATGACTTCAGTCTCTTCAAATTTGTTGAGAATTGTTTTGCAGCCTAATATGTGATCTATCCTGGAGAATGTTTTCTGTGAGAAAAGAATGTATATTCTGTTGTTTTAGGATGGAATGTTATAAGTCTGTTAAATCCATCTGGTCCCATGTGTCATTGAAAGCCACTGTTTCCTTGTTGATTTTCTGTTTTAATGATCTATCAATGTAAGTGGGGAATTAAAGCCCCTCACCATTATTGTAGTACTACCAATTAGTTCCTTTATGTTTCTCTTCAGTTGCTTTAAGTATTTGGGTGCATAAATATTTATAATTGTTATATTTTCTTGTTGGATTGTTTTGTCTTTTGTTACAGTCTTTGTTTTAAAGTCTATTTTTTGTGATATAAGTAGTGTTACCCCAGTTTTCTTTTGACATCTATTTGCATGTCTTTAGGTCTGAAGTGATTCCCTCGTAGACAGCATATGGATGGGTCCTTTTTTTTTTTTTAATCCATTTTCAGTTTCTACTGAAAAATCAGCTGGTAGCTTTCTGGGGTTTCCATTGTATGTAATGGTCTTTTTTTGTTGCTTTCAAAATTCTCTGTCAGTATTTTTTTGCCATTTTAATTACTATGTGTCTTGGTGTGAACCTCCTTAGGTTGATTTTGTTGAGGGAATCTGGATCTGGATATCTGTTTTCTTCCCCAGATTAGGGAACTTTTCGGCTATTATTTCTTCTTATAAATTCTCTACAACTCTTTTCTCTCTCTTCTCCTGCTGGGATCCCTATAATGCAAATCTTACTATGCTTGATGGAGTTCCCTAAGTCTATTCTTATTTGGCATTTTTTTTTCTCTGACCTGCTCACTTTGATTACTTTCCATTACTCTGTTTTATAGGTCACTAATTTGTTCCTCTGCTTTCTCTAGCTTGCTATTTATTCTATCTAATGTATTTTTCATTTATTGTGTTCTTCATCTCTGATTGGTTTTTTTTTTAATCTCTATAGGGGTCTTGCTGATGTCCTACATGGTTTTCTCAAGTTCAGTGAGTATCTTTATGATCATTACTTTAGATTCTTTGTCAGACATATTACTTATCTCTGTTTTATTTAGTTCTTTTGCTGTGGTTTTGGCCTATTCCTTCATGTGGGACATATTCCTCTGTCTCCTGATTTTGTCTAACTCTATGTTGATAAAGTCAGCTATGTCTCCTGCTTTTGAAAATGATGGCCTTATGAAGAAGTCCTCTAGTTCCCTACGATGCAGTGTTCCTGTTCACCAGAACCTGGCATGTTGCGGGGGGGGGGGTATCTTATGTGGGTGTTGCATGTGCCCTGCTGTTGTGGGCAGTGTTTGGTCATTCACCAGGGTAGGGTTCCCAGTTTAACAAGGTGTATACAGGTCTGTTTCTAAAATGAGACCTGCAGCCACAACTGGGACTGGGGCTGGACAGATCTGTAAGCAACAAAATGGGCGGGTACATGATTTTAACAAGGTGCATGTGGGCTTCTTAGGGCCTGCCCCTACTGAGACCCAGACCCTGCAAAAACGTGCAACTTGGGAGAAATGGTGTTGTCAAGGTTTGCACTAGTCTTCTGGGAGAGGGGATCTCCCCAGTGCAAGGACCAAGGCAAAAGTGACTAGGAAGGGTAGATCTGCTGAAGTGGGGAGGGGCAGAGCTTGGTGTAAGCAAGTTAGGTAGTGAACGTTGGCCCAGTTGGCCCAGTTCCCACAGAAGTTGTTTAAGAATCCCTGCCCCTCCAGAACATGCTCAGACCAGCCCTGAAACAAACTTCCTTGCATGCCCACTGCAAATTCTGGCCTTTGCACATTTTTGTGCTCCTCCCTATACTTTCTGTGTCTGTTTTCTTCTCATCAGTCATGCCCCAGCTTAAATATCACCTCCACTGAGACACTTTGCCTAACTATATTCTCTACAAAATATTCTGCACATTGCCAGTGATTCTGTTCCATTGTTCTACCTTATTGTTTTCTTGGCACTTAATTACCCTCAGAAATCATCTTACTAATTTATTCCTGTGTTTATGTTCTGTCTTCTTCCAGTACAGTGTAAGCTTTGTTGTAACAGGAATTTTGTCAGTCTTGTTCACTGCTGTACCTGGCTCCAGCACAGTGGCCAGCACTTAGAATGACACTATTGGATGCCTGGCAATAGGCAGTGCTGGGGTTACATTAAATAGAGGTGCTAGTTTTTGGAGCAATAGGAAAATATAAAGGAAATTTCAAATCACTATAATCAGTGCCATGACAGGGGCAAGCACAGAGCACTATGGTGACATTTGTAAGTAGTGCCCAGACCCTTATTAGTGGTTAGTTCTCAGGTAGAATATCCTCAGGGAGGATATCTTTGTAGGAAGCCTGAATGACAAGCAGCAATTACCTAGGTTGGACGGGGTTGGGTGTTTGGGGGGGACTGGAAGTATTCTCAGATGGAAGCACTAACAATGGCCTAAGGCAGAGGTGATAATGGTGCTTTCGTTGGATCATCTGCAGTTAATGTGGTTTAAACCAGAGCATGAAGAAGAAAGTAGAGAATGAAGAGCAGCACTCTCAGAACAAACTAGTGAGCTTAAATGCCTAATTTATATAGATTCATATGAAATTTGCTTGAAAACCATCAAGTAATTTTTAAAAAGCCTGTTTCTTGAGTGCCTACTCTGTGCAAAGACATGTAAAAGGTTTTCTCTCTCTTGCTGTTCTGGAGAGATATTGATTGAATAGAGAGAAAAGCAGGACATAATTAAATGGTGTAGCCAGTCCTTCTGAGGCGCAGGATGGTAATGGCTCTAGGGTAAAGGGTTTAGACTGCTTTGTACAAGAGACATTTGAAATCTCCAAGGCCTTGTGCTTTTCATCCAGGAAGCCCTGGTATGTTGGGGGGTGGGGGTGGGGGGAAGGTTGCCATGGCAGCCAGTAGTTACTAAGAAGGGAAAAAAGAGAAATGCTAAATATTTTGCTAACAGCAATATCTGGCTGCTTCTTTGAATTTTGCTCCTAAGGACTTTACTTTTAAAATATCTTGTTAAAATTATAAATCAATAAAGTTAGGCAGTATATGAAATATATATGCCAGAATATGTAAGTTTAAGTATACATATATGTATGTCCATGCCGAAAGATATTTCATATATTTGCACAAATAAGTAAATGTCTGTATTTGATGTATATTAGATGAATGGTTTTCCCATACTTTAAAGAGTACTTGGAGAGCTTAAGTGTCAAAAAATATTTCAACAGTTAATTCATTACATTAATAAATTTATATTAGGTAAAAATAGAAGGAGCTTATGTATTATAACACATATAACAATTATAATTAAGCAATAAATTGTTTAGGTGTGTAAAGTGTGGATCACCTGCAGAAAAAAAAAGACCATGAGGGCAAGGAAAATTGCTTTCCCAGCAACTGGGACAAAAACCTCACTGTTTTGCACATGAACCAAGCTCAGTAACCATCTTTATATCTCTTCCTTGAAGACATGGGTGAATAAATGGATCGAAAGGCAACCAAGGAAGAAGAAACCTATTTTTACAGAAAAACTCTCCATGAATTAACTAGAAAGCTCAAAAGCCCAAATCTCATTTGAACTGCTAAAGGTTTTGAGTGCCACAGATGCTCTGTTACATATACTGTCTCTATAAGACATGTGCACTGCAGAATCTCTGAGCAGGGGGGAAAAAAAAGAGGGTTGCGTCATGATCCTTTTTGAATGAGGGGGTCTAAGGAACACAGTGGTAGATGACTGTGATGTGGTCCAAAGGAAAGCTAGGGGTATCAGGGTTTTTTCATGTTCGTGGTCAACATAGGTATTCTTTTGGATTATATTCAGAAAAGGTGCGCCTTGTAAAGAAGAATGAACCTGAACAAAGTAAGTTTGATACAAGTTCTAACTGTGGGATCTACAGAACATAAAACTGAACAAGTATTCTAGGGAGCTGGCACTTTTTCTTTGAAAAATTTATAAGCTTATGCTTATTGGCACTACTATAAATTTAGTTTTCAATTTTAGCAAAACCATCAATGTCTTTGTCAATCATTTTATTTATCATTAGCTAGTGCCCTTTTCTATTCCTCATTTAGTTCTTCAAAACCTTCAGTTCTCATTTTCAGCAGATATTCTTGCCCTTTAACTTCACCTCAATGAGAAAATAAAAGTATCCAAAAATAAAGAGTATAACATTCAAGACTAGCACCTACAAACTCACTTGTGTCATTACATGTATTATCTTACTTTCCCAGGCTCAAATGAAGAGAAGTCACAGATTCTGTCCCATCTGGGCTCTGGGTTCTGTCCTCTTCAGTACTTGTTTCAGTCCTGCCATGTGAGTTGTCCCCACTCTGTTCTTTATTTTCAGCCTTTCTATTTTTCCCAGAAAAATATGCAAGTCACCTATTTTAAGGGTCTGATTCTAGTTACTTTCTTATGTTTGTCCTTCAGTTTACCATTAAGTGTAGATTATTCAGGAAAACACTTGCAGAAGATTAAAGAAAGATAGAATGGGGCTGAAGCAGAAAAGTGGGAGAAGGATGCACAGTCTTAAAATAAGGCACCCTACTGGATGGGAGAAGATATTTACAAATGATATATTCAGTAAAGGATTATTATCCAAAATACATGAAGAATTTATACAACTCAACATCCAAAAAATGAGTAGAGGACCTGAATAGACATTTCTCCAAAGAAGACCTACAAAATGGCCAACAGACATACAAAGATGCTCAACATTACTAATCATCATGGAAATGCAAACCAAGACCATATATAAGATCACACCTGTCAGAATGGCTAGTATCAAAAGGACAAAAAATGACAAGCGTTTGGAGCAAAAGGAACCTTCAGGCACTATTAATGGGAAGCCAAATTGGTACTGCCACTGTGGAAAACAGTATGGAGTTCCTTAAAAAATTAACAATATAAACACTCTATGATCCAGTAATTTTACTACGGGGTATTTACCCAAAGAAACAAAAACATGAATTCAAAAAGACATGCACTCCTGTGTTTATTGCAGTGCTATTTAAAACAGAAGAGATACGGAGGCAACCTGTGTCCTCTGATAGATGACTGGATAAAGAAAATGTAGTGTATGCACACACACAGTGAACTATAACTGAGCCATAAAAAAGAATGAAATATTGCCATTTGCAACACCATGGATGGACCTAGAGGGAATTCTGCTAAATCTGACAAAGAAAGACAAATACCATTTGATTTCACTTCAATGTGGAATCTAAAAAAAAAAAAACAAAACAAAACAAAACAGAAACAGACCCATAAATACAGAAAACAAACTCGTGGCTGCCAGAGGGGAGAGGGGTGGATGGGAAAAATGGGTAAAGAGAAATAGAAGGTATAGGTTCCCAGATATGGAATGAATAAGTCATGGGGATGAAAGGTACAGAATAGGGAATATAGTCAATGGTATTGTATACTGACATTGAATGGTGATATATGGTAGCTGCACTTACGAGCATAGCACAGGGTTGTTGAAATACTGTTGTAAAACTGTTACTAATGTAACACTGTCGACTGTACTTCAATTAAAAAAAAACATATCAGGTTTATGTCCTTATTTAATCACTTCTGATTTGCACATCAACATTCAGAATCTGGATTCTGCTTCCCTCCCTCCCCATTCTCTTAAAATGGTTTTCAAATATAAATATCACCCTTGCTGCCAAACCCAATAGGTGCTTCTAGTGATCTTTCAGTATCTGCACTATTTGACAGATTGACTACTTTCTTCTTTAAATTTCTCATTTGAGTTGGTGACCTCCTTATTTCCTGATTTTTCTAAGCTCTTTCTGAATATCTTGAAAATCCTGTTTACTCTTCCTGTATCTATGTGCCCATGGATTCTGACCTCTACTTTGTTTCTATTCTTATTTCACATTTGTTCCTTATATATTTCTTATTCAAGTTCATAACTTTAATCATCACAAGTGCTCATGAGCCCCTATTGATGTCTTTAAACCTCATTTCTCACTTTAAGTCCAGAATCATATGTACAACTCTCTTCTGGGGAGTTTCTCTGAAGTGTCCCATAAGCACTTCAAATTTGTAATCAAATTAATTATTTTTCCTCACCACATGTTACATAGTGGCTAATGGCACCAATACTCCCAATAGTCTAGGTAAGATCTTTAAAATTCTTCCATATCCTTAAAGCTAATTGATAATCAAGTTATTCCATTTTCATCTTATTATTATTATATATATTATATCTTCCCTCTCCGTTTTCATGGTCATTGTCCTAATTCAGGGTTCTTGTTTATTTATCCCCTAAATGATTTTTGTGCCTTTAGATATGACCTTAATCTATCCTTCATACTGTAATCAGAGAGAAATTTCCATAACATAAAGGCAGATATTTAGCTCTCCAATTTAACTTATTTCTGTGATTCCCCCATCATCATTAACACAGTGAGTAGCACACAATAAGTGCTCATAAAACAGTGATTTATTTATTCCTACAGGTATTAGTAGTACATGAAGTCAGGTTCACCTCTTATTTGGGTAACTCTGCCTCTCAAACCCCAATTTCCTCCTCAAGATAAAAAGGATAATACTATCCACTTCAGAAGGTTTCTATGCAAATTATAGATTGTATAGTAGTATGGTCAATAACCTTCTAGCACACAGAATTTAATAAATATGTACATAGTCATAATTAGTAATGAAGCAGTTTAGGTTCTTAGATGAATCAAGGGCATTTTTTGGGCCACCAGAGTCAAAAGGGTATGGAATATTTTCAAAACAAAAGAATTCAGGCTTGCAATGACCTTCAAGGTCATTTTTAAGCCATTACATGTCATTCTACAACATCTCTGTCAATGACTACTTTTTGTAGGCACATACCTATTGCACATTCCTCTGTAAAATGACCCATTTTTAGGTTCTTAAATTTAGCCAGAAGAGAATTTGAATTATAGAGCTGAAATTTTCCCTAGTTTCAAATCTTGAACAGTATTGAGAATTCCTTAATTTTTGAGATAGTACCATTCTTCAGTGCTGGAGTTGGCACTAAAACACAAGATTCTCTCTATACAGCTACAGATGCTTCTTTGTCTAGAACAGAAGACTGGCCTGAAGAGACAGTGCATGGGACAAGTAGAGCACACTAGATGTAAAAGTACAGAGAAGAAACTTCCTGAAGCAAGCAGCGTTGCATGGAGAGAGGATGACAGAGACTCCAGGCTGCTACCCCTTTCCCCTGTTTAGTGAGCAGCTAAATTTAAATTTTTATTTATATTTTTAAATTTATTAAATTTAAATTTATATATTTTTTTACTAAATTATTTACTGAATTTAAATTTACTAAATTTATATTTTTGAAATTTATATCCTGTAATTTTTTTTTTTTTGCAATAGAATATTTATCTGCCAGTTCCATCCCTTTGGATCTGGAAGATATATGTAGATTCAAGTGGCTGCACAGATGACAGCTTTTAACTGTTACAAGAAACCCCTCTGCGGCCTTAGAAACTCCTTCCATTTGTTTTTTCTCAAGCCCAGTTGCCCAATCCCTCCCCAGGTGAACAAAATGACCTGGCTCCTGATGGCTGTGTGCACAGCATGCCAGAGAAAGGAAGGTAACCTTGACAAGTCTGTTAAGAAGCAGTGGTCTGAGACTGCATCTCCAAGTCAGTGACACCTGTTTTCTCTTCCAGATTCTGGTCATGTCAGAGCACAGAGCAAACAACACTATCACTGCAGTGACTTGTCAGCTCACTGACATTATCTGTGCTCCATCCTCCACAGAAGCAGCTGAGAACATACATAGTCTGTATTAGTCAAAACAGCAGGTTTTACTAAGATACAGGGAAAAAAGTATTCTACTTAAGAGGATGGTTTATGAAATCAAATGGCCTGAGTTCTAATCACATCTCTGTTGCTTACTAGTTTGAGTAACCATAATTGAGTTACTTAACCTTTCTAATACTCAATGTCCTTGTCTTAAAATGGGGTTAATAAGATATATAAAGGAGAAACAGAATGCCTCATGCTTATTACATGTTAAATGTACTATAATTTGGATTTTACTTATTCATTTAATACGTAGGATTGGCTCTTCTCCAGTCAGAAATCACACTGATGAATTAGAAGTATGATTCTCGTCTTTAGAACAAGTACCAGAGACGGGGAGGGGGACCTTCTACTATCACAGTTACTCTGATACACTTGACTCCATTACCATATCAATCTTCAGAATGGTTGAATTCTCCTTTGGGTGTATTTTATTAAATGTGTCATGAAAGCATTTTGCTAAAACCACAAGTCTCTTTTTTCCGCTAAAAGCCACAGTATGTTTAATCAGTGGGGGGTAGAGTTACTTTCTCTCCATGAACACTGTTTTCTTCCTCTGTTGTTTTCCTCACCTTTCTCTGCCATAGCCTCTTAAATTTCTTGTTTTCCTCCATTGTCCTATTTTCTTCCATTATGTTTTCTTCTCCTCCTTCCTGTCCTTTTTGAGGTCTTCACCAGCCAACATTCTACTAATCCCTTAGGTTTTTCTACAGTAATTCCCAGATTCTGTTCCATGAACTGTTTGCTGATCCCCAGGCCTGAGTATGATTTCTCCCTTTTTAAATCCCTAAGCATTTGGTTTTTATCACTCAGTGTTTCATTACAATTAATGTTTTTCTTACTCTGTACCAAGAGTACGTTTCATGGGCACACAAACAGGGCTCCTTTCATTCACCTCTGCGTCCCCTACACTTGGAATCATCATCAAATTGGCTTCAAAACCTGGCTTCTGCTATTTCCTCCTCCTCCTCCTCCTCCCAATCAATGCAATGTTTGCCTTAGGGATTCAGTTTTTCTTAGTTTATCCCCCTCATATAATATATGACTATCCACACAACCTAAATTTGCTTTTGTGATCAGATCTTGGTATTTCAGAGTGACATCCAATTGAGCAAAATTTCCAATTCCCTTAACCAATTGTGATCTAAGCACAAGCCATGCTGAGTAGGAAGGTAGATCATGGAATCATAGACATTAGAGACAATTAGTGTTGTAAGGAAGTCAGACATCATTGCTTTTAAAGCATTCCTGTGTGATGGGGCACAGAGACATTTTATGGACACTTACAGTGATGAGTTTATTCATGTATAACAGAATTCCAGGCTATGATGTGTAGCTTTCACTGGGTGCAAGTCAATAATACTAAGAACAAAGTATTCTCCCTATATTTTCTATCTCTTGTCTCAATTCTGGCCTTGTAAAGACATTTAGAATATACCTTTCCCACCCTTTTCTTCCATAAGACATCTCTTTTAATACTGGCAAACATAAATGGTGTCTTCCACTTATGGCTTTCCTACTGATTATATTCAGATGATGGCTCTGTCTTATTTTCAGAGGAGGGTCTTGTAGAATGTTAAACTGAAAAAAAAGGCTCAGAAGAAAAATAAGCAGATAGTTCCATTTTGCTTTGTTCTTACAGAGTAATATGTGACCCAAAAAAAATCTATAAAGCAGATAAATAGCATCAACAACAATGAAACTTTGGTTGTAAGGTCATTACTTTTCTAACCACAGAGGATGAATAACTGCTTAACCACACTAGACATTAATGGTTTTTTTTTACACTATGCTTGTTACTGCCTCTGCTAGGGAGCCACTACATTTTAACTTCTTTGATAAACAAGCAAAAATATAAAAGGCTGACATATACCCTTTGCAATGTCATTACTAGCACTGTCTACTTCCTAGGAAATAGCTTCCTTTGATGACTTATTCAAAATACATCTTCCCTACCATCTAGCCTCTTATGAATAGTTACAATGTATTTGTTCATCTCAAATTAACCAATACACTGCATTTGTATACTGTAGATCCTCAATAAATATTTACTAAACTAGAATAGTTCAGGTGAACACTAGCAAGAGTTGCATAATATATTTTCTTTTTGTGTGTCTAAGGTGGGCAACCCTAAATTGACAAAGAGGAAGGTGGTCTGGATCAAATAAATAATGCTCCAGGGAAAAGTAAACCAATGGAACTTAGAAATAATTTCTGCACATGAGTTTCATTCCACAGTTGTGCTCTGCAAGGTAACATATTGACCATACTTATTTGGACACCAGTGTCCTTAATCTATAAAATCAAGGAAGATGATATCTAAAGTTCCACACCCAGTTTTCAATGATTTCTCAAACTCATTTTTTCCCCTTTCTCCCTCCATGGCTGCCCTTTTTTTTTTTTTAATTTTTATGTCCCATTTCCAAGAGTATTACCAGCATTCACCCAGTTGCTAACTACCCCTATCCTCCATATTCTATACCCCAGCCACTCAAATGTCCTTTCACTTTACCAAACGCATCATTCCCTTTGCCTAGATACATTTGCAGGGAATGTTTCACATCTGTTAAAAGTTTAACCTCTACTGTCCTTGACATAAAGCATTAGCTACCACCTCCAATCCACCTTGTGTATCTTCCCAGGGACCCTGTGGGCTAAATAGCCTTTGTCCTCATAAATAGCACTTCCTCGGGATAAAAAATAATCATGTTCATTTTGTATTCTCAGAATTTAACCATAGCAGTGATATGATATTTGTTGAATGAATTGGATTCACAAATAAAGTCACAGAATCACTAATGTTATCTTCTTTAGAGTTGTATAAGAGATTGCTGAGAAAATTTCCTACTGACCTCATTTCACTAAGTCTGTGCTGTCTCCAAGAAAGCCATGAAGTATTAGCATAAACAATTAAAACAAAGTCTCACTTACCAAACTAGTTTTTGATGCAGCCTTATTTAGTTCGTAGCGTTTACTTGCTAGCTGATCTAAGAAATTTGAGAGTCCATTTATCTACCTATCTTGAAATGTCCTTATTGACTTAATATTTAGGGGCACTCATCTATCCTTCATCAGAAAGATTCCCTGAGCCTATGTTTTCTCCCCAGTGGGGACTTGGAATATCCATTAATTTTGCCATTAGGTTCTGGATCTGATGTTTGAAATGCATAATAAATACATTTGCAAATTAGTAGGCTGAATATTTTGCAATTATGACACCAATTAATATTTTGTGTCAGAAGAAAAAACCTTTCTGTAATCAGGCATCCAATAACAAGAAATGTATGCCTATGCCTGTTGTAACTGTATGTAAAGAGAATCACTTCAGAAGAGTAATGCAAATAATCCAATTCATGGACAATTTAAGTATAGTAAACTAACTTGGAAAATGTCTTCATCTTTTCTGAGACCAGTTGCCATACAGCCTGTCCTCATGAAAAAGGAAATATTTACTGTCTCCATGAGGTATTTTACAACATTAAAATTCTGTTTGTGGCTTTTGTAAACCTCCCCTGGAAAATTACAAGTGAGATTAAAAGGAACTCTGACAGCCTGGGGAGGGATTGATAGATGACCTGCCATATTTAAGACAGCCAGCTCTCTGCTAAGGTCAGCCCTCACATACCGAGAGGACAAAAGCAAAACACAAGGTCCAGGGAGAGCCAGGAGGCTGAAAGAACAAAGTGTGTCGACATCAGTGATCTCGAGCCCTGGCCTAAGGGAAAAGACTATTCTTTTATGTATGTGCATATATATACTTAAATGTTTCCTTGCATATTTATTACTTAAACGGGTACATAATTATTTATATAATTTATGTACGATTTGTATATAGTATATTGTGTGTGTGTGTGTATGTATCCACATGGTGGTAAAAAACAAAATGCAATGATTATTCCGTGTCCTTGACTTATCCTTACAGGAGATTTCTGCTCCACATCCTGATCTAGTTGAGTTTATACATTTACCTTTCTGAATGAGTTTGTCAGAATGATACTGGGATCAACCCAAGATAGATTTTGGTGGGGAGTTACCATTAACAAAAATCATCTAAATCAGGATGGCAGGCCCAAGTGCTGGTCTTGAGGCAGCTGAGCAATAAATTGCCCTCTGGGTGCCTAAGCCTGCCAACTACCAGTCATTAGAAGTTCAGGGTTTCCATGGATACCTCATCCTGGGTACAGGTGAAATGATAACTCTTCAGAAGCCCTTTGCACAAACAGGATGGCTTGAAGTTAAGTGGAGGTTAGCCTAATTAGTTACCAGAGGGAAGCAGGTTTCTATGAATGGCTTCCAAAGCCCACTTTAATTAAAGGTCAAAAAGGGATGAAAAGTGAAACTGCAGAAGAAAGTAAAGGAAAATTTTAAAACTCATATCTGGTTTTATTGCTCCTCTGATACTATTGAATGATGCCCTGTTGCCTAAGACAGAAATTCCCAGATTTCTGTTACTTACAGACAAGGTATTTCTTTTTAAATTAGAAGTGAGGTGGGGTTCTGTAGGCATTGCAGTGATAGATGTCTATTTTTGCCTGCCAAGAAAGACCTTCTCTCCCTTTTGGAAATAGTATCTCCATATCCCTTGGGACAGCTATCCTTTTTCTATTTATCAGCCCAATAATTTTGATGAGATTGACCCTACTTCTAGCCCCAAGGGTAAGCCAACAGCCTAGGCTTGAATATTCAGAGACTGCATCTCCCTATGTAAATTTTTGATTGTGAAATTAGACATGACCTAAACAAGACTAGCCATGTACCTCCCTCAAAATTTTGCTAGCACTATTCAGAATTAATCATGATAGGAATAGCTAACTTTGTGAAGTTCAAGTGCCTACCTGAGGATAAAGTCGATAGAAAAGTAAGAAAAACAAAAATGGAAAGATTCTGATGATATTGTTAGGGGCTCTGAATCTAGTTATGCCTGAAGTCAACTGAATTGAGTTTTCCAGTTAAAGGACCAAATAAATTCATTTTGTATGCCTTGTTGTTGTTGTTTGAACTCCATATATGGAGTTCTATTAGCACTGAATGGGTTCTGACTAATACACTTGTCCAGTTTTTATTTCAGCAAATATTATAAAATGATGTAAAGTATTACTGGGACTCCTTTCTGATCCGCTGGGGTTATCAACAACTATAGGACATGCTCTGGAAAGAACCCACAGTTGGAAACAAAGATAGATTTCACATGGCCACGTTCAATGAGAGTTTGATTCCTGGTGCCAGGCATTCATATTTTGCATCAAATTTCAGACTAGCTAGGTATTATTTGCTTCCAGAAATATTTTTAAGGAATCTAAAAAAGAAAATTCTTTGTGTGCCAAGAAACAGTGATCAGGACACTCTTTTCTGCTTTCCATCTGATGTGTCTTAGAGGGCTACTTTTTGTGTGCCTGTTTATAAAATACTATTGTATCTGTATCCCATTTCCTAGCTGGACACTGGATGTTTTCTGAACCGCAGAATATGCCAACATGCTGACACTGAACTATGGTAAATGAACTTAGATAAAGAGCAAAGCAACATAATACATTGGGGACCTCCAGTCCTGATTTCCACAGATCCAAGGTAGTCATGGCTGAAATTCTTAGGCTATCTTGTGGCCTAGATCAGGTGTGGGAAGAAATTTCTGTTTCTGGTTGGCCACAGACTGTCCCAGAGAACCAGGAATTGATGTCTGGGAGATAAAGCAGAGATTACTGTATGAGGATAGAAAAGAAGTGAAACTGCAACATGGGATCTCCAATGTTAGCATTCTTTCAGATCACCTGGGAACTGAATGACAAGCTAACACAGCAGAGATAATCTTCTCAGTGCCAAAGACCAACCTGTAGGGTAGTCACTAGTGTTCACAGTGACCTGGAAGCAGATACCAATCCCCTCTCTGTAACTCCCTTTCTTAAGGTTGATGGAATGGGGAGGGAGAGAATTAGAGGAAGATAAATTAGCATTCCCTTACTTTGACAGGAGTCTCATTCTGGATTTGTGAAACCTCAGCCCAAGCTCTTGAGGATGGAACTCTGAACCAGACAGTGGCAAATCCTAACACCTAGACTTGGTTAAATATTTACCTGAAACAGGATAGCTTTAAAGAGAACTGATTAAAAAGACAAAGAACAGGATTGCTATTTTTTTTTTGGAAGGGGTAGAGATAGTGCTGATGGCCATATTAAATTTCCTACACCAGTATACAACAGGTAGGGACTTGAAAAAGCTGTTCAATACAATCTCCCCATCTAAGAACAGACACTAAAAGAAGAATGAAGAAAGGAAGGGGTGGGGGAGGAAAAACTAAACCTATTAGTACCATCAATTCATTAAGGAAGTTCATTTTCAAAGCAAACTGTCAAATGAGAAGAAAAGTAATATCAAAACAAAAGATGTAATTTCATACAGGTAAATGTTAAAAATCACCTACATGGTCCTTTTTTTCCTATTTCATGCCAAAATGGGGCGAATTTCATCATGGACTGGCATTTGGACACAATACAGACTTGCATGACATTTCTGTGATTCCTGCCTATTTACCTTTTCAGAACCATCTCTCACTTTGCACCTGGACTGTTGGCCAAAAGCATACCAAATAATACAGATTTTCTTGAATGTGCTTTGCTTGTCTTCCCTCCATTCTTTTTGTATCTGCTCTTCCCTTAGCTGGAATTATCTTTCCTTTCTTGTCAGCCTTAACAACCAATAATCATATATCAAGACAGAAATGAAATGTCACTTTCATTGTGATGCATTCTTGACCCCTCCAAAATGAGTTAAAAGCTTTCTCTTATGTACCTTGTGAATCCTTCTACATGGTATTTATCACATTTCTTTCCATATTTGTTTTCATATTGATTAACTTGAAAGTACACTTTTTGAAGAAGGGGAGAAGCCTAATGGTTAAGCCTGAATTCTTATACTTAGGAGTTCAAATGAAATCTTATAAATATGAATTCAAATGCTTATTCAAATTCTTGCTCAGTCACTTGCTAGTTAGTTGCATTAGACAGACTATATCTTACTCATTTTTACCCAGAATTCAATTTAGTGCTTACCAGATTGTGTATGTGTTTGAGTATTAAAATTATGAGTGAATTTATGTAAACAAATACTTTGAACTTATTGAGATAACCTTCACCTTAAATAAGGGGAAAACATCACTAAATAATTTGTAAAATTTTATTTCTTTTTGAACTGGAATTATGTTATACTGTTGGAATGTAGCATAAGTAATAGAGTTTGGTGCTTATTGATTGGTAGCAACGTGATTCTGGGTGTATTTCCTTCCTCCAACATGAGCTATATTGTAGTGAAAAGAATTACATTGACCTTTCATGTAAGGAGGGAATTAGAAATATTGACACACTTCCCTTTCAACCTTTTTAATGGTTGTCAGTCCATGTATGACTTGTTAACATGGCATTTATCCGAGGTCCAAAGAAATATAAAATAGCTCGAATAGGGTCACTGGATAATGATGGCAGAAGAAATTCCATTGAGCTTAGTCAAAGAACTAGAAATTGAAGGGAACTTGGAAGTTATCCAGTTACAGGACTTGAGACCTCCAGAAATTAATTGACTCATCCTAGGTCATGCAGCAAATTAATGGCAGAGCTAACATGAGCCCCAATGTCTCCTGACACCATGTTCAATGCTTAATGACAAGAGCATGACATAGCAAGTGCTTCCTCTTGCCTTAGATTGCTCATTGGAAATGATTTTTTTTTATGTTTATTTTTGAGAGAGAGAGCACAAGCAGGGGAGGGGCAGAGAGAGAAGGAGACACAGAATCAGAAGCAGGCTCCCGACTCTGAGCTGTCAGCACAGAGCCTGACGCAGGGCTCAAACCCACAAACCGCAAGTTTATGACCTTAGCCAAAGTCAGATGCTTAACCAACTGCGCCACCCAGGTGCCCCAGAAATTGGTTTCTTTGGATGCGGAAAATACTGGGCACTGACACAAACCTCCTCACTGTTTTCAATGACAGTCTTTTGAGCTTACTTTTTTTTTCCAAAACAATCATCTTCCTCCTAAATTTTACTTCCTTACTTCCTGTATAGTCACTTCTTGCTTAACAGTATGGAGGCCTCTCTCAGCACCCTCAAGTCTCCAACCTTTTATTCTTTGATACAAAAATGCTACAAACTTCTAAGTCTTCTTTAAGTATTCAAATCCTGCCAGATAAAATTGTTTAAACCTCCAAGTTGGTCCTTGACAATTTCAGCTGGATCTTCAATCTTTGGCAACCATTCTTTTGCTTTTCCGTGGCCATCACCCCTTGTATGTCATGTAATTACTTTACACATTCTTCCTGTCCCAGAACCAGCTCCTTCCAGCCTAGCAGATGGCCTGCCCCTCTACTTCACAAAGAAAGTAAGTGTGCTGGGCAAAAGCTCTCTCTATTCTCTATCATCAAACTTCTGAGTTTAGACTTCATTGTTTCCTTTTTAGCTCTATTTAAATGCTCATTTATTCAAGGCCACTTTTCACACTTGACTTAAGGATTTGATTCCTTTTCATTTCTTCCAAAAATTAGTTCTTCTCCCATTCCCTCTTGCCCTCAACTTTTACTTCTTTACTGGCTTCTTTCCTTCACTAAGAAGGATTTTCTATGTATTTCACTGTATTTTCTATGTTTGACAATTTTTTTCCCAAATGATTTTTATTCCATCTTGTCACTGTCTAGCTTCTCTCCTTCTCCAGGTTTCATTTACTAAAAGAACATTCCATACTCACATACTATCCATAGATCAATTCACTAAAATTAGTCATCTGCTTTACTTTTCCACTGAAACTGTTCTGACAAAGTAAACAATTACAAATAAATAGAAAAGCATCTCATTTACATGGATTGAGAAGCTTAATATTGTTAAGTTATTAATATTTGCCAAAGCAATCTACAAATTCAATGAAGTCTATCAATACTAATGATGTGTTTTACAGAAAATAAAAATCCATCCTAAAATGTATATGGAATTTCAAGAGATGCCAAGTAGTCAAAACAACCTTGAAAAAGAACAATGAAGTTGTAGGTCTCATACTTCCAGATTTCAAAACTTATTACAAAGCTATAGTCATCCAAACAGTATAGTACTGGCATAAAGCAGACATATAGACCAATTGAATAGAATAGAGATCCCAGAAATAAACCCTCACATATATGGTCAAATGATTTTTGACAAGAGTTGCAGGACCTTTCAATGGGAAAGGATACTCATTGAAACAAGAGATGTTGGGAAACTGGATGTTCATATGCAAAACAACAAAGTTGGACCCTTACCTTACACATACACAAAAATTAACTCACAGTGGAACAAAGACCTATATGTAGGAGCTAAAACTATAAAACTCTTAGACAAAAACAAGAGGAAAAACTTCATGACACTGGATTTGGCAGTTTCTTGGATATAACATCAAAAGCACAGGTTATAGAAGAAAATAAAATTAATTGGATTGCATAAATATTAAATTCTGTGCATCAAAAGACATAATTAACAGAACAAAAAGGCAAACCCCAGGAGAAAATATTTATAAATTATATATCTGGTAAGAGATTAATATCCAAAATATATAATATATCCAAAATACATAATATTTTCGGCACTAACTAAAAGGTAGAAACAACCCAAGTGTCCACAGACAGATGAATGGATAAGATGTGGTATATACACACAATGGAATACTATTTAGCCTTCAAAAGAATTTTGACACATGCTACAACATGGATGAAAGGGTATTATGCTAAGTGAAATAAATCAGTCACAAAATGACAAACACCATATGATTTTACTTATATGAGGTACATACAGTAGTCAAATTTATAGAGGCAGAAAGTAGAATGATAGTTTTCAAGGGCTGGATAAAGGAGCAAAAGGGAAGTTGTTTAATGGGTATAGTTTAGTTTTGCAATATGGCAAAGACTACTGGAAATTAGTTGAATAGTGTGGATGTACTTAACACTGCTAACTTGTACATTTACAAATGGTTAAAATGGTAAATTTTATGCTATGTTTATTCTACAATTCTTAAAAATGTTTTAAAATAAAAGATTCTACCCCATGTTACTAGAAAAAATGGATTAAAGGTTTACTTACATATTAATTCCTTTAAAAAAGTTTAAAAATATTATCATCTCCAAACCCAGTACTGTTTTTCAGTGTTAGCTTTTAAAATTCTCTGTATTATTTATTACTACTAGTCTTCTTTTAAATTTCATCCTCCATTGGATTTTGTGAAATACCTTTCTCTTTCTCTCTCTCCTGCTGGTTGTCTTCTATTCATATACTAAAGATAGGTATTGCCCAGAAATTTAAACTCAACCTCTTGTTACTTGTAGTCATGTCCTCGGGCTTTAATGCCTAAGACCTTTGCCAGGTGGTCCCTGCTCACAAGAGGTCACTTCTCTGGCCCTCCTCTGTTGATACCCATCTACAAAGGGTGAAGAGGTCAAGATTAGCTACTAACCTGGATTACATACCTTTCTAGAACTTTCTATATGGGACCTCAGAATTACCTACCCAGATGATCTTATCTACTTCATGGGCCTCATCTCTAGATCTACTCACCCAATGGAAGTCTTCCCTTCACCAGTAAGTATGCCCCTGTAGAAGGAGGTTGTTAAATGGTGGCTCTCTGAGGGGAATGGAGTGTGAGAGGGTATAGAGAGCTTGGATATGTGGGTAGAAGTTCTCTTGAGATAAAGCACAAAGTCCAAGATAAAAAGAAAGGATAGACCTAGCCCTTGGAACCTCCATGGGCATTCATTTTTACTCTTGACCTGGGTCAAGAGTCAAGGTTACTAGAGGCAGGCCTGACTATGCACATTCCCCAGACACATTTATTCACTCCCATATTTTAAAATTCCACCTACATTGGGATTCCTACATCTGTTGCCTCCAGCCATATTCCCTCTGTGAAAATTCAGACCTGAATTTCTCATTCTCCCCTGAAAATATCCACCTGGATTACCCCTAGTCTCAAAATAAAAGTCTTAAAATAAATTCAACATACCCCTTTCTCACAAACACTCCCTTGTGCCCTTTTACCTTATTAATAGCAAACCGACTAGTGATTCATTGTAAATCACTATTTCTCCTTCAGCCCCAACAAGCAAATCAGTTATTAATAATGTCCCATTCTATCCCAGGAATCCTAAATGCAAGGTTCAAGAACTACTGTGATACCTTCAAGAACAGGAGATAATGGTAGATTTTAGAGGCCAGATGAATGTTTGTCCTTCTACATGGGCTATTGAGGCAAAACATGCATTGTATAAAAAAGTGTTTGTAGCCACCAAAAAAAACCCAAAAAAACAAAAAAACAACCAATTAGGATCATTCTGGAAAAAACTGATTCCAAGTAAAAAGTGAGCAAATTTTCCCATTGGAAATGTCCATCAGAAGCAATGGGGTTCAGGCCAAACTACCCCAAAATATGGCACCTTGGCATATTAAATATTTGAAGCTTAAGTTATTTGAGAAAACAACAGAAGCAGGAAGGTCACTCTGACATTTCCCCCACCCCTATCTCCTGACCTAGATCTTAATAACCTCATGTGAAGGGGGGCCTCCCTATACCTGGAGGAAAGGAACATTCTTATCTTCAAAGACAAAGGGACACTGAGAAGATTCCAAACAAACAGGCCTTGCTGAGTTTCCCCCAGTTAGCCTCATACTCTTTAAACTATCCTGTCCATCTACAACTTTCCACTTTTCATCAAATCCAGCATAAAAATAGTCAGGTCTAACTGTTTCTTCAGGTCTTCACTTTCCTTATGAAGTCTCCTATGTCATGCAAATCTTATATTAGATAAATTGTTATGTTTTTCTCCTATTAATATGTCTTTGTCAGTTTAGTTTTCAGACTAAGCCAGAGACCCTAGGAGAGTCAAAGAATACTTTCTCCTTCCATACAGAACCCAACACTAAATTTGTTTATATTAATTCATAAGCATTGGTTTTCAGCAAAAGTGGATTGAGGAAAGGAAGGGCTGGGGTGGTTGGAAGGATGTTTGCCTTTACCTTTGGGACACTCCATAGATGCTGTTGCCACACATCAGCACTAGGGTTACCTTGGGGAACCATGGGTCAAGGTAAAGGGTCAGGAGAGGAGAGCAAACATGCATATATTTAAAATTCTCCTCTGGCTTGACATGACTTATCCTCTGAAAAGAGCCACATGTGTTTTCAGTATAGAGAAAGCCTCTTTTTTAATACACTTTAAATATCTATTCATCCAAGGAATAGTAAAATTGTCTGTTGGCTCCCTTCTGTGCAAGGCAAAGAGTAAATATTGGTGTTTTCTTAATAAATATTTATGTGCATGTAAATAAGTAAAAGTCTTTAAAACTCCTGATATTTATGAACTGATCATAAAATTTGAGGCAAAACTGACATCTCTGGCTCACTGAGAAAAACGGATCGAAAGGAAATCAATTCAAACCAAAGTAATGGAAGGGAGCTGTTTGTATATGCTTGGAATAAATGAGAGAAGCAGAGTAACAGCAGTGGCAAACAACTTAAGAATATCAGGAATATATACTGATAGATGAGAAAACAGTTTATTTTCTATATCTTAAGCATGGTAAGCTAAGGTATTAACAATGGTGGATTTCTGTAGTTAGCCCATGTAGAGATACACTGACTGAAATATGTCCTTTTTAAAGCAAATCTGTTCTAAGTACTTAGTGCAAGATCTGAGCTGTATGCTCAATGAACAAAATCAGATATAGTCCCTGCCCTCAATGAATCTATATTCACTATGTAGGACACATAGTAATTAATTATTCAATTTAACATAAAATAACAATAATTTCCATGAAAGATAATTGATTGAAGCTTTAATGAATACAAATATTTGAATATATCCTGTCAATTAAGGCAGAGAAAGGAGCGTGAAGGAGTAATAATTGAGTAGATGAGGACAGAACAGGTGGTATTAACTAGATTTCCAACGTCTATAATATGAAGCTGGATTAGTTCTCTATTTTATTCTTAAATAATTATTTTAAAATACAGGAAAATATCTCCTTTCATTTTATTGGATTTTTCTGTAAGTTGTAAAAGCTACATAAAAGAGTTTGTAGGAAATCTTGGACCTGGAATGCATGAGAAACTAATGGAATTGACAATTTTACCAATGCTGGGAAAAGCAATTAATCAGTGTCATTAGGAGCCAATAGGTTAGCACTTCCTTTAAACAAAGTTAAAAAGATCTTTCCAAGCCCATAGAATTTAAGAGAAAGAAAGTAATTCTTTTGTTTCAATGTCTACATATATAAGTGGTAGACTCAAAGGGGTTGATTTTATTTTACTCCTTTTTCTTAGCTGGGTCATTTTCTTAGATACTATCAAATAATTTGTAGGGTGAAAATCTCTTAAGAAGCCAGAAGGAGAATTTTCTCCCTTTTCCTTGGAGAGTAGCATGCTCTGTCTCTGCCCCACAAATTGACAACATCATTCCACTCTCTGTGAAAGCCTGGGTCTGAGCCCAGAAGACAAATCACAGAAACACTACAATTCTATCTTTTCCCTGTACAGTATCTATGTGGTACAGAGACATATGGTCAGTCAGTTAACAAGATGTTTTCTCGACATAGAATCAAGTGTTCAAATTGACTAGGATTTTTTTTATGAACCAAATCAAATGAATAATTGGATACCATGGAGATACAGCTTTATTTCATTTGTTCATTTTTTAATATTGGTATTAACATAAAATAGAAGGAAAATTAGATTTCTAACTAGGTGTAGTTTTCCCACAAGCAAACATTTTGTAAATGAGAGGCTCAGAGTAGATTCTGAAATTTCATGATCTTTAACCTGTACTGATAGAAGCATAAGCACAACCATGACCATATGTTTGTTTTTCTACTAAGTTTATATGCAAAAGTATGGTAGCAGAGACTGAGACTTAAAATTATATTATGCTTTTGAGTACTTAGCATGTTCCTTATTTATATTTTTCTTACTGCAAAAGAAACAAGTAGAAAATAACAATTTTGTTGAGAAGATCAACTTATGATAAGTCAGAATAGGCAATGTTATGTTGAAATAACACACACTGTAAATCTCAATGGTACAAAATGACCGAAGTTTGTTACCTACGCCAAATGTTTATCACAGATTTCCGGAGGACTCTGCTCCTTGTAGACACTTAGGGGCACTACCTATTGAAACAGCTACTATCTTTAATAAGGTCAGTCACCATACTAAAGAAAAAAAGACCTCTGAAGAGCCTCACAGTAATAATTAGATGCTTTGGATTAGAAGTAACACGTGTCATCGCACTTAAAGTTCACTGGCCAGAACCAATCACATGGCTCCATGCAAACAGAAGAAAATTCAGTAGATTTGCTCTTGCCCAGAAGGCAAAGAGCCACGTATCTTTTGTATATGATATTAATGACTGCCATACCCTCTTAAGAGGAAAAGTGATAGATTTTTGATAGCCATCTATGAATTTCCTGTTTGCTCAGTTTCCCAAACTAGTTCCCAGACAGAAGAAAACTTATACATGCACACACGTGCACACACATGCTGTTTATACTTTCCTTTCTTCTTCCTAGTGCTATTCAATAGAGAAACAAGTATGACATCTAAGGCAATAAATTGATGTGATGAGAACATGGGAGATGCCTTAAAAGCTCAAAGGTAGGGGCACCTAGGTAGCTCAGTAGGTTAAGCATCTGATTCTTGGTTTTGACTCAGGTCATGGTCTTGCAGTTTAAGCCCCACATCAGGCTCTGTGCTGACAGTGTAGAGGCTGCTTGGGATTCTTTCTCTCCCTTTCTGCCCCTCCCCTGCTCGTGTTCTCCCTCTCTGTCTCTCTGTATCACTCTCTCTTCTCTCTCTCTTTCAAAAATAAATGCGTAAACTTAAAAAAAAGCTCAAAGGTACATTCAGCTTACTTTGGGCATAATGTAAAGCAGAGTAGAAAAGAGCATGAACAGAGAGGAAGGGTGCATTCTGAAGAAGGGTTTTTGTAGGTCATAGGAAAATGTAAGTATATGAGGAGTTGGTAAAGAGAGAATCAAAAGGAGAAAAAGGAACTGAGGATAAGGATAGACAACAATTTTTATTAGATTATTTCATTATTTCTTTCATTCAGCAGTGACTTACTGGTCCCCGGATATGTGCTAACCCCAAAGTTGTCTCTGGATATGGGATATACAAGATAAACCCACTCTTTGTCCTCATGAAACTCAGTGGTTCCGTGGAGGAAATATCAACATCATGATCATCTTTAATGTTGAGTATGTACTACAGACTCATTCTCTGTGTTTCTTAAAAATTATACAAGAAAAGTAGAAAATGCCAGTTTTAAGTGATTCTTATCAAATACCTTATTTAATTCTCAAAACTAAAAACCTTACCAGGAAGTACTATTACCATGCCCATTTAGAGATAAAGACATTGAAAGCTCAAATGATTAGTAATTTGATTAAAGTTCCAAAACAGAGTCTAGATTCAAATCTAAGGATTTTGACCCTATATTGCAATTATGTCAATTATTGATTACAGAAGGGAAAAAAAAGCATACATTAAGTCCTATGCAGGAGTTAAGTGTAATGAGAAGTCACGGGGAGACTAAGAAGAGAAGTGACATTCCCAGAGTTACATTTTCAGAAAGATCACTATGTATGTGAATAGACCACAGGGAGTCTACAGTAGAAAAAAAGGAAGGTAGGAATATAGTAAAGTGTTTTGAAAATATATGGTAGCGGTTCAGGATGATGGTAGAAAATGTGGTGAGAAATGGCCATATTTGACTTTGAAGGTATTGCCCCCAGATTGCAAGTGTGCTTAAAGAAAAATTAGGGATCGCTCCTAGTTTTGTGGCCTGGTCAATTGGGGTGAACAGTGTACTATTCATTCAGTATTATTTACTGAAATGAAAAAAGCATGGTAGGAAAAATTTCAGGGGTAAGGAAATTAAGAATGTTCATAAATCTTTAAGTTTGAGATGCCTTATTAATTATTCCAATGGAGAAGAAGAGATGTCAGTCTGGCAGTTGAAAATATACATCTAGTTTTCAAAGTAACGAAAAATCAGCCTGGAGATATAAATTTAGGGTTTAAAGGTATGTAGATAGTATTTGAGCCATGGTCCTGAGTGTTTGTTTGAGTGTAAATAAATCCCTGGCACTTTCCACATTTGCATAGCAGGTAAAGGAAGAGAACCAGTAGAGGAGACTTAGAAGCAGTGGCCAATAAAATAATAAGATAACCTGGGGAATGTGGAAACCTGGAAGCCAAATGAGGGATGCTTCAAAATTCAAGGGGAAAAAAAAGACCAGTGGCACATGTTGCTTATAGGTCAAGTAAGATAGATTGAGAACTAAGCTTGGGATTCAAAATGATGGAATTCATTGGTTATATTCATTTTATCATTAAGTAGAGGTCATCCATCATTTCTGATTTGTTGGAAATTTTAGAAACAAAGCCTTATTCTGTCATCTTATTCTATCTGTGGAATGTAATATTAACAAAAATTGAATTTTCACAGTTTACCCCATTAAGGAGGCTGGCTACCTTCTCCTAAAATCATATCCTTGCCAGAAGGAGTGTCTGGTTATCATGTGAACACTGTAAGATTAATTTCATTACAGGCATAGAAAGCTAGACAATAGAAATAATACGAATTCTAGTGTAGTAATCAAGCATTAAAATTATAGGCATTAACTATTGCAGGAAGCATAAACTATATAACCCTTAAGTACAAAATAATTATAGATATGCAAAATATATTTTATAAAGTGATTGCCAGTACACTGTTCTAACTCCAACTGTACTGTTTCCCTTATTGAACTTTATTTGCAAA
Source organism: Acinonyx jubatus (assembly GCF_027475565.1). NCBI lineage: Eukaryota > Metazoa > Chordata > Mammalia > Carnivora > Felidae > Acinonyx > Acinonyx jubatus. Next base: position 61,772,562 of record NC_069392.1, read on the forward strand.
TTGACTTTCAGGAAACTTTTTGGTCCATCCTACAAGCTACCATTAGGAACTTTGCTATTCAAAGTTCTCATGTTGTCTGTGGTTGGCTGCTGTGCTTTTAAGAGCAAAGGCACAGAGAGGGATGATGTATACACATATTCTAAAATACTATCATTAACCCCTTAGTTAATTAGGTCTAGACTGCTCCCTTCAGCAGTCAGAATAGGAATTATATGCTCATTTTCTCTCTTATAGTGTCACCAAAATTAAAAAAAAAATTCTTTACAGAAAATATGGCAGCTCCAGATGGTGAGTTTCTGTCAATTAAGAGAACAGATAATTTTAGTTAACCCTTGGAAATCTCACTGACAGTCATTTCTCCTCTCCTTTTCATTTAGATACCCTGTAAAATATCCTAACATGTGATCAGCAATGATTATATACAAGTATCTACTGGACTTTTCACAGGGACCTTTTCTAAAATATACTGACACAGGTTAAAAATGACAGTTAAGAAAGACCAAGATATTTTCCTGGTGAACACTTTAAGTATATTTTGAAGTAAAAATGACAATACACATACACAGAGTTAACCTCACATTTTTACATTCTGTTACAGGGCTTCCCTTATCACACCATGTCAGTGACTCTCCAGTCACCATTATGGACTTTATTATCTTCCATTTGATGTCTGTAAACCTTTCCCTTGAGTCCTAGAGGCTACTGTTTCCACTTTGTAAACATCCCAAATGTCTAAATCTGAATAGCCAATTTCTTATTTCATGTATTTTCCTTAATTATTTTTAGAGCATCTTAAAGATTTTGAACACTTCCACCAGAAAATGGGCAAAGACAGCAAATACACACAAAGAGGCAATATATTTGACTGCCTGTAAATCATAGCACTGAAAAAAAATTTTGCCCAGGACAAGAGATTATTTATGATTCATTAAACTCACGGACTGATTCATTTGACTTCTCCATGTAACTCCCTCCCTGACAAAAAAATATTATTAACACAACCCATATGCATTGTAAAAATAAGTTTGACTAAGATCTTTTTGGATTACAAGGAACAAATTAAAGAATAATAAAGCATTAGAACATTTACATTTGAAAATTTGCAATTGTAAATTCATTCTCTACCTCTTTGAGATATAAATCTTCTACAACTCAGGAATGTTTTCCTTTAGGTCCTGGGAGCCATCCTTTGAGATGTAATCACTAAAAAAGATAGGAGCGCTGTCTCCCATCTCAGTGGAAGGGTAGGAACCTAACTTCCTAGACAATTAGGAAACACAGATGGCCTACCCACACTGAACAAATTCCTTCCACTAACCTCCAGGTTGTGTTTTTCTCCCCATTACCTCGCCACAGTGTTTAAAAATCCTCCCACCTCTTGTTTCCAGGGAATTGAGTTCAGTCTCTCTCCATTATTGCATGCAATGTCTTGACCTCTATTGCAATAGTCTTGGATAGTCTTTCCATTTTTAACAAGCATCCAGTGCAATTCTTCTTTTATAGTATTATAGCAGGGGCTGAGAAAGATGTGGAAGAAATATAAATACTATTACCCCATTCTACAGAGTTTATAATCTGCTTAATAAATAGAAATAAAAATACACAAAAGAGGAGTGCCTGGCTGGCTCAGTCGGTTGAGAGTCCGACTTTGGCTCAGGTCATGATCTCACAGCTCGTGAGTTCGAGCCCTGCGTCGGTCTCTGTGCTGACAGCTCAGAGCCTTGCACCCACTTCTAATTCTGTGTCTCCCTCTCTCTGCCCCTAACCCACTGGCATTCTGTCTCTGTCTCTCTCAAAAATAAACATTAAAAACATTTTTTTAAATACACAAAAGAATTAATGAAAAAGTAAGAGCAATAGAGGTTCTGTGAAAGAAGTCAATGCGATTTGAAATTCTTCTACAAATAAAATCATTAATTAACACCTATGTGAACCCAAAAGTAATATTCTGCAAAGAGCATCTCTGACTTTGCCATTGACTACTCTTTAACCTTACTCAGGTTACTTGATAATATCTGTGCTTCTTTGTTGATAAAATAGGGAAAATAGCTGATTTAACTATGTTTTGAGACTTAAAAATAGCCAGTAATCATTGAGCACTTACAATGTGGCAGGTGTTATGTTCTAAAATGCTTTACCTATACTAACTCATTAGATTCTTACAATATTAGGTGATACTATTTTCATCCTTATTTTACACTGGAGGAAACTAAGGCACTAAGATAGTAAACATGTTGATCATAAGTATCGCCACACAAATGGCTGGCCTACAGTGAACATCCAAGCACTATTCCCTACTGCTTACTTCATTCAAGTCTATGAAAATGCTTTCAAACCAAAACCAAACAAATACATGAAAAATAAATAAATATAAAAAGAAATGAATGTCCACTCTGAGAAAATGGGAAAAACTTAGCTGACTTCTGACATTTCTCCAATGTTCTGCATTCTGGTATGTGGGGATAATCAACATAAACTCTGTAAATTGTAATTTCCTGTTACACCTTCCAGTTTCTGCATTCTAAAAGAACACAAATCTGTGTTTTTAAAGGCTGCTTAAATATCTATACTTTTGGATCAGAAGCATCATCTCTCGTGAATGTTTTTCTTCATAATACTGAGAAAGACAGATGGGAATTTGTGCCTTCTCTCCACTGAAAGCAACAGGGAGAAAGTCTTGGAGCTGGGAACCCTTCCTGATTGTTTACTCTGCCTGGCTACCTGCCCATAGCAGCTTCTTGGATCTCTCCCGGAGAGCCCCCATGACAGCTATTCTGAAGGTCAGGTCTGTGCTCCACACATCTGTCACTATATTTCTTGTGATTTGCAGGCAGAAGACTGGTAGAATTGACCTGGGTTATTGATAAATATTGATAGTTGTGTGTGAAAACGTACTAGGGCATATGAGCTAGTTCTGATGTAGGAGGAATTTCTGTTCTCTTGACTCACCCCTCTCTTGCTCTTTGCTTTTCAGTTATTTGCATGTTTGTTAACACACATCCTGTAGGACAAGCAAGGACAAGAAGAGACATGCAAACTTAAATGAAACCATTCAGGTACAGTTGTAAGTAAGTGTCTGACAGGACCAAGATAGAAATGACAGGCTTCTGCTGCTTGACTTTTAGTTGTGGGGCAATAGGGAATTTTCTTGTTTTTTGTACTGCTCTTTCCTGGCCTATTTTTACCACTGAGTATGTTTTTATTTTGTAATTGTGAATAAAATATTAATAACACCTCATAAATACATTAAGTGTTAGCTTCACTTTTCAGAAAAGCTGAACTGCTCACTGTCTTTCAAAGCATAAGCAAAGTGTGCAGTTTTTTTTGTATGTACAATATTGACTTTACCTGGATACAATGTATTGGATCAACCCTAGAAGTCTGAAAGACAACTGCTTAACCATTGATTCAACAGACATTAAGTTGGGCTGCTCAAAAATTCTCTTGCTCCTGTATATTATTAGCATTAACAGTGAAGAATTACTGCTTATGTATTATTGAGTACAAATTTATTGAGCACCTAATATGCTCCCAATTATAAGTTACATGATATGGTACCCATGTATCCCAGTTACATGATATGGTACCCAGCTTCCTTGAACTAAATTGTTATGCCAAACAAGAAGCCAGATGATCCATCTTTTTAATGTAGGTATTTATCCTATATAATCTTTTTTTAAAATTAATGTTTGTTTATTTTTGAGAGAGAGAGAAAAAGTGTGAGCAAGGAAGGGGCAGAGAGATAGGGAGACAGAATTCACAGCAGGCTCCAGGCTCAGAGCCATCAGCATAAAGCCTGATGCGGGGCTCGAACTCACAAACTGTGAGATCATGACATGAGCTGAACTCGGATACGTAACCAACTGAACCACCCAGGAACCCCCTCCTATATAATTTCTTATCCCTTCATATATTTGGCTGCCTGGATAACAAGACAATTCATAGGTAGGTAGGTAGATAGATGATACATGTATGTAATAAAAGACAAATGGTGTTGAATAAATGTAAGACAATTCAGATTAAAAAAAAGAATAGCATACAAAACACCATACAAGCTATAAAATGAATGTTTTGAGAATAAGATTTCTGGAGGTCAATGCTTATAGGGTGCGTCAGGAAACTAAAAAGTCGGTAAGGTCTAGTGATTTTAAGCCCAAGCACAAAATGACCCCCAGGAGAATCTAGTGACAAGACAGAGAGCCTTAAATGTAGGGCCTAGGGGAAGTGGAATCATATCTTCTCCTGGAAAAAGTGTCAAAGATAGACACAGAATAAGGAAGATCATTTCTACGGAGGCTGGAAAGTGAATGATCCTAAGGAGCTACTAACAGAAGGTGAGAAACTGGTCAGTCACAGTGGGTATCATTGTACATGATCAATCATCAATTAGTGGAACATAGTTGAAGCAAAAATGTTGATTTTTTATTTATTATTTTTAATTTTGCAGAGGCTGAACACCCTGAGTGTACACAGCCTGAGTGAGGCCTGCATGTGAAATTAAGTGTTCTTAGTTACATTAAACACTATTTCATTCTTCTTAAGGCCTTCCATGGGCAAGTGGAGGAGAAGAGTGAGTCCAAAGAGGGAGAAGAGAGCCCACAATAGTTTTTCCCTGGGTTTTTCTCAAATATCAGGCACGACTCACAAAACATAACACTGTACCTGTCAATGTGGATTTCTCATTGAAAACAGTTATGTGTGAACATTTAGTGGACAGAGACAAAAGAGCCAGATTATAACTTGACATTCAATGGAAGGTGGCAATTCAGTTAGGGTAAGGTTATTTATTACTCCCTTTTGGGTAATATATTATGAAAATTTGTTCCTTGAATCTTTTGTCAGTCATAACTCAACACCCAGGTATTCCTAGTTGTTGAAGGAAAGCTTTCAGTGGAAGAAAATTCCAAAGAATTAACAATGGCAAAGCCATGTTTCCCTTTTTGGCCGGTCAGTTAGAATAAATGTGGTTGTACATACACAGGGCATTATAGTTACACCCTTTTATTCACATTGTCATATCTTCCCATACCCCCTTTTGCATATTTAAATTATACAGTGTATATCTAAGTCTTTTAGGGCCAAACTCAAAATATAGTCCCAGAATTAACCCTTCCTTGACAATTCTCATCTTCACTAATCTCTTCCTCTAGACTTTTTTGTATTTCAACTTTAAAAATTAAGGCAACAGAGAATGATGGTTTATGAACTCAGGTATGGATTTAGATATATTTGGGTTTGGACCACTGTTCTGTGATTTTCTTTATGCTATCAGGCAAATTACTTACTCTCCCCTTAGCCTCAATTTTCTCTTTGTTAGAATGAGAACAACAGCAACCCTCAGCGATGTTATATGAATTGAATGAGACCATTTTCCAATATGCTATTCATGGCGCTTGGCTAAATTCTCAATAAACTTCAGGCATTTTGAGTGGTAGTAATAATGATATTATTATTAGTCAACCAAAACAGAGAATTTTTTTAAAAATGCAATGACTATTCTTGATATTCACTGTGACTACAATGTTTCTTCTGTTAATAAAAATCCTAATTATCCTTTAATACTCATTCAAATCTTACATCTATCATTAAGACTCTCTCAAATACCTCAGTAACCAGTAATCTCCTCTGAAATATCCTACTAGTCAGAGGATGTTATACAAAATTTTAACAACAGGATTTATTGAACACAATGTGCTTTGAATTCCAACATACCTATGCTTGAATCCCTTCTCTGTAATTTCCTAGCCATGTATCATTAGCAAGTATCTATAACTGATCAAATACAAGGGAGTTTCCAAGGTCCAAATGAGAGAATCCAAAAGAAATTTTAAATTTGTAAACTTAATTATATATTTGCTTATAACATTTAATTTCAAATTTAGTAATAGATTCAAAAGGATTTATTAAATAAAGTAACGTACTTAAAGCATTCTCTTCTCCTATTTTATAAAATATGTATTTAAACTCTTCATAATCATCTTGACATCAATGTCTTATAAATAGAATCATTGGTAAGCCATCAAATACTGTTTTCCAGATATGATTGAGACACTGCACTTTTCAAATTTCTGAAAAAGGCTTCAGTGGAAAAATTTTACTTAAAGTCTCAAATTTCATTTCCAAAGCTTTGGCACAGTTTTGTTGTTGTTGTTTTTCCATTTGTTTTGTAGGAATAATGGGGATCCTAATGAATCACTGGATTGATTTTCTAAATGATCTTCAGAAGTCTTGCTTATACTCATCCCCATTATTTGGAATTGTGAGATTATATCCCCAGGAATCATTATTAAATCCATATTCAAATTTTTGGCATTAAGTATCATTAAGTATTTTTTTCCCTCCAATTCTATTTCTGTAAAGGTTTAATACTAGCTGTGACTGAGGTTTTTCAAGCTAGGTATCTTCTTCATAAGCCATTTTGTTGTGTACATTCAGATAATTTGAGAAAATACTCCAAATTTTGATTCAATTGAAGAGCTCAACCATAAGGCAATTCCTTTTACAGGGAATAGTTTCACATCTGAGCATATGCAGAACTTACCTTCCTTGAGCATCAGCCATTTTACTTCTAAAATCGTGCTATCTGTATCTACAGTTACAGAACTGTTGGATAATTAACTAAATGAGATGGCATGTAGAACACCTGGTATTGTGTCTAGCACATTTTGCATTTTGTATACATTTTAGAATTATAAGGAATCACAATTATCATCAAAGAATACAGATGCCCGGATAATTTGCCCAAAGCAATGCAGCTAAAATGAGAACCCAAATATTCCAAATCTATATTCAGCTCACCCTTGGGTAAGCATTTAAAACGCCTTGTTTAAATTTAATGTACTATGGATGAAAATAAATCATTTCAGAACTAGATTAGTGGAATAGTAATTTGTAGCAGATTTTTAAAAGATGAAAAAGAGAGATGAGTGGCTAAAGTCTGTGGCATACGGAGATTAAAAAAAAAAAAGAGGTCAATGATTGGGAAACTGACTGGCCAGGAGACAATACATTAACAATTATGTTATCTGTTAGGACCTTTTGTTTGATATTTGCTTGATCCCTACTAGTGTCAGTTTTAGTTTTCTGGTACACAAAGGATCTGAATTTATTCTGATCATGTATGACCTTTCAAATAAGAAGAATTTTCTGATCAAAATTGTTTGATTAGATATCTGCCTTTCATATGTACTATTATTTACTTGAGGCATTTAAAAATTGACTATTTCAGATGTAATTATATTCATAGAAGAATTTTATATTACTACAATTATAACTTTATAACTAGTTGGTATATTTGTCACTAATGGAAATTTAAATAAAATTCACTCATTAAAATACATACACAATTATCAAAACATACAGATATTAAAATGTAAATGGATGTTTATTTAAATGTGCTTGTCTTTGTAACGCAGTGCCACATTAAAGTTCACACAGCAGTTTGGGAGCACATGTCTGGCAATTAGATAGACAAAGTTCTAAGTCTCAGGATTGATGATCATCTCCTTTCAGGTCTGGTGGTAATTATCACTAGTCATGGTGTTTTGGTTTTGCTTTGTTTTTTTAAGTTTATTTATTTCGAGAGGGAGACAAAGTGCAAGTGGTGGACGAGCCCAGAGAGAGAGAATCTCAAGCAGGCTATATACTGTCAGTCCAGAGCCTGATGCGGGGCTCGAATTCACAAACTGTGAGATCATGACCTGAACCAAAGTCAGATGCTTAACTGACAGAGCCACCAAGGCACCTCTATCACTGGTCTCTTGTGTGAACTCTTCCCTCTAGTGAGATAGAGCTCCTCATTTTCACTCAAACATTCTTACAAAAATTCTCAGTATTATGACTGTGTAAACCTGAAAAGCCTATCACTTTTCTTTCCGTCAGACTTGCCTTTTTTTTTTTCCCTCCAGATCCACTCTTACCACTCCAGAGAACTTCCCTATGACCCTGTATTGTTTTACCTCCATCTTGTTCAGTGCTCATATACCTCTTATCATCATACTGGGACATAGAGTTTCAAAGAATGAAACCTGAGAGATCATGAAAATTATCAGTAGGAAGACTGGAGTTCCAAAGGTCGAAATGAAATTGCCAGACAGGAGGAATATGTTCATTGTAGCCTGTGTTGCCTGTACTTTTGTGGGTGTTTCATCTAAGGAATTATTGCCATGATCAATGTCAATGAGCATTTTTTCTGTTTTCTTCAAGGAGTTTTATTACATTTTCAGGTGTTATATTTAAGGCTTTATTCTGAGTTAATTTTTGTGAGTGGTTTAAGATAAGGATCAGGTCCCCAGTCTTAAAAGTTATTAAAATTCCTGCAGATCTTTTGTTAATATGGGTTATATACTAATATTTCCATATTATAAATTGAAACACACTTTAAAATCTTAATACATTTTAAAAATTATGTTAACATAAAGAACTTTTATGAAACAAAATAATTTACAGAATATTTGGTGAGAAAAGTAAAATTGTTTTATGTTTTTGAAAATCCATGTGGCTTAATACAAGCTAAGTTTTCATTTCTGCTTCTCCTATGGCTAATTTTATGTGTCAACTGGGCTAAGGAATGTGTGGTAACACATTATTTCTGAATATGTCTGTGAGGGTGTTTCTGGAAAAGATTAGCATTTAAATCAGTCCACTGAGTTGAAGAGGATCCACTCTCACCACAACAATGGGTTCCATCCAATCCAATCCCTTGGGAAACTGAATAGAACAAAAAGGAAGAGGAAGAGTGATGTCGTTATTTGTGCTTGAGCTGGGACATCTATCTTCTGCCCTCAGACATTAGACTGTGACTTACACCACAGGATCCCCTGGTTCTCAGGCCTTCGGACTCAAACTGGATTATACTACCTGCTTCCCTGGTTCTCCGGCTTTCAAATGGCAGCTACAACCTGACTGATACAGCTTCTTAATTCCATATTTGCCAATATGTTATTTGGTTAAAGTATATGAAAATCTGGGATTACACAGATTTGTAGTTGGAGAAAAGAAAGTATTTTTATTTTCCAGATAATTGTGCATGTTCCCTTTTGATACTACACCAGAACTTGGCAAAGAGTAGTTTCCTAAGAGTTAGTTGCAATGTGGAAATTTGAGACCACATCAGTAAACTCTTTAAACTTATTACATTTAAAATCCATGTCAATCTTGAATTTTTCTTTTAATGGGGGGGAGAGAGACAGAGTACAAGCAGGGGAGGGGCAGAGAGAGAGGGAGACACAGAATCTGAAGCAGGCTTCAGGCTCTGAGCTCTCAGCACAGAGCCCAACACAGGACTCGAACTCATGAACTGAGAGATCATGACCTGAGCTGAAGTTGGATGCTTAACCGACTGAGCCACCCAGGCACCCCAGTCAATCTTAAATTTTGAATGAGTCTGTTTGTAAGTTGTTTTTGAAAAATCCTGCAACTTTCATTCAGAAAACATTGGTTTACTGACCTAAGCTGAATTTCTAAATGTTGACACATTTCATTAAAAGATGTCAAAATCTCAGACTCATTGACATTGCCACTGATTTAATTAGAAAAGTTTTGAAGTATTGCAAAGCTATCCTGGTTCATGTGGCATATATTTTCCAAAATACTAATTTTTATTTGAAAGTTTGATAATGCCATCATTTGTTCTCCTTAAAGTAATAAGCTCATTCATTCAACTTTTGGGAAAATATCTGCCTAATACCTAAGTCTAAATCTTTTGTCAGATAATCATTATTGCAAATAAAAAAGTGGTTTTCTATGAACAGAGGGGCTAATTTAGCATGCCACTGGATTGCCCAAATGATATTCTTGGAGATAACCATCTAACATCACTATGAGACAGAAGAACTTTATGTGCACCTACCATTTTCTCATACAGAATATTACGGAGATATTTCTGACGGTAGAAATTTAGTGAAATTTCTACTAATTCATCAAAGACATTCTTAAATGAAACTGGCATATGTTTACTGCAAGTGTGAGGCGAGTCAAGAATTTAAAAAATTGGTAGTATAATTTGGTACCACCACATTGACTTGTCCTAAGGCACCTGCAGTTTTATCTATAATTTTTTAGTACTGTCAGTGTAAATGTCAGCACATTCAGAAAATGAGAATACTGTTTTAGTATTATTATAAAAAGAATTTTGACATTAAGGGTTTTCTGAATAGGTCTTGGGGGATCCCCCAGTGGTGAAGGTACCACACTTTGAGATCCACTGATTAAAGTTTTATATTTGAAAGAGAAAGAGAGAGACAGAGACAGAGACACATGAATGCCACTACCTTGGCCAAAATGTTTTCCATAGCCAATAGCAGTGCAATTGCAATGGTATACTTTCAGAAAATAATTATCTCCACTTCTTAACCCCCAAAATGCTATTTATAAGGTCTCTAGTAGCAGTGGTTTCCCGAGTGTTTGCTTTCTGTTTGTCACCTGATAATCACTCTGAGCTACCAACTCAGGATCAAGTACAGATTCATAAAGTGACAAGTAGATAATAACTATTATCCTGACTGTAGCCCACTCTTCTGTGCAACCACTTTGACTCTCAACTATCAAATTATGGCCACTAAGCTCTTCATAGCAGTTTTGGAAATTCATGGAGTATTATAAATATATTTTTTAAAAGCACTTTTTTTTTCTTTTTCCCCTGTTATTTATTTTTTATTTATTTGTTTTGAGAGAGAGTGGGGAAGGGGCAGAGAGGGAGGGAGAGAGAGAATTCCAAGCAGGCTCTGCACTTCAGCACAGAGCCTCACTCGGGGCTCAAACTCACAAAAGTGTAAGATTATGACCAGCGCCGAAACCAAGAGTCTGATGCTTAACTGATAGAGCCGATCAGGTACCCCTGTTTTCTTATTTCAAGATTATTTATGTAAGGTAGCACTCTGACAGGAGGGAGAATTTACATTTGCACAAGAGCGGACAGATTTCAAAAGGGAAGGAGAACAGCAAACAAGGGAAAGAGAATATAATGAAGAGTGTACATATATTGACAGTTGATAGTAACACATTCTAACTATATATGCAAAGATAAATATTTTGGGAGTGGGGTTAAGGAGAACTATATATATGAGTAAAAGGGGTGTGTGGTTTGGTTTTGTTTCAACGTTTATTTATTTTTGGGGGGGACAGACAGAGACAGAGCATGAACGCGGGAGGGGCAGAGAGAGAGGGAAGACACAGAATCGGAAACAGGCTCCAGGCTCTGAGCCATCAGCCCAGAGCCCAATGCGGGGCTCGAACTCACGGACCGCGAGATCGTGACCTGGCTGAAGTTGGACGCTTAACCGACTGCGCCACGCAGGCGCCCCAAAGAGGTGTGTGGTTTTCAACAGTGTTTAAGATGAAAAAACAAAAGCAAAACCCCAATGCTCAATAAATCTCTACATCTTGGAAAAACAGCTTCTTTGTCACTACTTCGACTAGCCTGATGATGAGATGGCTCTACAGATTCCTCACTTGATTTTGTATCGGCTATAAACATAATAATTTCTATAACAAAGACTATTTTCTGAGATGAGAAAAAGTAAACCCATTTGTCAGATGGTCCAGGAGCCTGAATAGAGTGTTTGACATAAATGACCTGACATGAGTCCTCACTAGAGTTACCAGATAAAATGCTTCACTCACTACTTTTTCTTGCTTAGGGAACTATAGTTTCAAAAAGAAAAACTATGGAGTGCCTGGGTGGCTCAGTCGGTTGAGCATCCGACTTTGGCTCAGGTCATGATCTCACAGCTCATGAGTTCGAGCCCTGCATTGGGCTCTCTGCTGACAGCTCAGAGCCTGAAGCCTGCTTGTGCAGAATTCTGTCTCCCTCTCTCTCTGCCCCTCACCCACTTGCATTCTATCTCTGTCTCTCTCAAAAATAAACATTAAAAAAAAATTTTAGAAAAACTAATCAACAAAACTGTAAGTCTTCAATTTCTTATTGGGAATTTTTCCATTGCTTTGTCTTATATATTTTTCTGTGGGAGTTTTACTATTGAACATACTGTTCGATTTTCTTTAATGAAATATTTTTCTATTTCCATTAAGATTCAAAGAGAGTGTCATGTGCAACTCGATTAGGGCAGATAATAGTTCTAAAATTCTTTGGGTTTATGAGCCATAATGAGATATTTAATATTTTCTATTAAAGTGTAATTCTGCGTACACTTGGGTGGCTCAGTTGGTTAAGCATCTGACTCTTCACTTTGGCTCAGGTCATGATCTCATGGTTCATGAGATCAGTCCTGTGTTGGGCTCTGTGCTGACAATGCTGTGCCTGCTTGGGGTTCTCTCTCCTCTCTTCTGCCCCTCCCCAAACTCACATGCATGCTTTCTCTCAAAATAAATAAACCTTAATAAAAACCTTTAAAAAATAAATAAATGTCATTTTGCTTATCACCTTAAAAGATAGTTAAAAGGGTGAAAAACTGAACCCCAAATTCATTTCTTATTAGTAATAAGATATATGAAATTGCTTTATTAATGTCAGCTTTTATTGAAAGGTCTAATTCTACTCTTTCTGCCCTCCTGTGCAAAACTCTAGTAAAAGTCCTGTTTTCTTAACCATATTTTCCTCTCTCAATTAATAGCTGATTATCCAAACAGCAGGGGAAGTTGAGGAAACACTACTTCCCCATGAGCCTCCTCACTGTTACTTAGAGACTTCAAAATGAATATGTGTTTTAAGGCTCATGTTTTCATTAGTTTCTAACTCTTCCTTAGAACTGTTTGAACTGAATTTACTCTTAGGCCAACCAGAGGTATTATAAGTGGTTCCTTTAAATGGGTAGGTTACAGGAGGGAGCAGCTACATGTAAAATTTTATCTCTTGACTTTAATTTTATCCATAAAATGATCCTAATAAAATTTTCGAAGTCTTTTTCTCCATCCTGCCCAGCATTTATTCTCCATTTAAACTGAACTGTTTTACTTCTTGGCCCCATGGATAGAACATAGGCATTTTTAACCATTCCTCATAAATTACACATATCCTTCTTCTCAGTCTAGGAACCTAGTCCATCATTTAAAACTAGCTCAGATCTCACAAGTTCCATTATGCCCATTCCCACTTCTTAAAATGCAGTCATCTTTGTTATCTGGACTCTTCTTATTTAAGGGAGTAGTCTTACCTAGAGAACTGGGAGACTGAAGTATAGTGATGCTAAATAATGTCATGAAACTAAATGAGATCACATACCAATTGAGTGCAGTTAGAAAATAAGATCTGAACACTGGTAACATAAATAGGAACCAGAATCAGACAAGAAACCCAAATTAAAAAAAAAAATCAAAAGACGGTATTTCAAGGAGGAGAGAGTGATCAACTCCTCCAAATACTGATGATAAATCATGAGTCATTTTATTCCCATATTCTTTGTTATATGATAGAGGGAGATGACCTTAGAGATTAACTAAAAAGTTTCTTGATTTTTTATTCTTCTTTTTGCATTATTCCCAGGACAGCCTGATAACTTTGGGGAATGCCTTCTCTCATAGCTAAGCCTTTTTGTATTTCCCTTTAGCACTACACGGTTAGCACTTTTCTAATAAAGTAAAACCTTGGATTGCAAGTAACTTGTTCTGTGAGTGATCTGCAAGATGATCAAACATTTCTAATAAACTTTAACTTGATAAACAAGTGATGTCTTGCAACACGAGTAGTATGTGATGCCCAATGTCATATGATCACAAGTGAGCCAATGGTTCTTCTCTCTCTCTTTCTCTCTCTCTCTCTCTCTCTCTTTTGCTGGCTCTCACGGTGGGATTGTGAGTGATCATCTCCCATGCTTAGTCTCAGGCTGCATTGTTTGGCAGAAATCATTGATTTTTCAGAACATTGGAAAGGTGCTCACAACTGGCACTAGGGTAATTTTTGTCACTTCAAAGCACCTATGGACAGTCCTTTGCTTTTCCATATACGAGTTAGCTTAGGAATGCTTTGCTTCATTCTAGGTCAGGCTGCCTGCAGATATAAACCCTTTCCTCTGTGGCCTTACTGCAAGTTACATTAAATAGAGTATATTACAAGAGTTTATTAAGACTGTACTGTAGTGAACATCTGTGAAAGCATATGGCATGGCCCCCATGAAGAAAAAAATTCCATAGAGCCAATAGATAACAGTATTTCCATTAGTGATAGTGAAAGTCATCCTACACAGTAACCCTCCTCTCTTGTCTCCCTCACACCAGCTACGGAGGTTTCTAAAGGTAAGTGCAGGTTAATTTGTTTATTCTTCTTTATATTTTATATTGTCTTTATTATTTTGTATTGTATTACAGTACTGTAATCATTTTTATATGATTTTTGGGTTGTGAAACAAATCATCTGAGTTTCCATTATTTCTTATGGGGAAATTCACTTTGATATACAAGTGCTTTGGATTACCAGAATGTTTCTGGAACTAATTATGCTTGCAAACCAAGGTTTTATTGTACTTCTATTTTCTTTGCTATCAAGGTTAGCACTTAATTTGTAAACATGAAAGAACACAGTAATTTCGTAAATATATACATTTTATTTACCTCTAAAAGAGCCAGGCTATCCTCCTCCTCCTCCTTCCACGATGCCCAGCAGGGAGATCAGTCACACATTACTACTCAGACACAGTGAGAACTGCAGAGACCTGCACCTGGTGTCAGGAGTATGATGTACTAGTCCTGGCTCTAACAGGGACTTGGTATTATCAGTGAAGTCACTTGTCTTTTTAATCATTGGAATCCTATTCTTTTTTTTTAATTTTTATTTACTTTTGAGATGTGTGTGTGAGCAGGGGAGGAGCAGAGAGAGAGGGAATCCCAAGCAAACTCCACGCTGTCCGTACAGAGCGCCGCATGCAGAGCTCGAACTCATGAACCATGATATCATGATCTGAGCTGAAATCAAAAATCGGATGCTTAACCCACTGAGCCACCTGGGAGTGTTCATTTTTAAAGCACAAATATCTACCTAGGCCACATCAAGTAAGTCATATATACTATATCACATTGAATAGTATAAATCATTGAATAATTTATTATATGAAAATAATGGGTACAGCTAATTAACTATCCAGTTCTACATTAGTTACAATGCTTGCCTCTACATTATTCTTCTAAAATTCTTCTAACAATTTTCTGGATTATGAGGGTTAGAAATAATGTAACATAGGCTTCCTCTTTTTTCAAAGGTTAAAATAGATAGTGGTGTCTTAGAGGCCAAGGTTTTACCTCTGATTTCTACTTCTGATTTTAAAAACGGTTTTCATGGATGTCTCAGTGCAAACAGCTAAAAAAACTCTAAATCCAATAAAGGCAATGGAATTGTTGTGTGGTACACTTTTATTATAGTAAACAGTTCATATTGTACAGTAAAAGCTGATTCATATCCTGTCATTTATCAAAAGAAGAATGAAAAATCTTCAAGTCCTGCCTTGCTAACTGGGGAGGATGCAATTTTTCTTTCAACATTATGAGAAATAAAACATAATAAAAATGATGAAAATAACTGTCAAGTAAGTTGACATTGGTGAGAGGCATACACTGTTTACCTATGGCATCTTTTCCAGAGAAAAATCTTGAATATACCAAAGGCTGTAGAAAAATTGTCTTGAACATTTATATGGCTCCTCTCTCTTGGAACTAAGGAGAGGGACAGCCAACAGCACCCACATCTGCTCCTGAGCTCAGTGAGCTGGGTGTTAAGTACAGGGGTTTATGGGAGTTTTCTCACTGGGTTGTCTTTCATTAGGCATCCTTCTGAGGTGGACACTATTATCCTGGCTTTCAAAAAAAAAAGAGTTCATGTAGTATGTGACAGGATTTAAACACAGTCCTAAATATGTGCATCTTTTTATTTAATGTTTTTTTTTAAACCTTGGAATGTTATTACCACGTTTCAATTTTTTTTCCTTTCACATAAGACCTTCATCCAACTTCTTCTAAAGTGAACTCCTCGTAGTTCTTCAGAATCTGCTCCTCTTCCTATTTCCTTAGTCAACAGGACTAGTATTGTGTCTCTTAAATCCTTGTCCACAACTTTCCCTCATATGTGAATGCTGGGTTCCTCCAAAGAGTTTAGCTACCAGAACTGCAATATAAGACCAAAATGGAATAAATTGTGAAGATTACTTGACACTTGCCTTGTAAAACATCCAGCTATGGTTCCTGCCTCCTTAAGAGAGGAATTTGCTCAGAACATCAAGACAGTGGAATAAGTGGACTTTTGATAATAGCAATACAAATAAGTTAAGATCCCATTTTTGTCTGCACTCATCTGCTGCCTAATCTTAGATATGCCCCAATTCATATTTACCCATTTGTAACAAGAAATAATAGAACCTCATAGATGACAGATTTAAGGAACATAAATGTGTTTATAGACAGCATCTACACAGTAGGCCCTCAGTACATAGTAATCTCCTTCTTCACTCCTTAGCTTACTTTGGAGCTGTATAGAAGAAATGTAAAGGGTAGGAAACCAGAAAAACAAACTAAAAAGGAACACAAGATCCCAAGGAAGGGTTACTTAGGAAATCAGAAAACTCTTCATGGTTGGGGATTACAGTACTGGAAGGATGGAGAATATGGATTTACTTAAGACGTGTCACTTTTTTTCACTCAACAACCAGGAAGAAGACACACTTCTACGAAATCCTGGAATCTATAGCCAAAACTACATCTGTTCCTATCCCACAAGGTAAAAAACACCCACGAGTGAATAAGATTGATAGTATTATGGAGATTAGTTTACATACAGCTTTCTATTTTATTTCGTTAAAAGTAATTAATTTCAACAAGTGGGCATTTTATATATTGTTTGTTACAAGTCATGAGGAAGAGCCCTCACAATGCCATCTCAGCACTGTCAGATGTAAGACAATCAAGACTTGGTTGTGACTGTTGCTGAGGGTCACTGTTTGGTCTTGAAGCAGGACTGCCCCTGAGGCTTGAGTATATTTGCCTCTTCAGCTGAGTTCCACAAATATTCCCTTGCTATAAACTGGATTTACATGGGAAGAACCCATGGGAAACAACATAGTTGTCACTAGTGGGAAGAATTAAGGAATTTACTTATTTAAAAGGCAATTTGAAATGTTTTAGAGAACACTAAAATGACAAGGTATGATCCCCTAGAATACAGTAGCGAAATCATGGTAAATATGAAGTTAAGACCTAGAATAAAATTATACCTCCATCCATTTTGATTAGGATTTTGAGTTTACATAACTTACATATCAGATTATTTACCCAACTTCTTTATTTGCTCTCATTTCTGCATATGCTGTTATTCTAGATCATAATTCTTAACTTCCATAAAGATATGCAGGCTGTTATATAATTCCACAGAATATATGGTTTTAATGATCTGATCTTTGAAGCCGTGACCCCCACAGAACTTTAGCCTATGTTTCAGCATAGGTGTTTGAGGTTGCTGTTCTGTCTTCAGTCATTCATTACCACTCATCCTGAAGTAAGCCCAGGTCTGAAGTACCGTCCTGAGTTCAGAAAGCCCTAAACAACTGTCTGAAGAAATCTCCCTTTGGACTCATCGTTATTAATTGTGGAGGAAACAAAACAGCCTAGGATTTGTGAACTTCATATTATGGAAAATTTTACTCTACAGTCATAATGAAGTTAAAACTGAAATCACTTCCAGGAAATAACAGTCCTTTTCTTATTTTTTTTCCTTATTTTTTAAGCATTGAGATTATAGTTGATGAAAACTAATTTGCTTTATTTAATTTCCAATAGTATTATAATATTGCCTTTCCCTCCTTAATAAAGTCTATTGAGCTAAAATTAAGTATTACAAAAATAAATAGAATAGAGCACATAACCAATAGATACTAAATTGGAAAGATAATTACAGATCTTCAATCAGACTGTCCCATCTAATGGGGCTATAGGACAGCAAACTTGTTAAAGGACATTAAATTGCACTTGATGCTCAATTCTGACATAGTCTCTCCCTAACCCCTCCCCCTGCTAGTGGCACCTAGCCAATTAATGGCTACACTGCTTGTTGAAAATCGGGTTGCCACTGATTTCCAGACAATTGCTTCAGAAAAAGGTTTTGTCTTTATTCACAAAGGCTTAATTGGAAACCTCCTGTCCCTCTGTTAGGGAAAGGTTAGTGATAACTCAGATGCAGATGGAGCCATAAAGAACCCTCCCCTCAGGATCTCAGCATGCTGGAAAAAGGATTTTCATAGGTCTTTAATCTTGATCAACCCAAGGAAATGCACCCAACCTTTTTGCTTAAATTGTTTATTTTAGTTTTAGTGTTTGTTTGTAATTACTTGTTAACCTCCACTACTGTCACACTGTCAACATATTAACTTCAGCAGTTATCAGGAGGGAATTAAGTATTCTGAAAAATAAATAAACAGGGCCCTCTGTCAGGCCTTCAGAGGTTGAAAAAATAAGAATACAGTGGATCAAATGAAATTCTACCTCCTTGTCCTCCCTGCCCCTAGTGAAGGTATAACAACGGATTCAAACTTTATTCTCTTTTCATGAAATTCCAACATAAGTATGTATTAAAGTGTTACAGAATAGTAAGATTATAGACTTTCTTGGAATGGATCTTAGAAATAACCTAGTCAAACCCTTTATCCAAAGCACAATTTCTCACTCCTGCATTTCTAATATTCATCTTTCATATCCATTCAAACACCAAAATAAATGTGTAAAAATATACTAAATTCGCTTATTCATCTTCACTGCCATTACAGTAGCCCAGGTTAACACTGTTTCCTGATTAAACTGTTGTAATACCCTAATTATTATCTCTTTTTTCTCAACCTCACCTATTTTCCTCTCAGCAGCTGGAATGATCTTTTTAAGCCAATCAACATCACCTCCTTTCTTCCATGATTACTTTTGAATGTTAAAATAAAGACTAACATCTCACAGAAACCTGCATGATCTGGATCCTGCATATCCTTCTAGTCCTATCTAAGAATATCCCTCCCCGTGATGACACATCTCCATCCATACTGGCTTTCTTTAGTTTCTTATATTGCAATGAGCAACTTTTTGTTTCCTGCTTATTTGCTTCCTCTGCCTCTTCATTTCTCATGCTTCTCAGCTAGAACATTACCTCCATACAGAGCAGGCCGGAGTCTCTCAGACCAGCCTAATTCTCCCAAAACATGTTATGAGAAATCTTGCACTTGGTTTCATTGAGTTTATCATAATTTAAACTTAGATAATTATTTGTATATAGGTTTTATATCTCTCCTCAACTAGGCAATAGGCTCCATGAAGTAAAGACTGTTTCTATGTCAGTGACCACTGTATCGTTGGCACTTTATTTTTTATTAAAAAAAAAATTTTTTTAATGTTTATTTTTGAGACAGAGAGAGACAGAGCATGAATGGGGGAGGGTCAGAGAGAGAGGGAGACACAGAATCTGAAGCAGGCTCCGAGCTGTCAGCACAGAGCCCGATGCGGGGCTCAAACTCATGGACCGTGAGATCATGACCTGAGCCAAAGTCGGACGCTTAACCGACTGAGCCACCCAGGTGCCCCTTGTTGGCACTTTAAAAAGTGCCTGACATATGGTCTGGCTCAATAAGCATTGGTTAATCAAAAGAGTAGCTGAATAAATGACCTTCCTTTATTTTAAGTTTATTTATGTATTTTGGGAGGGAGGGAGGGAGGGAGGGAGAGAGAGAGAGAGAGAGAGAGAGAGAGAGAGAGAATCCCAAGCAAACTCCATGCCATCAGCACAGAGCCCAAAGCAGGGCTGTATCTCATAAAGTGTGAGATCATGGCCTGAGGCAAAATCAGGAGTCTGACACTTAAGCACCTGAGCCACCCAGGTGCCCCAGTAACATTCACTTAAAAAATACCATTTCCAAGTACTCCTTTTGAGACAGGTCATCCCACTAATGGCACAACAAATTCCATCCATCCTTAGTCTGGTTCTCAAGCTACACACAGTTGGTCCTGTGTGGGTGTTAAGATAGTATATTCCCTTTATGCACTTACTGCTGTTTTTTTTCAGATGACTTTTACTCTAACTTTATCTTCTTTAAAAGGATTAGTTTTTAACTGCTAGCTGCCTCCCTCAGGATCTTGATTTCTATGTTACTTTATGGATTTATATTTAAACTATTATGCACATTCGCTTTAACTTGCTTAAATTGCTCCAAGAGGTAAACTTCACAGCTGAATCCTTAGGGAAATTGTCCCTCCTTTTGTTCTCAGGACACTGCATTATTACTTCTTCAACCTCCCTTACATTTTCCTCTTAGTATCCTATACTGGGCCCTTTCCCTCTGAATGGCTCCTCCTTGTTCGAATTAACAATCATATCCTCTACTCCATTCTATTAATTCTGCAGGAATTCCCTTGGCAAGTTCATCTTCTCCCTAAGCTTCACTAGCACCAATGACTGGTGACTTCCTTTCTTTATCTCTTTCTCATACTCACCTTCTGAGTTACAGAACAGAGAAGCTTAAACAGCTATTTTTAAGTGTTTCTAAAGACAGTCTTTTCTTTAATATGCAAAAATATTAATTGGATGCTACTGCTATTAGATATAGTTGCAGTTTTTTGAACAGTGTACTCACAGCTTATGTACTCACTGAGCAGAGGCCCAGTGTCACTTTGGACATCAGAATCGAAGAACTACAGGGCTTTTCCTGCAGTTTTGTCTTGTAGCTTGCTGTATTTATCTATTTTTATTTCACATAAAGATGACTTATAAAGCAGGCATGTAAATAATGCAAGAAACACAAACTGCAAAGCTCAAGTGCAAAATATATGACATATCAGAATCAAAATTGGATAGAATTAGAAATAGGGTAAAAACTGAAAGCATGAATTTCAATTAGGATTATAATTAGGATAAATAACATTTATCCTAATAGTCTTATACTTGGGTTCAAAAATCATAAAAAATGCAGAGATGCTTGAGGTCTTATTTAAAAACCAGTTCATGGAAAATGAACTGCATGCTCAGTATGATGAACCAGGAATATGGTGTCATTACAATACTAGATGCAGTATTAAGCTGAATAAATATAAAGAAATATATAAATCTATATAAATATAAAAACACTAAAAATAAGAAATTGAGCAATTGTACTGCTTTTGGCACAGGTCAGAAAACATCTGCTGTCGTGTCTGCAGTTTTGGGTATCGTGTTTTGAGGAAAATACTTATTGAAGTATGCACTAACATGGAAGTCCTGATGAGCAACAATGTCTAATATCATTTCCTGTGTGCACAGTGACAAGATAAAAATAGGAAACACTGCTAAAAAAAAAAAAAAAGTAAAGGCTAAAAGGATGGAGGCATTATTTCTTTTATAAGAAAGATTTAGAGTATGTTTTATCACAAAGCAACTCTTTAAACCACATACAGGGATTTTTTTTTTAATACTGTATTCATGGCTAGGATTGATTGTCCTCATAACCTGTGCAGATTACATAGATGTTTATATTCTCTCTCATTTTCTATTTATGTAGGGGTCCTAGAATCCCAAAGCTGTGTTGATGTCAGGCAATTTGAAAGCTTATGTCTGATCTATTTATGAAACAAAGCAAAACAAACCTCTAACATTTTAAGCTTCTTTAAGTGGAAGTAAACTAAGGGTTTGGGAGTTAGCCCTCAGGGAATGGTGGCTCTGTCACCTACCAGCACTGTGACCTTGTGCAAGATACTTAACTTTACTAAGTCTAGTTTCCTCATCTTTAAAATGGAGATAACAGTGCCATTAATCCCTTTATTCCCTGATTCAATACACATTAACGATTCTTCCTGTCAACAGTAAATTCCAGTGACTTCATCATCTCACCCTATTTTTCATTCCAGTTTTGTTTACTTCTTTGCATTGGCTCATTGTACCAGATTTTCCTAGTGTCACATTATCCAGAGAAAAGAACTAAGAGCCACATTATTTAGTGCTAAAATAAGAGAAGAAAGGAAGTAGCTTGTTACCTTTTGAATTCACTAATACATCTTTTTTTTATTTACAGAAACCTATTATCTACCTCTCAAATGGCCATTTGTTAATTATTCATTGTATTTACTTAGGAATAATATAGCAGAAGTGACATTTTAGATGATGGAGTTAATTATCTTTCTGTTCCATTTACGTCTTTATTGAAACTTTCACTTAAGTTACCCAACATTATGTCTCCATTTTCTGGTAAGATTACTACAACTTAGATTCAAAAGATATATATTCAAACAGATTGTGGTAGTAACTTTTGTCATATAGATTATTGGTGATGAACAAAGCTAGAAAGTAAATTATTAATCTCTATATATTAAAATAATCTAAAAAGAGGTTTTTTTTAGCAACTACATTTGATGTTATAAGGCTACACAATGTTATTTAAAGGTAAAACAAATTAAGAAATGTAAAAATTAAACATTTGGTTTAAAATGGAAATAAGGTAATTCTTAATGAGTTTTGATATAATTATGTTTTTTCAACTGATTAAATAACACTCATGTTTTAAGTTAAACTGAAGAATGGCTCATGTCTCACAATGTAGCAATTCGATATTCTGATAACTTAAGAGTTCTTACACTGGCAAGCGATTTATTACCTAAAAATCACTCACAGATAAAATAGTATCTGAAAAAAATTTTAAATTATTCACCAATTAGAGAAGGAAATGTTGAACTTTCTGAATAAGCTAATCTTTTTATGACCTATTAGATGACAAGCAGTAAGTTTCTAGTGAGATAAAGTAAGCATAAAAAATTCCATGCAGACAAATGACATCAACAAGATGGCCAAATAAAATGCCCCGTGTCTACATCCCTTCTCCCTCAACAACAATTTGGCATTCATCCATAGACAAAGTCCCTTTGGGATCCAGCACAATACACGAAGGGATTCAGTGGGAGTCTTGCTGAACCCTGCACTGAAAAATGGGCCTGTAGATTTCAGTACCACCTTGAGCCCTGAGGTGGCTCATGCAATGGCTCCAGTCCCTCTCAATTACAGTCCAGTAGCCTCTAGAAAACTCTGATTTAGATAATTTGCCCATGGTTGAGAAAGTCTTTGTGGAGTCCAAAAGCCCACTGGAAAAGTTCCAACACCACCATTAGAGAATAAAATAAAATCCAAGTTTGGACACATTGGATAAGGGAAGAGAAACCATTTGATGCTTCCCACATCACCCGTCTTACAACATGGCACAGCTCAAAAGAACCCTTTTTAGTTATGATTTCTTCTGTGTGGGAAAGTGACAGCATGCGAGCAAGTGCCCAGCTTCCCTAGCCATGTGGGACACTGCCACAGAGGCCCATTTCTCTCTTTTCTCATCTCGGGAACTGAGTCCTGAGCTGTACAACCAGGGGGCAGTGAACTACTGGGAGAACAGCAGCCAGGGCTCTGAATCTATCTAAAAGTATGTGGATCCTACAAACTGTGTCATAGACTCCTTTGGGAAGCCCACCCATAAATCACAGGTGTGGCTTACCTGGGCATTTCCCCAGATGGCCCAAGGGCACCCCAGAACTCCACATGACTTACCCATACACCTCCCAACCCAATGGGTTGCTCCCTGTGGGCACTACCCACTGGCTGTGAAAGCAAGCTTTCACAAATGGCTAGTGAGCATGCACAGAAAGCCTGCTAAATCTGCAGGAAAAGACCATAAACTTTAGTCTTAACACTGCCCTTGGAGGAGCAAAAGAGAGGGTGTCAGCACCTGGCATGCTGTATTACAAGAAAGCATACAATCTTAAGAATTCTGCCATGGGAAGGAGCAATAAGTGCAAAGTAGGTGCATCTATAAAAGGTCTGAGAAAGTCTCAGAATCCCTAGCAGGGCTGACACAAGGTTTTCTTCTCTCCCAAAGTAGTCAATAGTGACTAGAGGAGGTGACTGCTACTTCAAATGTGAAAATAGCAATGCAAGATGTTAAGGGACATGAAAAATCAATGAAACATGATACCAACAAAGGATCACAAAAGTCTTACAGTAATTGACCCCAAAGAAATGGAAATGTGCAATTTACCCAATAAAGATTCAAAATAGTGGTTCCAAGGAAGTTCAATGAACTATAGAAACAGACAATTCAGTGGAATCAGGAAAACAATACACAAAATGAGAAGTTTAATAAAGAGATGGAAATCATAAAAAAGGAAGCAAAACTCCAGGAGCTAAAAAATACAATGAATGAAATGAAAAATATAAAGCAGAAATAAATGAAGTAGACACCAGAAAAACAACAGAAAAGATTAATGAAACTAAGATCTGGTTGTTTTAAAAAGATTAACAAAATTTATAAATCTTTAGCTAAACTAAGGAAGTGAAAATTCAAATAAAATCAGAAATAAAAAAGGAGACATTACAAGTGATGCTACAGAAATTCAAGGAATCATGAGACCACTATAAACAACTACATACCTACAAGTTGGATAACCTAAAAAGAAATTCCTAGAAATGCATAACCCACCAAAACTGAATCATGAGGACACGGAAAATCTAAACAGACTAATAATGACTTACAAGATTGAATCAAAAACTTCCCAACAAATAAAAGCTCAGAAACAGATGGTTTCATGGGTGAATTCCACCAAAATTCTACCAAAGTCATTTAAAGAAGTATTAATTCAATCCTTCTCAAACTCTTCCAAAAAAAAAAAAAAAAAGAGGGAACGCTCACAAATTAATTTTATAAGACCAGCATTACCCTCAAACCCAAGCCAGATAAGGACACTATAAGAAACTACGGGCCAATATCTCTGATGAATATAAATGCAAAAATTCTCAAAATAGTAAACAGAATTCAACAGCACATAAAAAGATCATACACAATTATCAAGGGGGATTTATCCCTGCAATGCAAGAATGGTTCAATATGTACAAACCAAAAAATATGCTACACCACATTAATAAAATGAGAGATAAAAATCATGTGATTATTGCAATAGATAGAAAAAAGGGCAAAATACAATTTCCATTCATGATGAAAAACTCTCTCAACCAATTGGGTATAGAAGGAGTGTAACTTGGGGCATTTGGGTGGCTCAGTGGGTTGAGCATCCAATTCTTGATTTCACCTCAGGTCATGATGTCAGTTTGTGAGATAGAGTCCTGCATCAGGCTCTGCTGATAGCACAGAGCCTGCTTGGGATTCTCTCTCTCCCTTGTTCTATGCCTCTCCTCTGCTCATCCCCCCCCCACCCCCATCAAATAAACATTAAAAAAAAGGAGTGTAACAACTTAATAAAGGCCATATACAGTAAGCCCACAGCTATCATCATAGTCAACAGTAAAAGGTTCAAAGCTTTTCCTCTAAGATAGAATAAGACAAGTGATGGAATCCCACCACTTTTATTCAACATAGTACTAGAAGTACTAACCAGAGCAATTAGGCAAGTAAAAGAAATAAAAGGCATCCAAATTAGGAAAAAAGTAAAGTCTCTTTTTATAGATGGTATGATCATATATATAGAAAATCCTACAGACTCCACTAAAAACTGCTGGGACTAATCAACAAATTCAGTAAAGTCACAGAACACAAAATCAACATACAGAAATCAATTACAATTCTATACACAACAAACCATCTAAAAAAGAAATAAAACAATTCCATTAATAGCATCAAAAACAACAAAATACTTAAGATTAAATTTAACTGAGGAGGTGTAAAATCTGTACACTGAAAACTATAAGATGAAAGAAATTGAAGAAGACACAATATAAAAATACCAATGTTCATGGATCTGAAGAACTCATACTGTTAAAATGTTGATACTCTTCAAAGCTATCTATAGGTCAATCCCTATCAAAAATCCAATGGAATTTTTCATTCAAATAGAAAAAAATTGTAAAATTTATATAGAAAACCAAAAGAACCTAAGTAACCACAACAATCTTGAAAAAGAACAAAGCTGGAAGCATCACCCTTTCTGATTTCAAACTGTGTTACAAAGCTATAATAATGAATACAGTATGGCACAGAGAGAAAAACAGACATAACTAATGGAACACAGTAGAAAGCCCAGAAATAAACCCTCACATACAACTATTACCTAGCAAAGTACCAGTAATACTCAATGGGGACAGGATAGTCTCTTCAGTAAGTGGTAATGGAAAAACTGAATCCAGAAAGATGAAATTGGACACCCATATCTTATATCAGTTACAAAAATTAACTTTGAACAGATTAAAGACTTCAATATAAGACCCAAAACCATAAGCTCCTAAACATTGGAGAAATGCACCTTTAAATTGGTCTTAACAATAATTTTTTCAATATGACACCAAAAGCACATGCAGCAATAGCAAAATATAAGCAGAAGTACATTAAACTAAAAAGCTTCTGCACAGCAAAAAGATCAATCAACAAAATGAAAAGGCAGCCTACAGAATGGGAGAAAATACTTGCAAACCATATATGTGACAGTGGGTTCATATGCAAAATATAAAAGGAACTCCTATAGCTCTATAACAAAAAAAATCCAGATAAAAAAATGGACAGAGGACCTGAATAGACATTTTTCCAAAGAACATATACAGATCACCAACAAGTACATAAAGTATGCTATCACTAATCAGCAGAAGAATGCTAATCAAAACCACAATAAGATACCACCTCACACCTGTTAAAATGGCTACTATCAAAAAGACAAAAGATAAGTGTTGGCAAGGATGTGGACAAAAGGAAATCCTTGTGCACTGTTGGTTAGAATATGAATTGGCAGAGCCACTATGGAAAACAATAATATAATCTGGTAATCTTAATTTTCAGTATATATCAAAAGAAATGAAATAAGGGGCTTGAAGAGAGATTTGTATTCCTACGCTCATTGCAGCAGCATTCACAATAACCAAGATATGGAAATAATCTGTGTCTGTTAATGCATGAATGAATGCATAATAAAGAGGTGGTATAGATATACAATGGATTATTAAAACATAAAAAGAAGGAATTCCTGCCATTTTGACAACATGGATGGATCTTAAGGATATTATGCTAAGTAAAATAAGTGAGACTGAGAAAGACAAATACTGTATGTGGAATCTAAACAAAATAAGCTCATAAGAACAGAGAGTAGAATGATTGTTGCCCAGGGCTGGGAGTGGAAGAAATGGGGAAATGTTGGTCAAAGAGTACAAACTTCCAGTTATAAGAAAGAATAAGGTCTAAGAATCTAAGCTATAACATGGTAACTGTAATTAGCAATATTGTATTATATACTTAAACGTTGCTAAGAGAGTGGATCTTCAATGTGCT